>NW_027361771.1:25985000-27399166 GCF_039654945.1 Dendrobates tinctorius
AACAATAGTTTATGGCCATATACTGCATTTGTTAGTGTCATACAATTGTAATGAAACTGATGAAGCATTTATTTAGTAAAATTGCTAATTACACTACTAAAAAAATTCCCTAAGAGGTGTAATAAGTGAAATGGGTCACTTTGGTGGTTCATTGTGCTGTTCTAGCATCTCAAGTGCTCTGAAAGTGGAGCCCACAAACTATTGCTGCCAAATTTGTGCTCCAAAGGGTATGTCTTCACTTTCAAGCCCTGCTATGTGTAAAAAGAATAATTTACAACAACATACAACATATTGGGTACTCCTGCCTTCAGGAGAAATTGATTCACAATCTGTGAGGTCAATTTTTCTTTAAATTTGATTAACTCTTGTGAAAATTAAAAATTTGGGGCTTACACCACATATTTATTAAAAAAACATCATTTTTTGTTTTCATAGCCCCACATTATAAAATTCTCCAAAGCATCTGTTGATTCAAAATTCTCACTAGAGGCCTAGTTGAATTCTTTGAGCTGTGTAGTTTCTGAAATAGGTTTACTTTAGGGGTTTTACGTTTTTCTGGCGTCTTTAGGACTCTGCTAGTGTAAACTTTTTCAAACAAATTTGTATTTCAAATGCTAATCATCATTTTTAGCTCTATGAACCCTGTCATGTGTTCATACAGTAGTTTTTAACAACATATAGGGCATTACCACATTTAGGAGAAATTGATTTACAAATAGTGGGGTGCATTTTCTCCTATTAACTCTAATAAAAAATAAATAAATACATAAAATAAAAATAAAATACAAAAATTGCAGCTAAACTTTATTTATTTTTTTTAAAATGTTATGTTTCATATTCAAGTCCTAATCTTATAAGCTTTTGATATAAACCTGTGCATCCTAAAAGGTCACCAAACCTTTAGATGAATTTAATGAGGGGCTTAATGTTCAAAATGGGGTCAATTGTGGGTATTTTTTGGCATTTCAGTATCTTTGAGTAACATCAAATGTGAAATGGGTCTACAATCCATTTAAACCAAAATTGCACTCCCCCATGTTGACAAATTATCTTCTTGAACTAGTGAAAAGAAAAGAAAAAGTGATCTTAAATAACATTTTAATGAGAAAAAATAAATAAATAAAATAAATATATATATAATATTAATAATTTTTAATTGCACCTTTAGATAAATTCCGTTAGAGGTTATGTTTCCACAATCAGATCAATGGTAGGGTTTTCTGATGTTTCAGCACCTTGGGCACACTAGAAATGCACAATGATGTTCACCATCTATTGCAACCAAAATTGTGCTTTAAAATTCAAATATAGCTATTTCCCTTAAAGGAGTGGTCCGGTAACTAAATATCCATCTTTACACCATAATCACTTTTGTAATTAGCTTTATTTCTAAAATACCATACACTTCTCCCCATCTCCCAGATCTCAAAATTGTGGATTTCATTTGACTGCACTTCCTGTGGCATTTTGTTCAAATCAAATCAAATCAAATTTATTATCGCCAAGTACATATTACATATATACAAGGAATTCTTTGTGGCAAAGAGGCAACATAATATATAACAACAGATACAACAAGTAACATCTAACAAGACAGATACAGTATATAGTCTACACATGACGATTTAATTGTTGAACAGAGAGTGGATAGAAGCTGTTCATATGGCGGTTGGTGCTGCATTTGGGGACTCTGAAGCGACGTCCTGAAGGGAGTAGTTGGAATGAGGAGTGTCCCGGGTGAGAGGGATCGGATGAAATTTTCAATGCGTGGGATCGAATACTCTTATCATAAAGATCCTGGATTTTAGGCAGGGGGGAACCTATAATTCTCTCTGCTGTTCTGAAAGTCCTTTGTAAGCGGAGTTTGTCATGCGCAGTGGCTCCCCCATACCAGACTATCAGAGAGGAACAAATCACAGATCTGATGACAGCATTAAAGAATAAGATCAACAGATTCTTAGACAAACCATATCTTTTCAGCTGACGCAGGAAGAACATCCTCTGTTGTGCTTTTCTTATAACAGCATCCACGTTTTTCCCCCATTTAAGATCATGAGAGATGATAACACCAAGGAATTTGGTCTTTGTGACCCTAAGAACCACTTCGTCATGGATGTAGATTGGAAGTATCTCATGTTGATCTTTCCTAAAATCCACAACCATCTCAGCAGTTTTTTTAGTGTTGAGTACAAGATTATTGGCTTTACACCAGTCACATATTCTTTCCACCTCACTCCGATACAAGTCTTCAGCATTTCCCCTGATGAGACCAATCAGTGTCATATCATCGGCAAATTTCAAGATTTTTACTGAGTCTGCTGAAGAGATGCAATCATTCGTATAGAGAGAAAACAGTAACGGGGACAAAACACACCCCTGAGGTGCCCCGATGTTTGTGACCAAGGTGTCCGAAGTGAATGGTCCAACTTTTACACTCTGTATCCTGGCTGTCAGGAAGTTATAAATCCACAAGCATAAGTTAAGAGGGACTCCAAGAGCTACCATTTTCTTATGAAGTAAATTCGGATCAATGGTATTGAACGCTGAGCTAAAGTCCATGAAAAGAATCCGGACATATGAGTGCAGTTCATCTGTATGATCCAAAATGTACTTCAGTGCCAGATTGACAGTGTCGTTTGCCGAACGATTCTCCTTATAGGCAAACTGAAGCGGGTTCGAGAGGAGTTCCATAAAATGTCTGAGAGTGAATGCCTTTTATTTCTATGTTTCATTTATATTTGATTGCTTGTGATCATATGATGAAAGTAGACGTGAGCAAATTTCCAGAAATTTGATTAAGATTTGATTTGTCCAAAATTTTATCATTGTACTTGACTAGAGTTATTATTCCTTGTCATTTGAGGGGATTTTGCATGAAACAACTTTTGACCATTCTTTAGGTATGGGCCAATCATGTCTGTTCCTAATTATATGTCTCTTATCAAGACTTAACAAAATTCTTTTAGTCTTTCCTCATAATAATAATCAACCATACCCTTCTTTGTACTTTTTCTAACTCCAGTGTATCTTTTCAATGAACTTTTGCCAAGAACTGAGCTGCATATATATTTCAGATGTAGTTGTTCTTTGTAAAACATTAGTGTTATGTCCCTGTGCCTTTTTTAATATGTGACAATATCCTGCTGGTTTTAGAAGCCACTGATTGACATTGCATGCTGTTATTTCATCTGTCATACACAAGTACCCCAAGATCTTTCTCTACAAGTAACTCATAGTTTTACTCCACTTAAGACAAACAATGCTCGCAAATTATTAATGCTCACGTGCATAACTTTAAATGTCTTCACATTCAACCTCATCTGACCAGTGAATCCCCACTCAATTTGTCCACATAAGCCGGTAACTTATGAACATCTACAATAGACTTCAGTATAATATATAGTTTAGTGTCCTCTGTGAAAATAGAAACAACTCTATTTATCCCATCTTTGCTATGTAATTAAAGGAGTGGTCTAAAGGCAAAAGTCAATTGGCAGCCAGTTCCACTCACTGATCACCCTGTCAGAAAGTTATTTTTAATATCGAATCTGTGCCTCCTCCCATTCAGTTTCATCCCATTGCTTCTAGTATTTCCTTGTGCAAATGAGAATAATGATGATCCTTCTACAATGTGACAGGCCTTGAGATATTTGTAGACAGCTATTTAGGGTGTGTGCACACACTGCGGATTCTGCTACGGTTCCACAGCGGATTTGGCCGCTGCGGATCCACAGCAGTTTTTGCTGCGGTGTACAGTACCATAATATCCTATGGATATTAAAAACCGCAGTGCAGACGGTGCAGATTTTTCCACGTGGTTTTCCTGCGGTTTCTAAACCGCAGAAAGAATTGACATGTCAATTCTTTCTGCGGATTCCGCTACGGTTTGCCATTTCCTCCATTGTGGAGATGAAAAACCGCAGGGCAAAACCGTAGGTTAATCTGCAGGTAAAACCGCAGGTCTTTTGACTTGCAGATTTACCTGCGGATTTTACAAAATCCACGTGGCCAAATCCGCACTCCAATCCGCAGCATGTGCACATACCCTCAGTCTCCTCTCAGTCTTCTTTTTTGCAAGCTAAACATTCCCATATCCTGTAACCGTTCCTCATAGGACATGGTTTGCAGACCGGTCACCATTCTGGTCGCTCTTTTCTGAACTTGCTTCAGTTTGTTGATGTCTTTTTTAAAATGTGGTGCTTAAAACTGGACACATTATTCCAGATGAGGTCTGACCAAAGATGAGTAGAGGGGGTTATTGACTTCCCGTGATCTAGACTGTATGCTTCGGTTAATACATCCCAGAATTGCATTTGCCTTTTTTGATGCTGCATCACACTGTTGACTCATATTCAGTCTGTGATCTATTAGTATACCCAAGTCTTTTTCACATGTGCTGTTGCTTAGCCCTATTCCTCCCATTCTGTATATGTTTTTTTCATTTTTATTGCCCAGATGTAGTACTTTGCATTTTCCCCTGTTAAAATCCATTCTGTTAGTTGCTGCCCACTTCTCCAGTTTATTTATATCTTTTTGAATCCTCTCTCTTCTCTAGTATTAGCTATCCCTCCTAGCTTTGTGTCATCAGCAAAATAATCAGTTTACCCTCAATTCCTTCATCTAAATCATTGAGAAAGATGTTGTGAACAATACAGGGCCCAGGACAGAGCCCTGTGGTACCCCACTTGAGACAATCTTCCAACTGGATGTGCAGCCATTTACGAACACTCTTTGGGTCCGATCACTAAGCCAGTTATGAATCCACCTAACAGTTGCCTTGTCAATTCCATACTTAGTCATTTTTTCAATAAGTCATTTATGTTTAGTGTTAATTATTTATATATATAGAATATTTTGTATGATTTAGTCAATCCTTATTTTTAGAAAGGAATCAGTGTTAGTCAATTGATTGTAAAGGCAAATTTTTAGATATTTTTTATATTGTGCACCCCTCTCTCAGACTTTCTTTCTTCTATTTTTAATCAACAGCACCATTTTTTCTATACAGTATTCTATTTATGCTTTTCAAAGAAAGGACACATACCCATTATAATCTATGAAACCACTGCCCATTTGTCTATAGGGCAATTCACTTATTCTTGTTTTTTCACGGACTGAACATGTGCAAAAAAAAATCAAGGAGAAATGACCGATTTTGATCCTCCCCTGAAAATCACAGGTGACGTCCGTGTGTTATCCTTGTTCTGTCTTTTTTTCTCATTCCAATGTGTACTTATTGCTATAGCAATTGTTTTTTTACATAAAAACAAAAAATTACTGATCTTAGGGTACCGTTACACCTAGCGACTCACCAGCGATCCCGACCAGCGATATGACGCGGTCAGGATCGCTGGTGAATCGCTAGGTGGTCGCTAGTGAGCTGCCACACAGGCAGATCTCACCAGTGACATCGCTAGGGACAGGGATCGCTACTTACCTGTCAGACGCAGCGATCCTGCGTCCTCCCGCCCGGCTCCACGCGTCGCTCGTCTCCACAGCAGGAAGCGCCGCAGGAAGCTGACGACGAGAAATGGTCCAGCAGCTTCTCGCGCGATCAGCGATAACCAGCGGGGGAGCCAGTCAGAGGTAAGTATCATATGCAGCGATATCGCTAGCAATATTGCTGCAACGTCACAAAATCGGTGACTTTACAGCGATATTGCTAGCGATATCGCAGTGTGTAACGGGGGCTTAGCACTGATAGTAATATCTGTAGCACTAACCAAACACTGCTAAAAATCAGATCCAAAACACTGATGAAAAGCTGAATGATACCTTACAATGGCTCCTTAACGTTTAGATTTTTCTGCTTTCTATATAGCAAATGCCCTACAGATTTCAGGACATAAGAGGCCTATATTGCACAGTCTGGGCTGCATCTACAAGTTGGAGATATTAGAAACTAGATGATAAAAGATGTTGTTGAAAGAGTTCAAAGAAAAAAAGTGACTCTATCGACAGTGAATTTATTAACATTCAATGAATGCATAATCCGTCTACACGATGAGGATTCTGACAGCAATTCACCGAATCGCTCCCAATTAATTTAATGAGAGAATGGGAACTCGGTGTGCAGGAAAGCACTGCACTGTATTTAAAGTGAGTAAATGCCAGCACATTATAAAAAAAACTCTTAAGCCAGATACTCTGCTGAATATCTCTATCACATTGTCCTATTAGCCATTGATATGGACTTCCATCAACATTTAGTTACATTTATGCATTTCTCTAGTAAATTGCATGCCTGCTTTTCAATATAAGTAGCAAGGATTTAACAGTGTTAAAATTTCACGCACCATAGCTTTGTTATTAACAATATTTTTGTAGTAGCTTTGGGGTCCACGATGAAATCCAGCGATAGACATCTGCATTTTGTAGTATTTTTTTTTTTTTTTTTTTTGGATACATCAGTTGCCTCCAGGACTCCAAAACCATACTAATAGGAAAAATGGCTTCCTATTTAAATATTACTTACATGAGAGAAAAATGATTGTAAGCTTCACACTGGACAAGGACTGATGTGGCTAATAACAATCTATCTGCAGCACTGCAAAATGTGGCAGCGCAATATAAAAAATGCTAAATAAATCAGCATGAATTTCAATGAATGAATATTCTAGTAATAACATTTATCCCCTATGCACTGAATATCTATAATACTTTTTAGATTAATCGGAGTTTAATCATCGGCCCCCTTAGTAATTAGAAAATCGGGGATCCTGTGACTCCTGCTTTTAGCATCTCTGATATAACAATCCACCGTGCTTGTGTGCAGTCTGTCCTTTATGACCAATAATACAAGGGCATCACAAAGAACACTAATATATACTTAAAAAAAATTGGCACTGTATTTACAGAAAAATGAATGAGCATCCCCTGATATTAAAAAGGGGACATCACCAGGTAACCCATCTCAGGGGCAATATAGGATAGTTATTCCACTAAACTCTCATCTTGAGGATATACCATCATCTCATTTCTATTTGCTAACAGCCAATTTACAAACTGTTAGTAAACTAAAGTGCTAATGATATTGCATATTCTCCCCAAAGAAAAGACAATTGTCAGATTGTCAACAAACTATATTGCAGATAGTCTCACAAGGAACTTATTGAGAATTTCACAAGAAAAACAATATTGTGCTTGGTTTTAGAGTAACTTTATTCTTTCATGAGTTATTTACAAGTTTGTGACCACTTATAAAATGTTTTCAAAGTGCTGCCCATTGTGTTGGATTGCCAATGCAACCCTCTTCTCAAACTCTTGACACACTGATAGCAACACCGAAATTCTTAATAAGTTTGATGTGTCACATGACCCTCTTCCCATTGGAAAAAGGAGTTGGATCCAAAATAGCCGACTTCAAAATGGCCACCATGATCACCACCCATCTTGAAAAGTTTCCCCCCTCCCATATACTAATGTGCCACAAACAAGAAGTTGATATCACCAACCATTCCCATTATATTTAGGTGTATCCATATAAATGGCCAACCCTGTATATTAGTGTCCTTTGTGATGCTCTTGTATTAGGGGTCATATAGGACAGACTGCACACAAGCCCTGTGGATTGTCATATCATAATTTAATTATTATTAATAAAGGTTAAGTTTTATTGATTTTTCCACCACAGTCAGTGATTTTTTTTGTAATTTCCGGTGCGATATGTATCTGGTTTTAGGGAACCAATTCAGTAATATTTTTAGCATCTTTGCCCCTGTTGCTGGTTCTGCACATCACTAACCGAACGGATGCCGCTGGGCAATGCTAGTGTCTTTTAGTTAAAGTCTAGCAGTGCTATGAATTGGCCTCCACACATTTAACTGCATTTCTGAAGTGAGCTGATTATTCTGTTGTAACTATCTGCTGGGGTAATGGAGGGCTTCTTCTCAATTTAAACTTCTATCTTAATGTTCATTGCTGCCAGTTATAAGTTCTACTTACCATGGTTCGCTTGTTACTTTGCTACTGCTTAGCTAGTTTGATTCCCACTACTTGCCTCAGTTCATGATTTCATTATTCTATGGTCTAACAACTTAATTCACATGATCCAAAAATAATAGAATTGACTCACAGAGATGTCATGTAAAATCTTCAAGGCTTTATTTATACATCATATAGTGCAGCAAAAAAATTAAAGAATCATTATTTGATACTGACCCAGCTTTCATAAAATCATCTGCCAAACTGCTCCATTGGCCAGCAACCACTTTGTGAATTCAACACTGGGATCCTTGTGTAAGTCCAAATCCCTTTACAGGTAATCATTGAAGGCAAGAAAGGTATTCGTATCAAATAATAATAGACTAAGTGGAAGCCAATTTAAGTGTTGCCAGCCTTTCACTGACAGTGTACGATTAGCGCCTACAGTAACTGGTCCAATACTTATGGGTCACTTTTATACAGTACAGTGGTCAATCAAATTCAAGTTGGTCTAAGATCTTGCATAGTTGGTTCAGCAAGTGAAGATATCCCTGACTCAAGCTGCTGCAGCACCTCCCTTGACCTTTTCCAAACCCAAGTTCAATCTACACATTCCTATATAAGGCCGAAATAAATAAAGGGCACTTCCAATATAAACACAAACCTACAGAAAGAAAGAAGTATAAGTCCTAAGAGTAAAATCAAATATTTTTTTATTGGAATAAAAAAATTATAAAAACAGATAAAAGGTGGAGAAGGTACACAGAGATACTGCAGTATGTCACACATGTACTGCAGCATATACTGAAGACTAATATCATGTGCATGCAAAGAGCTAAACATTATGCAGTCAGATAAATGGTACAGTGATATGCTATAAGGTAGTCCAATGACTGATAATAATAGTAATATTATGTGAAGATTAGAAATAAAGGCCAGGTGGCCATACTTAAGTGATTGAAACTTCAAGATTGCAAACACAATGCGCGATAAATTAAGTAACAAGTGCAGCCTCAATAGAAACATTAGGAGCATTAAGCACAGATTAAATGCAGACATGCCTGTAGCAACAAATAAAATGCTAATAGAATAAGGTAACACTCAGTGAGTAATGTGAGTGGCACTAGAGAGACCCCCAAGGTGAATCTAGCAACTATTTTTTTTATGTGACAGCAAAAAATTGTTTTCCCCTTACGCTAGACATTTGTCTGGTTCGTTCTGAAAGCAAGTTTGTTGGGCTCTTCACTTCCCTGCTGCCAGTAACCCCTAAACTATGGGCTTTTTCCTCATCCTTGATACTCCAGAACCCTTCCCATGTTTACAATTTTTTGATGGCCCTTATGTTAATTCTATGATGACCGTGCAGCATTAGCAGAAAGTAAAATAGCAGCCCTACACAAGGGCAGTGTACTACCGAAGAATACTGTAATTCTTGTCAGCACTGGGCCATAGACTCTCAGTGGATAGTCAGAATCTTCAACATTACTTCTGAAATGGACTTACAGATGAAATAAATACCTGTTATTACAATTTCTTAATGACTTACTTGACTCTGCCATGACCTTAGCAATCTGTCTTGATAGATTACTGTATGAAAGCGCAAAGAGCACGTCATTGATACTGCCCCTCTACATAAGACTTATGTGCCTACCAAACTTTGAGGAGTACATACAAATTTGAGCGACTTAGTTTCATCAATAACAAAGAGTTAAGTGGCTAATTCCATATTTGAAAATCTACTGTGGAGAATCTTGACATCAAATATGTGTCTACACAAGAAAGACACAGCTAAATAAGTGACAGTGCCTATAGGGATCCTGGAATACCCATCTAGATACACAGATTTTTCCCTATGATTCTGTAAAATTTTTGATCCATGTTTGTTTATATTATCTCAAAAGAATTTCTGCAGTACTCAAGGTTCCTGAGAGCACAGTGGCTTCCATAATCCTTAAATGGGAGAAGTTTGGGACCAACAGAAGTCTTCCTAGACCTGGTCGTCCAGAAAACTGAGCAATCGTGCAAGAAGAGCATTGGTGAGAGAGGTAAAGGAGAACCCCAAGATCACTGTGGATGAGCTCCACAGATGCAGTAGGGAGATAGGAGAAAGTTCCACAAAGTCAACTATCACTGCAGCCCTCCACCAGTCGGGCCAATATGGAGAGTGGCCCGACAGAAATCTCTCCTCAGTGCAAGAAATATGAAAGCCGGGATAGAGTTTGCTAAAAAAACACATGTGACTATGAGAAATAAGATTCTCTGGTCTGATGAGATGAAGATAGACCTTTTTGGTGATAATTCTAAGCGGTTTGTGTGGAGAAAACCAGACACTGCTCATCACCTGCCCAATACAATCCCAACAGTGAAACATGGTGGTGGCGGCATCATGCTATGGAGGTGTTTTTCAGCTGCATGAAAAGGATGACTGGTTGCAATTGAAGGAAACATGAATGCGGCCAAGTACAGAGGTATCCTGTATGAAAACCTCTTCCAGAGTGCCTTGGACCTCAGACTTGGCAGAAGGTTCACAATGACTCTAAGCACACAGCTAAACTAACAAAGGAGTGACTTCAGAACAACTCTGTGACCGTTCTTGGCTGGCCCAGCCAGAGCCTTGACCTAAACCCAATTGACCTTAAAATGGCTGGAGAGACCTGAAAATGGCTGTCTACCAATGTTCACTTTCCAACCTGACAGAACTGGAGAGGATCTGCAAGGAAGAATGGCAGAGGATCCCCAAATCCAGGTGTGAAAAACTTGTTGCATCGTTCCCAGGAAGACTCATGGCTGTGCTAGCTCAAAAGGGTGCTTCTACTCAATACTGAGCAAAGGGTCTGAATACTTATGACCATGTGATATTTCAGCTTTTCTTTTTTTTAAAAAATTGCAAAAATTTCTACATTTCTGGGTTTTTTTCAGTCAAGATGGGGTGCAGAGTAAGCATTAATGAGAAAAAATGAACTTTTTTGAATTTACCAAATGACTGCAATAAAACAAAGAATGAAAAATTTAAAGAGGTCTGAATAATTTCCAAACCCACTGTATTTGTGTGTGTGTCACTGACATCTATAGTTGTGCTCAAAAGTTTACATACCCCAGCAGAATTTTTTGCTTTTTCTTCTGAGAATATGTATGCTAGCACCAAAACTTTTTCTCCACTCATGGATAGTGGTTGGGTGAAGCAATTTATTGTCAATACATAAAAGGTCGGTAAGTAGCAGGTGATCTGGACGTATGGAGATGTCTAAGGTCGGAAAGGGGTTAATTGCTTGTCTGAGAAAGCCTTTTTATGTGTGCCAGCCTTTCACTGTTAAAACACAGCTAATGTGTTCTTTTGTGCATTTTTTATGCGTACTTGTGTGAGTGTAATTAAGTTGCTACACTTTTTGGAATATTGACCCATTTACACATGCATGGAGTTATGAGCTCAGCTGGTGAGGTGGATTTTACAAGGTCTGAGTAAGCAGGACTGAGCACTGTTGATGGTACAGGAGAGCAAGGTTTGCAGACCGGGAGACAAACAAGAGCAGCAAGTAGCACAAAAAGTTGAGGCAGATGTGCATATACACCTGGAAACAGTAACTGTTAAGGAAACTAATCTCCTACAGTGGAGCAATGATTAATCACAGGAAAAAGGCCTAGAGATGTAAATGCAGTGTGTTATTTTTCAGCAGAAATTTGGATTGTTAGTGAGGAAATCCTTGAAGAGGACCTTTCACCAAATTTTTCATGTTGAAGATAAAATTCTGGCTGCAGTGCAGAATAAAATTTTCTCTAATGTATACTTCTTCTCCCAATATGACTTTACCCAATCTTAAGCAGGCAACAAAAAATAAAAACAAATAAATTGGACTGAGCTTGGAATTTACTCTGGCTGTGCATGGAACTCAGGAGTAGCAAAGGAAACGAAAGATGCTTGGCTGGAGCAGAGCTACATGAAGTAGAAACAGTCTCCTGACAAAATTGAAGCAACTGTGGACAATAGTACTTAAAGGGAAGGTGGCATCCAAAAATGTTTTTTTCAGCAATTGAAAAAATGTAAAGAATTAATGTTTACATTTTCTTAAAACATATTATCTTTTGTTTTTAATTTTGTAAAATATGAAAAATAATTTTAAAAAGTTTGGCATTTCCACTTGTTAACACGAGGGGGAGCAGCTACTGATATTTGGCACAAAAACCTAGTGTACATCTAGCTCACATTACTGCCCTGCAGTAATTATGGGCGGAATCTGCTGACATGGGTGTGATGTTACTCCTCTCCTCCCCTTCTGGGTGTTTGCTGAGGGAAAAGAGAGCATTTAGTATACTGCACTCAGGTTAAACGTCACCCAAGGTGTGCAGAGTGGACTCTGTTAAACTCACAGAGGCGCTTTTGTACAAATAAAGCATAAATGCCGAGCTTGTTAGCTTCACAGGTCTCAGCTGGCTTGCACACATGGTATACGGTCACAGGACACGACCCAAGGCAGAGGTTGGTGTCCGTCCTGACCTACCGTGCGTGTGGCGTCGCTACCGTGGATGCCAGTAAGTGCTGCTAACTGCAGCGCGGCGGTAACTACTGCTGCTGTACGACAGTGCCGTGAGGCATCACACTATCGGATGCTAGTGTAGCGGTGTGGTATGCACTGTGGCGTATGGCTTGCCACTGACTGGCGCTGACTATAACTCTAATTCCCTATCCACATGCGTAATATCAGAGGGAAGGGGTTTCAAATGAGTCAGTCACCAGAATCATACATCCGTCACCACTCACACATAGCAAGTATAGCCTATACTAGCGCATGGCCGAGAGGCCATGCGGGCCTTTTAAAGCCATACGCTTCCGGTACCTTCCAGACCTCTGAGATGGTCCAATCAGATCAGGACAAGGACCTGAGCATGTGACCCCCGATCTCCACTGGGAGATCGTCTCGTGGGCATGCCCAGTAGCACGGCGAGAGGACTTAGCCTCTGGAGTGGTTTCCTGCAAAGCAGGTTGCGCTACCATTGCTGGTCCAGAGGTGGCAGCAACATGCAGACCCTGAGAGCTGGTCTGAGCAGGGCACCTGGATCACTGAGATTGCTGTGCAAGTCCCTGAGTGGTTGGAAAGGAATGAGAGACCGCTAGATGTATGGCTCTGGATTTCTGCTGTGAAGCTGCAGGAATCTGATGCCTAGGAGATAAGAGACGGCTGCTCATTTTGAGCTTAGTTTTCTATTGGCAGAATTCATTACCTGACGCGGCCAAGGAAAGTCTGTAACGAAGATTTGGATCAGTGATCCTTCAGCGCCTCCCTGTGGTCACATGCTACATAACAGGGTAAATTGCAACCTATCTATACCCTACCTTTGTACTACACTCTTGACTGCATACTTGTATATTGTTCTGTAAATATATGCCTGTATATTTCTAGTGCGCCTTTTCAGTGATTAAATATAAAATTAATCTTGGGCTGCTCTTTTATCTCGATTCACGAATCCCCACATCCGCACGCACATTGGATATTATATGCTACCTGGATTGGTTTCTGACCTGATATAAGCCTGCTGTCGGACGGGGCTTATTTCGAACGAGGTACTGGTGGCAGAATACTGTACTGTGTTAGTGAGGAACTCTGGTAGTGATGGCCAGGAGGTTTATACATCCTCAGCCTGGACTGGTGATGTATATACTGATAGCGCCTCAATAACTTGAAACTATGAGAGAAGCCTTTCCGGTGACTATTTTCCTCAGAATTCAGCAAGAGCATCCAGCACTCCTGGAACTAAGTCCTACTTTACTGCATCTAAACATGCTCGTGAGACGACCGCTCATTTGTGGTCATAAGTCACATGTTCACGTCCTCAATCAGCTCAGATTGGGCCATCAGCATGGTCCTGGAAGGCTGCGGTTATAAAAGGATGGCATGGCCACACAATTGGTTGTCTCTGATGAATGACCAACCCCTACCCTTGGTGTGCATGTGTTTTTCAGCCTTGCCCGTTAGTACCTAAACTGATAATGCATGTAGGCGGCAAAGTCAGGGCCTAGCATCAGCGCCAAGAAGTGGCTTTGCTTATACTTCACTGTACACTTTGTCCACACTCCACAGTAGCCAGCGTCTATTAGTGGCATTCACAGATGGGACGCCGTGCGCTTAGTGGGTCTAGAGAGGTTCTTACCTCACGACCTTGGGGCAGAGTCACACGTTCACTAGCGCTGATTCAGCCGTGCCCTGTGACAGTTAATCAGGTAGGGTATCTGCGTTCTGCGGTTCCATGGCTCTGTGAAGCAACAGAGCTTGTCACAACTACACACTGCGTGGCGTTTAACCTACGTGTGTCCAGTGCGATACCGCCATTTGTGGCTGCCATTACCGAGCAGCAGTTAACATCTCTGCATGGTGGACACTTCGCTGCGAACGCACCTTATTATGATCTTTATATTATTTGGTGAATTCCGCCAGCCCTAACACAGTCAAACATTTATTTTTGGGTAATTGTTAATGTGATTCAGTACACCATATATCACTGCAGAGCTCATGCAGATTAAAAAGAAATGTTTCTGTTATAAACATGAAACAGAAGCTATCTGATTTGTATTCTGTTGTATACAGGCCTCAGCCACAGTTAAGGCTGTGTGCCCACGTTGTGTTTTTGTAAGCATTTCTGCAGCGTTTGTGCCGGCTCAGACACTGCAGAAATGCTTACAAGATGCTTCTAATTCATTTGCATGCGTTTTTGGCTTTTTGTGCCAATGCATGCGTTTTTAACCGCTCAGGAATCGCTAAGGCCTGTTTCACACTTGCTTTTTTTTGCAGCGCGTTTTTCCCGCAAAAAAACGCATTGAAAAACGCATACAAAAGCATACAACTGCTGCGTTTTTTTCAAGCATTTTTATGAGCATGCATGAAAAAAACGCAGCGTTTTTAAGCGTTTGTATGCGTTTTTAGTGCGTTTTTACCGCGTTTGCGTTTTTTTCCAACATTAGGTGGCCACTCACACTAACCCAAACCATGACTTTACTAACCCTAACCCTGACCCTAACCCTAACCCTAACCCTGACCCTAACCCTAACCCTAACCCTTAACCAAACCATACTTAACCCTAACCCTGACCCTAACCCTAACCCTAACCCTTAACCAAACTATACTTAACCCTAACCCTGACCCTAACCCTGACCCTAACCCTAACCCTGACCCTAACCCTAACCCTAACCCTGACCCTAACCCTAACCCTAACCCTTAACCAAACCATACTTAACCCTAACCCTGACCCTAACCCTGACCCTAACCCTAACCCTAACCCTAACCCTTAACCAAACCATACTTAACCCTAACCCTGACCCTAACCCTGACCCTAACCCTAACCCTAACCCTAACCCTGACCCTAACCCTAACCCTAACCCTGACTCTAACCCTAACCCTAACCCTAACCCTAACCCTGACCCTAACCCTAACCCTAACCCTTAACCAAACCATACTTAACCCTAACCCTGACCCTAACCCTGACCCTAACCCTAACCCTAACCCTGACCCTAACCCTAACCCTAACCCTAACCCTGACCCTAACCCTAACCCTAACCCTGACCCTAACCCTAACCCTAACCCTTAACCAAACCATACTTAACCCTAACCCTGACCCTAACCCTTAACCAAACCATACTTAACCTTAACCCTAACCCTAACCCTAACCCTGACCCTAACCCTAACCCTAACCCTGACCCTAACCCTAACCCTAACCCTAACCCTTAACCAAACCATACTTAACCCTAACCCTGACCCTAACCCTGAACCTAACCCTTAACCAAACCATACTTAACCCTAACCCTGACCCTAACCCTTAACCAAACCATACTTAACCTTAACCCTAACCCTAACCCTGACCCTAACCCTAACCCTAACCCTGACCCTAACCCTTAACCAAACCATACTTAACCCTAACCCTGACCCTAACCCTGACCCTAACCCTAACCCTAACCCTGACCCTAACCCTTAACCAAACCATACTTAACCCTAACCCTGACACTAACCCTAACCCTAACCCTGACCCTAACCCTAACCCTAAACCCCCTTAACTAACCCTAACTTTACCCAAACCCCTAAATTCCATTGTCTAAACTAATGGTAAAAAAAAAAACGCATGTGCAAAAAAACGCATACATAAGCATGCCAATGCGCACATATGCTCACCATAGACTTATAATGGGTGTCTTGCTGTAAAAAAACGCATTGCGCGCGCATGCGTTTTTTTGAGGCAAATCGGACGCACAAAAAATGCAACAAGTTGCATTTTGTGCGCCCGAGCGCATACCGCAAAAAAACGCATGCGCGGTAAAACGCGTACAAACGCATGTGTATGCGCACATAAGCGCATCCCATGCAAAGTATAGGAAAAAAAACGCATGCGCTATTTAGCGCTAAATTACCGCGAAAAAAAACGCAAATGTGAAACCAGCCTTAGCGGCTAAAAACGCAGCATGCACATTATTTTCCGCATAGCTGAGCGTTTTTAGCCATCCCCAATGTTCCCAGAAATCGCATGTCAAAAACGCGTCAAAAACGTGCAAGAAACACGCGGAAAAAGATGCACGTTTTCTGGGAAAGAGGATCCTTTTCCTGAGCGTTTAAAAACGCTAGCGTGGGCACATAGCCTAAAAAATGCTTTCTTATGTTAGTAATGTTATACAGCAGACTAGATGTCAGTTTGATATTTTTTGGTGCTGATATTGTTCTCCATACAGGGGTACAAATGACAAAATAAAAGTTTTATCTGTTACTGCTGTGCTCCAAAAATTTGACCACATCTGAGGTTGTCAATCTTTTGTGCTCAGATTCTGCTGTATCCAAGGCTTGTCCATAGTAACAAATCTAATTTTTTTCTGTTACTACCATGCTACATAAAGCAGGCCAAATTTTATCCTTTAATTATTTTGAGCTGGAATTAATTTATGCATTTATTATGCTTTGCCTATATAGCACTATCTTATTCCACAGCTCTTTACATACATTATTTTCACTGTACCCAATGGGCTCACAATCTAAATTCCCTATCAATATGTCTTTGGATTATCATAAACTTTGTCACTTTTGACTGTTTTATGTGAATTGCTGACTTGTAAAGCTGTGTGAAATTTGATTGCGCTATAAAAATAAAGAATATTATTATTACTAGATTGAAGATGGTGAAGTTCAAGCTCTTTAGCTTTGCTATGTGTAGGAGAAAACAATCTTTTACGTAAGCACACCTGCACAAATGGCTGCTGTGCTTACAGAGTGAGGTGTAGGGTGAACAGAACTAGCTGCTGGACTGTGAGAGGGGTGCAGATGGAGATGTTACCATGGATAGAGAAAGATGCAGTGTGCTTGGTATCTAGATAAGTAAAAAATAGCAGGCACGTCTACTTCTGTATTAGCTGATGGGCTCTCACTTACCCACTGTAGAGGGTAAACAATTGGAGGTTCTGTGGCAGGAGACCCATGTGACAACACTTGCCATGGTGAGGGAGGAGAAAGAATCAGAAGATGTGGCTGATGGGATGGACTATGGTTGGTGAGGCTTACTAGTCTGCATTTTAGCAATGTGAGATTCCCAGCTTAACGCATATTGAACGTGCATGTGCTAGTTCATGCATATAGTAGTCAAATTATTGCATTTTTTATACTCTACTCTGTCACTTTTAAGAAAGTTGGCATATAACGTGATTTGTGTCTTTTTGGTGGTCTGAAAAAAAGACCCAAACTTGGCAACTGCAGACTCACGAATGCTGATGGCCACTGTCAGAGTTGGGGCTGAGGATGCATTGCTTGTTGTGGAGGCATAAATCTGTGTCTGTGGGAAGCCGCAATGCAACCTCCTCGTCTTCCTCCTCCTCCTCTGCTGAGCTACCCAGCTGCATGCCTCTGGTTTTTCACCAAGTGGGATCTACTACCTAATTGTCATACACTCTGTTCTCCCAATCCTTGTCCTGTATATCACCCTCCTCCTCTTCCTGCCATTACAACACAGTACAGTTCTGCGAGTGCCTCAAATATCTTAATCTCATCAGGATAACCTCCACACCCCCAGGGTTAATTGCTTGTTGACAAGGGTTTGGATTCTGATCAGAACCTACTTCGTCCGGCCCTGTATCAAACGGAAAAAAACATTTGAGTATCGGTGCAGATTATTTCCTCCTTTTGACTCTGTAAAACTTTGGAGTATACTTCTGATGGCCATGGCATAGAATGGGTGAACAGATCTTCAGACTGAGCAATCTGTGGTTTCCTGCAGTCAATTGGGAAGTTGGAGAGTTGCAGCATGGGGGAAAACAAGGGTAACTGGGTGCCACCATTAAGGACTGTTCTATGTGTGATGTAAAGTTGGAGGAAGAGAAGAAGAGGCTGCTTAATGCAGCCCTTGCCATCTACTGAAGCACATGTTCTTTCTTGCCATCATCTAAAAAGTGTAATGCTGTGCGGCTGCCAAAGAAAGGGAGTGTAGTAGCCCCTCCAGTAACTTAAGTTGTAAAAATGCAGTGTAATTGCTCACTGCAGCAAAACAAACCTACTTCTTATCTCTCATATGTAGGTAACAGCAGGTTCGCAGGATGCAGTGATGAGACGCGAGACTTGTTGAATTTTGAAAAGCAAACTTTTTATAATTTAAAGCCGCTAGGGCTATACTAAGCAACCAAAAAAGGGGTAACAAGAGTTGTCCTCGCAGGGACTCAGTACAACCAAACACTATTTGAAAAGAACACGACTAACCTGGCCGAGGCCGGTTATTATGGGGCCACAGTATGGCCGTCTACGGGTCCTTATACTCTATAATGTCACTTATCCGTCCTGACATCCCTCGGCGCCTCTGTGAAAGCAGCGTTGTTGATGAAGCTGCTTTGGCGTCTTTGATAAGGCTGTTCTGGCGTCTTTGATGAGGCTGCTGTGGCGTCTTTAATGAGGCTGCCTTGGTGTAGCAGCCGCTGGGCCCAGCTGCTGAAGATTTGGAGTAGTCTTCGGGTGCCCCAGCACCCAGGAGAAGTTGGGGCACAACAGGCCCTGGTGGAGTCCTGAGATGGAGTAACCCCCTGTTGTAACAGCGGAGTTGCACTTTTTAGCGAGTTCAATGGGACTCCTGTCCCCAAGCAGGGTTGTGCCGCAGTGCTCAAATGTGGAGGTTTACTGGCCATGTGCACAGCCTGGGGATGTGTGCAGAGTGTCTCTGTTGACGAGGAACAGGCCCCAACTGCCGACTGCAGCGGGGTGAAGGCGGCTGTGTGCGGTGATAGACAGGATGCAAACAACGGGCTGATGTGAACAGGCAGCGTCCGCGGGTGGCAGCAGGCAAGCCACAACCGCATGCTGAAGGTGAATGGCAGCAGCTGGGAGAGGGAGCAGACAGGCCGTAGAGGGCTCGGGCTCAGCGGTAACGGGTGAGGATGACCGGGGGCAGATCGTAACCCGGGATTGGGGTGAAGAGACAGTCCCCCGTCAGTAAGCTCGGCGCCTCTTTCCTGAGTGCCACTGCGTATCTACCCTCTGATGCTGGTCTCTTCTCTGAACTGTCAGAGTCCTTCATGCTCTCTCACGCCCCCTCCGTCTCCTGCTCCGTGTCTGACGTATCACCAACTGACTCCTCTGCGCGCTCCCTGCCCCTTTGATACTTGCCCCTCCCCTTGCTGTCCTGTCACTCTCAACAGTCCACTCTCCTCCTCTGTTCCCCGGGTACTGTGTCCTTAGGAACTCAGATGGCGGTCCCCTTGGTTCCTGCCTGGACACTCTGTGGGGGTCCTCCTCCCTACACATATCATACCTGTTTCACAACTTTAAACAGCTATTCAGTACTTTAAATTCTCTCTTATGTCCACCAGGTCCCCCTCACTCTCCTCTCATCTCAGCGGAAGACATTGCCTCACCACCTGTGACCTTGACCCCAAAACGTCCCACCTCATTCCCAACCTTACCACAGTCTTCATCCAAAGCATAACCCACCTCTTCAACCTGTCACAAACAACTGGTGTCTTCCCATTCTGATTAAAACATACCTTGATCACAGTCATCCTCAAAAAGCCCTACTGTGTCCAGCTATCACCCCATCTCACTTCTCCCCTATGCCTCCAAATTTCTGGAACATCACTTCCATTGATTTTGAACTGTCCTTCCACTTCTACTTTTATTCCCTGTTTGACCACTTACAATATGGCTTCCGACCATACCATTCCACTGAAACTGCCCTGACAAAAGTCACTAACGACTTACTAACCGCCAAAAGGAAACTATGCTAATTTGTTCTCTTCCTTCTCCTCGACCTGGCATCTCCCTTTGACACAGTGGGCCCTTTGTTGGATCTCCTAGTACCTAACAGACATGAAATTCAGTGTCTCACACACACACACCACCTCCCCATCTTGCCAATGTGTCAGTTTCCCTCAAGTTTCAGTTGTAGTCCCAAGCACTATGCTTATTTTGCATCCTCCCTCCCCATTAAAGAGACAGCATGTGTCACCCTAAGCTGTTCACAGACAATAGCTGGATGACACCTTCTAATTAAGGCTCCTCCTTCAATATAGAGGGGCCTGAGCAATGTTGTTAGCTTGCCTTGCAGGCTTGCTAGTTGTCAGGTTCCCCAGATCCGCCTATCTGCTTGTCTACCCTGTACACTGCTCTTCTGTTCCTCAGCCGGTCCCATCTGCACCCATGGTTCCCATGTCTTCATCAATCCTTCGGGCCATACCAGCCTGCCCACTCTAGGGGGTCAGTTGCCAGCCTCTGTAGGTCAGCCCTGTCATAGCACCTGGTGCCACCTCCTTGTCCCTCCATGGGTTGCAGTTTTCGCATGCTGCCGCTTATCCGAGGTTGGATTTATTAAGCCACCTAATTATGCCTCTCCAGGCTTTCTGAGGGCTATGGCACAGTGGTTCCACAACCTGGCTCTTTACAGTCTCCATCTGTTGGCTTGATTGCAGTGGAAGAGGTGTCGGTCCTCAATATACTAGTTATACTCTACTGAAATTAATTCCACTTTGGTGATGTCTGCCACAAAATTTTGGAAATGTGTAGATGCCTTGTTGGGTCTCCTTCATTTGTGTTGTCTGTAGCAGCAGACCTGCTCCCCAGGTTCTTTAAAAACATCTTACCTTTGAATGGTTATTTGGCCTCTTTAAATTCCTCTAGCTTGTATAGGCTGGTATCTTGCTTTGATAGAAGCTTCTATAGGTCATTTCTTTTAGAGCTGCTTACCTTGTTTATTGATATCATGTCTATTGTCTGTGCATTGACTTTTCCATGGCCCTTATTATAGGCCTGGCAGCTTACTATCTAACCAGTTGAGGTTTACTATATTGGAGGGCTTTTGCTCATATTGCCACTACATGTTCTTATTTTGTCAGTTAACATTAATAGCAATCCTCTGTGTCTGGGATGCTTTGAACCCTTCTTTGTATAGATTGAATTTCATTTGGTAACAGTTCCGCTATTGATAACAGTGCACTTCATCTGATTTGTTAACTTTAGTAATCTGAATTACCCTTACCATCTGTACATGTATTAGTCTATGGCTTAACAGGCAGGGCAGGCAGCACACCATCTTTTCATTTAAAGTTTTCAATATGCTTTTGAAGTTTAAGGATTGTATTGCTTTTTGATGCCCATTTTTATACCTACAAATAACATTGAAATATTGAATATGTCTGATGCTATTTCTTCAAAGTATGAGGCAGTTATACAGTGCCTTGTGAAAGTATTCGACCCCCTGGAACTTTTCAACCTTTTCCCACATATCAAGCTTCAAACATAAAGATACCAAATGTAAATTTTTGGTGAAGAATCAACAACAAGTGGGACACAATTGTGAAGTTGAAAGAAATTTATTGGTTATTTTAAATTTTTGTGGAAATTCAAAAACTGAAAAGTGGGGCCTGCAATATTATTTGGCCCCTTTACGTTCAGTGCAGCAAACTCACTCCGGAAGTTCATTGTGGATCTCTGAATGATCCAATGTTGTCCTAAATGACAAATGATGATAAATATAATCCACCTGTGTGTAATCAAGTCTCCGTATAAATGAACTTGCTTTGTGATAGTCTCAGGGTTCTGTTTGATGCACAGAGAGCATCATGAAGACCAAGGAACACAACAGGCAGGTCCGTGATACTGTTGTGGAGAAGTTTAAAGCCGGATTTAGATGCAAAATGATTTCCAAAACTTTAAACATCCCAAGGAGCACTGTGCAAGTGATCATATTGAAATGGAAGGAGTATCATACCACTGCAAATCTACCAAGCCCCGGCTGTCCCTCTAAACTTTCATCTCAAACAAGGAGAAGACTGATCAGAGATGCAGCCTAGAGGCTCATGATCACTCTGGATGAACTGCAGACATCTACAGCTGAGGTGGGACAGTCTTTCCATAGGACAACAATCAGTTGTACACTGCACAAATCTGGACTTTATAGAATAGTGGCAAGAAGAAACCCGTTTCTCAAAGATATCCATAAAAAGTGTTGTTTAAAGTTTGCAAAAAGCCACCTGGGAGACACACCAAACATGTGGAAGAAGGTGCTCTGATCAGATGAAACCAAAATCAAACTTTTTGGCAACAATGCCAAATGATATGTTTTGCGTAAAGGCAACACAGCTCATCATCCTGAACACAACATCCCCACTGTCAAACATGGCGGTGGTAGCATCATGGTTTGGGCCAGCTTTTCTTCAGCAGGGACAGGGAACATGGTTAAAATTGATGGGAAGATAGATGTAGCCAAATACAGGACCATTCTTGAAGAAAACCTGTTGGAGTCTGCAAAAGACCTGAGACTGGGACGGATATTTGTCTTCCAACAAGACAATGATCCGAAACATAAAGCAAAATCTACAATGGAATGGTTCACAAATAAATGTATCCAGGTGTTAGAATGGCCAAGCCAAGGTCCAGATCTGAATCCAATCGAGAATCTGTGAAAAGAGCTGAAAACTGCTGTTCACAAACGATCTCCATCAAACCTCACTGAGCTCGAGCTGTTTGCCAAGGAAGAATGGGCAAAAATTTCAGTCTCTCGATGTACAAAACTGATAGAGACATACCCCAAGCGACTTGCAGCTGTAATTGCAGCAAAAGGTGGTGCTACAAAGTATTAAGTTAAAGGGAATGAATAATATTGCATGCCCTACTTTTCAGCTTTTGAATTTCCACAAAAATTTCAAATCTAATATATAAAGCTGAATGTGTGTGTGTGTATGTTTGTATGTATGTGTGTATGTCCGGGATTGACATCTGCACCGTTGCAGCTACAGCCACTAAATTTTGCACAGTCACAAGTCTGGACCCCGAGAGCATCACAGGCTATGTTGTGAGGCGAAATTTTAACCCCGCGCGTTCCAATTCACCAAACAATTTGGCCTATTATTCTTATCATTTCTATGGTGTTATCGTCCTTCTGTAAAGCTGGAAATAACACAATTTATTACCGTGCCAACACAGACCACCCTCTGACACAGACTGCAGGGGGAGCCCAGTATCACACAGGATAGGATTAGATACACGGCTCAGCAGTCAGTATCACACAGGATAGGATTAGATACACAGCTCAGCAGTCAGTATCACAGGATACGATTAGATACACAGCTCAGCAGTCAGTATCACACAGGATAGGAATAGACACACGGCTCAGCAGACAGTATCACACAGGATAGGATTAGATACACAGCTCAGCACACAGTATCACACAGAATAGTATTCGATACACGGCTCAGCAGACAGTAACACACAGGATAGGATTAGATACACTGCTCAGCAGTCAGTATCACACAGGATAGGATTAGATACACAGCTCAGCAGTCAGTATCACACAGGAGAGGATTAGACACATTGCTCAGCAGACAGTATCACACAGGATAGGATTAGATACACAGCTCAACAGTCAATATCACACAGGATAGGATTTGATACACAGCTCAGCAGTCAGTATCACACAGGATAGGATATGATACACAGCTCAGCACGCAGTATCACACAGAATAGTATTAGATACACGGCTCAGCAGACAGTATCACACAGAATAGGATAAGATACACAGCTCTGCAGTCAATATCACACAGGATAGGAATAGATACACGGCTCAGCAGTCAGTATCACACAGGATAAGATTAGATACACAGCTGAGCAGTCAGTAACACACATGATAGGATTAGGTACATGGCTCAGCAGTCAGTATCACACAGGATAGGGTTAGATACACAGCTCAGCAGATGGTATCACACAGGATAGGATTAGATACACTGCACAGCAGTCAGTATCACACAGGATAGGATTAGATACACGGCTGAGCAGTCAGTAACATACGATAGGATTAGATACAGAGCTCAGCAGACATTATCACACAGGATAGGGTTAGATACACAGCTCAGAAGCAGGATGTGCCAAAGGAGAGGACATTTTCATTCCAAGAATTCCATTCATTCCATCTGATTGTTTTTTGATTTTAAATGCCTCCAGTTTCCAGTTCAACTGCTATTTGCAATGTCCATTAACAATGTTCAGGGACAGTCCTTGAAAGTAGTAAGGATCGATTTGCAATCTCCATGCTTTTCTCATGGTCAACTTTACGTGGTCTGTTCAAGAGTTGGCACTGCCAAAAATCTGTTCATCTTTGCACCGAAAGGAAAAACCAAAAATCTTTAAAGAGTAAAAGAATAAAATACTGTCAATACTTGGGTAATCGTTTAGTTAATTTGTGTTGCAAATCTGTAGTGTTGAATATATGACATGAAATGTTTTTATGTGCAATATAATTATTATAATTTGTTATAACTAACCACAGTTGGTTACTATGCCCAGGCAGCCCCTGGCTCTTCAGCTAGTAACCAATTAATTTTGTTCAACTTCACAACTGTGTCCCACTTGTTGTTGATTCTTCACCAAAAATTTACATTTGGTATCTTTATGTTTGAAGCATGATATATGGGAAAAGGTTGAAAAGTTCCAGGGGGCCAAATACTTTCGCAAGGCACTGTAACATGGATGAATGTGACACGCATCTCTATTCTCTTCATACAGGTAACCAGCTTTTTCAGTCTCTGCTCTGAATCAACTCCTGTGTGTCTCCACTCCATTCAATGTCAGCAAGCAGTTAATCCTGAAGGCTACATATGTGTTTTCAACTATGCAAGCTTATATCTGGTAACCAGCTTTTTCAATCTCTCTCTGAATCAACTCCTGTGTGTCTCCACTCCATTCAATGTCAAAAAGCAGTTAATCCTGAATGCTATATATGTGTTTTCAACTATGCAAGCTTATATCTGGTATGGTTATTTCAACTTACTCTGCTTGTCCCTTTATGTTGTGAGGTCAAGAAACTTTTCAAAGTGCTTTATGATCCATGTAGTGCTGGACATTTGTTTATCTGACATTTATTGGGTCCTGCTGTCTCAATTTAGTTTGATTAACAAGAAGAGAGAGAGCAAAAAAAAGGGAGATCTAAGCCTTAGCCTCCTATATATTCAGACATAGCTTGGGGAAGGCATTTATGCAGGGGGCATTTATGCACATTTAATCGAAGTACATTTGACCAAAATATGAAGCAGTTATAACATGCCAGTTAGACCGGGCAGGAGACAGGTAAGACAATTACATAAATTTATTCCCTGTACATTCGAATTACAACAAATATATACCATATGCATTTGTGTAATTTATATCTTGGCAGCTGCATTCACACATATCCACCGCACTGGCATTAACTCTCTACACTCCATCCATATCGGCCCCTCACTCCTTTCCTCTCCTATGTATAGCACTCATGCTCTTTTCACATTGCTAAATTGCACAGATCCATTCAGTCCCACCATTCCACATTAGAGATGATCTCACAAATCACTTAACCATCTGCTCACTCTTTCTATCCTCCTTCTCCTAGTCGCAAGAGACATTGCTCCCAACCCTGGTCCCCCATGTTATAGAAAGTCAAACCCCCGAACTGCTTCATTCAGAAACCCCTCTAATCTTATTAATGTTCCCTGCATGCCATCTGTCTCTCTTAATTGTGCCCTTTGGAATTCTCGCTCAGTGTGTAACAAACTCTCCTTCATTCATGACTTCTTCCTTTCCTTCTGGCTCTTACTGAAACCTGGATCCAGCAGTCAGACACTACCACTGCTGCTGCTCTTTCATATGGTGGACTACACTTCTCTCATACCCCAAGATCAGACAATATAGCAGGTGGAGGCATTGGTCTGCTCCTATCACCAAAATGTACCTTTCAGGTTATCCCTCAAGTACCCTCACTTGTCTTCCCTTCTTTTGAGGTCCATGCCATCAGACACTACACTCCCTTCTCCATGCAAGTGGCAGTGGTATATCGTCCTCCCGGCCCCTCCCATCAGTTCCTGGATCATTTTGCCACTTGACTACCCTCATTATGGGCGATTTCAACATCCCCATTGCTCTTCCCCTCTCCCCATGTGCTACCCACCTTTTATCTCTAACCTACTCGTTTGGCCTTTCACAGCTTACTAGTTCTCCAACGCATGAAGACGGAAACACCCTCGACTTGATCTTCTCTCGACTTTGTGTAGTGGATGATTTTGCAAACTCCCCTCTCCCGTTCTCTGACCACAACCTTCTTTCATTCTCTATCAAGAACTGCTAGGCCGCTCAGGTCATCCCCACTCTCCATACTTATAGAAACATACAGGCCATTAACACCCAGAAACTTATGAAGAACTTGCAGTCTTCATTGGCCCCTATCTCCTCCCTCTCATGTCCTTATTCTTCATTGAAGCATTACAATGAATCACTTCAAAGTGCCCTGGATGAATTTGCACCTTCTATACATAGAACGCCACAATACAGATAGTGACTACCCAGGCACACCCTGCAAACACGTTTCCTGCAACAGTGCTCCAGGTGCGCTGAACGTTTGTGGAGAAAATCCAATCTACATGAAGACTTCATCCATTATAAGTTTATGCTTAGAACATACAACACTGCTCTTCACCTCTCAAAACAAACCTATTTCAACACCCTCATCACCTCACTGTCCAATAACCCTAAGCGTCTCTTTGACACTTTTCATTCTCTACTCAACCCAAGAGTACAAGCCCCAACCATGGAGCTTCGAGCTGACGATCTGGCCAATTACTTCAAAGAAAAAAATTGACCAGATCCAGGAAATCATCTCCCAATCACCTCATGCCATTCACTGTGCTCCCTCCCCCACTGCATCTAGCTCACTCTCTGATTTTGAACCAGTAACAGAAAAAGAAGTAAGCAGGCTCCTTGCATCTTCTCTCCCAACCACTTGCACTAGTGACCCATTTCCATCACATCTCCTCCAGTCCCTTTCCCCTGCTGTCACCCCTCACCTAACTAAAATATTTAACCTCTCTATTCTGGTATCTTTCCCTCCTCATTCCTCAGTTAAGCATGCCATCATACATCCACTACTTAAAAAACCATCCCTCGACCAAAACTGTGCCGCTAACTATAGACCTGTCTTTAATCTTCCCTTTATCTCAAAACTCCTGGAATGCCTGGTCCACTCCCGTCTTATCCGCTATCTCTTTGATAACTCTCTTCTCGACCCTCTCCAATCAGGCTCTTTACACTCTACTGAAACTGCCCTCACTAAAGTCTCTAATGATCTACTAACAGCTAAATCAAATGGTCATTACTACATGCTAATTCTCTTGGATCTCTCTGCAGCATTCGACACTGTGGATCATCAGCTCCTCCTCACTATGATCCGCTCCATTGGCCTAAAGGATACCGTTCTCTCCTGGTTCTCCTCCTACCTCTCTGACCGCTCCTTTACTGTATCTTTTATTAGTTCCTCATCCTCTCATCTCCCCTTACTGTTGGGGTTCCTCAAGGATCAGTCCTAAGCCCCCTCCTCTTTGCTCTGTACACTGCCCCTATTGGTCAAACAATCAGTAGATTTAATTTCCAGTAAAATCTCTATGCTAATGACACCCAATTATATGCTTCTTTTCCTGACATCACGCCTGCCTTTCTAGAAAACACCAGCGATTGTCTAAACGCTGTGTCCAACATCATGTCCTCACTATATCTGAAACTGAGCCTGTCAAAGACTAAACCTCTTGTGTCCCCTTGCCGCTACTAATGTACCTATACCCGACATTGCCATTTTCGTGTGTGATTCCACTATTACTCCCCAGTAACATGACCGCTTTCTTGGGGTCATACTTGATTTCGAGCTTTCCTTCACCCCCCACATTTGATCACTGGCTCCCTCTTGTTAGCTGCACCTCAAAAACGTTTCTAGAATTCAACCTTTTCTTACTTTTGACTCCGCAGAAACTCCTACTGTTTCTCTTATTTGTTCTCGTCTCAACTATTGTAACTCTCTTCTAAGGCCTCTTTCACACTTCAGTTTTTTGCCATCAGTCAAAATCCGCCAAAAATTTGAAAATGGCGGATCCGCAAAAATGGAAACAAAACGGATGCAAACTGATGGTACGGATCCGTTTTGTTGAGGATCCGCCATACCGATTTTACTGCGGATCCTCAACAAAACGGATCCGTACCATCAGTTTGCATCCGTTTTGTCATCCGTTGGATCCGTTTTTTTGCGGATCCGTTTTTCCACACCTCCAAAATGGGATGCTCCCAAATATGATTCGCTCTTGGAAAATGCTCTCAAATGTGATTGGATGCTGGAAACTAGGGAGAAATATATCTAGGGTGTTGTGATACAATTTCTTTGAAAGGTTTTAGAGCTAGTGGCAGCGATGGAAGGAGTTAGTGCGAGTCTGGAAGGAGTTATTGCGAGTATTGACAGCTTCTGTGTGGAATTGGATCTTCACTTGAATCGGTTGGCAATTATTGCTATCGAGAGGGAGAAAAGAAGACTGCGAATCCTGCGTATGAGGAGACGGCGCCAGTGGATTCATCCCATTAATGCGCAGAGGTTCACCCGTGGCGTTTTTTCCACACTGTACCTGGAATTGAGGGAGAATCCGGACAAGTTCTTCAACTACGTGCGCATGCGGATGGAATTCTTTGAGATATTGGTGGATCGTGTTGGAGAACAAATCCGGAGAAGGGACACCTACATGCGGTTTTCTATATCACCGGCGGAGCGTTTGATGGTGACCCTTCGGTAAGTTATCTACCTTTTAAAATGTTTCAGATTCTGCAGGCTTTTATTGTTATGTTATGGCTTGTAGTTTGTATTAATTTTACTTTTTTTCCCTTTTTTTAAGATTCCTGGCAACTGGAGAATCCTTCACCTCCCTCCATTTCCAGTTCCGGATTGGGATTTCCACTATTGCTGGAATTGTACAACAGACCTGCCGGGCATTATGGGATTCTCTACAGGAGGAATACATCCCAGAGCCAACCCAGGAGAGGTGGCTGGAGATTGCAGAGAAGTTTCAAGATATCTGCCAGTTTCCAAACTGCATCGGTGCCGTGGATGGCAAGCATATCAGGATTGTGAAACCCATGGGATCTGGTTCACAGTTTTACAACTATAAAAAATACTTTTCCATTGTGCTAATGGCCATTTCGGATGCAAACTGCAAATTCATTGCCGTGGACATTGGTGCATACGGTCGTTCTAACGACTCACAGGTATTCAAGAGTTCCACCATGGGCCGTCGCTTGTATGGAGACAATTTTAACTTCCCACCTCCAAGACCACTCCCTGGAACAACAGGCCCACCAATGCCTTTTGTGTGCGTTGGCGACGATGCTTTTCAACTTTCAAAACACCTACTGAAGCCATATGGTAGTCGTGGATTAACACACCAGAAAAGAATCTATAACTATCGGTTAACCAGAGCGCGCAGAGTGGTGGAGTGCGCGTTTGGAATTTTAACTGCAAAATGGAGAGTCCTGTTAACGGCCATGAAAATGAAAACAGAGACTGTGGATGAGGTGGTAAAGGCCTGTGTAATCCTGCACAATTTTGTCCTTTCAAAGGAACCAGTTTCCATCGATGACAATGTGTATGAAACCACCTTGTGGGATTATGAGCAGCAAACTTTTCGGAGTACTGGTTCAGTGGCAAGAATTAGGGATACCTTTGCAGATTATTTTGTTACACCAGAGGGACAAGTGGACTGGCAATATCACATGATATAATTTTCTTCTTACCAATTGTGAGTAATTTTTTTTTTTTTTTTATCTGAAATTTTACCAAGTGTTTGCTTTGCACAAGCATTGTGTTTTACCATGTGATTTGGTTAATTTTACACTTTGCAGTGTTAACAATTGTTGGGTACCAAGCGTAAAGTTATCCAAGTGTTGTGTACCAAGCGTAAAGTTACCAAGTGTTGTGTACCAAGCGTTTTACACTTTGAAATGTTCACAAGTGTTGGTTATCAAATGTTGTGCTACCAAGTGTTTTTTTGTACCTTGTACACCACCGGTGTACTGTGAAATATTACCCAGGGTTGTGTGTTGTGTTAACAAGTGTTGTGTTTACCTTTTACACCACTGGTGTAATTTGAATAAAGAAGCAAAAAATAAACATCACAATAAAGTTTTTTGAAAAAAAAGTTTATTTCTGACAATTTGTATTAACTGTATTTTTTTTTTTTAATTTTTTTTCTTAACTTTTTTTGTAACTTTTTTTGGTATTACCTTTTTGGTAACTTTTTTTGGTATAATATTACCTTTTTTAATTTTTTTTGGTATATTACTTTTTTAATTTTTTTTTGGTATATTACAACAGAAAAATTACAAACTATGATAATGTTGGGTGGAGATAGTATTGGAGGGGGGGTTAACAGGGTTGACCACATCGAGGGGGGGGTAGGGGACTGGGGAGGGAGTTGGTGAGGACCAGAAGTGGAAGGGATGTTTAACACATGTGGTTGGGACGGGAGTGGATGGACAGACGAGGTTTGTGGGTACATTGAAGGTGTATGTGGGGGTGGGTATGGCGAGGGCATTGGGGTATAATGCAATGGGGAAGGTAGGTACTGGGAAGAATGGAATGGGGAACTAGAGAAAGGAGAGGGAGTGGTAGGAGGAGGGACGGCTGTGTGATTGATGGTGGTGGAAGGATGGACGGGGGGAGGATGGACTGTGGAAGGATAGACAGGGGGAGGATGGACTGTGGAAGGATAGACAGGGGGAGGATGGACTGTGGAAGGATAGACAGGGGGAGGAAGAGATGCTTCAGCAAGCACTTCCACTAGAGCATTCTGACAGGCTTGCATCACACGCATCTGCTGGTGAGTACTTAAACCTTCCATTTGCCGGACAACAGATTGAAAAAAGGTATGTCTCGGTGTCTGGTTTGATTCTAAACTCATCTGTTCCATGTATCTTCTGAGTTCCATGATACTTTGATTGATCATGGTCAACCCAGAAGATAACCGTTGTCCATAAGTGTGGAAACCGTGTTGAACAGTTGAGTTTAGACTCAAACAGTCAGACAAGGTCAGCCTTTCCTGACTCCTCAGACGCTGCCGGCCAGAACCAAAAGTTGGTCGAGATGTTGCGGCAGTGTCTGAGGGGTGGGGAACAGGGAACAAGTCGTCACCAGCAGCTTCATGTGATGAAGTCTGCCCTGCTGCTCCAGTGCTAGTGGAGGGGATAGAGGGATCAGACAAGAGGGTAGGTACAGAGGGGTCGGATACCTCGATGTGGTCACCGGGGGCGGTCTCACTAGGGATCACTCCAGAGGGACGCAACTCTGATGCAGACTCCCGAGTGCTGCAGATGGTGCTAAAAAAAAAAAAAGAAGAAAAAAATGTATATTAAAAATATTGATATTTAATTTAAGTCTGCTGAAAAAAAAATTGGTTAAACATTTCTACTACAGGAATTGTTTGGGGAATATTTACCTTCTGCACGCCATTGTAGATCGCAGGAACGCCAGGGCTTGGTAGTTTTTGTACTGGGGTCCCCGGCGTCCTCCCGACGATCCACTCGGGGTCTGAATCTCTTTGTTGTAGTCCCTCTTGAAGCGATCCCGGAGCGACCGCCACCGTGTGATAACCCTGTCACCTGTGAAGCAAAAAAAAAAAAAAAAGGTTTAGTATTCAACACTTCACATGCTGGAAATATAAGTTACTGAAGTTGTAATACTTACGCACAAAATCCCTGGCCCTCGCATTGAGTTCCTCCCAGTTGTCAATAACTGAAGAACAGACTTCATCCCAGAGCCGTCGTGTGGTTGGTTGGTCGGCATGAAGACGGTTTGCCATGTTCCACAGCGGCTCCCGGATTTCCACCTCATGGATGAGGTCATCACTATCAATAATGACACCCTCCTCCTGATGTCTGCGGGGAGCACGCTGTGAAACCTGTGAAGATAAAAAACAAAACAAAAAGCAAAAAATTACATTATATTCAAACACATGATGTTCATTTAAACAATTATCAAAATAGGGTTACTTACCGTTTGCCGACCACCAGAGGCATCACCTTGACGACCCTGGGATGTCCTGGGAGTCACTCTAGTGCGGGCACCGGATTCTGAAGACTGTGGGAAAAAAAAAAAAAATGTTTGGATGGATGCAGTTATGGTGTGCACTGTGATGAATGTTTATGTTGGGTGTAGCATTATGTATCTGTGTATGTGCTAAACTTACAATCTGCGCACCCCCTCCGTGTGTCTCTCCACCCTGCACGTCTCCTCCTGGAAGCTCCTCTGAATCAGCTTCCTGTTAAAACATAATAGGATAGTGTTTTTAACCACAAAAAAATTATTTTAAATAAAAAATAAACAAAATTTTTTTTACCTCAGCTCGCTGATGATGTGAGGGGGAGCTTTCAGGAGAAGACATTACGGCTTGGGGCAGCTGTGTTGCTTCCTGAACTGATCTGCAAGTATAAACACACTTGTTAAGCTACTATACAAAGTATCATAATAAGCTTTCAGGCTTTTATACTTACAGGGAAAATGTTTGGCTGGCAGTATCTGCTTCGGCCTGGCTGGCAGTCTCTGTTGCGGTCTGGCTGGGCCTCTCTGCTGCAGCCTGGCTGGCAGTCTCTGTTGCGGTCTGGCTGGGCCTCTCTGCTGCAGCCTGGCTGGCTCTCTCTGCTGCTACCCTGCTGGTAGTGCTTGAAGTGATCTGCAAGTATAAAGAGACTTGTTAAGCTACTATACAAAGGATCATAATAAGCTTTCAGGTCTTTATACTTACAGGGAAACTAATGGTTGCCTGTACGCCGCGGTGTGGCTGTTCCTCTCTGCTGCGGTCAGGGTTGTTTCTGCTGCGGTCTGACCGGTCATGTCTGCTGCGTTGATCCCTGCTGCGGTCTGAATCTCTGCTACGGTTGGGCTGGCCGTGTCTGCCGGTATGGTGGCGCTTCATTGTGTGAACTGAAAGAAAATGATATGAAAGTTTAAAAAAAAAAAAAAAAAAAAAAAAACACATTTTGTATGTGTAATTCCCTGAAACTAATTATACGCAATTTTAAGTGTTTGCATGTCTACATTCCCTTATCTCAGAGTGTAACCAGTGATTGAAGGTGTCTAATATTTTGTGTAAACCTACTTTCTTTGTGTTTTGTAACTGAGTGTAACCAGTAATTGAAGGTGTGTAATTGCTGGGTATACCAGTTTGCATTCCCTGAAACTCTCACCGAGAGTGTAACCAGTGATTAAAGGTCTCACCGTGTAACCAGTGATTGAAGGCGTGTAGTGTGTAATTGCTGTGTATACCAGTGTTTGCATTCCCTGAAACTCTCAACAGAGTATGTAACCAGTGATTGAAGGTGTTTAATTTCTGTGTATACCCACTGTGTTTGCATGGTTTTGAATTCCCTGAAACTCAGTTGTGTATACCCATTTTTTCATGGTATGTTGCAATCTCACTTTTAACCACACTTGTATACCAGAACACTTCAATTACCTTTATGGTAACTTAATTTTACCTTTTTTAAAATGATACAAAGTAGATTTTTTCAAAACAATTTATTTATTTTTTTTTTTATTATTTTTTTTTTTCCAAAAAATAGGAGCTACTCTGCTCTTTATTTTAAATACCACAATACATGAAAAATAAAAAAACGCAAACACGCATAACACACAGCCAGGCTACACACTCCAGGTGTCTTGCAGGTGGAAGATTTGCAGCGGAGTTTGAAATTCTATCAGTCAGGCTGGTGTTTGATGTCTGGTTCGGTTTCTTCAGTGTGGCTGTTGCCAGATGTCTGGGCACAAACCACATACAATACCATTTAGGCCGGTTTCACATTTGCACTTTATAGCGCAGCGATGGCCTGCACACGTCCGCCACAAATCCCCACCTACTACTGCACATGAATGCTTGCGATCTGCGCACCCTATCTTTATCATAGGGTGCACAGATGGTGCGCTGGCAGGATTTTACAGTGTGCTGCGCACTTTTGAAGGTGTGCCGTGCGCGCCAAAATGCAACATGCTGCGTTTGGCGCGCAAGGGCACACCTTCAAAAGTGCGCAGCACATGGTAAAATCCTGCCAGCGCACCATCTACGCACCCTATGATAAAGATAGGGTGCGCAGATCGCAAGCATTCATGTGCGCTAGTAGGCGGGGATTTGTGGCGGACGTGTGCAGGCCATCGCTGCGCTATAAAGTGCAAATGTGAAATCGGCCTAAATGGTATTGTATGTGGTGTTATTGGGCACAGACATCTACATTAAAACACCAGCCTGACTGATACAGTCAGGCTGGTGTTTGATGTAGATGTCTGGGCCCAATAACACCACATACAATACCATTTAGGCCGGTTTCACATTTGCACTTTATAGCGCAGCTATTTCCTGCACACGTCCGCCACTAATCCCCACCTACTAGCGCACATGAACGCTTGCAATCTGCGCACCCCATACTAAAGATAGGGTGTGCAGATCGCAAGCGTCCATGTGTGCTAGTAGGCGGTGATGACCAGATGGGACGGGGATTAGTGGTGGACGTGTGCAGGTTATCCCTGCGCTATAAAGTGCAAATATGAAACCAGCCTTACACCACACAATCACAGCAAGAAATACAATATTAAAGTTGTATGAAAATAACATGCAGTACACATGCAACAGAAAAAAAAAAAAAAAATGCAACACACACACACGCTCCAGGGGTCTTGCAGGTGGTAGACTTGCAGCTGTGCAGACAGGTTTTATAGCTCTAGTTGAATCTTCTGTCAGGCAGGCTGGAGTCTGATATCTTGCTTGGAGTATTCAATGTTGCTGGTGCCGGATTGTCTGGGCCCAATTACACCACATACAATACACCACTCAATCGCAGCAATCACAGCATAAAAAATACAATATAATTACAGTTGTATGAAAATAAAAAGCAGTACACATGCAACAGAAAAAAAAAAAAAAAAAATGGAAAGAAAAAAAAAAAAAAATGCACACACAGGCCACACACATACACACACACGCTCCAGGGGTCTTGCAGGTGGTAGACTTGCAGATGGGCAGACAGGTTTTATAGCTCTAGTTGAATCTTCTGTCAGGCAGGCTGGAGTCGGATATCTTGCTTGGAGTATTCAGTGTTGCTGGTGCCGGATTGTCTGGGCCCAATTACACCACATACCATACACCACTCAATCGCAGCAATCACAGCATAAAAAATACAATATAATTACAGTTGTATGAAAATAAAATGCAGTACACAAGCAACAGAAAAAAAAATATAAAAAAAAAAAAAACAGACATGCAACACTCGCAGACCACACACACACACACACACACACACACACACACACACACACACACACACACGCTACACACTTGCAGGCCATACACAGAAATGTCATAGGTATACTCACACTTGGTAAAGCTGGTACTGGCAGGCCTCTTGATAGCTGTGGCTGCAGGCTTGGTGGGTGTCTGGCAGGCTGGGTGGTCTGGCAGGCTTGGTGGCTGTCTTGCAGGCTTGGTGGCTGTCTTGCAGGCTTGGTGGTGGTCTGGCTGGCTTGCTGTCTGGCTGCTACCGCATGTCTGGGCCCAATTAGCCCATCTTATATAGTTTTGGGACTGTCTGGAAAAGTATCTTTTTTTCTGGGCATGCGCAGTGCGATTTTGCGGATCCTGCCGGCGGATTCCGCAAAATCGCGGATCCCGGCGGATCCGCCGCCCATAGGGCCCCATTCTACCGCATGGCTGATGACGGCGGATCCGCCGTCATCCGCCATTTTGACGGCGAAAAAAAACGTTACATTCTCCGTCCCCCTCAGACAGAATCCGCAAAGAATTTTGCGGATCCGCCGAATATCGGACGCAACGGACGACCATCCGTCAAAATCCGCCACTAATGTATCCCAATGGGGAAATTGGCGGATCCGCAACAAGAAAAAGCGGATCCGCCAATTTCAAATTTTGGCGGATTGTGACTGATGGCAAAAAACTGAAGTGTGAAAGAGGCCTAATTGGTCTCCCTCTTACCAAACTCTCCCCCCTCCAATCTGTCTTGAATGCTGCAGCCAGGATCATATTCCTCGCCAATTGTTACACCGATGCCTCTACCTTGTGCAAGTCATTACACTGGCTACCCATCCACTCCAGAAACCAGTACAAACTTATTACCCTCACCCACAAAGCTCTCCATGGCTCAGCACCACCCTACATCTCCTCCCTTGTTTCAGTATACCACCCTACCCGAGCCCTCCTTTCTGCTGATGACCTGAGGTTAGCGTCCTCAATAATCAGAACCTCCCACTCCCATCTCCAAGACTATACATGTGCTGTGCCAATTCTTTGGAATGCACTTCCCAGGTCAATACGATTAGTCCCCAATCCCCACAATTTTAAGCGTGCCCTGAAAACGCATTTATTTAGACTTGCCTACCACCTCAGCACATTAACCTAATCTATCCCTGTGTGGCACAGCCAAAAGTTTTACCATAACCAGGTTCCCCGCATCATGTTCCCACATGTTTTATGCATCTATTATCCCTCTGTGTCTGTACTGTTACACACTTAACATTATGACTGGTCCATACAATCAGGGCAAGTCTTACCTCCCACCTTTCGTGTCTACTTTTTCCTCATAGATTGTAAGCTTGTGAGCAGGGCCCTCATTCCTCTTGGTATCTGTTATGATCTATGTGATTATTGTTATGATGTAATGTCTATTGTCTGTACAAGTCCCCTCTGAAATGTAAAGTGCTGAGGAATATGTCGGCACTATAGAAATAAAATGTATTATTATTATCTAATATATAAAGCTCAAAGTGTGTATGTATGTATGTGTGTATGTATGTGTGTGTATGTCCGGGATAGGCATCCGCACCGTCACAGCTACAGCTACAAAATTTGGCACAGTCACACGTCTGGACCCCGAGAGCGTCCTAAGCTATGTTGTGAGGCGAAATTTTTAACCCCGCGCGTTCCAATTCACCAAACAATTTTGCCCCTATCTACATACTGGGGGAAAAGTGTGTGCGCGTCAAGCCCCGCCCCTCATTATGATGTCATAATGCCCCTATTTGCATACTGGGGAAACAGTGTGTGCGTATCAAGCCCCGCCCCTCATTATGATGTCATCATAGGTTGCAAGCCCAGCCTCTCATTATGATGTCATAATGCTTGACTATGGAATGGAGGATGTGTGATGGGTATATGGGCACTGGACTATGGGATGGTGGATATGTATGACGGGTATATGGGCACAGGACTATGAGATGGAGGATGTGTGATGGGTATATGGGCACTGGACTATGGGTTGGAGGATGTGTGATGGGTAAATGGGCACTCGACTATGGGATGGAGGATGTGTGATGGGTAAATGGGCACTCGACTATGGGATGGAGGATATGTATAATGGGTATATGGGCACGGGCCTATGAGATGGAGGATGTGTGATGGGTATATAGGCACGGGCCTAAGGGATGGAGGATATGTATGATGGGTATATGGGCACGGGCCTATGGGATGGTGAATATGTATGATGGGTATATGGGCACGGGACTATGGGATGGAGGATAATTATAATTTGTTATAACTAACCACAGTTAGTTACAATGCCCGGGCAGCGCCAGGCTCTTCAGCTAGTTATTAATATTAATAATCTATGTCTTATGGAGGACCATGTTTGGTCAGATTTTTCTTGTTTGCCCTTTTGACATTTTAAATGTTTTTATATTATAGTTTATATAGAAACGTTCCTTTTTTGTTTCCAGAGAAATAAATAAAATTGTTCTGTGAAGGTGATCCCTAGTCATATGCATACTGTTAGGCGTCGAGTTTTCCCCACTGCACAGGGGGAATCTCGAGCCATGCCCTCTGCAGCCACAGACAGTCCTGCTCAGCAGGCTTCTCGCTCAGGCATCTTGCCAGGCTGATGCTAGGCATCCGGTTACTCCTTCTGGGTCTTTTATAACTCCATGTCTGAGTCAGCAGCAAGTAGACGCTTCTGGGACTAAGTCCTATCTTTTGGGTACTGAGCATGCCCATGGGACGACCTCTCATTGGAGGTTGGAGGTCACATGCGCAGGTCCCGCTCCTGCTCGGATTGGTCCATCACTGGGAAGGTCCCGGAAGGACGCCACTATAAAAGTGTCGCATGGCCGCTCGGCCATGCGCTAGTATAGACTCTTATGCTTATTTGAGTGTATGATAACGGATGCATATTTCTGGTGACTGACTCATTAAGACTCCCCTCCCTTTGATACGCATGTTGATTAGGGATTCAGAATGAGAGTCAGTGCCAATGGGTGGCTATGCTCAAGCCACCTTGCTCCCAGTACTCTATGCACACTAGCGTCCGACTGTGCCTCCCTGCTACGGGCACTGTCGCACCGCATCAGGTAGCTGTGACTGCCGTGCGATGCCGTGCGCACCCCTAGCGCTTTCCTCCCTGTCCTGGGTGGTTAGTGGCATGCGCTGAAGCGGCATGTGTGCACTTTGTGCGAATATATACTTTTACCTTTTGCTGGCACTGCAGCCGCGACTCCGAGCGCTGATGGTCTAGAGGATCTCTAGTCTGGTGTCCCTAGGACAGGGCTCTGTGACCCCTAATTAGCACTCACTCAGCTGAGCTCTGTGAGTTCAACAGGCTCAGGTGTTTGTTTCAGCGGCTCTGTGTAGCAGCAGAGATTGTCTCTATTCACACTGGGTGAAGATGACCCACGTGTGAGCAAGCGTTTACCCACCATCAAGTTCCGCCATTACCTAGCAGCAGCATACCACCTCTGCACGGTGGACCCCGGGTTGCGATCACACTTTCTCATATTTTAGATTTAGTGCGATCTGCAACCCTAACATTATACTAGCGTTAGGGTCTGGCTAGTAATGGCGGATGAACAGCGACTGCAGCGGTACATCCAGCAGCTGGAGGGCAGGCTGGCGGCTCTTGAGCGCTCAGCCTCAGCTGTGGATGTTACTGCAGTCACTGTTCAGGCAGTCACAGAGGCAGTTCTCCGTGTGTCCACTGCCATCCTTGTCCAGAATTTGTCCTCCCTCCCATTGCCCAAGAAGTTCTCGAGTGATAGTGCTTCTTGTAGGGGTTTTGTGAGCCAGTGTACCATACAGCTGGAGCTGCTGGCTGCACAATTCCCCTTCGAACAGGCTAAAGTGGGATTTGTTATTTCCCTCTTGTCAGGCAGGGCTCTGGAGTGGGTCACACCGCTGTGGGAGCGTGGTGATCATGTGGTGCAAAGTGCTTCGCGTTTCTTGGGCACTCTGAAGCAGGTCTTTTTGGGACCGCGAGTCACCCATGATAACGCATTGCAGCTGCTGGCGTTATCGCAGGGCTCGTCTCTGGTCAGCCATTACGCCATCCAGTTCCGTACGCTGGCTTCAGAACTAGAGTGGTCAGATACGACCCTCATTCCGGTGTTCTGGAGAGGTCTGGCTGGCCATGTAAATGACACTCTGGCCACCAGGGAGATTCCCGCCACACTGGAGGAGCTTATCACCATCTCCACCCGCATAGAATTTCGTTTTTCGGAAGGAAGGTTGGGGCGGTCCCAGTGTAGGCAGAGGTTTAGGTTGGCACCTAGTTTTACTAAACCTCCGGAACCTCCCAATCGGGCATCCGAGTTCACCTCTATTCACACTGGGTGAAGTTAACCCATGTGTGAGCAAGCGTTTTCCCACCATCTAGTTCCGCCATTACCTAGCAGCAGCATACCACCTCTGCACGGTGGACCTCGGGTTGGTATCGCACTTTCTCATATTTTATATTTAGTGCGATCTACAACCCTAAAACATACTCCTTTTTCTTATTGCTTCTCACTTGTCTGTAGCAGTAGGCCTCTGAGACCGGCATGTGGCTGAGCATGAAAGCAGGTTGAACTGTTGCATGTTTTATCAGGACTCCCAGCACAACTGGCCTACACCCACTTCATCTGAATTTGAAGTTAAAATCAAAGCTGTAAATGCTGGCCCAGATCCTGATACCTCATGCATGGCTGATTGCTGCTGTGCAATTCTAAAATTTGTACTGTGGGTGGATTGAGGCCACTATCCCAGTATCTGCCCCTAATTTGATGTGTTTTGGCAGCTTTTGGGCCCATTTGAAGGTGTTGTGTATATGTTTGGTTTTGTCTCTCATTGACTTTAATTGTGTTTGGCTATGCTAATATTTGATGAATAATCTGAGAAAATTGCAAATTCGGAGAGCGTAATCTGAAATAAACATTGAGCTATTCAATCATGTCTACTGTTGATATGATATTCATTTTCTGAAATGTTGAGTTAATTCTACGCCTGATGTAATGAGACATGCACCTTCCAAAAAGTTCAACTTTTGTCTTGTCAGTCCATAAAGTGTTCTCTCAAAAGTCTTGGAGATCACCAAGATGTTTTTGGCAAACCTGAGATGAGCCTTTATGCTGTTATTGCTCAGCAGTGCTTTTTTGTCTAGGAATTCTACCATGCAGGCCATTTTGCCCAGTTCTTTTCTCATGATCACTGACTTTAACTGAGGCAAGTGAGGCTTGCGGTTCTTTTTGTGGATTTTCTTGTGACCTGTTGGTTGAGTCATTGTTGCCACTCTTTAGAGAGTTCACCACGGTTCCATGTTTCTGCTATATGTGGAAAATGGCTCTTTCTGTGGTTCACTGGAGTCCCAAAACTTTAGAAATGGCTTTATAACCTTTTCCAAACTGATAGATTTCAATAAATTTGTTTCTCATTTGTTCCAAATTTTTTTTGGATCGCAGCATGATGTCTAGCTTTTAAGTATTTTTTGGTTTACTTTGTCAGGCCGGTCCTATCTAAGTGATGTCATGATCGAGAAGAGGTGTGGCAGTAATCCGCCTTGGTGTGGCTAGGGAATTTGATTTTAGCTTCCCAAAGATGTGATAAACCCCAGTTAATTTATGTTTTAACTGGGGGAATCACCTTTTCATGCAGGGCCTTGTAAATTTGTATTTCCTTTTTCCCTTAATAATAAAGACCTTCATTTAAATACTGTAGTTTGTGTTTATTTGGGCTGTCTTTGCTTAATATTTAAATTTGTTTGGTGATCTGATGCAAAAGAATAGCAAATTAGGAAGGGGCAAAAACTTTTTTCACAATTGTATACTAGAGATGAGCGACTTTGCCTTTTTTAGGGTCGAGTCGGGTTTCATGAAACCCGACTTTCTCAAAAGTGGAGTCGAACGAAATCGTCCGACTATCGTGAAAAGTCGAAGGTCCGACTGAAACACGAAACCCACGAAATTGGGAAGCAAAGTCGGCAGGGAGTGGAGGACAGTAAACACACCTACATGCCGGACCGCTTTTTTAAACTTTTAAACTGCGCGAAAAAACACTCTCTTCCCGGACGCTGCACATGTCATCTCGTTCCCCACAGTGTAAGTATTCTGTGAAATCCGACTTTGGCGCTCGGGTCGCCGACCGCATGGCCAACCTCAGGCTATGGTCAGGTTTTGCCCGGCAAAACCCGACTTTTGAATCTGACTGACCTGTTTCAATTATAGGCTGAACTAGATGGACATAAGGTCTTCCTTCAGCCTTCAAAACTATGTTACTATGTTTCGCTCATCTCTATTGTATACTGTAGATATTGTGAAATTTTGTAGGTTTGAAACAAAAGCAAAAATTTGACAGCTACAGGTATACAAATTTGGTCCCTCAGTACTCAGTGCCCAGTGGCAAGTTTTTCACACAACATATTGCAGCATATTGAAAAACTCACAATCTCCTATAAAAGACAGCAGCTGGCTAACTTTTGTTAAAAATAAAAACACAGTTGACAAGGCAGCTAGAGTTGGCAAATTTATTTAAATGGTTATTTAAAATATATGAAATTTTACTCTAATTTTACAGCAATCTGTATCTTCTACTATATGGACTATTTTGTAATTCGCATTTTGCAAGAAACTATTTTGCTAAACCATATAGGGCTGGCAAAAAGTTAAAAACAAACAAAACCTAATATTTCGCTGCTCATCTCTTTGCTGCAAGCTTTTCCCCTTAGAATACTTGGCATTTGTCTTTACCTCACTCAAGTGTGTGACTCTGCACGTGGGTATAATAGGGTTGCAGTGATATTGTGAACTCCTAAAATCTCTGTGACCTTACAACACGCACGGGCAAAGACATCACTGACTTAGTTGCAGATAGAAAGCCAGCCCTAGAGTAAACATACTCAGAGTTTTATCATGGAATGGTGGTAAGAAAAGATGCTAATGACTGTAAGGGGGAAATCATGCATGGGAAGAATGAGCAGCGAGGTATTACCCTTCAATGATCTGTGTTCGCATCACAGGGTTAAAAGGGCGTGGAGGACAGTGTGCTACCTGAATCGTGAGTTGTAATTTTCCCTATAGAGATTGACAACATTAAGTTTGTAAACAGCTCTATTCCCCTCATGGGTGTTAAAGGCAGAACTATACAGCTATCATCTGTTGGAAAAGATGTGGTTCCTAAGCCCACCTCAAAACAGAGGATCTGACATATGATGTACCAGCACAACATATGTCAGGAAATATTTAATTCAAGCATTTGTATTAATTTTTTTGTAAACTTTATTTTTTTAAATATCAATCTGTATTATAAATAAAAATAATTTAAATCATACAATTTTCACACTGGTCTCTGAGGATTTTGTAGACTCTAACTTCCTGATGTTTAAGGAAACAACACATGCACATCGCCACAATTTTCCAACCCAAACTTTAACTTTAGTATTGAAGCATCTAATAAACCTGTGCAAGGGTCATTGTGTAGAGAGGGAGAGGGCAGGGTCAGCTGTGACATCAGTTATTGTGAATGATCGATCCTTTGTTTCCAACTATAAAAAGAGTTATTGCCTGTCATTTAAATCCTGCCTTTGATATTAACCCTTACTGAAAGTCTGTTAGGCGTCAGGTTCCTGCCACTGCACAGCAGGAATCCAGAGCCTTGCTCCCAGCAGTCTCCCATTCTTCTTCAGCCGCAGTGGAACCTGCTCAGCAGATTCATCGATCCTGGTGCTCTGCCCAGCCCAACTCCATGGGTTTGCTTGCTGCTGCCACCTCTGGCACAGCTATGACAATGCATGCTGCTCAGCAGCGAGATTCTCCAGAGACTAAGTCCTCATGTCGGGCCACTGAGCATGCCCATGGAGTGATCTCCCATTGGAGATCGAGGGTCACGTGCTCAGGTCCTGCTCGTGTTCGGATTGGCCCATCCGAGAAGCCAGGAAGGTCCCGGATGCCCGTGGCTATAAAAGGTTCGCATGGCCGCTCGCCCATGTGCTAGGATAGACTGTATTTACAGACTATGTGGAGTGAGTGATGTATGCACGTATGAATGTCTCTGGTGAATGACTCATTAAGAAACCCCTACCTTTGGTACGCATGTGTTGTGCAGCCTAGCCTGCTAGCACCCAGGCTTAAGCGTAGGTAGGTCTGAGGTTGAGTCAGGCATCAGGCCTCACCAGGGACTCGGCATGCCTCAGTGCACGTGCTCCATAGCCATCGTCTATAGTGGCACTCGCGGCAGCGACGCCGCTCGTTCAGTGGGCCTAGAAGGACTCTAACCCTGTGTCCTTGGGGTAGAGTTCTGTGGCCATACACTGTGCGCTCTTTTAGCCGAGCTCTGTGAGCACAAACAGGCTCCAGCATTTATGTTCAGCGGTAGTGCGGCTCTGTGAAGCAACAGAGTCCGCCACTGTACACACCGGGTGATGTTAACCCGCGTGTGTTCTTATAGTATACCGCCATATAGCATCCACCATTACAGAGCAGCAGGTTACCACCCCTGTACGGTGGACCCCGGGCTGCGAACGCACCTTATTACCATCTTTATTATTTGGTGTGCTCCGCCAGCCCTAGCAAAGTCTTTCCGAAATGTTAGGAAGTAGGCGATTGTGAAAATTGAAAAACTTTTTTAATAAAAACAATTAAATTAAAAAAGTCATTGCCAAAATGTTTCTTAATAATACATAAAACACAAAAACCTGATGTAAACAATAGGTCATTTTATGATGATAGCTTCCATTTCACTTTCAGAGTAAAATAAAAACTCAGTTGGAATTGGAAAATATTTTTCCCTTCTCCCTTTCCAGCAAACTTGTTATGCTGTTACAAACTTGACCTTTTGTAATATACAATACCTTGCCTTGTTTAAACCGACAGAGAATGAAAAAAAAAACTGTTCTTTAATTACATTATTATGGATGCTCAGATTTCTTGACAATGGTTTATTACTTCTGTGTTTTCACATTATGCAGAAGGCATCGCTTATTGGTAATGCTATAAACCATACAATATTGAAAGTAGAAATAATACCTGAACTATCCTGGGCGCAACTAATTTTAATAGCATTTTTCTCAATAATACTGTCAGAAAAATATAACCCTAATCATCAAGCTGCATGCATACATTTATAGCAAATTTTTGCTGCCTTATAAGTGGCCTTGTGTCTTCTGGGGTGTGAAATTCAGAATGGCAGACTAATGAATAAAACATGCATTACATTTATAGGGTTATAATTTAACCGGACTATCATTTCAATGAAGGGCAGCCTAAAATTGCACTAGATTGAATCAAATTGTGTTTGCTATATTAATATTTTTTTCTGAAAGGTTGTAAAATGGAATGGAGACATTATTTATTTCAAATTTAGATTCTGTTAAAGAATTGAATCGCTTTGTAAGGCTTCTTCATAATTGAAAACTTAATTAAACTAAATGATATAACAGTTCTTGCAATTAAAAATGCCAATACTCTGCAGAAGATGTACTAAATAATAGAAACAGCTAAGACGATTTCAACATCGCTTAATATTTTAGTTTGGCACTGAACTGTGAGAAACAAAAACTATATTTTAATAATGCTGGTCAGTCTTGCTCAAACACACATGAAAAGCAAATCATCTCAATTTTATACTTTTCTACTTACATTATTTTTTACTTTTTAAACTCCTGCCTTGTCTATGTTTTTTTTTTTTGTTTGTTTCGGCTAGAAATTGTTACTGAAAACAAATTAGATCTAAAGGACTTATACACTTGTACAATCTTTTCTGTTCTGAGAAATATATTCTAAGTTATGCTACTGAAATAAAGTATATTTACGATTAAGAGTCAGCCAGACTTGAAATGCATGAGTATTTTTTATGCTGGATTCAAAAAACTCTTATCATCTTGGTAAAAAATAAATAGATTGTGTTTTGGTGGTCTGTGTACAGACTTTGATGCATGTTTCAGCCGCAAATCTCCTGAACTAAATTGAATAGCCTCATGTATGACTATATTTGTTACTGAGTGCCAATAAATACATGTGTAAATCTGGCCTAAAACTGATAAGTTGTGTTTTGACAAATGCATGTTATGTATTAGCTCTAGTGATTAGAGATGGGCGAACCCGAACAGTAAAGTTCGGCGTCCGTACCGAACACCTACTGTTTGGGCATGGACACCAAACACGGACTTCACCAGGAAGCCTGTGTTACTGTTCAGGTAAGGCACCACAAACACGGAGTGTTTCTTGCGCTGTCATGTGCATGACAGCACGACAAACACTTCTCCTGCTATCCTTCCCAAGCCAACAAAGCGATAGCAAAACGCGCATTGGAGTGGTGTGAGGGGACTAGTGGTTTGCCATTGGGGTTTGTATCTGTAACAAGTTAACTATTATATTTATAAGATTTGTGTTATGGTTGCATTGTATGAGTATTGTTGCTGCTGTCTTTGCAAGTATTTCAGCTTTTCTTACTAAATACCATTATATATTTGGACAGGACATAATAAATTATATAATCATTATAGCTGATTGCAAGTTGCACTTTATTTACTATTTATGATTTTGTATTCCAATTCATTATATACCACTTATATGTAGCTGTCTATATTGATTAATTTCTGTATTTAATAGTTCCCAAACTGAACAAATTCTATATATAAATATAACCCCTGATCTTTGTGTAATGCTTGTAAATTAAATTTACTCCCATATGATATTCAATCTTGCATACCCTGCTCCCCTCATACACATATATATATTTATATTTAGTTTTTAATTTGTGTCATGTAATCATGTTTTTAATTATGTTTTTTTGTGATTAAGAATTAACCCATTCAAGACATGAACTGTATACTGTATGTACTGTGCATGTTGCGTCCCTCTCTTTAATGTCCACACTCCACACCTTTCCCGTCACACATCAGCTGTTTGGAACAGCTGTCATGTGACCCTAACAGCCGCGGGTGGAATCTCGATCCACCCTTGGCTGTTAACCCATTAAATGCCACCGTCAATCTCTGACAGCAGCATTTAACCTGATTGCACTGGAAACATGTCACTTATCCCGCTCATTGATGAATCTGTCACATGATTTCAGGTCACTAATGGGTCAGCATGAGAACCAGAGGTCTCCAGCAGGCCTCTATGGTTGTCATAGCCCAGTGGTTGGCGCTCATAGCAAGTGAGCATTTTTGCTACACACAAGTGATCTGATCATCGTCTGTTTGTCATTTAAGCAATCGGGTTGTCGCAGCTTCTAGTCTCCCATGGAGACTATTGAAGCAAGTTAAAAGTAAAAAAAAGTGTTTTACAAAATGATGAAAAATGAAAGAAAAGTTAAAATCACCCGCCACTTGTCCCATTCAAAATACAACAATTTAAAAACAAAAATAAAAAATACATATATTTGGTATTGTCACGTTGAGAATCTTTTGATCTATCAAGCTACAAAAAGAATTAATCTGATTGGTGAACGGCGTAGCAAAAAAATATAGTAAAAAAAGCCAGAATTACTTTTCTTTGGTCGCCGTAACATTGCATTAAAATGAGATTGCGGGCAATCAAAAGATTGTATCCACAGAAAAATTGTATCATTAAAATCGACAGCAAAAAATAAAACCTCACCCAGCCCCATATCTCGAAAAATGGAGATGTTAAGGGTCTCAGAAAATTACGAGATTTTTATTTTTTTTTAACAAACTTTGAATTTTTTTTCACCATTTAAATAACAAAACAATCAATACATGTTTGGTATCTACGAACTCGTAATAACCTGGAGAATCTGTCAGGATATCCAGAACTGACATCAAGCCAGTGTCTGAACCCTGAGAAACCCGTGCTGCTTCAGGGGCTTACCGGGGTCCCTAGGGAGAGGAGCATGTCCCAGAGGCTGTGTACTAACAGGACCTGAAGCACCTGACTGCTGGGGGTGTGGCCTAAGCTCCAGAAAGCTAGGAGCAGAAGGAGAACTCCTAGATGGGTGATTACAGGACAAGGTTACCAAGGGGCATAAACAGAGACGTAAACCAGATTAGGCCGGGGTCAAAGCACGAGAGAGCATGACAGTATCAAAGGATTAGACAGAACAGATAGTCAGGACTTAGCAAGAGATCAGTAAACCAGAATGGGCAATAGACGGTACAGAAACTGCAGGCAAGCGCACAATGGGGACAGACCGGGTCAGAAGCCAAGTTATCAAACACTGAAGCATGCACACTGCACAAGGCACAAACACACAGGGGTCACTTAAACCAAGCCAAGGGCAAAAGTATAGCTGACAGAGAACCCTGGTAAAGAGGGAGTATAAATACCCCTCCCAGATCCAGAAAGAGGCCACATACACTTAACCCTGTGAGTGCAGGGCAAGAACCCTGTCCAAACCAGGACAGAATCATAATGGCAGGTTTTTAGCATTTGGTGAAAATGGTAAAAAAAAAATCTAAAAACAGTTGTAGAATTGCACTTTTTTTGCAATTTCATCGCACTTGGAATTTTTTCCCATTTTTCAGTACACGACATAGTAAAGCAAATGGTGTTATTTAAAATTAAAACTCTTCTCGCAAAAAAAACAAACCTTCATGTTGCCATATTGATGGAAAAATAAATAAATTATGGCTCTGGGAGGAAGAGGATTGAAAAGCAAGCACGAAAACGAAAAAGGGCTGCAGCAAGAAGGGGTTAATAAAATGTATTATACGCACCTTGTTTTGAATGCATTTTTTGGGGGTAAGATGGTATTCACACGTGCCAACTTTGGTAAAGCAAGAACATTAATTACACTCCTACATCCTGGCAAAATTGAACTTTGCCAGTCATGGCCTGACTGGTTAAAACTAAGGGTAGGTGCACACGTACATCCGCAGCATCCAACCTGCAGCATCCAAATGTTGCGGCATAGTAGATGGGATTTCAAGAAATCCCACGTCCACTATGCATGCACTGATACCCGCGGATGACCCGTGGAGGTGGACATGCAGAGCATCTTTCCAGACTGCAGCATGTCATTTTTAACTTGCGGAGACACAAGTCTCCACAAGATAAATATCACCCGTACAATGTATTGATGTGGTGATTCCACATGGTTCAATAAACACATGTGTAATCAGCTGCGTTCAAAGCCGGCAGTGCTTTAGACGCAGCGGCCATGCACTGCGTCCAAAGTGCTACCAATTACATCTACCCTTACCCATGGAAAACTGAATAGACAAGTACAAATGTATTGAATACAAAAAACTGAAGCAAAATACAAAAATAAGGGCCAGCACACCTGTTAGTATAAGTGTAATACGGTATGTGTACATACACACTGCAGTCGTTAATAGACAAATATAGTCTAAAAAAAAATATTGTGTGGAAACACTGCAGTAAATACATAAATAGTAACACAGGAAAAAACCTATGGTATTGAGTCGATTTTTTTTATTAAATAAGCGTAAAAACCATACTACTGTAACAAAGTGAACCCAATCGGCATTGTATGACCTGTGCTTTACAGGGAATCTGTCACCCCTTTTTTCGAATATGAGCTGCCGGCACCGAGATCAGGGACTTATCTACAGCATTCTGTAATGCTGCGCAGGAGCCACAACAGGAAGGAAAGAAATGGATGGCATCGTATGAAGATGGGAGGCACCAGACCACGACACCCATCAGACCGGACCGCCCCCCCGGCGAGTATAATCTAACTCTTTTTTCTTATCTTTCAGGTTACATCGAGGGCTTATCTACATCATTACAGAATGCTGTAGATAAGCCCCTGATGTCGGTTCCGGCAGCTCATATTCAAAAAACGGGTGACAGATTCCCTTACACGACTCACAGAAATTGCTTATGAAACTTACACTGCTGCTGTGCACCTAATGTTTGAGTAATGATGCTTTGACATTTCCTGAGTTGGACGTCTACAACTGGGATGCACACTGTTTGCTTCACTGCTGTCTTGGGGAAAACCAATCTTAAGATTGTCTACAAGCGTATTTCAATATTCCAGCATGTGCACATCCCTTTCCATTTACTTTTGTACCATGGATCTAACAGAGTCGCAACCCAATAGTCAGGATTTTTTCTAAACCTAAGAATGAGAGCATTGTGTTGAAGATAGTGCAGCAAGATGGTGCTCATGTGTCAAGCACTTCCATGAAGTCCAAGTCCATGCTGTGTTGGAGGCGCGGTAATACTGAAGGATGCTTCCTCCATCCCCTTCCACCAACCATGGACAATAGAGTGTATCATTATTTTCTTCATCTCCTGACAGTTGCGGGTGCATCACCTCATCCTCAATTTGTTCCTTGAATCCTGCATATTCACTAACAGTTTTTCTGGCACCATGAGCCCCCATGAGCCCCCTTGATCTCTTTAAACCATCCTCTCATTGCACATGCCTGTGTGAAGACAGTCCGTAAATTTGAGATATTGTTATTTCTTCCTCATTCTCCTCTGCTTCCAAATCTTCCTCTGGGACCATTAACTCCTCACGCAGACTATTTAAAGTGTGCTTCAGCAACTAGAAGATTAGAATAGTCATGCTGATGAATGCATCATCGGAACTAGACATCTTATTAGCCATTTCAAAACTATGCAGAGGGTGCAGAGGTCCTTCACCTATGCCCAAGAGTGATTTGTGCCTCATCTGGATTGCGCTGGAACAGGCTGTACAAAAGGACATACTGCACCAGGGTTCATTGCTGCTGCCACAGCCACTGCAACATGTGCAGAGTGGAATTCCACCATGTTAGAACATCACAAATAGTGATGAGTGAACACTTTAGGCACTATTCGTTACTCGCATGAATAGTACGGTATTCGGGCTATTCGTTACTCGTCTAGTATTTAGCTATTCGCCTCAGCATATTCGAGTGACCCACCAAGCACGTTTGGTGCTTAATTTGTAGCCTATGAATGTGCTTGGGTTGGCTTGCTAATCACAGTAATGCTGGTGCCATCTTTGGTATGGCATTACTGTGATTGGTTGGCATTGCACCTGGAAACACCGTAGGAAGAGCGTAGTGTGAGCGTAGGGAGAGTGATAGGAGCGTATAGGGAGCATTATTCATGAAATAAAGCTAAAGATTGTTAAGATTAGTTGTTTATTAGTTGGGTATTGCGTAGGGAAAGATTTAATAGGTGAGAGATTATTAGGCAGGCACTGGGTTGTTGTTCTCATCATTGTAAGTACACACGTGGTCAAAATTGTTGGTACTCCTTGTGTAATGACAGAAAAACCCACAATGGTCACAGTAATAACTTGAATCTGACAAAAGTAATAATAAATAAAAAATCTATGAAAATTAACAAATGAAAATCAGACATTACTTTTCAACTATTCTTTCACAGAATTTAAAAAAATAAAACTCATGTAAAGGCTACTTTCACACTTGCGTTTTTTTGCTGCGCTTTTTGCGCACACAAACACATGAAAAAACGCATCATGCATTTGTGTGCATTTTTTGCGTTTTTTTGGTGCGTTTTTTGCTCATTACAATGTGCACGTATACACACCCATAGACTTTAATGGGTGTTTTGCTGTAAAAAAACGCATTGCGTGCGCATGCATTTTTTTGTGGCAAGTCGGACGCACAAAAAATGCAACAGGATGCATTTTGTGAGCCCGAGCGCACACTACAAAAAAACGCATGCGCATACAAACGCATGGGTATGCGCACATATGCGCACCCATTTTAAAGTATAGGGAAAAAAACGCATGAATTTTTTTGCGCTAAAAGGCAGCGCAAAAAAATGCAAGTGTGAAACCAGCCTAATATCCCTGAAAATAGTGTGGCAAAAGTGACATGTTAACCCCTTCACTACCAAGGGTGGTTTGCACGTTAACTACCGGGCCAATTTTTACAATTCTGACCACTGTACCTTTATGAGGTCATAACTCTGGAACGCTTTCATGGATCCTGGTGATTCTGACATTGTTTTCTCGTGACATATTGTACTTCATGTTCGTGGTAAAATTGCATTCAAATAACTTGCGTTTATTTGTGAAAAAAACGGAAATTTGGCGAAAATTTTGAAAATTTCGCAATTTTCCAACTTTGAATTTTTATGCCCTTAAATCACAGCGATACGGCACACAAAAAACTTAATACATAACATTTCCCACATGTTTACTTTACATCAGCACAATTTTGCAACCAAAATTTTTTTTTGCTAGGAAGTTATAAGGGTTAAAATTTGACCAGCGATTTCTCATTTTTGCAACACCATTTTATTTTTAGGGACCACTTCACATTTGAAGCCACTTTGAGGGGTCTATATGATAGAAAATACCCAAAAGTGACACCATTCTAAAAACTGCACCCCTCAAGGTGCTTAAAACCACATTCAAGAAGTTTATTAACCCTTTAGGTGCGTCACAGGAATTTTTTGAATATTAAAAAAAAATGAACATTTAACTTTTTTTCACAAAAAAAATACTTCAGGTTCAATTTTCTTTATTTTACCAAGGGTAACAGGAGAAATTGGACTGCAAAAGTTATTGTGCAATTTGTCCTGACTACGCTGATACCTGATATGTGGGGGGGAACCACTGTTTCGGCGCATGGCAGAGCTCAGAATGGAAGGAGCGCCGTTTGACTTTTTCAATGCAAAATTGGCTGGAATTCAGATCGGACGCCATGTCACGTTTGGCGAGCCCCTGATGTACCTAAACAGTGGAAACCCCCCCAAGTGACCCCATTTTGGAAACTAGACCCCCCAAGGAACTTATCTAGATATGTGGTGAGAACTTTGAACCCACAAGGGCTTCACAGAAGTTTATAACGTACAGCGGTACAATTAAAAAATCATATTTTTTCCACAAAAATGATCTTTTCACCCACAATTTTTATTTTTCCAAGGGTAACAGGACCCTAAAAGTTTTTGTGCAATTTGTCCTGAGTACGCTGATACCCCATATGTGGGTGTAAATGACTATTTGGGCGCATAGCAGAGCTCGGAAGGGAAGCAGCGCCATTTGACGTTTTTGGCTAGAATTGAGATCGGACACCATGTCGCGATTGGAAAACCCCTGATGTACCAAAACAGTGGAAACCCCCCACAAATGACACCATTTTGGAATCTAGACCCCCCAAGGAACTTATCTAGATGTGTGGTGAGAACTTTAAACCCCCAAGGGCTTCACAGAAGTTTATAACGTACAGCAGTACAATTAAAAAATCATATTTTTTCCACAAAAATGATCTTTTCACCCTCAATTCTTATTTTTCCAAAAGTAACAGGACCCTAAAAGATATTGTGCAATTTATCCTGAGTACGCAGATACCCCACATGTGGGTGTAAACCACTATTTGGGCGTATGGCAGAGCTCGGAAGGGAAGCAGCGCCATTTGACGTTTTTGGCTGGAATTGAGATCGGACACCATGTCGCATTAGGAAAGCCCCTGATGTACCAAAACAGTAGAAACCCCCCACAAATGACACCATTTTGGAAACTAGACCCCCCAAGGAACTTATCTAGATGTGTGGTGAGCACTTTGAACCCCCCAGTGCTTCACTGAAGTTTATAACGTCCGGGCGTGAAAATAAAAAAATCGTATTTTTTCCACAAACATGATCTTTTAGTCCCCATTTTTTTATTTTCCCAAGGGTAACAGGAGAAATTGGACCCCAAAAGTTGTTGTCCAATTTGTCCTGAGTACGCTGATACCTCATATGTGGGAGAAAACTACTGTATGGGCACACGTCGGGGCTCGGAAGGGAAGTAGTGACGTTTTGGAATGCAGACTTTGATGGAATGGTCTGCGGGTGTCATGTTGCGTTTGGAGAGCCCCTGATGTACCTAAACAGTGGAAACCCCCCACAAGTGACCCCATTTTGGAAACTAGACCCCCTAATGAACTTATCTAGATGTGTGGTGAGCACTTTGAACCCCCCCAGTGCTTCACAGAAGTTTATAACGACCGGGCGTGAAAATAAAAAAATCGTATTTTTTTCCACAAACATGATCTTTTAGTCCCCATTTTTTTATTTTCCCAAGGGTAACAGGAGAAATTGGACCCCAAAAGTTGTTGTCCAATTTGTCCTGAGTACGCTGATACCTCATATGTGGGAGAAAACTACTGTATGGGCACACGTCGGGGCTCGGAAGGGAAGTAGTGACGTTTTGGAATGCAGACTTTGATGGAATGGTCTGCGGGTGTCATGTTGCGTTTGGAGAGCCCCTGATGTACCTAAACAGTGGAAACCCCCCACAAGTGACCCCATTTTGGAAACTAGACCCCCTAATGAACTTATCTAGATGTGTGGTGAGCACTTTGAACCCCCCCAGTGCTTCACAGAAGTTTATAACGACCGGGCGTGAAAATAAAAAAATCGTATTTTTTCCACAAACATGATCTTTTAGTCCCCATTTTTTTATTTTCCCAAGGGTAACAGGAGAAATTGGACCCCAAAAGTTGTTGTCCAATTTGTCCTGAGTACGCTGATACCTCATATGTGGGAGAAAACTACTGTATGGGCACACGTCGGGGCTCGGAAGGGAAGTAGTGACGTTTTGGAATGCAGACTTTGATGGAATGGTCTGCGGGTGTCATGTTGCTTTTGGAGAGCCCCTGATGTACCTAAACAGTGGAAACCCCCCACAAGTGACCCCATTTTGGAAACTAGACCCCCTAATGAACTTATCTAGATGTGTGGTGAGCACTTTGAACCCCCCAGTGCTTCACAGAAGTTTATAACGACCGGGCGTGAAAATAAAAATATCGTATTTTTTCAACAAACATCATCTTTTAGTCCCCATTTTTTTTATTTTCCCAAGGGTAACAGGAGAAATTGGACCCCAAAAGTTGTTGTCCAATTTGTCCTGAGTACGCTGATATCTCATATGTGGGAGAAAACTACTGTATGGGCACACGTCGGGGCTCGGAAGGGAAGTAGTGACGTTTTGGAATGCAGACTTTGATGGATTGGTATGCGGGTGTCATGTGCGTTTGGAGAGCCCCTGATGTACCTAAACTATTGAAACTCCCCACAAGTGACCCCATTTTGGAAACTAGACCCCCCACGGAGCTTATCTAGATGTGTGGAGAGCACTTTGAACCCCCAAGTGCTTCACAGAAGTTTATAACGCCTGGGCGTGAAAATAAAAAAAACATTTTTTTCCGCAAAATTATATTTTTGCCCCCAATTTTTTATTTTCCTAAGGGTAACAGGAGAAATTGGACCCCAAAAGTTGTTTTGTAATTTGTCCTGAGTAGGCTGATACCCTACATGTGGGGGTAAAACACTGTTTGGGCACATGGCAGAGCTTGGAAGGGAAGGAGCACCATTTGACTTTTTCAACGCAGAATTGGCTGGAATTGAGATCAGACGCCATGTTGCCTTTGGAGAGCACCTGATGTGCCCAAACAGTGGAAACCCCCAATTATAACTCCAACCCTAACCTCAACACACCCCTAACCCTAATCTGAGCCCTAGCCCTAACCCTATCCCTAACCCTAACCCTAGCCCTAACCCTAACCCTAGCCCTAACCCTAGCCCTAACCCTAGCCCTAACCCTAACCCTAGCCTTAACCCTAGCCCTAGCCCTAACCCTAGCCCTAACCCTACCCTAACCCTAACCCTAGCGGGAAAATGGAAATAAATACATTTTCTTTTAGTTTTATTATTTTTCTCTAACTAAGGGGGTGATAACGGGGGGTTTGATTTACGATTTATGGCGGTTTTTATGTTTGGCGGCTGTCGCACGCTAAAAGACGCTTTTTATTGTAAAAATAGTTTTTGCATCACCACATATTGTGAGCTATAATTTTTCCATATTTTGACCCACCGAGTCATGTGAGGTCTTATTTTTTGCGGGACGAGTTGACGTTTTTATTGGTACCATTTTCGGGCACGTGACATTTTTTGATCGCTTTTTATTCCGATTTTTGGGATGCAGAATGAACAAAAACCAGCTTTTCATGAATTTCTTTTGGGGGGGTGCGTTTACACCGTTCCGCGTGCGGTAAAATTGATAACGCGTTTTTATTCTTCGGGTCAGTACGGTTACAGCGATACCTCATTTAGGTCGTTTTTTTATGTTTTGTCGGTTTTTTGCAATGAAAACAATTTTATATAAAAAATAATTATTTTTGTATCGCTTTATTCTGCGAGCTATAACTTTTTTATTTTTTTGCGGATGATGCTGTATGGTGGCTCGTTTTTTGCGGGACAAGATGACGTTTTCAGCGGTACCATGGATATTTATATGCGTCTTTTTGATCGCGCGTTATTGCACTTTTTGTTCGGTGGTATGATAATAAATCATTATTTTTTGCTTCGTTTTTTATTTTTATTTTTTAAGGGGTTCGCTAAAGGGGTTAACTAATGGGACAGTTTTATAGGGCAGGTCATTACGGACGCGGCGATACCAAATATGTGTACTTTTATTGTTTTGTTTTTTTTTTATTTTCAAAAAATGGATTTATTGGGGAATATTTTTTTTTTTTAACTAATTTATTTAGCGATTTTTTTTAAATTATTTTTAACACTTTTTTTTTTTTTTTTTTTACTTTATTACCTTGTCCCAGGTGGGACATCACTGTCCTGTGACAGATCGCTGATCTGTCACATCACAGATCACTGTGACAGATCAGCGATCTGTCACAGGCACTGCTGCAGACTTCCTCATGCCTGCGCTTTGCAGGCACTGAGGAAGCCAGCTTCCTCAGGCCCCCGAAGGCCCCCGTCGCCATCTTGGATTCGGGGGCCTGGAGGAAGGGAGTCCCCCGCAGCAGCGCTGCACATTGCGCTGCCGTGGGGGGCTCAGGGAAGCACGGAGGGAGCCCCCTCCCTGCCGATGCTTCCCTTTAACCCCCGGTACACCGCGATCGCGTTTGATCGCGGTGTGCAAGGGGTTAACGTGTCGGGGGCGGTCCGTGACCGCCCCTGACACATTGTGCCGGGTGTCAGCTATGATAATTAGCTGACACTCAGCCGCGATCAGCGGCGCTCACCACGTGGGCGCCGCTGATCGCGATGACGTAATATTCCGTCCATGGTAATTAGGTCCATGGTCACATGGACGGAATATTACGTCAATTGTAGGTAAGGGGTTAAATCAAGGTGTGTCCACTAATTACCATCACAGGTGTCTACAATCTTGGAATCAGTGATTGGGTCTGTATATAGGGCTACAGATACTCACTGTGCTGTTTGGTGAAATGTTGTGTATCACATTCAACATGGACCAGAGGAAGTGAAGGAAAGAGTTTCCTCAGAAGATTAGAAAGAAAGTTATAGATAAACATGTTAAAGGTAAAAATTATAAGACCATTTCCAAGTAGTTTGATGTTCCTGTGACTACAGTTGCACATATGCAGATATTATTCAGAAATTTAAGCTCCATAGGACTGTAGCCAACCTCTCTGGAAGTGGCTGCAGGAGGAAAATTGATGGCAAATCAAAGAGATGGATGATACGAATGGTAAAAAAAGCGCCCAGAAAAACTTCTAAACAGATTAAAGGTGAACTTCAAGCTCAAGGAACTTCAGTGTCAGATCACACCATCCGTCGTTGTATGAGCTGGTAGGGAAGGTGACCTGACGGACGGACGGATGTGTCAGAATAGAGAAAGATAGGTTTGCACAGTTTAGATAGGTGACAGTTACTACAATGGGGAAACAGCTAGGAAAGTGTAGTGGACGTGCAGTACCTTGGGTTGACCATTAGATGGCAGGGAGGAGTGTGAGCAAAGGACTTGACATCAGCTTAGGGCTTGAGAAACCGTTGGTCATGGGGGGCGGAGTTACAGTGACAGGGGAACGGGAATGCTTTAAATACTCAGGGAGGGTTCCAGAAAGTTCCAGTCCCCAGGGGGAGCTCCAGTGACAGGAGGACTATGACAGTTTGTGCGCTGTGAGGAAAACCGTACCAGGGGGACTGAGGAGAGAGAACGTCAGGGGGGTGGTCCTGACAGGAAGAACCGCAGAAGAGACGAGACACCGGGTGTGGGACACTGTGTTGGACACGACGACTGATCAGTGGAAGTGCTGTTGGTTTATGGGCCTAAGGCGGCCACAGTGACGGACATGTCAGGAGCGTCGACGAGTGCAGAGGGGACGGTGTATGCATACACGTCCCCAGTATAGAGTACGGTGTGTGAGAAGCGGCCCTGGAAACGGAGGGCCTTGAGGTAAAGAAAGTGCGGTGTGCTCTGAGGCCATCAGACAGATGGCGAGTGAAATAAACTTGGACCTGTTGCACCCAGAATCTGCCTCCATCTTGTCTCTGTTTTGTCTCTGTGCGGTAAAGAGAGGGACCACCCCCCAGCTCGGCCCACCGACCTCTACAAGCCAAAGTGGACTTTGTGGGAGACAACCAAGGAGGACACTATTGTTGAAAAAATCATAAAAACGCCAGGCTGGAATTTGCCAAACTACGTGTGTCATGTTGGCAAGCCACAAAGCTTCTGGGACACTGTCCTATGGACAGCTGAGACAAAAATGGAACTTTTCGGCAAGGCACATGGAGCATCATATGGGGAACCATTACATATGGAGCATTACATGGGGCCCATTATATGTGGAGCATTGTATGGGGTCCATTATTCTGTATAGAGAAATATATGTGGCTCATTATACTGTATGGAGCATCATATGGGATCCATTATTCTGTATGGAGCAATATATGGCACTCATTATTCTGTATGGAGCAATATATGGGGCTCATTATTCTGTATGGAGCGCTACGGAGGACTATACTGTCCGGTTTCTGACCTATTATAAAAGTTACAGTAGATATCACTCATGTAATGTAAGAAGTGAAATAAGTGAAATCTTTGGTATTGCACTATACCTATATTTCTCTGCTTTATCTGTGCATCATGAATTGTAGTATGTGTTAAAGGGGCCCACTGAGACACTTTAGCCCGGGGCCCACGAAAACCTGGGGCTGGCCCTAGTGAACACGCAACCGAATGTGCTACGCTTGTGCCGAATTTGAGTTTGGGGAACGTTTTCTGAACACATTCGCTCATCTTTACCATCAATACAGTAAAACTGGACTTTTAGTATATTGTATGTGTCAAACGAGGAACTGAACAGAAATCATGGTCATTGGCATGGCAACAGAGAGTTGCTGTTTCTGTTATTAATAACCTTCATTCCATTTCTATAGTTTTCTTGTAATTAGATAAGAGCTAAAAGATTCAGGCTACCTAGAATTATTTAATACCTGACCTAGGTTGATATGTAACTCTCAATGAGGCTAAGGTGATAACAATGTGTGAGTTATATTTAGTACAAATAGAGCTATAGGAAAACTGAGTTCTTATTTAGAATTCTTCTTGGAAGAAAATTGAGCTGGCATTATTAAAATGAATATTCCACTTATTGTAGTACTTACTCTTTTTAGCATGCGTTTTTATCACTTTTTTCCACATTTTTAGTTTGATGCAGTGTTACACTGGCCAATAGCAGGCTTTCTAAGCGCCACCCTTCTTACTGAGTCTTTCACTGTGCTCCACCCAGTAGCTGACCATCTCTAAGTTGCCTTGTGCAGGTTCTGATTAATTGAACTGCATGGCTGAATTCGGCAGGAATTTATATCCACTCTTTCCTGCAGAGATTTGCTTCCCCAGCCTATCATCTGCTATCAAGCGACTCCATCCTCCATTCCTGAACATTGATTACTAGCCTGCAAGTACATTGTTCGTGCATTTCTTTTGTATTCTGTTTCTCGTTGTCAACCCATCTTATTTACATGCTTTTTTATTTACATCTCCATTCCTGACTCCGGCTTTGAATAGTGAACCCTTGCAGCCTTCCTTGACCTTGGACCATCTAATTTTCTATTTTGCCCTTCTGTAACTCGTACTTGCATCTTTTACCCTTCGTCAGCTGCTGCAGTCCCAGGTACTGCCCTGGTGTGGTACCTGGTGTCTACCAGCAGCCCAGACTATTCTCTTCATCTGAGGCCATAGTAGCCCTGTAGGTACTTAGTATTAGTGTAATAGTCATGCCCTACCAGGGTAAGTCTGGCACTTGGCAAAGTGAGTCCACACCCACCAGAGATACATATTGTTACTGCTATGGACTCCGTTAACAAGTACTGTATGAGAAGGTCCACTCTCAGACTGAGCTCCAGGACCAGTTAAACCATCAATGTGGAGGTATCCCAGCTGCAGGATCAGTCCACCTCAACATCATCCTTGTCTTCCGCGTCTATCATGTTTAGCCAACCTTCCTCTAGAGAGTCAACCTCCCTAAGAGAACCACCTAATACTCCATTTTCTGTGTAACTGATAAGCTCCAGCTTTTACTTCTGGCTAACTACTATGGAGACCCTAAGGAAACCCATAGATACAACTATCATTGTTGGATCCTTTTCACACTCTGCGCTCACCTCTTTCCCCCAGATCAGAATAAGATAGCATTTAAGATCTTTCTGCTGTCTGCACAAGCCCTTCCCTGAGCAAACCCCATTAGGGAGCGTGAAGTTTTGGAGACCCGCTTCGTTGGGAGGTTTCTGGAGATGTTCCATGCAGTATTCGAGATTCCAGACCATACCTCCTCAGCTTCCTCTCTGTTATATCTTAGACACAGCATGGATACCATGGCTCAGTATAACTTACATTTCAGTAACTTTGCGATGGAACTGGCTTGGAATGAAGTGGTCCTGGTGGTGATATTCTGGCATGACCTCTCCAGTCGAGATAAGGATAAGTTGGCTGACACCTCGCTGGATGCCCTTAAACACCTGGCCACTAAGATAGATATCTGCTTCAATAGTTGAGCTCAGGAACAAGCTCATACCAGAGGTCTACTCAGACTGGAGCTAAACTTCGAGTTCCCTCTGCTACAACAAGGTGCATTGCTAGCCACTGAGCCAATGTAAGTTGACAGGTTCAAACTTTTTGTGCAGGAATGACAGCAGAGGTATAGGGAGAATGCTTCTATCCACTGTTGAGGCAAGGGACATTTTGTTCTCCTGTGCCCTTTAATGCCAAAAACTCCAGCACCTAGGGTTGGCCGGAGAGAGTAATTGCTCTCCATAGTTACTGAACGAAGAACTGGCATGGAAGATCCTGCTCCACTGTTGTTCATCTGGACTCCAGCTCTGCGGGCAATTTCATTCATCCCAATCTGGTACGTCGACTTCAGCTCCCTAATCAACAGCTGAATCACCCTCCTAACTTTTGCCTTTTTTGACAGATGACTTCTAACAAAACCTATTCAATTCATCATGATGACAGTCACCAGTCATGCTGAGGATTGGAGTCCTGCATACTGAGATGACTTCCTTCTATGTGTTACCCAGATCTGTGAATTCTGTTTTCCTGGGTCTTCCATGTCTCCATCTACACGAGCCGGTTATTGACTGGTCCTCTGGTCAGGTACTTCATTGGGGACCGTATCATGCTTTCAATTACTTAGCCAAAGTTGGGCCCAAGACTCCACCTCATGTGCCTTAGAACCTTGCCTCTTTGCCCATCCATTATCGTGCCTTCACACACGTCTCTGTGAAAAGAAAGGATATAACCTGCAACCCCACAGACCTCATGACTGTCCTGTCAACCTTGTTCTTCACCACATCAGGGCCGGGTGTATCCTCTATCTCTACCTGAGACTCAGGCCATGTCTGAGTACATCCAAGAAAACTTATCCAGGAGATTCATCCGTAAGTCGTTTTCTCCTGCCAGCGCCAATTTCTTCTTTGTGACTTACTCCCATGTATAGACTATTGAGGTCTTAACAAAATCACAGTTAAAAAACAAGAACCCCCTGTGATAGGACTGGCGGAATGCACTTAATAATGTAAAGATGGTAATAAGGTGCGTTCACAGCCCGGGATCCACTGTGCAGAGATGTTAACTGCTGCTCGGTAATGGCGGACACTAAATGGCAGTATCGCACTGGACACACGTGGGTTAAACGTCACCCAGTTTGTAGTAGTGACGGGCTCTGTTGCTTCACAAAGCCACGGTAATGCATAACACAGATGCCGTACCCTGTTAACTGTCACAGGGCACAGCTGAGTCAGCACTAGTGTACGTCACAAGACTCTGCCCTAAGGACACGGGGTAAGAGCCTCTCTAGACCCACTAGGCGCATGGAATCGCACCTGCAAATATGCCATTAATAGATGCTGGCTACTGTGGAGTGTAGACCAAGTACACGGTGGCATACAGGCAAAGCCACTACTTGGTGCTGAAGCTAGGCCCTGACTCCACCTCCTACCTGCACTAACAGCCTAGGCACTAACTGGCAAAGCTGATCAACACATGCCTAGCAGGGGTAGGGGTTTCATAATGAGTCAGTCACCAGAGACATTCATACGTGCATACAACACTCACTCCACATTGTCTATACTAGTGCAGGGCCGTGTGATCGTACAATCCTTTTATAACCACAGCCTTCTGGGACCTTGCTGATGGCCCAATCTGAGCTGCTTGAGGACCTGAGCATGTGACCTCTGACCACCATTTAGCGGACATGTCACGGGCATGCTCAGATGGAGAAAAGCAGGACTTAGTCCCAGGGGCATCTGCTCGCCACTGAATAATGCTGAATGCTATAGCTGAACCTGGGGCAGCAGCAGAAAACAGATGCATAGCTTTAGCCTAAGCAAGATGCTGGGACCGATGTCTCTGCTGAGCAGGAGCCTCTGCAGCTGCAGAAGAATGGGAGACCACAGAGGACATTGCTTGAGATTCCCCCTGTGCAGTGGTGGGAATTCGACGCCTAACACACTGCTTTTGATTTCTGAGCTGTTTGACAGGATTTGTGGAGTTAAGATTTTTACGAAATTGGTTGTGTCAGGGGTTTATAACTTTATTCGTAGCCATAAGGTATCAAATGGAAAAGGGCCTTTAATGTACGTGACGTTCACTACAATTATCATGTCGTGCCTTTTGGTCTGTATAATTCACCCGTCATTTTTATAGAGTTCTTTAATGACGTCTTCCGTCATATCAGCTATGTTTCCATGGTTGTGTATTTGAACGATATCCTGATGTTTACCCCTGATCTGTCTACTGAGGAGGCATGTCTGTCAAGTTCTGCAACTTCTTTATGAGAGCAATTAATTTCCAAATGTGCTTTTGGAAAAACTTCCTTGCTTTCCTTGGATACATTGTTTTCAACCAAGGTCTTGAGATAGATCCAGAGAAGGTTTTTGCTGTTCTTTCCTGGCTTCATTCTCAAGGTCTGCATGCCATCCAGCACTTCATGGGTTTCGAAAACTTCTACAGGCAATTTTTTCCATATTTTTCTTCCCTTATGACACTTGTCTCTGCCTAAACTAAGAAAGGGATCTAATGCCAGAATCTGGCCCAATGTCGACCTTACAGCATTTGAAAAAGGGGTTCTTGAGTGCTGCATTACACTGATATCAACAAGCAGTTTCTCTTGGAGGTAAATGCTTCTTCTATTGAGACCGGGCCAGCACTCCTGCTAAGAACTTCTTTGGAGAAGTCTGTCTTTTGCGTTTTTTTCTCAAAACTGTTTCACTGGCTGAGAGAAATCATACCCTTGGGGATCGTGAGCTTCTGACTATCAAGATGGGGCTCAAGGAGTGTCAACTAGTGATAAGCAAGCACTAAAATGCTCAGGTGCTCATTGCTTGGGTTGAGCAAATTGGAATACTCGGGTAGTTGACCCAAGCAGCAAGCCCAATCTAAGTCTATGGGAAAACCGAGTATTTTTACCGTGACCCCCCCGGGGGTCCTTCTAAAGTCTAAAAACATCTGGAAATGATAGAAACAGCGCTCAAATGACATGAGAACCTCATGGGGAATGCCCCTGGAAGCATTTCTGACTCCCAGGTCACAGCTGTGAATAATGTTGTCATAATCTTCCGCCATTTTTACAGGCGCACCAAAAAACATACAAAAACGAAACCAAAATGGATTTAAATGGGAAATATGTTAAGGAACATCCTTTCCATAGTAATGACTTTTAAATAAGACAAAATAATTAATGCAAAACAAGAATTTTACTCAACCACTTGGGCTATATTCACACACAGCATTTTTGATGCGTTTTTCAACTTTAGCATTGCTTTCAGCTTAGACAAATGCATTCACTGGGAAAGGTCATTTTAACAGTTTACAACTCGGTGTACTCGGCAAGCACTGAGCATTTCTGGGATTACTCGGTGGGAACTCAGGTCTCCACTCAGCATTTTTGGCTGACTTTAGAGACCCAATCTCGCTGCAGGGATTTCTTCCAGACAATGAAACGCCGCATCCATCTTTGTTGTGATCGTGCAGTGATTGGCTGGCCGCACAGCATCATCATGGGTATAAGAGACCAGATGCCGCCCTGCTCGGTGCATTCAGCTCCGGATTGAGATAGTGTAGGGACAGCTGCTACCGATATAGGGTCAGAATTGGGGATTTATTATTTAGTGTGGGGTCTACCATCCTAAACTACTCACATCCACCTAAAGCAACAGTCCTTCTAAGAATTAATTCTGGAGTATATAAGTTCCAGTGTTAGGTAGGCAGGGTAGTGTACGTCGCTCTATACGCATCAGTGCATGGCCTGCAGGCACTGTATGTGTGTATATAGTTCATTGTATACATCTAGAGTGTCCATTACCTTCCTGTGTACTGTTGCTGCTGCTGCTACCTGTAGGATATATTACCCGTAAATAGCTAGACCCAGGTGTAATTGGAATACAGGACACACATTTTTGGTGTGGTATCTCCTTGTCAGCTCATATCTGTGCGTGCTCAAAGCTTGCCCTGTTTATGGCAGCTTTCTTTTTTAGGACTGGCTGTCACTGTAGTTAAATACAGCAGTATTTAGCCAAAAAAAAAAATACTGGCCGGCCACACATTTATCGAAGTGGTATCTCCATGGCAGCTCATATCTGTGTGTGCTCAAAGTTTTGCCAGTTTATGGTGGGTTTTATTTTTTTTGTACTGGGTGAAACTGTACTTATATACAGCACAAGTTAGCCCAAAAATAAAAAAAAACAGGGCACACATTTGTCGTAGTTGTATATCCGTGGCAACTCATATCTGTGTGTGCTAAAAGTTTGGCCAGTTTACGGCGGTTTTCTTTTTTTGGCCTGGTTGTCACTGTAGTTAAATACAGCAGTATTTAGCCAAAAAAATACAGGCCATACACTTGTCATAGTGGTATCTCTGTGGAAGATCATATCTGTGTGTGCTCAAAGTTTGGCCAGTTTACGGTGGCTTTCTTTTTTTTGGCCTGGGTGAAACTGTACTTATATACAGCACTAGTTAGCACCCCTCAAAAAAAAGCAGGGCACATATTTAACATAGTGGTATCGCCCTGGCATCTTCTATCTATGTGTGCTCAAAGTATGGCCAATTTACGATGGTTTTCTTTTTTTGGCCTGGCTGTCACTGTAGTTAAATACAGTAGTATTTAGCCCCCCAAAAAACAGGCCACACATTTGTTGTAGTGGTATATCCGTGACAGCTCATATCTATGAGTGCTCAAAGTTTGGCCAGTTTACACCAGTTTTCTTTTTTGACCTGGGTGTCTCAGTACTTATAGACAGTACTATGTTGCATTATTTTAAAAAACAGGCCACATTTTACAGTGGGGTCTATCTGTGACACGCCTCCTACATCCGTGTGATAAAAATTTGTGGATTGTACTCCAGTGTTTTCCTGTTTGTTACTCAAGTTATATACAGCACTATGTTGCATTATTTTAAAAAACAGACCACATTTTACAGTGTGGTCTGTGATACGCCTCATACATCCTTGTGCCAAAAATTGAGGCATTTTAGGCCTAGCTTCCCTATTTTGGGCAGTCTGTCACTCTCGTTATATCCAGCAGTCTTTTTTATCCAAAAAATAAAGTCATTGGAATGCAAGCAGAAATACCCAGCCAATGCCCCACAGTCCACAGTACTTAATTCGAACATTTCTTATCTGCTTCCGCTCAAAATGTTGCCTTTTAGGCTCATTGAGACTGAAGTTTTCCACACCCTGATGGTGGCAGCCTTCCCAAGAAACTCGGTCCCCAGTCGCCACTATTTCTCCTGTTGTGCCATACCGGCATTCCACCAGCATGTTTCCCACATTATTACCCATGCCCTCAACAATGCTGTTACTGGGAAGGTCCACCTGACCACAGACACGTGGACAAGTGCTTGTGGGCAGGGACGGTACATCTCATTGATGGCACACTGGGTTAACATAGTGGAAGCTGGGACCACTCGGACCTTGGGATGGAACACATCCTCCCCATGCCGAGGATTGCGGGCCCTACATCAATCAGGGTTGTCCCCACAGTCTACCGCTTCTGCACCTCCTCCTCCTCTTCAGCCTCCATCTCTGAAATGAGCACATTAGTCAGAAGCTGAAAGCACTGCAGCACTGCCTCAGCCAAGCAGCAACAGGCTGTGATGAAGCTAATCTGCATAGGAGACAAACCACATAATGCAGAAGAGTTGTAGACAGTGCTGAAAGAGCAGTCAGATATTTGGATGACACCGTTGAACCTACAGCCAGGCATGGTCGTGTTTGACAATGGCCAGAACCTGGTGACAGCTCTGAGGCAAATTTGCAAAAGGCTGCAGTATCACTAGATACAAGGTGTATATATAGTATAATTTAAACATACTGAATCTCCGTATACATTTCAGTAGGCAAAGACAGACGCTCTCAGGCACAGTATGGATCCGACAACAATATAGAAAGTTGAGAAAGGGTACTATGGTTCCCCTGAGGGTACGGTCGCCACAGAGGTACTGCACCTCATCCAAAGGTGTGGTATCCCACCCTCAAGTAAGGAGGGAATACCACTCAGGACTCCTAACCCTGCAATCAACACACACACACGTTAGTCAGTGCTTTCTGGGTGTACCAGGCATGAGGATGGCCTCATCCCAGACTGACTAGGAAAGGATGTTGGGGGTTAGTGTGGAAGGTAGGTGCAGTGGGAGGAGCTTAGGTAGTGGAGTGATTGTGGGCATCCAATCAGAGAGAGCAAGCTGACAGTTGATGGGTGGAGCTAATCTGAGGTAAATGTATCTTTCCAGAGAGTTGTCAGTCGGTGACAGGACAGAGTAAGAGCAGGATTGCTGTGAGAGGGTTGAGGGTCAGAGAAGAGAGAAAAATCTTGTCCAAGCTCCTAGACTGGAAGGCAGGGGTCCTTGGGGCACGGGAAGTGCAATAAGCCACCTGTGAAGCACTTTTCTGGAGAAGGAAGGACCAAGCATCGTTGGGGAAGGTGGCTCCTGAAGGTAGTGGAGAAATACAGGGCACAGCTAGAAAGATGGACGCTTAGGTAACTTTAAGTGCCTTAGTTGCAGCCGCATTCAATACTCAAAAAGGCAGCAGTTGCAATAAAGGACCGACCCACGTCGCCTGGTGTGATCCGTGGCTGTCGGCTTGGGACACTGTTTGCGAAGGCCCACAGCAGGAAGGAAGGGAGAGATCAGCGCAGAGACACAGCCTAGAAAGGATACACAAGGAGGAGTCTTGAATAGGTGTTCCTGATCTACCTTTGAGTTTGCCGGACACCTCCCTCGGATGACACAGTACCAATCGGGTCATTTTGTGCACAAAACTTTTGATTAAAAACTCAGAAACTGCACCCAACTGCGTCCTTGGTGGCTTTTACAAGTCGCCTGCTACACACGCTACACTCACCATCACCGTCAATGGCTCACAAACACCATTTCAACTGCCCTGGGATACAGCTCTGCCCGTGGAGAGCTTCATCATCTTGTCTGCTTTAACACCGGCACAGAGGATCTGCATTGCAGCGTCGGCTACCCTAGCCGAGTACCACGGGTGGCATCACGATCCCCCTTTTCCAAATTAATTATCATACCATCTTCCCCCTCATCTGAACTGTCATCTTCATTATTGGACACCCAGGGGCACGGACCGGGTCCCAATCACCACCATGACATACTTCCCCCTTAAAAGATCCTGAAAGGCCCGGTACTGAGTAACCCCTGGCCCTGCATGGCATTTCATTTTAACACCAGATAACAGGGATATATTGTATAGTTTCAACATTATAAATCTACTTATATATTTGAGGAGGCAGACACAGACGCTGTCATGGCCAGTATGGATTCGACAACAAACTAAAAAGTAGAAAAAGGGTACAGTATCACCAGATCAATGGTATATATAGTATAGTTTCAACATTCAAAATCTCCTTATTTATTTCAGGAGGCAGACACAGACGCTCTGAGGCCCAGTATGGATTACACAACAATATAAAAAGCAGTAAAAGTGAAATGGATCCCAAGCGTACTGCTGTATACAGTGTTGGGGTCATTTGGCGATCTACATATATATTTCAAGAGTAACACACAGCCGCTCAGTATGGATCACACCATAATATATAAAAAAAGATCCACAGGAAATAATCACACATGTGTGCCAATGTTCCAGGTGTCAATGATGCACTTTGAGTGGTGGGTGGAGGATGAATTTCGGGCACAAAGGGTACTGGATCAACAGATACAAGGTATATATAGTCTACTTAAAATACCAAAAAATTTCCGCATGTATTTCAGGAGGCAGACACATATGCTCACACACTCGGTATGGATTTGACAATAATGTAACAAGTTGAAAAAGGGTACAGTATGACCAGATACAAGGTATATATAGTATAGTTTAAATATTCTAAATCTCCGTAGACATTTCATGAGGCAGACACAGACGCTTTCAGTCCCAGTATGCATTAGTCAAGAATATAAAAAGTATAAAAAGGTTACTGTATCACCAGATACAAGGTACATATAGTATTGTTTAAACATTATAAATCTCCTTATTTTTTTCAGGAGGCAGACACAGACGCTCCCAGGGTCAGTATGGATTACAGAATATAAAAAGCAGCAAAAGGGTAATGGATCAGAAGTGTACAGCTGCATACAGTGTTGGGGTAATTGTAAATCTCAGTAGATATTTCCAGAGTCAGAAACAGACTCTGAATGGCCCAGTATGGATTAGACCACTATAGAGATGAGCGACTTTGCCTTTTTAAGGGTCGAGTCGGGTTTCATGAAACCCGACTTTCACAAAAGTCGAATCTAAAGAATTTGGCCGACTATAGGGAAAAGTCGGAGGCTGACTGAAACACGAAACCCAATGCAAGTCATTGGGGAAGCAAAGTCGGCAGGGAGTGGAGGACAATAAACACACCTACAGTGCCCATTTCAATGCCAAAAACATAAATTCTTATTACTGAAACTTGTCAACCTTAATTTACTTCATAATAATAGTTACGCATTGAAAACTGGGGTTTTTTTGGCTAAAGTTGTGGGGGGTAGGGCTGACTCCAGGTTTTCGTGTGCCCTGGGCCAATTAGTGTCAGTGCGCCCCTTTAACACATACCAGTGATACCACCACTCATGATGCTCCGATACGGTACAGAAATATAGGTATAGTACAATGACAAATACTTCACTGCTTACAAGACATGACTGATCTATTGTAAATTGTACAATAGCTCAAAAACCGGACAGTATATTACTCCATACAGTATTATGGCCACCACATTGTGCGCCATACAGAATAATGAGCCCCATATATTTCTCCATACAGAATAATTGGTCATGGTAACATATAATGTTCGATACAGTATATGATGAGCTCCACATAATGCTACAGTATATGATTGTCCCCATGGACAATGCTCCAGTGTGTTATGGGCCCAAATAATGCTCCATAAATAATGGGCCCCATTTCTAATGCTCCAGTGTATAATGGGCCCCGTAAATGCTGCTCCAGTGTCTGATGTCCCCAATTTGGATTGCACCAGTATATGATGGGCCTCATGGATGATTCTCCAGTGTATTATTGGCCCTAATAATAGTCCATATATAATGGGCCCCATTTCTAATGCTCCAGTGTATAATGTGCCCCATAGAGGCTGCTCCAGTGTCTGATCTGCCCCGTTTATAATGCTCCAGTATATGATGGGCCTCATGGATGATGCTCCAGTGTATGATGGGTCCAAATAATGGTCCATATATAATGGGCTCCATTTCTAATGCTCCACTGTATAATGGGCCCCGTAAATGCTGCTCAAGTGTCTGATGTCCCCTATTTGGAATGCTCCAGTATATGATTGGCCTCATGGATGATGCTCCAGTGTATGATGGGCCCAAATAATGCTCCATATATAATGGGCCCCATTTCTAATGCTCCAGTGTATAATGTGCCCCATAGATGCTGCTCCAGTGTCTGATGTCCCCCATTTGGAATGCTCCAGTATTTGTTAGGCCTCATGGATGATGCTCCAGTGTATGATGAGCCCTAATAATGCTGTTAAAAATGCTTATTCTTGTATATTATTCAGGACTTGTTACCCGATGTGATACTCTAAAATATGACAATGTTCTTATAAAAAAAGTTGTGGTTTATTTGGATTCTTCCATCAAAGAAAAGATTATTACAGAAAAACATAAAAATGGGTAAAATGATTATAAAGAGATTGTCCATTTGTTCACAGCTAAACTTGTATCCTTCTTTCCCTGTAACTCTGAATGGAAAAAGGCATCTGTCTCTGTCAAAGACTTCTCTTGAAGCAACACATAGTGATTAAGTTACATACCAGCTGTCCATTCAACGCAATGTCCGAGCACATATGTCCCCTCTGATGGTAGTGAAGGATAGAGTGCGACCCCTAGAGTGAGCCATGAATTATATACGTCTCTCAAAGCACGTGATCTATATATATATATATATATATATATATATATATGGAGTTGACATTTACCATGAGCTAAACTTACAAAAGTAACACATGCAGTGTCATCAGAAGGCACTGTTCAGTACAGAATTGAGTGTAAGAAATATAAATTAACAATCGATTAATATTTAACAATTCCCCTTTTGAGGGTGACAGACATTAATTGGAACCCTCAAAATATAATAAGATCTTCTTTCTTCTTTTCTTCTTCTTTAACAAAATAATTTAATATGAATATTAATAATATCAGATTGTTGTTATACGTACTCAATGATATCAATTCATGTTATGGTAAGCCGTGAACAATATTCATATAAAATATGTATAATTATACTTCCCTAAATCTAAATTGAAGCATCTCAGGTCCAGTCATCATCATCTAATGTCATCTGTTCTTCATTTTGATGTCTTCTGTCTTCTTGGCTCTTTTTAAAACACAGTCTTTATATGATAATTCCTTTGAAAAGCATATAGATGTTGTAGAAATTGTGTCGTGTGTCAAATCAAAGTCCATAAATTCAAATGTTGATAAGAAAACAAAGTCTATAGATGATATGTAGCTTTAATATCCATGCAGTGTCACCTTTAAAACCCTGGGCTTACATTGGCTCGCCTTGGATATTCTGGAATCCTTCATCAGCACTGGTCTTTGAACAGGTGTGACGTCTTTGGTCAGCAAAGTAAGGGTTAAAATGACTCTTCCTTGCTAAACATAGCATAAGCATTATAACCAGTCCTCTGTCCTAATGCACAGGACACATGTCAGGGTTGTAGCTTCCTGACAATTGCCTTCATTGTTCACCAGCCTTCATTGAAGCTTTACAGGTGATTGGAAACCACTGGACCTTGATAAAAATGTGATAACACAGTTCATCTCTGTATCATAGGATCATCGTCCTCTGGTTGTCAGGTTAGATACTTTAATTGTGAAAAGGAGGATGAGTGACCTCATGGAGATCAACATCCAACACTGCGGAGACACCATCACATGTTTCTCAACGCAGTGATTCTAGAGCAATGCCCCCATCCCTTATGGGAAATATGCAAAAACATGTAAATCAACAGCCGCGGAGACACCATCACATGTTTCTCAATGCAAGCAATGACTAGCCAGGTCTTTCACCGGGAAGGAACAACCACGGGAAGGGCAGTCTCCAATAAAGGAAACCACCTATGCCAAAACATGGTATCCATCCACAGACAGCTGTTTCGGGGTATTGCCCCTCATCAGTGTGGAGTAGGAAACTGGCTAGTAGGAGCAATGCCTAGTAAAAAGACTGCGAAAAGGAGGATGAGTGACCTCATGGAGATCAACATCCAACACTGCGGAGACACCATCACATGTTTCTTAACGCAGTGATTCTAGAGCAATGCCCCCATCCCTTATGGGAAATATGCAAAAACATGTAAATCAACAGCCTCGGAGACACCATCACATGTTTCTCAACGCAAGCAATGACTAGCCAGGTCTTTCACCGGGAAGGAACAACCACGGGAAGGGCAGTCTCCAATGAAGGAAACCACCTATGCTAAAACATGGTATCCATCCACAGACAGCTGTTTCGGGGTATTGCCCCTCATCAGTGTGGAGTAGGAAACTGGCTAGTAGGAGCAATGCCTAGTAAAAAGACTGCGAAAAGGAGGATGAGTGACCTCATGGAGATCAACATCCAACACTGCGGAGACAACATCACATGTTTCTCAACGTAGTGATTCTAGAGCAATGCCCCCATCCCTTATGGGAAATATGCAAAAACATGTAAATCAACAGCCGCGGAGACACCATCACATGTTTCTCAACGCAAGCAATGACTAGCCAGGTCTTTCACCGGGAAGGGCAGTCTCCAATGAAGGAAACCACCTATGCCAAAACATGGTATCCATCCACAGACAGCTGTTTCGGGGTATTGCCCCTCATCAGTGTGGAGTAGGAAACTGGCTAGTAGGAGCAATGCCTGGTAAAAAGACTGCAAAAAGGAGGATGAGTGACCTCATGGAGATCAACATCCAACACTGCGGAGACACCATCACATGTTTCTCAACGCAGTGATTCTAGAGCAATGCCCCTGTCCCTTATAGGAAATATGCAAAAACATGTAAATCAACAGCCGCAGAGACACCATCACATGTTTCTCAACGCAAGCAATGACTAGCCAGGTCTTTCACCGAGAAGCAACAACCACGGGAAGGGCAGTCTCCAATGAAGGAAACCACCTATGCCAAAACATGGTATCCATCCACAGACAGCTGTTTCGGGGTATTGCCCCTCATCAGTGTGGAGTAGGAAACTGGCTAGTAGGAGCAATGCCTAGTAAAAAGACTGCGAAAAGGAGGATGAGTGACCTCATGGAGATCAACATCCAACACTGCGGAGACACCATCACATGTTTCTCAATGCAGTGATTCTAGAGCAATGCCCCCATCCCTTATGGGAAATATGCAAAAACATGTAAATCAACAGCCGCGGAGACACCATCACATGTTTCTCAACGCAAGCAATGACTAGCCAGGTCTTTCACCGGGAAGGAACAACCACGGGAAGGGCAGTCTCCAATAAAGGAAACCACCTATGCCAAAACATGGTATCCATCCACAGACAGCTGTTTCGGGGTATTGCTCCTCATCAGTGTGGAGTCATTGCTTGAAAATATGACAAGTCTTTATTAACGTAATGTCAGTATCTTGCTTAAAGTCTTCATTCCCTATTCCATACCAAATTCTGGTAATTTTCCTAACCTATAATATCACAGCGTACCAATAGCAATCAGTAATTTCCATATAATTATTATCAGAATGAATGGAAGACGGCTTTTAGTACTCCGGATGGAAATTTTGAATACCTGGTGATGCCTTTTGGGCTCACTAATGCCCCTTCCATCTTCCAGTCTTTTATGAACGATATTTTCCGGGACTTTGTGGATAAGTTTTTGATCATTTATCTGGATGATATTTTGATTTTTTCCAGTGATAGGGATTCTCATTTGGAACATGCTCAGACTGTGTTCCGGATCTTGAGAGAAAATACTCAGTATGTTAAGGGATCGAAATGTCTCTTTGGTGTACAGGGGATTTCGTTTTTGGGATTCATTTTGTCCCCATCTGCTATTGAAATGGACCCGGCCAAGGTACAGGCCATCTATGATTGGGTTCAGCCCACTTCTCTGAAGGCTCTACAGAAGTTTTTGGGTTTTTCTAATTTCTATAGTAAATTTATAAGTAATTTTTCTGGTATTGTTAAACCACTGACGGATTTGACCAAAAAAGGCGCTGATGTGGTGAATTGGCCTCCAGAGGCAGTCTCTGCGATTTAGGAGCTTAAGCGGAGATTCACTTCTGCTCCGGTTCTGCGGCAACAAGATGTTTCACTCCCATTTCAGGTGGAGGTAGATGCTTCTGAGATTGTTGCAGGAGCCGTTTTGTCTCAAAGGGATCCAGTAAACTCTAAGATGAATCCCTGTGCCTTCTTTTCTCGATAATTTTCCCCATCTGAACATAACTATGACGTGGGAATCGAGAGTTGTTGGCCATGAAGTGGGCATTTGACGAGTGGAGACATTGGTTGGAGGGAGCGAGACATCACGTTGTGGTCCTTACCGACCACAAGAATTTGATTTATCTTGAATCAGCCAAGCGCTTGAATCCTAGACAAGTTTGGTGGGCCTTGTTTTTCACGCGTTTTAATTTTGTGGTAACCTTTCTTCCTGGCACTAAGAACGTTAAGGTGGACGCCCTTTCTAGGAGTTTCTATGCGAATTCTCTTGATTTGACCGAGCCTACTACCATTCTGGGTGATGGTGTGGTTCTTTCCGCCATTTCACCCGATTTGAAACTTGCCCTGGAGGAATTTCAGAAGAACAAGCCTGAACGATGCCCTGTGGGGAAATTGTATGTCCCTGACCAGTGGAGGAAAAGAGTGATAGCTGAAATTCATTGCTCTGCGCTGGCTGGTCATCCGGGTATTTTTGGTACCAGAGATGTGGTGAGTCGGTCTTTTTGGTGGCCTGCCTTATCTCATGATGTCAGGAATTTTGTGCAGTCCTGTGGGACTTGTTCCAGGTCCAAGTCCTGTTCTCATTCTAGTGGTTTGTTGATGCCCCTGCCGGTGCCCAGCAGGCCATGGACCCATATTTCAATGGATTTTATTTCGATCTCCCTGTCTCTCAAAGAATGACTGTTATCTGGGTGATTTGTGATAGATTTTCCAAGATGGTCCATCTTGTACCACTCCCGAAGTTGCCATCTTCTTCTGAGTTAGTCCCCCTGTTTTACAACAGGTGGTTCATTTGCACAGGATTCCTGAGAACATTGTGTCAGACAGAGGAGTCCAGTTTGTTTCCAGATTACGGAGGGCCTTTTGTTCTAAACTGGGAATTCAGTTATCTTTCCCCTCTGCATTTCATCCTCAGACCAATGGACAAACTGAGAGAACAAACCAGACTTTGAAATCCTATTTGAGATGCTTTATATCTGCTGACCAGGATGACTGGGTCTCATTTCTGCCACTGGCCGAATTCGCTCTAAACAATAGAGCTAGTTCTGCTACTTTGATGTCTCCGTTTTTCTGTAATTTTGGTTTTCATCCTCTATTTTCTTCGGGGCAGGTGGAGGCTTCTGCTTGCCCAAGTGTGGATTCTGTGGTGGACAGAATGCAGCAGATTTGGGACCAAGTAGTGGACAAGTTGTCCCACTCTCAGGAAAAGGCCCAATGGTTTTCCAACCAGCATAGGACCTTTGGTCCCCGGTTCAAAGTGGGTGATATGGTTTGGTTGTCCTCAAAAAATATTCCGATGAAGGTTGCGTCTCCAAAATTCAAGCCAAGGTTCATTGGACCTTATAAGATTTTGGAAATCCTTAACCCCGTTTCTTTCCGTTTGGTTCTTCCAGGTACGTTCAAGATCGTTAATGTTTTTCACAAATCATTATTGAAAAGGTTTGTGGAGCCAGTAGTTCCTGTGGCGACGCCACCTGACCCTGTATTGGTTGAGGGTAATTTGGAGTATGAGGTAGAGAAAATATTGGACTCTCGTCTGGCTAGATGGAGACTCCAGTACTTGGTCAAGTGGAAAGGATATGGCCAGGAGGATAATTCTTGGGTCTCTGCTTCCGATATTCATGCCAAGAGATTGGTTCGTGCATTTCACCGGGCCCATCCTGATCGGCCTGGTGGTGTGGATGAGGGTTCAGTGACCCCTCCTCAAGGGGGGTACTGTTGTGAGCTCTCTTGATCTGACTTTTGAGGCAAGGCTCCCTCTGGTGGATACTGCTTGGTAGTGGTGCTAGTCAACATGATGTTAACCCAACAGCTGCAGAAGATAATTGGAGGAGTGGTGATAGTGACTGGGACTACATAAGCGAGCAGACTTCTCTCAGTGACTGCCGGTGATACTCCTTTCTTTACTTACTGAAGATTTCTGTCTGCTGCCTGATCCTGCGTTCTTTCAGCTAAGTGTCATTTGCTAAACCCTTTGCATCTGTTTTTGCCTTGCTGTCAGGGGTCAGCTTGCTCCCCCTGGGTCTGCTGGCTCCTGCCCTGCATTTTTGTATCTTGTGTTTGTTTACTCTGTCCCCTGCTGTATTAGCCTGTTCATAGCCACTAGTTCACACCTGAGTGCTGATATAGTGGGGGAGAGGTTGTTCAAACCTGAGTATTTTTGTAAATAAGTCGAGTTGGATTTATTAGGGTTTTTGCGTGATTGCAGACAGTTCCTTTTCTGTCCTGTCCTATCTAGTCAGTGTGGGCCCCATCATTTGCTCAGTCTATTTTCTGTCTGTGTTTGTGCTTCATCTTGTCTCACCAACAATATATATTTGGGGGCTGTCTATTCCTTTAGGGATCTGCTCCGGGGCAGTTTAGATTTCACCTTTCTGTCTTTAGGCTTAGTTAGTCCTCCGGCTGTGACGAGGCGTCTAGGGCAACGAAGGAATGCTCCACGGTTACTGCTAGTTGTGTTGTTAAGATCAGGGGTCTGCAATCCACTGAGCGACCAACCTCTCTGGTGTTCTGGTGGCATAGCCTATTGCGCTCTCCTCCTCGGTGACCCATGCATAACACTACACTGCATATGTTGGAAAGGATTTGTGAGCAGAAGAGGGCAGTTGTTGACTACCAGCATCAACAAGGCCGTTGATATTCAGTTCAGATGCCACACATAAGACCTCAAGAGTGGACATGGCTGTCAGAGATATGTACCATCCTCCAGAACTTTGAGGACTGCACCAAGATGGTGAGCGGCGATGACACCATAATTAGCGTCACCATCCCACTTCTCAGAATTCGGAAAACCTCCCTGCTCACAATTAAAGAGGATGCATTGCAGGTAGAGCATGAGGACATTGAGCAAGGAACCATACAGGGTCATTACAGTCAGCGCAGCCTCATGTCGTCGCAATGTGGATTGGTAGACAATGAGGAAGAGGAGGAAGAACAGGAGCTATTTTCATGTGTTATAGATGGTACTACAAGCACAGTTATCATACCGTCTATTCAGCGGGGATGGCATGAGGACAGGGAGGAGGAGGATGAGGATGATGAGGAGGAGGACAGCATGGTCAGTCGTCCTGTTGGTGAGGACACGGAAGTCTTGCCTGTTAGCAGTCTGGCACGCATGGCTGACTTTATGTTGCGCTGCGTTTCCCGTGACCCTTGCATTATAAAAATTTTCGGTGACACTCATTACTAATTGGTGACACTTCTAGACCCACGCTACAAGGTGAACTTTCAATCCCTTCTTCCAGAAGCAGAGAGATGTACAAAAATGTTGCTGTACCAGAGGACCCTTATAGCGGAATTACTGAAACAATTCTGATTTGAGAGTGCTGGCAGCAGACGTCAGAGTTTGCTATACAACCAAGGAGTCTAAGCGAGAGAGACAGAAGTACAATCCAGCTCAGGCAGGGGAACAATGGCAAAGTTCTGGGACAGTTTTCTCAGACCCTCCCATCATGCAGATGTAATTGGTTGCTAGCACAATAAGTCCAATGTTTGGGAAGATGCTGAGGGAGTACCTTGCAGAAAATACAAACATCCTCCAGGATTCATGTGTGCCTTTTAATTATTGGGTATCCAAGCTGGACATGTGGCATGAACTGGCTCTCTACACCTTGGAGGTCCTTGCCTGCCCTGCCGCTAGCGTTCTGTCAGAGCAGGTTTTCAGTGCCGCTGGTAGAACTGCAACAGATAAGCGCATCCACCTGTCGACAGACAATGCTGACAGGCTGACTCTCATAAAAATGAACAAGGGCTCGATTGGGCAAGACTTCTGTACACCACCGAATGAAAACAGCGAAACATAACCTCAAATACATTGTCTTTTTTTGGAGGTGTATTCTCATGCACCTCTTCACAACCACACATGGGTATACACTTCCTGATTTGGTCTGTTTGGTGTTATCCTCCTCCTTATCCTCATCCTTATCATCCACAACCAGTAAAACACCAGGGTAAGCGTATTCCGTGATGCAAAAGTCACTCAATTTTTGCGCAAGGGTGTTTTTATGATGCCCGTTACTAATTTGAAACCAAAACAAATGTTACTCTCCCAGGGGGAACTGTCATAAAAATGAGATGTACGTATATTCTTCCCATTTATTCTTAGATTTTCCAGTTTTACTATCTCTGGACCATCCTCTTAGGACCTAGTGTATACCTCTACAATAGAAAAATATTGAAAAACTATTATATTTTAATTTATATCCCTGTCTCTGAGCTGTTGCTAGGGACAAACATATCTCATTGGACACATTCTGGCTTCACATCTATAAACCTGTGTTTGCCCCATCCCTTTTGTTATTTTCTTACATAGGTAGATTCACATTTTTTATTTGTTTGATTTCAGTATGATTTATCATGTCTCCTCATTCTCCGCCACTAGATCACCAGGGTTAACGTGTTCTGTGCTGCTACAGGCAGTCAAATTTTTAGAAAGGGTGTCTATGATGCCCATAGTATATTTTTTTTAAAATGTACCCCCATGGGGAAATGTTTGTCAGCCCATGTACTGGGTGTATGGGCATTACAAGTCTAGGAAACCCGCTCCTTTACATTGGGCCTAGATTTTAATGAGTCCTTCATCAATGTCTCCTCATTCTCCGCCACAAGATCACCAGGGTTAACGTGCTCTGTGCTGCTACAGTCAGTCCAATTTTTGGCAAGGGTGTTTTTATGATGCCCGTTACTAATTTGAAACCAAAACAAATGTTACTCCCCCCCCATATTCTTCCCATTTATTCTTATATTTTCCATTTTTCCTATCTGTGGAACATCCTCTTATAACCGAGTGTATACCTCTCCAATATAAAAATAGTGAAATGCTATTATATTATATTTTTATTTATATCTGTCACGCCGTGCTCACCTGGGGGCGGGACCTCGGTCCCGACGTCATCTCTTCCGGAGCCGCGGTCACTCCGGGGGTCCCGTCGGGTGCGCACGCGCAGCTCTTGTCCCGGGTCTCCTCCTACATGTCACGTTTGCGCTTGCGCGCTCCTGTCAGTGCTGTATAGGGCTCGGTCCTCTCTATGGTAATGGAGGACCTGACCCGGAACCTGTAGTGATCATGTGCTTTCTGGCTAGGTCCTGACCCGGAACCAATAGTAATCATGTGCTATATCAGACCACCTCCCCCTAGGGGAGGTGCCTGATTATTGTTGTGCTTCCTGGCTTGGTCTGCCGTGTCCCTGCCTGGCTGTGCGCTGTATTCAGGTCCCCTGCCTTGCACTCTGTTGTGCCTCTTGGCACACGCTCTGAATCTGCACTCTGCTTTGTACTTGGTTGTGCCTCCTGGCACATGCTCTGACCCTGTGCTCTGTCTCGTACTCGGTTGTGCCTCCTGGCACATGCTCTGACCCTGTGCTTTGTCTCGCACTCGGTTGTGCCTCCTGGCACATGCTCTGACCCTGTACTCTGTCTCATACTCGGTCGTGCCTCCTGGCACATGCTCTTACCCTGTACTCTGTCTCATCCTCAGTTGTGCCTCCTGGCACACACTCTGATTCCGTGCTCTGTCTTATACTCAGTTGTGCCTCCTGGCACACACTCTGATTCCGTGCTCTGTCTTATACTCAGCTGTGCCTCCTGGCACATGCTCTGATCCTGTACTCAGTCTCTTACTCTGTTGTGCCTCCTGGCACACGTACCAATCCTGTGCTCTGTCTTATGCTCAGTTGTGCCCTCTGGCACACACCCTGCTCCTGTACTCTGTTACACCACCTGGCACACCTGCTGCCTGACTCAGTGCTCTGACGTGCTCCTTGCACGCATCCTGCTTCACTCACACCCGGATGAACGAAGTCTCTGTACACCACATGTTCCCGTGTCCACGCTTTACACGTTCCTGCAGACACATTCACCCACTCGTGTCTCCTGTGAGCCGGCTGCCTGGTGCCAGCAGTCGTGGTGCCTCACCCCCTGGGGCTTGCCCCTGACACTCCCTGTATAGGGGGTGGTCTTCACTAGGTCAGCTCGCCCTGGGAGGGTTGGTGTCACGACCCAGAGGGTCCACTCCAGTAGTCGTCACAGTATAATCAGGCCATGGACCCCGCTGGTACCACCACCTCCATCCAAAAGGAACTGGTGTTCCTACGGGAGAGTCAGACCAGGATTATGGCCTTTTTGAAATCCATGGAGTCCCGTTTGTCGGCCATACAATCCGTTTCTGCCCAGTCCTGGGTCCCGCACCCGATGCCGCGCCTCGGCAAGCCACCCCGATATAGCGGGGACCCTAAGCTTTGTCGAGGATTTCTGAACCAATGCCGGTTACATTTTGAGCTTTTGCCTCAGCACTATCCCACTGAGCGCGCCCAAATTGCCTTTATTGTTTCACACTTAGAGGGGGAGGCGTTAGCATGGGTGAACCCCCTCTGGGAGCGCAATGACCTACTCGTCTCTCAGTTTTCCACCTTTTTGGACACCTTCCGCAAGGTGTTCGACGAGCCGGGTCGGCTGGCCTCTATCACCGAGTCCCTCTTTAACCTCCATCAGGGTACGCTACCGGTGGGACAGTATGACATCCGTTTTCGTACCTTGGCCTCCAAACTCGGTTGGAACAACGAGGCTTTCGTAGGGATCTTTTGGCGTGGCCTGTCCGGTCGGATCAAAGACGTACTGGCAGGTCGGGATACTCCCACCTCTTTAGAGGATCTGATCTCTCTGGCGACATGCATTGACCTGCGGTTTCAGGAACGTGCTCGTGAATTAGCCAGAGAGAGGAGCTCCTCTCACCTCCTCTGTTCCTGCTCCATGAAGCCGGGAAACTTCTCCGCCTAGGGTTGATAGGAGAGGCCTCCCTAGGTGTACGTGATTCCTCTCCTCCCCTGCTCGTGTCCATATTATTGAATCTCGGTGCCAAGCGTTATTCTGAGGAGGCTTTTCTGGATTCTGGCGCGGAGGGGAATTTTATCACACTCGAGGCAGTTAAAAAATACCGGATTCCTGTCAGATCCCTGGAGACTCCTCGGTCGATTGTTTCGGTCAATGGTACGTCCGTGCAGGAGACCGTTACCCAGGCCACCGAAGAGATCGAGCTGCAGATCGGAGCCCTGCACCTGGAGAAGATCTCCTTCCTCATCTTGCCTACCATGTCTCACATGCTTCTTCTAGGCCTCCCTTGGCTACGGACTCATGAGCCGACCCTGGACTGGCGGTCGGGCGAGATACTCCGGTGGGGACCGTTCTGTCAGGAGAAGTGCCTGTTGCCCGTCCGTCTGATGAACTCTGCCGGTCCATCCCCGGCACCTACAGGTCTGCCATCGGCTTACTGGTCCTTTGCAGATGTCTTCGACAAGAAGGAGGCTAAGACTCTGCCCCTCCATCGGCCATATGACTGTCCGATTGACCTCATTCCTGGTTCTACGCCACCCAGGGGTAGGATATACCCACTATCCCCTGCTGAGACCCAAGCTATGTCTGACTATATCCAGGAGAACCTTGGGAGAGGTTTTATCCGTAAGTCCTCCTCGCCCGCGGGAGCGGGATTTTTCTTTGTAAAAAAGGACGGCTCCCTCCGTCCTTGCATAGACTACCGAGGCCTGAACGATATCACGGTCAAGAACAAGTACCCATTGCCATTGATCCCGGAGCTCTTTGACCGACTTAGAGGAGCTCGAATTTTCACCAAACTGGATCTTCGTGGGTGTGACATCGGCGGCTATGCCCGCCGATGTCCCTTCCAGGGCAGCGCGCACCGCAGCGCTTTCCTACCTGCGCGCTCCCGTCCGGCCTCGTGCCCGTCGTCCACGCTCCCTCACTGCGGCTCCTGGCTCCAGCTCTCTGTCACGCGCGCGCCCCCTCCCTTCCTCTGTCTCCAGCGGTGGGCGGCGCTGAGGGGCCGGCCTGGCACACGCACTTCCGGGGGCTGGTATATTTCAGGCGTCCTCGCTGTTAGGAGGACGCCTGATGATTGTGTAGCAATCTGGCCCCTACAGTTCGTCTGTAGTTAGTCCTGTCCTGCCTATCCTTCCTGCCTTTCTCTGTGTCGACCTTCCCGCTCTCCCCAGTCGGTCCAGGCTCTCCTGTTCCTCCATTCCATGTGCCGTCCCCTGTCTCCAGTTCGCCTTGTTTCCTCTTCTGGTCTTTCCGTATTCAGCCCTTCCCTGAGCCACCTGTCCCTGCTAGTAGTTTGGTCCGCTGCTTCTCTAGGCCTTTTGTTCGTGGAGCCGTCCCTCTTGGTTCCGGCTGTCGCGCCTCCGTCCTCTGTGGTCCTGCCCCAAACGGTCCCTGTATAGGGGTCGGTCTTCACCTGGTGTGCTCGACCCGGGGGCTCCGGATCCGCGATCCAGAGGGTCCACTCTCTGACATAGTCTCCGTCAGCACTACAGTATCATCAGGCCATGGACCCCGCCGGTGCCGCGGCGGCCACTCAAAAGGAACTGCTTTTCCTAAGGGAAAATCAGACCCGTATCATGTCATTCATGAAGTCCATGGACACCCGGCTCTCCGCCTTGCAAACCGCTGACCCAGCGCATGCACCCCTCTTAGTCAGTCTCCAGCAGGAGCTCGCACAGCAGCGCGATGCGCAATCTCACATTTTGGGGTATATGGCGTCCGTGGATGATCGGCTGCTTTCTTTGCAGTCCTCTGCGGCCGCTTCTAACCAAGCCCGGGACGCTGTCTCTTGCCCTCCTCCCCGTCTTGGTAAGCCGCCTAGGTACTGTGGGGACCCAAAATTGTGTAGGGGATTTTTAAATCAGTGCAGATTGCACTTTGATCTTCTGCCCCAACAATACCCCACGGACCGTGCCAAGGTGGCCTTTATTATCTCCCATCTAGAGGGGGAGGCGCTGGCTTGGGTGAATCCGTTGTGGGAGAGGGATGACCCGGTGGTGACTAACATCCAGAGTTTTTTGGAAACGTTCCGTAAGGTTTTTGATGAACCCGGACGCCTTGCTTCCTCTACAGAGGCCCTTTTTAACCTCTGCCAGGGATCCCTTACTGTAGGGCAATACGCCATCCATTTCCGGACCCTGTCCTCGGAGCTGGGGTGGAATAACGAAGCCCTGGTTGGTGCGTTTTGGAGAGGCCTTTCTTGTAAAATCAAAGACGAGTTGGCCGGGCGTGACCTCCCTACCACCCTGGAGGATCTCATCTCCCTGGCTACCCGTATTGACCTGCGTTTTCAGGAACGCGCTAGAGAGTCAGCCAGGGAGAGGAGGTCCTTTAGGTTATACCAAGCTCCCATTCCGCGCACCGTTGCCCTTCCTAGTAACACTGTCCCCGAGCCTATGCAGGTGGATCGCATCAAGCTGTCCGAACAACGCCGTAAGGAGAGGATGTCTAAGGGACTCTGCCTATATTGTGGAGGGGCCAATCACTTCGTCCGTACTTGTCCTGAGAGACCGGGAAACGCATCCGCCTAGGCCAGGTAGGAGAGGGCCCCCTAGGTAATATGACCCCCTCTCTCCCACTTACTCTTTCAGCTCTGCTTATTGCAGGTCGGGGGCGTGGCTCTGTGGAGGCGTATGTGGACTCGGGCGCAGCAGGCAACTTCATTCGCCAGGAGGAGGTTGACAAACTCCAGATTCCCGTGGTCGTCCTAAGTAACCCTCGAGCAATCACCTCCGTCGATGGCAAACCTCTTCCTGGGCTCATTACCACGGTTACCATTGAAGTAAAGCTACAGATTGGCGCACTTCATTCAGAGAAGATTGCCTTCTATGTCCTGCCTCAATTATCCCATGCCATTCTCTTAGGACTTCCTTGGCTTAGGCGGCATGAGCCAGTCATCGACTGGCGCTCCGGAGAGATCCTACGTTGGGGGCACCCCTGCCATGCTAGCTGTTTACGTACCCTGGTTCGTTCCCATCCTCAGCTTAGGCCAACGGACCTTTCCGGCCTTCCTGCTCCTTACCTCGCCTACGCTGATGTTTTTTGCAAAAAGGAGGCGGATTCCCTGCCTCCGCACCGGCCCTACGACTGCCCCATCGACCTGATTCCTGGAGCGGTTCCTCCCAGAGGTAGAACTTACCCTCTTTCTCCTGCCGAAACCTCTGCTATGACGGAATATATCCAAGAAAATCTGTCCAAGGGGTTTATCCGGAAATCCTCCTCTCCTGCGGGCGCAGGTTTCTTCTTCGTCCGGAAGAAAGACGGATCACTGCGGCCTTGCATTGATTACCGGGGTCTAAACAATATCACCGTTAAAAATCGTTACCCCCTTCCGTTGATTCCTGAGCTCTTTGACCGTCTGAGAGGAGCCCGGATCTTCACGAAGTTGGATTTGCGGGGGGCCTACAATTTGGTCCGGATCCGTGCAGGGGATGAGTGGAAAACGGCCTTCAATACCCGTGACGGGCATTATGAATACCTGGTTATGCCCTTCGGCCTCTGCAACGCTCCCGCTGTATTTCAAGAATTTATCAACGAGGTATTCCGGGATCTACTCTACTCCTGTGTGGTCATCTATCTTGACTTCCAACTTCATTTCCGTCCTGGTAATAGGAACATCAAGGCTGATGCCCTTTCCAGGTCATTACAGTCATCGGAGAAGGATGAAGTCCCATCCCATATTATCGAGCCCACCAAAATGATCACCGTGGCCCCTGTGAATTTTGCTATTCCTCCGCCCGGTAAGACTTTCGTCCCTCAGAACAGACGTACGGAGGTGTTGGGCTGGGGACATTCCTCCAAAATTGCAGGGCACGTTGGGTCTAAAAAGACTCTTCTACTGCTGTCTCGGTATTACTGGTGGCCCACGCTTCGCCAGGATGTGATGGACTATGTTGCCTCGTGCACAATCTGTGCCCAGAACAAGGTGGCTAGGACCTTGCCCGCCGGTCTTCTTCACCCATTGCCAGTCCCTGAGGCCCCCTGGCAGCAGATCGCCATGGATTTTGTAACTGATTTACCCCGCTCAGCCGGATGTACCACCATCTTAGTCGTAGCAGATCGTTTTTCCAAGATGGCTCACTTCATTCCCTTACCGGGACTACCTTCCGCTCCGAAGTTGGCCAAGATCTTCATCCACCAGATCTTCAGGCTGCATGGTCTTCCTCAGCGGATTCTGTCTGATCGGGGGGTCCAGTTCACATCCCGCTTCTGGAGGGCTCTCTGCCGGCTTATGGGTACTTCTCTCGACTTCTCCTCCGCATACCATCCTCAGACCAACGGGCAAGTGGAGCGAATTAATCAGGTGTTAACCACCTACCTACGTCATTTCGCCAACGCCCATCAGGACAATTGGGTCGCGCTCTTACCTTGGGCTGAATTCTCGCACAACAATCATCCCAACGAATCTACCACCAAGTCACCTTTTTTTGTGGTAACCGGTCAAAACCCAGGTATTCCATTACCTTTCTCCACGTCTACAGGAGTACCCGCAGCCGATTCTCTTGCTAAAGAATTCTCGCAGATTTGGAGAGAGACCAGGGACGCGCTCAAGGGTGCCAACAACCGAATCAAGAAGCATGCAGACAAAAGACGGAGGGACGTGCCTCCGTACCATCCAGGTGACAAAGTCTGGCTTTCAACTCGACATATCCGTCTGAGAGTTCCCTCTTATAAGCTGAGTCCTCGGTACATTGGGCCGTTTGAAGTAATTGAACGCATTAATGAAGTGGCTTACAAACTGAGCTTGCCTGCTTCGCTCCGGGTTCCCAACGCCTTCCATGTCTCGCTCTTGAAACCCGTAGTCCTGAATCGGTTTCAACCAGTTTCCATCGTCCCTCCTTCACCTGTTATCTCGGACAACGTCTTCGAGGTCAAAGACATCCTGGCTATGAAAAGAGTCCGGGGTAAGACCCTTTTTCTTATCGATTGGGTGGGTTTTGGTCCCGAGGAACGGTCCTGGGAACCCTGGGAGAATGTCAATGCTCCCCGGATTCTGAAAAGGTTTTTTGCCAATCTCAGTAAGAGGGGATGTAAGGAGAGGGGTACTGTGACATCGGCGGCTATGCCCGCCGATGTCCCTTCCAGGGCAGCGCGCACCGCAGCGCTTTCCTACCTGCGCGCTCCCTTCCGGCCTCGTGCCCGTCATCCACGCTCCCTCACTGCGGCTCCTGGCTCCAGCTCTCTGTCACGCGCGCGCCCCCTCCCTTCCTCTGTCTCCAGCGGTGGGCGGCGCTGAGGGGCCGGCCTGGCACACGCACTTCCGGGGGCTGGTATATTTCAGGCGTCCTCGCTGTTAGGAGGACGCCTGATGATTGTGTAGCAATCTGGCCCCTACAGTTCGTCTGTAGTTAGTCCTGTCCTGCCTATCCTTCCTGCCTTTCTCTGTGTCGACCTTCCCGCTCTCCCCAGTCGGTCCAGGCTCTCCTGTTCCTCCATTCCATGTGCCGTCCCCTGTCTCCAGTTCGCCTTGTTTCCTCTTCTGGTCTTTCCGTATTCAGCCCTTCCCTGAGCCACCTGTCCCTGCTAGTAGTTTGGTCCGCTGCTTCTCTAGGCCTTTTGTTCGTGGAGCCGTCCCTCTTGGTTCCGGCTGTCGCGCCTCCGTCCTCTGTGGTCCTGCCCCAAACGGTCCCTGTATAGGGGTTGGTCTTCACCTGGTGTGCTCGACCCGGGGGCTCCGGATCCGCGATCCAGAGGGTCCACTCTCTGACATAGTCTCCGTCAGCACTACAGTGGGGCCTACAACTTGATCCGCATTCATTCCGGTGATGAGTGGAAGACCGCCTTTAGCACCAGAGACGGTCACTACGAGTACTTGGTCATGCCCTTCGGCCTCTGCAATGCCCCAGCGGTGTTCCAGGAGTTCGTGAATGACGTCTTCCGGGATATGCTGTACTCCTGCGTGGTAGTCTATCTGGATGACATCCTCGTTTTTTCTCCAGACCTCTCCGCCCACAGAAAGAACGTGCGTCAAGTCCTCCAGCGCCTGAGGGAGAACCGCCTTTATGCCAAGCTCGAGAAATGTGCCTTCGAGCAAACGTCGCTGCCATTCTTGGGGTACATTATCTCAGAATCAGGTCTACGCATGGATCCGGCAAAGGTGTCCACCGTCTTCGATTGGCCACAGCCCCATGGGGTGAAGGCAATCCAACGCTTCCTTGGTTTTGCGAACTACTACCGTCAGTTCTTTCCTCATTTCTCCTCATTGGTTCGCCCCATCTCGTCCCTTATCTGCAAGGGAGCTAACCCAAAGGCTTGGCCTTCTGAGGCTGAAGAGGACTTCCAGTCGCTGAAACAAGCCTTCGCCGCTGCTCCGGCGCTTCACCGACCTGAGGTTAGTAGACCTTTCACTCTCGAGGTGGACGCATCCTCTACTGGGGCTGGCGCAGTCCTTCTGCAGAAATCCTCTTCTGGACATTTTGTCACCTGAGGCTTCTTTTCTAAAGTATTTTCCTCCACTGAGCAGAACTACTCTATTGGAGACAAAGAGCTATTGGCCATTAATTTGGCCTTGGAGGAGTGGAGGTACTTACTGGAATGTGCCATACATCCATTCAAGATCTTCATGGACCATAAGAACCTGGCGTACATCCAGTCCGCACAGAGGCTCAATCCTTGGCAAGCCAGGTGGTCCCTATTCTTCACCCGCTTTGACTTTGAGCTACATTTTCGGCCCGGCGATAAGAACGTTAGAGCGGATGCGTTGTCAAGATCATTCCTGTCGTCTGATGCAGAGGAAGAACCCTCTCATATCATTGATATATCCAAAGTAATTACTGTGGCTCCCGTCAAGTTAACCACGTTACCTCCGGGAAGAACCTTTGTGGCTGAGAATAACCGAAAACGAGTGCTAAATTGGGGACATTCGTCCAAGATTGCCGGCCACGTTGGTGTCAAAAAGACTTTGGACTTAATCTCTCGCCATTATTGGTGGCCTTCACTCTCCCAGGATGTTAAAGACTTTGTAGCATCTTGCCCGTCCTGTGCCCAGAACAAGATACCCAGACAACCACCCTCCAGTCTTCTGTTCCCGCTTCCCGTTCCGTCGGCTCCATGGCAGCACATAGCCATGGATTTCATTACAGATCTGCCTTGTTCTTCAGGCTGTACTGTGGTCTTGGTGGCTGTAGACCGATTTTCAAAGATGGCCCACTTCATTCCTCTTCCCAGACTAACCTCTGCTCTTGACTTGGCAAAGATCTTCATTTCCTATATCTTCAGGATTCACGGCTTCCCCCAGCACATCGTGTCAGACAGAGGGGTCCAATTCACCTCCCGATTCTGGAGAGCTCTATGCGGACTCATGAAAGTGTCATTGGATTTCTCTTCCGCCTATCACCCCCAAACCAATGGGCAGGTGGAACGTACCAACCAGATCCTTACATCCTACCTGCCGCATTTTTCTAATGCTCATCAGAATGACTGGGTCGGTCTACTTCCTTGGGCTGAGTTCGCCTACAATAATCACTCCAGTGAATCATCTACCAAGTCTCCTTTCTTCATCGTCTTTGGACAGCATCCCAATGTGCCTCTACCGGTACTTCCTGTCTCGGGGGTACCTGCTGCCGATTCTCTGTCTGTGGAGTTCTCCAGGGTATGGCAGGAGACCAAAACCGTTCTCGAGAAAGCAAGGGACAGAATGAAATTACATGCTGACAAGAGGCGCCTGGACGTTCCTCCATTTCTCCCTGGTGACAAGGTGTGGCTCTCCACCAAATACGTCCGCCTTAAGGTACCATCTTACAAACTGGGTCCCCATTACAATGGTCCTTTTGAGGTCCTCAGGCGGATTAATGATGTTGCTTACAAATTAAAGCTGCCTCCTTCACTCCGTATTCCCAATTCCTTCCATGTGTCTCTCCTAAAACCTGTGGTTCTTAACCGATTTCATCCTTCTCCAGGCCACACACCCCAGCCTGTTGGCTTGGGGGATGAGTTTGAGGTGAATGACATTTTGGCCATGAAGAAGGTAAGAGGGAGAACCATGTTCTTGGTCGATTGGAAGGGTTTTGGCCCCGAGGAGAGGTCATGGGAACCCAGGGAGAATATCCACGCACCCCAGATTTTGTCTAAGTTCCTCTCCAGTTTTAGAAAGAGGGGGCGTAAAGGGGGGTACTGTCACGCCGTGCTCACCTGGGGGCGGGACCTCGGTCCCGACTTCATCTCTTCCGGAGCCGCGGTCACTCCAGGGGTCCCGTCGGGTGCGCACGCGCAGCTCTCGCCCCCGGGTCTCCTCCTACATGTCACGTTTGCGCTTGCGCGCTCCTGTCAGTGCTGTATAGGGCGGGGTCCTCTCTATGGTAATGGAGGACCTGACCCGGAACCTGTAGTGGTCATGTGCTTTCCGGCTAGGTCCTGACCCGGAACCAGTAGTAGTCATGTCCTATATCAGACCACCTCCCCCTAGGGGAGCTGCCTGATTATTGTTGTGCTTCCTGGCTTGGTCTGCCGTGTCCCTGCCTGGCTGTGCGCTGTATTCAGGTCCCCTGCCTTGCACTCTGTTGTGCCTCTTGGCACACGCTCTGAATCTGCACTCTGCTTTGTACTCGGTTATGCCTCCTGGCACATGCGATGACCCTGTGCTCTGTCTTGTACTCGGTTGTGCCTCCTGGCACATGCTCTGACCCTGTACTCTGTCTCATACTCGGTCGTGCCTCCTGGCACACGCTCTTACCCTGTACTCTGTCTCATCCTCAGTTGTGCCTCCTGGCACACACTCTGATTCCGTGCTCTGTCTTATACTCAGCTGTGCCTCCTGGCACATGCTCTGATCCTGTACTCAGTCTCTTACTCTGTTGTGCCTCCTGGCACATGTACCAATCCTGCGCACTGTCTTATGCTCAGTTGTGCCCTCTGGCACACACCCTGCTCCTGTACTCTGTTACACCACCTGGCACACCTGCTGCCTGACTCAGTGCTCTGACGTGCTCCTTGCACGCATCCTGCTTCACTCACACCCGGATGAACGAAGTCTCTGTACACCACATGTTCCCGTGTCCACGCTTTACACGTTCCTGCAGACACATTCACCCACTCGTGTCTCCTGTGAGCCGGCCGCCTGGTGCCAGCAGTCGTGGTGCCTCACCCCCTGGGGCTTGCCCCTGACACTCCCTGTATAGGGGGTGGTCTTCACTAGGTCAGCTCGCCCTGGGAGGGTTGGTGTCACGACCCAGAGGGTCCACTCCAGGAGTCGTCACAATATCCCTGTCTCTGAGGTGTTGCTAGGGACAAACATATCTTGTTGAACACATTGTGGCTTCATATCTACGAACCTGTGTTCGCTCCGACCTTTTGCTATTTTCTTTCATAGGTGGATTCACGTTTTTAATTAATTTGTTTGATTTCAGTATGATTTATCATTATGTATCCTTATTCTCCACCATTAGATCACCAGAGTTAACGTGTTCTGTGCCGCTACAGCCAGTCCAATTTTTGGCAAAGGTGTCTATGATGCCCATAAAATATTTTTAACAATTTTATTCCCCCAGGGGGAAATGTTTGTCAGTCCATGCACTTAGTGTATGGGCACTACGAGTCTAGGAGACCCACTCCTTTAAATTTGGCCTAGTTTTTAATGAGGCCTTCCTGAACGTCTCATCATCCACCGCCACTAGACCACCAGGGTTAACGTGTTCCGTGCTGCTACAGCCAGTCCAATTTTTAGAAAGGGTATCAATGATCCCCATAAAATATTTTTAAAAAATGTACCCCGATGGGGAAATGTTTGTCAGCCCATACACTTAAGCCTCCGTCACACACAGCGATCTCGCTAGCGAGATCGCTGCTGAGTCACTAGTTTTGTGATGCAACAGCGATCTCACCAGCGAGATCGCTGTGTGTGACAGCGATCAGCGACCGGCCTCCCTGCCGGGTATCACTAATCACTGCTGAAATGTCTGGACATTTTTGGGGTCGCTGGTCTCCCGCTGGTCAGCGCACATCGCAGCGAGCAGGAGCTGGTAACTAAGGTACACATCGGGTTTCTAAGGGGGGTGTGCTGTGCCTAGAAACTCGATGTGTACCTTAGTTACCAGCGCGCTGATGCAGGGAGCTGGTAGCCAAGGTACACATCGTGTTTCTAAGTGATGCACACCCCTTAGAAACCCGATGTGTACCTTAGTTACCAGCTTCCTGCATCAGCGCGCTGGTAACTAAAGTACACAGCGACGCCGCGCGCTCGACGTCGCTGTGCTGATCACTGGTGAAGCTGTCTGTTTGACAACTCACCAGCGATCATTTAGCGATTCATCAGCGATCCTGACACGTTGATATCGCTGTCGGGATAGCTGGTGAGTCGCTATGTGTGACGGGGCCCTTAGCGTATGGGCATTACGAGTCTAGGAGACCCGCTCCTTTGCAATGGGACTTTTTTTTAGGAGGCACTCCTCCATGTTTCTTCCAAGGGGGGATTGGGGTGCATGCAAATTTGGGTCAAGACGGCCTTTGCATTCAATGCATAAGGAAACTATATAGCAGGACTAACTGAAGACTGCAAAGTTGGTTTTCATGTGGCCTTCCAGTATCTGGGTTCAAAGGCATATTGGGGTGCATATGACTTGATAGCAGGTCAGGCATTGCATTCAATGCAATATTTTTTCAGGAGGCCCTCCTGTACCTCTCGTGAAAGTGGTATTGGGGTACATTGCAATTCTTGGCAGCCCAGCCACTCAATGCATAGGCAATAACAGCATAGGAGACGCACCTTTTAATAATGGCCCTTTAAGAATATTAATGCCGCCTAATGCCCCTATAAAATAGGCTTTGTGACTTTAAGAATCCCTCCTTCAGAAATGAAACGAGATGTGTCTCCTTATGTGTCACACACCATATGGCCAGCTATGGTTGTTAAATGTTGCAATGACATTTCCCAGTGAATGCATTAGTATTGGTTGAAAGCAATGTTAAAGTTGAAAAACGCATCAAAAACGCTGCGTGAGAACATAGCAAAAGTAGTGGAGGTACATTTCGGTTAGGGGTTAATTTGCCTTATATACAGTACAAGTCATTAACCTGGAAAGTATGTACCTTAACATATTTCCCATCAAAATCCATTTTGGTTTTGTTTTTGTATGTTTTTTGGTGCACCTATAAAAATAGCGTGAAACTCTGACAACATTGTTTACAGCTGTGACCTCGGAGTCAGAAATGCTTCCAGGGGTGATCCCCATGATGTTCCTGTGTCATTTGAGTAGTGTTTCCATCATTTTCTGATGTTGATAAACCTTAAAAGGACCCCAGGGGGATCGTGGTAAAAATGCTCGGGTCTGCCATAGACTTACATTAGGCTCGTTGTTCTGTCCGAGTACCCAAGTATTCCAAAATGCTTGACCCAAGCAAAGAGCACCTGAGCATTTTAGTGCTTGCCCATCACTATTTGCAACCTTCTTTGGCCATGTGGTGTGTGACACATCATCAGACACATCCTGTTTCATCTATGGAGGCGGGACTCTGAAAGTCACAAAGTCTATTTTTAGAGGGCCAGCAGTCGGCCCCCACTATTCTTAGAGAGCCATCAGCTGGCTATGCTTCGTTGTTCCCATTTTTAAACATTGGGTCTCTTATACTGTTATTGCGTGTGCAGGGAGTGGCAGGGTTGCCCAAAATTTGGACGCACCTCAACAACCCATTGAGCAGACGTCATGGATGACTTCATTTGATACTCCCATACTTTTTGCTTATCCATTAAATTCAAGGCCTGCCATGCACCAAAGTTACATTCGCCCCAATAAGCCTTTGAACCCACGTACTGGATGGCCACAGGAAAACACATTTCACATTATTCATTTGGTACTCCCATACTGTTTGCTTATGCATTGAATGCAATGTCTGCCCTGTACCAAAGTTACATGCACCCCAATAAGCCTTTGAACCGAGGTACTGGATGGCCACATGAAACCAAAGTTCCCCTTATTGTTATTTTTTTAAGTCACCTAAAGTTTTCCCATGAAGTGAATACAAGGTTTGCCCAAAATTTGCACACACTGCAATCCCCTAAGGAAGAAATGTGGAGGATGGTCTCCGCAAAATGTTTTCCCAGTTTACAGGAGCGGGTCTCCTATACTTGTAATGGCCATACACTAAGTGTATGGTCTGACAAACATTTCTCTCTGGGGGGGTACACATCAACCTACTGTGTAAATATTTTTTGGGGGCCATCATAAACACTCTTGCAAAAACGTATAGTGTCAAATTTGTATATGCTGATACTAACTAATATTATTTGGCTCGAAAAACAGCCACTTTGTATATTATAGTATTGGATGAAACCCTGCCTATCTCTCCCTAATCCCATAGTCTGTTCCTAAGCTATACAACACATTGCAAACTAGCAGATATCTACAGCATGTACTTGCAATGTTGATAACACCCAGGTGCCTGCCTTTCACTATCCCTTGTGTTAAATCTCTCCCTACGCTATCAACACTAACAAACAACTAATCTTCAAAATCTTCAGCTCTTAAAAGAGCTTTTTGGAATCACAAACTCTCCCTATATGCTGTTTTCACTCTCCCTACTCTCACACTACGCTCTCACTATGCTGGTTACAGCTGCAATGTGCACAAGATGGCGCCGGCAAAGATTACATATCCTCTATTACGCTGTAAGGCCAGCCAATCACAGTAATACCACACCAAAGATGTCACAGGAATTATTAACAAACAACTAATCTTCAAAATCTTCAGCTCTTAAAAGAGCTTTTTGGAATCACAAACTCTCCCTATATGCTGTTTTCACTCTCCCTACTCTCACACTACGCTCTCACTATGCTGGTTACAGCTGCAATGTGCACAAGATGGTGCCGGCAGAGATTACATATCCTCTATTACGCTGTAAGGCCAGCCAATCACAGTAATACCACACCAAAGATAGCGCAGAAATTACTATGATTGGTAAGCAAGCCCAGCATGTTCATTGGTTTCAAATAAAGCGCCAAACATGCTGGACAGGTCACTCGAATATACCGAGGCGAACAGCAAATTACGTGCCGAGTAACGACTAGCCCGAATAGCGTACTATTTGTGTGAGTGACGAATATTGCTGAATGTATTCGCTCATCACTAGTTTTAAGATCTTGGAGGAAAAAAGCATTAATAAAAGTGGCAGTGTTCCTTGAAAATCAGTTAGCCATATTATTGTTATTATTATTTTTCATTCTACTGTTATATTTTACTACATATTTTGAATAGATACAATTTTGCAGTGTATAGCTGTATTTGTATACATATTGTACAGTCCGTAATTTGGCTGTCTTGTTTAACCACACATTTTTGAGTCGGAGTTTCAAGAATTAGAGCTGCTAATCCCCAAAACGTCCCAGGAAAGCAAAAACTTGCTGAGCAGATCAACATGATTTCAACTGCAGTGCATAATGTTAAGTGGATTTATACATAAATATACTGTACTGATATTTTACTGGAACAGCAGTTTGAAGTTCTTACTATCATTCCATTGGGACAATCAGTGAATAGCATACTTGCAATTTATTTGTGGGCTGTATAAGTACTGTGCTCACTAAACTTATATTTTAACCTCTTTCCTGACAGAATTGTTTTGGAGCGTCTAAATTTTAAGCTCTTAGGCGCACATCGTAATGCATGCTCATAGCAGTGTGCTGGTTCAGCCTCTGCGCCTACACAAGACACAGTCAACTTTTAATCGTTACAATGACAACAGGATACTGATCTTATGAAAACGATTGAAAAACCTGTCATCTATGTAGATGTTTAAACTGCCAATGCCAGGCTACACTGAAAGTTTTATAAAAGTGCTATGCATGATGCTGGTTCTGATTATTGTGATAAATCCCCAAATTCAATGTAGTGAAAAATTCAGCCCTGCACTATTTTACTAGTTTTTATCACTGTTAGAAAATACATCCCATGATTGAATTGATTACTGCGAAATCAAATTGCAGTGTTTGGTTTAATGGTACCTTGACATGCTTTTTTTATGGAACACACTAAAGGTGCTTGTTACTCGAAAAGAGTATCCAAGCATTAGGAAATTCCGAGAACTTTTATCCAGAAGAATCCAGATGAATGGAAGGAGAACAGCATGGGGAAGACACATAAAAGCATATTTGACTCCCAGATTGCTGCTGAGAGCAATGGTGTCACACTTTTACTCCACTTTAAGAACTTACAACAAGAGATGAGCAAACCTTTTAAGGTTCAGTTCAATTCGATTTGCCGAACGTTTAGACCTTCGCCAAACATTAGATTCAATAGGCGGCCAAACCCAACGTGCACACAACACCTTAATGGGTGACAAAAAGCTTCCCAAACAGCTAAAATTAGAGGCAGACACCATGAAAAAGTGGCGTCAATTGACCCACATTAGAAATTTCCTTAATTTTGACATATTGTTATCCGTTCCGCATCCTGTTCTGCTTCCACATAGTCTTCTGAGACAACCATCTTCTCACGCAGACTATTCAAAGTGTGCTTCAGCATGTAGATGACTGGAATAGTGATGCTGAATGATGATGGCATTGTTAGAACTAACCATCTTAGTAGCCATTTCAAAACTGTACAGAAGAGTGCAGAGGTCCTTCATCTATGCCCAGTATGCAAGTGTGATTTGCACTAGGTCAGTACTGCATTGGCCCAGACTTTGCAAAAGGTCATACTGCACCAGGGCTCATTGTTGCTATCACAGTTGCTGCAGCATGTGCAGAGTGGAATTCCACCATGTCGGAACATCGCAAATCAAACAGTTAGCGAGTAGGCTGAGAGACCTTTTCTGCGGTGCAAGTCAATGACCCGCAGGGTGCCATTGATGCAATTGAGCACACAGTGGCCATGCTTTTGGTCGAGATAGTCAGGGAGAAATTGCTGTACCACCAGGTTGAGAACGAGTCATGCAAGGCATGTGTGGGGTTGCCAACAGGTTTGCCCCATTGTTGCAAACGGCCTTCCCTGGCTCCAGGTTCAGTGTAGGTCGCCATTGCTCTAACTTGAGCTGTGTGACTGCGATCTCCAAGGCATATTAACCCTACGATGCATGACATTCGGAATCTACACTCTTACATATCCCGGGCCTTTTAGGCTCGTTTGCAACTTATATGGAAGGAATTGACCAAAAAAAAAATAAGTAAGCATTTATTTAGTTTATTTCAAAATTGTAAAGTCAGATATGACAATTGCACACAATTATAAGTGTTATAAAGAGAAATAACATGTAAATTGAAGTAAGCAAAACCTGCAACTAGTTTTCGTTTCTAACTTTTCCTTTACTTTTCAATTTTATTACTCTCCATCACAATTTTCGCATGTTATCTTCTCTAAAGAATGTTCTTTACAAACATTTTCTCCACAAATGGTGCAGTACCACTCAGTTTTCCTGTCTTTTTCTGATGGACAAATAAAGCAACGCTTTCGTTTTCTTTCTTCTCGATGTTGAATTCTTGGAAAACTTACACCACAACGTTTCATAGCTTCAATCGTTTGCTTTGGCATGAATTGTGTGTCCCTTCGCTGCATCATGTGTGGCATTATAAGTTCATGGCAAAGGTCCTTCAAGAATAGGCGCCTCTTGTCACTCCTCTTAGCATGAAAATCAGGATGAATTTTACAATAAACAATGTAGGCATTCAGGGCTGATACATCAAGCATATTTGCAAACAAGATTACAGGCCAACGTTGTGTTTGCCTTTTGCATGTGTATTCCCCAATCATTTCATCCATCTTGTCGACACCTCCTTTAGTTTTATTATAGTACATGATGATTTCAGGTTTTTTTTTCTGGGTATTGATGTCAACAATGGCATCATGATGCATTGTACTGAGTAATGTAACGGATTTCTCCTTCTTAGCTTTGTAAGAGACCATTGTAGATTTGTGGCTGAACCCAAATACACTGTCATAAAGTTCTCTCTGTGGACTGTGCTTCATCATCGGAGGAATATCTCATCGATTTGGCCTCATAGTACCAAGCACTGTAAGTTTTTTTTGCAAGCAAAAAATTGCCAAGTTCTACACTTGTGAAGTAATTGTCCATTGTTATGTTTCTACCAGAATTGTAAATGGGTAGTGCAAGTTTTTTTACAATGTCGGCACCAAGGTCTCTGTGCACTGGTGCGCCAAGTTCTTTTCCACAGTAGCTAAGTCCATTTATCCCAAAATAAGTGGCAGAGTCACACATCCAGAATATTTTCAGTCCATACTTGGCTGGTTTGCTAGGCATATATTGAATGAACTTACAACGTCCTCTGAAGGCTACAAGTTGCTCATCCACAGTTACATTTTCACCAGGATTGTAGAGCTTGGTACAATTCCCGATAAAAATATTCCAAATGTAACTAATAGGCGCTAGTTGATCCGTTTCCAACCTCGTAGGACGAGTTCGCTTATCATCAAATCGAAGCACTCTCCGAATATCCTCATATCTATTCACTGACATCGTTGCTTTATAGTAAGGATCAGAATGTTGGTCCAGAAATAATTCTCTGATAGGTACATCATATGCTTCTTTTTGACACCCTGCCAGAAGTGTTAGTCCAATATAAGCATAAAGCTCATCTCGTGAGATATCTTTCCAAGTTTTTTCTTTCCAGAAGCAATACGTCTTCCTTCAGAGTTTGTGCATAAAACCACCTCATCTGCAATATCATCAGAGAAAATTTTCCAGAAAACATCTTTACTGGAAAAGTATTCTGGAATTCCTACAACACCTTCAGTTTGTCTAAGAATATTATGTGTAGGAGTACGTCCAGATTCTGTAGGAGTACTGTCCCAAAATACATTAGTTTTAGATGTTCTTTGTGCAATTTCTGCTGTATCCATTTCTTCTTCATCATCAGAAGAATCACTGGACGAGGTAGTAGAGTGATTTGCTGGTGGCAGGTATTCTTCATCAGACAACGAAAGGTCACTTTCAGCATCACTTTCAAAAACGATTGCTTCAATCTGTTGTTGAGTCAAACCCTTTGATGAAGACTGTGCCATTTTTGTTCACTTAGATGTTAGTAAACTAAAAAGAAAAACAAAATACAATGATTACAATAACACAGAAACTTGTTACTGTTCTGAAGTCTATGTGATTGAACAATAAGTAAATTTACTCGGTGACACTACTGTAGAAGCAAAAATAATTAGCATATGTGGGTACAGATGGGACAAGAAATCCTTGTCTCCCAGCCACCCTCTACTGTATGATGAGGCTTGCAGTTCTGAGAGGTAACTTCACATCCCAAAAACAACAAAGGGTCCATGAGTCGCATTTTATAAAATCTATCAATGCGATCAAGAACAGATTGAATCAGATTGATAGTGTTTCTAGGACATTCTAAAACATTTCTACTGCAAAGCCAGAGGGGGCTATGTATCTTGTTACAAGATAAGACGTTGTAAATCATGTCTTTGTCTGGTTTAAATGGGAGGGGGAGAGAGCTGTGTCTTACAAGATAAAGGAATGCAAAACCTGTTTTCCTATCAGCAGGGGGGTTGTGTATATGGTGTGTATATAGCAACAGAGTGTAGCACTGTGTTAGTCACAAGAATATAGTTGATGAAAAATACTTTTGTCTTTATTACACAAGAGTATTTTACATCACCTTTATATGTGTAGATTTTCAGTAATCCAGCCATTTCAGCCTAAAGCTGGCAGATGCAGGAGTAATAGTCTTGGGTATCTGGTGGCTACAAACAGTTGCCAAATGGTACTTAGCAGCAATAATATCACACAGGGGGTAATGGTGGAAGTCCTTAATATTCAGTCATCAATTCTGAAAGATGGGTGGGGAGAGCAAAGGGACAAAAGGCAAATGGCTAGGTGGAGCCTGTATGCTGTGTACACAAACTAAAGGTGGCTTCACATGGGTCATCTATTGTTCAACTGGTTTATCTACTGACCACAGGTAGTTGGCTGTGTGAAAGGACCTTTAGTCTGAAAACATAAATGTCATGCAGAAGGCATGACAATATCATAAACTAAAAGGCCTGTGTCATGGAAATATTTGTTCTTCCAAAAAAGCATTTTTATAAAAAAAACGATGATCACATGAAAGTAGGAAATTACCAACAACTAAAAACCTGAGAAATACCTAGAGTTTCAAAATTCTAAAGTACAGCAAGTAATCTTGCAGAAAATAGCAAAAAAAGACAAATAAACTGATGAGTATATGATAAACCTAATACGGGCTTAAAAGGCCCGGGATATGTAAAGCTGTAGTTTTCCAAAAAAAAAATTATATAAAAAAACCCCATCACATAAAAATATATAAACAACTGGAAATTACACACAACTACAGACCTGAGGAGTTCCTAGAGTTTCAAAATTCTAAGTTTAAAAACCTTTCAGAATTTTTGCAAAGCAAAAGTTCCCGGGCCTAAAAGGCCCGGGATATGCATCGTAGGGTTAATTTGTACACTGCCTGATTGTGGTGAGCCATGGCTGCACAGTACAGAGGTGGGGAGATTCTAACTGTGCTGTTAAAATGTGTGTCTGATTAAGGGAGAGGTTGAGGGCACATGCGGAGACCCTAGAGGAGGTGGAGGAGGCTGAAGCAGTGGGGAAAGCATTAGATACAGAGGTTTGTCCTGCAAGTCTTGAAGTTTCAAAGACTTGTTGAGCAGCCCTTTGACCACCTGCCCTCACAGCCACCAGAGTCACCCATTGTCAGTGAGATATAGTGCTCCTGTCTGTCTTTTCTAATCCAGGTGACAGAGGTGAAATGCACTCTGACAGACATAGGTTTTTTCAGGGAAGGAATGATGTCTGCGACATGTTGGTGTAGAGCAGGCACAGTTTAGAAGTAATGGTGACTGGGCAACTGGTACTGGGGGGACTGCGACGAGCATAAACTTTCAGAAACCATCTGTATCAACTAGGCGGAAAGACAGCAATTCCATGGCCAACAAATTGGAAATGGTAGAGTACAAGCTCTTAGCTTTGGCATCTAGTGTTGAGCATTCCGATACCGCAAGTATCGGGTATCGGCCGATACTTGCTGTATCGGAATTCCGATACCGACTTCCGATATTTTTTCAATATCGGAATTCGGCATCGGAATCGGAAGTTCAAAGTTGATTGACAGACTGACGTCATTATGATGCGCGGTGTGTGCGCATCATGATGCGCCGTCATTTCGGGCCTTCCGGGGGTCTCTGCCGGCCTGCCGGGGGGCTGTGCCGGCCTGCCGGGGGGCTGTGTGGACTGCCCGGGGTCTGTACCGGCCTGCCGGGGGGCTGTGCCGGCCTGCCGGTGGTCTGTGCACCCTGTGGGGGTCTGTACCGGCCTGCCGGGGGGCTGTGCCGGCCTGCCGGTGGTCTGTGCACCCTGTGGGGGTCTGTACCGGCCTGCCGGGGGGCTGTGCCAGCCTGCCAGTGGTCTGTGCACCCTGTGGGGGTCTGTACCGGCCTGCCGGGGGGCTGTGCCGGCCTGCCGGTGGTCTGTGCACCCTGTGGGGGTCTGTACCGGCCTGCCGGGGGGCTGTGCCGGCCTGCCGGGGGGCTGTGCTGATGTCCGGGGGTCTGTGCAAGCATCGTCCGATGGGACTACAAGTCCCATCGGGCGATGCCTGCTACCATGACAGTGATTGACACATTAGCCAATGATGGGACAGTAGTAGTCCCATCATCCGGCTAATGTGTTAAATGTTAAAAAAAAAAAAAAAATACTACATACATACTACATGCATGCTACATACATACTACATGCTACATACATACTACATATATACTACATACATACTACATACATGCTACATACATACTACATGCATGCTACATACATACTACATGCTACATACATACTACATATATACTACATACATACTACATACATGCTACATACATACTACATGCATGCTACATACATACTACATGCTACATACATACTACATGCATGCTACATACATACTACATGCTACATACATACTACATATATACTACATACATACTACATACATGCTACATACATACTGCATGCTACATACATACTACATACATACTACATACATACTACATGCATGCTACATACATACTACATGCATGCTACATACATACTACATGCATGCTACATGCATGCTACATACATACTACATGCTACATACATACCACATACATACTACATACATACTACATACTACATATATACTACATGCATGCTACATACATACTACATGCTACATACATACCACATACATACTACATACATACTACATACATACTACATGCTACATACATACTACATATATACTACATGCATGCTACATACATACTACATGCTACATACATACCACATACATACTACATACATGCTACATATATACTACATGCATGCTACATACATACTACATATATACTACATGCATGCTACATACATACTACATGCTACATGCATGCTACATTTCCCACACAGCAATGGCATAAAGTGAGACTAGGGACTTTTTTTTTTTTAAGTGGCGGAGGAATACAGTGCGGAAGGATACCTACCTTCCGTCATTGGATTCCTGCAGCCCGTAGAGAACGGCAGCAACAGCTGATGCTGCAGTTCTCTACCCAAGATCGTCGTGGGACACACTCGTGGACTGCTTTGGATCGTGGGTGAGTATTTTTGTGGTTTGTTATGTTAATATTTATTCCGGAAAAGACAATGGCTTCGGGGAACAATGTGACAAGTATTGGTAAGTATGTTACTCTATGTTATATGTACTGTATGTCTATGTATGTATTGTATGAATGTATTGTATGTAGTATGTATGTAGTATATATGTGGTATGTATGTAGTATGTATGTAGTATGTATGTAGCATGCATGTAGCATGCAGTATGTATGTAGCATGCATGTAGTATATATGTAGTATGTATGTGGTATGTATGTAGCATGTAGTATGTATGTAGCATGCATGTAGTATGTATGTAGCATGCATGTAGTATATATGTAGTATGTATGTAGCATGTAGTATGTAGCATGCATGTAGTATATATGTAGTATGTATGTAGCATGTAGTATGTATGTAGCATGCATGTAGTATATATGTAGTATGTATGTAGCATGTAGTATGTATGTAGCATGCATGTAGTATGTATGTAGCATGCATGTAGTATGTATATGGTATGTATGTAGCATGTAGTATGTATGTAGCATGCATGTAGTATATATGTGTTATGTATGTGGTATGTATGTAGCATGCATGTAGCATGCATGTAGTATGTATGTAGTATATATGTAGTATGTATGTAGCATGTAGTATGTATGTAGTATGTATGTAGCATGCATGTAGCATGCAGTATGTATGTAGCATGCATGTAGTATATATGTAGTATGTATGTAGCATGTAGTATGTAGCATGCATGTAGTATATATGTAGTATGTAGCATGTAGTATGTATGTAGCATGCATGTAGTATATATGTGTTATGTATGTAGCATGCATGTAGCATGCATGTAGTATGTATGTAGTATATATGTGGTATGTATGTAGCATGCAGTATGTATGTAGCATGCATGTAGTATATATGTAGTATGTATGTTGCATGTAGTATTTATGTAGTATGAATGTAGCATGTATGTAGTATGTAGTATGAATGTAGCATGTATGTAGTATGCATGTTGTATGTATGTAGCATGTAATTTTTTTTTTTTTTTTTACATTTAACACATTAGCCGGATGATGGGACTATTACTGTCCCATCATTGGCTAATGTGTCAATCACTGTCATGGTAGCAGGCATCGCCCGATGGGACTTGTAGTCCCATCGGACGATGCCTGCACAGACCCCCGGAGCCTGCACAGACCACCGGCAGGCCGGCACAGCCCCCCGGCAGGCCGGCACAGCCCCCCGGCAGGCCGGCACAGCCCCCCGGAGCCTGCACAGACCACCGGCAGGCCGGCACAGACCACCGGAGCCTGCACAGACCCCCTGGCAGGCCGGCACAGCCCCCCGAAAGGCCCGTACAGACCCCAGAGAGGCTGTACAAGGGCAGGAAAGGGTTTTTCTTATTCCGATACCGGAAGTCCCATAGACTTGAATGGGACTTCCGGTATCGGAATCGGCGATACCGATACTTTTTTTAAAGATCGGCCGATACCATCCGATACGATACTTTGAAGTATCGGACGGTATCGCTCAACTCTATTGGCATCTATAGGAGGAACCACTCTTTTATGTGACCAAATCTGCAGGACATAGAGCTGGCTGCTGTGCTGATAGAGGGTGAAGTACAGATAAAAGGACAAACTGCTGGACTGTGAGTGAGGCGCAGGTGGAAATTTTATGGTTGATTGAGAAAGATGTGCTGTGATAGGTGACATAAACAGCATTCTTGTCCAGTTCCGTTATAGCTGATTGGCTCTCATGCTGACTTTAGAGGGTAAACAAGTAGAGTTTCTGTGGTCGGAGACCTATGTGAGAACACTTGGCAAAGTGATAGAGGAGGAAGAAGCAGCAATTGTAGTCGCTGGGACAGTCAGTGGTTGGCGAGGCCTGCCAATCCGCATTTTAGCATAGTAAGATTTCCACACTAAGGCATGTTGATAGCGCATGTGTCGGTTCATGCATGTATTATTGAATCATTGTAATTTTTGCCTCTACTGAGTTTTTGAGGGGGAAATTTGGTAGATAACATGAAGTGAGTCATCCTTTGCAGTCCCAAAAAATGAATGCCAAGGCTAGGCAACCCTTGCCACCCCTGCAAACTGCACACTCGCAACTGGTGTTGGCTACAGCCAGAGTTGGGTCTGAGGATGCAGTGCTTGTTGTGGTTGCATCACTTCATGTCATGTAGGAAGCCACAGGTTAAACTCCTCATCTTCCTCCTCCTCCTCCTAATCTGCTGAGCTACTCAGCTGCAAACCTCTGGGTTCACACAAAATGGCATCTACAACCCCATCATCATCCTCTCTGTTCTCACACTCCTCATCCTGAAAGTCACCCTCCTCCTCCTCTGCTAATAGGGCCTTTTTGCTCAAGATGGGTGGACACCTGGATGTTTGGGTCCAGAACATCCAGTGTTTGCTACGCTGTCCCTTAAGAAAGCAGGGAATATATCCATGCGAAACACGCATTGGGGTTGGAATCACTCCATTCTGTGCCCTGCACTTTCCTCTCCTATAGGGTAAGATGACCTGATCTTTGTTTCACTAAAATGCTGCTCTTTAAAATGCAGCACTGGGCATAGTCTATATACTTAAATGATCAATATGACCAGACTATTACTTAGCCCTTTGAAGATCTTATATTGACCTGTGCTGAATATATCTACTCTTTTATCAATCTACATTGATCGGCTCATGTTTACCATTTTTATGTCTCTAACACTATTGGAGTTAATTAGTTTATTGTATTTTGTGTCTATCTGTGTGTCCTTTTTGTATACTATGTTTTACACTATTTGACTATTTATGGCTTAAATGATTACAAATAAAAATACTGATTGCTAAACCAATGTACTCTGCATTTTTCTCTTGGCTTGAATAAAGATAAAGTGGAATAAAAAAAAAAGAGTGTGCCGCTTCTCTAACCTCTCTACTCCCATTCCTCTTTGTACCCAGGCGTTCAGCCCACCAAGTGGGGTGCTTAACTGATATGTCTCTGATCATTCTGGTGGTGGTTAGGCTTTTAGTGGTAAGGCCTCTGCTGATCTTGGCATTGCACAGGTTGCAAATGACCATTTCATTGGTCTCAAACTTTCTTTAAAAAAAATTCCCAGAATGAGGAGCACTTAACTCTTCAACAGAGAAATTCAGGAGTGTCAGTTCTCTGCAGAACAGTTGCCCACCTTCTCTCTCTAGTCACCCCACTGCCTCTTCCTGCCTGTTTTGTTGCTGCAGATAACTCACCTTCAGCACTGCTGATTATTCACCATCAGCACTGCTATCCTTGCTCTGCATGTCAGCTTCCAGGTTGGGTCCCTGACTTCATCATTCACCACCTTGTGCTTCCTGATCCTCTTGACTTGGCAACTTTACAACAACTTAACTTATCGGCAACTGTGTCTCATCGTCATCTTCCTCCTTAGACAAAATTTGCCATTCCCCACCATCATCTTCTTGTGGCTACTCGAAGTTTTGTGCATCACTAAACAGCACATTCTCCTGTTCCTCTTGGACCATACATGATGAGAGGCCACAATGAGGAAATTACGTTGTAAAGCGCTCCTCGGAATGTCCTAGTATGGGATCGCTAACTCAATATGGTGGGAGGAAGAAGGTTTAGAGAGAGGATTAAGTGATCCAGATTCTTGTCTGGTTAGACTGGACTGTGTGGAAGCTGGGTGGTGCTGCTATGCATGCTGAAACATTACCTGCGATCTAACTGGCCGTGCCTCCCTGTAAAGTGGAACAGAAACCTTCATATCGTGGATGGGAGTGTTTTTTGTGCTCAAGAAACAGGTGTAGATGCACCTCCCCCAAGTCATCAGCGTCTGTGTGCACCACCATCAGCGCTTACGCTGGCTCATCCCTTACCTTATGCATTTCTATTTGCTAGGTGTCTTGAAACTGAGTTTATTTTAAAAAAATGTTCACGTGCAGCAGTCAATGTTTTTTTAGGAGTTTAATACCCCTGTCATTTTACACAAAGGAAGTAAAACTAAATGGATTACAAACTCAATAAATGGATTACAAACTCAATCTATGGATGACAAACTCAATCCAGAAAAGTTTTTGAATGCTTTTGTGGAGTGTCATTTTCATGAATAATTGAATCCAGAAATATTTTTCAACTCTTATTTGGAGTGTTCTATACCACCAAAATGTAACAGAAAGCAAATATTACTCTATGGATGAGTAATTGAATCCAGAAATATTTTTCAATGCTTTTTTAGAGTGTTAAATACTACCGAAATGTGCCACAAAGTATTTAATACTCTATGGATGACAACATAGTCAATTTTTTCACTTAAAAAAACAAATGTGGTCAACTTCTGCAGCTAGGTATTTTGAAAAGTCTGCAAAGTCCTAAGCCCTCCCTGCTCTTGCAACTGTCCCTCCATTGGCTAAAGAGACTAAAGAGAATGAATATTCACTGCTCTCCACTTTAATCCACTTTAATGGGCGTGTAGAGCAGTGAAAATTTATTCTCTTTAATAGCAGACACACGTGATCATCCAGTCACTGCAGGAGCCTGTGGCTAACAATGTGTCTGCTATTAAAGAGAAATGATTATTAACTGCTCCTCATGTCCATAGTTCTTCCCACCTCTCAGTGTCGACTTCAGTGCATAGAGGTTTGAGGGACTATGGGCCTGGGGAGTAGTGAATATTCATTTATCTTTAACAGCAGGCATAGGGGTTAGCAGCAGCAGCTGGCTCCTGCTTCCTGTGACTTGCTTGCTCTCCGCTGCCACTCCCCCATGCCTCATCCACAGCCACAGCAGGTATATCTGGAGTATAAGATGCAACCCCTTTTTTCTCCAAATTTTTGGAGGAAAAAAGTACGTCTAAGGCTAGTTTCACACTTGCTTTTTTTTGCAGCGCGTTTTTCCCGCAAAAAAACGCATTGAAAAAACGCATACAAAAGCATACAACTGCTGCGTTTTTTTCAAGCATTTTTATGAGCATGCATGAAAAAACGCAGCGTTTTTATGCGTTTGTATGCGTTTTTAGTGCGTTTTTACCGCGTTTGCGTTTTTTTCCAACATTAGGTGGCCCCTCACACTAACCCAAACCATGACTTTACTAACCCTAACCCTGACCCTAACCCTTAACCCTAACCCTGACCCTAACCCTAACCCTAACCCTGACCCTAACCCTTAACCAAACCATACTTAACCCTAACCCAAACCCTAAACCCTAACTAACCCTAACCCTGACCTTAACCCTGACCCTAACCCTAACCCTGACCCTAACCCTAACCCTAACCCTAACCCTTAACCAAACCATACTTAACCCTAACCCTGACCCTAACCCTTAACCAAACCATACTTAACCCTAACCCTGACCCTAACCCTGACCCTAACCCTAACCCTAACCCTAACCCTGACCCTAACCCTGACCCTAACCAAACCATACTTAACCCTAACCCTGACCCTAACCCTAACCCTAACCCTGACCCTAACCCTTAACCAAACCATACTTAACCCTAACCCTGACCCTAACCCTAACCCTAACCCTGACCCTAACCCTAACCCTAACCCTTAACCAAACCATACTTAACCCTAACCCTGACCCTAACCCTTAACCAAACCATACATAACCCTAACCCTGACCCTAACCCTAACCCTAACCCTGACCCTAACCCTAACCCTAAACCCCCTTAACTAACCCTAAATTTACCCAAACCCCTAAATTCCATTGTCTAAACTAATGGTAAAAAAAAAAACGCATGTGCAAAAAAACGCATACATGAGCATGCCAGTGCGCACGTATGCGCATCCATAGGCTATAATGGCCAATTTTAGCGCAAAACGTGCGCATACGTGCGCATGCGCTTTTTTGCAGGGCCAAAAAATGCAACATGCTGCGTCTGGAAAATACAAATGCACACCCCAAAAAAGCGCAGCGCATGAAAATCGCATACGTGCGCTTACCAGCGCGCAGGTATGCGCACCCATGTTAAATATAAGGGAAAAAGCGCATGCGCACGTATGCGTTTTTTTCCAGCGCAAAAAAACGCAAATGTGAAACCAGCCTTATAGTCTGAAAAATATGGTATGTCCTAAGAGGAACGGTTAAAGGATCTGGAAATGTTTAGCTTGTAAAAAAGAAGGTTAAGGAGATAGCAGTCACGAGAAGAAATGGAATGAAACGGGAAGAGAGAAAATATAGATTAGATATTAGAAAACTGTTTTTGACAGTCAGGGTGATCAATGATTTAAACAGGCTGCCATGAGAGGTGGTAAGTTCTCCTTCAATGGATGTCTTCAAACAGAGGTTTTACAGACATCTGTCTCATATGGCTCAGTGAATCCTGCGCTGCATTGAGCAGGAGGTTGGACAAGATGACCCTTTGAGGTACCTTCCAACTCTAACATTCTATGATTCTATAATGGCAACCTGCAGCCATTCACATAGTATAATAGTTTTTCACACTCATCACCTAGCATCCCTCTATCCAATGGGGCCCATATTGGCTTCAATCATCAGCATATCAATGATTTGACAGTAAATTTTAGTTGTGCTATAACTGTAAGCTGCATGAATGAAAACTGTTTATTATCCTTTTTATGTTATTCCAACGCGCTTTACATACATTATAATCACTGTCCCCAATGGCGCTCACAATCCAACATCCCTTTCAGTATGTCTTTGGAGTGTGGGAGGAAACCCACGCAAAGCAGGGAGGACATACAAACTTCTTGCAGATGTTCTCTTTGGTGGTATTTGAACCTAGGACCCCAGCCCTACAAGGCAGTAGTGCTAACCACTGAGCCACTGTGCTGCCCTAAACTATGCCTAACAATACTGATATTATTATATGATTAGGGGACCTTTAACACACATGATTGATTTTGAATAATGCTAGGAAAGTCTAATTGTGTATGCTCACTATTCTTGGAATTTTCTAATAGTCATCTGCTTTTTTATGTGTACATTGTTAATACACGACTATTTTAATCAATTGATATGTTTGCCTTATGACATATAATTGCATAAATTGGCTAACTTACTGTACATTTATTGTCAGTTACATTAGATTGAAATAATTTTCAACATAAAATATTGTGTGCCACAAACTATCTAATTATAGTATCTAGCATATTAACGTATGCAACAATAATTCTACATAAATTGTTTGTTGATGCAGAAAAGCCGTCAATTCTAAACCTGTATATTAGAATATTTTCATTTCTTCCAAAGAAAAATAGTTTAATTAGGCACAGTGGAAAAAAAATATATAAATGAGCAATAAAAGAGGGAGAATAAAGGTCAATGAATAAATTGAAATGAATTCCTTTGAACCATTGAGCTAAATTATTAATTGAACAATATATTCAGCAAGTCTGAGTAATTTGGAGGTACAAAGGGAAATCTTTATTAAAGGTTAGGATTTCTCTCTTGTTACCTGAGCAGTTTATATCGCAGCAGGGAATCATGCTATGAACTATGATACCTTAAGATGAACAATATAAAACAGTCAGTAATCATGAATATCAAGTCAAATGCACATATAAAAAAGAAAACATATAATTTATTCATAATGCATATGTTAAGGCATAATTTCAGAAGCTGAGCTTCAAGCTCCTGCGCAAAATCTGTAACAGAGCGTCCACATACTTTGCAACATTCACATATAAAACTACTGTCTTCTTATGAGGTAGAGATTATTTTTCATACAGTCTAGTAAATCAGAGCTATCTATATATATATAAATGCCTTATCGTGTCTGTGTCTAACCGAAATCGCGGGCCGCTGACTGGTCGCGGCCGCCAGGCCCCCCCAAGGCCGCAACCAATCAGCGACAGGCGCAGCTGTTTGTAACGGTAAGCTGCGCCTGCCGCTGATTGATCACGGCCGCCAGGCCGTGACCAATCAGAGGCAGGCGCAGGCCTTAATCTGTAAAACAGAGAATTAAAATAAAAAAAGTTATTCTCACCTTCCGACGGCCTCCTGTCTTCTTCCCACGCGCCCGGCCTCGCGTTTCCAGTAATGCTTTGCGGCTAAGACCGCTGATGACGTCACTCTCACGAGAGCGAGAAAGAAGACTGACGTCACTCTTGCGAGAGCAAGAAAAAAGACCGACGTCATCAGCGGTCTAAGACGCAAAGCATTACTGGGAACGCGAGGCCGGGCATGTGGAAAGAAGACAGGAGGCCGTCGGAAGGTGAGAATAACTTTTTTATTTTTTAATATTATTTTTGTACAGGGCCGCGGCAGTGATTGGTCGCGGCTACAAGGCCGCGTTGCTGATTGGTCACGGACAGAGGGCCGCGACACTGATTGGTCGCGGCTACATGGAAAGGGGGGTGAGGGGACCATGCATACCAGGAAAGGGGGGTAAGGGGACAATGCATACCAGGAAAGGGGGGTGAGGGAACCATGCATACCAGGATTGGGGGGTGAGGGGACCATGCATACCAGGATTGGGGGGTGAGGGGACCATGCATACCAGGATTGGGGGGTGAAGGGACCATGCATACCAGAATTAGGGGGTGAGGGGACCATGCATACCAGGATTGGGGGGTGAGGGGACCATGCATACCAGGATTGGGGGTTGAGGGGACCATGCATACCAGGATAGGGGGTTGAGGGGACCATGCATACCAGGATTGGGGGTGAGGGGACCATACATGCCAAAAATGGGTGGTGAGGGGACCATACATACCAGGATAGGGGGGTGAGGGGACCATGCATACCATGAAAGGGGGTGAGGGGACCATGCATACCAGGATAGGGGGGTGAGGGAACAATGCATACCAGGAAAGGGGGGTGAGGATACCATGCATACCAGGATTGGGGGGTGAGGGGACCATACATACCGGAAAGGGGGGTGATGGTGAGCATACATACCAGGATTGGGGTGTGAGAGGACCATGCATACCAGGATAGGGGGGTGAGGGGACCATGCATATCAGGATTGGGGGTGAGAGGACCATGCATACCAGGATTGGGGGATGAGGGGACCATGCATACCCCAAAAGGGGGGTAAGAGGACCATGCATACCAGGATTGGGGGGTGAGAGGACCATGCATACCAGGATTGGGTGGTGGGGGGACCATGCAAACCCAGAAAGGGGAGTAAGAAGACCATGCATACCAGGAAAGAGAGGTGAGAGGACCATGCATACCAGGATTTGGGGGTGAGAGGACCATGCATTCCAGGATTGGGGGGTCAGGGGACCATGCATACCAGGATAGGGGGTTGAGGGGTAGCATGCATATCAGGATTGGGGGTGAGAGAACCATACATATCAGGATTGGGGGTGAGAGAACCATACATATCAGGATTGGGGGGTGCATTATTGCATTATTATTAAATCTTCAAAAATAACCTTCATATAAATTCTAGAATACCCGATGCGTTAGAATCGGGCCACCATCTAGTACCTCTCTATATAAAATCAATGTGTCTGTGTGTGTTTATCACCAACCAATCACGAAGCATCTTTCATTTCACCAGAGCTGTTCAAAAGAAGCTAAGCTGTGATTGGTTGCTATGACCAACAGTTTTCCTTGCAGCCAATCACTAAGCATCTCTCATTTCATCAGAGCTGGTTAAAAGTAGCTGAGCTGTGATTGGTTGCTGTGCGCAAGTTTTCCCACTTGACAACACCTCAGCAGACACTGACATGGTGGAAGACATCTAGCATCCCCAGGAACATAAGCTCCAGCCATCATCTGTCCCCAAGAAAGGAGCATTGAGTACATGACAGAAATAAATCCCCCCCTTCCGTGTGGTATCATTAAGTGACACACATGAATATAGGAAAGTGCACATATTAAATGTCATGTGGATTTAATATTTTCTCACAGACACTTTTATGCATTATTGATGTGATACTGTGCTCTGATGCTGTGAGTTTTTTAAAGTGCTACTTTCCCCATAATTCACCTGAATATACCCATATAACACATAATGCTTTTCCCATAACAACCCATTAAATATGATACTATACTGCATACAGATGCTGTACATCCATGAGCAACTCAGCCAGACAAATTACAAGTTGATGGTGCATGAAAATGTGTGTGAAGGTTTCTCCATTGTACTAATGTATAAGGTTTGTGCCTGTCCATTGGTGAAAAGCATGACTGTGAGAGTATCAGCCTGATCAGTAGAAAACCTGGGATCTTAGTGAACCATGTTTCTGTGCAATTTCACTCTTCTACTTTTACTGGCTTTAACGGGATGATGTGGGATATTAGGGGTAGTAGACCGGTATGTCTTGCTGACGGGATGATGTGGGATATTATAGTGAATGTGGCTATGCGGCGTGGGCGGGGCTCTACACTCAGCTTCATATATAGACATAATCATTATAATTTGTTATAACTAACCGTAGTTAGTTACTATGCCTGGGCACCGCGGGGCTCTTCAGCTAGTAATATTATATTTTTAATTTATCCTGTCTATTTCCAAGGACAAGAGACAATGACACTTGTACAAAGAATTTAACACAGAGGCAGGTCAGGCAGCTGCTGAATGGGAATTGGAGAGAGGTGACCTAGATATTGGCATGGGGGTGGTATAAATGCAAGGCTCATTTGTCCTGGGTAATAGAGTCCCACAGCTTAATCATAAACCATTTTGTTATCTATTATGGTTTCCCCCTCTTTTCTATGTCCAGTGATCTACTACATTTGGAAACCTTCACTATGTTCAGGAATCCCTGACAGTGTATGGCCAGCTCAATCCATGCAGAAAAACCCCCTGTTAAGTCCCTTCCACAACCACTATACCAATTTATATTAATACATAGGGGACATTATGTTGATATAATTGGCCACAGAAGCCATTTATTAACAAACAATAACAAAATTAAAATAATGAAATTGGGGGAGATCATTGAAGCTACAAGATCTGGCACATGTAAAACAAAGTTGTGATGACACAGCATTTGTTCTTGATTAGGCCAGACATGTTTTGCTTTGGTGGGTCAAGAGACATAGGTCATTTCTCATATGAGACTGAACGTTGACTCTTGAATTTATTATTGTGTTGTTATCCTTGGAGGACAGGGATGCTGGGTAATTGATCAAGTGATGTTTGCTAAACATTATGATTACCCATTGCATCAGGCCGTGCAGTTTGTTGACTTGCAAACATTGAAGGATAAACTATGCAAATTGATTAAATACTTGAACAATGAGATTTGACCTCATCCCACCTTCCCGCTGACCTGTGAATGATAGCCTAAAGCAGGGTTCCCCAACTCCAGTCCTCAAGGCCCACCAACAGGTCATGTTTTCAGGATTTCCTTAATATTGTCCAGGTGATAATTGCATCACCCGTACAATCCAAGGGAAATCCTGAAAACATGACCTGTTGGTGGGCCTTGAGGACTGGAGTTGGAGAACCCTGTCCTAAAGGACAGTTGTGAAAAAAAGGAGGATATGCCTCTTTTCCCAGAGACATCTACAGAATGCCAGCTTAAGGAACCACCTTCCTAGAGGGAAGGACATTTGGAGAATCCAGGTTGTAACAATCAGGTCACCTGGCCACATACTTCACTGAGCTTGTCACTACCTTCTCTCTGTGGGTGCCCACCAAAAACGAGGGGCTAATGGTTGGGGTTGTAGGTCCTGGATGTCCCAAAGTTGCAGCTGCTCTAATCTTGATGAACCAGTGGGAGAGTGATACTCTGTCTTTTGCGCCTTGCTGTGTATTTGCTGGGCCTGTTCTATATGTTATTGTGTGTTGGTGGTTAAATAAATTATTAAAACACTGTTTAACTCTCACCCTGTGTTTTCTAAGTAGTATTCTGCCCACGGGTAAGGAGAGCATGCATTCAGTGGGATGAGCCGTGATCCATGCGGTCTTTCTAAAGACAGACAGACCAGTGGACGAGAGCTCTCACTGACCCTCATGTCTCCTGGAAAGAGTACTTCAATAGGATTAATTTTTTTACCCTCAGCCTTAACCCTCAGGTGGATGGCACACACCACCATCAGTGGTATAAGAACGCCCCAACTGGCTCCAAGGGTACATCCCTTTCCAGAGCCCTACTAAGTGCCTGATCAGCCCATCATAAATCCATCCTGAAAGGAACCATCCATATAAGTTCCCCCATAACAAATTCCAACAACTTTATTGACCTTTCCAACTGCCTCCACTCTGACACCTTAAATGCATGCGCCCCCCCACAATCTCCAACACATGCTCAATCTCTTTCTGGGTGGAGAATGCCCATAAATTAATTCCAATTGTATTCAAATGCACACCATCGATTGGCCAAAAATTTCCTTTACCATTTTCCAAGTTATGTTGCTGTACACCAAACCCCCAATTCCAGGCTGCAAAACCTGAAAAAGCTTTATGAAATTTTAACCTTGACCTATTAATTCCCTTTTTGGATCTAGCTACATGATAGGTTTTTCTAGGCCCTCTGTCAAACCAGACTACTACCATCTATTCCCTAACTGATCTTACACTCATATCATTGCCTCCTACATGCAAAACAAGATTGTCAGGCATGCTATCCAATTGTGCCGCCTTATGCAGTTCAGGTAATATCCTACTCCACACTATACCTCTGAATCCAAGCCATCTAATAGCCACAATATTTTTCTGAAAACCTATCTGCCCTCCCTCGGGTCTGATATGTGCACGGCGGCCACTCAATGCACGCAAGAATGTCCAAATAGACAGGCTAAACATGGATCTCCATCTGCAATAAATAAAAGCTGAAAAAATTATCATAAAAAAATAGATCAAATTAAAATTATCACAACATGTATATTTATTGATGAATATATGACTTGCAACATCTGCAAAAACTAAGCCTCTACACAGATTAATTTTCTGAAAAGTAAATGGGTTTTGGTGATATAAAAATAGTGATACAAAAGATACTTTTTTATAATATATAATGTTCTAAATTTTATTTTTAATCACTAAAATCTAAAAAAAAATCTAAGCATAATGTCACCATAATAGTACTGATCTGTCAGTTAATGTTTCCTACATAACGAATACTGTAAAAACAAAACCCAACAAATAATGATAGAATTTAAGTTTTTTTTCACTCTTTCGCCCCACTTGTAATTTTTGCAAACATTATTTGGTAAAGTGAATTGTGTCATTTAAAACTAAAAAAATCAATACTATAAACTTCTGCAAAAAAAAACAAGCCTTCATTTAGCTACAGTTGTGGCCAAAAGTATTGACACCCCTGCAATTTTGTCAGATAATACTCAGTTTCTTCCTGAAAATGATTGCAAACACAAATTCTTTGGTATTATTATCTTCATTTAATTTGTTTTAAATGAAAAAACTCAAAAAGAATTGTCCTAAAGCCAAATTGGATATAATTCCACACCAAACATAAAAAAGAGGGTGGACAAAAGTATTGACACTGTTCAAAAAATCATGTGATGCTTCTCTAATTTGTGTAATTAACAGCACCTGTAACTTACCTGTGGCACCTAACAGGTGATGGCAATAACTAAATCACACTTGCAGCCAGTTGACATGGATTAAAGTTGACTCAACCTCTGTCCTGTGTCCTTGTGTGTACCACATTGAGCATGGAGAAAAGAAAGAAGACCAAAGAACTGTCTGAGGACTTGAGAAACCAAATTGTGAGGAAGCATGAGCAATCTCAAGGCTACAAGTCCATCTCCAAAGACCTGAATGTTCCTGTGTCTACCGTGCACAGTGTCATCAAGAAGTTTAAAGCCCATGGCACTGTGGCTAACCTCCCTAGATGTGGATGGAAAAGAAAAATTGACAAGAGATTTCAACACAAGATTGTGCGGATGTTGGATAAAGAACATCGACTAACATCCAAACAAGTTCAAGCTGCCCTGCAGTCCGAGGGTACAACAGTGTCAACCCATACTATCCTTCAGCGTCTGAATGAAAAGGGACTGTATGGTAGGAGACCCAGGAAGACCCCACTTCTTACCCCGAGACATAAAAAAAGCCAGGCTGGAGTTTGCCAAAACTTACCTGAAAAAGCCTAAAACGTTTCGGAAGAATGTTCTCTGGTCAGATGAGACAAAAGTAGAGCTTTTTGGGCAAAGGCATCAACATAGAGTTTACAGGAGAAAAAAGAGGCATTCAAAGAAAAAAACACGGTCCCTACAGCCAAACATGGCGGAGGTTCCCTGATGTTTTGGGGTTGCTTTGCTGCCTCTGGCACTGGACTGCTTGACCGTGTGCATGGCATTATGAAGTCTGAAGACTACCAACAAATTTTGCAGCATAATGTAGGGCCCAGTGTGAAAAAGCTGGGTCTTCCTCAGAGGTCGTGGGTCTTCCAGCAGGACAATGACCCAAAATACACTTCAAAAAGCACTAGAAAATGGTTTGAGAGAAAGCACTGGAGTCTTCTAAGGTGGCCAGCAATGAGTCCAGACCTGAATCCCATAGAACACCTGTGGAGAAATCTAAAAATGGCAGTTTGGAGAAGACACCTTTCTAATATCAGGGACCTGGAGCAGTTTGCCAAAGAAGAATGGTCTAAAATTCCAGCAGAGCATTGTAAGAAACTCATTGATGGTTACCGGAAGTGGTTGGCCGCAGTTATTTTGGCAAAAGGTTGTGCAACCAAGTATTAGGCTGAGGGTGCCAATACTTTTTTTTTGGCCCATTTTTGGAGTTTTGTGTGACTTGATCAATGTTTTGCTTTTTGCTTCATTCTCTTTTGTGTTTTTTTCATTTAAGACAATTTAAATGAAGATATAAATACCAAAGAATTTGTGTTTGCAAATCATTTTCAGGAAAAAACTGAGTATTATCTGACAAAATTGTAGGGGTGTCAATACTTTTGGCCACAACTGTATGTCAACTCAAGTATATAGAATTTGTAGCTCTTAGAAGAAGGGCAAGAAACAGAACAAAGGTGCAAAAAATGAAAAAATTGCCCAGTTGGCAAGAGGTTAAACTTTGTCTTTCAATTACCTTATTAGTTAACATATCATGTATAGAGACATGATGAGCACATCAGTTATAATATTGTATGTATAAAAATTATACCATACTTACATTATGTTGTTAAACTATAATGTAAAACGTTTTTCAACTCAGACAAGTAATGACTTGCTTGCCTATAGCAGTTTGTAAAGCACAACACAGTGTTGGTATTTTATTAGAATACTATCACAGTAAAGCGAAATGTTTTACTGTACTATTGAAATTTTTTACATTCTACATAATAAGATCATAAGAGATTCTACAGCCAGTAAAACTCAATAATCTTCTGTGCTCTGGATGAATATGTTACATATTATTTTGTACTAGATTACTAGATGTGTGCCCGATGCTATCGCATCGGGAGGGCAGTAACATCACCATGGGGGCAGCTTTGTGATGCAGTCAAAACTGGCAGGAAAGACGGTGTTTTGCGGCCTGTGCTGGAGATTGTGTGCGGCGCCACCAGAGGGAGGCCGCACCCAATCTCCAGCACAGGCCTCAAGCAGCGGTCTTTCCTGCCGACTGTGACTGCATGGAGGTAGGTGGGCAGGCAGCAGCGGGATCCAGCACGCTTAGTCAGGCTGTGGGTCCTGGCGGGGGTCCGGCAGTGGCATCCCTCTCATTACTCCCCCCTCATTACATCCTCTCATTACACCCCTCTCACAGCTGGCAGGAAAGACGGTGTTTTGTGGCCTGTGGTGGAGATGGTGTGCGGTGCCACCAGAGGGTGGCTGCACCCAATCTCCAGCACAGGTCCTCAAGCCGTGGTCTTTCCTGCCAGCTGTGACTGCACAGAGGTGGGTGGGCAGGCAGTGGCGGGATCCGGTGCGTGTAGTCAGGCGGTGGGTCCTGGTAGGGTCCGGTGGCGGCATCCCTCTCATTACTCCTCCCTCATTACACCCTCTCATTACACCCCCTCATTACACCCTCTCATTATACCCCCTTCATTACACCCCTCTCATTATATTCCCATCGTTACATCCCTTTCACAGCCTCGTGATCGCAGCGGCGGCCTGGGTCCGAGCGACAGCTGGGATCTGAGCGGCGGCTGGGATCCAAGCAGTGGCCGGGATCTCAGCGGCGGTTGGGATCACAGCGGTGGCCTGGATCCGAGTGGCAGCTGGGATCCCAGCGGCAGTTGGGATCGCAGCGGTCGCCTGGATCCCAGCAGAAGCTGGGATCGCAGCAGTGGTCGGGATCGCAGCGGCTTTCAGGATCACAGCAGCAGCCTGGATCCGAGCGGCAGTCGGGATCACAGCAGCATCCTGGATCCGAGCGATATCACCTGGGTGTTCCAAAATGGCACTCGGCGTACTTCTGGTGCGGCGCCGTGATTGTGGGATTCGGGGATATCCAGTCGGAAGTGGATGACAGAGAATTTAAGGCAATTGTATGGATATAGATTGTTTAAAACAGTGGACCCCAGGCCTGGACAGAAACAGAAGCAGTCCTCTGCATAAGAAGAGTATGTGGTCCCTTTGAAGTCCAAAGGTTCATAATAACGCATTTCTTTATGTACAGATTTGGAGATGGAATAGGCCACCTTACCTCTTTGGCACCTGTACAGCTGCACAAGTTGTACCAATATCGCATCAGCTTCACCGACCCATCTAACTTACAGCACCATTCTATCTCCAGTCTACCACATTTATCTCTATCCGTGTTCCATTAGTATGTGAATCCAGATCTTTTCTTCTGTGTAGGGATTCTCACAAAAACACCACCTGAAAACATACTCTTCTTGGCTGTTTGCTACACCTGGTGCTAATGCACCAAGCTTGCAGACAACCAGACATCATGGGCCAACGATTGACATATGTCTCCCAAGCCACAGATTGGGATTCCTAATACAAGGTGTTGTCATGTTTAATTTTTAGCTATTTTCTCTAAGCAATAAAGCTAATTTTACACACATCATTTTATTTTATGTATTTTACATGCCATTTTTGTTGGGATTTTTAAGGAAACAAATATTGTATCCAAATGTTTTTGTAAAATGTATAGTGAAATCTCTAATTTTTTCTTCCACTTTTCATTTATTCTCTTTGATATGACTTGAAAATCACCAATAAATAGTTCATATTAGAGTTAAGCAAATTGATTCAAAGTGAAAATAATTCATGTTGATTATTTTAAAATTAACTTGTGCCAAATTAACTCTCACTTGGACAAGTTATGTGTGGTGCAGTTTTTTTGATATAATTTAGTGGATTTCACTGCCATTAAATAAATGAGAGCAAGCACTCAGCACTACTTAAAGCAGAGGTGGACATATTGCATGTGCAGCCAATGCAGCTACATCAGGGCCCAGCAGTAGAGGGGGGACCCTGCAGGGCTGCTAATACTGAGGGCCCCTGGCAAGATTGCCCTCATTTGTGGTGGTCAGGGAGTAAGCTCTGCTGCCTATAAGAGAAAATGCATCCTATTCCTTGGCCGCACTTCCTGTCTGAAACAGCAATGCGGCTGGATGACGTCATCATTCAGCATGCATCTGTTTGAGACAGAAAGAACATACATCCACTCTTTTGCTACATTTTTCATATACAAACATGGTTCAGCTTGAGATCTTTTAAATCCTTCATCTATCAAAACTTTTTTAATTTTCAAGTTCCAAGCTATTGCCGACAGCTTAAGTCCATAGAGAGATTTTTGCATTTTACAAATAAGATGCTGTTCACCCTTTTTAATATAGCCCTCGGGTTGGCTCATGTACAACTCTTCTTCAATATCACCATGTAGGAAGGCTGTTTTGATGTCTTAATGTCTCACTGTCATCTGTTGAACTGCAGCTACGGACTTTAAACTTCTTAATGTGGTTTGCTTCGCAACTGGAGAAAATGTAGCATCATAATTTTCACCATACTTTTGCAAGTACCCTCTGCGACCAATCTTGCCTTAAACCAGTGAACTTTACCTTCTGAGTCATGTTTGTTGTTGAAGACCCACTAACATTCGATAGCTATTTTTCCTTGTGGTAGCTCAGTAAGCTCCCATGTCTGGAGTTGGTGAAGGGACTCCCATCTCTTCATTTGCGGCATTTATCCACTTCTGCTTCTCGTGGACAGGCTGTTTTTGCATCTCTTGGCATGACTGTTGCTCTGGTTCAGGAAGTGTTCTGACCATATAAGAAAGGCGTCTAGCTGGGATACCTTTGTTTGGCCTATGTGATCTCCTGACTGGATGTTTACTTGGTTCTTCTGTGTCTTCCTGGGTCGCTTCAGAGCTTATCCACACTTCAGTGTTTTCTTTTTCGGCATTGGTGACTGAGATTCTTGTTCTCGCTTCTTAGGTTGAATAACTGGTGTAACTTCATGGAATTTGAGCTGTACAGAGTTTTCATCAATCAATACATCTCTGCTGATTGTTACTGTGTTGGCCTCTGGGTGCAGGATTCTGTTTCTTTTTGGAGTTTCGTTATAACCAGAACTTCTTGCTTTGCGTATCCAGGTGTTAGAATGGCCAAGTCAAAGTCCAGACCTGAATCCAGTCGAGAATCTGTGGAAAAAGCTGAAAACTGCTGTTCACAAATGATCTCCATAAAACCTCTTTGAGCTGGAGCTGTTTGCCAAGGAAGAATGGGCAAGAATTTCAGTCTCTCAATGTACAAAACTGATAGAGACATACCCCAAGCGACTTGCAGCTGTAATCAAAGCAAAAGTGGTCGCAACAAAGTATTAAGTTAAATAATATTGCACGCCCCACTTTTCAGTTTTTGAATTTCCACAAAAATTTAAAATAACCAATAAACTTTGTTCATCTTCACAATTGTGTTCCACTTGTTGTAGATTTTTCACCAAAAATTTACATTTGGTATCTTTATGTTTGAAGCATGATATGTGGGAAAAGGTTGAAAATTTCCAGGGGACCGAATACTTTCACAAGGCACTGTAGGTGTCTCTCAGTAGTCACCTTTGTGCAGTACTTGTTATCATGGAGTACACAGGGGCTGTGCCGCATTCTGTTTTCTTTTGTGCGGACTTCAATCTGTTAGTTGCTGCCCACTGCTCCAGTTTATTTATATCTTCTCCAGTATTAGCTATCCCACCTAGCTTTGTGTCATAAGCAAACTTAATCAGTTTACCCTCAATTCCTTCATCTAAATCATTGATAAAGATGTTGAACAATACAGGGCCCAGGACAGAGCCCTGTGGTACCCCACTTGAGACATTCTTCCAACTGGATGTGCAACCATTTACAACCACTTTTTGGGTCCAATCATGAAGCCAGTTGCCTTGTCCATTCCATACTTAACACTAGAACTACCGGAGGGGTCATTTTGACCCTTTTGCTATTTCTTTTTCCTATAATTTCTAAAATTTTAACAAATGAGTTCTGACTTTTTGTGACTTTTATTTATTCATGATAGTGTATATTTTAGGACACACAAATGAATTGTAACTTTTTCAGGGGCCCGGATTTTACAATTCATACCTATAAGTACTGAAGGGGTCAATTTGACCCCATACATAAAAGTAGTAGTAGGCAAGTCACCTAATATTACAGAGTACAGAAAATCACAGTGTTTCTCCCTAGTTGTAGAGTGTAATTGTATCTTTGCATATCAGGGATGATTCAGCATTTTGTTTTGTCTAAACTTGTCTGAACATGTTTGATCCATGTCTCTTGTAGTGATTTCTGTCTACACTTCAGTAGCAAACATTACAGTTGAAGCTACAACTCTGCATGTTTGTACAGTGTCGTTTTATTACTTCTGCGATCTTACAAGTCCCTTTTTGCGACGTATATTTGAAACATGAGTAAGCAGAGGGGTCTGACAAGTGATGAAATTTTGAAATGTCTTCAGAATTTATCTGAAAATGAGTCAGAAGAAGTGGCCCATCATCCGCAATGTCTGAACCACAAACTAAAGGACAAGAAATCCGCAAGCGTCGAAAATGTGGAGTTGGAAGATGCAACAAAAGCAAAACAACTAAAACTTGCACAAGCTGTGACAAACCAGATTGTGGAAAATGCACTGGGAAAGTGTAAGAAAGTACTGTTTGTGTTAACTGTTGGACACCGCATGCTATGACCATGTAAAAGGAAAATGCGTGCTGTACTTGATCTTAACACTGTTCCTACTAAGTTAAAATAAATGTTCTTTAATATGTTGGCAACAAAAAAGTTATTTTTACTCCAGAGTCAGTACTTTTGAATGGGGGTCAAAATGACCCCTAATGGTAGTTATAGGTATTATGAAACATGCGGTAGTTCTAGTTTAATCATTTTTTCAAAGAGGATTGTGTGAGATACTTTGTCAAACGCTTTACTGAAGTCAAGATATACTATATCTACAGCATTTCCCTGATCCACCCAGTCAGTGATTCTGTCATAGAAGGAAATTAAGTTAGTCTGACATGACTTATTAGTTACAAACCCATGCTGACTATGTTTAATCTTATACTGACCCTCCAGCATCTTCATATAGTACTTTACAGACACCACACTGGTCCCGCAGCACCATTTTCTACCCATAGCTTCCAACATAATAACATACTATTATATGTAATAGCACCACATATAATAGTATGTTATTCATGTTATTAAATATTTTACCACATTTTTTGCGTCAAATATTTTTTTCCCTATTTTCCACCTATAAAACCTGGGTGCGTTTTATCGTCCGGTGTGTCTTACAGTCTGTAAAATACGGTATATTGGGAATGAGGTAATGTGGCAGATGTGAATGAGGTGTAAGAAGAATTTTATAAAAGCCCTCTGGTTTTGGAACCAGTCTTAGCCCTACTCTATGGAGGCTTCACCAACTGTCCTTGCTCCCTCTGTGGGCCAGAAAAGACCTGTCTCTCTCAAAAATTACTGCTCCACATCTGGAGCACTTTTTCATCAATTACAGGAGAGACATTCTTTTACAAGTGATTACACAAAACATGCACCCCATTAATCAAGAAACAAAGGTGGCCCACTATGTTCCACTGAGGCTTGGCAAACACAATTATTTCTTTAAAGGCAAAGGAAGCTAATAAATGGCATGGCAATGAATGCATCACCAGCAACTTAATTAGGTTTGAATGCAGTTGCTACAAAATCAGATGACTAGAAGTCTATGGTTGTTTCCGGGTACAGTTAGCTACTGATACTTGACAAAAAGCTGCTGTAACTAAATAAAAAGCAAAAGTGCATTTAAATAACTCAGATATCTTAGTAATACTGTCTTAGATTAAAAATAGCATAAAAGCCATCCCACCGTCAACAAGGTGACTCTGATTGGGACAGATCTACACTGTCTAATATTAAAAACCTTACCATGTGTCAGAGTTGACCTCAATGTGTGAATATGGGCAGAAAAGAGGACTGGGTCCCAACCAGTGAACATCAGTCTGGGAAAACCTTTATACACAATTTTCAGCTTAGAAGAGGGAGGACACACCCCGGCTCGCACAGAATGCAAAAATACAAAGAAAAAGCACAAAAATTGAGCTTGGTTTGAGTTGTTCACTTTGGCCTTTAATCCCTTTCTGACATTAGACGTAATGATCTGTCTATGTGACCTGGGCCTGTCTGACAATGAACGGATCATTATGTCATATATTTAATGCGACACTGAGACTGAAGTCGCGGTGATCGCATTAAACTTCTGGTGCCATCTTACCTGTGGGTAGATGGTACCATCATCCTGGGGGGGTGTCGCTGCCTTAACGCACCCATAATTCTGAACAGCCATTCACAGTGTTTCTCAGTGCTTCAGCCAATCAGATTGCATGAAACACTGAGGTCTAAGCCTAGAATCGTGCTCCATTCTCTCCCTTCCCTTTCCCCCTCTTTCTACCCCCTCCACCTCCCTTTGTGCTGCCTCAGTGTGCACACTTAGCAGCCGCCGAGCATTGATTGGTGATGCATTTCACTCATCAGAGCTCGTGCCTGCTGTTTTTTCTTTTTCTTTCTCATTCCCATTGCGTTACCCAGTGCTCACGTCCAGCAGCCGCTGAACTTTGATAAGTGACGCAGCTCACTCATCAGATCTTGTGCCTCCAGTTTTACACTTTTCTTTTCACAGACATTATTTTCTCCCTGGTTCTTTTTTTCTTTTAGCTTTTTATTTTCAGACAAGTTTGTAACAAGCACTATCCCCCCCTTACATACATAAACAGTTAAAAATAAATTGCTGACAGAATCACCATATTCATAAAATATCATCCCACCTGTCCCGTTCATCCCAGCAATGCTATTCAGTGGGGGAGGCAAAAGCTTTCCTTGCCTCTGACACTGATAGTGAGGGAGAGGATCCCACATTTCTTTACTTTTCAGATTCGTTGTCCTCTTCCTCTTCCTCCTCCTCATCTTAGTTCTCTGGTCCTGATGAACCACTTTGCAGATGTTCCAGGACAGAGGAGGAAGCAGCGCCCACCATTCCAGAAGATGAACCAGCGCACCCCATTACAGACCCAATGTGGACCTCGCCCCCTGAAAATTATGAACCACCAATTCCTGATTTTGTGGCAGAATCAGAAATCAAGTTTGACACCACTGGCCTCACACAACTAAACTTTTTCAAAGTCTTTTTCTCTGAGGATTTTGTTGACCTCATGGTGAGCCAAACTAATTTATATGCTCATAAATTTTTGTCGCAAATTCCTGATTCATCATTTTCTAACTGGTCTCCTGTAGACGCAATTGAAATAATGCAGTTTTGGGGCCTGGTCCTTCACATGGGGATCCTGAAGAAGCCAGAACTTCAGCAATATTGGAGTCTTGATGTTTTATACAACACTCCAGTGTTCTGAATGGTCATGGTCCTATGCATATCCTATGCAGCCACATGTGAGCCTTCTGTGGCTTTTACAAACTGCTGCAAAGTGTAATATGGCAGCTGGCATTTTTTTTTCGACATTTGTATGAATTGAATAGTAAATTGTTTACATTTTTAAGGCCAAATGAACTTCATAAGATTTGATTCATATTGAATTAATTTACCCCTTATATCTATTCAATATTAAAAAATGTTAAGGGATAATATTAAGAGTTTTAGAGTTCAGTTGTTGAGCTATAACTATATTTAAGGGAAATAAAAAATCTTAGCTAAGGCAATATCCTGGCAGGACAAACTAGTTCTGCTTACCCCTGCTGATGTGCCTATTACACTCTCTTGAATTATATCACCCACTTACTTTCATCTCCATTGCCTCATTATATTTTTATTCTTTTTTTTCTGGCCAAAATGTATAACTTTTTATATTCCTGTGAATAACTTTTGAATTAAATGAAAATGAACATTTATCAATTTGAAATATAAATGGAAACTCAAAATAAAATATTTAAAGCCTGAAAGTATTGAACTTTGCAAAGTGTGGTAGGGTTGTTTTTATACTGTAGACACACTGAACTGGAAATGAGAATATTTAGGTCCAGAAGTATTCAACATCAAGAAGTTAGTTACTGTGCTTAAGCTGTATAAAAATAGAGTAGGTGACACGGGTTTTTTGTCTATTTTAGAAGTAGGGAATACATATTGCTTTTATTCATGCTGATCATACGTACTTTCCTTTTGTTCTATTGTTCTTCATTTGTACAATGAAGTTTTCTCAATACAGTATAAGCAAAATACACTGCTTGAAAGGCACGAGATATTATACCTTAGAACACTTATATAATTTTCAACCTGTCAAATTGTTTCAATCATCTTAAGAATCATTGCAAGTTTTGCTGAAACAGTTTAAACAAAGGACATGTTCACAATAAGTATGACATAAACTTGGCACACACACGTGGGTTTTCAAATGCAAAAAGTGATATTTAATGGAATACAGTACATACAGTCAGTGACGTTTCGGTCTTATGACCTTCATCAATGTACTGAAAATAAATTAATATAGTTATTTAACAATAAGTAATATGAGGTATATACATATACAAAAATTGCTGGGTATAAGACAATAAGTACAACAATGTATGCCATGAATCATCATACAACAAATAGCAAGTGGGCTTGAAAGACCATATAATGCTGAGGGTAGCAATAAAAAGAGCAGGTAACAGGTAAAGAAGAATGCACATACCCCTGTACTGTACTGAACGCTTTAAGTGTGTGAGCAAAAGATCCTGTGAGAACAAGAGGTGATTTGAAGATTGTGTTGCAAAATTGACTGACATTTGGAACTGCTCATAATTCCATCACCTGTACTAAAGCTTCAATACCAACTACCGAATACCAACTGATTGCATAATGCTTCCGCCACAATGCTTTGCTGTTATGGTGTTCTTTTGGTAATTCACCTTGTCAATTTTGCGCAACCATACCTTTTTGATTTATGGCCACAAATAGTTTAAGCTTGGTCTCATCTGACCCTAACACATTTTACCACATGCTTTTGAAGACTTCATGTAGGTTATTTAAAACAGAACTTGGATGTTTTTCTTTGTTAGAAAAAGAATTCAGTTTTGCAAAATTACCCCACAAGCAGGGTAGAATATGGGACATTGTTATTACATGCAACACATGACCAGTATTTGACTTAGATTCCTGCAGCTCCTTTCTTTCTAATGTCACTGTTATGCCAAATTTAAGCCACTTCTTGTTCCCGGATTTTACAATGTTCCACAGTATATCTAGTGCGTTTGAAAAAATGTTGTACCCGTCTACTTACTTATAATTTTCAACAATGAGATTCCTTTTCTTGGTTATAGACCATGACCTTTGATATAAAATGCAACTACGAAAATGTAAAGAAATTCCTACTAGAACAGCAAAACTTTATATGGGGTTATCAGAATCACTTTAAAGGATGGCAGCTGTGTGCTGACTACTATTTATCATGAGTTTACATGTGATTGGCTAATTCTAAACTCAAACACATCCCAAGTTATAAGATGGTGTTCACACTTACTGCATGTAACAATAGTTGTGGTCATTTTCCTGACAGAGGAGTACTTGACACGTTGCAACTCGTAGAATAAAAACCACATGTTTGAATAAATTGCTGAGATTTGATGTCTTCCATACACAGCAACACGGGAGGCATCCTCAAATAATTCCAATCTTCATGATTTTTGATTTTATGATCTGTAAATCTACAGCAAGTATACAAAGGATTTAAAAATGCTTTTTAACTCATAAATCAGGTTAGTACTGTCAGGTTAAGAAGAACTATAACTGCATGTTGAGCTATTTTCTCCCTTGTATTTTATCTTTCTCAGTGAAGGAAGTTGTTGCCTAAAATCTTGCGATACATGGCCCCATCCATCCTCCCTTCAATACAGTGCAATTGTTCTGTCCCATTAGCAGTAAAGCACCCCCAAAGTGTGATGTTTCCTCCACAATGCTTCACAGTTGGGACAGTGTTCTTGGGGTTGTACTCATCCTTCCTTCAAAAATGGTGAGTGGAGTTGATAGCAAAAAGTGCTATTTTGGCCTTATCTGAACACAAGACCTTCTCCAGTGCCTCCTCTGAATCATTCAGATGGTCAATTGTGAACTTCAAATGGGCCTGGACATGTGCTGGCATGAGCTGGGAGATCTTGAGTGCCCTGCAGGATTTTAATCCAAGGCGGCATAGTGTGTTACTAATTATAATGTTTGAGACTGTGGTCCCAGCTCTCTTAATGTCATTGACTTGGTCCTTCCATGTAGTTCTGTGCATATTCCTGACCTTTCTCAGAAACAGCCTTACCCCACTAGGAGAGATCTTGCATGGAGCCCCAGACCGAGGAAGATTGACAGTCATGTTGTGTTTCTTCTATTTTCTAATAATTATGCCAAAAGATTTTGCACTCTCATCAATATGTCCTGTAGCCCATCCCAGCCTTGTGTAGGTCCACAATTTTGTAACTGGTGTCCTTATACTGCTTTTTGGTCTTGACCATGGTTGAGAGGTTGGAGTGTGTGGACAGGTGTCTTTTATACAGGTAACGAGTTAAAACAGGTACAAATAATACAGGTAATGAGTGCAGTGTAGGAGGGCTTCTTAAAGAAAAACTAACCGGTCTGTGAGAGCCAGAATTCTTGCTCTTTAGTAGGTGATCAAACACTTATTTCATGCACTAAAATGCTTTTTATTAAAAAAATCGTACAATTTGATTTTTTTGTTTTTTTTATTGTTAGATTCTGACTCTCACAGTTAAAGTTTACCTATGATAAAAATTACAGACCGCTCCATTCTTTGAAAGTGGGAAAACTTGCAAAATCGGCAGTGTATCAAATACTTATTTTTCCCACTATATTATAGATACAGGTACATCTCACAAAATTAGAATATTTTATAACACCAGCTTGAAAAACTGATTTTAAAATCCGAAATATTGGCCTACTGAAATGTATATTCAGTAAATGCACTCAGTACTTTGTCGGGGCTCCTTTTGACATCAATTACTGTATCAAATTCTGCAAATTACTTGAATTTGGCATGAAAATTCTATTAAATATATTCCATTGAATGTTTGCTATTATGCTCTTGGGTCATTCTAGACTCTAGAGGTTAAAAAACATCATGTGCTACAAAATAAAAATAAATAATGCTCACCTTGATACTGACGTGTTCAGCTGCCTAAACTCACCCTCGAGTTCTCTCATTCATGAGCCACTTCCATCTTCTAGTATTGTTCTCTTTGGGTATCTTCACTTTATACCCAGGCTTCCAAGACCAAGTAGGTTTCTGAAATCAAGGCACAGCTTGTAAAGTCAGAAAATAACACAGTTTCAATAAGATTACTCACATTTTTTTCAGGAAAATTTGCTTTGTAAAAATATCTTTATAAAATATTTGAATATTTGTAAAAAAATTTTTTTTTTTACAAAATCCCCAAATAAAGAACAAATAAAGAAACAAATAAGTTTTCAATAAATTTATTTATTTATGTAATTAAAAAAATAAATAATAAAAGTACACATATTTAGTATTGTTGCGTCCGTAATGATCTGCTCAATAAAACTGTCACACTAGTTAACCCTTTGAGTGAACACTGTAAAAAAATAAAAAACGAAGCAAAAACAATGCTTTATCATCATACCGATGAACAAAAAATGCAATAAATTGCGATCAAACAAACAAATGTAAATAAAAGTGATATCGCTGAAAAGTCATCTTGTCTTGCAAAAAAACAAGCTGCCATACTGCTCCATCAGCAGAAAAATAAAAAAGTTATAGCTCTCAGAAAAAAGCACTGCAAAATAATTATTTTTCCTATAAAATAGTTTCATTGTGTAAAAGCGCCAAAACATCCAAAAAATATAAAGTGGGTATCGATGTAATCGTACTGACCCGAAGAATAAAGAAGTATTATTAATTTTATCACACGCAGAAGGGTATAAAAAAACAAAAAACAATTCCTGAATTGCTGGTTTTTGTTCATTCTGTCTCCCAAAAATTGGAATAGAAAGCGATCAAAAAACGTCATGTGCTCAAAAACGGTGCCAATAAAAACATCAACTTGTCCTGAAAAAAACCAAGCCCTCACATGACTTCAGCTGAAGTATGGAAAAATTATAGTGGTCTAAATATTTTGATGCAAAAACTAGTTTTTGCAATAAAACGTGCATTTTAATATGTGACAGCAGCCAAACATAAAAACTCTATATAAATCTGGAATCCCTGTAATTGCACCGACCTAAAGAATAAAGTCACCTTTTCACTTAGACCATATGAGGAATGGCGTAAAAAATAAATAAAACCAATTCTTCACCTGTTGCTGATGTTTTCATTATGCCTCCCAAAGATCTCAGTAATGCTGAGCGACATTTTTCCTGCGCTGAGCGCTTGCACTGGGGTTTCCGTGTAAATCTCTGAAATACGTGATTCAGACAGAACCCCCGGTGGAAGATTCCCTATAATGAGGGAGATGGAGGCACTGTAGATGCTATCTGACCTGCTATCTGAACAGAGTCCAGACGGAGTCCAGAGTAAGTCTGCTGCCTCATTATAGTGAATGGATCCCTCAGGGGTTTTCTCTGTGACGACACTCAGAGATTTAGATGGAAACCACAAAATAAGTGTTCAGCATAGAGTGTCGGATAAATGTGATCCCAAACATTATGTTAAATGTTCCAAATAAAAGCTTTAAATCAATCCACAAAGAAAGAAAGTCCCCACTCAGGTCGGTCATCTGTTAATGGAAATATAGGGGGCTTACAAGTTGCTGGTAGCACAAAGGCTCTGAAAAAGCAAAAGGACTTCTCACCCTCCTAAAGAAATTCAGAAAATTCTCCAATCCCAAATCCCCCTCCTTTCTGAGCTACAGTGTGCCTAAACCACATTTAGTACCCACATGTTTGGTATTTCTGTCGTGATGAGAGCCCACCTAACTTACGGGTGCATGTCTCCAGAAGCATGAGCTGGTCATAATGTACTGGTGACTGCAAAGTACTGGTCATTACAGTGTACTGGTGTCATGCAGTGTAGAAAAGACTAATTGCAACATGAAGGGATGAGTTGAACGGAGCCTAACACTAGGGAAGGGGGGAGTGGAGACCCCTAATCAGATCTAAAGTCACCTACACTTGTCACCGATCAGGAACCTAATCCCTGTCTGACCCTGCCGATAAGCCCTACTTAGGGAATGATGGGGTGTGCACTAGTCAATCCCCACTATCACTAAAGACATCTAGCATTGATGCACAAGGGAAACCCTTATCTTCAGTAGACTCCAGCAGCACCAAAGAGGAAGATAGCTGACTACTATAGCTATAAGCCTCAACTAGGGGAAATGAAAATATCACCAGCAAATACCAGCAGCAGGCTGGGAGTCTATAAACACACAGGTCCATGTGTGTCAATTAGAGCAGGAGAAAGGTTTCCACTGGGTCAAAGAGTCAGAAGGGTTAAGAAGGTGTCTGCAAGGACAAAATAAGAGACCTTCTGCCGCTAGATGCAGTGCGACTGTCTGCAGCCTCTCGAAACAATCACTGACCTCAGGGAGACCAGACAAAGAAAACACTGTGGCAGCCGGCAAAGGCACTCAATCAGTGAAATCCTAGGTGCAATGCTCCCTGGGAAATACGAATATGCAAATAAAGTCCGTGGAGCCTCATTTAAGAGTCTCAAACACAGGACTAGCCAGATCTTCCTCCAGGGAAGGACACAGCCAGGGGGTGGCTCCTTTTGGAAATCACCATTACCACCATGTTAAGTGGCCCTTTAAGTCAATATCCAGCTCTTTACGAGTTTACAGATGTGACAAGGGAAATACCAAGGCCAGGTATCCATCCACAGACAGCTGTTTCGGGGTGTTGCCCCTCATCAGTGTGGAGTAGGATTCTGGCTAGGTGGGAACAATGCCTAGTAGACCAACATCACGAAACCATCACTGACCTCAGGGAGACCAGTCAAAGAAAACACTGCGGCAGCCGGCAAAGGCGCTCAATCACAGTGAAATGCTAGGTGCATTGCTCCCTGGAAAATACGAACATGCACATGTTTGAGACTCTTAAATGAGGCTCCACGGACTTTATTTGCATGACTGCAGCCTCTGACACACTCGTGACAACTGGTCACCACAACGGCAGTTTTTCAATTTTCACTCAGTAACATCCACTACTGCTTGTTTCTGTAAAACACCCATTAAGTCAAAATCATCACTACATTTGTAGATAAATTCCTAAACGGTTATAATTTCCAAAATGGGGTCCCTTGAGGGTTTAGTCTACTTTTCTAGCACTTAGGGGCTCTTTATATGGAATCCGCAAACTATTCTATTAAAATCTGTGCTCCAGGAGGCAAATAGCTCTTTGTCCCTCCTGAGTCTCTCCATATGGCTTGCATTACTGTACATCCACATATGGGATATTTCTACATTAATCAGAAATATTGGTACCATTTTTACCCATTTCCCAGTATGAAAATGTAAAACTTGTGGCTAACACACCATCTTGGTGGTAAAGTTGTAACTTATATTTTCTTCATTGCCCAATGGTATAAAATTCTGTGACAAACCTGTGGAGTCAATATGATCACTGCACCCCTAGATGAATTAATTGAAAAGTTTAGTTTGTAAAATGGAGTCACTTATGAAGGGTTCTGCTGTTCTGGCAGGAGCTATGCCAATAAAAAATGGCACTCTCAAACAAGTGCAGCAAAATCTGCTCTGTAATATGGCACTACTTTCTATCTGAGCTTTGCAGTGTGCCTTAAAAGCAGTTTTCGTCCACATATGGGGTATTGGTGAACTCAGGAGAAATTGTACAACAAATTTTTGGTGTTCATTTTCTTCAATTACCCTTGAGAAAATACAAAATTTGGACATTAAAAATTATTTGTGGGAAAAATGTGATTTTTTTTTATTTTCACGACTTAATGTCATAAACTTCTGTGAAGCACTTGGGGGCTCAAGGTACTCAATACACATCTATATAAGTTCCAAAGGGGTCTAGTTTCTAAAATAGTGTCACTTGTGGGGGGTTTATACTGCTTAGGCACTGTTTTTTTCCACGGCTCTACATTATAAGCTTCTGTGAAGCACCTGTGGGTTCTAGGTCCTCAATACACATCTAGATAAGTTCCTTAAGGGATCTAGTGTCCAAAATGGGGTAACTTGGGAGTTTTGACTGTTTAGTCACATCAGGACCTCTCCAAACATGACATGGCATTCGCTGTTTATGCCAGCACATTTTACATTCAGAAAGTGAAATGATGCTCTTTCCCTTCCTAGTCCTGCTTTGCGCCCAAACAGTGGTTTTCCCCCACATTTGGGGTATCGGCATGCACAAATGAAATTGCACAATAAATAGTATGGTCCATTTTCTCCTGCTATGCTTGAGAAAGCAAAAAAATAGGTCTAAAGGAAAAGTTTTGTAATAGATTGTTAAATGTTTCTTTTTTCCTTCTAAATTCTATTAATTCCTGTGAAGAAACTGAAGGATAAATAAACTTCCTGAATGTGGTTTTTAGTACCTTGAGGGGGGCAGTTTTTGAGTGGTGTCAGTTTTGGTTATTTTCTGTCATATAAGCCCCTTAAAATCACTTCACATGTGAGGTGGTTCCTAAAAAAAATGGTGTTAGGGTTGACGGATTGCACTAAATTGAAATAAATTATAAAGTGCAATCACAACCCGGGGTCCTCCTTGCAGAGATAATAATCTGCTGCTAGTGTAAACAAATGATGCATAAAAAACTAGCAAACACGCTGCGTTAAAACCACACAGCGCGAACGGGATGCAGAGTAATAAGCTCAGCGAACCACCGAGTGGCACTGAAAAATGAGACGTATGCAATACCCTGTTAAACTTGCAGAAAATAAGCACGTGGGTTGAGTTTGCCCCGCAAGCGACCCGTGCTAAACGCACACGTGGCGAAGACAGGTGCAAAGTCAAGCAAAAAATGAAAAATCTACACTACCTATCTAAAGCTGACCAGTGCTAACCACTCAAAAGCATACAGACAGAGCGGAAGAGTATCCACCCACACACACCAAAACACAAATGATGCTAGCATGTTCACGTGCACCGCTGGAAGCCTTAAATGCGCTATTCTCCACCCCAAAAACTCATGCCCAGTCAGACAGGGCGTCACCCATGGGCCAATACAGAGCTGCAGCATCACCAGAGCAGTCAGCGTCTGAGCGCATATGAGAGGGCGCCACATCACGGACATGCTCAGTAAGATGATTTCTGGACATAAACTCCAGAGGGTAGGGCTCCCTCTGTATACCACTGGTTAACATAGACTTAGCTGGAGAGCCAGCACTAACCACATGGACACTGTGAAGCAGTGCAAGATGCTGGGACCGATGTCTGCTCTAAACAGCAATCCCAGTGGCCAGGCCTGAATGAGAGACTGCAGAGGCAGATAAGGCAAGAGACCTATCCCGCACAGCAGTAGAATCCCCTCACCTAACAAATGGCTTTGCAAATTTTGTTGTAAAAATTATAAACCACTAGTCAAAGTTTACCCTTATAACTTCCTAACAAAAAAAAATATTTTTCAAAAATTGTGCTGATGTAAAGTCGACATGTGGGAAATGTTATTTATTAACAATTTTGTGCAACTTGATTCTAAGATTTAAGAGCATAAAAATTAAAAGTTTGACAATTGATACATTTTCAAAATTGTCAACAAATTTCAATTTGCTTCACAAATAGATGCAAGTCATATTAAATTTTTTTTTACCACTATCATGAAGTACAATATGTCATGACAAAATATTCTCAGAATAGGTGGGATCCAGTGAATTGTTCCAGAGTTATGACCTCATAAAGTGACAGTGATCAGAATTGTAAGAATTGGCCTGGTCAGGAAGGTGAAACCAGGCTTCAGGTTGAAAAAATTAAAGCACCATTCCAATGCTGAAAAATAAGTATGGAGTGGTGCTTTAACCGTAGGTTGGTAAAAACAATAAATTAATACACAACCTGCCACTCATCTGACCAACTGCTACAGCCCATAGTCTGGTCCTCTGCTCCATTCAGACTATATTTTTCCCTCTTTCCACTTTCCCTGATCATAATTGACAGCTTTCTCTTGCCAAGGAGGAGTGTCACATGAACCCATTTCATGTTTCTGCATATGCCCACTGACGGTAGAGGAGCCCATTGGTGCTCATACACTGTTAGAGCATATGGAAACCCAGGGTGTGTGTGTGTGGGTTCGCTCTGAACTCTGGCTCTAGTCTGGGGCCACTGCTCACTACCCACATACTTTCAGAGACAAAGCACCTAAGCGACTTTGTAGAAGAGTCAGAGATCAGCGAGAGAGTGCATAGATAATATGTGTGTACCACTGTGCTCCTTGTGTGCCAGTGTGCATGAGCAGGAATTTAAAGTGAATTAATACAGTGCTTGCCCTGGACAAGCGAGGTTTGTCAATCAAAATCAGTGAAAATGCTCAGTATGCAAATTGTAGGGTATAGATAGTATATTATGAATTCTTTGGCTATACCATGGGAACACCAAATCATTTGCATATTAAATATAAGTCAGTTTTTCCACCACTAAAACACCAAAGGAATTCTGCTGGTATGAATTTTATAGGGGCTAAGTTCCCTATATAAATGTTTAAGCTTGAGATTTGTAAAGGCTCACTGGATGCCCAAGTCTGAATTATCAGAATGCATTATCTTCCTCAGCCTCTGAAGTCCAGCATGACAAATGGAAAAAAGGTTATTTAATGGCAGTAATGGTAAAAACTCACCAAACAGCATGTGTTGCGTGCGCGGCTGTCTAATGCCTAGTTTCACATTAGCGTTTACGGCCGCAGCGTCGGGCTGCGCATGGCCGCCGCTAAGCCCCGCCCCTGCCGCGCCTCCGCCGGTAGCTCTGCCTACGGACGCATGACGCTGCATGCGTCCTGTGTCCCCTATCTTTAGCACTGGGGACGCAGGCCGTGCGCAGTATGCGTTTGGCGGCGCATGCATCCTTTTGACGCTGCGCCGACCAGCGCCAAACGCAACAGGTTGCAATTTGGTGCGCTATGCACAGCGTCAAAAGGACGCATGCGCCTCCAAACGCATACTGCGCACGGCCTGCATCCCCAGTGCTAAAGATAGGGGACGCAGGACGCATGCAGCGTCATGCGTCCGCAGGCGGAGCTACTGGCGGAGGCGCGGCAGGGGCGGGGCTTAGTGGTGGCCGGGCACAGCTCGACGCTGCGGCCGTAAACGCTAACGTGAAACTAGCCTTACAGATACAAAACATACAAGAGGAGAGACTTGAACATATTATGCGTGCACACCCAAGAAATTCAGATAACACCCGAGCATGCTCAGGTAACATGTTATAAAGTTCGCTCATCACTAATCATGAACCTACATTCCTATAACTTACTCAACTTAGTTCCTTGTATCACCTTGACACTAGTACTGCATTTGTAGGACATAACCGTGCATAATTTCTCTTATTTTATTCCACAGATCATGTCAACTTATGCCAATTATATTTCAAAGCAATACAAGAAGAACAAAAGTAAAATGAGATTTCACATTCTTTACACATCCAACCGGGTAAGTTTGTAATTAGAAGGAAAAGGAGGACTGAAAGATAATACACGTCAAAAAAATCTTAACAAAGGTATCTGAGTCATGGCAGATAGCATTGAGGTTTTTTTCGATCTCATAATGCAACCTCAAGTTTCTTGATACTTTTCCTGAGTAGATAATAGAATAAAATAATTCCTTTCTTTATTGTCAGGACAATGATAATATTTGATGTGCATCATAATGACTTGAGTCTTCATTATTTGAAAAAGTAATAATGAAAAATGCATGTCTACTATATACGACTAAACAAGGACATATTGTAACTGTTTAGGTGGAGCTATTGTGTGTTTTTCCCATTTGATGACAGACATTATGAATTAGAAAAAAGAATGACTTCTATGCTAGGTGTCCTTGGAAATGTTTATCATGTGTAGTGACAGTTCTTTTATCTTCTCCTTTTCACCACAAATGACAGTCTTAAGGACAAACACAATATTACTGCTCTCTAGACATTATTGAAACGTCTTCAATTCGATTTCAAAATAGAATATTTTGAATCCTTTCTTCAGCAAACCAGCCTTTATTTTTCCTATTTTTTGTTAAAGATTTTTATTCCTTACCTCCTATGTTTTACTTAATTGGTTTCTCCAGTTCTTTCAAACATGTCAATTTTTCCTACGGACTGAAAGCTAGATATACCAGCCAGATCAAATTTTCAACTCCACCGCGTTTCTTAACACACGAAAGCTTTAAAACTTCAATTCTCTTGCTTTACCTCCTATTGATTGCTTAGATATGAAGTGATTGTGCATATGGGATTTCCTGTAAGCTGTGTCTGACCAGATTGAAAGAAAAATGCTAAATAATTTAATCTGAGGAACAAGGTCCCCCCCTAGGAGAAGTTTGCAAAATGCAGACCTGTTATAAATGAAGATAAAAAATGGACATATTTGTCAATACTTTGGGATCATAAACTTTCTTAGGTACCATAGATAAAGCAGTAGGAAAATATCACACACTTCATTGCTAATAAATGCAATGTATTCAAAATAGAGTAAGCCCATGGTGCATGATGGGCTTGTCCTCACTGTGAGAACTGATCTTCAAGATGCTGCAATTATCAAAAACAAGGAAATGTAAATGCCTACAGAAAATGGGGATAAGCTCAAGAAGGTCTCGTGTTGCTGGTTCATGCTGTCTTGCAGAACCTGACAGGACACCCACAAATAGTGTGATTTATTTGTACACTGAATGTTTGATAGACTATCTTTTTTTAAGGATTGGCTTTTTGGCAGATGTTTATAAAATCTGAGTAGAATTCAATTCCACCTGAATTTAGTTGCTCACCTCTACAGATATGGTTTCCCTAACGCATGTGATGCAGACCTGTTGTGGACCAATTCATGAGAACCCCATGACTTCTGAAAAAAGGTGCATAAATGGATGCACGGGCTCATAGTCTATCAATAGAGCTCAAACAGTGGTCTGTGGGCACTGATACTCAGGTGCTCAGAGTTCAGGCAGAAGAGGTTTCCTGGGCTTTAAGAACATGAACCCTCTCTGACGTCCAGGACATTCAAGTTAAGAAGATTATATATATATATATTTATATATTCCATGTTTCTTTGTGAGGATCCTTCATGATCAGTACTGTTCTTTCTTGTGAAGCAGGTCACAACCCAGCTTGGCTAACACAAGGAATAACAGTGATAATCATGAAGGATCTTTACAAAGGAACAGTCCCATCCAACTACCGCCAAATAACCTGCCTTACAACAACATGGAAACTTCTGTCAGGCATCATAGCCACCAAGCTACAGAACCATATGAACCAGTACATGAATCAAGCTCAGAAAGTCATTGGGACCAAAACCAGAGGCTCTAAGCACCAGTTCCTAGTAGACTCAAGATCCAGACAGACCAATCTTAGCACAGCCTGGATTAACTACAGGAAAGCCTATGACTCAATGCCACACACATGGATCTTTGATAACTTGGCTCTCTACAGTGCCAACAGGAAATTAATAACCTTCCTCAGAAACACAATGGGGCTATGGAGAACAACCTTGGAAGTGAACTCAAGACAACTAGCACAAGTGACCATCAAATGTGGCATATACCATGGTGATGTACTGTCCCCATTGCTGTTCTGCATAGACTTGAACCCCCTCAGTCAGAAAATTACAGAGTCTGGCTATGGATAAAAGTTCAAGAGTGGAAGCACCTTCAGCCACCTCCTCTACATGGATGACATCAAGCTGTATGTGAAAAACGAATTAGACATCAATTCACTGATCCACCTGACAAGGATCTACAGTGAAGACATCGGGATGTCCTTTGGACCGGAGAAGTGTGGCCGGTTGGTAATAATGAGAGGCAAAGTTGTCAAGACTGATGGAGTTGAATTACCAGCAGGGCACATAGCAGATGTACAGACATGCTATAAGTACCTCGGCATCCCACAGGGACATGGCAACCATGATGAGGAGGCAAGGAAAGCAGCAACATCCAAATACCATCAAAGGGTAAGACAGATCCTGAAAAGCCAGCTCAATGGGATGAATAAATTCAACACCATCAATACATATGCCCTGCCAGTTATCAGATACCCTGATGGCATTGTGTGCTGGCCAAAAAAAAGATGGAAGCTGCAGTTGTGAAGACTCAGAAGCTCCTCATAATGCATAGAGGTCTCTACTCTAAGTCTAACACCCAAAGATTGTATACCAATAGAAAGGAGTGTGATTGAGGCTTGATAAGCATCCAAGCCACCATCATGGATAAAACAAGGAGTATCCAGTAATACATCAAAAAATGGCACCAAAAGATGAGATGCTGAGAGAAAGCCTAAGGCAACAATAACAACATATCTGAAAGAAAGAACAGGAACATAAATCACCATGGCAAGACAAGCCACTGCATGGGATGTACCCTTGACAGGTAATGTAGGTGGCTGACATGGAGAAATCCTACCAATGGGTGGAGAAAACTGGACTCCAGAGACAGCACAGTGGCACTAATCATAGCAGCACAAGAGCAAGCACTAAGTACCAGATCCATAGAAGCAGGAATCTACCATGCAAGACAAGACCCAAGGTGCAAACTATGCAAAGAAACCTCATAAACCATCAAACACATAGCGGCAGGATGCAAAATGCCAGCTGGAACAGCATATACTGAATGCCACAACCAAGTAGCGGGAATTGTATAAAGGAACATCTGCACAGCAAATGGGCTAAGTCCCCCTAAGTCCAGGTGGGAGATCCCAGAAAAAGTGGTGAAGAATGATAGTGCTAAAATCTTGTGGGACTTCAATATCCAGATGGATAAGCAGATGTTGGCTAACCAACCAGACATTGTGATAGTAGACAAGGATCAGAAGAGAGCAATGATAATAGATGTGGCAGTGCCAAGTGACAGCAACATCAGAAAGAAGGAATATGGGAAGCTGCACAATTACCAGGGCCTCAAAGGAGAACTGGAGAAGATGTGAAAGGTGAAGGCAACAGTGATTCCAGTGATCATAGGAGCACTTCGAGCAGTGACCCCAAAATTGGAATAATGGCTACAACAGATCCAAGGAGCAACATCTAAACTCTCTGTCCAGAAAAGCGCAATGCTGGGAACAACTAAGATCGTGCACAGAACCTTCAAACTCCCAAGCCTCTGGTAGAGGACCCGAGAGTGAGGAAGGAGACAAAAAAGGACCACCACATTGGGGGGTGAGAAGTAATATATATATATATATATATAACAAGCTAGTTGCTAATTTACCATAAACGCATAAAACTAATCTACTTTATTTCACCAATTAAAAAGAAACATTCGGTTTCTTTTTAATTGTTGAAATAAGGTAGATTAGTTTTATTATGCGTTCATGGTAAATTTCCAACTAGCTTGTTATATATACCTTTTTTTGGTTGGTACTTCATATGCTACTGAGTATATATATATATTATATATATACTGTGTGTATATATATATATATATATATATATATATATATATATATAAATATATCAAAGTTAATCAGGTAGTGCAGATCTGCATATTTTTTCTCAGCTGTATTAAGCATGAGAGGTAAAAAATTGCAATTCCACTCTGAAACCTGGATGGGTGTGAAAAAGAAATTGCATGCCAGATGGACCATCAGTATGGCATCTGATTTTTAGGAATATATTGCAATTCTGTAAGATAGGAAACTGGAGAACAATGTAGTACAAAGATGACAAGTGAGAAAGAAGTTGTCTCATTCTTCTGAAAGAGAATGGGACCTATTTTTATATGCTAGTGTAAGCAAACCCTTAATGCGAATGATCAGAGACACACTCAAGAAGAGCTGGACCCTTTTTCTACTGCCTCTGAACTACAATTTTTTTATTCTTCATATTTGGAGCAGGTGATCAGGCAGGGTCCCAAACCAATTAAGTATTTAACAAAAACTTGGCACTCAAATGGATAGAAACTTTCAACAGTTTTAATGGCAGTCCAGAATTAGTACAATATTGCAGATGTAAGAAAACCTTTATGAGGGTACTATGAGATAAATGGAAAATATGTTTATCAATATCAATGTATACATCCCCAACCACATTTGTCAAAAATAAAGGCAAGTTAAAGTATGCAAAGAACTGCATATTTTATTTAATTTCCCAAAAATATGAACAAGAGTCATAGTAACATAGTAACATAGTTTGAAGGCTGAAGGAAGACCTTATGTCCATCTAGTTCAGCCTATTTTTAAGTGCAGCTGTTCTGCATTGTTGATCCTGGGGAAGGCAAAAAACCCACAGCGTAGAAGCCAATTTTCTCCATAGGGAAAAAAATCCCTTCCCCTAAGCTGGGTCAACCATCTACCTGTAATATTATGCTATTTGTTACCTTCTATACTGTTACTCACAAGAAAAGCATCCATTCCTTTCTTAAATTCATTCGGTGAGTTGGCCATCACCACTTCCTCAGGAAGAGAATTCCAGAGCCTCACTGCTCTTACCGTGAAGAACCCTCTTCTATGCTGGTGCAGAAATTGTCTTTCCTCCAAACGAAGAGAATGCCCCCTTGTTCTTGTCACAGTCCTTGGTACAAACAGTTCATTGGAGAGATCTCTGTATTGCCCTCTGATATACTTGTACATATATATTAGGTCTCCCCTAAGTCTTCTCTTTTCTAGAGTAAATAGACCTAATTTTGATAACCTTTCTGGGTATTGTAGTGAGCCAATACCATAGAAAGGGCTGCTTTTTTGTCCCAGTCCGGCCCTGCCAGCCACCCCAGAAACAGTGCATCCATTAAATGTACCAATTTTGGTGCTTGGCCGTAGCTATTCCCATTTGCCCTGGTACGTTGGCAAAGTGGAGTAATAGTTTATGGTGTTGATGTCAGCTTTGAAATGTCAGCTGACATCAAGCCCAGAGGCTAGTAATGGAGAGACATCTATCAGACACCTTCATTACCAACCCAGTAAGTTAATTGAAAAAAAAAACACACAGGAAGAAAAACATTTTCTTTGAGTAAATGCTCTCCCACACATTCCCTGGTTTACTCATTTTTATAAAAAAAAAAATCTCTGGAACTTTTAACTCAAGTTCAGCAGAATATGCTGAACCCAAACTTCCACGGGTTTGCTCATCACTATCCCTGATAATTACTTCTTCTTGAAGGATCATTGAGCTATTTGAAATACTCTGCATTGCTATTGTGAGATGTGTGTTGACTCACCAAGGTGGTTAACATGTGCATACCTTTGCCCACATCAGCATAATACTGTACCTGTCGTAAATAGGTTTGATCATCTGCAGTAATGTTGTTATTCAGTCACAAAATGTCAGTGTTACTTAAGCATTACTAAGCATTACTAAAAGACTGCAGTAGATGCATACAGAATGTCAGAGGTGGAGCTACAATCTGAGGTAATGTGAAACACAGGAGGAAATAAGGCCATCTTAAAGGCAGTCTTCAGTTATTGAGAACATGGAGAGGACGTGCCCTAAGGGAATCCAACATTTTCCTCTCATGCAAGTATTCCATCAAAACCAGAGCAGTGGCAGAATGGAAATGATCTTGTCTGTGATCAGAATCTGTCCAGACATTTGGAAATTTCTGCCAGGAACGCGGCTGAGAGACAGAAAAGGCCAGGATCTTGTGTGAAAGGTCACCACTGAGGAGTTAAGGCACAGTCATCAACAGTACCATTCACCTGCTGGAGGGATCATGCATCCATCCATATACACAGATTGTTTGTTGAGAATCAAATCCAGGTCAGTAAGAAAGACCTGGGTCAGTAAGAAAACTAAGGTCCACTACACTGACGCAGTGGGTAATTGTGCACGCACCTCATTACATTCTGTCATCAAAGACTCAAGTCTGAGATAGGTCATGTAGTAAGATAGATAGGCATATTGATTGTTTCAGGCAACATTTATTTCCAAAACCAGAGTTAGAAACTTCCAGATTTGCTGACACATTTCCTTGTTTTTTCTTAGCTGAGAATTCGAATCGACAAGACACACACCTTCCTTGAGACAAGACTAGAACTTCTTTTTGTTTCAGCAAACAGTTTGAGAAAAATTATAGTCCAGGATAATTGTTCAACTTTGAGAGACTTTGTTTACGGCTAATTAGTGTGGGAAGTTGGTTAATGGTTAAGTTATTCTTGGTATAGTTGAGGATGAACTTTTCTTATATCTTCTTTGAAGTCACCTCGGGATGGGAGGGGGAGATTTGATTGAGGGATAGAGGCAATCCATTGTAAACTGTTGTGCTGTACCTCGGGCAAGTTCGCATGTTACACTCATATGATTGCTCCAGTTCTTAGGCTTGTTAGCAGGTAACAGGCAGCCGGTTTACACAGGGTCACCAGCAGGTAAATTTATAGAAAGTATACAGTAATAGGTACTCAGCCTCCCTGTTGAATGTCTGTTGTGTTATCCACATAATGTAACTAAGTAAAATAATTGCTGTGAATGAACTGTGTATTAGTCTGTTTTCTTTCCCTTGTCTTCAATGTATCCTGAGGAACACACTCTTGTACACAACTTACATTGTAGTGTATCATGCTAGATCCTTTTGTTCAAGCATTGTACAGGGAGAAAACTACACTGGCTTAGAAACTTGTCACAAGATGACTATTCAAAGATTGTCATCCATCTTCTGTTAATTTTCCCATCCATTTTTTATTTTATATAGCTCATCAAATTAGGTATTTCTGTTGCTTGTTTACTTGCCAGCTTGTCCATAGCATAACACTTGGTACATATGTGGCGCCCCTGAGAGTTCAGTCACCACAGAGGTACTGCACCTCCTCCTGAGGTGTAGTATCCCACTCTCCAGGTAAGATGGAACACCTGACCAGCCTCCAACACCTGCATCCCACACAAGCACAGTAGTGTAGCAAAGCACCTTTGGCGGCTCCCTGCTTGGAACACGAAGAGTGCTGGGAGGTGGGTGGAGCTTAGACTGCACAAGAGAGTGGGAGAATATTAGGACTAGGTCAGTCTGTGAGAGAAGATCCCCTGAGAGGGATGGAGTGAAGGAGGTGCTGCAGCAGACTTCATTGACCTGGAGCTGCTTTCAAGGGAAAGAGGAATAGAAAGCCTGATTCTTCAGAAGGAAGATAGTTCTCTTCTCCTTACGTTCCGTACTAAACTAAGGACTAGGGTCAGAGCAGAGCCCTTCCTCAAGTTCGGAGCGCATGTCCAGGGTCCGGTCCCAGAGGCTGTTTGTGAAGCTAATGTTACAGCAGCAGACACCGAAGGAATAGGAGCTGTGACTAGAGTTGAGCGAAACGGGTCGGTCATATTCAAAAGTCGGCGACTTTCGCTGAAGTTGGGTTTCATGAAACAAAACCCAACCATAACATGAGGACGGCCACAAGGTCGGCGACCAGAGCGCCAAAGTCGCGTTTCAAAAGATGCCTCCAGCGCACTTTTTCAGCCAATGATGGAGGACGCACACTGTGGGCAACGCGATGACATAGGCATCGGTCACCACCATCTTTGAGAAGGGCATGCAAGTGATTGGCTGGCTTTGTGTGGCGTCACAGGGGTTATAAAAGGGCGTGAACAGCGACCGCCATCTTACTTCTACGGATATTAGCATTAGGGAGAGGTTGCTGCTGCTGATTCAGAATAAGGGAGAGCATTAGGCCGGGAAGAAGAACCAAAAAACTGCTTCTGCTGTTAGCGATTTCCACTTACAACTAAACACTTTGTGTGCAGTGACATTGGAGGCTCTATTTTTGTGCATCAGCTCTGTTGGTTATTAGGCTGCCTTATAAGGCTCCCTGATAGCTGCATTGCTGTTTGCACACTGCTGTGCAAACTGCTTTTTTAAAGGCAAAAATACTTCCCTTTTTCTGCACAGTGGTCATTTTTCCACCCTTTTGTGCGTTCAGCAGTCCTGCTTATTAGGCTGCCTGCGTCCATACTTGGACTGAGAGCATCAATGTCAGCCTCCTAAAATCTCTAGTGAGATCGAAATTCTCACCAATACTATATACACTCTCCACCTTGTCATACACCATCCAATTTCAGCCTGTTACACTGAGGTGTAATCTCTCCTGGGCCTGAGACAATAGTTATGCATCCTCAAATTTACAGTGAGATATGAATTCTCACCAATACTATAAACACCCTCCACCTTGTCATTCACCATCCAATTTCAGCCTGTTACATTGAGGTGTAATCTCTCCTGGGCCTGAGACAATAGTTCAGCGTCCTCAAGTCTATAGTAAAATTAAAATTCTCACAAATCCTATAGACACCCTCCACCTTGTCATACACCATCCAATTTCAGCCTGTTACATTGAGGTGTAATCTCTCCTGGGTCTGAGACAATAGTTCAGCGTCCTCAAATCTATAGTGAGATTCAAATTCTCATCAATCCTTTAGACACCCTCCACCTTGTCATACAACATCCAATTTCAGCCTGTTACATTGAGGTGTAATCTCTCCTGGGCCTGAGACAATAGTTAAGCGTCCTCAGATCTATAGTGAGATTAAAAATCTCACCAATTCTATAGACACCCTCCACCTTGTCATACACCATCCAATTTCAGCCGCCTGTTACATTGAGGTGTAATCTCTCCTTGGCCTGAGACAATAGTTCTGCGTCCTCAAATCAACAGTGAGATTCAAATTCTCAACAATCCTATAGACACCCTCCACCTTGTCATACACCATCCAATTTCAGCTTGTTTCATTGAGGTGTAATCTCTCTTGGGCCTGAGACAATAGTTCAGCGTCCTCAAATCTATAGTGAGATTCAAATTGTCACCAATCCTATAGACACCCTCCACCTTGTCATACACCATCCAATTTCAGCCTGTTACATTGAGGTGTAATCTCTCCTGGGCCTGAGACAATAGTTCTGCGTCCTCAAATCTATAGTGAGATTCAAAATCTCACAAATCCTATAGACACCCTCCACCTAGTCAAACACCATCCAATTTCAGCCTGTTTCATTGAGGTGTTATCTCTCCTGGGCCTGAGACAATAGTTCTGCGTCCTCAAATCTATAGTCAGATTCAAAATCTCACCAATCCTATAGACACCCCCCACCTTGTCATACACCATCCAATTTCAGCCTGTTACATTGAGGTGTAATCTCTCCTGGGCCTGAGACAATAGTTCAGCGTCCTCAAATCTATAGTGAGATTCAAATTCTCATCAATCCTTTAGACACCCTCCACCTTGTCATACACCATCCAATTTCAGCCTGTTACATTAAGGTGTAATCTCTCCTGGGCCTGAGACAATAGTTCAGCGTCCTCAGATCTATAGTGAGATTAAAAATCTCACCAATTCTATAGACACCCTCCACCTTGTCATACACCATCCAATTTCAGCCGCCTGTTACATTGAGGTGTAATCTCTCCTGGGCCTGAGACAATAGTTCTGCGTCCTCAAATCAACAGTGAGATTCAAATTCTCAACAATCCTATAGACACCCTCCACCTTGTCATACACCATCCAATTTCAGCTTGTTTCATTGAGGTGTAATCTCTCCTGGGCCTGAGACAATAGTTCAGCGTCCTCAAATCTATAGTGAGATTCAAATTCTCACCAATCCTATAGACACCCTCCACCTTGTCATACACCATCCAATTTCAGCCTGTTACATTGAGGTGTAATCTCTCCTGGGCCTGAGACAATAGTTCTGCGTTCTCAAATCTATAGTGAGATTCAAATTCTCACCAATCCTATAGACACCCTCCACCTTGTCATACACCATCCAATTTCAGCCTGTTTCATTGAGGTTTAATCTCTCCTGGGCCTGAGACAATAGTTCAGCGTCCTCAAATCTATAGAGAGATTCAAATTCTCACCAATCCTATAGACACCATCCACCTTGTCATACATCATCCAATTTCAGCCTTTTACATTGAGGTGTAATCTCTCCTGGGCCTGAGACAATAGTTCAGCGTCCTCAAATCTATAGTGAGATTCAAATTCTCACCAATCCTATAGACAACCTCCACCTTTTCATACACCATCCAATTTCAGCCTTTTACATTGAGGTGTTATCTCTCCTGGGCCTGAGACAATAGTTCTGCGTCCTCAAATCTATAGTCAGATTCAAAATCTCACCAATCCTATAGACACCCCCCACCTTGTCATACACCATGCAATTTCAGCCTGTTACATTGAGGTGTAATATCTCCTGGGCCTGAGACAATAGTTCAGCGTCCTTAAATGCATAGTGAGATTCAAATTCTCACTAATCCTATAGACACCCTCCACCTTGTCATACACCATTCAATTTCAGCCTGTTACATTGAGGTGTAATCTCTACTGGGCCTGAGACAATAGTTCTGTGTCCTCAAATCTATAGTGAGATTCAAATTCTCACCAATAGTAGATACACCTTCTAGCTTATTTTACAGTACCATATAGCTGGTGGTATTTTGGGTACATTTTCACAAAAATGAGGAAGTATGGTGGAAGACGCCATGGAAGTGGGTGGGGGTTGCCAGCTGGTCCTGATGGTGGTGGTGGTGGAGTTGCATCTATTGGTAGTGGCAAAAGCACAATAGCACCTAAGGCAGGAGGTGTTGAGTCTGCGTCATCGTCTGGCTCCACAAGGCCTTGAAGGCTCTCTTTTCTAGGAGTAGGTAAACCACTTTTAAAGCCAGAGCTTCAGGACATTGCTGACACAGCCTCCAGCTCTCTCGCCTCCTCTTCTGAAATTTCAAAAAATAAAAGCACTGAGTCGTCAGTGGAGGCTCCTGTTCAGGAACAACACCTTTCCTTTTGTCCTTCACCCCTACCAAAAGTGAAGGATGTGGCAGGCCACACTACAGATTACTCCATGGAGCTCTTTTCACATACCATGCCTGTGTTAGCAAGTCAAGTCGTGAATTTCCCAGTCCAAGATGAATCTGACATGGAGTGCACTGATGCACAGCCACTGCTAGATTTTTCTGCTGGTACATTCACTCAGAGCACTACATTGTCCTCGCAGTGTACTGAGGCAGAATCAGACCCTGATGAAACTCAGGTGCCCCTTCCCACATGCTATACCACCTTACACGGTGACACAGTGGAAGGTGCACATGAAATTGAAGAGGAGGTGATGGATGACCCAGTTGTTGACCCAGATTGGCATCCATTGGGGAAAGAGGGTGCCGCTGCCAATAGCTCAGAAGAGGAGGAGGAGGATCCGCAGCAGGCAACGACATCGCAACAGCTGTTATCTGGCATGACCATAGCAGTCCAAAAACGTGTTACAAAAACCAAAAGAGTCGCAGGACAGCTTGGCCAGATGGTCAAATTAGCACAGCGTGCAAGGTCTCAAAATGTCTTCCAGAGTAGGAAGAGTGCAGTGTGGCACTTTTTTGAACAAAATCCTAATGATCAGGCAAAAGTTATCTGCAAGAAGTGTGCAAAGACCTTTAGCCGAGGGAAAAATCTGAGAAATTTGAATACCAGTTGCATGCTTAGACATTTAACCACCATGCCCTTGCAAGTGTGGATGGACTACCAAACCTCACATACCACATGTGCACCTGCTCCGAATGAAGGTAGTCAGCAATGCTACATCGCTTTCCCCACTGTAAGCCCACCTTTTAGCACACCTCCAGCAGCAAATGTCGAGGTGTCATCGCAAGGGCAAAGCAGTCATGGAATCACAATGTTATTGCTACGAAAGACAGAATCTAGGCCATCAGCAACACCACCAACACCATCACCATCACCAACCCTCTCTCAGTCCGCCATGTCCACCACTAGTTCCACCATATGCAGCTCTCAAGTCCAGCTCACCCTACTAGAGACTCTGAGTAGGACAAGAAAGCACTCATCCTCTCATCCGTGTACACAGTGTTTGAACACCCACATTGCCAAACTAATCTCGTTAGAAATGATGCCCTACCGGTTGGTTGAAGGCAAAGCTTTCCGCGAGCTCATGGCCTGCGCAGTATCACGCTATGACCTACCCAGTCGGCACTTCTTTTCGCGAAAAGCCATCCCAGCCCTCCACGTGCATGTGAAAGACCGCATTGTCCATGCACTCAAGCAATCAGTGAGTGGAAAGGTGCACCTCACAACAGAGGCATGGTCCAGTAGGCATGGCCAGGGTCGTTACGTGTCCATCACTGCGCACTGGGTAAATCTGGTGGATACAGGGTCCACGGGGACAGCGGCGGTGGGACAGTGCTGCCTAGCCCACGGCATAGGATACAGTTGGCTGTAGGCATTCGACTCTCCTCCAGAAGCGAAAGCTCGTCCACAGAGCGCAGTCACATGAGCACTCCATCCACAGCTGCCAGTGTTGCACACGAGGTGTCCCACTATCGAACAGCTAGTGGTAAGCGTCCGCAGGCTGCGTAGAAGATCATGTGTTTGGGCGACAACAGACACACCACCGAGGTACTGGTGGACTACTTGCATCGACAAACTGAGTCATGGCTGGGCAGTCTAGATCTTGAGGCAGGCAAGGTAGTTAGTGATAACGGCCGGAATTTTGTGGCAGCCATAGCCCCTTCAAAACTCAGACACATATCTCGCCTGGCTCACACCTTGAACCTGGTGGTACAGTGTTTCCTCAATAGTTATCTGGAGTTAACCCCCCTGCCCCATAAGGTGCGAAGACTGTGCTCGCACAGCCGCCGGTCGCCCGTACACTCCAGTCGTATGCAGAAGCTGCAGCGATTGCTCCACCTTCCCAAGCACCGCCTAATTATCGATGTTGCAACAAGGTGGAACTCCACCCTGCACATGGTTCAGAGGCTTTGCAAACAGAGGCAGGCTGCAAATCATTTGTGGGAGGATACACGGACAGGCAGTTTGCAGGCAGACATGGAGTTGTCTGGTGTGCAGTGGTCAAAGCTGAAAGACGTCTGTAACGTCCTTCAGTGTTTTGAGGAATACACATGGCTGGTAAGCACAGACGACGCCATCATAAGCATGAGCATCCCACTTATGCGCCTGCTCATGCAAACTTTGACGCACATTAAGGAGCAGGCGTCTGCAGCCGAGGAGGAAGAGAAGGAGGGAAGCCTTGATGACAGTCAGCCATTGTCTGCCCTGGGAAGTCTCATGGACGAGGTGGGGGAAGATGACGAAGAGGAAAAGGATGATGGGGATGATTATTTTGGGGAGGAGGATGCTTCTCAGGGGGCAAGAAAAAATGTTGATGTGGCAAGGTCAGGTACAGGGTTTGTGTGTGACTGGAGGGATGTTGATTTGCCAGAAAGTGCTCCTCCACTCAGCACTCGCAGGGCATCATTGACACCTGGAACATTGGCCCACATGTCTGATTATGCCTTGCAGATCCTAAAAAGGGACCCCCGCATTGCCAAAATGATGAACGATGACGACTACTGGTTGGCCAGCATCCTGGATCCACGCTAAAAAAGCAAATTCCAAAACATCATGCCACAGGAAAACCAAGAGCAAATATTGGCTAACAAACAAGCAACTCTGGTAAACCGTTTGTTTGAGGCATTCCCAGCACACAGCGGTGGTGATGTTTTTCCAACGAGCCGTAGGGGGCAACATGGAAGAGGTGTTCATGGTGCACACAGCCAAAGTGGCGTTGGACAAAGGGGTTTCATGACCATGTGTGGACTGATTTTTCAAGTACCGCTCACACGACTGGTAATACTGCATCGATCGAAAGTGACAGGAGACAGCAGTTCTCAACTATAGTTACAAACTACTTCTCCTCCCATATTGATGTTCTCCCTCACCGTTCATTCCCCTTTGATTATTTGGCCAGTAAACTTGACACCTGGCCTGAATTGGCACAATATGCCTTGCAGGAGCTCGCTTGCCCTGCTGCTAGTGTGTTATCTGAACGAGTCTTCAGTGCTGTTGGATCAATCCTGACAGAAAAAAGGACCCATCTGTCGACCCAAAATGTTGATGATCTAACCTTCATTAAAATGAACAACGCATGGTTTTCAAAGTATTTTGTCCCACCCTCCCCTGCTGACACGTAGGTTGCCAGAAAAATGGCTTGCTTTTGTCCTCTTCTTCCGCGGACGTCTCCAATTACTCCATTTGCAGCTGCTAAATGTCCAACATCAACATATGCCATTTTTTCCACCTCCCTAACTGGGCTGCCTCCCTCCACAGGGCCGGGGTCACCACCTGGCGCACGCACCCGTGCGAGTGCCGTTGCCCTGGACAGGTGGGTGGGCACACTCTTTGGCAACGGCACTGGCACAAGGTCCCTCATAGTAGAATCAAGTGTCTCTGATGGTGGGGGTGCACACCCGCCATCAGACACACCGGCGTACTATGAGGGGCCCTGTGCCAGTACCGCCGCCCACGAGTGGGCCCCCCTGCTTGCTCAGGGCACCAACACTTGCAATACTTACCTCTCCCTGCTCCACCACTGTGTAGTCTGGCCTGTTAAAAACTTCACTGAGACTGCCAATACAAATTTGGTGAAATGATAGTTGATGGTTAAGACGTAGCTATGCCCTGCGCTGCTGGGCTCTATCTTCAGATGATCAATGGCTTCCATTTGTTATGGACGTCGACTCACAATAAGATGCAGTGGTGGTTTATCATCAGCTTTCACAGTTTTCTGACTCACAGACGTGTGACATTCCTGCCCACATTTTTAAATGTGTCCTCTCATGCTAATCCAATAGAATCGCCTACAGCCTGTGGCTTGTGTCTTTTGCACTCCAAAGTTACCTGACAGATCATGATAGGCAGTGAGGACAATGTCTACATCTGTCCCTGTGATCTCAATTTGATGGAGATGAGTAACGGTAATGGGTTCCACGGTACTGCAATACAGCAAACCTTTCTTCACAAGAACTGTTTTCGCTGTCTCCACAGACAAAGTAATTGAGCGTCAGCATCACCTCTTAGAATTCTCCCGGGAGTTTTTACCGTGATTAGTAATTCCAAAATTTCTGCAATCAGACGACTTTCCGTCTGTACTTGTATCCATCTCGTTTCCTCTTGCGGAGAGTCTGGACTGTATTACTGAGACTGAAATATATATGAAGATTGAAAAATACCCCAACAGTGTATACTGGTGTACGCTTCGAATACATAACCCTTTTTCTACTTTTTAGATTCTTGTCTAATCCATACTGAGGCTGTGAGTGTCTTTGTCGGACTCCGGAAATATACACGCAGATTTTTAATGTTTAAACTATGCTATATATACCTGTTATCCGGTGATACTATACCCTTTCTCAACTTTCTACAATCTTGTTGAATCCATACTGGGCCTGAGAACGTCTGAGTCTGCCTCCTGATTAGAGATGAGCGGTGTTCGAGTCGACCTGTTCGCCATGTTAAAATTCCAGATGTTTTGGGCGCTGTTCGAGCCGAGCCGTTCGTCGAACTCGAACACTTTGCTTAAAATTCGTCTGTTGGAGGTTCCGTTCGAGAACGGTTCGCTCACCAAAAGCGTAACTTCATTTTCACATTAATAATGGTTTTCAATGTTAATAAACTGTTTCATGGCATAGTAGCGGTGTGTGGTAGCAAGCGGTGTAGTACACCTGTCAAGGAGCTACACCTTGTGTGTTTCTAATTATTTTTTACCGCATCTTATCCAGAAAATCCTTTTGGGCCTTGTAGCACTGTCTGCTACTCAGCAGAGGAGCCCACCAGTGAACCAAGCTATGCCACCTGTTTATGTAAGAACTGCGTGCTACTCAGCATAGGAGGCCTGCTGTTAAGCAAGCTACAGCACCTGTGGTTTGGACACTTAATTTTTTCATTTTTTCTGGAATGCCGCTAATTTGGAATTCCGGTTGATCTGCACTTACTGGGAAATCCTCGTTCGCGGGGAAGAATTGTAATCCCAGATCCCCATCACTAACTGGGTTGAGCGGATTATCTGCACCTGTAAGCGACACATGCTGGACCTTTCAATGTAGTGTGCATGCAGCCCCCGACATGTAAGGGCATGACAGACCTGTTATTGATCGATCTCGCGTGCCAGAGCCTTGCGTGTCCCTCTAGTAAGTTTGACACGTACTGCGGGGGCATGCTGGAGTTTCGTTCGCTAACGGAATTAAGCTGACAAATTGCTAGCACAACTAAAAACGTACATCCACCACCACCCACAGAATCATCAAAGCTTGCAATCTGTCAATCTTTTCTTTAGCTGGCATGGTTGAGTTTTCCCGGGTGGAGTCAAATTAAGCCGCAGGCTCCACTCCTGGTGGTGCCCTTCTGGACATTCCTTTAAGGTTCAGCTTTGCAACCATATTGACCCCGAAAACCAAATACTTTGCCTTCATGGACGCTGTTCGGAGGTTCGTGGAAAAAACGCCGCCTGATCAGCAGTTGGCCTAATTTATGGTGGGAAGTGCGACGGTATATGATCGTCTTCGATTTCAGATTTTTACTGTTTTTTGGTATTTTGCATTTTTATTCCAGCCTTTCTTGACTTCATAAGGGCATGACATGCCTATATCTGTATCTTCTCCTCCTCCTTTTACTCCTCCACCTCTTTTCTATATGTAGTTGCCGTTTTCCATATGTTATTTTTGTTTTCTGAGCATTTTGTCTGCTTTGGGACACCTTTTAAGGTGTTTTGTAATTGTTTTCTATGTGTTTGTATGTGTTTGCCTGCCATTGTCTTCAATGGTGTTCGACGTTGTTCGTCGAACGTTCGACAAACATTCAACGAACTTGCCTCGTGTTCGACGAACCAAAACGAACTGGAACACTAGCGGGGTTGCTCAACTCTACTCCTGAATATATAGACGTACATTTTTAATGTTTAAACTATGCTATATATACCTGGTATCTGGTGATACTGTACCATTTCTGCCAGGAAGTCCTCCTCCATCCACCACTCTAAGTGTATCATTGACACCTGGAACATTGTCCCACATGTGTGATTATTTCTTGTGGATCTTCTTGTTCTTGTTACGCTTGTGATACTTTACCCATTTACTGCTTTTTATATTCTGGTCTAATCCTAACTGACCAAGTGAGAGTTATTTTCTGACTGTGGAAATAAATACTGAGATTGACAACAATGACCCCTACACTGTGTACATCTGTGCTCTTCAGATCCATTACCGTTTTACGGCTTTTTATATTGTGTTGTAATCCATACTGAGCCTGAGAGCATCTGTGTCTGCCTCCTGAAATATCTATGGAGATTTAGAATGTTTAAACTATACTATATATACCTGCTATCTGATGATACTGTACACTTTTTCTACTTTTTATATTCTTGTCTAATCCATACTGAGCTTGTGAGCGTCTCTGTGTGACTGATGGTATAAATAGGGAGATTGACAATCATCATTTGACTGTATAGAGCTGTACGCTTCTGATACAGTACCATATATCTGATGTTATTTTGGGTTCATGTTCTGCAACATTTTGAAGTTTGGTGGAAGAGGCCGCGGACGTGGGCGTGGGGGGGCCAGCTGGTGCTGGTGGTGCATCTGCTGGTAGTGGCAAAAGCACAATAGCAGCTAAGGCAGGAGGTGTTGAGCCTGCATCATGGTCTGGCTCCAGAACGCCTGGAAGGCTACCTTTCTGGGAGTAGGTTAACCGCTTTTAAAGCCAGAGCATCAGGAACTGGTTTTGGCTTACATTGCCGAAACAGACTCCAGCAAATATGCCCTCCTCTTCTGAAGTTTCAAAAAATGCAAGCACTGAGTCGTCAAGTGCTGGCTCCTGGTCAGGAAGAACCCCTTTCCTTGTGCCCTTCACCCCCACCAAAAGTGAATAATGCAGCAGGCCACACTTCACATTAGTCCATGTAGCTATGTCCCACATACCATGCCTGGGTTAGCAAGTCAAATCGTGAATTCCCCAGTCCAAGATGAATCTGACATGGAGTGTGGGAGGCCAGCCAGGGCAGTGGGCTTAATCGGTACCGGGCCGGTGTCTCAGAGAGATGTGTCACGCTGGTGGTGATGACCCGTTCTGTGGCCCTGGGCGTCCATGCAAAGGGGTGAATAACGTTTATAGGTGAATGGTACGTGATGCCACCTGTGGTTTCTGATCAGATTGACCCGCACTGCAGTGTTGCTTCTCTGGGACAGATGTTGTGGTGCAGCTAAGATGTAGAAGCCCTGCACAGGTAGGGCCGTAGTCGCAGGGCAGATGAAAGAGTTGGTAGATGGTGTGCAGTGCAGGATGTAGAAGAGCCGTGTGCCAGGCGCAGGAGAAAGATGACAGACACAGTCGTGCAGTTCCTTTACCTGTACTTGGTAAGTGCCGTCCAGGACCCAGAGTACAGATGGAGAAGGAGTTGGTCAGCCTGGAAGCAAATGTGGAATTCTCTCTCTGCAGATAGGTAGTGTGGCCTCCGTTCTAGCGCTTATCTGAGGTACTCGCAGTACTGAGTTCACTGAAGTTCCCCCTGTTGACTCTCTTTTGGAACTTTCTCGTATGGCAGGCAGCCATAGCCTTTTCCTTCTGGCTCACACACGTCGCTGCTGGGGCCTCCGAGCCTTAGTTGGGAACAGAGCATTTACAGCTGCTACTTCCTCCGGTTTCTGCTGCAGGACCGTCAGTGTCCCTACAAACTCTGAGACCGAAATCCGGACCATGCGCTTCAGCTAGGAGTGAGCCTTAACTCTGCTCATCCTCCTGATCCCCTTCTCACGTCCACACACTTCCCTGTTATGAACTCATTTTCGGCTCCACCAGTTGAGAGTTCCCCTCCTGTTCTCCCTCTGGTGGTGACAGGAGGTAGTGAGGTTGGTTTAAGTGGTAGTTATCTGCCACCTGATGAGGAAGATATCGATTGGATCTCTGGAGTATCAGACTGGATATAAGACAGCCGACGCCCTATCCTAGTGCTGGTGTTTCAGTCTGTTTCTCAGGTACTGGACTTCAGCTCTCTTCCAGTCTTCTCAAGTTAAGTTTGTTTTTTGCTATCGTTCACACTTGCGCTTGTTGGTCAGTTCAGTTTCTTGTGTGGTCAGCCTGCCCCTGCTGGGGGCTATGCTGAATTTCCACTCCTATGTATCAGTATTTGCCAAGCTGCTTTTTGTCCCTTATTGGATAGGCCTCTTTTTGCTCTGTCTCAGAATATTTCAGAGTGCTGATATAGGTGTAGAAGTCTAGTGACTTCAGGGTTAATTTTGTTATCAGAAGTGTTGGACAATATTTTTGTAGGTTTTTTTTGGCAGATTGCAGACAGTGTCTTTCCTTTCCTGTCCTGTTTAGTTAGCCGGGCCCCATCGTTTTCTCAGCCTATTTTCCTGCCTTTGTTTGTAATTTCATCTTATTTCACTGTCAATACATGTGGGGGGCTGTCTTTCCTTTGGGGTCTGCTCTGGGGCAGTTAGTTTTCCTCTTTTCCTGCTTTAGGCTTATGTAGCTCTCCGGTTGTGACGAGGCATCTAGGAGCATCGTAGGAACGCTCCACGACTACTGCTAGTTGTGTGGTTAAGTTCAGGGATCTGCAATCTGCATACTTACCAACTTCTCTGGTTTTCTGAGACTTAGCTTGTTGTTTATTTTTTCCTCCTTGGTGACCCATTCATAACACTTCCCCTTCCCTTCACAGACTGCCCTAACTTACCTCCTCCCGACCACAGGGAGCAGCTCCTCAGCAGTCAGGTTCGGAGGTCTCCCTGCTGGCCTGGAGTGGGAACTGTGTTGTGTGTTGGTTTAACTGCTAGAGAGATCCTTCATTGCTCCCAAGCATGACATCACACTCCCTAGGAGGAAGGTAATGCCACTGTGGCGACCGTATTCCTGGGGGCACCACAAGTGCACTGATGCCCAGCCACTGCTAGATGATTCTGCTGGTACATTGACCCAGACCACTACATTCCCCTCGTACTCTACACAGCCAGAATCTGACCCTGATGAAACTCAGGTTCCCCTTCCCGCATAATATACCACCTTACACGGTGGCAAAGAGGAAGGTGCAGATGAAAGTGCAGGTTCCTTGAGCAGGTGGGGGGGCATACTCATGGGCGACGGCACTGGCACAGGCAAAGTTGAAATACTTACCTCTCTCTGCTCCACCGCCGTGACGTCTTCAGTGTTTCCTGACAGTGACATGCTGGTCTGAGAGCGAGATGACATCACGTCTGTACGCTCTCTGCCTAAACAGTCCAAGTGCAGTGAGATGGAAGATGGGGACGACGAAGAGTCCAGACTAGTACAGGGATTCCCTAGCGAGGAGACTTATTTAATTGTTTTCAATGTTGGGACAGCTATTTTTGGGGAGCACTATACTCTGGAGAATGATATATGAGGCCCACCATACACTGGTGCATTACAAAGGTGGACATCAGACACTGGAGCAGCATTTACAGGGCCCATTATGCACTGGAGCATTAGAAATGGGGCCATTATATATGGAGCATTATTTGGGCCCATAACACAGTGGAGCTTCATCCATGGGGACCAACATATACTGTAGCATAATGTGGAGCTCATCATATACTGTTTCAAACATTATATGGGACCAATGATTCTCTATGGAGAAATATATGGGCCTCATTACTCTGTATAGCGCACTATGCGGTTGCCATAATACTGTATGGAGTAATATACTGTCCGTTTTTTGAGCTATTGGAGAATTTAAAATGGATATCAGTCATGAGATGTAAGAAGTGAAGTATTTTTCATTGTACTATTCCGCTACTTCTCTGCCATATCAGAGGATCATGAATTGTGGCATGTGTTAAAAGAACCCAGTGACACTCTTTGGCCCAGGGCCCATGAAAATCTGGAGCCAGCCCTACCTCCCCCACAACTTTAGCCAAATAACCCCCAGTTTTTAATGCCTAACTAATATTATAAAGTAAATTAAGGTTGACAAGCTTAAGTAATAAGAATTGATGTTTTTCGCATTAAAATGGGCCCTGTAGGTGTGTATCGTGCCTTCCACTCTCTGCTGACCTTGGTTCCCCATTGACTTGCATTGGGTTTCATGTTTCAGTCGGCCTTCGACTTTTCACGATAATCGGCCGATTTTGTTCGACCCAACTTTTGAGAAAGTCGGGTTTCATGAAACCTGACTCGACCCGAAAAAAGGCAAGTCGCTCATCTCTAGCTGTGACCACTCTATTCCCACAAAAGACTCGAAGACACGGTGGCAACCTATGTGTGAGCCGGGACATGACAGATGGAGTCCCCGAAGCAGGCTACAGTCATTTGTCATGCGAGTAGAGTTCCAAGGAACATCTGAGAGGAGGAACTTGGGTTTAACACACAACTACAAGTATTTCAGTTTAAGCATTAGTGAGGAGACGTTCAGAACAGGCACACGAAAGAGAGAGCTGGAAAGGTTAATATCATCTGCCTGGGAGTTGGCTGAGCCCCTGATCTGGAGATGCAGCATTGAAGCGGGCACCTGTCTGTGCCAAGAACGTGAGTAAAAGAACTGGAACTGCATTCATCTGTCTCATTGCCTTCTTCCTGCGCCAACCCACTCAGCACTGCTACATCTCTGTGCCTAACACTGCACCATCTACTTCTCATCACTATCTCCTCATTTGTGAACCTCATCTACTCTGCCCTGGGACTTCAGCCCTACCTGTGGAGGGCTACAACATCATTGCTGCACCACACCATCTGTCCCAGAGAAGCAACCCTACAGTGCAGGTCAAACTGACCAGAAACCACAGGTGGCGTCACAAAGCATCTTAATAACTTTATCCCCATCACTCTACCCCTTTTACATTGACCGCCTGAGGCCACGGGCCGGGTCACTGCCGCTGTGACATCTCCCATAGAAATCCACAGGCCCGGCACCGAGTACCCCACGGCCTCTGGGGGCGAGTCACATAGTTATCATCAGATTATCATACAGGGCTTCTTCTATACTTTGACATTGTCAGTAAGACTACAGTCACGCTATCAGTATTTGGTCAATATCTCACATCAGTATTTGTAACCCAAAACTAGGAGTGGGTGAAAAATCCAGAATTGGTGCTCTTGTTTCTATGATACGTTTTTCTGGTTGTTCCATCCCTGGTTTTGGCGTACAAATACCGAGGAAAAATACTGACCAAATACTTATAGTGTGACCATAGCCAAATACTTACAACTTTCACTTTTTCTGTCTGATGACACTGGAGGGGTCCAGGTAAATCTGGATGGTAAATTTGGGCACATACCTTGCCAGCATATAGTCCTCTTTGTCTACTAGCATCTACTGACCTCCGTTAATAGTTGGAATACTTCATCCAATCAAATCACATACTTCACCAACATGGAAGCTGCATGTAAAGAAACGGCATACCCAGACACAAGCATACTGACTGACAACTGACAGTAAATATTAGGACACTCAAAGTGAAAAAAAATTGCATCCACATACACACTCCTTTCATCCTTCTTAAAAATGTTCTATTAAACAGACAGTTGGTTACCAACAATCACCATCCACTTACCCATAGCCATATATTATGAGATCGGTTTGACATTTCTAAGACTGCATTTGTATTAAAGAACTCAAAAGGAGCACAAAATTAGATCTCAGACTGTATATATATTTTCCAGGCAACAAATGGCTTTGCAGTATCTAACATTCCAAGAGAATCGTAGGTACAGGCGATATTAAATTTCATGAATGATCACCTTTATTTAAACCTACGACTAAAAAGTGTGAAAAATTACATTAGTTATTGTTTTAATTTTTTTTATATTTAATTATACAATTGTTTTTTGTGTTCTTTTTTTACATTTTTATATTCACATTATGTTAATTTCTCTTTTCATTCTTGCTTTGTTCCTTTTTGGTTTAGTTGTTCTGAGCTTCACTTCTATAATCATTCATGTCAGTAGTTTGTATACACTTCATCATTTGTGTTTGTACCTTTTCATTTTTATTGCACTTGGAAAAACTTACAGCATCGTACATACAAAAATCTAAACACACCGCTGGCTGGGCTGTTTGCTTTATGACCCATACATCTGAGCAGTATGTGTATGTGTAAAATTGCTTTTCTAATTCAGCGTTATGTGTTTTTTTTTTTTTTAAATCCCTAAATATTTTATAGAGGAAATTTATGAAGCGTTGAAACATCTGCCAATTTAAATTAACTGGAATTCCATAATGTTTAATGACAGTTTGCTTTAGGAAATATACATAACAGAATGAATTGTAGTTTATGCTTTAATTTTGGGATGAAGTTAACATTACTGTACAAGACAATAAAACTGATCAGCTTTGGTAAGCAATACATTAAAATAGACTGGAACACTGTTTTGGCAAAACCCTTCATACACATGCATACTTGACTCAAAAGAGCACGCATGAGTTCTGTAAAGGGAGAGAAGATACCTCTGATGACTTCTTACCTCCAGGGACAACACCAGGAATGTATGCTTACATTTAAAGGAGTTACCTGTGACTTTCTTTATATTTTCCTCATGGGGCTAAGAACTTCTCAGCATGAAATTACTATCTATCTGTTTGTGCTATCAAGAATTCTCCTGCTTCCATTGACATCGAATCCACAAGGCAGCTCTTTCTCTTCCGGTCTGCTGACTGTGCCTCATTGCTAACATCATGCTTATTGACAGTCGATTCCCCGCAATTAGATAGTTGGCTGTCAGCATGACATCAGTAGTAACACCACATCGACTGAGCAAAGAAAAAAAAGAGAGGAACCTGCTCTGTAGATGTGATGTCACCTCAAACAGTAGAATCGCCTGCAAAAGTCCCATGACTGCTCCTAGCCATCTCTGGGCAGATCAGGCAGCTTGTTTGAAATTAGCTGCTAGTATGTTCTCAGCCCCATTCTAAAACATCATTAAAGTCCTGAATAACCACTTTAAGATACCAGATCATTTTGCAATAGCCCTGATTGGGGCTATTCCGTTCACTGTTATCCACCCCCACACAGTATCCACAGCCAATTGAATAACCATAGACAACTGGTCTCGGGGATAACAGCTGCTTTACTTCAGCAGAACGGGGAGATATAACATGGAGTAATGGTAACAGTTCACTTGGGGAATCCACGGCCAATACAGTTCAGGATTGAATTCTGACACAGAATTGAGGTTCTGGAGCTTTAAGAACTGGTATTAGTTAGAAGCTGTACTTGCAGGTAATTATAAGAGAGTTCAAAGTCTCTTGGTGGCATAAAGGCAGAAGAGGGATCATACGGCAATATGTCCAGACCTGAAATCCCGTATTCATTTTCTCAGCTAGTCACAGTCCGTGCAGAGATATGCTTGACGTAAATAGCAGATAATTTGCGGTGAGGCGGGGGACCCTCAATTTCCTCAACACGCAGAGCAATAGGTTCTTCTGTACACATTTAGTGTGACCTAATGCTGGAGAAACACGCCTTAAACCGGACAGCAGGGATCCAGGGTTAAAAAAGGTTAAAAGTCTTCAGCCATCTTGGCTGTATAAGTCATGGTAAGATCCAAGGCGCTAGGCCTGGCTGTGTAAGTCTTGGAGCCTGGAGGGGGTCAGGAGACCCCTCACATGAGGTCTGCTCTGGGTCACATCTTGAACCAGACTCCTCAGGGAACCTTCCAGAACCCTGTCTGGTCTCCACAGAGACTGGAGGAAGCTCCTCCCATTAAGCCTTGGTGACAAAGTCACCGACCAGTAGGAAAACTCTCAATTCTTGTGTCAGACTTCACATTGTGAGATTAATATAAATCATGAATATATGAGATTAGTGAGTAATGGATTCATTTAAACCATAAAACAGTAAAAGGGATAACTTAGGGGTGAGTTGAGGTGTAGAAAAGCTACTCACGGTCCAGGGTTACTTAAAGGGACATACCCATTCTGGACCGGGTCACTACATTTTCTCTGCAATATATTGTAAAGGTAACCTGTACCCTGACTGATGCTATCTAAACCTTGGGTGGCATGAATTAGAGCCTGGCTGTATGATATTCTTTGAAGATCATTTTAGTGCACCTGCAGGTGATTGACAGATCTTTCCCCCAAATGTACTTTGGGAGAGACCTGTCAATCACCTACAGTAGTGCTGGAAAGAGCTGGCTTGGGACAGAGCCAGACTAGTCCGGTCTTTGACTATGGTCCCTAGATAGGATCTTTTATGCATATTTTCTTTGAAATGCTATTGCATTTGAGAAAAGAAAATATACCAGGCTGCAACTGTGCAGTCAGAATCTAATTCATGGTGTCCACAGTTTAGGCAGCATGAATCAGATGACAGGTTGCCACTAAGGTTGCCAATACAACTTCTGCTCTTACTCAACATTAAAGAAATATTAGCTTGCATATCTTCTTTGGGGAGTAACGTTCAGTAGCACAGATGTTGGGAGCAAAAACTTTGACACTTTGTGCTGGTAACAAGTCATATTTAATTCTTGTTACCTACACCTGGTTTGCACATTCAGTATTTCAGGGTTTTTTACATCAGTGTTTGCAAGCCAAGATCGTGAGTGGAAAAATCAGAGGAAAAGTATAATAGAAACACGTCACCTCTTCTGTATTTATCACCCACTCCTGAATGTGTGCACGTGGCCTTAAATATATGTTTTGCAGCCCTCATATGCAGTATACTCTTTACTCCTCTGTATATTGTTCACAATTGCCAATCACATAGCATTGATAGATGTGTTAAAAGCAAAAACTTGCCACCATTTTGCATTTTTATCACTGTGTGGTAGTATCTTTAAAAATTTCTGCAGCTCAGAATCATAGTCTATTGCTCAAAGGATACATTAACCCCTTCACAACCTGGTACGTGAAGCATGGGGCTTTGGGGCAAAGGGACCAGGACGACGGATTCGTTTACATGAAAGAATGAATGGGACCATGTATCGTGAGATTTTGAGTGCAAACCTCCTTCCATCAGCATTGAAGATGAAACGTGGATGGGTCTTTCAGCACGATAATGATCCAAAGCACACCGCCAGGGCAACGAAGGAGTGGCTTCGTAATATGCATATGAAGGTCCTGGAGTGGCCTAACCAGTCTCCTGATCTCAACCCTATAGAAAACCTTTGGAGGGATTTGAAAATCCGTGTTGCCCTGTGACAGGCCAAAAACATCACTGCTCTAGAGGAGATCTGCATTGAGCAATGGGCCAACATACCACCAACAGTGTGTGTCAACCTTGTGATGACTTACAGAAAACGTTTGACCACTGCCATTGCCAACAAAGGATATATAATAAAATATTGAAATGAACTTTTATTAATGACCAAATACTTATTTCTACCATAATTTGCTAAATATATCTTGCCATATTAGACAAGGTGATTTTTTGGATTTATTTTCTTATTTTGACTCTCATAGTTGTGGTCTACCTATGATGTCAATTACAGGCCTCTCTCATCTTTTTAAGTGCGAGAACTTGGTGGCTGACTAAATACTTTTCTTCTCCTCTGTACATCTCATTGAGGTGTTAGGGTTTTTACTGTGACATGGAAGTGTCTAAGACAATAAGAGACCAGCCTTAAATCGTTATTGATGGAGCCAATTTTGGCATTGATATTCTAGCTTCATTTTTCAAACTTGACCAAGTGTCACTTTACGTGGTAATAACTCTGAAATGCTTTAACATATCCCAGTGATTCAAATATCTTTTTTTCATAACATGATGTACTTTATGTTGGTGATAAATTTAGGTCCATATGTTTTTGCTAATAAAAATATCTGGAATTTGAGAAAAAAATATAAAAATTAGCAATTTTCAAACACTGAAAACTTATACCCACAAAACCAGATATGTATGAAAAAGAGAATAGCAGCACTCCAATTCCAAAACAGAGTGGGTTTATTCACCCAACATGGCCACGTTTCAGTTCATGTGTGGTATAACTCACAGATAGCTACACCACACAACCTAGTTAATAAACATTTGTCATATGTGAAAACTGTGTCAGGATCATTTTAAAATGTATTTTTTTATACTTTAGCATAATAGTAGAGTTAAAATTTAGCAGCAATTTTTTTCATTGAAATATACAAATCCTTCAGGTGCTTCACATGAATTTTTGTAAAGTAGAACACATTTTTTTGTCTGTAAAATATTATTTTAGCTATACATTTATCATTTTCATAATGGCTGACAGGAGAATAAGGACCCTACAATTTGTTACACAAATTTTCATGAATATGGTAATATTCCATATGTGGTCAAAAACAGCATTTGTATTCACTGAGGTGCCAAAACAGCCGAAATCTCCCCGAAAGTGACCTTATTGTGAAAACTTGACTCCTGGAATTTATTTAGAGGTGTGATGAGAAAATTTCACTGGAAAGGAGTGTAGATGCCATGTCACATTTTCAGAGTTCATGAGGTGTTGAATTAACAGAACATTGCCTCCCCTCCATATATTGCTCTATTTTGAAAACTAAATCATCAAGAAATTAATCTAGGGGTGATGTAAGCAGTTTCAGTTTACGTGTACTTCACAGAATTTTAGAAGATTTCGCAAAGAAAATTTTAAAATGTTTTTTTTTTTTACACAACATTTTTACTTTAGCCTCAACATTTTCATTCTCATATGTGGACTGTGAAATATGTTATATAATTTCCGTCAAGGTCAGTCATACCTTATATGTGGTTGAATACTAATGTTTGGGCACATGGAAGGACTTCAAAAAGAAATATCACCATTTGGCTTTTGAATGGTTTGTGGTTGCCAGAACAGCAAACTCCCATCAGGTGACCCCACTTTTGAAAGTAATCCAATCAAGGAGTTCATATGGACCTATACACTGTGTATACAACGTGAATATTTTGACCATATCCTCAATTTTATGCATATCTTAGGCTACTTTCACATTAGCGTTTTTTACCGCTGTGCTTCGTGCGCAATAGAAACGCATGCAAAAAATGCATCATGCATTTTGCATGTGTTTGCTTTTTTTAGGTGCATGCATTTCTAGCCATGTTAACTCTTAAAATGCCTGCGTTCCCATAGATTGTAATGTGTTATTTTAGCGCATTCCGTGTGCATGAGTTTTTTTGACACAGGTTGGACGGACCAAAAATGCAACAGGTTGCGTCCGGCGCACCTAGGCGCACACTACAAAAAAATGCATGCCCATGAAAATGCATACAAATGCGTGCAAACGCTAGACCATGCACCCCTATGGTCAACATATGGGTGCATGGCGCATGCGCATGATGCGCTGTGCTAAAAACGCTAATGTGAAACCAGCCTTATGCAAGCTGTGTAAACTTGAATGCTTATTGGTCTGAAGCATATGTGCATTTCTGAAATGAGGGAAATGGTGGCCTTCAGGTGCCCAAGATGATGGCCTAAGGTGGTGACCTAAGGATATCAATACCTGTTATCAAGGTGAGCAGAATTAATAGGCAGCTTGTTTATTTTATGCAAAACTGCCAATAGAAAGTGATTGAACTGATTTTGAAAAATAAGACAATTTTAAAAGTGTTTCAGAGGGATGTAGCACTCTTGAATTTGACAAGATATTGAGGCATAATCACAGAACCATCAAAAGTTGTGTTGCAAAAGTCAACAGAGTCGCTAAGAAACAGACGCACATTAACTGCCAAGATTTGAGAAGTAGCAAATATGTAGCTACCAGTAAGCCATTATCCTCCAGTGCTGCATATTCCAGAACTGTAACCTCCATGAAATGCCCAGAAGTAAAAGATTTTCAGTGGTCACAGACATGGCTAAGGTAGGGAAATCTTAAACCCAACCACCACTGAATAAAACAGAAGTTGAAACATCAAGAATGGGCTAAGAAATATCTGAAGACAGATTTTTCTAAGGTTTTATAGATTGATGAAATGAGAGTGACTCTTAAATTATATGAAAATTGGGGTCATTGCTAGATCAGTAATGGGAACAGTCTTTCACTGCTATGTGCAAATGTAAGGGGGTGAGACAGAATTACCACCTTGCTCCCCTTCCCTTTAATTGTCTTCCATCTGTTAATTTTTACATATGCTAATGTTGGTAATGTCTATCATTAATATTTGCGGTACTGCTCCATAGTAATATGTGTTATCGCTCACACATGGTACTGCCACATTCATGCATGTGTTACCATCCTTTGAAAAACTGTGTTATATTATGTTGTGTTCCTTTAGTGTTATGCTGTAAATAATATTATACAATTTGAGGGTCACCAATGCTCATGTACAATTTAGGGAAAGTAAAGTTCATCCTTTTCGGACATTAGAGGAGGGCACCTTATTATTATAGTTCTTATAGACAAGGGTAGGTGCAGTTCCATTGTGGGTCACTAGATGGGGCATACTAGTGTGCACTGTAGGTATAGTTTATAGTATGGTTATAGGGGGTTGTTATGAGTTCATTTTCCCCTTCACCATTGAGGTCTGATGAACTCCCTTTTCTGGTGAAGGAAGGTAGTGAGGCTGATTACCAAGCACCTGAGCTGGGAGAGGATGACTGGGCAACAGGGATCTCTGACTGGATATAAGGCAGCCGACGCCCTTCTGCCTCGCTGGTGATTCTCTGTGGAATTCTAGGAGACCAGTCTGATTCCTGCTCCTCAAAGGCTAAGCTTTCTGCTTTGCCTTTTTGCATTTGTGTTTTGGTTTTAGTTTGCCTTGCTTTTCTGGATTCTGCCATTCCCTGCTGGGGTGAGCTGAATTCCTTTTTTGTCGGTTTGCTCTGTCTTCAGAGAATACCTGAGTACTGACATAGTCTTTTTGAAGCCTAGCGTCTTCAGGGCCTTTTTCCCTGTCAGTCTGTTGGCTCTTATTTTTATAGGGTTTTTCGCGGATTGCAGACAGCAGCTTTCCTATCCTGTCCTATCTAGTTAGCTTGGGCCCCATCATTTGCTCAGTCTATCTTTCTATCTGTGTTAGTGTTTTTTCTTCTTGCTTCACTGTCATTATATGTTGGGGGCTGCCTATTGCTTTGGGGTCTGCTCTGGGGCAGTTTAGATTTCCCTTTCTGTCTTTAGGCTAGGCAGTTCTCCGGCTGTGATCGAGGGGTCTAGGGCATCGTAGGAACCCCCCACGGCTACTGCTAGTTGTTGTTGATAGGTTCAGGGGTCTGCAATCCGATAGCTGTCAACTTCTCTTGTTTTCTGGACTTAGCTAGCATTTCTGTTTTTGCCTCCTACGGTGATTCATTCATAACAGGGGGTTAAGTGTTGTGAGTTCATTTTCCCCTTCACAACTGATGCCCAAGGAACTCCCTCTTCTGGTAAAGAAAGGTAGTGAGCCTGATTATCAAACACCTGAGGCTGATGATGATGACTGGCTGAGTGGAGTTACTGACTGGATATAAGGCTGCCGACGCCCTTCTGCCCTGCGGGTGATTTCTCTGTGGGATCCTTGGAGACCAGTCTGAATTCCTGCTCCTCTAAAGCTAAGTTTGCTGCTCGGCTTTTTGCATTTGTGCTTTGACTTTGTTTTGCTTTGTTTTTCTGGATTTCTTCCATTCCCTGCTGGGGTGTGCTGAATTCCTTTAGCTCTGTCTTCTGAAAATACCTGAGTGCTGATTTAGTTTTTGAAGCCTAGCTGCTTCAGGGTCTTTTTCATATCAGCTTGTTGGCTTATGTCTTTGATAGGGTTTTGACAGATTGCAGACAGCAGCCTTCCTGTCCTTTCCTATCTAGGTAGTTTTGGGCCCCGGCTTTGCTCAGTCTATCTTTCTGTCTGTGTTAGTGTTTTCATCTTGCTTCACCGTCATTATATGTTGGGGGCTGCCTATTGCTTTGGGGTCTGCTCTGGGGCAGTTTAGATTTCCCCTTTCTTTCTTTAGGCCTATTTAATTCTCCGGCTTTGATCGAGGGGTCTAGGGCATCGTAGGAACCCCCCACGGCTACTGCTAGTTGTGTTGATAGGTTCAGGGGTCTGCAATCTGATAGTTGCCAACTTCTCTGGTTTTCTGGACTTAGCTTGTATTTCTGTTTTTGCCTCCTACGGTGACTCAATCATAACAGAATCACCCGCCATACCGCAGATCCTAGGGTGCTCAATAGCAGGAAAGAATTGTAAAAAAAAAAAAAAAAAAAAGTGTGTATATTTTTTCCTCTATATCTCTGAGGCCGTAGGGGGAATTTTTTTTTCTCTCAATGGAGATAAAGCAATTGTCTGATCGTGTGGAGCAGCTCGCTGCGGAAGTGCGGGGAATTTCCGCCTACCTTGCTCGTTCACATGCTGCTGAACCAAAGATTCCTACACCTGATGTATTTTTTGGGGATCGGTCTAAATTTTTGAATTTCAAAAATAATTGTAAATTATTTTTTGCCTTGAAGCCTAACTCGTCAGGGAGCTCCGCGCAGCAGGTTAAAATTGTCATCTCTTTGCTGCGTGGCGATCCCCAGGATTGGGCATTTTCTTTGAAACCAGATGATCCTATTCTGACTAATGTGAACGCATTTTTTCAGGCCTTGGGGTTGTTGTATGATGAACCTAATACCATTGATCAGGCTGAAAAGACCCTGCTGGCATTGAACCAGGGTCGTGATTCTGCAGAATTGTACTGTCAAAAATTCTGAAAGTGGGCAGTACTTACTACCTGGAATGATAATGCCTTGGCTGCTCTCTTTCGGAAGGGGTTGTCAGAAGCCGTAAAAGATACTATGGTCTGATTTCCTGTTCCCTCTGGTCTTGACGATTCTATGTCATTAGCCATTCAGGTTGATCTGCGTTTGCGCGAACGCAAAGCTGCACGAGAGGTGTTGCCACCTGTTGAACAAATGTCTGAACCTATGCAATGTGATAGAGTTTTTTCCAGAGAGCAGCGTCAGGAGTTCAGAAGGCGTAATAAGTTGTGTTTTTTCTGTTGAGATGCCTCGCATATTATTTCTGTCTGACCTAAACGAGAGAAACGCTTTGCACACACGTTCTCTGTTGGGGGTGTTCAACCTAAGTTTCTTCTGGCTATTACTCTGATCTGCTCCCTGTCCACATTTTCCGCCAAGGCTTTTGTGGATTCGGGAGCAGCCCTAAACCTAATGGACTTGGATTTTGCTAAACGTTGTGGATTTCCGATGACACCTCTGCAGACGCCTATCCCTTTGAGGGGGATTGATGCTACTCCTTTGGCTAAAAATAAACCTTAGTATTGGACCCAGGTGGTAATGCGGGTCGCCCCAGACCATCATGAAAATTGCAGAATTTTGGTGTTGCATAATCTGCATGATACTATTGTTCTGGGGTTTCCCTGGTTACAAATTCATAATCCAGTTTTGGATTGGAAATCTGTGTCTGTGGTGAGTTGGGGTTGTCGGTGTGCCCTTAGTGAGGCTCCGGTTTTTTCCACCTCTCCTCAGTCGCATGATGTTCCTGACTATTTGGCGGACTTTAATGATGTATTTAGTTAGAATGAGTCTGCGTCTCTGCCTCCTCATAGGAGTTATGACTGTGCAATTGAACTGAGCCCGGGGTGTAAATTTCCCAAGGGTCGGCTCTTCAATTTATCTGTACCCGAGCACGAGGCTATGCGATCCTATATTAAGGAGGCGTTGGAGAAGGGTCATATTAGACCATACTCATCACCCTTAGGTGCCGGTTTTTTTTTTGTAGCCAAAAAGGATGGATCATTAAGAATTTGTATTGATTATCGTGCCCTCAACAAAATTACTGTTAAATATCAGTATCCGTTACCCCTGATTTCTGATCTATTCTCCAGAGTTAAAGGTGCTTGCTGGTTTACCAAGCTTGACCTCAGGGGGGCATGTAATCTTATTCGCATTAAGCATGGGGATGAATGGAAGACGGCGTTTAATACTCCGGAGGGACATTTTGAGTACCTGGTGATGCCTTTTGGGCTCACTAATGCCCCTTCTGTCTTCCAATGCTTCATGAACGATATTTTCCGAGATTTTGTCGATAAATTTTTGATTATCTATCTGGATGATATTTTGATCTTCTCCAAGGATTGGGATTCTCATGTGGAAATATTCGGACTGTGTTCCGGACCTTGAAGGAGAATTCCCTGTATGTCAAAGGATCTAAATGCCTTTTTGGAGTACAGAGGATTTCTTTTTTGGGATTTATTTTGTCCCCGTCAACTATTGAAATGGACCCGGCAAAGGTACAGGCCATTTACGATTGGGTTCAGCCCACTTCTTTGAAGGCCCTCCAGAAGTTTTTGGGTTTTGCTAATTTTTATCGGAAATTTATAGCAAAATTTTCTAGTGTTGCCAAGCCATTGACTGATTTGACTAAGAAGGGTGCTGATGTGTTAAATTGGTCTCCGGAGGCTGTTTCTTCCCTTCAGGAGCTGAAGCGAAGATTCACCTCCGCCCCGGTTTTGCGGCAACCTGATGTCTCACTTCCATTCCAGGTAGAGGTGGATGCTTCTGAGATTGGTGCAGGAGCTGTTTTGTCCCAAAAGGATCCTGTAACATCTAAAATGAATCCCTGTGCTTTCTTTTCCCGAAAGTTCTCTCCATCTGAACGTAACTATGATGTGGGGAATAGGGAACTGTTGGCCATGAAATGGGCATTTGAGGAGTGGAGACATTGGTTGGAGGGAGCTAAGCATCAAGTCGTGGTCCTCACTGACCACAAGAATTTGATTTACCTAGAGTCGGCTAAGCGCTTGAACCCTAGACAGGCTAGGTGGGCCTTGTTTTTTACACGTTTTGATTTTGTGGTTTCTTTTCTTCCTGGAACGAAGAATGTCAAGGCAGACGCCCTCTCTAGGAGCTTCTTTGCTGATTCTCCTGTGGTGACCAAGCCTGCTACCATCTTAGGCGAAGGGGTAGTTTTTTCTGCCATCTCGCCCGATTTGAGACGTGCTCTGGAAGAGTTCCAGGAGGACAAACCTGAGCGTTGTCCCAGTGGAAAGTTGTATGTTCCTGACCAGTGGAAGAAGAGAGTGATGTCTGAAGTTCATTGCTCTGCTTTGGCTGGTCATCCAGGTATTTTTGGTACTAGAGATCTGGTGAGTCGGTTTTTTTGGTGGCCCTCCTTGTCTCGTGATGTCAGGAATTTTGTGCAGTCCTGTGGGACATGCTCCCGGTCTAAATCGTGTTCTCGCTCTAGTGGGTTGTTGATGCCTTTGCCTGTCCCCAAGAGGCCATGGACCCATATTTCAATGGATTTCATCTCTGATATGCCTGTCTCTCAAAGGATGACTGTTATTTGGGTGATTTGTGATAGGTTCTCTAAGATGGTTCATCTTGTACCACTCCCTAAGTTGCCATCTTCCTCTGAGTTGGTGCCCCTGTTTTTACAACAGGTGGTTCGTTTGCACGGGATTCCTGAGAACATTGTATCTGACAGAGGAGTCCAGTTTGTGTCTAGATTTTGGAGAACTTTCTGTTCCAGGCTGGGAATTCAGTTGTCCTTCTCCTCTGCTTTTCACCCTCAGACCAATGGGCAGACAGAGAGAACAAACCAGACCTTGGAGTCATATTTGAGATGTTTTATTTCTGCTGATCAGGATAATTGGGTTTCATTTTTGCCCTTGGCCGAATTTGCTTTAAATAATAGAGCTAGTTCTGCCACTTTGATGTCACCTTTTTTTTGTAACTTTGGGTTTCATCCTCGATTTTCTTCAGGGCAGGTGGAGCCCTCTGCCTGCCCAGGTGTTGACACTGTGGTGGAGAGAATGCACCAGATCTGGGACCAACTGGTGGATAAGTTATCTCTCTCTCAGGAAAAGGCCCAGCGGTTTTCCAACCGACATAGGACCATTGGTCCCCAGTTTAAGGTTGGTGATATGGTGTGGTTATCATCAAAAAATATTGCTATGAAGGTGGCTTCTCCTAAGTTTAAGCCTAGATTTATTGGACCTTACAAGATTGTGGAGATTATTAGTCCGGTCTCTTTTCGTTTGGCTCTTCCTGTCACATTTAAAATCCATAATGTGTTCCATAAATCTTTGTTGAAGAGGTTTGTTGAACCTGTTGTTCCGGGGGTGGCACCTCCAGACCCTGTATTGGTTGAAGGTAACATGGATTATGAGGTAGAGAAAGTACTGGATTCCCGTCTGGCTAGACGGAGACTCCAGCATTTGGTTAAGTGGAAGGGTTATGGTCAGGAGGATAATTCCTGGGTCTCTGCCTCTGATATTCATGCCAAAAGATTGGTGCGTGCCTTTCATCGGGCTCACCCTGATCGCCCTGGTGGCGTGGTTGAGGGTTCGGTGACCCCTCCTCAAGGGGGAGGTACTGTTGTGAGTTCATTTTCCCCTTCACTACTGAGGCCCAAGGAACTCCCTCTTCTGGTAAAGAAAGGTAGTGAGCCTGATTATCAAACACCTGAGGCTGATGATGATGACTGGCTGAGTGGAGTTACTGACTGGATATAAGGCTGCCGACGCCCTTCTGCCCTGCGGGTGATTTCTCTGTGGGATCCTTGGAGACCAGTCTGAATTCCTGCTCCTCTAAAGCTGTTTGCTGCTCGGCTTTTTGCATTTGTGCTTTGACTTTGTTTTGCTTTGTTTTTCTGGATTTCTTCCATTCCCTGCTGGGGTGTGCTGAATTCCTTTAGCTCTGTCTTCTGAAAATACCTGAGTGCTGATTTAGTTTTTGAAGCCTAGCTGCTTCAGGGTCTTTTTCATATCAGCTTGTTGGCTTATGTCTTTGATAGGGTTTTGGCAGATTGCAGACAGCAGCCTTCCCGTCCTTTCCTATCTAGGTTGTTTTGGGCCCCGGCTTTGCTCAGTCTATCTTTCTGTCTGTGTTAGTGTTTTCATCTTGCTTCACCGTCATTATATGTTGGGGGCTGCCTATTGCTTTGGGGTCTGCTCTGGGGGCAGTTTAGATTTCCCCTTTCTTTCTTTAGGCCTATTTAATTCTCCGGCTGTGATCGAGGGGTCTAGGGCATCGTAGGAACCCCCCACGGCTACTGCTAGTTGTGTTGATAGGTTCAGGGGTCTGCAATCTGATAGTTGCCAACTTCTCTGGTTTTCTGGACTTAGCTTGTATTTCTGTTTTTGCCTCCTACGGTGACTCAATCATAACAGTTAAGTGTAGGAGGGGCTGCTGGTTGGCAAGACAGGAGTTTCTGGGACATTAGGTCAGACAGGGCCAGGGTGCCCATGTGTCCACATGGGCTATAGGCCCAGACTGCTCGGCAGCCAGGTAACATTAAATCACTGCAGCCCATGTTATCCATGGCCACTGTGCATCATAGCAGTGGGCCAGAACAGGGAGGGAAAGATGTGGCAAATCATCACCTGGGCAGATGACTTTAGAGCAGGAGTCAGTTTAACTGAGGAGATAAGGGAAGTTGGAGCTTTGACAAGATTGGCACAGATTGGCCGGATGCTTTAACAGAGGCAACCAAGCCTGTTGACTGATATTTTCGAGTCTGGGGCGAAACAAGCAGAAGGAATTGTCATCATGGCGAGGTTAGGCCAGGAAGGAATTGGGGAGCAGTCTAGGACGGTCCGGTCCAGGTGTGTGCTGTACAGAAGCGACAGCAAAGCAGGAAAAGATAAGGAAGCTATTGAATGCCATGATGTGCTAACTGTAGAAGTATTAAGTAAAGAGAATGTTCAAGTTATCCTGGACTGTGTCTCCATTATTGGGGGTCACCTGATAGAGGGACCATCATCGCCTGGGAAGTGCCCCGGTGGGACCTGAATTTGGAGATGCAGGTATGCTGAGAAGAATACAGTTTTCTGTGTTTTCTGTAGGGGAAGGTTAGGACACAGATGCAGCGGTATCTCTGGTCATGAATACATTCCTGACCTCCCCTTACACAAGTATTATTAAAAATGAGCAAGATGGACCTTTTGAGATTGAAGATGGACACAAAATCAACTTTCAAACCTACTGCCAGTTATCAGAAGACATTTTCTTCTTGCAGTGGTACAGGAAAAAGACTGCATCTTTCAAGAAAAACATGATTTGTATGCAGGACAATGCTCCATCATATGCATCATAGTACACCACAGTTTGGCTAGCCATTAAAGGCCTTAAAGATTAAAGAATAATGATATGACCATCTGCCTCGCCTGACCTAAACCTTATTAAGAACTTGTTGGCCCTTCTTAAATGGAAGATTTTTGGTGAAGGAAAACAGTACATATCTCTGAACAGTATATATGAGCTTGTGATTGGTGCTTCACAAAACATTGATAGTCAACAGATTCTGAAAAGATTATTACTGTTGAAAAGAAGGATTGCTCTTATTTGTATTTAAATGTTCAATAAAAATTATTGGAAAAGAAAAGAAGGATTGCTATATTGGTCATTTATATTTTTTATTAAATGTTGTTTGATTAGCATGCTCATTAAGGCTATGTGCCCACGTAGCGTTTTATTCCGGACACTAAACAGCGGACTCCTTCCCAGAAATCGCGCAGTTTTTTCTGCGCGATTTCACCGCAATTATGTTCGCGATTTTGCCGCGATTTGCACGTGCGATATTCAAGCACTTTCCAAGCGATTTGAAGCATCGCTTGGAAAGTGATTGACAGGTTGGTCACACTCGTCAAACATAGTGTTTGACAAGTGTGACCAGGTTTTTACTATTGAGGTCGCCTATGCGGCATCAATAGTAAAAGATAGAATGTTAAAATGCTAAAAAAAAAAAAAAAAAAATCAGGGTATATTTACCTTCCGGCGTCCCGCGCTGCATTCCCGGCCTCAGCGTTCCCAGTAATGCCTTGCGAGACCTGTGATAACGTTGGTCTTGCGTTGCTATAGCGATCTCGCGAGACCGCTAGAGTCACGCGAGACTACGTCATTACAGGACCGTGCCACAAGGCATTACTGGGAACGCTGAGGCCGGGAATGCAGCGCGTGACGCCGGAAGGTAAATATACCCTGATTTTTTATTCTTTTTTTTACAGGGGTATGGTACCCAGGGCCTGGAGGACAGTCTCCTCTCCTCCACACCATGGGTACCAACCGCACATGAGACACTTAACTTCCCCCATGGTGAGCATAGCCACATGTGGGAAGTAAGCGATTCTCATGCATTCCTATGGGTGCGGAATCGCGGCAATTCTTTGCGATTCCGCACAAAAGAATGACCATGCTGCGATTTTTTCCGTGATGCGATTCCGCCGCGGTAAAAAGCACAGCATTAGCACAGCATGTGCGGAATGCCATAGGAATGCATGGGGGGCGTTCTGTACACGATTTTTAAATGTTTTCGCAGCGCTTTCGCGCCGAAAATCGCGGCAAAAACGCTTAAAAATCGCTACGTGGGCACACAGCCTAACAGATGAAAATAAACAATAGAGATGGAAAAATTTACATTTTTCATTTTGTTGCATATTAAATCTGCACATTAATATTTGCCCAATGTATATGAACACATAAATATTCTTCTAAGAAAGACAAAAGTTAACTTTTGCTTTCTTAAATATTCAAGTTTCAAGTTTATTAAATTTTTGGACTGACTAACATGACTGTAGTTATTCAATTATAAAATTAGTCATCCAAAATAAAAAATGTCTAGTAATTTTGCACACAATGTAGTGTGGATGTTATACCAAAATATGCCTCACAACACTTTTTAACTTTGACCTGTGGAAAACAAATCTACTTTGCCACCCTCTCTGTGCGAGTGGGTGACAAAAAAAAAACACTTCCAAAAATGAGTAAAGCATCACATAGGGGACATTGCCATGGTGGTTCTGGTGTAGCTGTTTTAAGTAGATGATGTGGTCATTCTGTGCCTGCTATGTGTTCATATACAACATCTTCTTCTGGTGCAAGCAGGAGACAGGATGTTCTACATAGTTTTGTATCGATGAATACAGCTACACAAAGGGTGAGGCTAGAACATGTTGCGGCGGTGTTACAGTGGATGGCTAACAATTGTTCCAGTTCCTTTGCATTATCTTTCACGCAGTCCACTGCAGAGAGCGCAGAATTGCCACCTGAGGGCCATGGTTATCTGGCTTCCACCTCACCCCTTGCAAATCATCCAAGCAGTCCAGGCCCCAAGTCATGCAACAGTCTCTTCTGCTTTTTTATGACTCTGCTTGCTGGGGTTCCATTTCTTATCCACCTTGCCCTGCCCCAGAAGTGGAAGAAACTAAGTTCACTTATGCCCAACCTCTTGTTAGGTTGGAGGATGAGTACGTGGGAGGGCTAGTGGTGCACATGGTCAGTTGACCACTGCAGCACATGTCAGAAGATGTTGAACAAAGATGCCAACTGCAAAGTCTTTTTGCAGTGTGCTGACTAGCAAGGAGAGCATGGATGAGGAATGGGAGGAAGATTATGTTGTCTTAGACACCACATAGAGCGAAGACCATCCTAGTGACATATGCAGTTCGGAGGAAGAGGAGGTAGTCATGCTGCTCCAGCAGCACAGCAAAAGAGAGATCAAAGTGTAAGTGTCACGAGTGTGTCAGATGCTACAGACAATCGTTCTTCACCTGGCTGCAGAAGATCTTTGCGTTTGGCATTACAGACACCTTCTTAATCCTTCTGACATTTGAACCCAGTGGCAACCTCCCTCCAGCTCTAATTGACAAACCTGAACTGGGTTGTCTATAGACTCTCATTCTTCTTCAGGGAGTCACCGGTGATAGTCAAACTTTCCTTTGTGAAGTCTTGGAGCAATAGCAGTCAGCTAACTTCCTCTCTGGTACTGCTGGAGGATGTTTGGTGTTACCTCTCTGAGTCTGCTCAAGATAAGTTGATTCTCCCTTGTTTGGCTCCCTTCTGTTTAGTGTACAGTGGGACTGACTAGTGCTAATCCCCCCTTTCCCTATTCAGGGCCTAGTTCAAGGGATATACAGGTCATAGGTTCCTGCTCGGCGATTGGTGTGGAACCAATAAAGGGACAGTAGTGGAGGCAGGGTGCTATTATATCAGCCTAGGGGTCTCCACTCTTTCTTTCCCTAGTTTTGGGCTTCCTTACCCTCTTTACCTCATGTTGCACTTCCCACACTGTGCGTGTCAATAAAGTATAGCAGGTGGTTTCTAGCCTGTACATCTGCTGCTACTACCCACCACACTGCTGAAAGCACACCAAAGCCGGCTCAAAAAAGCTCTCTTGTGGCATTTCTTCAGGGAATGTGGTGATGACAATCGACAGGTGGTTTTCATGCTGCACCATCAAATCCTGAAGTGAGGTATACATTTTCTGAACCTGAGCATCACCTGCATGATGAGGCTTCTGAATTCCAAGCATGAGGTGCAGTGGAGTACCTTAAAAGGCAAGACAAATCTTAGTCTCCTCTCTCTTCTGCTGCTATCTCGGCCTCCTCCTTCTTCTCACGATCAACTGTGTCCTCCCAAAGAGCGGATGTGACAGCACCACCACCACCACAAGTGTCACCAATCATATCCAAAACCATCCCATAAAAGGGTTCAGATTTCGATCCCCAAACACCTGAGAGAAAGAAGAGATACCACCTACCCACCCACAAGCCATTGTCTTGAATTACAGTATTTCCAAATTACTGGCTTTTGAAATGCTGATATTCCAGCTGGTGGAGACAGATTGATTTAAAAAACTGATGGTGGTGGCTGTCTCGCAGTACGTTCTTCCGTGCAGCCACTACTTTTCCAGGCATGCCATCAGTGTTATACACACATGTTGCAAACAAAATAAGGTGTGAACTTCTCAGCGCCAACAATGATAAGTTCCATATAACCACCAATACATGGACCAGTAAGCACAGCCAGGGACATTACATGTCTCTATCTGCCCACTGGGTAAATGTTGTGTTGGCTGGGACAGAGGAAGGCATTCTAGCCCATGTCCTACCACCACTGAAGATAAATGGACATCTCTCTGTCTATGTTGCCTCCTGCTCTGCTCCCTCCACCAGTCACAGTAACACCTGCACCACCAACTTCAGCACAGTCAGTAGGAAACAAAAATAGACTGTTCTTAAACTCATCAGTTTGGGGGCCAAATACAACACCGCACAGGAGCTGTTAACAGGATCAAAGAGCACACAGATGAGTGTTTGCTGCTGGTGAACCTCAATCCCATCCTAATGGTGTGCGATAATGGATGAAATCTTATAGCAGCTCTGGGCCTAGCCAGTTTGATGCACATTCTTGGCCTGGTGCATGTGCTGAATTTGGTGATGCAGAGGTTTCTGAATAATTACTCATATATGCTAGATGCACATCCTTGGCCCGGTGCATGTGTTGAACTTGGTGATGCAGAGGTTTCTGAGTAATTACCCATATATGCTAGAGCTGTTGTTGAAAGTACGGGCATTGTGTGTGTTCTCACCCTGCTGCTGCTCTCCTATCTTCTCTGAAGCATCATTTCTGCCTTTCCGCTCACCACCTCAAATGCGATGTACAAACAAGATGGAACTTCACCTTGCATATGCTGGAGAAAATGTGTGATCAGCAGCAGGCAGGAGATGAGATTCAGCTGCAGAATAATACCACTTCACCACCAATGAATAGGCCTCCATGTGGGTCATATGTGCCGTGTTGCGCTGTTATGTAACTTTTATATCACATATACTGTATGACTGCTGAAAAAAGCAATTCAGGGGATGATGGATGAGGTGGTTGCACAGGAGGAAGAGGAGCAGGAGGAGCAGGGCCAATTCACATGATTATCAGACCACACATGACTTAGAGGATCGTTTACTGTCGCAGCAGCAGCCAGGTACCCAGCTGTACAGTTAGGGGGCAGATTTTTGAGGATAAATGAAAAACTGTGTTCACAGCAAAGTGTAGGCATCACTGAAGTGTGGCTGGGGTTCCACAGTACCAGGTGATATACCTTCCACTGAGGACAGCTTGTCCTTACCTCTGGCCAGCCTGGCACACATGAGCCAATACATGCTGCTGTGCCTGCACATCAACCGGCAAGTTGCCCATATTGTTACCAGTGCAGATTATTGGGTTGACACCCTGCTAGATCCCTGCTGCAAGGACAATGCACCATCATTACTTCTGTCACTGTAGAAGGATCACAAAATGAGATGTGAATACAAGTACATGCTGGTAGCAAAACTACTGATAGCTTTCTCACCTGAAAGCAAGGCTTTGTGATAGAACAAGGCAGAGGCGGAGGAATAAGTCACCAATGCAGCTGTGGCTCCATCATTACCTTGGAAGGCAGGGTTAACATGGCCGAAATGTGGCAAAACTTTATGAGCATGCCACAAAATCAGCACCACTATTGGTCTGTATTAGCAGGAGGTCCACATGTCTTCACATACAAACTGATGGGTCAGCTCCAGTTAACTTTTGGCTTAACAAATTGGACACATGGTCTGAACTTGTCCATCATGCCATGGAGGTGTTGACCTGCCTTTGTGACAAATGTACTGTTGGAAAGTGTGTTTAGCATGTCAGGGTATGTGATCACAGACAGGCACATCCACCTGTCCACAACCAAGGTGGGGGAAGCTAACATTCTTTAAAATGAACCTGGTGTGAATCCCACAGGACTTGTCCATATTTTTGGATAACTAAACTTCTATACTAGCTGCACCCAGAAGATAGTCAACTCTAATTGCCATTTGTTTCTTTTACGTGCCTCCTCTCCAAATAAAAAAAAACAGTGTTGGATACCTCCTCATCAGCCTCTTCTACCTACATTGCCACGCCCACTCTCTCCTCCAGTTGGACCCCAGGTTGTAGTTCGTTAGTTTATTTTGCGTTCATTTTATGTTCTTTTAAGTGGATTCGTTAAAAAAAAAAAAAGACACAAATACACAAACTGTGTTTGATTACACCTCTTTTGCCTTTTCCACTTATACAGCTACATCCACCTCTTCATTAACTTGGACCTATGCCATCTCATATTAAATTACTTATTAATTCTAGGTTATTTTGAGTCTGTTTCATAAAAAAACCCTATGAAAAAATAAATAGAAAAAAACTCGAAACTGTTGAATTACTCCTCCTCTGCCTATTCGTCCTTTACTGCAAGGCCACGTCTTCCTCCCCTTGGATCTACACCTCCTAGCTCTAGATTGCTAATTTTAGCTTTGCTAATTCTAGATTTGATATAAGTCAGCTCCATAAAAAAAATATAAAAAAGACAAAGTAAAATAAAATGCACAGAAAATGAGAAAAAAATGCAAAAAAGTAAAAAAACTGTGCTCATTATTACCCTCTTGCATCTTCCACCTCTACCGCCACGTCTACCTCTTCCTTCACATGGAATTATACCTCATAGCTCCAGATTGCTAGTTTTAGTTTTGTTAATTCTAAGTTGTTTTAAGTCAGTTCCATAAAAGAAATCTGAAAAATAATAAAACAAAAAAAACTGAAAAAAAATACAAAAAAACCCAAGTGTTGGATTATTCCTCCCTTGCCTCTTCTATCTACACCCCCACGTTCACCTCGTCCTCCACTTGGACCTGTTCCTCCTGGTTCAAAATCATAATTTTTTTTCTGCTTTGTTTAGGACACAGCTGTAGTAAGAGTCAGTATTAGTTTTTGTGTGCGCGCAGCTTTCTATAAAGATTCTCTATGTGTACTCTCCAACCATGTCTGTGATATTACTATGTTTACCCAAAAGATTTTATAATCTGCAACCGTGTAGATGGGAGTCATGTGCGTCAGAACAAATTTTTCTACTCTTAAGAACCCATGTCTGTGATAGTACTGTGTTTCAAAACTATTTTTTCTCCTCTTTTATACCCATGTCTTTGATAATACTGTGCATACAAACACATTTTTCTACTCTTCTGCAGCTTTGTCTCTGATAGAATTTTGCATTCGAAAAAAGTTTTATACTCTTATAATACTGTGTGTACAAGGAAATTTGTCTACAATTATGCAGCCATGTCTGATAGTATTGTGTGTAAAAACTAATTTTTTGACTGTTATGCACCTTTGTCTGATAGTACTGTGCATTCTCAAAAAATGTTATACTCTTATACATCCATGTCTCTGCTAGTATTGTGCATACAAACTATTTTTCTACTCTTATGCAATTCTGTCTGATAGTACTGTGCGTTCCCAAAAACTTTTATACTCTTATACACCCATGTCTTTGATAGTACCATGCATACAAAAATTTCTGCTCTTATGCACTTATGCCAGATAGTACTGTGCATTCTAAAAACTGTTTATACTCTTAATCACTGATGTCTCTGATAGTACTGTGTGTACAAACACATTTTTCTAATCTTCTACCGTGTTAGTGGAGTACTTTGCCTAAAAAACACTTAAAAAAAATTAGGAGAGCATCAAGTAAGGGACCTGGACGTGGCTGTCAAGTTCTTGTTTTTTGCCACTTTGTGTTTCTTGATATGTCATATCGGTTTTATCTGATGGAAATGAGTGTCCATTCTAGTCACATATATCTCTTCCACAGTTTTTATCTGGATAGCTTTCTTCCATACATTCTTTAACAGATTCATATTTTTGACAGTGATCTATAGTGAGAAATTTATTTATATATTTTACTCATTTATTTAGCGCCTTTAATTCCAAAGCGTTTTACAGTCATTATCAGTACTATCCCAATCGGGGCTCAAAATCTAGATTCCCTATCAGTATGTCTTTGGAGTGTTGGAGGAAACTGAAGTACCCAGAGAAAACACAGGCAAACACAGGGAGAACATACAAACGTTTCAGAGCGCTGGTTCTAGGGACTGGTAGTGTCCGGACGCCCAGAGATCAGAAGATTATCCTCATTTTTTGTGGCTAGGGGAAATCTTTGTTTCTTGAAAAGACTCTTTCAATGGATTTTGCACTTTTTTTCTGCCATTTTGTCCTGGCATTTCAGTTTCACTGAGCAATTCAATTGTTTTTCTTTGCTGGGGATACACTAAAAATTTGTGCAAAAAACAGTAGGATGTTATCCTGATGTATTTTAAGCTTTCACATTTAATTGGTTTATTAGTTCTTAGTGCTTTTCAATAAGAAAATGCTTGAATTATGTAAACTATGCTTCTTTTACAGAGAACCTGCCACTTGTGAAAAGTTTCCAGCTTTTACTCTTACATCTTTTCTGCTGCTCCACTGTGTATTTAATGTTTGTTTAGTTTTTTTTATCATCAAAATGCTCCCCAAATTTGGGCCTTTTTATTTAGCTATTATTTATTGGTCTTTACAAGAGGTATGGCTCACTGTATTTTCTGAGAGTGTGTTCTTAGGCTCTATAAATTCATTGCTTGGCTTGGAGAAGCTTAAGTGGGTGCACAGCGCTTAACCATATACCAGTGATTCTCACTAAATTAGAACATCATCAAAAAGTTGATTTATTTCAGTTCATCTTTACAAACAGTGATACTCAAATATTATATAGAGTCATTACAAAGTGATCTATTTCAAGGGTTTATTTCTGTTAATGTTGATGATTATAGCTTACAGCCAATGAAAACCCAAAAGTCATTATCTCAGTAAATTAGAATATTTAATAACACCAGCTTGAAAAAGGATTTTAAAATCCGAAATGTTGGCCGACTGAAATGTGTGTTCAGTAGAGTTGAGCGAAACGGGTCGGTCAAATTAAAAAATAGCCGACTTTAGCAATCGAAACACGACCATAGCGTGAGGTCGGCCATGAGGTCGCCGATCAGAGCGCCAAAGTCGCATTTCAAATAATGCTTCCTGCGCCTTTTCTCAGCCAATGATGGAGGACGCACACTGTGGGCAACGCGATGACATGGGCAGCGGCCACCACCATCTTAGAGAAGGGCATTGAAGTGATTGGCTGGCTTTGTGTGGCGTCACAGTGGCGTCACAGTGGGTATAAAAGGCTGTGACCGCCGACCGTCATCTTACTTCTGCCGCTCTTAGAATAGGGAGAGGTGGTGCTGCTGGTTCTGAACAGGGAGAGCGTTAGGCAGGGAAGAAGAAAAAAAAAACTGCTTCTGCTGATAGCGCTTTTCACTGTACAGTCAGTGTGCTGTGAAAGGGGAGGATTTTTGTTGTGTGCAGCAGCGCTGGTGGTGATTAGGCTGCCTTTTAAGGCTACCTGCTAGCTGCATTGCTGTGTGCATTGCTGTGTGCACACTGCTGTTCAAACTGCTTTTTTCAAAGCACTCCAACTTTTATTATTTTGTCCTGGTGAGTTACTGAGCGTTCATTTTTTCACACACCGTATAGCGGTGTACGCCCCTCACACACTACCGTGTACTGGCTGGTATCACGGACAAATAGAAGCTATCTGGGTGTGACCCTGGAAGAACAAGAGTTTTTCCATTTTTCCAGATCTACACCTTAGAGAGCTGTCCGTTTTTCAAACAGTTTTGAGCACGGTCAAAACTAGACAGAGACAGCGTGTGACAGTCCCTATACAAATAGACGGAGATTGACAATTTTCCATGCAGACACCGTCTAGCAGTGTACGCTCCTCACACACTACCGAGTACCGCCTTGTATCACGGACAAATAGAAGCTATCTGTGTGACTCTGGAAAAAAAAGCAAAGGAGTTTTTCTGTTTTTTCAGACCTACACCTTAGAGTGCTGTCCACTTTTCAAACAGTTTTGTATATTTTTGAACCCCTCTCCATCATCTTTGAAAATTCTTGGAGAACAGGAGAAGTGCCAGAAGACTGGAGAAGAGCAAATGTTGTTCCTATCTTCAAAAAGGGGAAGAAGGTGGACCAAGGCAACTATAGGCCGGTGAGTCTGACTTCTATACCAGGAAAGATCTTTGAACAAATTATTAAACAACATGTATGTCAATACCTGGATAAGAATGAAGTGATTAAACAGAGTCAGCATGGGTTTGTAGCTAATAAGTCATGTCAGACTAACTTAATTTCCTTCTATGACGGTATCACTGATTGGGTGGATCAAGGAAATGCTGTAGATATAGTATATCTTGACTTCAGCAAAGCATTTGACAAAGTCTCTCATAAAATCCTTATTGAAAAAATGACTAAGTATGGAATGGACAAGGCAACTGTTAGGTGGATTCATAACTGGCTTGGTGATCGGACCCAAAGAGTGGTTGTAAATGGCTGCACATCCAGTTGGAAGAATGTCTCAAGTGGGGTACCACAGGGCTCTGTCCTGGGCCCTGTATTGTTCAACATCTTTATCAACAATTTAGATGAAGGAATTGAGGATAAACTGATTAAATTTGCTGATGACACAAAGCTAGGAGGGATAGCTAATACTAGAGAAGAGAGAGAGAGGATTCAAAAAGATATAAATAAACTGGAGAAGTGGGCAGCAACTAACAGAATGGTTTTTAACAGGGAGAAATGCAAAGTACTACATCTGGGCAATAAAAATGAAAAAAGCATATATAGAATGGGAGGAATAGGGCTAAGTGACAGCACATGTGAAAAAGACTTGGGTATACTAATAGATCAAAGACTGAATATGAGTCAACAGTGTGATGCAGCAGCAAAAAAGGCAAATGCAATTCTAGGATGTATTAACAGAAGCATACAGTCTAGATCACGTGAAGTCATTATTTCCCTCTACTCCTCTTTGGTCAGACCTCATCTGGAATATTGTGTCCAGTTTTGGGCACCACATTTTAAAAAAGACATCAACAAACTGGAGCAAGTTCAGAAAAGAGCGACCAGAATGGTGACCGGTCTGCAAACCCTGTCTTATGAGGAAAGGTTGCAGGATTTGGGAATGTTTAGTTTGCAAAAGAGAAGACTGAGAGGAGACTTAATAGCTGTCTACAAATATCTAAAGGGCTGTCACATTGTAGAAGGATCAACTTTATTCTCATTTGCACAAGGAAAGACTAGAAGCAATAGGATGAAACTGAATGGGAGGAGACACAGATTAGATATTAGAAAAAACTTTTTGACAGTTAGAGTGATCAATGAGTGGAACAAACTTCCACGAGAAGTGGTGAGTTCTCCTTCAATGGAAGTCTTTAAACAGAGGCTGGACAGTCATCTGACTGGGATGATTTAGCGAATCCTGATTTGAGCAGGGGGTTGGACCAGATGGCCCAGGAGGTCCCTTCCAACTCTACCATTCTATGATTCTATGATTCTATGATTCTATCTGCTGTTTGATAGTGGTCAAAACTAGACAGAGACAGCGTGTATCAGTCCCTATGCAAATAGATGATGTGTTGATCGGCTGGATCAGGACAGATAAAAAGCACTGGTAACCTTTTTTTTTTTTTTTAAGCTTGTGCTTAAGTTTGGATTTTTGCCCCCGGTGGCCTTAAGGATTATTACACAGTGGTGTCTTTTCTTATAGTTTGCCCCCGGTGGTGGTGAGCATCATTGTACTCTGGTTCCTTTGGTTGAGCGCACATGATTAATGAAGCAGGTGGGATTGCTCTGGCTCTGCTATAAAAGAGTCACAGGTGTTGCAATCAGTGTTGGTGATATTGCTCAATTACAACAAAGTCTGGTGAAGGAAGGAGCTAGAGAGAGTTCCTGGCAGCAGTCAGAATCCTGGAGTGGCAGCTATGGTGTTATCGAGGAGGTCTGGCAAAGCATGGTGGAGTGGCAGCTATGGTGTCAGCGAGGAGGTCTGGCAAAGCATGGTGGAGTGGCAGCTATGGTGTCAGCGAGGAGGTCTGCCAAAGCTTGGTGGAGTGGCAGCTATGGTGAAAGCTGCACTCAGATGCTGGATGAGTGAGGAGTTCGGGCAAAGCTTGGTGGAGTGGCAGCTATGGTGAAGGCTGCGCTCAGATGCTGGACTCTGTTGCTGAAAGAGAACTGCACTCAGTGGCTGGACTCTGTGGCTGGAAAGCTGCACTCAGATGCTGGACTCAGTGTTCTTTTAAGCTATCCTTGGTGGAGGAGGGAGCTGCAGAGCGTTCCTTGCAGCGCAGTCAGAGTGGATTTCCTTGTAGCTCTGACAGAGCTTGGTGGCAGCTGTTCAAGAGGAAAGCTGCATGCTGGTGGAGGACTCTGTTGCCGGGAGCAAGTGCAACAGAGTAAAGCTAAGTGGTGTTTCCCTGTTTGTGTTTTTCCTTAGTGTGTATTAGTACAGCGGTGGGGCCAGTGCCTCCGCCACCCAGCTCCCTAGCAAGGGATAGGTGTAGGGTGGGCTAGGGCAATAGATTCTTGAGCGGCGCCCGGTGCGGAACCGGCATAGGGAACGTTAGGAGTGTTAGGGACACTTAGGGGAGTGCAGGAGGTCTCCACGTCCCAGTACCCTATTGCAGGTCCCACCGTTGTAACTGTTTCCCCGTGTCTTGTTGTTTTAGTTACCGGCCTGCGGGCCTCGTCACACAGGACCGTTTCACGTGCCGTGTGTTGTTGTTTAAGTTACCGGCCTGTGGGTCGCGTCACACAGGACGGGTCATCGTGACAGATGGAGATTGACAATTTTCCGTACAGACACTGTATAGCGGTGTACGCTCCTCACATACTAACGTGTACCGCCTTGTATCACGGACAAATAGAAGCTATCTGTGTGTGACTCTGGAAAAAAAGCAGAGGAGTTTTTCCGTTTTTCCAGACCTACACCTTAGAGTGTTGTCCACTTTTCAAACAGTTGCGTATATCTGCTGTTTGATAACGGTCAAAACTAGACAGAGACAGCATGTGTCAGTCCTTATACAAAAAGACGGAGATTGAAAATTTTCCATACAGACACCATATACTGTAGCGGTGTAGGCTCCTCACACACTACCGTGTAGCGCCTTGTATCACGGACAAATAGAAGCTATCTGTGTTTGACTCTGGAAAAAAAAGCCGAGGAGTTTTTCCGTTTTTCCAGACCTACACCTTAGAGTGCTGTCCGCTTTTCAAACAGTTTCGTATATCAGCTGTTTGATAACGGTCAAAACTAGACAGAGACAGCGTGTGTCAGTCCCTATACAAATAGACGGAGATTGACAATTTTCCATACACACACTGTATAGAGCTGTCTGATTCTCAAACAGTATTGTATATCTGCCGTTCGCATTACAGTCACATCTATACAGAGTCAGTGTGTGTGTGTGACACTCCGTAAATACATATACGGAGATTGTTAGTTACACAAAAAACGTATACAGCTGTACACTTCTGATACAGTTCCGTATATCTGCTTGTTGGATTGCCGTCAAATACATACTGTGAGAGCGTCTGTGACTAGCAAAATATATGCATAGATTTAATTTTTTTAATACACCTTACACAGCTGGACACACCTCATACAGTACCATCTCTCTCCTGGTATTTTTGGTACATTTTCCCAAACATGAGGAAGTATGGTGGAAGAGGCCGCGGAAGTGGGCAGGGGGACGCAACTGGTACTGATGGTGGAGGTGCATTGGCTGGTTCTGGCAAAAGCACAATAGCAGCTAAGGCAGGAGGTGTTGAGCCTGTGTCATCATCTGGCCCAAGAAGGCCTGTAAGGTTGCCTTTTCTTGGAGTAGGAAAACCATTGAGCCAGAATATGACCCTGATGAAACTTAGGTGCCCCTTCCCGCATACTATACCACCTTCCACGGTGACACAAAAGAAGGTAAAGAGGAAGGTGCAGATGACTTTGAAGAGGAGGTAATAGATTACCCAGTTCTTGACCTGGATTGGCATCCATTGGGGGAGGATGGTAGCGCTGGCAATAGTTCAGATAAGGAGAAGGATCCACAGCAGGCATTGACATTACAGCAGTGGTTATCTAGCAGGCCCACAGCTGTCCTAAAACATGGAACAAAAACTAAAAGAGTTGCAGGACAGATTGGCTAGACGGTCAACTTAGCACAGCATGCAAGGCCAGAAAATGTAAACCTTAGTATGAAGAGTTCAATGTGGCACTTCTTTGTCCAAAATCCTACTGATGAGGCAAAGGTTACCTGTAAGAAGTGCAGAAGGACCTTTAGCCGAGGTAAACAACTCAGAAATTTGAATACCAGCTGCATGCTTAGACATTTAATCAACATGCACTTGCAAGCATGGACGGACTACAAAACCTCAGGTAGCACATGTGCACCTGCTCCGACTGAAGGTAGCCAGCAATGCTCCATCACTTCCCCCACTGTAAGACCACCGCCACCATTAAGCACACCACCAGCACTAAATGTGGAGGTGTCATTGCAAGGCCAAAGCACTCAGGGAATCATAATGGTTTTGCAACACAACACTGAATCTAGGCCATCACCACCAATACCATCACCAACACCTTCTCACTCCGTCCGGTCCACCGCTACTTCCCCCATATGCAGCTCTCCAGTCCAGCTCACCCTACCAGACACTCTGAGTAGGGCAAGAAAGTACTCATCCTCTCATCCGCGAACACTTTGTTTGAACGCCTACATTGCCAAACTAATCTCATTAGAGATGATGCCCTACCATTTGGTTGAAAGCGAAGCTTTCCGCAACCTCATGGCTTACGCTGTCCCATGCTATGATCTACCCAGTCGGCACTTCTTTTCTCAAAAAGCCATCCCTGCCCTCCACCAGCATGTGAAAGACCGCATTGTCCATGCACTAAAACAGTCAGTAAGTGGAAAGGTGCACCTCACAACAGATGCATGGACCAGTAGACATGGTCAGAGCCTTTACGTGTCCATCACTGCGCACTGGGTTAATGTGGTGGATGCAGGCTCCACTGGGGACAGCGACAGTGGAACAGTGCTGCCTAGCCCACAGTATAGGAAACAGTTGGCTGTAGGCTTTCGATCCTCCTCCTCCTCTATCAGCGAAAGCTCGTCCACAGAGCGCAGTCGCATGAGCACTACATCCACAGCTGGCAGTGTTGCACACGAGGTGCAGTGCTTCCTTAATAATTATCCGGAGTTAACATCCCTGCTCCATAAGGTGCGAAGGCTGTGCTCGCACATCCATCACTCAAATGTCCACTCCACTCATATGCAGAAGCTGTAGCGATTGTTTCACCTCCCCAAGCACTGACTAATCGACGTTGCAACAAGGTGGAACTCTACCCTGCACATTGTTGAGAGGCTGTGCGAACAGAGGCAGGCTGTAATGCATTTGTGGGAGGATACACAGTCAGGCAGTTTGAGGGAAGACATGGAAAACCAGAAAGGTTGGTAACAGTGGATTGCAGACCCCGAATCCTAACAACACAACTAGCAGTAGCCGTGGGGCATACCTACGATGCCCTTGAAGCCTCGGCACAGCAGCAGAGCTAACTAAGCCTAAAGCAAGAAAGGTGAAATCTAAACTGCCCCGGAGTAGAACCGTACAAAAAGAGGACTTGAAAATCCTCCAATAATGAGAACAGCAATAGAACAACAAGGTTTACCCGTACAGGCCTCCAAACAAATGCACTATCAGGATGCAGTGGACCCATATAATAAAGATGGCAACACAGGTGCAAAAATACCAATCAAGCAACTGCTCCAGCCTACCAATACATGGAGGGGGCGATTGCCTGGTATGTTGATGCACAAAACAACTTGTATGCGGCGCTGTTCACACTAAGGCCATGCACAGCATCCAGGCCAGCCTAGTACCAACACCCTTCTATTAGTTCAGGCGGGCTGCCCAGCGCTAACAAAATGCATGCCATGTGAACAGACACCGCAGTTTAAAAGACCAAATGGGCCCAACTGCACCCCGAATAAAAAGTGCAAAAAACACATTTTAAAAAAATGTGGAGTATTAGCTGATATTTTGGCCAAAATACGTGAGCCCGTAACCTACGTCAAAGATCTCCATGCTTACGGGTACCTAACACTAAATAATAATACAGCACAGTACAAAAAGAGGACTTGAAAATCCTCCAATAATGAGAACAGCAATAGAACAACAAGGTTTACCCGTACAGGCCTCCAAACAAATGCACTATCAGGATGCAGTGGACCCATATAATAAAGATGGCAACACAGGTGCAAAAATACCAATCAAGCAACTGCTCCAGCCTACCAATACATGGAGGGGGCGATTGCCTGGTATATTGATGCACAAAACAACTTGTATGCGGCGCTGTTCACACCAAGGCCATGCACAGCATCCAGGCCAGCCTAGTACCAACACCCTTCTATTAGTTCAGGCGGGCTACCCAGCGCTAACAAAATGCATGCCGTGTGAACAGACACCGCAGTTTACAAGACCAAATGGGCCCAACTGCACCCCGAATAAAAAGTGCAAAAAACACATTTAAAAAAAAAAAAAAAAAAAGGCGTGGAGATCTTTGACGTAGGTAACGGGCTCACGTATTTTGGCCAAAATATCAGCTAATACTCCACATTTTTTTAAAATGTGTTTTTTGCACTTTTTATTCGGGGTGCAGTTGGGCCCATTTGGTCTTGTAAACTGCGGTGTCTGTTCACACGGCATGCATTTTGTTAGCGCTGGGCAGCCTGCCTGAACTAATAGAAGGGTGTTGGTACTAGGCTGGCCTGGATGCTGTGCATGGCCTTAGTGTGAACAGCGCCGCATACAAGTTGTTTTGTGCATCAACATACCAGGCAATCGCCCCCTCCATGTATTGGTAGGCTGGAGCAGTTGCTTGATTGGTATTTTTGCACCTGTGTTGCCATCTTTATTATATGGGTCCACTGCATCCTGATAGTGCATTTGTTTGGAGGCCTGTACGGGTAAACCTTGTTGTTCTATTGCTGTTCCCGGAGTAGAACCCCAAAGGAATAGATAGCCCCCAACATATGTTGTCGCTGAGACAAGATGAGGCACAAACATAGGCAGAAAATACACTGAGCAAATGATGGGGCCCAAACTGTCTAGACAGAAAAGGACAGGAAAGATACTGTTTGCAATCACGCAAAAACCCTAAAAAATCCAACACATTTGAAGTACAAAAGCACTGAGGTCTTACAACCTATCCCCCACTATATCAGTATTCTGGTGTTAACTGGCAGCAAAGCAAAAGAGACTAATATAACAGGGGACTGAACAAACTGACCAAGCTGTAACATATGGAGCGGGGTCCAGCACTGCCCCAGCAGGGAGCACGCTGAACCCTCACAGCAAAGCAGAAAGAGGCAAAACCAGACCAGATGCAAAGGATTAGCAAAAGAACAACTTAACTGAAAAATGCAGGATCAGGCAGGAGACAGCAGACCTCAAAATCCACAGGAAGAAACTAATCACCAGCAGCAACCGAGGGAAGCCTACTTACTTATATCCTCCCAGTCAGTAACCCCTGATTTCTAATCATCATCGTCAGTTGGCAGACTTCTGTCAACCCGGCCAGCTCCACTACCCGCAGTAACCACCAGAGTGAACCCAGACTCAGAAGTCAGATCAAGAGAATTCACAACAGAAGCCTCTGCAGCGCCTGTCAGATCACTGATCTGACAGAGTGCTGTCCAAACTGTCAGATCAGTTAAAGTAAAAAAAAAAAGTGTAAAAATAATTTAAAAAAAAAAAATTGCTAAATAAATAAATAAAAAATATTCCATAATAAATTCATTTTTTTGGAAATAATAAAAAAACAATAAAAGTACACATATACCATAATGATGCGCCCTATAAAACTGTCCCACTAGTTAACCCCTTTAGTGAACCCCTTAAAAAATAAATAAAAAATGAAGTAAAAAACAATGCTTTATCATCATACCGCCGAACAAAAAGTGCAATAATGCACGATCAAAAAGACAGATATAAATAACCATGGTATCGTTGAAAACGTCATCTTATCCCGCAAAAAATGAGCCACCATAAAGCATCATTAGCGAAGAAGTATAAAAGATATAGCTCGCAGAATAAAGCGATGCAAAAAAAATTATTTTTTAAATAAAATTGTTTTCATTGCATAAAAGCACCAAAACATAAAAAAAGACATAAATGAGGTATATTTGTAATCATACTGACCTGGAGAATAAAACTGCTTTATCAATTTTACCACATGCGGAATGGTGTAAATGCACCCCCCCAAAAGAAATTCATGAAATGCTGTTTTTTGTTCATTCTGCGTCCCAAAAATTGGAATAAAAAGTGATCAAAAAATGTCACATGCCCGAAAATGATACCAATAAAAACGTCAACTTGTCACGCAAAAAATAAGACCTCACATGACTCAGTGGGTCAAAATGTGGAAAAATTATAGCTCTCAAAATGTGGTGATCCAAAAATTATTTTTACAATAAAAAGTGTCTTTTAGCGTGTGACAGCTGCCAAACATAAAAACCTGCCATATGTAGTAAATCAAACCTCCCCCTTTATCACCCCCTTAGTTAGGGAAAAATAATAAAATTAAAAAAAATGTATTTATTTCCATTTTCCCATTAGGGCTAGGTTTAGGGCTAGGGTTAGAGTTAGGGCTAGGGTTAGGGCTGAGATTAGGGTTAGGGGTGTGTTGGTGTTAGGGTTGGAGTTAAATTTGGAGGGTTTCCACTGTTCAGGCACATCAGGTGCTCTCCAAATGCAACATGGCGTCTAATCTCAATTTCAGCCAATTCTGCGTTGAAAAAGTCAAACGGTGCGCCTTCCCTTCCAAGCTCTGTCATGTGCCCAAACAGTGGTTTACCCCCACATACAGGGTATCAGCCTACTCAGGACAAATTACACAACAACTTTTTGGTCCAATTTTTCCTGTTACCCTTGGGAAAATAAAAAAATGAGGGCAAAAATATCATTTTTGTGGAAAAAAAATATGATTTTTTAAATTATTATGGCTCTACGTTATAAACTTCTGTGAAACACTTGGGGGTTCAAAGTGCTCACCACACATCTAGATAAGTTCCTTGGGGGGTCTAGTTTACAAAATGGGGTCACTTGTGGGGGTTTCAACAGTTTAGGCACATCAGATGCTCTCCAAATGTGACATGACACACGCAGACCATTCCATCAAAGTTTGCATACCAAAACGTCACTACTTCCCTTCCAACCCCGACGTGTGCCCATACAGTAGTTTTCTCCCACATATGGGGTATCATCGTACTCAGGAGAAATTGAACAACAACGTGTCAGGAAAACCGCACTGAGCCAGTGCGCGTGTCCTGAGTACAAAAACGGTGCTCAAAGATACCTGTGGAGAGGGACAGCAGCGGTAAAGATGCATGCTTCAGACTAACAGGGCCTGAAGCATGTGACTGCTGTGGGTGTGGCCTAAGCTCCACAGAGCTAGGAGCTGAAGGAAAACTCCTAGAAAGGTAACTGCGGGACAAGTTACCAAGGGGCACAGGCAGAGACGTAAACCAGATTAAGCCGGGGTCAAAGCACGAGATAGCACAACAATACCAAAGGGTTAGACAGAACGGATAGTCAGGATGTAGCAATAGATCAGAAAACCAGAATGTCCCTATTGTACCGTCTATTGCCCAAACTGTAACGGAGTAACGATAGCCAAGCCAAGAGGTCAGAACCGGAGAAGACGATAGTACCAAAATGTGAAATAGAACAGAGTGAGGGGACAGACCGGGTCATACATGGGAATCAAACAAGCAATGCAGTATACAAGCAAACAGGGGTCAGACACACAGCCAGAATAACAGTATAGCTGAGAGGGAATCCTAGTCTGGAGTGAGTTTAAATACCCCTCCCATAGCCAAAGAAAGGCCGGCAAAAGTTAACCATGTGAGAACAGGACATTAACCATGTCCTAACCATGAGAGTACCCCCCTCTTAATGGGCGGCCACTGGACCCCCAGGTTTCTCAGGGTATCTAGCATGAAAAGCCAGCACCAGTCGATCAGCGTGCAGCTAACTGGCCGGAAAACATGACCGATCCTCAACGGAATGTCCCTTCGAATGAATAAGGTACTGAAGTCTCCGGCGCACCCACCGTGAATCAATGATGCGTCCTACCTCGTACTCCAGTTGATCCTCTACCAACACTGGTGGAGCCACAGATGAGGGATCTTCTCTAACTGTCCCCACAGGTTTTAACAGGGACCTGTGGAAGACTTTAGATATTTTGAAGGAGGTGGGCAACTGTAATCTGTATGCCATCTGTATCACCTCTACAATCTTGTATGGGCAAATTTAACCACTAACAATTCCCCGTTACCACATCATAGTTTCTCTCGGCCGAAGAGAACTTTTTAGAGAAAAAGGCACAGGGTTTGAGGTTAGTCAGGGTAGAGGGGCCCTGTGACAATACTGCCCCCACCTTTGAAGCATCGACTTCGACGATAAAAGGTCTTGACGAATTGAGTTGTACCAACACAGGGGCTGTAGTAAAACACTTCTTTAATGTAAGGAAGGAATTTTTGGCAGCCACGGAACTATTTTTTACATCTGCCCCTTTAAGAGTGAGGTCCGTCAAGAGTTTCACCATCTGCGAGAACCCTTTAATGAACTTCCTATAATAATTAGCGAAGCCCAGAAATCGCTGCAACCCCTTCAGGTCATGAGGCTGCACCCAATCGGTAATGGCTTGAACCTTCCCTGGATCCATGCGGTATCCCTCCCCGGATACAATTACACGAAGAAAAGACAGTTCTTGCATAAGAAATGCATAAGAAATGAGCACTTCTCCAGCTTAGCATACAAATGGTTCTCCCGGAGTATCATAAGAACCGTACGTAAATGGTGTAAGTGTGAATGACTGTCCTCAGAGTATATCAAGATGTCATCCAAGTAGATGGCAACATAACGCCCAATTAAGTCAGAAAAAACAACATTAATGAAGTTCTGAAAAACAGCAGGAGCATTAGTGAGGCCGAAGGGCATAATCAGGTTTTCTAACAGTCCCTCAGTTGTCAGGAACGCTGTTTTCCATTCATCCCCCTCCCAGATCCTTGTAAGGTTATAAGCCCCTCATAGATCGAGCTTAGAAAACCATTTGGCCCCCGTGAGTTGGTTGCATAGGTCAGGAATCAACGGGAGAGGGTACGTGTTCTTAACAGTAATTTTGTTCAGTTCACGAAAGTCGAGGCACGGTCGCAACCCACCATCTTTTTTCTTTACAAAGAAAAACCCCGCTGCCACGGTTGAGACCGAGGGCCGAATATGTCCCTTGCGAAGGCTCTCTTTGATGTACTCTTTCATAGCTTGGCGCTCAGGCCCGGACAAATTAAACAAACGAGCCTTGGGTAATTTCGCTCCAGGTACTAAATCGATAGCACAATCAAATGGTCTATGTGGTGGGAGCGTCTCAGCCACGCTTTCGGAAACTACGTCTTCAAAGTCTCTCAGGTACTCTGGAATACCCTCCAGACTGACAGACGACACAGACACAGATCTTATCGGATTGACAAAAGGAACCGGGTTACAACACAGACCATTATCATTACATTACACGGGAGCGCAGGTGGTCTTCTCTTCCATCCTCCCAGTGGATGGCCATGGAACAAGGAGGTGGAATAAGATTCTGCAGGTGAACAACTGGCTACGTCGATGGTGCCGTCAGCAACGATTTGGATTTATGGATCACGGAGTGAATTACTTTTACGATGGACTACTTGCTAGAGATGGGGTGCACCTTACGAAGACTGGAAAACATGTATTTGGAAGTCGCCTTGCTACACTTGTACGGAGAGCTTTAAACTAGAACAGCAAGGGAAGGGAAGCAAAAGACCAGAAAAAGCCATACACCTGACAAATGCTATTGAGAACTCTGCTATTAGAAGTGGAAAGGAAGAACAAAGACAAAAAAATCTAATTAATAAAAATATTGGCGAAAGAGCAACCAATCACAAATTAAAATGTTTCTATACTAATGCACAAAGCATGGGCAACAAACAAGGAGAATTGGAACTACTAACACAGGAAAAAAAATGTGATGTCATTGGAATCACTGAAACTTGGTGGGACAATACACATGATTGGAATACAAGACTAGAAGGATACAACTTATTTGCAAGAAACAGACTTGATAAACGAGGAGGAGGTGTTGCATTATATGTTAGAAACGCGTATATCTGCACAGAGATCCAAGCTTCAGAGACTGGGAGTTCTGTGGAAACTGTTTGGGTAAGAATACAAGGACAGAACAATGGAAAGGACACCATTGTAGGCATTTACTACAGGCCGCCTGTGCAAGCTGAAGATATGGATGAACTCTTTATGCATCAAATGGCCAAGTTCTCCAAAAAATATGACATAGTTGTCATGGGAGATTTCAACTATCCAGACATTTGTTGGGAATCTCTCTCAGGCAAAACTAACAGGTCAAGGAAATTCTTATCCTCTCTTGCTGACAACTTTATATTCCAAAAGGTAGGGGAGAAAACAAGGGGAACTGCTACCTTGGATATAATCCTTATAAACAGGGAGGAAATGGTTGAGGAGGTAAAAGTGGCTGGGACCCTAGGAGGTAGCGACCATGCTATTTTAGAATTTTGGATAACTAGAGGAGGAAGACCTGTGAAGACTCAGACGTCAAGGTTAGATTTCAGAAAGGCAGATTTTAAGGGATTCAGAAAGAGAATTGGAGGGATCCAATGGCTGGATATCCTTAAAGACAAAAATGTCCAGGAAGGATGGGAAATCTTGAAAAATGAAATTCTCAAAGCACAATTGTTAACAATTCCGAAAAGAGGGAAGAATAGGAAGCATTTAAGGAAACCAGGATGGATGAACACAGAACTTAAGCACATGCTAAAAAGTAAGAAAAAAATGTTTATAAAATGGAAAGAGGGAGGCATATCTAAAGAAGAATATAATGCTGTCTGCAGAACCTGCAGGGCACAAATCAGATTATCTAAAGCTGAAAATGAATTGAGGCTTGCAAGAGATGTCAAAAGCAATAATAAAGGATTTTGGGGATATGTCAAAAGTAAAAGAAAAGTCAAAGATGCTATAGGATTTTTACAGGATGAAAATGATGAAATGGTAAGACAGGATGTTGAGAAGGCCGAACTTTTAAATTCCTATTTTGCATCTGTTTTCTCTCAGAAAGGAAATGTAACATCAACTGTTCTTCACTGTCCTATTAAGGGAATAGAAGAATCCAGGATATCTATAAACAGAAAGATAGTGAGGAAACACTTAGCTAACCTAAATGAATTCAAGTCTCCAGGTCCAGATGAATTACACCCCAGAGTACTGAAGGATATAGCATAAGAAATTTTTGAACCCCTCTCCATAATCTTTGAAAATTCTTGGAGAACAGGAGAAGTCCCAGAAGACTGGAGAAGAGCAAATGTTGTTCCTATCTTCAAAAAGGGGAAGAAGGTGGACCCAGTCAACTATAGGCCGGTGAGTCTGACTTCTATACCAGGAAAGATCTTTGAACAAATTATTAAACAACATGTATGTCAGTACCTGGATAAGAATGAAGTGATTAAACAGAGTCAGCATGGGTTTGTAACTAATAGGTCATGTCAGACTAACTTAATATCCTTCTATGATGGAATCACTGATTGGGTGGATCAAGGAAATGCTGTAGATATAGTATATCTTGACTTCAGCAAAGCATTTGACAAAGTCTCTCATACAATCCTTATTGAAAAAATGACTAAGTATGGAATGGACAAGGCAACTGTTAGGTGGATTCATAACTGGCTTAGTGATCGGACCCAAAGAGTGGTTGTAAATGGCTGCACATCCAGTTGGAAGAATGTCTCAAGTGGGGTACCACAGGGCTCTGTCCTGGGCCCTGTATTGTTCAACATCTTTATCAATGATTTAGATGAAGGAATTGAGGGTAATCTGATTAAATTTGCTGATGACACAAAGCTAGGAGGGATAGCTAATACTAGAGAAGAGAGAGAGAGGATTCAAAAAGATATAAATAAACTGGAGAAGTGGGCAGCAACTAACAGAATGGTTTTTAACAGGGAAAAATGCAAAGTACTACATCTGGGCAATAAAAATGAAAAAAGCATATACAGAATGGGAGGAATAGGGCTAAGCAACAGCACATGTGAAAAAGACTTGGGTATACTTATAGATCACAGACTGAATATGAGTCAACAGTGTGATGTAGCAGCAAAAAAGGCAAATGCAATTGTAGGATGTATCAACAGAAGCATACAGTCTAGATCACGTGAAGTCATTATTTCCCTCTACTCCTCTTTGGTCAGACCTCATCTGGAATATTGTGTCCAGTTTTGGGCACCACATTTTAAAAAAGACATCAACAAACTGGAGCAAGTTCAGAAAAGAGCGACCAGAATGGTGACCGGTCTGCAAACCCTGTCTTATGAGGAAAGGTTGCAGGATTTGGGAATGTTTAGTTTGCCAAAGAGAAGACTGAGAGGAGACTTAATAGCTGTCTACAAATATCTCAAGGGCTCTCACATTGTAGAAGGATCAACTTTATTCTCATTTGCACAAGGAAAGACTAGAAGCAATGGGATGAAACTGAATGGGAGGAGACACAGATTAGATATTAGAAAAAACTTTTTGACAGTTAGAGTGATCAATGAGTGGAACAGGCTGCCACGAGAAGTGGTGAGTTCTCCTTCAATGGAAGTCTTCAAACAGAGGCTGGACAGACATCTGACTGGGATGATTTAGCGAATCCTGCTTTGAGCAGGGGGTTGGACCAGATGGCCCAGGAGGTCCCTTCCAACTCTACGATTCTATGATTCTATGATTCTATCATTCTATCCCCATCGGATGATCTCCCCCTTCACCCAATCAATGAGAGGATTGTGGCGTTGTAACCAGGGCATCCCCAATACCAGTCCTGCAGGCAGATTATTCATAATGAAACAACTTAACTGTTCCACATGAGTGGAACCCATTTTCATAGAAAAAACTTCAGACATAAAGCAAATTCTATCCTGGGTAAGAGGGGATGAATCCACAGCCACAATTTTAACAGGGTCTTTTAACCTGACTGTCCCTATCTTATTAAGAGTCACAACTTGGGCATCAATCAGATTAATGGAGGAACCACAGTCAACAAAGGCGGTGGTCATAACAGGACCGCCAGCAAGTTCCAATTCAACCTGGAGCACCATCTTTGTACGTGAGAAAAAATGTACCTGGGAGTTGGGACAACCTCCTCGATTGTTGCCCAGACTCAGTCATTTCTCTGACGGTTTCTCTGAAGAGGGGCAGGAGGAGCAATTCCTTTTCCAATGTCCAGAGGCTCCACAGTAAAAGCATAGTAGGCTAACTCTACGGTGCCTTCTCTCTTTCATCTTAACCGAGACTGACCCAACCTCCATGGGCTCAGATACAGGTGCAGTGTCACACAATTTGGGGTACAAGGGAGACTCTTGTTACATCATTCCTCTAGCACGGAGTCTCCGGTCTATACGGACCGCCTGCATCATGGCATCCTCCAGGGTTTCAGGAGGAGGACATAATGCCAGAGTGTCCAGCAGACAGTCAGATAGGCCCCTGCGGAACAACCCCCTCAGAGCGGCGTCGTTCCAGGATATTCCGGCGGTCCAACGTCTAAACTCTGAGCAGAACCATTCAGCAGAGTGCCTCCCCTGTGTCACACTCATCACCATATCCTCTGCCAGACGCACTCTATCAGGCTCATCATAAATGTGCTCCAGAGACTCAAAGAACAAATTCACAGACATACGTTCAGGAGCAGAGGAATAGAGAGAGAAAGCCCATGCCTATGGAGCCCCCCGAAGTAGGGAAATGACGACCCCCACCCTCTGGAACTCATCCCCGGAGGAGCGGGGCCTCAGAGAAAAAAAAAGCTTGCATCCTTCTCTGAACGACCTGAACTCCCTTTTATCCCCTGAGAAAGGGTCTGGCAATTTGACCGGAGATTCGGGGGATGCCAATGACACATCTCTATCCCCAGCACTAGGAGCCCCTGTAGCGACAGCCCCCTGCACAGTATCCACCAACTGTTTCTGGGTATGGGCCATCGTGCGCTGTTCCATAATAAGTTTGGGTCAGGTGCTTGACCTGATCAGCCAAAGCTTGCATGGAATCCATGAAGATAACTTTTTTTTTCTGCATGTTATAAACTTCTGTGAAGCCCTTGGGGGTTCAAAGTTCTCAATACATGCCTAGATAAATTCCTTGGGAGGGTCTAGTTTCCAAAATGGTGTCACTTGTGGTGGATTTCCACTGTTTTGGCACATCAGGGGCTCTCCAAACGTGACATGGCGTCTAATCTAAATTCCAGCCAATTTTGCAATGAAAAAGTCAAACGGCGTTCGCCCCCTTCCGAGCTCTGCCATGCGCCGAAACAGTTGTTTCTCCCCACATATCAGGTACCACAGTACTCAGGACAAATTGCACAATAACTTTTGCCATCCAATTTCTTCTGTTACTCTTGGTAAAATAAAAAAAATTGGACCTGAAGTAATTTTTTTGTGAAAGAAAGTTAAATGTTCATTTTTTTAACCTTTCAAAAAATTCCTGTGAAGCACTTGAAGGGTTAATAAACTTCTTGAATGTGGTTTTGAGCACCTTGAGGGGTGCAGTTTTTAGAATGGTGTCACTTTTGGGTATTTTCTATGATATAGACCCCTCAAAGTGTCTTCAAATGTGATGTGGTCCCTAAAAATAAGTTTTTTGGGTGCCATATCTCTGTGATTTAAGGGCATAAAAATTCTAAGTTGGAAAATTGCAAAATTTTCAAAATTTTTGCCAAATTTCCTTTTTTTTCACAAATAAATGCAAGTTAAAGCAATAAAATTTTACCAATAACATAAAGTACAATATGTCATGAGAAAACATTGGCAGAATCACCGGGATTCATGGAAGCGTTCCAGAGTTATTACCTCATAAAGGGACAGTGGTCAGATTTATAAAAATTGGCCCTGTCATTAACGTGCAAACCACCCTCGGGGGTAAAGGGGCTAAAAAAAATTCATTTTTTTTGCAAATTTAATAAGAGAAAAACTGAAATATCACATGGTCATGAACATTCAGACCCTTTGCTCAGTATTGAGTAGAAGCACCCTTTTGAGCTAGTACAGCCATAAATCTTCTTGGGAATGATACAATTTTTCACACCTTGATTTGGGGATTCTCTGCCATTCCTCCTTGCAGATCCTCTCCAGTTCCGTCAGGTTAGATGGTGAACATTGGTAGACAGCCATTTTCAAGGCTCTTTTCCCACGATTGCTCAGTTTGGCTGGATGACCAGGGTTAGGAAGACTGCTGGTGCTTCCAAACTTTTTCCATTTAAGAATTATGGAGGCCACTGTGCTCTTACGAACCCTGAGTATTGCAGAAATTCTTTTGTATCCTTGACCAGATCTGTGCCTTGCCACAATTTTGTCTCTGAGCTCCTTGGCCAGTTCATAATTCTCATTTGGTCTGACATGCACTGTGAGGTGTGAGGTCTTATATAGACAGGTTTGTGCCTTTACAAATCACATTCTATCAGTTTAGTTAAACACAGCTGGACTCCAATGAAGGAGTAGAACTGTCTCAATGAAGATCACAAGGAAATGGACAGCATGTGACTTAAAAATGAGTGCCTGAGCAAAGGGTCTGAATACTTATGACCATGTGATATTTCAGTTTTTCTTTTTCAATAAATTTCCAAAAATTTCTACATTTCTGTTTTCTCAGTCAAGATGGGGTGCAGAGTGTACATTAATGAGAAAAAAATGACCTTTTTTGAATTTACCATATGGCTGCAATGAAACAAAGAGTGAAAAATTTAAAGGGGTCTGAATACTTTCCATAGCCACTGTATGATTTTAAGGAGATGGAATTGTCAGAATTCTTTTTGTGCACTTTTGGAAACCTTTTATGCATAGTCTGCTTAAACAACGTAAAACTTCAAGCCTTTTTAGAACACCACTGACATTGTGCAGCTGTAGAGAATTCGATCCGACCCACCTTCTTCTCACCCTTTGCTTCTAAGCTCTGTTTACTATTTTTAGCTCATTATGGCATTATAACATTCAGGCCTGTACATTTGCATGCGTATTGGGAATGCTTTACATCTTTCCCCATTAGCTCATTGTGAGCTTGCCTTTACTCCCCTGGTTTCAGTCACTTGACCTATACTGCATTATGGGGTCATGTTTTCTGAGGTGATTAGTAGGGTGTGGGGAGTTATTATGTTTCTGCATTGAATTGGCACTTTACTATTATGATGTGATGTTATATTGTTTTTTTCACCTTGATATACTGATTAATAAAATTGATTTTTTTACTTTATGAGATGACATCTTTTTGCTCCTAGCTGAAATGTGTAGAAGCAAAAAAAATTGCTACTTCATGCAGCCAAACAAGAACAAAGAAAAATATTTATTCTTTTTTTATTTTTGTACAGTACAGAATTGCATGTAATAATTAAAATGTGATTGAAATTTTCAGAAATCATTTTTTCTCCTAAAATTGCACTATAAAAAATTATTAACAGTTGAGTTAAATTAAATTGAAAATGCAGTTCTATTCACACTCTAAAATACAGCTGCTGTGATAGAACTATCAGTTAACGTCAGCCTTTCACACTTATATCTTTAGCCAGGCATGCACAATTGTCTGAAACAGATTTATCAAGACCATAAGTGGCTGCACCTCAATAGATATCTAACTGTCAGCTCAAATATATCTTAGAAGACTATGATTCATTTTTCTTAACTCGGAATAATTGTGCATGTATATTGCTAGTTAATTCAAAAATCTAAAGGCAAAACAGGGAGTATGGCTATACTTTAAAGAATGTTTTGCAATCATTTATGTTATATCAAAAAATGAGCAAAACAGTATAGCTAGAGGTCTGTACTGGCCACTTAGATAAATGATTTAAAAAAGGCGTGGTGTCCCCACCATTTTTGATTACTAACCATGCTAAAGCATACAGCTGGAGGCTAGTAGTCTCAGGCTGGGAAGGGGTCATGGATATTGGCCCTCCCCAGCCTAAAAGAAACAGCCTGGAGCAGCCCCATGAAAGTGCACCATTAGATTCTCATCTGTTCTCACTTGCCGTGGTGAATTGGCAAGTGGTGTAATAGTTTTGGGGTTGATGCCAGCTGTTTTATGTCTGCAGACAACAAGCCCAGAGGTTTGTTATGGAGAGGTGTCTATCAGACACCTCATTACCAATCTAGTAAGTAAAAAGTAATGAAGACACACCCAGAGTAAATTCCTTTATTCGAAGAAACTCTCTTTTACCCATTTATTAATGTAAAAATAAAAAATAAGTTATACTCATCTGTCTGCAGATAATCCATCATGCTGATGTCCCATGACAATTCTCAGCTCTGCTACATCTGGTTCCATTGCTGAGAGGTGATAAATGTTATTGCTCAGCCAGGCAACAAGCTCACACTGAGCTGAGCAAGAAAACGCACCTGCGTATGACCGGTAATTACTTCACATTAGTGTTGAGCATTCCGATACTGTAAATATCGGGTATCGGCCGATATTCGCTGTATCGGAGTTCTGATACTGAGTTCCGATATTTTTACAATATCGAATACCGGAATCGGAAGTTCCCATAATGCAATGAGCCAGTTGATGATCCTAAGAAATGTGGGCACATCCTGTTAGGCATGTTAGCCATGTTAACTAATGGCATGGCTGTGATTGGCTGCTGAAATGATGTCATCATGATGCGCGGTCTGTGCGGGCCTGCCGGAGTCTGTGCGGGCCTGCTGGGGGTCTGTGCGGGCCTGCCGGGGGTCTGTGCGGGCCTGCCGGGGGTCTGTGCGGGCCTGCCGGGGGTCTGTGTGAGCCTGCCGGGGGTCTGTGCGGGCCTGCCGGGGGTCTGTGCGGGCCTGCTGGGGGTCTGTGCGGACCTGCCATGGGTTGTGTGTGTGTGCAGGCATCGTCCGATGGGACTATAAGGCCTCGTTCGCACGTACCGTTTTTTTCGCATTCCCGCGGTGGTATTTTCGGGGCATTTTTGCCACGAAAACGCAAAAAATAAGCATCCCATGCATTCCTATGGGATTCCGCAATGCTGTGCTAATGCTGCGGTTTTTACTGTGGCGGAATCGCTTCACGGTAAAAAACGCAGCATGCTCATTAATTTCGCGGAATCACATCGATCCCGCATCCATAGGAATGCTTTGTTCTACTTACTTTCCACATGTGGCTGTGCACACCATGCGAAAAGTAAGCAGAACATTTGCGGATGTTACCCCCGGTCCGGAGGAGAGGAGACTGTCCTCCGGGCTTTGGGTACCATATCCCTGTAAAAAATAGAATTTAAAATAAAAAATATTGTTATTCTCACCTTCCGACGTCCCGCGCAGCCTTCCCGCCTCTCTCCACGCTCCCGATCCCAGAAAGCCTTTGCGAGCGATGACGTCCGTTCTCGCGGGATCACGAAGTCTCGCGGTCATTCGCGCGATGTCATCGCGAATGACCGCGAGACGTCACGATCCCGCGAGAACGGACGTCATCGCGGTAATTGTCGCAAAGGATTACAGGGACTGGGAGCGTGGATAGAGGCGGGAAGGCTGCGCGGGACGTCGGAAGGTGAGAATAAAAATATTTTTTTTTATTATTATTTTTTACATTCTATCTTTTACTATTGATGCCGCATAGGCTGCCTCAATAGTAAAAAGTTGGTCACACTCGTCAAACACTATGTTTGACGAGTGTAACCAATCTGTCAATCAGTTCTCCAAGCGATGCTACAGATCGCTTGGAAAACGCTAGCAATTCTGCAAGCTAATTACGCTTGCAAAATGCTAGTTTTTCCGTGGGAAAATCACGGGAATTTGAAATGCGATTTTCCCGCGGAATGGAATTCCGGAATTCTCGCGGTAATTTCCACAAGAGTTCCGCTACGTGTGAACCCAGCCTAAGTCCCATTGGGCTATGCCTGCTACAATGACAGTGATTGACACATTAGCCAATGATGGGACAGTAGTATTCCCATCATCCGCTTAATGTGTTGAATGTAAAAAAAATATATACTACATACATACTACATATATACAACATTAATACAACATACATACATACATACTGCATACATACTACATATATACTACGTTCATACAACATGCATACATACTACATACTACATACATACTACATATATACTACATTCATACAACATACATACTACATAATACATACATACAACATATATACTACATTCATACAACATACATGCATACTACATACATACTACATTCATACAACATACATACATACTACATTCTACATACATACTACATACATACAACATACATACAACATGCTACATACATACTACATACATACTACATACAATACATTCATACAATACATACATATAGACATACAGTACATATAACATAGAGTACATTCTCACCATCACTTGTCACTTTGATCCCCGAAGCCAGTGTCACCTGTGAAAAATCTTAAAATAACAAACAACCAATATACTCCCTGATCCACAGAAATCCACGAGTGTCCCACGACGATCTCCTGCAGTGCATCACTGAGAGGTTACTATAGTTCACTGGTCTCACTTTATGGCAAAAGCTGCATGGGAACTTTCTCACACAGCAATGCCAAAAGTGAGACTAGGGACTATTTTTTTACAGTGGCAGAGGAATACAGTGCAGAAGGATACCTACCTCCCATTATTGTATTCCTGGAGCCCCAAGAGAGCGGTCGCATCAGCTGATGCTGCTGTTCTCCACGGGAGATCGTCGTGGGACACTCGTGGATTTCTGCGGATTAGGGAGTATATTGGTTGTTTATTTTAATATTTTTTACAGACGACACTGTCTTCGGGGATCAAAGTGACAAGTGATGGTGAGTATGTACTCTATGTTATATGTACTGTATGTCTATATGTATGTATTGTATGAATGTATGAATGTATGTATGTAGTATGTATGTAGTATGTATGTATGTTGTATGAATGTAGTATATATGTAGTATGTATGTATTATGTAGTATGTAAGTATGTTGTATGAATGTAGTATATATGTAGTATGTATATAGTATGTAGTATGTATGTTGTATGAATGTTGTATATATGTAATATTTATGTAGTATGTATGGTTTGTTTTACATTCAACACATTAGCGGGATGATGGGACTACTACTGTCCTATCATTGGCTAATGTGTCAATCACTGTCATTGTAGCAGGCATAGCCCGATGGGACTTGTAGACCCATCGGACGATGCCTGCACAGACACAACCCCGACAGCCCGCACAGACCCCCGGAAGGCCCGCAGAGACCCCCGGCAGGCCTGCACAGACCTCCGGCAGGCTCACACAGACCCCCGGCAGCCCGCACAGACCCCCGGCAGCCCGCACAGACCCCCGGCAGGCCCGCACAGACCCCCGAGAGGCCCGTACAGCCCCGCCCACACACACACGCACAGTCTCCGCCCACGCACCACCCAGGCGCCCACACTCTTCCCTCCCAAACTGGATGTACAAGGAAAGAAAGGGTTTATTTTCATTCCGATATTTGTGTCCCATTGACTTGCATGGGTTTCCGGTATCGGAATCGGCGATACCCGATATTTTTGGGGTATCGGTCCGATCCAATCCGATCCGATATTTCCCGATATCGGAAGGTATTGCTCAACACTACTTCACATATAATGATGCACCATTTCTGAGGAGGCTGAGAGGAATGATGTTATTAATATGGGAGATGGCTAATATCCATAGCCCCTTCAGAGCCTATTAATATCAGCCTGCATCTGTCTGTTTAGCCTTAATTGGCTATTAAATATACGGATAACCTCATGTCATTTTTGTGGTTGAGGTTCCCCCATTTTAATAACCAGTAAAGGCTACACAGATTGCTGTGAGCTGATAATAAAAACCTGGAAAGCTTCATGAATATTCGCCCCTTCTCAGAATAATAACACCAGCCCCCAGCTGTCTGCTTTTCCTCAGCTGCTTCGTAAAACTAAGGGGGATCTCAAACTATTTTTATCTTTTATTAACTTATTAGGTAAATACATGTACAGTAAGCTACACATGCATTGCACTAATTATCTCCCTGACATATTTCTGACTAAGCCCAGGTGACAGCTGCTGAATACTCTCATCAGCATACATGTGCTCTTGCTACTATTAGCAAGACCAGGCATATGCTGATGAGTAGCGATGGGTGAATCCAAACAGTAAAGTTCAGCGTCCGTACTGAACACCTACTGTTTGGGCACAAACAACAAACACAGATTTCACCAGGAAGTTTGTGTTACTGTTCGAGTTTGGCTGCCTGAACACCGGGTGTTTGTCATGCTGTTATGCATGGTAAACACTGCTTCTGATCAGCGGGGAAATCACCCCCCTGGTCAGAGAGCTGCTGCTCCCACGCTGTCAAAAGACAGCTGTGACCTTTTGTCACAAGTGTCAGCTGATGGGACTACAGCTCCCATCATCTGACATCTGCTGCCACTAATTACAGTGAGAGCAGGAGCAGCAGATGGGAGTTTTCATCTGCCGCTCCTGTGCTGTAAATAAATAAAAATAAATAATTAAAAAAAAAGCTGGGTTGGTTCCCCTGTATTTTTGCTAACCAGCCAGACAAAACTCACAGCTGGGGGCTACAACCCTCAGCTGTCAGCTTCAGCAAGGCTAATTTGCAAGATTAGAGGGGTCTCCATGCTGTTTTTTTAATTATTTATTGCTGCCCAAGCCTAAAACTAGCAGCCCACAGCTGCCCAGAAAAGGCACATCTGTTAGATGCACCAATTCTGGCAGTTTGCCGAGCTCATCCCATCGTACCCCATCTTTTCTTCTCCCCAGGCCCTAGTGGCAGGCCTCTTTAACTGAACCTGCAGGCCCACACGGCAATAGTTAAAAGCCGCCAGCCAATCGGAGGCTGGCAGCTCACGTCAGCGTGCACGTCACCGGGGTATGACATCATTGTCATTCGCCAGCGAGTCCGTGCTGAAATGCCTGGGGTGGACATCGGCACTGGATTGCAGCCAAGTACAGTACCGTTCAAAAGATTGGGGTCACCCAGACAATTTTGTGTTTTCCATGAAAAGTCATACTTTTATTAATCAAATGAGTTGCCAAATGAATTTAAAATCTAGTCCAGATTTTTATTTGAAACAATAATTTTCTCCTTCAAATTTTGCTTTCATCAAAGAATGCTTCCTTTGCAACAATTACAGCATTGTAGACCTTTGGCATTCTAGCAGTTAGTTTGCTGAGGTAATCTGGAGAAATTTCACCCCATGCTTCCAGAAGCCCCTTCCACATGTTGGTTTGGCTTGATGGCCACATTTTGCATACCATACGGTCAAGCTGCTCCCACAACAGCTCAATGGGTTTGAGATCTGTCCACTCCATTACAGATAGAATACCATCTGCCTGCTTCTTCCCTAAATAGTTCTTGCATAATTTGGTGGTGTGCCTTGGGTCATTGTCCTGTTGTAGGATGAAATTGGCTCCAATCAAGCGCTGTCCACAGGGTATGACATGGCGTTACAAAATTGAGTGATAGCCTTCCTTATTCAAAATCCCTTTTACCTTGTACAAATCTCCCACTTTACCAGCACCAAAGCAACCCCAGACCATCACATTACCTCCACCATGCATGACAGATGGCATCAGACACTCTTCCAACATCTTTTCAGTTCTTCTGTGTCTCACAAATGTTCTTCTGTGTGATCCAAACAACTCAATCTGGGATTTGTCTATCCATAACACTTTTTTCCAATCTTCCTTTGTCTAATGTCTTTGTTCTTTTGCCCATATTAATCTTTTCCTTTAATTAGCCAGTCTCAGATATGGCTTTTTCTTTGCCACTCTGCAATGAAGGCCAGCATCCTGGAGTCACCTCTTCACTGTAGACATTTACACTGGCGTCTTGAGTGTACTATTTAATGAAGCTGCCAGTTGAGGACTTGTGAGGCGTCAATTTCTCAAACTACAGACTTTAATGTACTTGTCTTTTAGCTCAGTTGTGCAGTGAGGCCTCCCACTTCTCTTTCTACTCTGGTTAGAGCCTGTTTGTGCTCTCATCTGAAAGGAGTAGTACACACCATTGTAGGAAATATTCAGTTTCTTGGCAATTTCTCGCATGGAATAGCCTTCATTTCTAAGAACAAGAATAGACTGTCGAGTTTCACATGACAATTCTTTTTTTCTGGCCATTTTGAGAGTTTTATGGAACCAACAAATGTAATGCACAAGAAGGAGAAAGTTTGTTCGGCACATCGGCATAAATGAAAAAAAAACAAAACTTTATTAGGCTAATATGCCATATTAAAATGCAAAAAACACTGACGCGTTTCTGGTGCACAAAGGCACCCTTAGTCTTAGACCTATGACTAAGGGTGCCTTTGTGCACCAGAAATGCGTCAGGTGTTTTTTGCATTTTAATATGGCATATTAGCCTAATAAAGTTTTTTTTTTTTCATTTATGCTGGTGTGCCAAACGAACTTTCTCCTTGTGGATATCTGCTGTGCTCACCAGCGAATTCGTGCACCGACCTGTGGATTAATGAACTCAGCCCAAAGTGGTTTTCATTTGGATGCGATGCAAGCTCCCAGTCCTCCCACTCCTGCAGCAAATGTAATGCTCCAGATTCTCAACTAGCTCAAAAGAAGGTCAGGTTTATAGCTTCTCTAATCAGCCAAACTCTTTTCAGCTGTGCTAGCATACGTGCACAACGGTTTTCAAGTGTATTCTAACATCCATTAGCCTTCTTCCACAGTTAACAAACACAAAGTACCATAAGATCACTGAAGTGATGGTTGTTGGAAATGGCCCTCTATACACCTATGAACATATTGCATTACAAACCAGACGTTTGCAGCTACTGTAGAATAGCCATTTACCACATTAACAATGTATAGAGTGTATTTCTGAATCATTTAATGTTAGCTTCATTGCATAAAACTGTGTTTTTCTTTGAAAAATAAGGAAATTTCTAAGTGACCCTAAACTTTTGAAAGGTAGTGTAAGCTGAAAGTGGTTTTTTTTATTTTTTATTGAAAGCGGCAAGCCCGAGAATGGAAACATGGGGGCAGGATGGGAAACATGGTAACAGCATGTAAACACTTGGGGCAGAAAGGAGGCATGGGGTAGAATGGAGATATGGGGGCAGGATGGGAGACACAGGGGCAGGATGGGAGACATGGGGGAAGGATGTAATTCCCCATGTGATTACATCCTACCCTTGGAGACAAGGGTCAGAATGGAGACAAGGGGCAGAATGGAGATACAGGGCAGGATGTAAACGCATGATACAGGATGGAGACACAAGGGCAGGATGGAGATACGGGGGCAGGATGGAGACACAGGGGTAGGATGGAGACACAGGGGTCAGGAATATGGGGCAGGATGGAGACAGAAGGGGCAGGAATATGGGTCAGGATGGAGACAGATGGTGCAGAGTAATGGGGCAGGATGGATACGATGGAGACAGATGGGGAAGGATCTTGGGACAAATGAGGCAGGATCTTGGGGCAGATGGGGCAGGATGGGGAGATCATATGGGGGCAGAATGGATACCCATGAGCGCAGGATGGGAGAACATATAGCTGGAGCCAGGAATGAGATACATGGGGCCAGGATGGGGGATATTAATACAATATGGGGCTAATTCAGGGATATTATTACTGCAGTGATGTATTTATTTTATTTTTTTGAGGATACTGTCTTAAATGGGGGGTGGTTCTGTTACTTTGCAGAGCAACACTATGTCACCTCTTTTTCTTCACCTGGTGTAGTGTAGAAGTTGGGAAAAAAATAAGTAATGTGTTCTGCAAGTGGAACTCTAGATAACTGTGTTATTTCCTGCAGAGATGGGCCCTGGCGGGAAGACATGATGGTGGTTTGTACTGGATGAAGATGAAAAGAGAAGATGAAGGAATTCACCTAGAGAGGTCACTGGTGAGTCATTGTGTTACCTGTACACTGACACTATATACAGAATTCCTGTATACAATGTCACCAGTGATCACTGTATTACCTGTACACTGGCACTATATACAGAGGTACTGTGTACAATGATCACTGTATTACCTGTACACTGACACTATATATAGAGCTCCTGTGTATAATGTCATAGAATCATAGAATCGTAGAGTTGGAAGGGACCTCCTGGGCCATCTGGTCCAACCCCCTGCTCAAAGCAGGATTCGCTAAATCATCCCAGTCAGATGTCTGTCCAGCCTCTGTTTGAAGACTTCCATTGAAGGAGAACTCACCACTTCTCGTGGCAGCCTGTTCCACTCATTGATCACTCTAACTGTCAAAAAGTTTTTTCTAATATCTAATCTGTGTCTCCTCCCATTCAGTTTCATCCCATTGCTTCTAGTCTTTCCTTGTGCAAATGAGAATAAAGTTGATCCTTCTACAATGTGACAGCCCTTTAGATATTTGTAGACAGCTATTAAGTCTCCTCTCAGTCTTCTCTTTTGCAAACTAAACATTCCCAAATCCTGCAACCTTTCCTCATAAGACAGGGTTTGCAGACCGGTCACCATTCTGGTCGCTCTTTTCTGAACTTGCTCCAGTTTGTTGATGTCTTTTTTAAAATGTGGTGCTCAAAACTGGACACAATATTCCAGATGAGGTCTGACCAAAGAGGAGTAGAGGGAAACAATGACTTCACGTGATCTAGACTGTATGCTTCTGTTAATACATCCTAGAATTGCATTTGCTTTTTTTGCTGCTGCATCACACTGTTGACTCATATTCAGTCTGTGATCTATTAGTATACCCAAGTCTTTTTCACATGTGCTGTTGCTTAACCCTATTCCTCCCATTCTGTATATGCTTTTTTCATTTTTATTGCCCAGATGTAGTACTTTGCATTTTTCCCTGTTAAAAACCATTCTGTTAGCTGCTGCCCACTTCTTCAGTTTATTTATATCTTTTTGAATCCTCTCTCTCTCTTCTCTAGTATTAGCTATCCCTCCTAGCTTTGTGTCATCAGCAAATTTAATCAGTTTACCCTCAATTCCGTCATCTAAATTGTTGATAAAGATGTACAGGTAATCACTGTATTACCTGTACATAGACACTGCATACTAACTAAGCACATATCTCCTGTGTATAATGTAACTTATGGTGATAGTATAGTATTTTTTTATTAATGATCAGTATTGTAGTATTCAGTCCTCATGTGGTGGTAATATGTGGTCTATTCATGGTGTGGTGGTATTAGTCCCTTTTATGTGCTATTATTCGGTCACTGGTGGTAATATGTATTGATGAGCGAGCATACTCGGTAATGCTTGTTACTTGCCTGAGCAACGATGTACTCGTGGTACTCAGCGAGTGCCGAGCATTTCCGAGTTTGTTCGGCAGGAATTCGGGTCCCCGCTCTACATGTATGGTTCTCTTTAAAGTGCCAATCAACATGAGGGATTGTCTGCCATGCACTGTAATGCCTCAGCCATCTTGGTTGTGGTATTACAGTGATTGGCTGGTCGCACAGCATCATCAGGTCTATAGGAGACCCGCCGCTGCCCTGCTCGTCACATTCAGCTCCGAATTCAGACAGTGTAGGGAGAGTTGCTGCTGAGATAGTTTCAGATTTGTGGGTTTATAAGTTATTGTGAGTATACCATCATATAATATACAAATCCAGCTAAACCAACTGTCCTTCTAAGGACTAACTACAGGTTAAATAGATTGCTGTGCTAGGTAGGCAGGGGAGTGTATGTGACTACACTGTGTGCAGAATTATTAGGCAAATGAGTATTTTGATCACATCATCCTTTTTATACATGTTGTCCTACTCCAAGCTGTATAGGCTTGAAAGCCAACTGCCAATTATGTAAATTATGTAAATCAGCTGATTTGCATCTCTGTAATGAGGAGGGGTGTGGTCTAATGACATCAACACCCTATATAAGGTGTGCTTAATTATTAGGCAACTTCGTTTTCTTTGCAAAATGGGTCAGAAGAAAGATTTGACGGACTCTGAAAAGTCAAAAATTGTGAGATGTCTTGCAGAGGGATGCAGCAGTCTTGAAATTGCCAAACTTTTGAAGCGTGATCACTGAACAATCAAGCATTTCATGGCAAATAGGCAACAGGTTTGCAAGAAACGTGTTGATAAAAAGAGGCGCAAAATAACTGCCCATGAATTGAGGAAAATCAAGAGTCAAGTTGCCAAGATGCCATTTGCCACCAGTTTTGCCATATTTCAGAGCTGCAACGTTACTGGAGTATCAAAAAGCACAAGGTGTGCCATACTCAGGGACATGGCCAAGGTAAGGAAGGCTGAAAAATCACCACCTTTGAGCAAAAAACATAAGATAAAACCTCAAGACTGGGCCAAGAAATATCTTAAGACTGATTTTTCTAAGGTTTTATGGACTGATGAAATGAGAGTGACTCTTGATGGGCCAGATGGATGGGCCCAAGGCTGGATCAGCAAGGTGGAGGTGGGGTACTGGTATAGGCTGGTATCATCAAAGATGAACTTGTGGGACCTTTTCGGGTTGAGGATGGAGTTAAGCTCAACTCCCAGACCTAATAGCAGTTTCTGGAAGACACCTTCTTCAAGCAGTGGTACAGGAAGAAGTTGGTATCGTTCAAGAAAAACATGATTTTCATGCAGGACAATGCTCTATCACATGCATCCAAATACTCCACAGGTTGGCTGGCCAGTAAAGGTCTAAAAGAAGAAAAAATAATGACATGGCCCCCTCATCTGAAGCCCATAGAGAACCTGTGGTCCCTCATAAAATGTGAGATCTACAAGGAGTGAAAACAGTACACCTTTCGGAACATTGTCTGGGAGGCTGTGGTGGCTGCTGCACACTATGTTGATTGTAAACAGATCAAGCAACTAACAGAATCTATGGATGGAAGGCTTTTGAGTGTCATCGTAAAGAAAGGTGGCTATATTGGTCACTGATTTTTTGTTTTTTTGTTTTTGAATGTCAGAAATGTTTATTTCTAAATTTTATGTTGCTCTATTGGTTTACCTGGTGAAAATAAACAAGTGAGATGGGTATATATTTGGTTTTTATTAAGTTGCCTAATAATTCTGCACTGTAATAGTTACATGAAAAAACAGATATCTTCCTAAGATAGCCACATCTAAAAAAAAGCAACTCCAACTTCCAAAAAATATTAAGCTTTGATATTTATGAGTCTTTTGGGTTGATTGAGAACATAGTTGTTCAATAATTTAAAGAATCCTCTCAAATACTACTTGCCTAATAATTCTGCATGCAGTGCATATACATAGCAGTGCAAGGTATGTATGCACTGTATGTGGGTATATAGATATCATTGCATACATCAAGAGGGTCCATTCCATTATTGTTTGCTGCAGCCTAGTACGTATATTTTCCGTAAATACCTAGCCCAAGTTATCAGTGGTCAGGAATATTTTTTTTCGCATCTTATTCCTGATTATTTTATTCCAAAGCAATCCAGAGACCCCTTTTTTCTCCATTTGCTTGTTGACACTGCAGCATACGGCCATATCCTTTTCATAGTACAGCGTGAAAATCCAGCTATTTTAAAAGGGTTTGCCCATCCCAGTCATCACATCTGATTGCGTAGAAAATTCTGTCATTTTTTGTGGTACTGTTAAATTTTTTTGGTGTGTCTTATACAATTTCTTAACATCATTTAGCTGCCCAAAAAATGTTAAGCTACAGGGCAGGTATTTTACACTCGGTTTTGCCCACCACATGGATCGCATATCATTGCGCTTAAAATTGTGCCATTTCAGGCCTCCATAGAATTTTTTTTGTTGCGTCTCAGCCTATTTATTGACATAATTTAGGTGAGCCAAAAAACAAAAAAATACAGGCCAGATATTGGAAAGTGGGCTATCTCCGTCAGACGTCTCATCTCTCTGTGGGCTACAAATTGTGATATTTGAGTCCTCCATTTAACCGTTTTGTTGTGTGTTACCCTAGTTATGTTCACTATTTTGTGGTTAAAAAAATACAGGCCACATATTTTACAGTGTAGTATCTCCATTAGACCCCTCATCTATCTGTGGGATACTGTTAGCGTTCTGCTAGGTGAGGCAGGACTCCAGGAGTGGACCCTCTGGACTGTGGCACCGAGGGGCACCTGGGCGAGCAACCAGGTGGAGCCGACCCCTATACAGGGACTGTTAGGAGCAGGCCCAGGGGTTCAAATGCCATGGCAGCCGATACCAAGAGGGGCGGCTCAGGATAGACTGGAGTAGGACCATGAGCACAAAGACAGCGTGAGGCCTAGGGTGGAGAGACTGGTGATGGACAGCCAGACCAAGCAAGGACACGGGACCGGAGTAGGAAGACTGGAGGCAGGCACAGGCAAGCAGGACGGAGCAAGGACACAGGACCAGAGTAGGACGACAGGAGTCAGACACGGGCAGACAGGACGGAGCAAGGACACAGGACAGGAGTCAGGCACGGGAAAACTGTAGAAGGAAGCACAGGGAGAATTAATGACCGGGCACCGAGCACAGGACAAGGGAGCGGGAGCCTAGCATGCAGGAAAGGACATGACGATCAGGCGCCTCCATTACAGGAGGGTGACCTGAAATAGCCTGGGAGCGGCCCCCATTGGTCCGGCGGTGCTTCCAGGTCAGGGCACCGCTGGAACACAAGAAAAGGAGGCAGGACGCGGCCGCAGCCTACGGCGCATGCGCAAAGCATGCAACGTCGTTGCAGGCCGCGGGCCGGTCACAGGACGCCGCGGCTGACAGGGAGAGGAGGACTGCGGCACAGGAGCGGGCAGGTGAGTACAGTGGGGTGCGACGGGGGCCATGACAGATACAAATTGTGGCATTTCAGGCCTCCATTCAACTGTTTTTGCTGTGTCTAACCCTTCTACTATACACTATTTTGCAGTTAAAAAAAATTACAGTCCACATATTTTACAGTGTAGTATCTCTATCAGACATGTTATCTATCTGTGGGCTATAAATTGTGGCATTTCAGGCCTCCATTCAACTGTTTTTTATGTGTTTTACCCTAGTTATTGACAACAGTTTGCGAAAAACAAATTGTTTTTTTTTTACCTACAGTTCAGATATTTTAAACTGTGGTTTCCCCGCACGTGGATCACATATAAGTTCGCTCCCAATTCAACCATTTGTAGTAAACATGGAAAATATTGTAGTCCATTTAAAATGGGCAAGGCGCGTAGCAGGGGACAGGGAAGTGGATGTGATGGTGCATGCAGAGGCCGAGGCCGTGGGCAAGCTGAAATTGGGCCACAACAAACACCCACATGTTCGCGCCCGACCTTCCTGTCTGAATTACTCGGGGACCGCAGAGCACCACTATTGAACTCAAAGCAGTGTCAAAAGTTTGTTGGTTGAATAGTGGATAATGCTTCCAGTCACTTTACCACCACCACCAGCACCCTGTCTTCCACATAGTCAAGTTTGAGTAGCCGTGAGTCTGGACCACATATTCCTCACCCTGATCCTCCTTCCTCTCACCATTCCGAGTGCCTGGAGACGACTTATCCCACACTTGGACACTCCGAAGAGTTGTTCATTTTTCTATTTATAGATTCGAGCCTCTCACCTGGCCCACTTGAAGCCGGGCAAGATGAGATCTCATGTAGCAATACCCAAATATTTGAGCAGACATGTTCACATGAAGGCAACGGCGGGAACATGTCACAAGAGGTGAACGATGATGAGACACAATTTCCAGAAAGTCAGGAGGAGGACCATGGTGTGGAAGTGGAAGAAGAGGTGATTTATAATATAGTAACTGACCCAACCTAGCAGTAGAACATGCTGAGCGAAGACAGCAGCACACAGGGGGAGGGAGGTGTAGCACCCCAACAGACAGGAAGAAGCAGTGTGGTGGCTGCAGACAGAAGGCAGGCAACCATTCCCCGTAACACCAACACGACGGAAGTTGGCAGTACAAATGTAAGGTCTTCCCCAGTCTGGTTGTTTTTTAAAGACTGCCGATAACCCCAAACAGGCCATTTGCACCACCTGCCTTGCCCACATCAACATGGGTAGCAAAACACTAAAATGAAAACTACTCAACCATAGCAGAAAAAAAATAAAAATTTCTCAGCACACTCAAAAGGGATGTTTGGGACCCCTTTAAAATTGCTGGATTTTCATGCTGTGCTAGTAAAAGGATCTGGCTGTATTGTGCACTGTCAAAAAGCAAGTGGAGGGAAAAAAAGGGCTCTCGATTGCTTTGCAATAAAAAAAGCTCTATTAGCCCTGGCCCAAAAAAATTTCAAAGCTAATTACACCTGGGGCTAGGTATATACGGCCAATATATCCCACAGGTAGCAGCAGCAGCAGCACCATAACACAGGCCCCTCTTGATATATGTGATGATATGTATATACACACATACAGTGCCTGCAAGCTGTTAGGAGTGGCGGAAGGCACTAAATAAAAATATAATTAAAGTGCCTTCGCCACTCGGGGTCCACCGTGCGGAAGCTGGAAAAACCGCGGCTAAGTGAAGGCAGAGCGATCTGGCGGCAGTGTGCAAGGGTTAAACTGCACCCAATTGCACTAAGCAAGCTCTGTTACAATCACAGAGGCTGCAAGCAAAAACCAAACACAATAACGCTGAGTCTTTTTAAGGTCACAGACTCTCAGCGATGCACACGCGGTATTTATGGTCACAGGAGTAGCCTTAGACAGCAGGACTACTCCGTCTAGACCTACCGTAGAGATAAGTGTGCGTGGCGTCGCAACTGCGAATGCCCGGCTGGACTGCACTCGCAGTGCGGCGATAATTGCACCGCTGGCAAAACGCCGCTATCACACTGGCGCAATGCAGACACTAAGCTGCTGAGATAGATGGAGCAAAGGCGCGCTGGCGCTAGCGCTGCTACTGGCAGAACTCAAACACTCACACAGACGTAGTATCAGAGGAATGGGGGTTTCAGATGAGTCATTCGCCAGTCCAAGCATCCATCAACAAACATACAGCAGCAAGTAAGAATATACTAGCGCATGGCAGAATAGCCATGCACGCTTTTTATAGCGAACGGGACCTTCTGGGAATCTCCAAGGCTCCAGGAAGAGCCAATGGGATTCGACTCAGGACCTGAGCACCTGACTCCCGAACTCCAAAGGGAGTTCATCCCATGAGCATGCTCAGATGAGGGAACAAAGGACTTAGCCTCTGGAGAGAGTTGCCGCAGGGCAATCTCCTCTGCAATCTCCTCTGCAGCAGGAAAAGCGCAGGAGACTGCAGAATGTGAGGATCTAGATTTCAGCAAAGGAAAGGCAGAAATCTGACTCCTAACATTACCCCCCTCCTAGGGCCCCCTCCTCCCTGAGCCCTCAGGACCATCAACCTGTGCCCTGTGGTGGCATAGAGCACAAACTCATCCGAGGGCGAGCTTGGTGTCCTGGTAGGTGAGACGGTAAACCGGGACACCTGGACGGCATCAGTGGAGGCTAGGTCACCAGGTCTCAGAAGAGACACCTGGGAAATGGCGAGAAGCGGCCGATGCAACAGAGCGCCGCCGTGAGTCGGCGGCCTTCGCCACCCTCTGCCTAGGAAGGCTATCCTGAGCACATGAGGTACATGTCTGAATAAATCTTTTGATATCCCGAGCCCTGTGCGGCCACCAATACGCACCGGCGAATAGCTTTGTGGTTTGCATATAGCCCCGATGGTTGTGCGCATTGGACAACTGTGCCCAGGCGAGAACCTGAGTCCTAAGATGAGGAGGGACAAAGGTCTCAACGGCCGGTTCAGATTCCGAGCATTGCGGGGAGCTGGCTTCCTGAGAAGCAGCACACACATGGTAACAACCACAAAAGGACTCTTGGGTCGGACCTGTATCAAAACCGGTGCGAGACACCTCCATGGGTTCTGGGGTAGAACCTCTGGCTCAGGCAGCTCAAGAGGTTCAAAAAATTTGGGAGCCAAGCTAGCTCTCCGCTTGGAGTGATCACGTTCCATACCGCTCTCTGAAAAACGGAGGTCGATACGCGAGGAGACAGAAATTAGCTCCTCCAGGCTGGTGGGGATCTCTCTAGTTGAGAGAGCATCCTTGACATGCTCCGCTAGCCCACGCCAAAAAACGGGGATAAGGGCCTTGTCGGACCACTCCAGCTCGGATGCCAGTGTCCGAAAACGGACGGCATACTGGCAAACCGAGAGCGACCCCTGAGTCAGTGCGAGTAACTGCAGAGACGTGTCATACGTGACCTGTGGGCCGAGGAAAACCTGCTTGATAGCCATTAGCAGGTGCCCTGCAGTCCGTATCTCAGGATCACCACGCTCCCACAAAGGCGTAGCCCATTCCAGAGTCTTGCCCGACAGTAGGGATATAACAAATGCCATCTTGGCCCGTTCTGTAGGGAATTGCGCAGCCAGCAGCTCCAGGTGGATTGAGCACTGGCTGATGAAAAACCTACAGAAGGCGCCATCCCAAGAGAACTTATCGGGTAACGGGAGGCGGGTGACTGTCGGTGCAAGGGTGGACACGGACATACGGCCTACCACGTCAGTTAGAGCCTGTACAGCAGCATCCGTAGCCTGTGCAGCAGCCAGAGCCTTCTCGAGAGTGAGTAACCGGTTCTCAAGCTGCCGTATGCACTGAATAAGTTGCTGCTGATCTGCCATCACTAGCCAGACCCTGGCACTAGTATAATGTTAGGAGTGGCAGAAGGCACTAAATATAAATATAATTAAAGTGCCTTCGCCACTCGGGGTCCACTGTGCGGAAGCTGGAAAAACCGCAGCTAAGTGAAGGCAGAGCGATCTGGCGGCAGTGTGCAAGGGTTAAACTCCACCCAATTGCACTAAGCAAGCTCTGTTACAATCACAGAGGCTGCACGCAAAAACCAAACACAATAATGCTGAGTCTGTTTAAGGTCACAGACTCTCAGTGATGCACACGCGGTATTTATGGTCACAGGAGTAGCCTTAGACAGCAGGACTACTCCGTCTAGACCTACTGTAGAGACAAGTGTGCGTGGCGTCGCAACTGCGAACGGCCGGCAGGACTGCACTCTCAGTGCGGCGATAATTGCGCCGCTGGCAAAACGCCGCTATCACACTGGCGCAATGCAGACGCTAAGCTGCTGAGATAGATGGAGCAAATGTGCGCTGGCGCTAGCACTGCTACTGGCAGAACTCAAACACTCACACAGACGTAGTATCAGAGGAATGGGGGTTTCAAATGAGTCATTCACCAGTCCAATCATCCATCAACAAACATACAGCAGCAAGTATGAATATACTAGCGCATGGCAGAACAGCCATGCGTGCTTTTTATAGCGAACGGGACCTTCCGGAAATCTCCAAGGCTCCAGGAAGAGCCAATGGGATTCGACACAGGACCTGAGCACCTAACTCCCGAACTCCAATGGGAGTTCGTCCCATGAGCATGCTCAGATGAGGGAACAAAGGACTTAGCCTCTGGAGAGAGTTGCCACAGGGCAATCTCCTCTGCAATCTCCTCTGCAGCAGGAAAAGCGCAGGAGACTGCAGAATGTGAGGATCTAGATTTCAGCAAAGGAGAGGCAGAAATCTGACTCCTAATGCAAGCCTTGCACTGATGTGTATACAGCGACGTACACTACCCTGCCTACCTAACACTGGAACCTATATACTCCGGAATTAGTCCTTATAAGGACTGTTGGTTTATCTGGATTTGAGTTGTTTAGGATGGTAGACCCCACACTCACTAATAAATCCCCAATTCTGACCCTATCAAGGCAGCAGCTCTCCCAGTGCATTGTACACTATCTCAATCCAGAGCTGAATGCAGCAAGCAGGGCGGCATCCGGTCTCTTACACCCCTGATGATGCTGTGCGGCCAGCCAATCACTGCACGATCACAACAAAGATGGCTGCAGCGATTCATTGCCTTGTAGACAATCCCTGCATCGTGACTGGTTCTGTAAATTCCACCAAAAAAGCTGGGTGGAGACCCGAGTTCCCGCCAAGTAATCGTACAGTGATACTCGGGTGAGTACCGAGTAGTGGCAAACACGTTTGCTCATCACTACTGTTAATGCATAATGTGGGTATAGCATAAGAATATGCTTAGGAGAGTATAGAATATAGAGTACGGATAATAGGTTTAACATGTGAGATTGGAAATGGTTAAGGATAGAACTAGCCCAATGGGTGGGCACTAGTGCTGTTAAAAGACTTCCTGGTTAGGAAGAGTTCAGTTTGAGTTAGTGAAGTGTATAATAAAGGCCAAATTGAGGTGCATTTTTTTGCTACGAGCAGCTTGGGCCAACCATTCAAGGCAGTGGGAGGCCAACAATAGTTCCCTGATGGACATTACAATGGCCTGTGGTGAACCGTACCCGCACCAATAAACAAGACGAAAGAAAAAGAAACCACTTGCATGACAGCTTGTCAATGGAGAATGGGTGGAGACTGCTGTAAAATGAGCATAAAATCTGGAATTAGCCCAAGGAAAGAGCGGAGTTCTGGAAATGTATACCCTGAGGAGAACTGACCTCTGCCATTGTTGATAAGAGAGAGAGAAGAGCCAGGTGATAGGGAGAGATTTTACAAAGCTGCACTTTGTGGCGGGCCCGGACGAGCCAAATGGTAGCAAAAGATACAGGAGCAGGTGCAGTAGATACAGCTGGGAGGACTGCTGCCACTGATAATTCTGGTTGAGCCTGTTCAAAAACTCCAGCACCCGAAACCAGAATTCAAGGCCAAATTTTCCTGGTCGGTCACTGAATCCGAGCCTGATCTCCATAAAGAAGCGGTTGTGTCGGTGTGTTTGGATCCCTGCGCATGAGCAGCATGATTAAAGGCCCCAGATTTTGGCCAGGATGGCCTCAAGTTTTATTTTCCCCAGTTTGTTTCATGCCCCTTGTGTATCCCCTGCTATATTGCAGGACTGTGAAGCACTAAGTGTCTTAAACCTTTACTGACTATGGACTGTGTAAAAAAAGGGATTGTTGTTCACAAAACAGAGAGGGGAGGAATCGGACAACCTAATGATCAAGCCGAGTCAGGACTGAGCTAGTTGCCCCCTTGTCTTAATGGACAAATGATGGACTGTATGGACTGTGCTCCAGATCTACTGGAGCTATTTATGTGTTGACCAATGGGCCTGTGGGTATAAGGAGCTTAGACATGCTTTGTAAGGGTCTCCATACTGAAAAGACCAGGGTCATTCAGACCCATGAAAGAACTGGACTATGTCTAAGGACTGTCAGGCAACTGGTATTGTTCAGGCCAAAGGGTCATTGTTTTGCTGGAAAAGGGACTCAGATTGACATTAATCTGCGGCTGTGACCAAGAGGATCACCTACTTAAAGTTTTGTGCAAGAGAAGGATGTGGTATGAGGCCAAGGATTGGTAGGCAATTGTTATGTTGGTCTACTGGCCCAGGAACTTGGGCTCTTTCATTTTCAGGGTCAGTGCACTCACCAGCAATGGATACTCTATACCCCTGAAAAGAGGAGACTAACTGATTCTTGCATGATGTAAGGACGTGGACTGTTTTACTCTGTTCCTGCATCTGAAGACAACAGAGGCGCTATGTGAATACTGTTATGCGGTTTTATATTTAAAAGTAACTTGTGTGTAATGTAATGCAATGTAATGTATTATGATGATGTACAGTATGTAAAGTGTTAATGTAGAATCTGGGTATAGCGTAAGGATAAGCTTATGACAGTATAGGATATAGAGTAAAGATAATAGGTTTAGCATGTAAGATGGGAAATGGATAAAAATAGAATTAGCCAAGTGAGTGGGCACTATTGCTGATAAAATGTTGGCACTTTCTGGTTAGGGGGAGCTCAGTGGGAGTTAGTGAAGTGTCTATTGAAGGGCAAGTTTAGGTATAGTGGGTTGCTAGGGGCAGTATGGGCCTATTTGAGGCAGTGGGAGGCCGAATAGTTTTCCCAGATGAACATTTCAACAGTGTCTGAAGCCTAGGGCTTGGGCCAGATACCAAGGAGTGGTCCTGGTCTTCAAACATCATGAGGTCTGTTAATGGCAAGTGGCAGATGGACAGATGAACACCCCTTATCTGTAAAGTGCCAGAGCTCTCTTGGCTTGTTTCTTATCAAGTATATCTAGGACGTCATTGGTCGGCAATTGCAAAGGGAGCTGTCATTTTGTGTGGCAGAATATTCCTCAGTCAACCATTATTATCATCATTGATAGAATGACATGATGTGTAAGTGTGTGTGTCTCATGATCTGAGCAACTGAGTAAATCAAGATGTTTTAAATATTTTGTTTCCTTTTTTTCATCAATTTTAAATCTTGACGTGTCTATCAATCCTTTGATTTTCATATTGCCACCACTTTTTCTTCTTGGTGTTGCAATGTCAGTGTTGAAAATTGTACAGTATATAGCACAACATGAAATAGTCACTCAAAAGAATAACAAAAATATATTAAAATTTGTTTAACCCTAGTGAATCAGCCTGCCAAAAATGTATACAATGTATCAATATACTTCACCATGGATACATTTATTTTCCAAAACTTATGTTGAATATGCATTATCTTTTTAGGGGTGTTCACTTTGTCGTACTACTTGTACTCCCCCTCTGCTACCTTTTTTGTTTGCATATACAAACACTCTTGTGTATGTTTCAATAGTGCTATTCTCTTGCATTTTGTAACTTTTAGACCTTTTTTTCAGTAAACTTATGTGTACCACATTTATAATTTTCCATACATTTTTTTTTACTTGAAACTATATTCCTGTAATTAAGCCCACTTATTCTTTCCTTACACTTAACATTTCTTCTGGTTTTTCTTCCCTCTATTTATAGACTTAACATAGGGGTGATACATCTAATATCTCCCAAATGTATTGTTTTTTAGATTTTTTTAAACTGTTTTATTATGTAAGACAATAAAGTATATTTATACCTTAATTATTTCATATTTATATAGGACACTGACATTACTGATATTATTAAGGGTCAACTACTTTTTTGTTTTTCACGTACCAGTAATGTAAATATACTAATACATTTTCATAAAGCTATGTAACAATATAACATGTAACATTCATAGCCAGAGAGATCTTTGTAATCATGAGGTGCATCTATAAACTTGTATACAGCACAGAAGGATAGAAAGGAAGGGGTTATATGACCTTGGCTTGGCATTGAAGCAATCACAGAGGTTTTTTTTCTATATCTTAGCAACCTTATTTTCTTTCCTTCATGTTCTATTTCTGTCTTAGCAACTCTTACTTTTGGAACATAGAAAGTTTTCCAGCATTTAATATATTCCAACTTAATTTTTACTTATTTACAGAATTTGCCAATTGAATGGATTTTTTTGTTTCTACTTCTTTAGCTATAATACATGAGTTGCCTCTGTGTTAACAGATTCTTGGCAAGTAGAGGATTTCATTAGTTAGATAAATCTTATTAGAAGTGGTTAAGCTTCCTATATGTGGCAACTTTTTAGCTTTAGGATCTTTGGGAACATTTTAATGCATTTTCCTTTTTCGGGTTTCATACTTGCTGAACAGCATTGAGCTCCACATATTCCACAAGAAGGTATAACATGTGGAAAAAAAGTGAAAATAAGAGAAAATATTGATTGTTAAAAATAATTCTTTATTAAATATTATTAACCCCTTTCCTTCATTGGACGTAATATTCCGTCCATGTGCCCTGGGTCCTAATTACCATGGACGGAATATTACGTCTAATGCGATCAGCGGCGCCCACGGACCGCCCCTGACACGTTAACCCCTTGCACACCGCGATCAAACACGATCACGGTGTACCGGGGGTTAAAGGGAAGCATCGGCAGGAAGGGGGCTCTCTCCGTGCTTCCCTGAGCCCCCCACAGCAGCGCGATGTGCAGCGCTGCTGCGGGGGTCTCCTTTCCTGCAGGTCCCCAGATCCAATATGGCGGCGGGGACCTCCGGGGGCCTGCAGGAAGCTGGCTTCCTCAGTGCCTGCAAAGCGCAGGCAAGGAGGAATTGCTGATCTGTCACAGTGATCTGTGATGTGACAGATCAGCGATCTGTCACAGGACAGTTATGTCCCCTCTGGGACATTGTAATAAAGTAAAAAAAAAAAAAAAAAAGTGTAAAAATAATTTAAAAAAAAATCGCTAAATAAATTCAAGAAAAAATAATATTCCCCAATAAATTCATTTTTTAGAAATAAAAAAAAAACAATAAAAGTACACATATTTGGTATCGCCGCGTCCGAAACGACCCACCCTATAAAACTGTCCCATTAGTTAACCCCTTAAGCGAACTTCTTAAAAAATAAAAATAAAAAACGAAGCAAAAAATAATGATTTATTATCAAACCGCCGAACAAAAAGTGCAATAACGCGCAATCAAAAAGATGCTTATAAATATCCATGGTACCGCTGAAAATGTCATCTTGTCCCGCAAAAAACGAGCTGCCATACAGCATCATCAGCAAAAAAATAAAAAAGTTATAGCTCGCAGAATAAAGCGATGCAAAAATAATTATTTTTTTATATAAAATTGTTTTCATTGCATAAAAGCGCAAAAACATAAAAAAACGACATAAATGAGGTATCGCTGTAACCGTACTGACCCGAAGAAGAAAACTGCTTTATCAATTTTATCGCACGCGGAACGGCGTAAACGCACCACCCAAAAGAAATTCATGAAACGCTGTTTTTTGTAAATTCTGCGTCCCAAAAAACAAAATAAAAAGCGATCAAAAAAGTCACATAGTCGAAAATGGTACCAATAAAAACGTCAACTCGTCCCACAAAAAATAAGACCTCACATGACTCGGTGGGTCAAAATATGGACAAATTATAGCTCTCAATATGTGGTGATGCAAAAACTATTTTTACAATAAAAAGCGTATTTTAGCGTGTGACAGCTGCCAAATATAAAAACCGCCATAAATAGTAAATCAAACCCCCGTTATTACCCCCTTAGTTAGGGAAAAATAATAAAATTAAAAAAAATGTATTTATTTCCATTTTCCCATTAGGGTTAGGGCTAGGGCTAGGGTTAGGGATAGGGCTAGGGTTAGGGTTAGGGGTGTGTTGGGGTTAGGGTTGGAGTTAGAATTGGGGGTTTCCACTATTTGCGTACATCAGGTGCTCTCCAAACGCAGCATAACATCTGATCTCAATTCCAGACAATTCTGCGTTGAAAAAGTCAAATGGTGCTCCTTCCCTTCCAAGCTCTGCCATGCGTCCAAACAGTGTTTTACCCCCACATATGGGGTATCACTCTACTCAGGACAATTTGCAAAACAACTTTTGGGGTCCAATTTCTCCTGTTGCCCTTAGGAAAATAAAAAATTGGGGGCAAAAATATCATTTTTGTGGAAAAAAAAATGATTTTTTTATTTTCACGCCTGGGCGTTATAAACTTCTGTGAAGCCCTTGGAGGTTCAAAGTGCTCACCACACATCTAGATAAGTTCCTTGGGGGGTCTAGTTTCCAAAATGGTGTCATTTGTAAGGGGATTCCACTGTTTTGGTACATCAAGGGCTTTCCAAACGCGACATGGTGTCCGATCTCAATTCCAGCCAAAATTGTCAAATGACTCTGCTTCCCTTCTGAGCTCTGCCATGTGCCCAAATAGTGGTTTACCCCCACATATGGGGTATCAGCGTACTCAGCACAAATTGAACAATAACTTTTAGGGTCCTGTTACCCTTGGGGGTCTAGTTTCCAAAATGGGGTCACTTGTGGGGAGTTTCCACTCTTTAGGTACATCAGGGGATCTCCAAACGTGACATGGCGTCCGATCTGAATTCCAGCCAATTTTGCATTGTAAAAGTCAAACGGCGCTCCTTCCCTTCTGAGCTCTGCCATGCGCCGAAACAGTGGTTCCCCCCCACATATCAGGTATCAGCGTACTCAGGACAAATTGCACAATAATTTTTGCAGTCCAATTTCTCCTGTTACCCTTGGTAAACTAAAAAAAATTGAACCTGAAGTATTTTTTTTGTGAAAAAAAGTTAAATGTTCATTTTTTTTAAATACTCAAAAAATTCCTGTGAAGCACTTGAAGGGTTAATAAACTCCTTGAATGTGGTTTTGAGCACCTTAAGGGGTGCAGTTTTTAGAATGGTGTCACTTTTGGGTATTTTCTATTATATAGACCCCTCAAAGTGGCTTCAAATGTGATGTGGTCCGTAAAAATAAAATGGTGTTGCAAAAATGAGAAATCGCTGGTCAACTTTTAACCCTTATAACTTCCTAACAAAAAAAAATTTGGTTCCAAAATTGTGCTGATGTAAAGTAAATATGTGGGAAATGTTACTTATTAAGTTTTTTGTGTGCCATATCTCTGTGATTTAAGGGCATAAAAATTCAAAAGTGGAAAATTGCGAAATTTTCAAAATTTTCGCCAAATTTCCATTTTTTTCACAAATAAACGCAAGTTATATGAATGAAATTTTACCACTAACATGAAGTACAATCTGTCACGAGAAAACAATGTCAGAATCACCGGGATCCATGGAAGCGTTCCAGAGTTATGGCCTCATAAAGGGACAGTGGTCAGAATTGTAAAAATTGGCCCGGGAGTTAACGTGCAAACCACAATTGGTAGTGAAGGGGTTAAAAGGAGAAGTTAAAAAAACAAACAGGGCAAAAGGCCTCCAAAAAAAGGGGGATAGGCTGCTGAAAACAGTATACAATGATGTAAAAAATAATATTACACACACAATAATAACCCTGTAGATTTAAATATAAATACAAAAATGGTTCTTGCATGCAAAAGTAATAATAATAATTCCTGCCAGAGTCAGTGCACCATAGTAGATGACAATGAACACATTGCTTGTTACTACTAGGTTTTGCAAAAAAGGCAATATTGCACATTGCCCGGGTGGCTGTGGAAAAAGTAGATGTAAATTAGATGTAAATATAAAGAGGTATTGACATGCAAAATAATCACTGCAGGGTTCAACATAGTAACATAGTAACATAGTAAGTAAGGCCGAAAAAAGTAATTAGTCCATCCAGTTCAGCCTATAAAATTCTGTCAGAATAAGTCCCCAGATCTACGTCCTTCTACAGAACCGAACAATAACTGTAAGATACAATATTGTTACACTCCAGGAAGACATCCAGGCCTCTCTTGAACCCTTCAACTGAGTTCACCATCACCACCTCCTCAGGCAAGGAATTCCAGATTCACACTGCCCTAACAGTAAAGAATCCTCTTCTATGTTGGTGGAAAATCCTTTTCTCCTCCAGACGCAGAGAATGCCCCCTTGTGACCGTCACCTTCCTTGGTATAAACAGATCCTCGGAGAGATATTTGTATTGTCCCCTTATATACTTATACATAGTTATTAGATCGCCCCTCAGTCGTATTTTTTCTAGACTAAATAATCCTAATTTTGCTAATCTCTCTGGGTATTGTAGTTCCCCCATCCCCTTTATTAATTTTGTTGCCCTCCTTTGTACCCGCTCTATTTCCATTATATTCTTCCTGAGCACCGGTGCCCAAAACTGTACACAGCACTCCATGTGCGGTCTAACCAGAGATTAGTACAAAGGCAGTATAATGCTCTCATCATGTGTATCCAGACCTCATTTAATGCACCCAATGATTCTGTTTGCCTTGGCAGCCGTTGCCTGGTACTGGTTGCTCCAGGTAAGTTTATCATTAACTACGCTCCCCAAGTCCTGTCCATGTTCACATTTCCAAGTGTCTAATGCACGCGTTAGCCCTGTATCCTCCTAGTGACCACCGGAAGTGCTCTGATAGTGACACGCTGTGTATTTCACCTGCATGCCGCAGAGCGCAACTGCGGAAGTCCCCTTAGCAAAAGGAGGCGGGACTTTCTGACGTGCACTACAACAGACCAATGGAAGTTCGTCCACACTCCTCACCGGCTTCTTGCACCTCACTACAAATACCGGCTGACACTTCCTTATCTCCACGCCCCTGGAAGAAGATACATAGCGAAATGGCGCTCATTGGGCGGGGAGACTCCTGCGGCATTCCATCAGCTGTTACCGGTGGACGCTGCACCGAATCCGGCACATTCTTCTAACTCAGGTATTAACAACCAGACCCTGGTTTATATCAGGCACTTTATTTCTATTATACTCTGTGCAGCTCCCTGGCACACTTTACTGTATACTTCATGTATGATAATTCTGACAATTCTGATCCTCCTTTATAATCGTTGCTGTAAAATAAATTTAATGGAAAATATTAAAGGGAATCTGACAGCCTATACAAGCTGCCCAATCCACAAGCAACATAAATCAGACCATGCCTGCATGATGTCAGCCACATATGTTTAAGTCTTGAACACTGTGGCATTTCAAAGGAAAACATAGTTTATTACCTGCCGGGGGCCGTTTCACACAATAGACTAGTTGGACGAGTGGGTTCCCCGGCAGCATCTCTCTGCACGCCCTATCTATAGGTCTTTGCTAGAGATTAACCTAGGATCATCGGTGGGTCTATTCACAAGGAATGGGTCGCCCACTCCATCGTAGGGTATCAGCCTAGTCGCAGTGCAGGGTCAGTTTTCTCCCCTCCTACCCTAGTCCTGTGCTGCAGTACCGTAACATGTATCAGTTGTCAGATTCATTTTAAGTTTAGAAATTGTAAACGTACAATATTTTGCTTTGTTGTAGTTCGGTGATTTTATATTTAATTTTCAATAAAAATCAAGTGTCAAAACAAAAATAATGATTTTGTATATTTTTTCGAGGCCTGCCCTTCATGTTACCAAATTTTCCATGGTGACATCAAACCTTAATTATTACAAAATAAATAAAATGAACTACCCTTTGTCTTATCCTTGCATTTTATTTGATGGGGCAACCACAAATGGTGCCTGCTAGTCCAATCATTGCCATCATTACTTCAAGCAACCACCATACTGCAATTTTTGTTTTACATCCTATTCATTCCAATTAGATGTGACTGAGCACTTTACTCATTATCACATACAGTAGCCACCATAAGTTTAGCGTTTTTGTTTTTTGTTTTTAAGTTTGATTACTTCTGTCTGATTGTGATGCCATTTTCCTGGAGATGAATTGAAGGTGCATGAAGTTGTCATCATGTCAGAGTCGACCTTAATTTGAACCAATATGCTTTAGAATATAGGTATGGGGTCACTTAATTAAAGAAAACTGACTGCCAAAAGTTTTTCATATACAACTGTATTTATTGATCACAACATAGAGAGTAATTCATTGTTTACAATGTCATAACTTAGTATTTTTTTTTGCATAACCTCTTGCTTTAATTACTGCACTACACAGACGGGACATTGAAGCCACTAGGGTATTCAAAAAATCCTGAGGGAACTTGCTCCATTCCGTTTGCAAATCTGTAAGCAATTCATCTTTATTGCAATGGGTACGGGCCCCAAATTATCACCCTAACTCATCCCAAACGTGCTCTATAGGATTTAAATCAGGGGATTGGCTTGGCCATTGCAACAGATGAACATTTTTCTTTGTTAACCAGTTTTTTACTAAATTGAATGTGTACTTAGGATGATTGTCTTGCTGGAATTTCCAGCCACTGCCTACCTTGATTTTACCATGTGGCAGCTTTACATTCTCCAGTATATCCTTGGTAGGTTTCATATTTCCAAAAACACCAGAAAAAGGCAGAGATTCTTACCTTCCCAGGCCTTAGAACAAATTCACTAAGGGAGTGCAGTGGACCCAATTAAAGATGGCAGCAACACAGGTGCAACAATACTGATGGAACAATTACTGTCAACCTACCAATACATGAAGGGGGTGATTGTCTGGAAGAATAGTACACAAAAAATAGTCTGTATACGGCACTGTTCACATACGGGTAATGCAGAGCATCTGACTAACAGCCTATTAGTAATGCCCATACTCTTGGATCAAGTGGGCTGTCCAGAGCTAACCAAAATGCATCCCATGTGAACATACACCACAGTATACAGAGCCATCTGGGCCCAACTGCACCCCGAAAAATAAATAAAGTGCAAAAAACTAGAGTTGAGCGAAACGGGTCGGCCAAATTCAGAATACGCCGACTTTTGCTAAAGTCGGTATCGCCGATCGAAACCCGACCATAGCGTGAGGTCGGCCATGAGGTCGCCTGCTTGAGTGCCAAAGTCACGCTACCCACAATGCTTCCAGCGCCTTTTCTCCTCCAATCATCAAGGACACACACTGTGGGCAACGCAATTACGTCGGCAGCAGCCCCCTCCATGTTAGAGAAGGGCATACAAGTGATTGGCTGGATTTGTGTGGCATCACAGTGCCTATAAAAGGCCGTGACCACCGACCGCCATCTTACTTTTGCCGATCTTAGCATAGGGAGAGGTTGCTGCTGATCATTCTCAATAGGGAGAGTGTTTAGGCAGGGAAAAAGAAAAAAAATTGCTTGTGCTGATAGTGAATGTCACTGTAAAACACAACAGTATAGTGTGCAGTGACAGGGGAGGATATATTTGTGTGCAGCAGCTCTGTTGGTTATTAGGCTGCCTTATAAGGCTCCCTGATAGCTGCATTGCTGATTGCACACTGATGTGCAGAGTGCTTTTTTAAAAGCAAAAAATATTTTTATTCCTTTTTTCTGCACAGTTACCAATCCTTCATTTTTTCACACTTTTTGTGCATCAGCTCTGTTGGTTATTAGGGTGCCTTATAGGCTCCCTGTTAGCTGCATTGCTGTTTGCACACTGCTGTGCAGACTGCTTTTTTAAAAGCAAAAATCCTTTTATTTCTTTTTTTTCTGCACAGTAGATACTGACAGTACATTTTTTCACACACCGTATAGAGGTGTACGCTCCTCAAACACTACCGTGTACCGGCTGGTATGACGGACAAATACATGCTATATGTGTGTGACTCCGTAAAAAAATACACAGAGATTAACATTTTTCCATACATACACCGTATAGAGGTGTCCGATTATCAAACAGTATTGGATATCTGGTGTTCTTGTTACTGTCACATCTACACAGAGTCAGCGTGTGTGTGTGACCCTCCATAAATACATATACGGAAATTTCCATTTCTTTATACACCGTATTGAGCAGTCCGATTGTCAAACAGTATCGGATATCTGGTGTTCTTAATACTGTCACATCTACACAGAGTCAGCGTGTGTGTGACACTCCATAAATACATATACGGACATTTCCATTTCTTTATACACCTTATTGAGCAGTCCGATTGTCAAACAGTATCGGATATCTGGTGTTCTTAATACTGTCACATCTACACAGAGTCAGCGTGTGTGTGTGACCCTCCATAAATACATATACGGACATTTCCATTTCTTTATACACCGTATTGAGCAGTCCGATTGTCAAACAGTATCGGATATCTGGTGTTCTTATTACTGTAACATCTACACAGAGTCAGCATGTGTGTGACACTCCATAAATACATATACGGACATTTCCATTTCTTTATACACCGTATTGAGCTGTCCGATTGTCAAACAGTATCGGATATCTGGTGTTCTTAATACTGTCACATCTACACAGAGTCAGCGTCTGTGTGTGTGACACTCCATAAATACATATACGGACATTTCCATTTCTTTATACACCGTATTGAGCAGTCCAATTGTCAAACAGTATCGGATATCTGGTGTTCTTATTATGGTCACATCTACACAGAGTCAGCGTGTGTGTGTGACATTCCGTAAATACATATACGGAGACAGTTTCACCAACAAAGTATACAGCTGTACACCTCTGATACAGTACCATATATCTGCTTGTTGGATTATGGTGAAATACATACTGGGTGAGCATCTGTGACTCACAAAATATATATGGAGATTTCACTTCTTACATACACCTTACACAGCTGTACGCTACTCATACAGTACCATTTCTCTGCTGGTATTTTTGGTACATTTTCCCAAACATGAGGAAGTCTGGTGGAAGAGGCCGCGGACGTGGGCGGTGGGGGCACAGCGAGTAATGATGCTGGTGGTGGTGGTGGTGCCTTGGCTGGTTCTGGCAAAAGCACAATAGCAGCTAAGGCAGGAGGTGTTGAGCTTGCATCATCGTCTGGCACAAGAAGGCCTTTAAGGTTGCCTTTTCTGGGAGTAGGTACACTGCTTTTAAAGCCGGAGCATCAGGAACAGGTTTTGGCTTTCATTGCCAAAACAGCCTCCAGCTCTATTGCCTCCTCTTCTGAAGTTACAAAAACTGCAAGCACAGAGTCATCAGTGCAGGCCTCTGGTCAGGAACAACACCTTTCTTTGTGTCCTTCACCCACACCAAAAGCGAAGGATGCTGCAGCACACACTTCAGATTACTCCATGGAGCTCTTTTCACATACCATTCCTGGGTTATCAAGTCAAATCCTGAATTCCCCAGTCCAAGATGAATCTGACATGGAGTGCACTGATGCACAGCCACTGCTAGACAAATCTGCTGGTACATTCACCCACAGCACTACATTGCCCTTGCAGTCTACTGAGCCCGAATCAGACCCTGATGAAACTTAGGTGCCACTTCCCGCAAACTATACCACCTTACACGGTGACACAGAGGAAGGTACAGAGGAAGGTGCATATGACATTGAAGATGAGGTCATGGATGACCCAGTTGTTGACCCGATTGGCATCCATTCGGGGAAGAGGGTGCTGGTGACAATAGGTCAGAACAGGAGAATGATCCGCAGCAGGCATCGTCATCGCAGCAGCGGTTATCCGGGAGGCCCGTAGCTGTCAAAAAACTTGGCAAGAAACCTAAAAGAGTTGCAGGACAGCTTGGCCAGATGGTAACATTAGCACAGCGTGCAAGCCCTGAAAATTTGTACCATAGTACAAAGAGTGCAGTGTGGCACTTTTTTGAACAAAATCCTGCTAATGGCGCAAAGGTTATCTGTAAGAAGTGCCGAAGGTCCTTTAGCAGAGGGAAAAATCTAAGAAATTTGAATACCAGTTGCATGCATAGACATTTAACCAACATGTACTTGCAAGCGTGGACAGAATACAAAAGCTCAGGTAACACATGTGCACCTGCTGCGACTCAAGTTAGTGGATCCTAAAAAGGGACCTCCGCATTGCCAAAATGATGAGGGATGACGATTACTTGTTGGCCAGCATCCTCGATCCACGCTATAAAGGCAAATTACACAACATCATGCCACAGGAGAACCTAGAGCCAATATTGGCTAACAAATAAGCAACTCTGGTAAACAGGTTGTTTGAGGCATTCCCAGCACACAGCAGCGGAGCTGGTTCTCCCACGAGCCGTAGTGGGCAAAATGGAAGAGGTATTCGTGGTGCACACAGCAGTACTGGCATTGGAGACAGGGGTTTCCTGACCATGTTGTGGTCTGATTTCTCAAGTCCCGTGCACACGACAGCTAATACAGAATCAATTGCAAGGGACAGGAGACAGCAGTTGTCAACTATGGTTACAAACTACTTCTCCTCCCATATCAAGGTTCTCCCTCACTGGTCATTCCCCTTTGATTATTGGGCCTCAAAACTGGACACATGGCCAGAATTGGCACAATATGCCTTACAGGAGCTCGCTTGCCCTGCTGGTAGTGTGTTATCTGAAAGAGTCTTCAGTAGAGTTGAGCGAAACAGGTCGGTCAGATTAAAAAATCGCAGACTTTCACCAAAGTCAGGTTTCGCCGATCTAAACCCGACCCTAGCGTGATGTCGGCCATGAGGTTGCCGATCAGCACACCAAAGTCACATTTCAAATGATGCTTTCAGCGCCTTTTCTCACCCAATGATGGAGGACGCACACTGTGGGCAACGCGATGACATGCGCAGTGGCCAGCACCATCTTAGAGCAGGGCACTGAAGTGATTGGCTGGCTTTGTGTGGCGTCACAGTGGGTACAAAAGGCTGTGAACGCCGACCGCCATCTTACTTCTGCCGATCTTACAATAGGGAGAGGTGCTGCTGCTGATTCTGAATAGGGAGAGCGTTAGGCAGGGAAGAAGAAAAAAAAACTGCTTCTGCTGATAGCGCTTTTCACTGTACAGTTAGTGTGCAGTGAAAGGGGAGGATTTTTGTTGTGTGCAGCAGCGCTGGTGTTGATTAGGCTGCCTTTTAAGGCTACCTGCTAGCTGCATTGTTGTGTGCACACTGCTGTTCAAACTACTTTTTTCAAAGCACTCCAAATTTTATTGTTTTGTCCTGGTGAGTTACTGAGTGTTCATTTTTTCACACACCGTCTAGCGGTGTACGCTCCTCACACACAGTACCGTGTACCGGCTGGTATCACGGACAAATAGAAGCTATCTGGGTGTGACTCTGGAAGAAAAAACCGAGGAGTTTGTCCGTTTTTCCTGACCTACACCTTAGAGTTGTATCCGTTTTTCAAACAATTTCGTATATCTGCTGTTTGATTACCGTCAAAACTAGACAGAGACATCGTGTGTCAGTACTTATAGAAATACACGGAGCGTGACAATTTTCCATACAGACACCATCTAGCGGTGTACGCTTCTCACACACTACCATGTACCAGCTGGTATCACGGACAAATAGAAGCTACCTGTGTGTGACTCTGTAAAAAAAAGCCGAGGAGTTTTTCTGTTTTTCCAGACCTACACCATAGAGTCGTGTCCGTTTTTCAAACAGTTTCATATATCTGCTGTTTGATGACGGTCAAAGCTAGACAGAGACAGTGTGTGTCAGTCCATACACAAATAAAAGGGACCATGACAATTTTACATACACACACCGTACAGCGGTGTACACTCCTCACACACTACCGTGTACCGCCTTCTAGCGCGGACAAATAGAAGCTGCCTGTGTGTGACTCTGGAAAAAAAAATGAGGAGTTTTTCTGTTTTTCCAGACCTACACCTTAGAGTCGTGTCCATTTTTCAAACAGATTCGTATATCTGCTGTTTGATGACGGTCAAAACTAGACAGAGACAGCGTGTGTCAGTCCGTATACAAATACACGGAGCTTGACAAATTTATATACAAACACCATACAGAGGTGTACGCTCCTCACACACTACCGTGTACCGCCTTCTAGCACAGACAAATAGAAGCTGCCTGTCTGTGACTCTGGAAAAAAAAAACGAGGAGTTTTTCCAGACCTACACCTTAGAGTTGTGTCCGTTTTTCAAACAGTTTCGTATCTACTGTTTGTTGACGGTCAAAACTAGACAGACACAGCGTGTGTCAGTCCGTATACAAATACACGGAGCTTGACAATTTTCCTTACACACATAGTATAGAGCTGTCCGATTCTCCAACAGTATTGTATATCTGCCGTTCGCATTACAGTCACTTTTATACCTAGTCAGCGTGTGTGTGTGACACTCCGTAAATACATATACAGAGATTGTTAGTTGCACAAAAATCGTATACAGCTGTACACTTCTGATACAGTTCCTTATATCTGCTTGTTGGATAACGGTCCAATTCATACTGTGAGAGCGTCTGTGACTAACATAATATATACGATGTTTTAATTTGTATAATACACCTTACACAGCTGGACACTCCTCATACAGTACCATCTCTCTGCTGGTATTTTTGGTACATTTTCCCAAACATGAGGAAGTATGATGGAAGAGGCCGTGGACGTGGGCGGGGGGGCGCAGCTGGTACTGACGATGGTGGTGCATCAGCTAGTTCTGGCAAAAGCACAATAGAAGCTAAGGCAGGAGGTGTTGAGCCTGCATCATCATCTGGCCCAAGAAGGCCTGTAAGGTTGCCTTTTCTTGGAGTAGGAAAGCCGCTTTTAAAGCCGGAGCATCAGGAACAGGTTTTGGCGTAAATTGCCGAAACAGCAACCAGCTCTATTGCCTCCTCTTCTGAACGGTCGAAACCTGCAAGCATGGAGTCGTCAGTGCAGGGTTCTGGTCATAAAAAACCCCTTTCCTTGTGTCCTTCGCCCCACCAAAAGTTAAGGATTCGACAGCTCACACTTCAGATTACTCTATGGAGCTCTATTCACATAGCATGCCTGGGTTATCCAGTCAAATCCTGAATTCCCCAGTCTAAGATGAATCTGACATGGAGTGCACTGATGCACAGCCACTGCTAGATGATTCTGCTGTTACATTGACCCACAGAAACTACATTGCCCTCGCAGTCTATTGAGCCAGAATCTGACCCTGATGAAACCCAGGTGCCCTTTCCCGCATACTATACCACCTTACACGGTGACACAGAGGAAGGTAAAGAGGAAGGTGCAGATGACTTTGAAGAGGAGGTGATGGATGACCCAGATCTGGACCGGTTTGGCATCCATTGGGGGAGGAGGGTGGTGCTGGTAATAGTTCAGATAAGGAGAAGGATCCACAGCAGGCATTGACATCGCAGCAGCGGTTATCTAGCAGGCCCGTAGCTGTCCTAAAATGTGTTACAAAAACTAAAAGAGTTGCAGGACAGCTTGACCAGACGGTCAACTTAGCACAGCGTGCAAGGCCAGAAAATGTTTACCATAGTAGGAAGAGTACAGTGTGTCCAAAATCCCACTGATGAGGCAAAAGTTACCTGTAAGAAATGCGGAAGGACCTTTAGCCGAGGTAAACAACTCAGAAATTTGAATACCAGTTGCAAGCTTAGACATTTAATCAACATGCACTTACAAGTGTGGACAGACTACAAAACCTCAGGTAGCACATGTGCACCTGCTCCAACTGAAGGTAGCCAGCAAAGCTCCATCGCTTCCCCCACTATAAGACCACCGCCACCGTTAATCACACCACCAGCACTAAATGTGGAGGTGTCATCGCAAGAGCAAAGCAATCAGGGAATCACAATGGTTTTGCAGCACAACACTGAATCTAGGCCATCACCACCAATACCTGCACCAACCCCCTCTCACTCCGTCCGGTCCACCGCTACTTCCCACATATGCAGCTCTCCAGTCCAGCTCACCCTACCAGACACTCTGAGTAGGACAAGAAAGTACTCATCCTCTCATTCGCGTACACTCTGTTTAAACACCTACATTGCCAAACTAATCTCATTAGAGATGATGCCCTACCGTTTGGTTGAAAGTGAAGCTTTCCGCGACCTCATGGCCTATGCTGTCCCACGCTATGATCTACCCAGTTGGCACTTCTTTTCTCAAAAAGCCATATCTGTCCTCCACCGGCATGTGAAAGACCGCATTGTCCATGCACTAAAACAGTCAGTGAGTGGAAAGGTGCACCTCACAGCAGATGCATGGACCAGTAGGCATGGTCAGGGCCGTTACGTGTCCATCACTGCGCACTGGGTTATTGTGGTGCATGCAGGCTCCACTGGGGCCAGCAGCAGTGGAACAGTGCTGCCTAGCCCATGGTATAGGAAACAGTTGGCTGTAGGCTTTCGCTCCTCCTCCTCATCTATCAGCGAAAGCTCGTCCACAGAGCGCAGTCGCACGAGCACTCCATCCGCAGCTGGCAGTGTTGCACACGAGGTGTCCCACTATCGAACAGCTAGTGGTAAACGTCAGAAGGCTGTGTTAAAGATTATGTCTTTGAGCGACAACAGACACACCGCGGAGGTACTGGCCAACTACATGCAGCGACAAACAGAGTCATGGCTGGGCAGTCTACATCTTGAGGCAGGCATGGTGGTCAATGATAACGGCCGTAATTTTGTGTCAGCCATAGCCCGTGCAAAACTCACGCACATACCTTGCCTGGCTCACAATTTGAACCTGTTGGTGCAGTGCTTCTTTAATAATTATCCGGAGTTAACATCCCTGCTCCATAAGGTTCGAAGACTGTGCTCGCACATCCATCGCTCGGCTGTACACTTAAGTCGTATGCAGAAGCTGCTGCGATTGCTCCACCTCCCCAAGCACCGCCTAATCATAGACGTTGCAACAAGGTGGAACTCCACCCTGCACATGGTTGAGAGGCTGTGAATACAGAGGCAGGCTGTAATGCATTTGTGGGAGGATACACGGGCAGGCGGTTTGAGGGAAGACATGGAAGGATCAGGCGTCTGCAGCGGAGGAGGAGGAGGGAAGCCTTGATGACAGTCAGCCATTGTCTGGTCAGGGAACCATCCTGGACAAGGTGGAGAAAGAAGAGGAGGAGGATGAAGTTGAGGGGGATGATTATTTTGAGCAGGAGGATGTTTCTCAGGGGGCAAGAGAAATTGCTGGCATTCCAAGGTGTTTGTGCGTGACTGTAGGGATGTGGATTTGCCAGAAACTGCTCCTCCACCCACCACTGGCAGTGCAACATTGACACCTGGAACATTGGCCCACATGTGCGATTATGCCTTGCGGATCCTAAAAAGGGACCCCCGCATTGTCAAAATGATGAGGGATGACGACTACTGGCTGACCAGCATCCTCGATCCACTCTACAAACACATATTACACAACATCATGCCACAGGAGAACCTAGAGATATTATTGGCAAACAAGCAACTCTGGTAAACCGTTTGTTTGAGGCTTTCCCAGCACACAACAGCGGTCTCGTTCTCCCATGAGCCATAGTGGGCACAATGGAAGAGGTGTTTGTGGTGCACACAGCAGAAGTGGCGTTGGAGACAAGGGGTTTAATGACCATGTGGAATGTTTTCTCAAGTACCGCTCACACGACTGCTAATACCGCATCGATTAAAAGTGACAGGAGGCAGCAGTTGTCAACTTTGGTTGCAAACTACTTTTCCTCCCATATCGATGTTCTCCCTCACAGGTCATTCCCCTTTGACTATTGTGCCTGGAAACTGGACACCTGGCCTGAATTGGCACAATATGCCTTACAGGAGCTCTCTTGCCCTGCTGCTAGTGTGTTATCTGAAAGAGTCTTCAGTGCTGCTGGATCAATCCTGACAGAAAAAAGGACCCATCTGTCGACCCAAAATGTTGATGATCTAACCTTCATTAAAATGAACCATGCATGGGTTTCAAAGGATTTTGTCCCACCTTCCCCTGATGACACATAGGTTACCAGAAATGTGCCTCGGTTTTTTCCTCCTTTTCCTTGGACTTGCCCAATTACGCCCTTTGCAGCAGCTGGATGTCCAGCCAACACATCTATATATGCCAAATTTTAAACATCCCTAACTGGGCTACCCACCCCTCCCCTGGGGTCAAGACCTGGCGCACCCGGGCAAGTGCCGTTGCTCTGAACAGGTGGATGGGTCCACTGATGGCCGACGGCATTGGCACAGGGCCCCTCATAGTACAATACAGTGTCTCAGACGGTGGGAGGGCCCACTCGCCATTAGACACACCAGCGTACTATGAGGGGCCCTGTGCCCGTACCGTCGACCACGATTGTGCCCCCCCTGCTTGGTCATGGCCACAGCACTTGCAAGTTGCAATACTTACCTCTCCCTGCTCCACCGCTGTGTAGTCTGGGCAGTTAAATCCTTCACAGGGACGGCCACTAGAAATTTGGTTTATTGATCGATGATGGTTAAGATGTAGCTATGGCCTGCCCTGCTGGGCTCTACCTTCAGATGATCAATGGCTACCATTTGAAGTGGACGTCAACTTACAAGCGGATGCAGTGATGGTTTATGATCACCTTTCACAGTTGTGATAGTCACAGACGTGTGACATTCCTGCCACCATTTTTCAATGTCTCCTCTCATGCCAATCCAATAGAATCGCCTATGGCCTGTGGCTTCTGTCTTTTGCACTCCAAAATGACCAGACACATCATGATAGGCAGTGAGGACCATGGGCACATCTCTCCCTGTGATCACAATTTGATGGAAACGAGTAATGGTGATGTGATCCACGCTACTGCGATAAAGCAATCCTTTCTTCACAAAGAACCTTTTTTGCTTTCTCCACAGACACAGTAATTGAGGGTCTGCATCACCTCTGCAACATCTACTGGGAGGTTTTTCCGCAATGAGTAATTCCAAAATTTCTGCTAACACTCGACTTTGCGTCTATACTTGTATCCTTGTAGTTTCCATTAGCAGAGATTCTTGACTAGCTTACTGAGATTGAAATATATACGAAGATTTAAAAGTACCACAACACTGTATTCTGGTGTACGCTATGAATACCTTTCCCTTTTTCTACTTTTTTAATTCTGGTGTAATATATAGTGAGCCTGTGAGTGTCTGTGTCTGACTCAGGAAGTATAGACGGAAATTTAGTCCTAGACTGGACACACCTGGTATGTGCTGATACAGTATCTTGTTTCAAGTATTTGTATTAAGGTATCATCTGTAGGATAACCAACTGTGGGGGAGGACCCTCTTCTTGCCACAGACAAACACGAGACTGAGATAGAGTTTGTATTGAACAGGTCCGTTTTTAGTGCCCATCCTTCTGTCGACAACAGCAATTCATCACAATCGTTTCACATTTCTCTGTACACAGGCCCCGGTACCTTCACTTCCTTTGTAACTATAATCGTGGAGTCCTCTGTGGCTCTTCCATTGTGGCTGGCCTAGGCCCAACCACCACAGCGCTGCACCAGTCTGAGCACAACGTCCGTATGATAGCCCCAGGTCATCTTCGTCTGCGGCTACCGTCCTCTGGGCCACCCCCCATGACCGCCTCAACTCTCAATCCTCTCTGGAGCCTTTCCACTGTCTCTATTTCCTCAGCAGAACTTCCTCTTTACTGTGCTCCCTTTGCTGACTGACTCTTCCAGAACCTTCCCTCAGCCTTTTATACTTCCAGTTCTGGTAACTCCGCCCACCATCACCTAACAGTTTCTCTGACCAATGGCAGTTATTCAGTCCCACTCCTACACTCTCCACTGCCCTCCAATGAGCAAGCTAAAACACTGCACCCTTTCTCTTTATCTTAGCGGTTTCACACCTACACCTCTGCTTCTCACTACAGGCTGGTTTGTCTGTCAGTCCACCTTCTCTACATCATCCATAGTGAGTGAGCGTGTGTGGGTTACGCCTTCTATATATACGGTGAATCGGAGAAACAAATTTTTACACTTTACTCGATACAGCTTGTATCTGGTTATACAGTACCTTTGTTCGACATTTAGCATTACGGTCAAATCCATACTGTGTAAGCGTCTGAGAGTGACTGCGGGACTATTTATACAGAGATTTCAATTGTACTCTAAAAATATATACTTGCTATCTTGTTATCCAGGACCTTTTTTTACAACATTTTTTATTATGGTCAAAACCAAACTGAGTGAGCGTCTGAGGGTGACTAAGGAAATATATACCGATATTTTCAATTTGGCCAACACTGTATACAGCTGTACGCTTGCTTCTGATACAGTAACCTTTTTAGCTATTTATATTCTGGTGTAATCCATAATGAGCCTGTAAACCTCTGTCTGTTACTCCGGCAATAAATTTGGAACTTTAAGATTACCCCAACACTGTGTACAGCTATACGCTTGTGTTACATAAAGCATTTACAGCTTTTCATATTCTTGTGTAATCCATACTGGGCCTGAAAGCGTTTGTGTCTGCCTCCTGAAATGTATACAGAGAATCAGAATGTTTACACTATACTATATATACCTTGTATTTGGTGATACTGTACCCTTTTTCAACTTGTTATTGTATTGGGTAATCCATACTGAGCCTGTGAGAGTCTGTGTATGCCTCATGAAATATATATGGAGATTTACTGTTATCCCTAGACTGTATAGAGCTGTACGCTTCTGATACAGTACCATATATCTGCTGATATTTTGGGTCCATTTTCAAAAACATGAGGAAGTATGGTGGAAGAGGATGCGGATGTGGGCATGGAGGGCCACCTGGTACTGATGGTGGTGCATCTGCTGGTAGTGCCAAAAACACAATAGCAGCTAAGGCAGGAGGTGTTGAGCCAGCGTCATGGTGTAGCTCTGGAAGGCCTGTAAGGCTCCCTTTTCTGGGAGTAGGTAGACTGCTTTTAAAGCACTGGAACTGTTTTTGGCTTACATTGCTGAAACAGCCTCCAGCTCTATCGCCTCTTATTCTGAAGTTATAAAAAATGCAAGCGCTGAGTCATAACTGCAGGCTTCTGGTCAGGAGCAACCCCTTTCCTTGTGTCCTTCACCCACACCAAAAGTGAAGGATGTGGAAGCACACACATCAGGTTACTCCATGGAGCTCTTTTCACATACCATGTCTGGCTGGGTTAATTAAAAATAGGGCCCATCATGTACTGGAGCAATGTAAATGGGGCAGATCACACACTGGAGCAGCATCTAAGGGGCGTATTATACACTGGAGCATAACAAATGTGGCCCATTATATATGGAGCATTATTAGAGCCCATCAGACACTGGAGCATCATCCATGAGGCCCATCATGTACTGGAGCAATGTAAATGGAGCAGATCAGACACTGGAGCAGCATCTTAGGGGGCCATTATACACTGGAGCATTACAAATGGGGCCCATTGTATATGGAGCATTATTAGGGCCCATGATACACTGGAGCATCATCCATGGGGACCAACATATACTGTAGCATTATGTGGAGCTCATCACATACTGTATGGAGCATTATATGGGATCAATTATTCTGTATGGAGAAATATATTGGGCTCATTATTCTGTATGGCGCACTAGGTGGTGGCCATAATACTGTATGGAGTAATATACTGTCCGGTTTTTGAGCTATTGTAGAATTTAAAAAAGATATCAGTCATGTCATGTAAGCAGTGAAGTATTTTTCATTGTACTATACCTATACTTCTGTGCCATATCGGAGCATTATGAATTGTGGTATGTGTTAAAAGGGCGCACTGACACTCTTTGGCCCAGGGCACATGAAAACCTGGCTCCAGCCCTACCCCCCACAACTTTAGTCAAATAACCCCCAGTTTTCAATGCGTAACTATTATCATAAAGTAAATTAAGGTTGCCAAGCTTAAATAATAAGAATTGATGTCATTGGCATTGAAATAGGCACTGTAGACGTGTTTACTGTCCTCCACTCACTGCCGACTTTGCTTCCCCATTGACTTGCATTGGGTTTCCTGCTTCAGTCGGACCCCGACTTTTCCCTATAGTCGGCTGATTTCGTTTGACCCGACTTTTTAGAAAGTCAGGTTTCATGAAACCCGACTCGATCCGAAAAAAAGAAAAGTCGCTCATCTCTACAAAAAACACATCTAAACATATGTGAGGTATTAGTTAATATTATGGCCAAAATACGTAAGCTCGCAACCCACGTCACGGGTCCTCACATTTGCGAGTCCTAACTCTAGCAGCAAAACCACAAAAAGGACTTAGAAATCCTCCAAAAAGCTTTACAAAAACATCAGAAAAAAAGGCAGAGATGCTTACCTGCCAAGGCCTCAGAACAAATGCACTAACAGTGTGCAGTGGACACAATCAAAGATGGTGGCAACACAGGTGCAACAATACCAAAGGAGCAATCACTCTCAACCTACCAATACAAGGAGGGGGTGGTTGTCTGGTATATCAGAGCACAAAATATAGTCTGTATGCACATACGCTTATATATTTTGGCCATAATATCAACTAATACCTCCAATATATTTATATGTGTTTTTTGCACTTTATTTTTTGGGGTGCAGTTGGGCCCAGATGGCTCTGTTAGCTGTGGTGTCTGTTCACACGGGATGCATTTTTGTTAGCACTTGGCAGCCCGCCTGATCTAAGAGAATGGACATCACTAAAAGACTGTGAGCCAGATGCTTTGCTTTAGCCGTATGTGAACAGCGCCGCATACAGACTATTTTTTGTGCACTAATATACCAGACAGCCACCCCCTCCATGTATGAATAGGTTGAGAGTGATTGTTCCTTTGGTATTGTTGCACCTGTGTTGCCACCATCTTTGATTGTGTCCACTGCACCCTGTTAGTGCATTTGTTCAGAGGCCTTGGCAGGTAAGCATGTCTGCCTTTTTTCTGGTGTTTTTGTAAAGATTTTTGGAGGATTTCCAAGTCCTCTTTTTGTGGTTTTGCTAGGATTCATATTTCTATCAATTCTATGCAGAGGGACAATGGCAGATTCACAAAAGCAGCCCCAGACCATGACATTGCCACCACCATTGCCACCATTTCACAGTAGGTATTTGTTACCATAAATCATTATGTTTTCTTATTGGGCAGTATGAATGCTTGCCATCGCTACCAAAAAGATTGAACTTAGATTCACCCAGCCACAACACCTTAGACCAATCTCAATCTTAACATTGACTGTGTTCTTTGGCAAACTCAACTCATACCTTCTGGTTCTTTGCAGAGATAAAAGGTTTCTTGATTGGAACTCTTGAATCCAACCCTACTGCTCTTAGCCATTGCACCACAGTTTGGCGACTCACTTTGACCCCATATTCTTTGTTCATTTTGTTCAAAATCTGTACTGCACTTTTATGGATATAGGATACTGACTTTTTGCTAATATTTTGATCAACTTTGGAGAAATAATAAGCTTCCTGACATCTAAGATAAATTTGGCTTTGTTTTTGGCATGTTTTTACCTATAGACACACCAAAAAAATGATGTAGGCAAAATTCAACTACGCATGACAAAATATACAAAACATTTGGCCCAGAAAATTATTATTTATTATTATAGCACCATTTATTTCATGGCGCTTTACATGTGAAAAGGGGTATACATAATAAAAAACAAGTACAATAATCTTAAGCAATAAAAGTCAGGCCTGGTACAGGAGAAGAGAAGACCCTGCCCTACAAGGGATGGGTGAGGATACAGTAGATGAGGGTAGAGCTGGTCATGTAGTGGTTTAGTGGTTACTACAGGTTATAGGCTTGTCAGAAAGGGTGAGTCTTCATGTTCCTTTTGAAGATTTCCACAGTAGGTGAGAGTCTGATAAGTTGTGGTAGAGATTTCCAAAGTGGGGAAGATACAAGGGACAAATCTTGTATGCAATTGTGGGAAGAGGAGATAAGAGGGGAGTAGAGAAGGAGATCTTATGAGGATCCAAGCTTGCTTGCAGGTTAATAACAGGAGACAAGGTCACAGATATATGGAGGAGACAGGTTGTGAATGGCTTTGTATGCAATGGTTAGGGTTTTGAACTGGAGTCTCTGGGTAATGGGAAGCAAGTGAAGGAATCAACAGAGGGGAGAGGCTGGAGAATGATGGAGGTATAATTGGATTAATCAGGCAGCAGAGTGTAGAATAGATTGGAAGAGTATGAGAGCATTAGACAGGAGGCCACAAAGTAGGAGGTTGCAGTAGTCAATGCAGGAGATGATGAGTGCATCGACTAGGGTTTTAAAACTAACACATAAATGGCATCACAGAAAACAGACAGAAGTAATCACACTTTATCTCCTTTCCTACAATGGACGTACTATTCCGTCCATGTGACCTGGGATCTAAGTCCTATGGACGGAATAGTACGTCATGCCCTTTAATGGGACATCGTGACTTAAGTCGCGGTGATCGCAATAAAATGCCAACGCCATCTTATCTCTGGATAGATGGCCTCAGCATCCCGGGCAGTCTCCGCCCTGGCCCACCCCTCTGTGAGTTGTGATTGGCTGTTCAATTCAGAACAGCCAATCACAGCGCTTCTCTTTGTATCAGCCAATCAGATTGGCTGAAACAACAGGATCCCAGGCTAGGATCGAGTACAAATGCACTCGATCCTAGGACCGGTGCCTGGCAACGCCAGGCACCGGAGAAATGCCCCCAGATTGGCGCGATCGCCGATGTAATCGATTGCGCCAATCGCAGCGCACAGCGGCGCAATATCGCCGCTGTGCCCTGCCGGTACCGGCCCGGATCGGTGCTGTAATAGCACCGATCCTAGGCCGGAGCCTAGGACAGGCCCAGCAGGGCCTGCAGGAAGTGGTTGGCGCGATCGATTAGATCGGCGATTGCGCCAGCCACAGGGCACAGCTGCGGTCACGCTGTGACCGCTGTGTGCCCTGCTGATGACCTGGCCATGACCTGCCTAGGAATCTCACAGCTCCGATCCTAGGCAGTTACCATGGTCACCAGGCAGAGCAGGGATTGGTGGGATCGATGTAATCATTCGATCCCACCAATGACAGGTCACAGCAGCGATGTGACCGCTCTGTGACCAGCCCCTGACCTGCCACTGACCTGTCTGACTTGTCTGCAGGGGTCCTCATTCTAGCTGAGGATTCCTGCAGAGAGGTCGAATGCAGCAAGAGCTCCTGTGCTGGGTATTGTGGTGCCACAGCTTGTAGCATCACAATCCCTGCAGAAGAAAGAAGAAAGAAAACTACAACTGTAAGTGTTAATTGATCCCTGATCCCCTGCCCAATCTATCTTCACCCCCCAATCTATCTTCATCCCCCCCTTTTACCCCCTTCACCACCCTCCACCCACCCTTTTGCGCCGCCTCCGTGCACAGCCGCAAAGCGTTGATCGGTGACGCAGTTCACCAATCAACACTCATGCTCGCTTTTTTTCCTTAGCCCCTTTGCGCCACCTCCACACACACATACTGTTTTTCATTTTTTTCACCCCCCTTTGTGCCACCTAACTACAACCCTAACTGATCCCTGCCCAATCTCTCTTCATCCACCCCAATCCCCCCATCCTCCTTCCCCCTATTTTTACCCCCCTCCACCCCACTTTTGCGCCACCTCCGTGCACAGCCGCAAAGCGTTGATCGGTGACGCAGTTCACCAATCAACACTCGTGCTCGCTTTTTTTCCTTAGCCCCCTTTGCGCCACCACCGCACACACATCCCGTTTTTCATTTTTTTCACCCCCCTTTGTGCCACCTAACTACAACCCTAACTGATCCCTGCCCAATCTTTCTTCATCCACCCCAATCCCCCCATCCCCCTTCCCCCTATTTTTACCCCCCTCCACCCCACTTTTGCGCCACCTCCGTGCCCAGCCACCGAGCGTTGATCAGTGACGCAGTTTTGGCACTCTGGAAAGAGCGGGCCCCAGAACTTCCGGAACTGAAGGTGCTTGTATTGTACCAGGTCAGCATTTCCCAGGGGAGGTCCCGCAAACTACAAAAAGAGGTAAATCGCAAAAAAGGTGTCGAGTGTGTTACAAAAACGGAATACACAAGGACACCATTTATTAATGCGACACCTGCTCCGAAAAACCTGGCCCGTGTATGAAGGATTGCTTCAAATTGTACCACACCTAAATGCACTACTAAATTACTTTACTGGAAACATTAGATTAGTTGGGGCACATCTAGATAAGTTCCTTGGGGGTCTAGTTTCCAAAACAATGTCACTTGTGGGTTTTTTTACTGTTTAGGCATATCAGGGGCTCTGCAAATGGAAAATGACGCCCGCAGACCATTCCATCTAAGTCTGCATTCCAAAACGTCACTCCCTTCCGATCCCCGACATGTGCCTAAACAGTTTTTTCCCACATATGGGGACCAGCATACTCAGGACAAATTGGACAACAACTTTTGGAGTCCAATTTCTCCTGTTACCCTTGGGAAAATTAAAAATTGGGGATTAAACAATCATTTTTGTGGGCACAAAATAGGATTTTTTATTTTCACGCCTGGGCAGTATAAACAAAGTTCTCACCACATATCTAGATAAGTTCCTTAGGGGGTCTAGTTTCCGAAATGGGGTCACTTGTTGGGGGTTTCTACTGTTTATCCACATCAGGGGCTCTGCAAACGAACATGACGCTCGCAGACCATTCCATCAAAGTCTGCATTCCAAAGCGTCACTTCTTCCCTTCTGAGCCCCGACGTGTGCCCAAACAGTAGTTTTCTCCCACATATGGGGTACCAGCGTCCTCCGGACAAATTGGACAACAACTTTTGGGGTCCAATTTCTCCTGTTACCCTTGGGAAAATTAAAAATTGGGGTCACTTGTGGGGGGTTTCCACTGTTTGGGCACATTGGGGGCTCGTCAAACGCAACATGGCGTCCAATCTCAATTCCAGTCAATTTTAGGTTGAAAAAGTCAAATGGTGCTGCTTCCCTTCCGAGCACTGCCGTGCGCTCAAACAGCAGTCCCCCAAGATATAGGGTATGAGCGTACTCAGGACAAATTGGAAAACAACTTTTGGGGTCCAATTTCTCCTGCTACCTTTGGGAGAATAAAAAATTGGGGACTAAACGATCATGTTTGTGGAAAAAATATAATTTTTTATTTTCACGCCCGAGCGTTATAAACTCCTGTGAAGCCCTAGGGGGTTCAAGGTGCTCACCACATATCTAGATAAGTTTCTTAGGGGGTCTAGTTTCTAAAATGGGGTCACTTGTGGGGGGTTTCCACTGTTTGGGCACATTGGGGCTCGTCAAATGCAACATGGCGTCCAATCTCAATTCCAGTCAATTTTAGGTTGAAAAAGTCAAATGGCGCTGCTTCCCTTACGAGCCCTGCCGTGCGCCCAAACAGTGGTCCCCCCAAAATATAGGGTATCAGTGTACTCAGGACAAATTGGACAACAACTTTTGGGGTCCAATTTCTCCTGCTACCTTTGGGAGAATAAAAAATTGGGGACTAAACGATCATGTTTGTGGAAAAAATATGATTTTTTATTTTCACGCCCGGGCGTTATAAACTCCTGTGAAGCCCTAGGGGGTTCAAGTTGCTCACCACATATCTAGATAAGTTCCTTAGGGGGTCTAGTTTCTAAAATGGGGTCACTTGTGGGGGGTTTCCACTGTTTGGGCACATTGGGGGCTCGTCAAACGCAACATGGCGTCCAATCTCAATTCCAGCCAATTTTAGGTTGAAAAAGTCAAATGGCGTTGCTTCCCTTACGAGCCCTGCCGTGCGCCCAAACAGTGGTCCCCCCAAAATATAGGGTATCAGTGTACTCAGGACAAATTGGACAACAACTTTTGTGGTCCAATTTCTCCTGCTACCCTTGGGAAAATTAAAAAATTGTTGCTAACATATCATTTTTGTGACTAAAAAGTTAAATGTTAATTTTTTCCTTCCATGTTGCTTTTGCTCCTGTGAAGCGCCTGAATGGTTAATAATCTTATTGAATGTAGTTTTGAGTAGCTTGAGGGGTGCAGTTTTTAGAATGGTGTCACTTTTGGTTATTTTCTGCCATATAGACCCCTCAAAGTGACTTCAAATGTGAGGTGGTCCCTAAAAAAATGGTTTTGTAAATTTTGTTGTAAAATTGAGAAATCTCTGGTCAACTTTTAACCCTTATAACTTCCTAACAAAAAAAAATTTTGTTTCCAAAATTGTGCTGATGTAAAGTAGACATGTGGGAAATGTTATTTATTAACTATTTTGTGTTACGTAACTCTCTGGTTTAAGGGCATAAAAATTCAAAGTTTGAAAATCACAAAATTTTTCAAAATTTTTGCCATATTTCCATTTCTTTCATAAATAAACGCACGTTATAGCGAAGAAATTTTATCACTAAAGTGAAGTACAATATGTCACGAGAAAACACTGTCAGAATCGCCTAGATCCGGTGAAGCGTTCCAGAGTTATTACCTCATAAATGGACAGTGGTCAGAATTGTAAAAATTGGCCCGGGAGTTAACGTGCAAACCACCCTTGGTGGTGAAGGGGTTAAAAAAACCCAAAGCTTTTGGTTGCTACTGTATCTTGAACTGTTGGCTAACAGTCTTCTGGTCTATAAACATTCTGGAGGAGAGTAGGTTCACCTCCAAAGTGTAAGATAAATAGAAGTGATAACAAAAGAACTAGGCTGAGAGCACTGGCTACAAGTCATAGATTTAGTATTGAAATGACCATAGCTCTAAATCCACTCCACTTCTGAAAGCTTTTCCTTCTGAGTAACATCAAGCTTAAAAAAAACTTGAAGACTTACATTTCTCCAAAGTAGACATTAAAATATAATGAACATAAATCATTAGCAAATTACAAACGTACAAGAGTCCTTTATGCATTTTCATATCTCAAAAAAAGGTTTTAAACTGTCTATAAAAGTATGCTAACATAAAAAGTAGGAATCCATAGTGGTCATTCCTGTTGTATTTAGAGACGATCAAGCACTAAGATGCTGGGATGCTCATTACTTGAACCAAGCAATTTCTAATGCTTGGGTGTTCTTTCAAGTAACAAGTATAAAGGGAGTCTATGGGAAATCTGAGCGTTTTTTAGCAGATCCTACAGAGAGGTCAGGGAGGTAGTGAAAATATTGAAATATTGAAATGGATGGAAAATGTGCTGAATAGAAGGAGAACAGCATGGGGAAGACCACTGGAAGGATCCCTGATTTCCAAATTGCTGCTGAGAAAAATGGTGCCACACTTTTACTCCACTTTAAGGACTGACAATAAAACAGTTAAAATCTACAAGAAATTGGAGTTTACAGAAAAAATGTTTTCCTCTGACTTGTATATAACAGAAAAATTATTTAAAAAAATATGTAATTTAAGTGAACCATAATTGAATTTTTATGAAAATATTGGAAATTTCATTGATATATATGAAGGAAGCAAGAAGTGCCAAAAATTTTGGACTCAGAGGGACTCATATACACCCTATATTAGACATAAAGGAGGGCCTCATGCACGTTCTGTTTAAATTGTCATGTAGTGGTACTCCTAGACTCATATAGGCAATGCAATAAGTGCAAATCCTGCCAAAAATGACAAGCAAGGTAATCCATACAACCTTAAAGGCACTGTAGTGCTTCATTCAAATAAAGTGAACAAAATGTAGTTGTGGTACTCCTACACTCATACATGCTCTTCAAACAGTGCAAAGCCTGTCAATAATTACAATCAGGGTCATCCAAACACCCTTGAAGGCACCAACTACAGTGCCTTATAAAAAATTAAGAAAGTGTAGTTGTGGCACTTCTACACTCAAAAATAAGGAGGGTCATTAAGTCATCCATCGACATTTGAAGGCAATAACTGTCAGGTCTCACTCATTCAAAAATGTAACATGAAAAACACTTTTTGTGCTGCTGTTATCTGGTGTTGTGGAGAAGTTGGGTCTAATCCAGTCTTTGTTCATTTTAATCAGAGTGAGTCTGATTGCACTTTCTGTTGACAAATGAAAACCAGTGTCTGTTAAGACACTGGCACTAAAAACCAGCTCAGAAAAGACACTAGCAGCAGGGCAGCACAATGACTCCAAGTCATAGAGGGACAGCTCATGCCAGGTGTTCAGCTTTGAGACCCAATAGCTTAATGTCACAGAGGAATTAGGGAGTACACTGGCTTTGTCAGCCAGGTATTGCTTAACCATCTTTAACCCCTTAAGGACCAAGCCACTTTGTAGGTTAGTGACGAGGCCTTAATTTTGAAATCGGACCACTTTCACTTTATGTGGTAATAACTGTGGAACGCTTCAACGAATCCCAAGGTCCTGGAATACGAGAAACGCCTTAACGTGGCTTCCAGGTACTCATACATTGGACATTTTATGCGCTAAGCTTTCTCAATTTTTCATATTTCTAATGCATAAATGCAATTCATTTTTCATATTTCATATTTGCATGCTATGACGCTACAGTGTGCTTCCTTTTTTGTTTGAGTACAATTACAGCGATACCTCATTTATATAGTTTTATATATTTTGGCGTCTTTACACAATAAAAACTTTTATAGAAAAAATAATTATTTTTGCATCACTTTATGCTGAGAGCTATAGCTTTTTCATTTTTCCGCTGATGGAGCTGTATGGTGGCTTGTTTTTTGCAGGACAAGATGGCGCTTTCATTGATACCATTAATTTTTGATCGCGTTTTATTCCTCTTTTTCCAAGCAGTATGATGATGCCATTTGGAAAAAGTATAATTTGCTACTTTTTTATGACGTTCACTGAAAAGGTTAACTAGGGTGACACTTTTATGGATGGGATATTTACGGACGTGGTGATACCAAACGTGTACTTTTTTTGTTTATTTAATTTTTTTTTTACATAAAAGTGTGTATTTATTTGGAGATTATTTTTTACTATTTTTATTATTTTTTAATATTTTCTGTACATATTTTTTAAAAAAATGTTTTTTTACCCAGTCCTTTTATGGGACTCACTTTTTTTTACTTTGATTGATGGTATAATACATTGCAATGCTCCAGTATTGCAATGTATTATGCCTGCCTATGCTGAATGCCTCTGAGACCATGCTGTGAGCATGGTCTCACAGGCTCTCTGCAGCTGGATGACTCGGGGTCGTCATGACAACCCTGAGTCATCATGGCAGAAATTGGGACCTTGATTATATTGCAGGGACGCCGAACTGAAGGCATAGGGAGCTCTTGACCCTCTGCCTTCCCCCTGAATGCTGCAATCGCACCCAATCACAGCAATCAGGGGGTTAACAGCCAGGGCCAGTCGCGGACGCTGCTCCTGGCTGCTAGTGCAGGAAGCTCAGCCAAGGCAGCGCTAAACTCCTACACTGATCGGGTGGGAGATGCTGAAATTTCAGCATCTACTGCGCGATCATGCTGTGATCAGTCAGTCACATTGACTGACCAATCACAGCATTGTTGGTGCGGGTACTGATGGCAAGGGTCCCCGCACATCTTCCCATGCCTGTCAGCTCTCTGTGAAAGCTGTCGGCATGGAACTGTCACTGCATCTTTACACGCAGTGACAGTTTAAATGCAGGATGGACATAGTCCGTCATGGTGCGGGAACTGACATCCTGCCATAAAGGACTATGTCTGTCCTTGGATGTTAAGGGGTTAAAATCTTTTTCCTCAAAAATAACTGGTTATTAGGCCTTGGTTGCTGGGCTGGAAGCTTGTTCCATGCTTCTAGTTGTCACGGGTATGGCAGAAGCTGCAGACAGTCGTACTGCATCTAGCTGCAGTGTTTGGCTTTGCAGACATCGTCTTAACCCCTCTTAATCTTTGACCCAGTTATAACCTTTCTCTAGCTCTAAGTGACACACCTGGACCTGTGTGTTTATAGACTCCCAGCCTGCTGTTGGGAATCACCGGTGATATTTCCATTTTTCCCTGTTGAGGCTTGAAGCTATAGCAGACGGCTATCTTCCTCTTTGGTGTTGCTGAAGAACATCTGTGATACATCTCTGAGTGTACTCAAGATAAGTGTTCCCCTTGATTGTCTATCCCAGCTGTCTTTAGTGGTAGTTGGGATAGACTAATGCTTGCCCCGTCTTTTCATAAGCAGGGTTTATTGCCAGCGTCAGGCAGGGATTAGGTACTTTCTTGGCGATAGGTGCAGAAAATATATAGGGATGTATAGGGCAGACAGGGTGACTTTAGATCTGCCTAGGGGTCTCCACTCCCCCTTCTCTGGTGTTGGGCTCCCTTTTCTTCATCCTTTTGTGTTGCACTTAGTCTTCCCTACACTGTGCATGACATTATCGCCGAGTGTGCATATTTAAGGAAACAAAAACTGACATGTGGTTATATTTGTATGTGTTTTTTAGGGTGTGTTTTTTTTTCCTTTTCTCCCTTGGTATGGATCTGGTTGCAGGGCTGATGGATCAGCTTCGCTGTCTGTCTCTGGAGGTGAATGACCTCTCATGTAAGGTTCAGCAACAGCAGGTTGATAAAGTTGGGGTCTCTGCAGGTTGGGATGGTCCAATCTAAACCAAAGGTTGCCCTCTCAGACAGGTTTTCTGGAGGAAGAGACAAGTTTTTTGTGTTTAAGGGAGCCCTCAAACTTAATTTTATACTTCGTCCTTACTCCTCTGGAAATAAAGAGCAACGAGTAGGTATTGTGATCTCTCTACTACAGGGAGATCCACAGTCCTGGACTTTCTCTTTGCTGCAGGATTCAGTTTGTCTCCAGTCTGTGAAAAAATTTTTTGGGGCTCTAGCCCTTGTCTATGATGACCCTGACTGAGTCGCCTTGGCTGAGTCCAGGTTGCGTCACTTTCAGCAGGAGAATGGGTCAGCGGAGACATATAGCTCTGAATTACACAGGTGGGCAACTGATACTCAGTGGAATGAGCCAATTCCTTCAGGGTTTCACTGAAAAGTTGAAAGATGTATATGAAACCCCGAGTCCTTGGAAGTCGCTATGCCATTGACTATATGTGTTGACAGACACCTTCACCTGAGTCTCTTTTTCAGGGTATTGCCCCTTTGCAAGGGGAGCAATCTAGTGGTGAACCCATATGGGAGAGGGTGGAGGAACCCATGCAGTTAGGGTGTGCCTCTGCATTGTACATTTCCCAGGATGTTTGCAAAAAAAGGTGTGTTTTTGGTGGAAAAAGGGACATTTTATTTAGGTCTGTTCTTTGATGACGAAACAAAAGGAAACTCAAAGTCTAGAGTGGTATAAGCAAAAGGTGCATCTATCATCAACTTGCAGTTCCCGGTAAGTCCTAACAGAAGAGGTGGTGCTGGAGAGCAAAACTGAGGAGATTTCTGTGTTTGTTGACAGTCGAGCTGGAGTCAGAATGGTTGATGCTGAGTTTCCCAGAACTCACGGGCTGGTTTCCTGTACTCTAGCTAAGCACATTCCCATCTTTGCCATCAATTCAGTGCTACTTGCACCGAAAGCTCTGACTCATATTGTACAGAATATAATACTGAGGGTGGGGTTGGTTCATTCTGAAATAATTCCATGCTGTGTCCTGGATGGTCTTCCCATCCCAATTATATTGGGTTTTCTCTGGTTGGTGAAACATAATCCTTTGGTGGATTGGTAAGCCAGGGAGTGTTAGGCATCATGTTTCTTCCCCTGCACAGGAGGAATCCTGAGCCTTGCCTTCTGCGGTCTCCCATTCTTTCCCAGCCGCAGAGGAGGCTGCTCAGCAAAGACGTTAATCCCGGCATCTTGCTCAGCCTGCTGATGCCGGCTTGGTTGCTGCTGACACCCCTGGTTCAGCCTTAGCAATCCACAATAGCCAGCAACGAGCAGCTCCTGGGGCTAAGTCCTTCTTTCGGTCTACTGAGCATGCCCTTGGGATGACCTCTCTTTGGAGGCAGGAGGTCACATGCTCAGGTCCTGTTGATGCACCGATTGGTTCACTAGGAAGGTCCGGGAGGCTGCAACTATAAAAGGTTCGCATGGCTGCCCGGCCATGCGCTATTATAGGAAATAATTACAGACTATGTGGAGTGAGTGTTGCATTCATGTATGAATATCTCTGATGAATAAGAGTCAGTGATAAGCGGTCATAGAGGAGTGCTTAGGAAGCAACCCAGGGGCAGACAAAAATGTCAGGTCTCCACCGCAGCTCCAGCCGAAAACCTCCAATGGAGGATAGGAGCAATGAGAAAATGGAAACGGTCTTAGGAGCGCAGGAAAGAGACTCAGACAAGAGATGGGGTTAAACCACAACGCGTTTCGACGGAGAATCCGTCTTCATCAGGTGGAAGTTTATTAATGACATAGGGGATGGGGTATTTAAACGGGAGGCAGCCAATCACAACAGTCAAAATAGTCACATGTTATGATAGTCACATGTTACTATCATAACGTGTGACTGTTTTGACTGTTGTGATTGGCTGCCTCCCATTTAAATACCCCATCCCCTATGTCATTAATAAACTTCCACCTGATGAATACGGATTCTCCATCGAAACGCGTTGTGGTTTAACCCCATCTCTTGTCTGAGTCTCTTTCCTGCGCTCCTAAGACCATTTCCATTTTCTCATATCTCTGATGAATGACTCATTAAGAAACCCCTACTCTTGGTACACATGTGTTGCGTAGCCTTGCCTGTTAGCGTCCAGGCTGAGGTGCAAGTAGGAGGCAGAGTCTGAGACTAGTGTCAGCTCCAAATGGTGGCTGGTCTGTATGCCACAGAGCACTTGGTCGGCACTCCACGGTCGCCAGTGTCCATTAGTGGCGTCCGCAGGTGCAATGCCGCATGCTTAGTAGGTGTCAGGCATCGGGTTCCGGGCGCTGCACAGTGGGAATCCTGAGCCTTGCAATCAACAGTCTCCCATTCCCCTCTGGACGCAGTGGAGCCTGTTCAACAGACTCCACGATCCCGGCATTCTGCCCACACCAGCATTGTGGGTTCGATTTCTGCTGTCACCTCTGGTCCAGTTATGGCAATGCAGCCTGGCCAGCAGCAAAAGACTCCAGAGTCTAAGTCCTTCCTTCGGTCCACTGAGCATGCTCATGAGACGATCTCCCATTGGGGATTGGGAGTCACATGCTCAGGTCCTTCTCCAGTTCTGATTGTCCATCTGGAGGATCAGGAAGGTTCCAGAAGGGCATGGCTATAAAAGGTTTGCATGTCCGCCCCACCATGCGCTATGATAGACTGAGGCTATAGTACTTAGTGTATGCATGATGATGGATGAATGAGCCTGGTGACTGACTCATTATAATTCCCCCTCCTTGGATATTACGCATGAGTTAGGGTTAGGAATTAGAGTCAGCTCAATAGCTCGGACACTGCACAGTGCCGCAGTGTTATCCTCATCTACCTTCAGCGCCTAGGGCGTCGTTAGGCTGGATAGTGGAGTCCGTCAGGGCGGACATTGCACCCGTCATTAGCAGTGGTGCACACTATCGTGACCTGTGACGTAAACAGGTTGCAGTTGCTCGCCAGCTGGCACGTGCTACGTGAAGCAACGGAGTTCGTGCCTGCTAGCACCTGGTCATAGGTTACCTACCGGTGTCCGGCTTTTTCCTGCACGCCTTCCCCTCATTATTTAGCAGCAGTTGGTCACCTCTGCACGGTGGGCCCGGGCTGCGAACGCACCCCATATATTATTTATTTGGTGCGTTCTGCCAGCCCATAACAGTAGGTCTAGAGGGACTCTGACTCCGTTTCCTTGGAGCAGAGTTCTGTGACCATATACTGAGCACTCACCTTGCCGAGCTCTGTGAGCTTTAACAGGCTCCGGCATTTATGTTCCGTGGTAGTGCGGCTTTGTGAAGCAACAGAGTTCTCCCCTGTACACACCGGGTTCCTCTCTTATACCACCACATAGCGTCTACTATTACGGACCCTGGGCTGCGAACGCACCTTATCACCATATTTCATTATTTGGTGCGTTCTGCCAGCACTAACACAGATTATTGAGTGAAGGGTTACTGCTATGAGAATTGTTTGAATATTTCCCTTTCTACAGTCTCTACAGAAACCTTAAAAGCATTTTTGTCATGGTTTGAGATTGTTTTCTCTGAGAGGGGGTGTCAGGATTTGCCTCTTCATAGTGAATATAACTGTCCTATTAATCTGACCCTCGGAGCTAAACTACCAAAGTTCAGACTGAATAATCTTTCTGGTCCTGACAGAAAAGCCATGAAGGATTTCATTGCAGAAAGTCTGGAGAAGAGACACATCAGACCCTCATTTTCACCCGTGGAGGCAGGGTCCTTCTTCATGAAGAAAAAAGATGGGGGTCTACGTCCCTGTTTAGATTTCTGGGAATTAAATGAAATTACTGTCTGAGATCAATACCCTCTTCCTCTGATTGCTGATCAGTTCGGCCAGGCTGTGAGAGCTAAGGTGTTCTCCAAGTTGGATTTAAGGGGGATCTACAACCTGGTTGGAATCAGAGAAGTGAATGATTAGAAGACGGCATTCAATACCCCAGAAGGTTATTTCGAGAGTTTTGTCATGCCTTTCGGTCTGACTAATGCACCTGTGGTATTTCAGCATTTTATCAGTGATATTTTCCATCATTTGGTGGGTAGGTTTGTGATGGTCTATCTAGATGATATTTTGGTTTACTCTCCTGATTTGGAGACAAATCAGAGAAATGTTAAACAGATGCTGCAAATATTAAGAGATAACAAATTCTATGCCAAACTAGAAAAATGTGTTTTCGCCATCTAGGAGTGCAGTTTTTGGGGTACCTGTTGTCATCTTCAAGTTTTTGAATGGATCCAGAGAAGCTCTGTGCTGTCTTTGATTGGGACCATCCCAGGAATTTGAAGGCCCGGAAATTCACCTGGAATTATTCAGCAATTGTGAAACCCCTTAGTGACGTGACAAGTAAGGGGTCGGACTTTTCCAAATAATCAGATGATGACATGCAGGTTTTTTTGTCCTTTAAGAGCTGTTTTGCAATGGCTATTATACTTAGCCAACCTGATGTTTCCCAGCCCTTTGTTGTGGAGGTTGATGTGTCGGAGGTGGGGGTTGGAGCTGTGTTGTCTCAGGGTCCATCCCCTGGTAAATAGTGTCCATGCGCCTTCATTTCTTTAAATTTTCTTTGTCTGAGAGAAATTCTGAGGTGGGTAATAGGGAGCTTTTGTCAATTAAATTGGCATTTCAAGAATGGCAACATTGGTTGGAGGGGGCTGCCCATCCAATTACTGTTATCACTGACCAAAAGAACTTGTCATATCATCAATCGGCTAAATGTTTCAACCCTGGGCCAGCTAGATAGTCCCTGTTTTTACTAGGTTCAATTTTGTGATCACTTTAAATCCAGTGGTCAAAAATGTCAAAGCTCATGCTTTGTTTCAGAGCTTCCTTAGTGGTGGTGACCATGAGGACCCTGTACCGATTTTTCAGGAGGGGGCAGTCATTTTGACATTGTACCCTGAGCTGGAGGGTGAGGTATTGGAGGCTCAGGGGGACGCCCTGGCCTCCTGCCCGTCAGGAAGGTTTTTTGTGCCACCAAATATGTCGCAAAGTAATTGAGGAACATCACAACTCTGTGCTTGCTGGTCATCCAGGTGGTAAGGCAACCGCACACCTCCTTTCTCATCATTTTTGGTGGCTGGGATTGTATTGGGTTGTTGTTGAGCAAGTAGCTGCTTGTAGTATCTTTGCACATTCTAAAGTGTGGCATACCCATCTGTCTGGTACCCTTCTTCCACTACCTATTCCAAGTAGACCATGGACACACTAGTCAATGGATTTTATTACTGACCTACCAGTATCTGCAGGCAAGACTGTGGTTTTAGTGGCTGTAGATAGATTCAGTAAAATAATTCATTTTGTTGCCTTACTGGCACTTCAGAATGCCAAGACTCTTGCTCAGGTGTTTATAATTGAGATTGTGAAGCTTCGCGGGGTTACCTCAGATGTGGAGCCAGATCAGGGGACCCAGTTTTATTCAAGTTCTGGAGGGTATTCTGTTCTCCACTAGAGGTGCAGCTGTACTTTTCCTCTGCCTTCCATCCCCAGTTGAATGGTCAGACCGAGCACGTTAACCATAATTTGGAGACCAACCTCAGGTGTTTTGTCTTGAAAATCGGGAGGATTGGGTATCCTACTTACCGCTGGCAGAATTTGCAATCAATATTCACCGCCAAGAACCTACCAGCAGGTCACCATTCTTTCATGTATACAGTTACCATTCACAGTTTGGTACTTTTAGTGGGGGGCCTTTGGGAGTTCCGGAAGAGGAACGTTTTGCTTCGTCGCTGTCATCAGTGTGACGGTGGGTTATGAGTAATTTGAAGATTATAGAAGACAGGTACAAACGTATGGCTGACAGAAAATGCTTGCCAGGTCTGGACCTGAATTTGAATGACTTTGTATGGTAGACTACCAGGAATATCAAGCTGAAGGTTCCATCCTGGATGTTGGGAACTAGATTTATTGGTCCCTATAAATTAACTGCTTTCATTAAACCAACAGCATTTCGTCTTGAGATACCTCAGGCTTTTAAGATTGACAATGTCTTCCACAGGTCTTTGCTCAAGAAGTATTTGGAGCCTCTTGAGCCCTCACCCTTCCTGCAACCCCCAATAATGGTTGATGGAAATCTCAAATTTCAGATTTTGAGGATTGTAGATTCTCACCTCCAACATTGTTCCCTACAACACGTGACGCATAGGAAGGGTTACGGTCCAGAGAATGAGAAAGGATGTTGGTCCCGGCATCAGAGATGAATGCCCTTAGGCAAGTTTGTTCATTTTACACCTCTTATCCTGTGAAACCTGGTCCTGAATGTCCGGAGGCTACTAGTAGAAGGGAGGTTACTGTCAGGGGTATATTAGAAGCTGCACACAGTCGCACTGCATCTAGCTGCAGAAGTTCTCTGTGTTTGCCTTTGCAGACACCTTCTTAACCCTTCTGACTCTTTGACCCAGAGGAAACCTCTCTCCAGCTCTAATTGACACACCTGGACCTGGTGTTTATAGACTCCCAGCTAAAGCAGTTGGCTATCTTCCTCTTTGGTGTTGCTAGAAGACATCTCTGTTATGTCTCTGAGTCTACTCAAGGTAAGTGTTCCAATTGTTTGCCTTTCCTAGCTGCTTTTAGTGGTAGTGGGGATTGACTAGTGCAGACCCCATCCTTCCCTAAACAGAGGTTAATGCCAGGGTCAGGCAGGGATTAGGTTCCTGCTCGTCCATAGGTGAAGAACATATATAGGGATGTTTAGGGCAGACAGAGTGATATTAAGTCTGCCTAGTGGTCTCTACTCCCCCTTTACCTAGTGTTGTGTTCCCTTCCCCTCATCCCTTCGTGTTGCACTTAGTCTTTCCTACACTTTGCGTGACACTAGCATTGTCTGATGGGAATTTTTTCAGCATATTTTCCACAAGACCTCTTCACCTTAGAAAGAAGAGATGTAAAGTTTTGCTTGTAGCATGAGTCTAATAGGGTGAACAACCAATACTTTTTTTTGACCAAGATGAGTGTAAATAGATGGTCACGAGAAAGGCACCAGTACATGAAGTCGGCCATATGTACAAAGATCCATGCAGCCAATACTTCATTGTCTCCATCATGATGGCAACTCTCCATTTCCTCCAATTCCCTCTCTCCCTCCTCATTTCCATCCTCAGCTCACCTACATAGGAGAGATGGGATGAAGGTAGTGTGGGTACTAACCTCTGTTGTGCTAGCCAAAAGCTTCTGCTCCTCCTCCTCAACCTCCACTACTCAATCTGTGCTTACCAGATGAGATAAGGCTAGTCTTATATCTTCCTCCATCTCCACCTGGTCCACATGAAAAGCCTCATGTTTAATTGTCAGCCGGGACTGTTTAAGTAGGCACAGAAGTGGGATTCTTGCGCTGACTATAGCGTCATTGTCACTCACCATCTTTGTGGAGTCCTCAATGTCTTGGAGAGCTGCACAAATGTCAAACATGCATGCCCACTTTTCAGTTATTATGTGCGGAGGCTGACCAGAATACAAACAGGCATGTTTGAGCTGGTACTTAACAGCTAGCCTCTGCTGCTCACAAAGCCTTGCCAGTGTGGAGTTCCAGTGTGTGGGCATGTGGAACACTGGAAGGTAAGCTGGCACTTGCATGTGCAGCTTCAGCATCACTAGAGTAGTCGCAGCTGTAGCCAACTTGCAGAAATGGAAATAATTGAATAAAGAAACATTTTTCAATGTTTTTTTGGACCTTTATGCAACACCAAAATGTAGCACAGATCACGCAATAGTATATGGATCAGTAATTGATACAGAGAAATGTTTTAACGCTCTTTTTGACTGTTATTTAGCACCAAAATGTACAACAGACCACATAATAGTATATGGATAATTAGTTAAATATGCTTTTTTGGAGTGTTATTTAACACCAAAATGTACAACAGACCACATAATAGTATATGGATGAGTAATTAAATACAGAAAAATGTTTCAGAGCTTTGTAGACTGTTATATACCACTAAAATGTACCACAGACTACAAAATGGTACATAGATGACTAATTGAATACTGAAAAATGTTTCAAGGCTATTTTTACTGTTATATAACACATAAATATTCCACAAAACACCTAATACTCTATGGATGACTATATAGCACATTTTTTCACCCAAAAAATAAAATGTGGTCAAATGCTGTAGGTATATATTTAGCAATGGACTGCAAAGACCTAATCCCTACCTAGAGACTGTGTTCAGTTACTCTCCATGCTCCTGCAACGTTCTCTCTCTCTTAAAGCTAAATCCAGAATGTATCTGATACAAACAGCAAAGCACAATAATATCCCTTTAAAGGACTGTTGGTATGATGGTTGAGCTTTAGCACTAGTATCAACAATACAGGACTCTGACTTGTTAAACTGCACACATAAATGCATGGACAAGCACTCTCTCCCGCAATAAGAAATGTCCTTAAGCTGTGCTTTGGCGTCAGTGTATCGAACATTGCAGTGCCTGTCCATTTATAACCTCTGATGATGTCATACAGCCAGCCAATCACAGTAATGCCACTGCCAAAATGGCTGCGGTATTACTGTAACTCTCAGGTACTCCCTGAATGTTTATTGGTTTTGTAACAGGTGCCAAACATGAAGGGCAGGGATTTAAGTTTGAAATCAAGCACCGCCCAATGAGGGCCGAGTAACGAGCATATCTGAGCACTCAGATACTTGAGTGATGTCCGAGTATCACCAAGTACGATCGCTCATCTCTAGCAGTATTGGGTAGATTGTAGAATTGGTGTTTTCTCTAAAAAAAACATACTTTTTCTTGCAATAAATGTTGTAAGTTAACTGTATAAAGCACAGAAAACAAAGATCTTTTTTATTTTGTCACAAAATTACCAGCTCAGCAGTACTAATTGTAAATCATGCCGAGTTTAGGAACCTGTAAGCTACAAGTAAAAGCCTGGAAGCCATGTGTCACCAGAAAAAAAGTAAAATAAAAAACTAAAAGATAAAATTCAGCATGTCTAATTATGCCACAGTCCATTAGCCAAAGGGGATTTTTCTGCATTAAATAGTAAGTAGAAGTTTTAAATGAAGAAAATAATGAGTTTCTCATGAATAATTCCTTGGCTTGGGTGACTAATATCTCTCTTTGCTGACATTTGTTAAATTGGGAGATCTAATGTGTTTATGGTTCTTACAATGCATTCTGATACAGCTCAAATTACTTGAATACAAATTGGCATCTTTGTTGGATGGAAAGATGCCAGCCCAGAGCAATCTCTCTATTCTCTATTGTAGATGTGCTTAACTTGTATATTATTTTCTAACGTTAAAGCAAGTTCAGTGCATATCAATTGTATATCAATGTGCCATGAAAACGAAGATCAGCATTTTAGATAAAGCCCTAAGTCCTCTCTGGTTTCTCTGTCCTATTAAGACAAAAAATTTAATAAAATGGAATGCATAATTGGTCTGATACATTATTGCATTTTCCACTGGTTTATCTGTAGAGTTTTCAGTGGTTCATGTGTTTCTTTTTGTTTGTGCCATATTTATTGTCATAGAGAAAAAAAATCCATAACACCACTCAAGAAGAGAGAAAGAGATTACACTGCAGACTCCTTTTGGAGTAGGACTCACATTGAACATTTGCTGAAAAGAGAGAGAAACTTATTAAAACAAACTTTTGAAGCACAGACCTCCTGCTGTTGACAGGCTATTGAAATGGGATATCTGTTGGGAAAAAATCAGCCAGCTTGAAATTTATTTATTTACGCATAGTTGGAGAAGTGCACAGTAGTGATGGGCAAGCACTAAATTGCTTTGGTGCTTGTTGCTCGGGTCGAGCAATTTGTAATGCTCGGGTACTCGGACAGAACAACGAGCCCAATGTAAGTCTATGAGAGACCCAAGCATTTTTACTGCAATCCTTCGGGGGTCCTTTTAGGGTCTAAAAACATCTGAAAATGATGGAAACACTGCTCAAATGACATGGTAGCATCATGGCAAATGCTCCTGGAAGCATTTCTGACTCCTAGGTCACAGCTGTAAACAATGTTGTCAGAGTTTCATGCCATTTTTACAGGTGCACCAAAAAACATACAAAAACGAAACCAAAATGGATTTTGCTGGGAAGTATGTTAAGGAACATCCTTTCCAGAGTAATGACTTGAATATAAGGCACAATAATTAACCCCAAACAAAAATGTTCCTCCACCACTTGGGCTATGTTCACACGCAACATTTTTTATGCGTTTTTCAACTTTAGCATTGCTTTCAACCAATACAAATACATTCACTGGGAAATGTCATTGTAACATATAACAACCCTAGCTGGCCATGTGGTGTGTGACATAAGCAGACACATCTTGTTTCATTTATGAAGGAGGGACTCTTAAATTCACATAGCCTATTTTTAGAGGTGCATCAAGCTGCATTAATATTCTTAAAGGGCCATTATTAAACAGTGGGTCTCCTATACTGTTATTGCCTATAGAGTGAGTGGCTGGGCTGCCAAAAATTAGGAAGCACCCAAATACCCCTTTCACAGGACGTACAGGAGGGCTTCCTGAAAAAATGTTGCATTGAATGCAAGGCCTGCCTGCACCAAAGTTACATGCACCCCAATAACCCTTTCAGCATATGTATTTGAGGGCCTCATGACAAAGTTGTTCCCATTAGAAGAAAGTGTGTCTCCCATACTGTTTGCTTATGCATTGAATGCAAGTCCTGGCACAAATTTGCACGCACCACAATCCCCCTTGGAACAAATGTGAAAGAGGGCCTCATAAAAATTTTTTCCCACTACAAATTAGACAGTCTCCTAGACTTGAAATGCCCATATACTAAGTGTATGGGCTGACAAAAATTTCCCCCTGGGGGGTATACATCAACATAGTGCGTAAACTTTACAGCCATCAGAAACATTATGGAAAACCGTAATGTGGTGTGCTACACAGTTGCTGCAGGGAATGTGCAGGTTTTCATTAAAAATATTGCGGACCAATCATTAGATGAAGTGATCCAGAAATGCGGCAAGGTAACTGCAGGAGTGGGAACGTACAGGATTAATAACAGCGGTGGCTATGGGAGGAATGAGATCCAGGATACAGCCCACAATGATTAGTCGTTTAGCCACCAACAATTACCAGAATGTGTTTCATGCCCATTAGAAGATTGGTGTAACACATGCACGTCTGAAGCTTGGCATAAGAGAAGCCTGTGAGAAAAAGGTTGCCAAAGACACATGTGTCCGTATGAAGAGCAAAGTGCAACATGCTTGTGAGATGCTGAATTAGAGAAAGCAGATCAGTGTTAGAGGAAAGCCAAACAAACTGATGGATGCTCGTGAAATACTAAGTTTAAAGAGGAGTGCAGCAACTGTAATTATCAACACACCCATGGCACAAGGTTCTTCATTTTCTTCACCCATATGTAAGGGGGTGGCATTGCTATGGACAGTAGAGACAAGCTGCCCCTTTGAGACACAGCACCCCCTTGGTAAGATCAGTGGGACATTCTGCACTTCCCTGCTGTAAAGGCTGTTTTGGTTTCATCTGCCTGACTACAGAGGGGAGAGGCTGCATTTCTGTGTGAAGAAGAGGAGATTTCTGCAGGAAGCAGACGGGTCTGCCTGAGTTGTGAGGAAAAAGAACGTTTAGCCTGAGACTGTGACTTTGTAAACTATTCTGGGGATTAAAAGGTGGCTTTCCTGCCTTGCTGCCAGAAGCCATGAAGAAAAGACAAGAAAGGAACAGGCTTGGAATCTTCACACAAGGACAAGACCACGATGTACAGAGCTTCCAGGGAGGACATCGCATCATCTTGCAGAGAACTTAGATTGTGAGCCCCATCGGGGACAGTAATGATAATGTGTGCAAACTGTGAAGTGCTGCGGAATATGTTAGCGCTATATAAAAATAAAGATTATTAATAAAGATTATTAACTGCAAGGGGCTCCCAGGAAGGAACTTAGATACCAACTTTACCGTGAGTGTTAACCCCATGTGCTCACTTGTTTAGGGCTTAGGATAGGCTGCAATAGACAGAGCATGGTAGCCGTGCAGCTGGAGTGCAGCATACTGTGCTTTATTGTATTGTTTTGCCTTTTGCAAAATATACCGATCTGTAATAGTTGGTGCTCCGTGCCATTTGTATGGTCCAGTTAGAGAATATCATTTTTGTAAATTATTTTATGTCATTGCATACCCCTGTTTACAATTTCCTAACACTGCATTTCTTGCCTGTAAATAAATTAACTCCTTGTTACTTGCACCTCATCTTGTGTACCGTGGTCTCCCTGCATTGTGGTGGCCTCTGCCCATCGCTTCAAGTGGCACTGTGAGCAGGGTGGCTATCACCAAGATGCAGGCAGAAGGCGTCAAGAATGCTAATGTTAGTGGGGATGCTGTGGGCATTGGTGGAACCCCTGCAAGGACACTCCCTATGGGACCATATTTAGTGTGCTTCCGAAATTTGATGGCAATAACATGCCCCTGTCTGATTGGGTGCCCCGGCTGCAAAGCACCCTGAAGATTTATAACATCAGCACAGACCTTCAAGTGGACATTGCGTTGACTGTCTTAGAGGGAGAGGCCCGTAAAAATGTCTGTCTACAGCCAGAACTCACTCGTAGTACCCTGAAGGAGCTAGTGAAATTCCTGGAAGAGATCTACGATGAGACTGCTAGCGCGGGACACCAAATTTTTCTCTAGACTGCAGCAGAAAGAAGAAGGGATCTCTCAGTATGCGACAGCACAAAAGAAGTGTTGGCAGAAGTTCAAAGGAAAGAGACGTATGGGCTTGGTGGCATGGGCTCCACAGACCGGATACTCCGGGAACAATTCATTCTGGGACTGCATAGCGCATCCTTGAGGAGAGCGCTGTCAGAACGGGTACGTGTAGATCCGACTCTTTCACTCCATCAAATCCTGGAAGAAGCAGTGGCCCGAAGCAAGGAAGACAGTTACGCGTCTGGTGTGATGCGTGTCTAGGGTGCAAATACCAGAGGAGACCCAAATCATCAGGAGGCACTGGTCCAGGTAGTCCACGACTTGTAGCTGTCTCTTGTCAGTATGCAAGATAAATTTATGCGGATGGAGCAAAGAATGCGAGAACAACAGTCTGACTCAATGCACTCATATAACCATCCTTCGGCCTGACCTCTAAGGGGGCCAGGCCTCAGAGGCACGAAGACTGGCTTGGGGTGCCCCTCGGTGAAGAGGAGGCATCCAATGCTGGGAATGTGGAGGACAAAGGCACCTTGCCAGGGACTGCTGGAATTATGCTCAAAGCCAGCAACAGCCGCCGTTAAACTACCAACCCCTGCAGTAACGCGGCACTCTGTGGGGGACGCAAGAAGAGAGGCCGCTCCTTATCATAATGAACACTTGATTGCTGGGAGTCCCATCCTGCATGCTGAAATTGAGTGCGTTCCAGTGGATTGCTTGATAGATACCGGATCACAAGTGACAACGATGCCAGAATCATATTTCAAACAGCATTTTCAGGCCCTGGCTAAGCCAGAGAAGGAGACATTGATCCGGTTGTTTGCTGCCAATCAACAGCCAATCCCAGTCACAGGGGTTGTGTGGATGAATATTTGAATCTGCGGGCAAGAAGTAGGAAAGAAAGGGATCCTGCTAGTCCCTGAGCCCATCAAAGAAGATGTGCCTGTAATACTGGGAATGAATATCCTATGAGAACTCGATCAGATAATGTTCACCAAATGGGGACCCAGTTACTGGAAGAAGGCTGCCACTCAAAAGCCTACTCAAGAAGCCCTTCAGCGATTGATCCGCATCTGTGGGATGCAGAAGAGTGTGCCATCTTATCAGGCGGTAGGGGTCATCAGGGCCCCTGAGAAGGAGTCTGTAATCCTGCCTCCTGAGCAAGAAAGTATATTACACCTTCCAGTGGTGACTCATCGCAACCTTGACGGGCTGGAGGTGATAGTTCAGCCTGTGGAAGGCGGAGGAGCGGACCAAGAAGTCATGATAGCTCGTGCGATAGCTGTGGTCCAGCGAGGACACGTCCCCATAAGAGCTTTGAACGTGGGCCCCGGGGAAGTCACCTTGCCACGGGGGACAGATCTGGCTCGGGTGTACCTACACAAGGGTGAAGTGGTGAGTCAGAAAGAGATGTCTTTATTGCCGATCAAAGGTGTGGGGTGGACCCTGGCAGTCGCTGCGGGGCCCAAAGACAAGCCATCCCTAGAGTGGAATGGGTGAATAATCCTTGACCAAATGGAAGTGGATGTGAAGGCTCTTGGTCCTGAGCGTGTGCAGGCGATAGAAGCTACGCTGTGGGAAAATCAGGCCGCATTCGCCTGTCACACTGAAGATTTTGGCTGCACCGAAGCGATCACACACGAGATACCGACCGGAGATGCTCGTCCAATTCGAGAACGATACTGGCAAATCCCACCCAAGATGTACCAAGAGGTGAAGACATTACTGAGGTAGATGCTGAATTCAGGAGTAGTGCAGAGTAGTCAGAGCCCTTGGGTGGCACCGGTGGTGCTCGTCAAGAAGAAGGATGGGACGATCTGGTTCTGTGCAGATTGCAGGAAACTCAATGCCTGCACTGTGTGAGACTCATATCCATTACCCCGCATCGAGGAATCCTTGACAGCATTAGGGAAAGCCAAGTACTTCTCCACCTTGGACCTAGCGAGCAGATACTGTCAAGTCGCCGTGGCCGAGAAAGACAAGGAATAAACTGCCTTCATCCTCCCTATGGGATTGTTTGAGTTTAACCGGTTGCCCTTTGGCCTCTCCAATGCTCCAGGCACGTTTCAACGGCTGATGGAAAAGTGTTTGGGAGACTTAAACTTTTAGGCTACCCTGATCTACCTGGATGACATCACTGTGTTCTCTACCTCGTTCGAAGACCATCTTGCCCGGCTTGGACAGGAATTCGGAAGATTGCGGGCTCATAACCTGAAGGTGAAGCCAAAGAAGATCCACCTCTTCAAGAGAGAGAAATCGAGTACTTGGGCCACATAGTGTCACAAGACGGAATTCTACCTTCACCAGAAAAAGTGGCTGCTATCCAGAAGTGGCCAGTCCCTCGCACCGTGCGGGAACTCCAGGCCTTCCTTGGACTCGCTGGGTACTACCGACGGTTTGTCAAAGATTTCGCAAAGGTGGCGGGTCCTCTGAATGAACTGCTGAGGGGGACCGCCAGAGTGCCGAAGACCCAGTGCATCCCCTGGGACCAGCGGTGAGATGAGGCCTTCCAGGCTATAAAGAATGCTCTTATTTCAGCCCCGATTTTGGCCTTCGCAGATTTCGATCAACTGTTCCTGTTGTAGACAGACGGTAGCCTTCATGGACTCGGTGCAGTACTTTCCCAAATACAGGATGCACATGAGAGAGTCATCGGGTATGCCAGTAGGTCCCTGCGAGACAGTGAAAGAAACCCCCATAATTACAGCTCTTTCCGGTTAGAGCTCCTGGCCCTCGTGTGGGCCATGAAAGAGAAGTTTGCGGGCTTCCTGGCAGGGACCAAGATTCAAGTTCGAACGGACAATAATCCCCTTGCCCACCTTGAGAATGCTAAATAGGGGGCCTTAGAACAACGGTGGGTGGCTCACCTGGCCAAGTTTGACTTTACCATCCGTTATTGCTCTGCTACTGAAAATGCAAATGCCGATGGCCTGTCACGAGTGACGGTGGAAACTCCAGTGGGGGATCTTGATGAAAAACTCGAAGAGGAAGAAACCCCAGACTTCCGTAAGTTCAAGACCCCAGTGTTTGCAGTCCAGTCGAGTATGGGGGCCTGCGCACTACCCCGATCTCTGGGGAGAACCAATGAAGAGTGGGGAAATGTTTAAGTTGAAGACGGAGGGCTGAGATAGATGAAATGCTGGGTAGCACAAAAGCGGAAGCCAGGCAAACAAGAGAGAGTCTGGATGCTGAGATGAAGAGTGTCTTACACCAGTGGGATAGGCTGGAGGTGAGAGAATTGGTGCTATATCGAAAGAGGCAACAGCCAAAAGATACTGAAGTAAGGTGGCAGGTGGTCATCCCAGGACGAATGGCCGCAGAAGTGGCAAAAGATGCCCATGAATTCGGAGCTCACTTCGGTTCCACAAAGACCTACCAGTTGCTACAGCAGCATGTGTACTGCCCCCGGTTGGAGTTTGTGGTAGAAGAGGTTTGCCGGCAATGTCGGGTATGTGACATCATTAAGAGTGTACTCATCAAAAGGGTACTCATCCAGACCATACATACTAAGGAATCGCTTGAAGTCTTGATGATCGACTATCTCCTCGTGGGACACTCAGCCCGGGGACCACAGTACTGTTTGGTGATGACTAACCATTTCTCCAAGTTTGCGCTAGTCACCCCAACTAGAGATCAGACTGCCGAGTCGGCGGCCCAAAGCGCATCCACTCTGACCAAGGTGCATGTTTCCAGGGCAAGGTGATGGAAGAACTGTACCGTTTGTATGGTATCAAGCGGTCCTGGATCACCCCTTACCATCCTCAAGGCATCGGAGCATGTGAACGCTTCAACCGGACCTTACTTCAAATGCTTAGGACGTTGGAAGAGGACAAGAAAGCATGCTGGCCAGATTTCCTGCCAGAGTTGGTCTGGACCTACAACAATCGGGTCCATTCTACCATGGGTTACACCCCCTATCTGCTGCTGTTTGGAAGAGCTGGAGGAGAGATCATTGAATTGAAGTTGGAACAGCCAGAGGAGCTGATGTAGCGAAATGTCACTTCATGGGTGAAAGAGCATCGGAAAAGACTGCAAGCAATACAGCGGTTGGTGTGTCAGCAGCTACAGGAGAAAGAACATACGGGCCATAAACCAATTCAAGAGATACCGCTCCGGCCCAGGGACCGAGTATTAGTCAGAGAGAAACGCCCCAAGGGTAAATTAAGCGAGAGATGGGAAGTACAGCCTTACAAGGTCATCGAGCGAGTGTATGCTGACAGTCTGGTCTACAAGGTGCAGGTTGAGAATGGGGCGTCCGCCCCTAGAGTGCTCCACAGGAATATGGTATGGCCATGCCAGTCCGAGGCCCGTCCTGTACCAGTGCTGCTTGAGGATGGTGCTCCACCTTTTGAACCTGTCTTGCCTGCTGGTGAAATCAATGATGAATGGTGGATCGGCCCTAACACCGTGGGGGGCCCTCAGCAGGACAGAGATGGTAATCTTCTGGAGGTACCACTGCCACCACGTGAAGATGAGTCCAGACAAGAGCCTACTACAACTCCTGCAGCAAGTATTCCTCTGGAGGATAGTAAAGACATCTGGAGTCCCAGAGGTCTACTGCAGGGGTTCAACCAGCCCGATACCTAGAACAGTGTTCTCTGTCTGTTTCTCCGCTTGCGTTTTCTCCCCTATAGGTGCTGTTCCGCATTGCAAGTGTCTCTATTCCACTGCAACCTTGATGCTGTGATGGTTGAGGATGACCATCTTTAAGTAGGGAGACATGTAAGGGGGTGGAATTGCTATGGACATTAGAGACAAACTTCCCCTTTAAGAGAGAGCACCCCCTTGGTTAGATCAGTGGGACATTCTGCACTTCCCTGCTGTAAAGGCTGTTTTGGTTTCATCTGCCTGACTACAGAGGGGAGGGGCTGCTTTTCTGTGTGAAGAAGAGGAGATTTCTGCAGGAAGCAGACGGGCCTGCCTGAGCTGTGAGGAAAAAGAATGTTTAGCCTGAGACTGTGGCTTTGAAAACTATTCTGGGGATTAAAACGTGGCTTTCCTGCCTTGCTGCCAGAAGCCACGAAGAAAAGACAAGAAAGGAACAGACTTGGAATCTTCACACAAGGACAAGACCAGGTTGCTTCCAGGGAGGATGTCGCATCATCTTGCAGAGAACTGCAGGGGGCCCCGAGAAAGGAACTTAGATACCAACTTTACCGTGAGTGTTAACCCAATGTGCGCACATGTTTAGGGCTTAGGATAGGCTGCAAAAAACAGAGCACGGTAGCTGTGCGGCTGGAGTAGCCAGTCAGGCTATAGAGTAGCAGCATACTGTGCTTTATTGTATTGTTTGGCCTTTTGCAAAATATACTGATCTGTAATAGTTGTTGCTCCGTGCCAGTTGTACGGCCCAGCTAGAGAAAATCACTTTTGTAAATTGTTTTATGTCATTGCATACCTCTGTTTACACTTTCCTAACACTATATTCCTTGCCTGTAAATAAATTAACTCTTTGTTACTTGCACTCGGCCATCACTTCATATACATATAACGAAGAATATCCAAATGTCACAGCTGAAAACTATTTGTTTCAGTGAAACAAACACTGTTAAAGGAATGGCAATAAACGTAGTTAACCACGAACCTGGGAAACAATAGATTTCCTCTGTGGATGATGACAAAGTCTCTCATACAATCCTTATTGAAAAAATGACTAAGTATGGAATGGACAAGGCAACTGTTAGGTGGATTCATAACTGGCTTAGTGATCGGACCCAAAGAGTGGTCGTAAATGGCTGCACATCCAGTTGGAAGAATGTCTCAAGTGGGGTACCACAGGGCTCTGTCCTGGGCCCTGTATTGTTCAACATCTTTATCAACGATTTAGATGAAGGAATTGAGGGTAAACTGATTAAATTTGCTGATGACACAAAGCTAGGAGGGATAGCTAATACTAGAGAAGAGAGAGAGAGGATTCAAAAAGATTTAAATAAACTGGAGAAGTGGGCAGCAACTAACAGAATGGTTTTTAACAGGGAGAAATGCAAAGTACTACATCTGGGCAATAAAAATGAAAAAAGCAAATATAGAATGGGAGGAATAGGGCTAAGTGACAGCACATGTGAAAAAGACTTGGGTATACTAATAGATCACAGACTGAATATGAGTCAACAGTGTGATGCAGCAGCAAAAAAGGCAAATGCAATTCTAGGATGTATTAACAGAAGCATACAGTCTAGATCACGTGAAGTCATTATTTCCCTCTACTCCTCTTTGGTCAGACCTCATCTGGAATATTGTGTCCAGTTTTGGGCACCACATTTTAAAAAAGACATCAACAAACTGGAGCAAGTTCAGAAAAGAGCGACCAGAATGGTGACCGGTCTGGATACCCTGTCTTATGAGGAAAGGTTGCAGGATTTTGGAATGTTTAGTTTGCAAAAGAGAAGACTGAGAGGAGACTTAATAGCTGTCTACAAATATCTAAAGGGCTGTCACATTGTAGAAGGATCAACTTTATTCTCATTTGCACAAGGAAAGACTAGAAGCAATGGGATGAAACTGAATGGGAGGAGACACAGATTAGATATTAGAAAAAACTTTTTGACAGTTAGAGTGATCAATGAGTGGAACAGGCTGCCACGAGAAGTGGTGAGTTCTCCTTCAATGGAAGTCTTCAAACAGAGGCTGGACAGACATCTGACTGGGATGATTTAGCGAATCCTGCTTTGAGCAGGGGGTTGGACCAGATGGCCCAGGAGGTCCCTTCCAACTCTACGATTCTATGATTCTATGATTCTATGATGATGGTATTGAAAGCGAATTTGAACTTTACCATAACCCCACCAAGAAGATGAAGATCACAGCTGCAAACAATGTGCAAAAAAGGCCGTGAATGTCTGGAAATTCAATTTCTCTTTGGCAAACTTTACCTCTTACTAAAGTGTTACAGAATGATGCATACACAGCTCCCATTTCTACTCTGCAAGACACTTTGCCAATCGACACCTTTATTGCACACAAAGGCTCTAACCAACGTATCATGGACTCTTGTCACAAAGTAGGCCAGCTCATCAGTAGGGCCCACTCATAAAGAGTTTGTCTTTAGCTCTTTCGAAGGAACAAAAAAGACCATTAATAATTTGCATCCAAGAGTCACAGAGGAAGATATCGTGAAGCTTTTCTGTGTATGCGGTGTCTTGAAGCACACCTGCTTTTTGAGTTCTGGAATTGCCGAGGTTGTGTTTGTAAGAAAAGAAGATGCAGTTGGTGCCTATAAAAATATAACAGATACCTAGATGGACGACAAATGAAATGCAATCTTCCTTTGAATGGTAGTGTGTTAACATCAGACCAGCCCATACTTCTTAGATTAAGTGACACTTCACCAAAGAACGAAGGTAAATGTCGAAGAAACTCCTCCTCCTCCAGTGCTGCTTAAAATCCTCCAGCTGAAGTTGATCCTGATACTACCTTAAAAGCACTCTTTAAGGCTAAGTGCAGACGTACTTTTTTGCCCTGCGGATTTTTCCGCGCAGAATTGAAGAAATCCGCAGGTCAAATGACCTGCATTTTTCCTGCGGATTTCTTCCTTTTTTCTTGCGGTTTTTGTGCGGTTTTCCCCTGCGGATTTCCCCCTGAGGATTTGGAGAATGGAGCAGGTGGAAAACCGCACAAAAGAAGTGACATGCTGCATATTTTGAACCACAAGAAAACCGTGCGGAAAAATCTGCAGCGTCTGCACAGCGATTTTTTTTTCTATTGACTAACATGCTATTGTACATCACAATGCAGATATGCAACGTTTCTGCGCCGTAAAATCCTCTGCGGATCTGCTGGAAATCTGCATCGTGTGCACATGGCCTAAGGGTGTGTGCACACGCTGCGGATTCTGCTGCGGATCCACAGCAGTTTTTGCTGTGGTGTACAGTAGCATTCTAACCTATGTAAAAAAAAAACGCTGTGCAGGCGCTGCGAAATTTTTCGCACGGATTTGCTGCGGTTTCAAAACCGCAGAAAGAATTGACATGTCAATTATTTCTGCGGATTCCGCTGCGGTTTGCCATCTCCTTCATTGTGGAGATGAGAAACCGCAGGGCAAAACCGCAGGCCAATCCGCAGGTAAAACCGCAGTTCTTTTGACCTGCAGATTTACCTGCGGCATTTACAAAATCCGCGAGGCCAAATCCGCAGAGCATTCCGCAGCGTGTGCACATACCCTAAATGCTCAGGGTCATCAGCAATCATCCAACCACCTTCATTTAAGATTAAGCTCTGATGACAGCAACACAACTTGGAGACTGTAATAACAGAGATTCACAATTCACATATGGGCCCAGAAATGCCTTTAAAAAAATATTTTTTCTTTTTGTTTTTTTGTTTAACGCTGGTGACGAACACCAGCAGGTAGTTGATGTTTGATGGAGTCTGGCAACAGACATTGGACAATTTATTCTGTTGTGCGTTATTGCATCAAGATTTTCTGCTTTCCACTTGCGCTCGTATTGTGATACAGCACAATTATGGTTCTACTATTCTGTCAAGGGAGGCTATATAAATGTTGAATAACTTGTTTAAATGTATTCAATAAGGCCGGTTTCACATTAGCGCATTTTCAGCGCGCGCACGGCCGGGGGTAGCTCCGCCCCCGAGCCGGCTCTCTGCCCGGCGTGCCCGCCCCTTCCTTGTAGCGCCGCCTCCTAGCGGACAGCGGCGCCTGCGATCGGCGCACCCTATCTTTAGCATAGGGTGCGCCGATCGTGCGCAGGCCGTGCGCTAGTTGCGCTTTGACCTGTGCTGCGCACTTTTGACGGTGCGCCGTGCGCGCCAAAATCAAACTTTTCGGATTTTGGCGCGCACGGCGCACCGTCAAAAGTGCGCAGCGCAGGTCAAAGCGCAACTAGTGCACGGCCTGCGCACGATCGGCGCACCCTATGCTAAAGATAGGGTGCGCCGATCGCAGGCGCCGCTGTCCGCTAGGAGGCGGCGCTACAAGGAAGGGGCGGGCACGCCGGGCAGAGAGCCGGATCGGGGGCTACCCCCGGCCGTGCGCGCGCTGAAAATGCGCTAATGTGAAACCGGCCTAATCTGTTTAAACGTTAAAGATAATCTTTGTTGTTTGGTAGCTTTAATATCTAGATTCCTACAAACAGATCTCCAAACCTTCATATTCCAGTAGATGGAAGAGGAGGGAAGGGGAATTACTAAGCATCCACTGTAAACCAGCGGTGTCCACGCTGGGCAGTGATGAGGCAGTGACCCAAGCAAGTTCAAAACAAGACGTGTTTAATGTCCAAAAACTCACACAATGCACAGCATGCTGTATGCTCCGGATCACAGCCGGGAAAACAAAAAGACAGTCTGGGGCTAGTTGCCGTGAGCGACCACACTGCCGTGTATGCAGGGGGTGCCAGACCTTTTGGCTCTGCTTGGCCCTGTGTTGCCTCACACAGGGAGTGCTCTGTCTCCTTGCAAGACCAAAACTGATACACCCAAACTCTTCCTGCAGGTTTTTTCTTCCTTCACTCCAATCTGTGGCCATAGGCCGCTTATAAGATCTAGGCTGGAGGAAACGGACCGGACCCCACAACCTTCCTGAATTCTGTTTCAAAAATAAAAGCCCATACTGGATTTTCCTGAACAAGCTCCTTGGTCAAAATAACTTGACCAGGTTCAAACTTACTTTTATTCTGCCTTGTGACTCACATGCACACTGTTGTGACCACAAGGCACTCCAGCGGATCTAATATGTTTCAGAATGCATCCTGGGGGACACATAGCGACCCTCACATATGACTCCGGTCACTGCCTCACACCACCGACTGTGTTAGGCTAGTTTCACACTAGCGTTTATGAGCGCAGCGACGGCCTGCACACGGCTGCCACTAAGCCCCGCCCCGCCGGTAGCTCCGCCCACCGGCGCAAGACGCTGCATGCGCCCTGCGTCCCCTATCTTTATCACAGGGGTCGCAGGCCATGCGCAGTATGCGTTTGGCGGCGCATGCGCCTTTTTGACGGTGCGCCGACGCAACCAAACTGCAGCAGGTTGCGTTTGGTGCAGGTCGGCGCACCGTCAAAAGGACGCATGCGCCGCCAAACGCATACTGCGCACGGCCTGCGCCCCCTGTGATAAAGATAGGGGACGCAGGGCGCATGCAGCGTCATGCGCCGGTGGGCGGAGCTACCGGCGGGGGCGCGACAGGGGGCGGGGCTTAGCGGCGGCCGTGCGCAGGCCGTCGCTGCGCTCATAAACGCCAGTGTGAAACTAGCCTTATAGAGAAATATTTTTTTTGACAAATAAATGTTTCACACTGTAAAAATGTCATCCAGAACTGTTCCATCGAAGGCCATACTCGTTGCCCTGTGGCTGAAGCATTTTGTGATATCTGTGATCTGAAGACAAAGAAATGCTGATAGGAAAGAGTTCACTATAATAGTGATCTAAATACTGATATGTGTACAGAGGAACGCTGGGAAGACATAGATTGCGGTTTTTCATTAACTTCAGCTGCATTTTAAAATTTTTATGTAATGCTGCTAATTAAAAAAAGGTACTCTACTGTTGACAGGGAACAATGCCATACTATGACTATCTATTTTCTCTTCTTGTACAAACCTATATTTTTTGATAATTGATATTTATTTGTACTCCTCTTTGGGAGGGGGAGACAAAAGAAACGATAGGTGAACTCTGCTGAGACCACAAACATTTCTTTGCAAACAATAATGTGGCTGTTGCATCATGAAACCCTGGTGTTCTAGTGGTGGTGTCTGAAGGGATGTGGAAGATGTGTGGTGTCCCACTAAGAAGCTATTTCTATGGGATACCACATTTTCATATAAATCATCGCCATTTTTATGTGGACTGGGCATTTTAAATATCTGTGGGCAACAAAATGTAGTATTTGAGTCCTCCATTGAAATGTTTTTCCTGTCTCTTACTTAAGTTATTGCCACCTGTTAGGCTGGCGGAACGCATCAAATAATAAAATAATAGTGAGGTGCTTTCGCAGTCTGGGGTCCACCGTGCAGAGATGCTAAACTGCAGCTAAAGTAAACAATGGCAGAGCGGTGCTGCGAGCAAACACCGTAAACACGCCAAGTTAAAAACGTCACTCGGTGTGAACTGAGTGCAAAGTACCTGACTCTGTTGCTCCACAGAGTGGTACAACAACTGAGTGCACTAACAGCTATGCCCTGTTAAACATCACAGGTGCACAGAGGTTATGACGCTAGATGAGGTCCCTATAGATATCCCCCCCAGGGAGACTAGACTGGTGGTTGAACTCTCTCTGCTACACGGTTTGTGCTGAAGGCACTTGCGACTTAGGATGCCCGGTGCAGATGCTGAGTCAAGTAGGGTTCCCACCATACACTGCCTGTCTAGACCCACACTCACTGTGCTAGTAACAGCACACGTGTAAACAGGTCGGTAACATAGTCACCAACACACCATACATATAAGATTCTATACTAGCGCATGGCCATGCAGCCATGCAGCTCTTTTATAGCAGCGTCCTCCCATGACCTTCCCCGTAGTGGACAAATCAGCGCAGGAACGGGACCTACGCATGTGACCCCCGACCTCCAATAAGAGGTCGTCCTACTGGCATGCTCAGTAGGCAAAACACAGGACTCAGTCCCTGGAGCGTCTGTTTGGTCTCCGTCTTTGCTCAGTCTATCTTTCTGCCTGTGTTAGTGTTCTTTCTTCTTGCTTCACCATCATTATATGTTGGGGGCTGCCTTTTGCTTTGGGGTCTGCTCTGGGGCAGTTTAGATTTCCCTTTCTGTCTTTAGGCTATATAGTCCTCCGGCTGTGATCGAGGGGTCTAGGGCATCGTAGGAACCCCCCACGGCTACTGCTAGTTGTGTTGATAGGTTCAGGGGTCTGCAATCTGATAGCTGCCAACTTCTCTGGTTTTCTGGACTTAGCTAGCATTTCTGTGTTTGCCTCCTAAGGTGACTCATTCATAACAGAATCACCCGCCATACCGCAGATCCTAGGGTACTCAATAGCAGGAAAGAATTGTGTTTAAAAAAAAAAAAAGAGTGTGTATATTATTTCCTCTATATCTCTGAGGCCGTAGGGGGAATTTTTTTTTCTCTCAATGGAGATAAAGCAATTGTCAGATCATGTGGAGCAGCTCGCGGCGGAAGTGCGGGGAATTTCCGCCTACCTTGCTCGTTCGCATGCTGTTGAACCAAAGATCCCTACACCTGATGTATTTTTTGGGGATCGATCTAAATTTTTGAGTTTCAAAAATAATTGTAAATTATTTTTTGCCTTGAAGCCTAACTCGTCAGGGAGCTCCGCGCAGCAGGTTAAAATTGTCATCTCTTTGCTGCGTGGCGATCCCCAGGATTGGGCGTTTTCTTTGAAACCAGATGATCCTATTCTGACTAATGTGAACGCATTCTTTCAAGCCTTGGGGTTGTTGTATGACGAACCTAATGCTATTGATCAGGCTGAAAAGACCCTGTTGGCATTGAACCAGGGTCGAGATTCTGCAGAGTTGTACTGTCAAAAGTTCCGAAAGTGGGCGGTCCTTACTACCTGGAATGATAATGCCTTGGCTGCTCTCTTTTGGAAGGGTTTGTCAGAAGCCGTAAAAGATACTATGGTGGGATTTCCTGTTCCCTCTGGTCTGGATGATTCTATGTCATTAGCCATTCAGGTTGATCGGCGTTTACGTGAACGCAGGATTGCACGAGAGGTGTTGCCACCGGTTGAACAGACGTCTGAACCTATGCAATGTGATAGAGTTTTGTCTAGGGCGCAACGTCAGGAGTTCAGAAGGCGTAATAAGCTGTGTTTTTTCTGTGGAGATGCCTCGCATAGTATTTCTGTCTGTCCTAAACGAGAGAAACGCTTTGCACACACGTTTTCTGTTGGTGGTGTTCAACCTAAGTTTCTTCTGGCAATTACTTTGATCTGCTCCCTGTCCACATTTTCCGCCAAGGCTTTTGTGGATTCAGGAGCAGCGCTAAACCTAATGGACTTGGATTTTGCTAAACGTTGTGGATTTCCGATGACACCTCTGCAGACGCCTATCCCTTTGAGGGGGATTGATGCTACTCCTTTCGCGAAAAATAAACCTCAGTTTTTGACCCAGGTGGTCATGCGGGTCGCCCCAGACCATCAAGAAAATTGCAGATTTTTGGTGTTGCATGGTCTGCATGATGCCGTTGTTCTGGGGTTTCCCTGGTTGCAAATTCATAATCCAGTTTTGGATTGGAAATCTTTGTCTGTGGTGAGTTGGGGTTGTCGGTGTGCCTTTAGTGAGGCTCCGGTTTTTTCCACCTCTCCTCAGTCGCATGATGTTCCTGACTATTCGGCAGACTTTTATGATGTATTTAGTGAGAATGAGTCTGCATCTTTGCCTCCTCATAGGAGTTATGACGGTGCAATTGAACTGAGCCCGGGGTGTAAATTTCCCAAGGGTCGGCTCTTCAATTTATCTGTACCCGAGCACGAGGCTATGCAATCCTATATTAAGGAGGCATTGGAGAAGGGTCATATTAGACCATCCTCTTTACCCTTAGGTGCCGGTTATTTTTTTTTGTGGCCAAAAAGGATGGTTCTTTAAGGCCTTGTATTGATTATCGTGCCCTCAACAAAATGACTATTAAATATCAGTATCCGTTACCCCTGATTTCAGATCTATTCTCTAGAGTTAGAGGTGCTTGCTGGTTAACCAAGCTTGACCTCAGGGGGGCGTATAATCTTATCCGCATTAAGCAGGGGGATGGATGGAAGACGGCGTTTAATACTCCGGAGGGACATTTTGAGTACCTGGTGATGCCTTTTGGGCTCACTAATGCCCCTTCTGTCTTCCAGTGCTTCATGAACGATATTTTCCGAGACTTTGTCGATAAATTTTTGATTATCTATCTGGATGATATTTTGATCTTCTCCAAGGATTGGGATTCTCATGTGGAACATATTCGGACTGTGTTCCGGATCTTGAGGGAGAATTCCCTGTATGTCAAAGGATTGAAATGCCTTTTTGGAGTACAGAGGATTTCATTTTTGGGATTTATTTTGTCTCCGTCAACTATTGAAATTGACCCGGCCAAGGTACAGGCCATTTATGATTGGGTTCAGCCCACTTCTTTGATGGCCCTCCAGAAGTTTTTGGGTTTTGCTAATTTTTATCGGAAATTTATAGCAAAATTTTCTAGTATTGCCAAGCCATTGACTGATCTGACTAAGAAGGGTGCTGATGTGTTGAATTGGTCTCCGGAGGCTGTTGCTTTCTTTCAGGAGCTGAAGCGAAGATTTACCTCCGCCCCGGTTTTGCGGCAACCTGATGTCTCTCTCCCGTTCCAGGTAGAGGTGGATGCTTCTGAGATTGGTGCAGGAGCAGTTTTGTCCAAAAAGGATCCTGTAACATCTAAAATAAATCCCTGTGCTTTCTTTTCCCGAAAGTTCTCTCCATCTGAACGTAACTATGATGTGGGGAATCGAGAACTGTTGGCCATGAAATGGGCATTTGAGGAGTGGAGACATTGGTTGGAGGGAGCTAAACATCAAGTTGTGGTCCTCACTGACCACAAGAATTTGATTTACCTAGAGTCGGCTAAACGCTTGAACCCTAGACAGGCTAGGTGGGCCTTGTTTTTTACACGTTTTGATTTTGTGGTCTCTTTTCTTCCTGGAACTAAGAATGTCAAGGCAGACGCCCTCTCTAGGAGCTTCTTTGCTGAATCTCCTGTGGTGACCAAGCCTACTACCATCTTAGGCGAAGGGGTAGTTCTTTCTGTCATCTCGCCCGATTTGAGACTTGCTCTGCAAGAATTCCAGGAGGACAAACCTGAGCGTTGTCCCAGTGGAAAGTTGTATGTTCCTGACCAGTGGAAGAAGAGAGTGATGTCTGAAGTTCATTGCTCTGCATTGGCTGGTCATCCAGGTATTTTTGGTACTAGAGATCTGGTGAGTCGCTCTTTTTGGTGGCCCACCTTGTCTCATGATGTCAGGAATTTTGTGCAGTCCTGTGGGACTTGCTCCCGGTCTAAATCTTGTTCTCACTCTAGTGGGTTGTTGATGCCTTTGCAGGTCCCCAGGAGGCCATGGACCCATATTTCAATGGATTTCATCTCTGATATGCCGGTCTCTCAAAGAATGACTGTTATTTGGGCGATTTGTGATAGGTTCTCTAAGATGGCTCATCTTGTACCCCTCCCTAAGTTGCCGTCTTCCTCTGAGTTGGTGTCCCTGTTTTTGCAACAGGTGGTTCGCTTGCACGGGATTCCTGAGAACATTGTATCTGACAGAGGAGTTCAGTTTGTGTCTAGATTTTGGAGGACTTTCTGTTCCAAGCTGGGAATTCAGTTGTCCTTCTCCTCTGCTTTTCACCCTCAGACCAATGGGCAGACAGAGAGAACAAACCAGACCTTGGAGTCGTATTTGACATGTTTCATTTCCGCTGATCAGGATAATTGGGTTTCATTTTTGCCCTTGGCCGAATTTGCTTTAAATAATAGAGCTAGTTCTGCCACTTTGATGTCACCTTTTTTTTGTAACTTTGGGTTTCATCCTCGATTTTCTTCAGGGCAGGTGGAGCCTTCTGCCTGCCCAGGTGTTGACACTGTGGTGGAGAGAATGCACCAGATCTGGGACCAAGTGGTGGATAAGTTATCTCTCTCCCAGGAAAAGGCCCAGCGGTTTTCCAATCGACATAGTACCATTGGTCCCCAGTTTAAGATTGGTGATATGGTGTGGTTATCATCAAAAAATATTGCTATGAAGGTGGCTTCTCCTAAGTTTAAGCCTAGATTTATTGGACCTTACAAGATTTTGGAGATTATTAATCTGGTCTCTTTTCGTTTGGCTCTTCCTGTCACATTTAAGATCCATAATGTGTTCCATAAGTCCTTGTTGAAGAGGTTTGTTGAACCAGTTGTTCCTGGGGTGGCACCTCCGGACCCTGTATTGGTTGAAGGTAACATGGAATATGAGGTAGAGAAAATACTGGATTCCCATCTGGCTAGATGGAGACTCCAGTATTTGGTTAAGTGGAAGGTTTATGGTCAGGAGGATAATTCCTGGGTCTCTGCCTCTGATATTCATGCCAAAAGATTGGTGCGTGCCTTTCATCGGGCTCACCCTGATCGCCCTGGTGGCGTGGTTGAGGGTTCGGTGACCCCTCCTCAAGGGGGAGGTACTGTTGTGAGTTCATTTTCCCCTTCGTCACTGAGGTCTGGTGAACTCCCTATTCTGGTAAAGGAAGGTAATGAGCCTGATTATCAGGCACCTGAGTCTAATGATGATGACTGTCTGAGTGGAGTCATGGACAGGATATAAGGCTGCCGACGCCCTTCTGCCCTGCGGGTGATTTCTCTGTGGACTTCTAGGACACCAGTCTGATTCCTGCTCCTCTAAAGCTACGTTTTCTGCTTTGCCTGTTAGCATTTGTGTTTTGTTTTTGTTTGCCTTGCTTTTCTGCATTCTGCCATTCCCTGCTGGGGTGAGCTGAATCTCCTTTTGCCGGTTGCTCAGTCTTCAGAATATTCCTGAGTACTGACATAGCCTTTTTGAAGCCTAGCGTCTTCAGGGCCTTTTTCACTGTCAGTTTGTTGGCTCTTATTTTCATAGGGTTTTCACGGATTGCAGACAGCAGCCTTCCTGTCCTTTCCTATCTAGTTAGCTTGGTCCCCGTCTTTGCTCAGTCTATCTTTCTGTCTGTGTTAGTGTTCTTTCTTCTTGCTTCACCGTCATTATATGTTGGGGGCTGCCTTTTGCTTTGGGGTCTGCTCTGGGGCAGTTTAGATTTCCCTTTCTGTCTTTAGGCTATATAGTCCTCCGGCTGTGATCGAGGGGTCTAGGGCATCGTAGGAATCCCCCACGGCTACTGCTAGTTGTGTTGATAGGTTCAGGGGTCTGCAATCCGATAGCTGCCAACTTCTCTGGTTTTCTGGACTTAGCTAGCATTTCTGTGTTTGCCTCCTACGGTGACTCATTCATAACAGTCCTGTGACCATATACCGTGCGTGCACACCGCTGAGACCTGTGAAGTCAACAGGCTCGGCATTTATGTTTATGTCTTAGGCGCCTCTGTGATAATAGCAGAGCTCACCAGCACATGCTGGGTGACGTTCAACCCGCGTGTGCCATACCGTCATATTGTGCGTCTGCCATTATATAGCAGCAGTTTAACACCTCTGCACGGTGGACCCCGGGCGGCGAACGCACTTTCTATTATTTAATACTTAGTGTGTTCCACCGTCCCTAACATTATAAAAGCGTCAGGGTCTGGCTAAAAATGGCGGTCCAGCAGCAACTACTGCAGTACATTCGGCAGCTGGAGGGCAGGTTGGCGGCTCTCGAGAGTCCCACCTCAGCTGCGAAGGTTACTGCGGCCACTGCACAGGCAGTTGCAGAGGCTGTCTCTCGTATGCCCAAACCCACGCATCCCTGCTTCTTTTTCTCAAAGACCTTCTCACCGGCGGAGAGGAACTACTCCATCGGGGACAGGGAGTTGCTGGCCATGAAATTGGCCTTTTCCGAGTGGAGACATCTCCTGGAGGGAGCCTGCTTTCCCGTTCAGGTGTGCACTGACCATAAAAACCTGGTCTATTTACAAAAGGCCCAGCGCTTGAACTCTCATCCAGCTAGGTGGTCGCTCTTCTTCTCCCGTTTCCGCTTCCGCTTCACCTTGCACTATCTGTCCAGAGAGAAGAACGTCCATGCGGAAGCTCTCTCGCGCTTGGTGGTCTCAGTGGAGGAAGAGAAGGCTGAGCCTCAGCTAATTGTCACCACTAAGAGCCTGAAGACCGTGGCTCCAGTCGCTCTTGAGGCAGTACCGCCGGGCAAGACCTTTGTCCCTCCTCGCCTGCGACCAGAGGTCCTCGCGTGGGCGCACGCATCCAGGGTGGGTGGTCACTTTGGCAATAAGCAGACAAACAGAACTCCTGGCAAGGTCTTATTGGTGGCTGCACATGGCTCGGGACTAGAGTTGAGCGACTTTGGTCGGATTGGGTTTCATGAAACAAAATTTGTTTCAGATGAAACTGGTCCGACTAGGGCAAAAAAAAGTCGGAGTTTCTCCAAAACCCGACCCCAATGCGAGTCAATTGGGAATAAAAGTCGGCATTGAGTGGATGAATGTCATCCACTCAATGCCGACTTTTAATTCCCATTGACTTACATTGGGGTCGGGTTTCGGACGAAACTCCGACTTTTTTTGCCCTAGTCCAGTTTCATCTGAAACAAATTTTGTTTCATTAAACCCAATCCGACCAAAGTCGCTCAACTCTACTCGGGACACTAAAGAGTACATTCAAGCATGCGTCTCTTGTGCTGGGAACAGGTCTTCTAGGCAGAGGCCGGCTGGGTTACTGTATCCCTTGTCAGTGGCAGACAGACCCTGGGAGATGGTCAGCATGGATTTTGTGGTCGGCCTGCACAAATCCGGTGGCAGCACGGTCATCTGGGTGGTCACCGATCATTTTTCTAAAATGATGCATCTGGTGCCACTCGCGCGGCTGCCTTCTGCTCGCGGACTCGCGCACTGTTCATAAAGCATGTATTTCATTTGCACGGTATGCCGGACAAAATAGTCAGTGACCGAGGTCCCCAATTTGCATCTCGGTTTTGGAGGGAGCTCTGCAGTCTACTCAGTATCGAGCTAAACTTGTCCTAAGCCTATCACCCCGAGACGAACGGGTTGGTTGAGAGAGCCAATCAAACTCTGGTCACGTACCTGCGACATTTTGTTTCTGCCAGGCAGGATGACTGGGCATCCTTACTACCGTGGGCTGAATTTGCTCTGAATAATGCAGTGGCTGATTCCACTGGTCAGACGTCGTTCCTTCTTAATTACGGCCAGCATCCGCACATTCCTGTCCTGATGCCAGTATCTTCCACTGATTCCAGGGTGGCAGACTGGGCAGTGGAGGCTCGCGACATTTGGGATCGCACCCAGGATGCTATTTGAGCCTCTAAAGAGAGAATGAGAGCGTCCGCCGACACACATCGGCGCCCCACTCCAACTTTTGCCCCTGGCGACTTGGTGTGGCTCTCTGCTCGAAATATCAGGCTGCGGGCTGAGTCCTCCAAGTTCGCGCCGCGATACATTGGTCCCTTCAAGGTCCTCGAGCGGATCAGTTCAGTGGTCTACCGTCTAGCTCTTCCACCACACTTGGCCATCTCTGACGTCTTCCACGTGTCCCTTCTCAAGCCTGTTCACATGGCCCGGTTTTCCAAGTCATCTGCCGGGACATCAGACTTGTCTTCAGACGAGTTTGAGGTCAACGCCATTGTGGGACGCAGGATTGTGCGTGGCAAAAAATTTTATTTGGTGGACTGGAAGGGTCATGGCCCAGAGGCCCGGACCTGGGAACCAGTGGAGAAAATCCACGCCCCGCTCCTGATCACGGCATTTGAGTGTAACAAGGCTCAGAGGGGAGGTGGCCCTAGGAGGGGGGGTAACGTTAGGCGCCAGGTTCCTGCAACTGCACAGCAGGAATCCAGAGCCTTGCATTCAGTGGTCTCCCATTCTCCACCGACCGCTCAGGAGCCTGCACAGGAGTCCCGGCATTCCAAACGCCCTGCTCAGACCAACTCTGTGGGTAAGGCTGTTGCTGCCACCTCTGGGCCAGCAATAGCAGCGCAGCCTGCTCTGCAACAAGCCATTCCAGAGGCTAAGTCCTCCCATCGTGCTACTGGGCATGCTCACGAGACGATTTCTCATTGGAGATCGGGAGTCACATACTCAGGTCTTTCTCCAGATCTGATTGGTCCATCTCAGAGATCTGGAAGCTTCCGTAAGGTCCCAGCTATAAAAGGGTCGCATGGCCTTTATGCTTATGTCTTATGCACCTCTGTGATAATAACAGAGTTTGCCAGCGCACGCCGGGTGACGTTCAACCCGCGTGTGCCATACCGCCATATTGTGCATCTGTCATTGTATAGCAGCAGTTTAACACCTCTGCATGGTGGACCCCGGGCAGCGAGCGCACTTTCTGTTATTTAATATTTAGTGCATTCCGCCGTCCCTAACACTGGGTGATTGGTACGATAACCTTGCTACTGACAAGAATCTGTAAATGGGTGAGATTGAACCATTTTTTAATGAGCACTGTTGAGCACGAGCACTTTATATGTTTATGTTTACTGTCCGGGGTTGCAATAATTTTATGTAAATGAATAAGGTTATGTTTTAGGAATTTCCTATACAGGCAACCCTCCTTGCTTTAATCTGTACATTACCCAGGCCCTCAACCATGCTGTTACTGGGAAAGTCCACCTAACCACAAACACGTAGACAAGTGCTTGAGGCCAAGGATAGAACACCCTGTGATGTTTAACAGGGCACAGCGATCCACGAGAAACTTTCCCTGGCTCCGCAGTAGCGGTTCCAGGCGCTAGTGGGTCTAGAGGGGCACGCTTCTGGTGTCTCAGAAACAGTGTCCTGTGACTTCACGCTATCGCTCCACTAGCCGTAGCCTGTGAGGTTTAACAGGCTTCGGCTTTGGTTTCTGCAGAATCTGTGCAGTAACAGAGCCCGTTTCCTATCACACCAGTTCATTGGTTACTCACCGGTGTCAAACGAGCACTTTACTACTCGCTGTCCGTTGTTGTATAGCAGCAGTATACCATCTCTGCATGGTAGACCCCGGGTTGTGATTGCACCTTTTCATAATTTATATTTGGTGTGATCCACAAGCCCTAACAAAATGGCTGGAACCTGGTGGCAGCTCTGAGGATAGGTGGTCTCACACACATACCATGCCTGGCCCATGTGTTTATATCAAGTATATCGTGGCACAGCCATGTCGTTGCTCAAAAATAGGTTCCCACACCAGAACAATAATAAAGTAAACTAGATGTGTATTTCCTGAAGGAAGTACAGATAGTGCTTTGAAATGGTGCCCGGGCAGCCCCTTTAAGAGAGACTTGCCTGCTGCCCCTGCAAGACTTTCAACTCAGGATCCGTTTTAACTGTGGGTGCCGCTCAGGGGTCACTTTGGCCTGTGGGGCCCCTCAGGGTCTGATTTGGTGGGCAGGGCCCCTCAGGGTCCGATTTGGTGGGCGGGGCCCCTCAGGGTCTGATTTGGTGGGCGGGGCCCCTCAGGGTCCGATTTGGTGGGCGGGGCCCCTCAGGGTCCGATTTGGTGGGTGGGGCCCCTCAGGGTCCGATTTGGTGGGCGGGGCCCCTCAGGGTCCGATTTGGTGGGCGGGGGCATTCTGGGTCCGATTTGGTGGTTGGGGCCCCTCAGGGTCCGATTTGGTGGGCGGGGCCACTCTGGGTCCAATTTGTAGGCCAGGGTGGCTCAACCTCCGATTTGTAGGCCAGGGTCGATCAGCCTCTGATTTGGAGGCCTGGGTGGCTTAGCCTCCGATTTGGAGCATGGGGTCACTCAGCTTTCGATTTGGCACGCCGGCCCTTTAAGACTCATTTCGGTGCGCCGGCCCTTTAAGAATCACTTTGGAGCGTCGGCCCTTTAAGAGCCAGTTTGGCTCTCTGGGCTTCTAAATCAACTTTGGCGCACATTCTCTCTCAGGGGCATGCGTCATGTGATGAAGCTAGATTTGCATTTGTGCTGTGGGTTTTGCTTTAAGAGCTGATATTATCTGCCAGAAACTCTTTCCTGGAAAAGTTGTGTATAGTTCGTAGGCGTTGGCATAGTAACTAGGTGTGCCTGCGCATATCAATGAGCTTAACTGCCATTTGAATCGCCTCAGGGCAGGTTTTCCCTGTTGCAACATTTTCCCATTGAAATGCATTGAGACAGTGCATTCCAATGACGGGAATAAAAATTTTCAAACGCAAATTGCGCAAAAACTACAAATCCGATCGACACGAAAAATACTTAGCACACCACTCATGGACGCTGGCTTCGAAACGACACCTCAACGGAGTCTGTGCGTGTAGCGGTTCAGGCCACATTAATTGCGGAAATCAACTGAATAATAAGAAGAAGAATAAGTTAGCAGCGTTCGGATTACAATATAGTGTTTTTTTCAAACCACTATAATTTTTGGCACTCAACTTGAGAATAAACAATGGATTTTATTTGCAGTCAAAGACAGTAAACATTTCAGTCAATACAGCTGACCTTCATCAATACACAGACTGCTCCTGAGTTGTCCGTGTGTATGGAGTAGTAAAAATATCACTAAATGGAGAGAATCATAGACTCCTATGGGGGTACATTGCCCCTGCTGCAGAGGATTGTTCTGTTGTATAGTAAGGTCCTGTGACAGCTGATTCAAATCATTGGGTATACCCAGAATGTATAGGGTTGTTCTGTTATATGGTAAAGTTCTGTGACAGCTAAAATAGAATGACAGGTATTTCAAAAGTGCTGTCCACAGACTCAATAGTGGTGTTGCCTGCCAATTGGTAATGTGGTGTCCACCACTGCTAACAGGAAACAGGGGACGCAGCCTAAGTTCTGGACCCAGCGCAACACAGATACCCGCAGCCCGGTATTCCTGAGGCAGTACATATCTGGCCAATCAGTTTTTTTATACAAGCATCATAGAAGGCATGTTCTAATTTTCTATAGCAAATTGTACATTACATCCATAAAAGTTTCACTTTGAAGGACTTTGTGGCTCACATCAATCCACAAGATAATGCTATTCTCAGACTTCAAAATTCCGGTGGTAAATCAATTCCACTCAGATAGGTTGTATGGTCTTACTTTTGCAACATCATTTGGATGATAAGTATTCATACCTATTTGCTTCATAATATATTCATCATCTTCTTCAATGCTTCAGAATATAATGTTATAAAAGTGAAAGCAAGTTTGTGAAGTGTGTGGTAAGTCATTGGTGAAAGTAATTGTAATCTTTACTATTTCTACATTGTGTGTGCAGCTAACCACCTCATTGATCTTATTTAGTTTTTTTGGCAAGAATAGAACAGCTCCATCAAAACCACATGCTTTTCCTATTAATTCATCATGCTGCTAAAGTTGAGGTGAGATTAGGGATATAGATAACATATGGGGACTGTAGTCAGCATGACACTGTGACAAGACCCACTGGGATCTAGCTATCCATTTGACATAGTTTGTGCAAAGGTGAATAGAATTGCGATCAAAACCAGATTTTGATTCAATAACATGTTGGCTGGATTGTCTAGTGGAAACACCCATGTCATAGAAGTCACATCTTCGACCACCACGCTCTCCAATTGACATATCTTGAAATCCAGCTGAAATGTCTAAATCTATAGTTATTGGTCTAAAAACTGCAGGGGCTCCTTTCTGACGTCCTCGTTTAACAAGTTTAGTATTAGTAGGTGGTGGATTGTCAAAATTCGGCCAAGGAACAACAGGCTGCAGTAGTTTTGAGTCGTGGCCCCGTGCTCTTCCATGTACTCTTGCTCGGGGTCTTACAGTCATGATTTAATCTTGAAGATTTTGCCTTCATAATACAGAGATGGTGGTAGTATTTGGTGCATTTAAGTCACAGTCATCAAGCAGCCATAGCAATTTGAAACAGAAGTGTTTTTACAGAGATACTTAACTGTTCAATATGTGGCCTGTATTTTTGTTTTTGACAGCAAAATGGTGCTTATAACTAGGGTAAGACACAGTAAACACAGTTGGATGTAGCCCTAAAATGCCACTTTTTGTAGACCACAGGTACATGAGGCGGGTCATGGAGATACCACACTATAAAATATTTGGTCTGTATTAATATTTTTGACAGAAAAATAAGGTATGGAAATAGGGTAACACACAGCAAAAAAATGTTTCATGGATGCCTGAAATGCCACAATTTGTAGGAAACAGATACATCTGGCATTTGACTGAGATACCAGACTGTTCAATATGTGCCCTGTATTTGTAAAATTTGTACTCCACAATAGTGTATAGAAATAGGGTTACAAACAGCAAATACAGTGGACTGTAGCCCTGAAATTTGTAGGCCACAGATACATCTGGCATTTGACTGAGATACCAGACTGTATACTATGTGGCCTGTATGTTTTATTTTTTACCCCAAAATAGTGTATAGACTTAGGGTAGCAGACAGCAAAAAAAGTGGAATGTAGGCCTGAAAAACAACTATTTGTAAAGCACAGATAGACCAGGCATGTGATGGAGATGCCAGACTGTTCAATATGTGGCCTGTATTTTTTTATTTTTAACCCCAAAATAGCGCATAAACCTTGAGTTGCAGACAGCAGAAAAAGTGGAATGTAGGCCTGAAAAGCAACCATTTCTAAAGCACAGATAGACCACGCATCTGGCTGAGATACCAGACTGTTCAAAATGTGGCCTGTATGTTTTTATTTTTTACCTCAAAATAGTGTATAGACCTAGGGTAGCAGACAGCAAAAAAAATTAAATATAGGCATGAAAAGCAACTATTTTTAGAGCACAGATAGACCAGGTGTCTGACGGAGATACCAGACTGTTCAATATGTGGCCAGCATTTTTTTATTTTTTACCCCAAAATATTGTATTAAATGAGGATGAATGAACTCATGGAGATCAACATCCAACACTGCGGAGACACCATCGCATGTTTCTCAACGCAGTGATTCTAGAGCAATGCCCCATCCCTTAAGTGAAATATGTAAAAACATGCAAAACACAAGCCGCAGAGACACCATCACATATTTCTCAGCGCTAGCAATGACTAGCCAGGTCTTTCCCCGGGAAGGAACAACCACGAGAAGGGCAGTCTCCAATGAAGTAAGCCACCTATGTCAAAACATGGTATCCATCCACAGACAGCTGTTTCGGGGTATTGCCCCTCATCAGTGTGGAGTAGGAAACTGGCCAGTAGGAGCAATGCCTAGTAGAAGACTGTGAAATATGAGGATGAATGAACTCATGGAGATCAACATCCAACACTGCGGAGACACCATCATATTTCCCATAAGGGATGGGGGCATTGCTCTAGAATCACTGCGTTGAGAAACATGAGATGGTGTCTCCGCAGTGTTGGATGTTGATCTCCATGAGTTCATTCATCCTCATATTTCACAGTCTTCTACTAGGCATTGCTCCTACTGGCCAGTTTCCTACTCCACACTGATGAGGGGCAATACCCCGAAACAGCTGTCTGTGGATGGATACCATGTTTTGACATAGGTGGCTTACTTCATTGGAGACTGCCCTTCTCGTGGTTGTTCCTTCCCGGGGAAAGACCTGGCTAGTCATTGCTAGCGTTGAGAAACTTGTGATGGTGTCTCCGCGGCTTGTGTTTTGCAAAATATTGTATAGACCTAGGGTAGCAGACAGCAAAAAAAGTCAAATGTAGGCATGATAAGCAAATATTTGTAGAGCACAGATAGACCAGGAGTCTGATGGAGATACCAGACTCTTTAATTTGTGGCCTGTATTTTTTATTTTTTACCCCAAAATAGTGTATAGACCTAGGGTAGCAGACAGTAAAAAAGTGGAATGTAGGCCTGAAAAGCAACTATTTATAGAGCACAGATAGACCAGGCGTTTGATGGAGATACCAGACTGTGCAATACATGGCCTGTATTTTTTTATTTTTTACCCAGAAATAGTGTATAGACCTAGGGTAGCAGACACCAAAAAGTGGAATGCAGACATGAAAAGCAACTATTTGTAGAGCACAGACAGACCAGGAGTCTGACTGAGATACCAGACTGTTCAATATGTGGCCTGTATTTTTTTTATTTTTTTACCCCAAAATAGTGTATAGACCTAGGGTAGCAGATGCCAAAAAAAAAGTGGAAATAAACTAAAGGAACAAAAAGCGCAATAGGGTCTTATCCGGGTTATTGTTAGAAGAATAAATAAAAATTCACTCACCCTTTCCAGGAGAGGTTCAGGCATGTAAGATCCGTAGTCAGCTTGCTGCACGTCCAAAGGTCAACTCCGTGACCGCCAGAACTTCAGATTTTTATGGAATAAATTTATGGACTTCAGTGCGCTGCTTGACAAATTCACGAATCCAGGTTATGAGAAAGATTAACTGTTTATTTTCCAACGTGTTTCGAAGTGTATACCACTTTTTCCTCAGGGGATGACATATATGAACAGATAGAGCTGTCACAGATTATATACATCCATGATTCAAAAAATTGGCGCCAATGATCACATGTCATACGGTACAAAAGTCAAAATTCAAAGTACACCAAGTAAAATGTCATATTAATTAATCTTTGTTCATTAAAAAGTATTATTTTTATTAATTCACAGATAAAAAACTCAAGGAAAGCTAAAAAAAAAATCAAGAAAAGAAAATATATATATTTAAAAATGAACTCCTGCTGTTGAAAAGAGAGAAAAAGCACAATCTGCACTCAAGCCAATACACCAAGGTCAGATCATGTCTGAAGGGAAGGAGAAAAAGAAGAACGGTTGTTAAAAAAGAACGGTTGTTAAGGAGAAAAAATTTTATTCATTATTTTTATACACATTTTTTAACAACCGTTCTTCTTTTTCTCCTTCCCTTCAGACATGATCTGACCTTGGTGTATTGGCTTGAGTGCAGATTGTGCTTTTTCTCTCTTTTCAACAGCAGGAGTTCATTTTTAAATATATATATTTTCTTTTCTTGATTTTTTTTTTATCTTTCCTTGAGTTTTTTATCTGTGAATTAATAAAAATAATACTTTTTAATGAACAAAGATTAATTAATATGACATTTTACTTGGTGCACTTTGAACTTTGACTTTTGTACCGTATGACATGTGATCATTGGCGCCAATTTTTTGAATCATGGATGTGTATAATCTGTGACAGCGCTATCTGTTCATATATGTCATCCCCTGAGGAAGAAGTGGTATACACTTCGAAACGCGTTGGGAAATAAACAGTTAATCTTTCTCATAACCTGGATTCGTGAATTTGTCAAGCAGCGCACTGAAGTCCATAAATTTATTCAATAAAAATCTGAAAAAAAGTGGAATGCAGGCATGAAAAGCAACTATATGTAGAGCACAGATAGTACAGGCGTCTGACGGAGATAACAGACTGTTCAATTTGTGGCTTTGAGTTTTTTTATTTTTTTTTTTACTCCAAAATACTGTATAGATCTAGGGTAACAGACAGCAAAAACAGTGGAATATAGGCTGGAAATGCCACAATTTGTAGACCACAGATAGATCTGCCGTCTGATGGAGATAAAACACTGTTCAATATTTGGCCTGTTTTTTTTTTTTTTTGGCCCACCAAAATTGTGTCAATAAGTAGGCTATGACACTAAAAAAAATTGTTGGAGTACTAAAATTGTAAAATATTTAGCGCAATGATATGCAATGCGTGTGGCGTACAAAACACCATGATAAATACAGTACGTGAACTGTATCTAAATATTTTTGGCCAGTTTAATATTTTTGGTCAGTAAAATGGTGTCCAAAAATGTTGTAAGACACTCCAAAAAATACTACAGTACCACAAAAAAGGCCAGAATTTTCTGCGCACTCAGGTGTGAGGCCTGGGATGGACAAAGCCACTTTAAATTTCTGGATTTTCACGCTGTTGTATTAAAATGATCTGACTGTAGTCTGCAGTGTGAACAAGCAAATAAATTTAGAAAAGAGGGGGCTCTGGATTTCTTTGTAATAAAATTACCAGGATTCAGGTGCAAGAAAAAATTATTCCTAAATACGGATACCTGCAGCTAGGTATATATATATATATATATATATATATATATATATATATATTAGGCAGCACCAGACAGTAATGGACTCTTTTGATGTATGCAGCGAGATCTATTTACTCACATACAGTGCCTGCATGCCTTGCACTGATGTGGATATGAGCACATAGACTCCCATGCCTACCTAGCACTGCAATCTATATATCCCGTAATTAGTTCTTAGAAGGACTGTTGGTTTAGCTGGGTATGTGGATTGAACAATGGTAGACCCACGCTAACTAATAAAAGCATAAATCTGACCCTATTTCAGCAGAAACACTCTGTGCACTGTCTGAATCCAGAGCTGAATGCACCGAGCAAGGCAGCGTCAGGTCTCTAATAGACCTGATGACGCTTTGCAGCCAGCCAATCACTGTAAGACCACAATAAAGATGGCTTCGGCATTACAGTGCATGGCAGACAATCCCTGCATGTTGATTGGCGCTCTAATGATCGCCAAAATTGCAGGCCGGAGACCCGCGCTCCCACCGAATAATCCCGGGAATGCTTGGTGCTTGCAGAATACACCGAGTACAGTGATACTCAGGCGAGTAACGAGTAGTGGCAAGCACGTTCGCTCATCACTAGTGCATAGGCCTATTTTTTTTCAAGGATAAGAATTGTGTTTCCCAATATGAGCATCCTCTCCTGAAAGAATCTGCAGCTGGATGATTCAGTGCCAGTGGTCAGATGTGAATATGGATTGGGTTTGTATGGATCTGATATTTATGGTACATAGCTTTTCAGTGTTGTAGTAACGAGACAAACACAATACATTCACTCAAATTGCTGTAAGTCCTCTAGAACCCCTCAAACTTAATAACTGTTTAATAAATCAAGGAATCCAGGTCATGTGTCACCATCACGTAAAGGTAAACTCAAGTTAAAAAATAAGATGACAATATCTACCTTCTGGGATGTCAAGTGACGTCGATATCTTGTAAGTTGAGGATCATGTAAAACTCTGAATGGCGGAGTACATCCCACAAACAGCTCCCACATGAGGTCATCAAGGGGAGGTGTGTGGGCATAACATAAATTTGATAAAAACAAACAGAATCTGGGCTTGGGTCTTTGTCAGTCCCAGGAAGGAACTTAGTTTGCTGTGGAATTTCAGTCAATTTTTCCAATCAGAGTGCTTATCTCCGCTAAGGTCTGAGCCATTTCCGTGACTGGGCTTAGTATTTTTTTTGTTATATTTATTATTTTATTTAATTGTAGATAGCATGTTGTTTGTTCCGATTTTGCATAATCTTGTATAACACTGCCTATTAGGAATAAGTGAACGTGCTCAGTGATACTCGTTAATCCATTGAGCATCACAGTGCTTGGATGTGCTCATTACTTGAATTCCTGCTCTGCATCTTTGACACCTGTTATGCAGCCAATAACCATGCATGAATGGCCTATGAGTCACAGTAATGCAGTTGCCATCTTGGATGTGGCATTACTGTGTTTGGCTGGCCATCTATCCTCATCAGGGATTATTAAAGGGCAGGCGGCGTCCTGCACAATGATACCATTACACAGCTCTGTGACATTTCGTATTGGAAGGAGGAAGTGCTTGTCTAGGCCTGTGTGACAATTTAGCAAATCAGAAGCCTGTAAGGTTGATACTGGTGTTGAAGCTGAGCAATCATACTAACAGCCCGTCTAAGGGTTAATCGTATCACATACAATCTGCATTTAGCCTAACAAGGGAGAGAGAGTCCCAGGAGTAGGGAGAATTACAGAATCCTGTACATTACTATTACAGACTCAGTGTTCTTATATTCATTGTTAAAAGAGTTGTTGCTAGAGATATATATTGGGCTTGAAGGTGCATATTGATGCACAAACAAATAACATGGTTTGGAAATTCTTTTTGCTAGAATTACAGAAATACTATCTGTAGAAATAGATTAGGCCTGTGCAGTCTGCTAGCAAACATATAGCTGCATTTTTTTGTTGGGGTTGAAAAAGTGTAATATATTTTGATCATTCAAGTATTATGTGCTTTGAGGTCCTTTTTGTGTTATATAGAAATCTTTAAAAAAATTTCCTGGGCTATATTTCTCAATCATACATTATTGCTGAGTGTGGAGTACATTTCTGTGATCTTTAAAACTGAGAAAAAGCTTTTAAAAATATTTTAGGCTTCCATTTCTCATAAATTGTCATGTCGGATGCTATTCACACCACAGCGTCCGGCAGGCAGCGGTAGTTCCATCTCCGTCCACTATAGCCTCAGTGGCGCCGGCTTGATTTTACTCAGGTTATCGGGGGTTAATCTGGAGATCAGGTGGGATGTTTGGTCATGCCCATGGTCTTTAAATAGTCGTGCTGGCCTGTGGGCGTCGCCGATTATAGCTTGTGTTTTATGCCAAGTGGTTCCGGTCTGGAGAGGTGGCGTTGGAGAGAGAAAATCATATCTGGTGTTGTATGATCCGTTGTTACCTTTTCGCCTTCCTATATTTGTGATTTGTTTTGCCCTGTTCACATTACAGTATTGTCCGGTGTGTTTGCGGCGCGGTGTGGTTTAAGTTCTCCCTGTCTGTCATTTCTGTGTGGGCTTTGGTGGTTTGACGACTCACTGGGTGGAGGGTGGAGGGTTCAGCTTAGAGCTGAGCAGGAGATAAGGAAAGGTTGGAGGCTCAGGCATTTGCACCATTAGGAAAAACCCTGGGTTGAGGGTCAGACAGGGTTTTCCCTAGTTTGAGGGACTCTGCCCCTGGGGGAAAGCAGGGGTGCAAGTGTGGTTGCTGCAGGTGAGCCCACGGAACCTATGCAAATCGCTGGGGTATCACATGTGCAGCGTCGCGTTCCTGGGTTCAGGAAGCATGGAGCATGTTTTTACTGTGGTAAAAGAGATCATTATGTAAATGCTTGTCCTGTGCTACCAAAGAAAGTCACACCGGCGGAAAACTGGTAAGCACAGAGGGTATGGAGGAGGCCCAACTGAGCGTATAATTATCCTCCATAATGGTATCTCAATGTATGCTCCCTGCCAGGGTTATTATTGAGGGCAGAGAGCTACCCATATCAGTGTTTGTGGATAGCGGTTCCACCACCAATCTCATGGATGAGGAGTTTGCACGCATGGCAGGTTTTAAGATCGAAAAACTCCCTCATCCTATTCACGTGGTTACCATTAATGCCGCTCCCCTCCCACAGGGGGATATTACTGAGTTTGTAGCTGAGGTTAAACTCCACATTGGGGTCCTACATTCTGAGTGGGTTACATGTAGGGTACTCAATAATCTCCCAGCACAAATGGTCCTGGGTTTCCCATGGTTGTCCAAGCACAACCCGGTGATTGACTGGAGAACCCAGGACATAGTTCAGTGGAGCGATTTCAGCCAGGAAAATTGCTTGGCCACATGTGTGTCCACCGTGAAGTTCAGCCTTCCGGAGGCGTTGCTGGATTTTGCGGACGTATTCTCTGAGAGGGGTTGCTCAGAACTACCTCCAAATCGAGCCTATGACTGTGAGATTAGGTTAAAGCCCGGGGCTAAATTGCCAAAGGCTAGGATGTTTAGTATTTCTGGTCCAGAGAGACAAGCTCTTAAAGACTACATCGCGGAGAGTTTAAGTAAAGGGCACATCCGGCCTTCATCCTCACCTGTAGCAGCAGGGTTTTTCTTCATTAAGAAAAAAAATGGGGGGTTACGCCCGTGTCTGGATTTCCGGGAGTTAAACCAGATTACGGTCCGTGATCACTACCCGATGCCTCTGATCCCTGATTTGTTCAACCAGGTGGCTGGTGCAAAGTGGTTTTCCAAACTTGACCTCAGGGGGGCATATAACCTCATAAGGGTCCGTCAGGGGGATGAGTGGAAGACGGCATTTAATACCCCTGAGGGTCATTTTGAATGCCTAGTTATGCCATTTGGGTTGACAACCACGCCTGCTGTTTTCCAACATTTCATAAATGATGTATTCGCTCATGTGCTGGGGAAATTTGTGATTGTGTACCTGGATGATATCCTCATCTATTCGAGCGACCAGGACACTCATTTAGAGCATGTCAGGCAGGTGTTACAGTTGCTCCGTGAGAATAAGCTCTATGCTAAGCCTGAAAAATGTGTATTTTTTGTTCAGGAGTTGCCTTTTTTGGGTTATATTTAGAGTTGAGCGAAACGAGTCGAAAAAATTCAAAAGTCGCCGACTTTTGGCAAAGTCGGGTTTCATGAAACGAAACCCGACCCTAGGATGAGGTCGGCCACGAGGTCGGCGACTTACGCGCCAAAGTCGTGTTTCAAAAGTTTGTTTTGCGCTCTTTTTCAGCCAATCAGGATCCACGGACACTGTGGGCAACGTGATGACATAGGCACGGGTCAACACCATCTTTCAGAAGGGCATGCAAGTGATTGGCTTGCTTTGGTGGGCGTCACAGGGGGTATAAAAGGGCATGCACGCCGACCGCCATCTTACTTCTGCCGATCTTAGTATAGGGAGAGGTTGCTGCTGATTCTGTAGGGAGAGCGTTAGGCAGGGAAGAAGACAAAAAAACTGCTTCTGCTGCTAGCGATTTGGCCTGCACAACACACCAGTCACTGTGTGTGCAGTGCAAGGGAAGGCTATATAGTGGTGTATCAGTGGTGTTGGTTGTTGGGCTGCCTTCTAAGGCTTCCTGACATTCCTGCATTGCTGTTTACCCACTGCTCCGCAAACTGCTTTTTTAAAAGCAATCCCAATTTTTTTTTTTGTCCTGCTGAGAAGACAAAAAAACTGCTTCTGCTGCTAGCAATTTGGCCTGCACAACACACCAGTCACTGTGTGTGCAGTGCAAGGGGAGGCTATATAGTGGTGTATCAGTGGTGTTGGTTGTTGGGCTGCCTTCTAAGGCTTCCTGACATTCCTGCATTGCTGTTTACAAACTGCTCCGCAAACTGCTTTTTTAAAAGCAATCCAATCTCCATTATCCTCTAGTCACTTTTGTCACAGCTGTGCCATCGAGCCTGTCACATAGCGCTCAGATATCAGTGGGCCTCACACAATCCAAAAGTGTCCATCCAGTGTCCAAAAGTGTGTGCAGAGATTCAAAATCTCCCTTATCCTCTAGTCACTTTGGTCACAGCTGTGCCATCGAGCCTGTCACATAGCGCTCAGATAACAGTGGGCCTCACACAATCCAAAAGTGTCCATCCAGTGTCCAAAAGTGTGTGCAGAGATTCAAAATCTCCCTTATCCTCTAGTCACTTTTGTCACAGCTGTGCCATCGAGCCTGTCACATAGCGCTCAGATATTCATTGGGCCTCACACAATCCAAAAGTGTCCAGTGTCCAAAAGTGTGTGCAGAGATTCAAAATCTCCCTTATCCTCTAGTCACTTTGGTCACAGCTGTGCCATCGAGCCTGTCACATAGCGCTCAGATATCAGTGGGCCTCACACAATCCAAAAGTGTCCATCCAGTGTCCAAAAGTGTGTGCAGAGATTCAAAATCTCCCTTATCCTCTAGTCACTTTTGTCACAGCTGTGCCATCGAGCCTGTCACATAGCGCTCAGATATCAGTGGGCCTCACACAATCCAAAAGTGTCCATCCAGTGTCCAAAATTGTGTGCAGAGATTCAAAATCTCCCTTATCCTCTAGTCACTTTGGTCACAGCTGTGCCATCGAGCCTGTCACATAGCGCTCAGATATCAGTGGGCCTCACACAATCCAAAAGTGTCCATCCAGTGTCCAAAAGTGTGTGCAGAGATTCAAAATCTTCCTTATCCTCTAGTCACTTTGGTCACAGCTGTGCCATCGAGCCTGTCACATAGCGCTCAGATATCAGTGGGCCTCACACTATCCAAAAGTGTCCAGTGTCCAAAAGTGTGTGCAGAGATTCAAAATCTCCCTTATCCTCTAGTCACTTTGGTCACAGCTGTGCCATCGAGCCTGTCACATAGCGCTCAGATATCAGTGGGCCTCACACAATCCAAAAGTATCCATCCAGTGTCCAAAAGTGTGTGCAGAGATTCAAAATCTCCCTTATCCTCTAGTCACTTTGGTCACAGCTGTGCCATCGAGCCTGTCACATAGCGCTCAGATATCAGTGGGCCTCACACAATCCAAAAGTGTCCAGTGTCCACAAGTGTCTGCAGAAATTCAAAATCTCCCCTGTCCTATAGACACCTTGTACCTTGTTTTACATTACTATATAGTTTGTTGGATTTTGTCTACATTTCTACCAAAAATGAGGAAGGCTGGTGGAAGAGGCCGTGGAATTGGGCGGGGGTTGGCAGCTGGTAATGATGGTGTTGGTGGTGGATCTGATGGTAGTGGCAAGAGCAAAATAGGACCGAATGCAGGAGGTGCTGACCCTGCGTCATCGTCTGGCTACATAAGGCCTCGAACGCTTAGTTTTCTAGGAGTTGGCAAACCGCTTTTAAAGCCAGAGCATCAGGAAAAAGTTTTGTCTTACATTGCTGACTCAGCCTCCAGCTCTATCGCCTCCTCTTCTTCAGTTGTAAAAAGTAAAAGCACTGAGTCGTCATTGGAGGCTCATGTTCATGAGCCACACCTTTCCTTGTGTCCTTCACCCCAACCAAGATTGAAGGATGACGCAGGCCATACTACTGATTACTCCATGGAGCTGTTTTCACATACCATGCCTGGATTATCAAGTGAAATGGTGAATTACCCAGGCCAAGATGAATCTGACATGGAGTGCACTGATGCACAGCCGCTGATGGATGATTCTGCTGGTACATTCACTCAGAGCACTACATTGTCCTCGCAGTGTACAGAGCCAGATTCTGACCCTGATGAGACTCAGGTGCCCCTTCCCGCACACTATACCACCATACACGGTGACACAGAGGAAGGTGCACATGACATAGAAGAGGAGGTGATGGATGACCCAGTTGTTGACCCAGATTGGCATCCATTGGGGGAAGAGGGTGCTGCTTCCAATAGCTCAGATGAGGAGCATCCACAGCAGACATCGACATCGCAACAGCTGTTATCTGGCAGGCCCGGAGCACTCCAAAGACAGGTTCCAAACATCAAAAGAGTTGCTGGACAGCTTGTCCAGAGGGTCAAAAGATCACAGCGTGCTAGGCCGCAAAATGTCTGCCAAAGTAGGAAGAGTGCAGTGTGGCACTTTTTTGAACAAAATCCTCATGATCAGGCCAAGGTTATCTGTAAGAAGTGCGCAAAGACCTTTAGCCGAGGGAAAAATCTGAAAAATTTGAATACCAGTTGCATGCTTAGACATTTAACCAGCATGCACTTGCAAGCGTGGACACAACACCAAACCTCAAGTGCCACATGTGCAACTGATCACAACGAAGGTAGTCAGCAACGCTACATTGTTTCCCCCACTGTAAGCCCACCGGTTAGCACAGCAGCAAATGTTGAGGTGTCGTTGCAAGACCACAGCAGTCAGGGAATCCCACTGTTATATCAACGAAAGACTGATTCTAGGCCATCAGAAAGAACACCAACTCCATCACCATCATCAACCCTCTCTCAGTCCGCCCTGTCCACCGCTACTTCCACCATATGCAGCTCTCAAGTCCAGCTCACCCTCCCAGACACTATGAGTAGGTCAAGAAAGTACTCAGTCTCTCATCCGCGTACACTGGGTTTGAACGCCCACATTGCCAAACTAATCTCGTTTGAGATGATGACCTTTCGGTTGGTGGAAAGCACAGCTTTCCGCGAACTCATGGCCTATGCAGTACCACGCTATGACCTACCCAGTCGCCACTTCTTCTCTCGCAAAGCCATCCCAGCCCTCCACCACCATGTGAAAGACCGCATTGTCCATGCACTCAAGCAGTCAGTGAGCGGAAAGGTGCACCTCACAACTGATGCATGGTCCAGTTGGCATGGCCAGGGCCGTTACGTGTCCATCACTGTGCACTGGGTTAATGTGGGGGATGCAGGGTCCACAGGGGACAGCGGTGGTGGGACAGTGCTGCCTAGCCCACGGTATAGGAAACAGTTGGCTGTAGGCGTTTGACCCTCCTCCTCCTCCTCCAGAAGCGAAAGCTCGTCCACAGAGCGCAGTCGTACGAGCACTCCATCTGCAGCTGCCACTGTTGCACACGATGTGTCCCCCTATCGAGCAGCTAGTGGAAAGCGTCAGCAGGCTGTGTTGCAGATGATGTGTTTGGGCGACAGACACACCGCCGAGGTGCTGGCCGAGTACTTGAAGCGACAAACTGAGTCATGGCTGGGCAGTGTACATCTTGAGGCAGGCAAGGTAGTTAGTGATAACGGCCGTAATTTTGTGGCAGCCATAGCCCTTTCAAAACTCAGCCACTTACCTTGCTTGGCTCACACCTTGAACCTGGTGGTGCAGTGCTTCCTCAAAAATTATCTGGAGTTAACAGCCCTGCTCCAGAAGGTGCGAAGACTGTGCGCGCACATCCGCCGGTCGCCTGTACACTCCGTTCGTATGCAGAAGCTGCAGCGATTGCTCCACCTTCCCAACCACCGCCTCATTATCGACATTGCAACAAGGTGGAACTCCACCCTGCACATGGTGGAGCGGCTGTGCGAGCAGAGGCAGGCCATAATGCATTTGTGGGAGGATACACGGCCAGGCACTTTGAGAGCAGACATGGAGTTGACAGGTGTGCAGTGGTCGAAGCTGAAAGACCTTTGTAAAGTCCTTCAGTGTTTTGAGGAATGCACACAGCTGGTAAGCGCAGACGACGCCATCCTAAGCATGAGCATCCCACTTATGCGTCTGCTCATGCAAACTTTGACGCACCTTAAGGAGCAGGCGTCTGCAGCCAATGTTGATGAGGAGGAAGAGGAGGAGGGAATCCTTGATGACATTCAGCCATTGTCTGCTCAGGGACCTCTCCTGGACGAGGTGGAGGAAGAAGAGGAGGAGGAGGATGATGATGGGGATGATTACTTAGGGGAGGAGGATTCATCTCGTGGGGCAAGTGAAAATGTTGGCGTGGCAAGGTCTGGTACAGGGTTTGTGCGTGACTGGAGGGATGTGGATTTGCCAGAAAGTGCTCCTCCACCCAGCACTTGCAGTGCATCATTGACACCGGGAACATTGGCCCACATGTCAGATTATGCCTTGCGGATCCAAAAAAGGGACCCCCGCATTGCCAAAATGATGAACAATGACGACTACTGGTTGGCCAGCATCCTGGATCCACGCTATAAAGGCAAATTACAAAACATCATGCCACAGGAGAACCTTGACCTAATATTGGCTAATAAACAAGCAACTCTGGTAAATCGGTTGCTTGAGGCATTCCCAGCACACAGCAGCGGTGATGGTTCTCACACGAGCCGTACGGGCCGGGGGCAGCTTGGCAGAGGTGTTCGTGGTGCACACAGCAGAAGTGGCATTGGAGACAGGGGTTTCATGACAATGTTGTGGACTGATTTTTCAAATACCGCTCACACAACTGGTAATAGTGCATCGATGGAAAGTGACAGGAGACAGCAGTTGTCAGCTATGGTTACAAACTACTTTTCCTCCCATATCGATGTTCTCCCACACAGGTCATTCCCCTTTGACTATTGGGCCGCTAATCTGGACACCTGGCCTGAATTGGCCCAATATGCCTTACAGGAGCTCGCTTGCCCAGCTGCAAGTGTGCTATCGGAAAGAGTCTTCAGTGCAGCTGGATCAATCCTGACAGAAAAAAGGACCCGTCTGTCAACCCAAAATGTGGATGATCTAACCTTCATTAAAATGAACCACGCATGGGTTTCCAAGGATTTTGTCCCACCTTCCCCTGATGACACATAGGGTGACAGAAAAATGGCTTGCTTTGGTCCACCTCTTCCTGGTACTTCACCTATTTCGCCTTTTGCATCAGCTGAATGTCCAACATCAACATATGCCACTTTCTAAAACTCCCTAACTGTGCTGCCTCCCCCCCCCCATGGCCGGGGTCACCACCTAGCGCACGACACCGTGCGAGTGCCGTTGCCCTGGACAGGTGGGTAGGCCGACTCTTGGGCGTGGGCACTGGCACAGGGTCCCTCATAGTGCAATCAAGTGTCTCTGACGGTGGTGGTGCACACCCGCCGTCAGACACACCGCTGTACTATGAGGGGCCCAGTGCCAGTACCGACGCCCACGAGTGTGCCCCCCTTGCTTGGGCAGGGCCCCAGCATTTGCAATCTTTACCTCTCCCTGCTCCTCCGCTGTGTAATCTGGGCCGTCAAATCCATACTGTGCCTGACACCGTCTGAGCCTGCCTCCTGATGTATAGACATATATTTTGAATGTGTACGCTATCCATACATGTTATCCGGGGATACGGTACCCTTTCTAACCTTTGTGAAATCACGTGCAATCCATACTGGGCCTAACACCGTCTGAGCCTGCCTCCTGATGTATAGACATATATTTTGAATGTGTACGCTATCCATACATGTTATCTTGGGATATGGTAACCTTTCTAACCTTTGTGCAATCACGTGCAATCCATACTGGGCCTAACACCGTCTGAGCCTGCCTCCTGAGACATATATTTTGAATGTGTACGCTATCCATACATGTTATCCGGGGATACGGTACCCTTTCTAACCTTTGTGCAATCACGTGCAATCCATACTGGGCCTAACACCATCTGAGCCTGCCTCCTGAGACATATATTTTGAATGTGTACGCTATACATACATGTTATCCGGGGAAACGGTACCCTTTCTAACCTTTGTGCAATCACGTGCAATCCATACTGGGCCTAACACCGTCTAAGCCTGCCTCCTGATGTATAGACATATATTTTGAATGTGTACGCTATCCATACATGTTATCCGGGGATACGGTACCCTTTCTAACCTTTGTGCAATCACGTGCAATCCATACTGGGCCTAACACCGTCTGAGCCTGCCTCCTGAGACATATATTTTGAATGTGTACGCTATCCATACATGTTATCTGGGGATACGGTACCCTTTCTAACCTTTGTGCAATCACGTGCAATCCATACTGGGCCTAACACCGTCTGAGCCTGCCTCCTGAGACATATATTTTGAATGTGTACGCTATCCATACATGTTATCCGGGGATACGGTACCCTTTCTAACCTTTGTGCAATCACGTGCAATCCATACTGGGCCTAACACCGTCTGAGCCTGCCTCCTGAGACTTATATTTTGAATGTGTACGCTATCCATACATGTTATCTGGGGATACGGTACCCTTTCTAACCTTTGTGCAATCACGTGCAATCCATACTGGGCCTAACACCGTCTGAGCCTGCCTCCTGAGACATATATTTTGAATGTGTATGCTATCCATACATGTTATCCGGGGATACGGTACCCTTTCTAACCTTTGTGCAATCACGTGCAATCCATACTGGGCCTAACACCGTCTGAGCCTGCCTCCTGATCTATAGACATATATTTTGAATGTGTACGCTATCCATACATGTTATCTGGGGATACGGTACCCTTTCTAACCTTTGTGCAATCACGTGCAATCCATACTGGGCCTAACACCGTCTGAGCCTGCCTCCTGAGACATATATTTTGAATGTGTACGCTATCCATACATGTTATCCGGGGATACGGTACCCTTTCTAACCTTTGTGCAATCACGTGCAATCCATACTGGGCCTAACACCGTCTGAGCCTGCCTCCTGAGACATATATTTTGAATGTGTACGCTATCCATACATGTTATCTGGGGATACGGTACCCTTTCTAACCTTTGTGCAATCACGTGCAATCCATACTGGGCCTAACACCGTCTGAGAATGATAGATGGGGCCCACCATACACTGGAACATTCCAAAGGTGGACATCAGACACTGGAGCAGCATTTACAGGGCCCATTATACACTAGAGAATTAGAAATGGGGCCCATTATGTTTGGAGCATTATTTGGGCCCATAAGACAGTAGAGCTTCATCCATGGGTACCAACATATACTGTAGCATTATGTGGAGCTCATCATATACTGTTTCAAACATTATATGGGACCAATGATTCTGTATGGAGAAATAGATGGGCCTCGTCATGAGATGTAAAAAGTGAGGTATTTTCCATTGTACTATACCGCTATTTCTCTGCCGTATCGGAGCATGATGAGTTGTGGTATGTGTTAAAGGGGCGCTCTTTCGCCCAGGGCACATGAAAACCTGGAGCCAGCCCTCCCCCCCCACAGTCTGTAGCCAAATAACCCCCATTTTTCAGTGCGCAACTTGTATTATGAAGTTAATTAAGGTTGACAAGCTTAAGTAAGAAGAATTGATGCTTTTGACATTCAAATGGGCACTGTTGGTGTGTTTCCTGTCCTCCTCTCACTGCCGACTTTTATTCCCCATTGACTTACATTGGGTTTCGTGTTTCGGGACGACCCCGACTTTTCCCTATAATCGGACGATCTTGCTCGACCCGACTTTTGGAAAAGTCGGGTTTCACGAAACGAAACGCGACCCTAAAAAACCAAAAGTCGCTCAACTCTAGTTATATTGTATGCGCCGCAGGGTTTAACCCCTTCACCCCCAAGGGTGGTTTGCACGTTCATGACCGGGCCAATTTTTACAATTCTGACCACTGTACCTTTATGAGGTCATAACTCTGGAACGCTTCCATGGATCCTGATGATTCTGACATCGATTTCTCATGACATATTGTACTTCATGTTAGTGGCAAAATTTCATTCAAATAACTTGCGTTTATTTGTGAGAAAAACGGAAATTTGGCGAAAATTTTGAAAATTTCGCAATTTTCCAACTTTGAATTTTTATGCCCTTAAATCACAGAGATATGGCACCCAAATAACTTGATAACTAACATTTCCCATATGTTTACTTTACATCAGCACAATTTTGGAACCAAAATTTTTTTTTGTTAGGAAATTATAAGGGTTAAAAGTTAACCAGCGATTTCTCATTTTTACAACACCATTTTTTTTTTACGGACCACATCACATTTGAAGCCACTTTGAGGGGTCTATATGATAGAAAATACCCAAAAGTGACACCATTCTAAAAACTGCACCCCTTAAGGTGCTCAAAACCACATTCAAGAAGTTTATTAACCCTTTAGGTGCTTCACAGGAATTTTTTTGAATATTTAAAAAAAAATGAACATCTAACTTTTTTTCACAAAAAAACACTTCAGGTTCAATTTTTTTTATTTTACCAAGGGTAACAGGAGAAATTGGACTGCAAAAGTTATTGTGCAATTTGTCCTGAGTATGCTGATACCTGATATGTGGGGGGGGGGACAACTGTTTCGGCGCATGGCAGAGCTCAGAATGGAAGGAGCGCCGTTTGACTTTTTCAATGCAAAATTGTCTGGAATTCAGATCGGACGCCATGTCGCGATTGGAAAACCCCTGATGTACCAAAACAGTGGAAACCCCACACAAATGACACCATTTTGGAAACTAGACCCCCTAAGGAACTTATCTAGATGTGTGGTGAGAACTTTTAACCCCCAAGGGCTTCACAGAAGTTTATAACATAAAGCCGTACAATTAAAAAATCATATTTTTTCCACAAAAATCATCATTTCACCCTCAATTCTTATTTTTCCAAGGGTAACAGGACCCTAAAATTTATTGTGCAATTTGTCCTGAGTACGCTGATACCCCACATGTGGGTGTAAACCACTATTTGGGCGCATGGCAGAGCTCGGAAGGGAAGCAGCGCCATTTGACGTTTTTGGCTGGAATTGAGATCGGACACCATGTCGCGATTGGAAAACCCCTGATGTACCAAAACAGTTGAAACCCCCCACAAATTACACCATTTTGGAAACTAGACCCCCTAATGAACTTATTTAGATGTGTGGTGAGAACTTTGAACCCCCAAGGGCTTCACAGAAGTTTATAACATAAAGCCGTACAATTAAAAAATCATATTTTTTCCACAAAAATGATCTTTTCACCCTCAATTCTTATTTTTCCAAGGGTAACAGGACCCTAAAAGTTATTGTGCAATTTGTCCTGAGTACACTGATACCCCACATGTGGGGGTAAACCACTATTTGGGCGCATGGCAGAGCTCGGAAGGGAAGCAGCGCCATTTGACGTTTTTGGCTGGAATTGAGATCGGACACCATGTCGCGATTGGAAAACCCCTGATGTACCTAAACAGTGGAAACCCCCCACAAGTGACACCATTGTGTAAACTAGACCCCCCAAGGAGCTTATCTAGATGTGTGGTGAGCACTTTGAACCCCCCAGTGCTTCACAGAAGTTTATAACACCCGGGCGTGAAAATAAAAAATTCGTATTTTTTCCACAAACATGATCTTTTAGTCACCATTTTTTTATTTTCCCAAGGGTACCAGGAGAAATTGGACCCCAAAACTTGTTGTCTAATTTGTCCTGAGTATGCTGATACCCCATATGTGGGAGAAAACTACTGTATGGGCACACGTCGGGGCTCGGAAGGGAAGTAGTGACGTTTTGGAATGCAGACTTTGAAGGAATGGTCTGCGGGTGTCATGTTGCCTTTGGAGAGCCCCTAATGTACCTAAACAGTGGAAACCCCCCACATATGACCCCATTTTGAAAACTAGACCCCCTAAGGAACTTATCTAGATGTGTGGTGAGCACTTTGAACCCCCAAGGGCTTCACAGAAGTTTATAGTGCCCGGGCATGAAAATAAAAAAATCGTATTTTTTCCACAAACATGATCAATTAGTCCCCAATTTTTTTATTTTCCCAAGGGTAACAGGAGAAATTGAACCCCAAAAGTTGTTGTCCAATTTGTCATGAGTACGCTGACGCCCCATATGTGGGAGAAAACTACTGTATGGACACACGTCAGGGCTCGGAAGGGAAGTAGTGACGTTTTGGAATGCAGACTTTGATGGAATGGTCTGCGGGTGTCATGTTGCCTTTGGAGAGCCACTAATGTACCTAAACAGTGGAAACCCCCCACAAATGACCCCATTTTGGAAACGAGACCCCCTAAGGAACTTATCTAGATGTGTGGTGAGCACTTTGAACCCCCAAGGGCTTCACAGAAGTTTATAATGCCCGGGCATGAAAATAAAAAAAATCGTATTTTTTCCACAAATATGATCAATTAGTCCCCAATTTTTTTATTTTCCCAAGGGTAACAGGAGAAATTGGACCGTAAAAGTTGTTGTCCAATTTGTCATGAGTACGCTGACACCCCATATGTGGGAGAAAACTACTGTATGGACACACGTCGGGGCTTGGAAGGGAAGCAGTGACGTTTTGGAATGCAGACTTTGATGGAATGGTCTGCGGGTGTCATGTGCGTTTGGAGAGCCCCTGATGTACCTAAACTATTGAAACTTCCCACAAGTGACCCCATTTTGGACACCAGACCCCCCACGGAACTTATCTAGATGTGTGGTGAGCACTTTGAACCCCCAAGTGCTTCACAGAAGTTTATAACGCTCGGACGTGAAAATAAAAAAATCATTTTTTTCCACAAAAATGATTTTTGCCCCCAATTTTCTATTTTCCTAAGGGTAACAGGAGAAATTGGACCCCAACAATTGTTTTGCAATTTGTCCTGAGTAGGCTGATACCCTACATGTGGGGGTAAAACACTGTTTGGGCGTATGTCAGAGCTTGGAAGGGAAGGAGCACCATTTGACTTTTTCAACTCAGAATTGGCTGGAAATGAAATCAGACGCCATGTTGCATTTGGAGAGCCCCTGATGTGCCCAAACAGTGGAAACCCCCAATTCTAACTCCAACCCGAACCCCAACACACCCCAAATCTCAGCCCTAACACTAACCCTAGCCCTAGCCCTAGCCCTAACCCTAGCCCTAGCCCTAACCCTAGCCCTAGCCCTAACCCTAACCCTAACCCTACCCTAACCCTAACCCTAGCCCTAACCCTAACCGTAATGGAAAAATGGAAATAAATACATTTTTTTTAATTTTATTATTTTTCCCTAACTAAGGGGGTGATAACGGGGGGTTTGATTTACTATTTAAGGCGGTTTTTATGTTTGGCGGCTGTCGCACGCTAAAAGACGCTTTTTATTGTAAAAATAGTTTTTGCATCACCACATATTGAGAGCTATAATTTTTCCGGATTTTGACCCACTGAGTCATGTGAGGTCTTATTTTTTGCGGGACGAGTTGACGTTTTTATTGGTACCATTTTCGGGCACGTGACATTTTTTGATCGCTTTTTATTCCGATTTTTGGGACGCAGAATGAACAAAAACCAGCGTTTCATGAATTTCTTTTGGGGGGGTGCGTTTACACCGTTCCGCATGCGGTAAAATTGATAAAGCGGTTTTATTCTTCGGGTCAGTACGGTTACAGCGATACCTCATTTAGGTCGTTTTTTTATGTTTTGTCGGTTTTATGCAATGAAAACTATTTTATATAAAAAATAATTATTTTTGTATCGCTTTATTCTGCGAGCTATAACTTTTTTATTTTTTCGCTGATGATGCTGTGTCTTGGCTCGTTTTTTGCGGGACAAGATGACGTTTTCAGTGGTACCATGGATATTTATATGCGTCTTTTTGATCGCGAGTTATTACACTTTTTGTTTGGCAGTATGATAATTAATCATTATTTTTTGCTTTGTTTTTTATTTTTATTTTTTAAGGGGTTCTCTACAGGGGTTAACTAATGGGACAGTTTTATAGGGCGGGTCGTTACGGACGCGGCGATACCTAATATGTGTACTTTTATTGTTTGTTTTTTTTATTTTCAAAAAATGGATTTATTTGGGGGAATATTTTTTTTTTTTTGTAATTTATTTGGCGATTTTTTTAAAATTATTTTAACACTTTCTTTTAATTTTTTTTTTACTTTATTAAATAGTCCCAGGTGGGACATCACTGTTCTGTGACAGATCGCTGATCTGTCACACCACAGATCACTGTGACAGATCAGCGATCTGTCACAGGCAGTGCACAAGGCTTCCTCATGCCTGCGCTTTGCAGGCACTGAGGAAGCCAGCTTCCTGCAGGCCCCCGAAGGCCCCCGTCGCCATCTTGGATTCGGGGGCCTGCAGGAAAGGAGCCCCTGGCAGCAGCGCTGCACATTGCGCTGCCGTGGGGGGCTCAGGGAAGCACGGAGGGAGCCCCCTCCCTGCCGATGCTTCCCTTTAACCCCCGGTACACCGCGATCATGTTTGATCGCGGTGTGCAAGGGGTTAACGTGTCGGGGGCGGTCCGTGACCGCCCCTGACACATAGTGCCGGGTGTCAGCTGTGATAATCAGCTGACACCCGGCCGCGATCAGCGGTGCTCACCACGTGGGCGCCGCTGATCGCGGTAGATGTACTATCCCGTCCATGGGCATAGGGGCCCGGGTCCCATGGACGGGATAGTACGTCTGATGTCAGGAAGGGGTTAAAATGGATGCCGCAAAGGTGCAAGCGGTGCTGCGATGGGAACGGCCTGATAATCTAAAAGCGCTCCAGCGGTTCCTTGGGTTTGCCAACTATTAGAGGAAGTTTATTAAGAATTTCTCTACTATAGCCAAACCGCTCACGGACATGACGAAAAAAGGTACCAATCTCGCTATCTGGTCTGATGATGCGGTGCGTGCATTTGAGCTTCTGAAAAACCGTTTTGCTTCAGCCCCCATTCTGGTGCAACCGGACGTATCTAAACCTTTTACGGTGGAGGTCGATGCGTCTGAAGTGGGAGTGGGGGCAGTACTGTCACAGGGCTCGTCCTTGAGCAATATGCGTCCATGCGCCTACTTCTCCAAGAAGCTGTCGCCTGCCGAACGGAATTACGACATCGGCAACAGGGAGTTGTTGGCCATCAAATTGGCTTTTGAGGAATGGCGACACTTCCTGGAGGGGGCGGCCCACCAGGTCACGGTCATCACCGACCATAAAAACCTGCTCTCTCTGGAGTCGGCCAAGCGTCTGTCTCCCAGGCAGGCTCGCTGGGCATTGTTTTTAACACGTTTTAACTTTCTGGTGACTTACCGTCCTGGGACTAAAAACACCAAGGCGGATGCCTTGTCCAGGTGTTTTCCGGGGGGAGAACCTCAGGAAGATCCGGTACCCATCCTCCAGGAAGGTGTAGTGGTTTCGGCTCTCACGACTGAGGTAGAGGCGGAGATTGCCGAGGCCCAGGAGAAGGTACCGCCAGGACTTCCCTCTAATAAGTCATTCGTACCCCTTCATCTTCGTCTTAAAGTGTTGGGGGAACACCACGACTCTGTCCTGGCCGGTCATCCAGGGGTTAGAGGCACCTTGGAGCTGGTATCTCGCCGCTTCTGGTGGTCAAAAATCCGGCAGGACGTGGTCTCATGCGTGACAGCTTGCATCACGTGCGCCAGGGCCAAGTCGCCCAGAACCCGTCCTGCTGACACTCTACAGCCTCTGGGGATACCTAGTAGGCCATGGACAGAAATCTCCATGGACTTTATCACGGACTTGCCTGCCTCGGCGGGGAACACGGTCATCCTGGTGGTGGTTGATCGATTTTCGAAGATGGCGCATTTTGTGTCGTTGCCTTCCTTGCCCAACGCGAAAACGTTGGCTCAGGTCTTTGTGCAGGAGGTGGTCAGACTACACGGAGTTCCGTCAGACATAGTGTCTGATAGGGGGACCCAGTTTGTGGCGAAGTTTTGGAAAGCTTTTTGCTCACGATTGGGGATCAAGTTGTCTCATTCGTCGGCGTTTCATCCGCAGTCAAATGGTCAAACTAAGTGCATGAATCAAAATCTGGAGCAGCATTTGCGATGTTTTGTGTCTGACAACCAAGAGGAGTGGTCGACGTTCCTTCCCTTGGCCGAGTTCGCATTAAATAATCACCTCCAAGAATCATCGGGTGAGTCTCCGTTCTTTTGTGTTTATGGGCACCATCCTCAATTTTGTACCTTGTGTCAGGGGGGCTCTGGGGGCGTCCCAGAGGAGGACCGGTTAGGAGTTCAACTATCATCGGTCTGGAGGAGTGTGAAACAGCGATTGCTGAGCATGAGTGCAAGGTACAAACGTGTGGCTGACGCTAGACGCGTGCCAGGTCCGGACCTGTGTGTGGGTGATTGGGTGTGGTTAGCTACTAAAAACATAAAACTCAAAATTCCATCATTGAAATTGGGTCCAAGGTTTATTGGCCCTTTTAAGATTGCTGCCATCATTAACCCGGTTGCTTATCGGTTGGAACTTCCTGTGGTATACAAGATACACAACGTGTTTCACAGGGCTTTATTGAAAAAGGTGGTAGGCTCTGTGGACACGATGCCGATGCCACCTCCAGTCATGGTGGATGGCGATTTAGAGTTTGAAGTCTCCAAGGTGGTGGACTCTCGAGTACTGCGCCGTTCTCTTCAGTATTTGGTACAATGGCGGGGGTATGGTCCGGAGGAGAGGTCTTGGGTACCAGCCTCGGACATACATGCGGATCGGCTGGTCAGTTCCTTTCACCGCCGTCATCCGGACAAGCCGGGTCCTATGAGTCTTGAGGGCCCTGGGGTCCCACGTAGAAGATGGGGTACTGTCATGTCGGATGCTATTCACACCACAGCATCCGGCAGGCAGCGGTAGTTCCATCTCCATCCACTATAGCCTCAGTGGCGCCGGCTTGATTTTACTCAGGTTATCGGGGGTTAATCTAGCTGGAGATCAGGTGGGATGTTTGGTAACGCCCACGGTCTTTAAATAGTCGTGCTGGCCTGTGGACTTCGCCGATTATAGCTTGTGTTTTATGCCAAGTGGTTCCGGTATGGAGAGGTGGTGTTGGAGCAAGAAATTCATATCTGGTGTCGTATGATCCGTTGTTAACTTTTCGCCTTCCTATATTTGTGATTTGTTTTGCCCTGTTCACATTACAGTATTGTCCGGTGTGTTTGCAGCGCAGTGTGGTTTAAGTTCTCCCTGTCTGTCATTTCTGTGTGGGCTTTGGTGGTTTGACGACTCACTGGGTGGAGGGTGGAGGGTTCAGCTTAGGGCTGAGCAGGAGATAAGGAAAGGTTGGAGGCTCAGGCATTTGCACCATTAGCAAAAACCCTGGGTTGAGGGTTTGAGGGACTCCTCAGGGGCCCCGGGTATTTCAGCCTCCTTTGACCTAAGCCCTGCATAACATAAATACAGTGTTGTCTGTGAATATTTCTGAGATCTCTAAAACTGATAAAAAGCTTTTAAAATGTTATAGGTTTACATTTCTCAGATATACAGTGTTATGTTGTCTTTGAACATTTCTGTGATCTCTAAAAGAGGACAAAAGCTTTTAAGAATTTTGTACGCTTCTATCTCTCAGCCATACAGTGTGTTACTTGGTCTGTGAACATTTCTGTGATCTCTAAAACTGTTAAAAAGCTTCTAAACATTTTGTAGGCTTCTATTTCTTAAACATACAGTGATATGTGGTCTGTGAACATTTCTGTGCTCTCTAAAAGTAATTGAATAGTAACATAGTTAGCAAAGCTGAAAAAATACATTTGTCCCTCCAGTTCAGCCTATATTCCGTCAGAATAAATCCCCAGCTATACGTCCTTCTAAATAACCTAATAACTGTAAGATACAATATTGCTATATTCCAGGAAGACATCCAGGCCTCTCTTGAACCACTCAACTGAGTTCACCATCAACACTCCTCAAGCAAGGAATTCCAGATTCTCACTGCCCTAAAAGTGAAGAATCCTCTTCTATGTTGGTGGAAAAACCTTCTCTCCTCCAGACACATCGAATGCCCCCTTGTGACGGACACCTTACCTTCCTTGGTATAAACAGATCCTCGGAGAGATATTTGTATAGTTCCCCTTATATACTTATACATGGTTATTAGATTATCTCTCAGTCATCTTTTTTCTAGACTAAATAATCCTAATTTTGCTAATCTCTCTGGGTATTGTAGTTCCTCCATCCCATTTATTAATTTTGCTGCCCCCCCTTCGTACTCACTCTAGCTCCATTACATCCTTCCTGAGCACCAATGCCCAAAACTGTACACAGTACTCCATGTTCAGTCTAACCAGGGATTTGTACAGAAACAGTATAATGCTCTCATCATGTGCATCCAGACCTCTTTTAATGCAACCCATGATCCTGTTTGCCTTGGCAGCTGCTGCCTGGCACTGACTGCTCCAGGTAAGTTTATCATTAACTAGGATCCCCAAGTCCTTATCCATGCTGTGGAACACTTTTGGGTATTTTCTATAATATAGACCCCTCAAAGTGACTTCAAATGTGATGTGGTCCCTAAAAAAATGGTGTTGTAAAAATGAGAAATCGCTGTTTAATTTTTTAACGCTTATAACTTCCTAACAAAAAAAATTTTGTTCCAAAATTGTTCTGATGTAAAGTAAACATGTGGAAAATGTTACTTATTAAGTATTTTATGTGACATATCTCTGTGATTTAAGGGCATGAAAATTCAAAGTTGGAAAATTGCGAAATTTTCACAATTTTCGCCAAATTTCCATTTTGTTCACAAATAAATGCAAGTTATATCAAAGAAATGTTACCACTATCATAAATTATAATATGTCCCTAGAAAACCATGTTAGATTCACTGGGATACATTGAAGGGTTCCAGAGTTATAACCTCATAAAGGGACAGTAGTCAGAATTGTAAAAATTGGCCTTGTCATTAATATGCAAACCACCCTTGAGGGTAAAGGGGTTAATTGAAAGAATGCCACAACTCCTTTAATAATCTTAATTAAGCTATACTTACGACCTTGCCTAATTCCACCGAAGCCCTCGATCTCCTGTAATAAAATTAAAATAATAAAACAACAATATACCATCCCTGTCCGTCGTTCTGTCCCAATGTCTTACAATGTGACTATGGGGTTTGTAATGGGGGCGTCTTATTGACACCTCTCCAATACTAACTTTGGGGCTTGATGTCACCTAACAATACAAAGGTGACATCAACCCCCCCAACTATCACTCCACTTGCCACCACTACAGGGCAATGGGCAGAGTCCAGCAAAGTGCCAGAATTGGTTAATCTATGAGATGAGCCTTTCTTGGGCAGCTGAAGGCTGCTATTTTTAGGCTGGGGGGCAATATCCATGGCCCCTCACCAGCCTCATAATACCAGCCCCCAGCCGTCTTCTTTAGCAAGGCTGGTTGTCAAAAATGGGGGACCCACGCTGTTTTTTTTAATTATTTATTTAAATAATTAAAAAAAACAGCATGGAGACCCCTCTATTCTTACTAACTAGCCTTGCTGAAGCTGACAGCTGAGGGCTGCAGCCCACAGCAGTGAGTTTTGCCTGGCTGGTTAGCAAAAATACAGAGGAACCCACACCATTTTTTTCAAATGATTTATTTTCAGCGCAGGAGTGGCTGATGAATACTCCCATCCACTGCTGCTGCTCTCACTGTAATTAGCGGCAGCAGTTGTCAGAAAATGGGATCAGTAGTCCCGTAAGCTGAAACCAATGACTGGAGGTAAAGTTTATACTCATGCTGTCTTTTGACATTGAAACCACGGCTCTCTGACTGGCAGGGATGATGTCACCGCTGAACAGAAGCGATGTTTGCCACAATATCATGCACATGACAGCGCAACAAATACCGGGTATTTGAGCAATCGAACCCAAACAGTAACATGGACTTTCTGGTGAAGTCCGTGTTCGGAGTCCGTGCCCGAACAGTAGGTGTTCGATACGGATGCTGAACTTTAGGTTCGGGTTCACCCATCTCTACTTATTAGATTTCACTGTTTCCCTTTTCCCGCCAGTAAGCTCAGAACCCTTCACCCAGCTTATAATAATAGGGTGCAACAAGTCCTGAAAGACACCAACATCGTGGGACTCAGTACCGTAGGCTGTTTCAATGTCCACTCTGGCCATAAAGTAGTCCTTAGCATCACCATGTATAAACTGAATGCTGACTTTCTTTCCTGGAATTAGTTGGAAAGGAAAAGTGGCCCTCGCAAGGGTCACTAAACTCCTGGAGTCTAGCATCACTGCTCCTCCCGCCCATTCACCTTCACGGGACACACTTGAGGCCCCTCGTTGGGTGGAGAGTTCACACTGCAGGCCAGATATGCATAGTATGAACAATGGCATCCTATCTGTGCTGCAGTTCCTCTGCTCGGGGGTCAGGGGACAACACGCAGCTATATGATCTGGCCCATGGCTCCACCAGCAAATACATTCCCTTGGTGACCATGGACACCATCTCCCCTGCCCCTTTGATGCCCCACCCCCTTTTGGACCTCCACCCCCTGTTGGGACCCCCAATATGGAGTGGGCTGCCATCCCAAGGATACTTCAATCCCTTGGTATCTCTTGACCATTCCGACAATTTCATCAGCATTCCAGGGATCACCCTGAGCAACCCCAGTCTGTATAGACCTCGACAGGGAGTGCATAAACCGGTCCGTCACCACCCGTTCTACCACCTGCGCAAGATGTGGAGGACTCTGGTTGCAGCCACTTCTGGACCAGGTGCAACAGGTTGAACAATTGCGAGCAAGGTGGTTTGTCCCAGTGATATGCACAGAGGTGAACATGCTGTGCCTTGATAGTCATTGTCACCCCCAAGCACGTGAGAATCTCAGTTATTAGCATGTCACACTCTTGGTGTCTTGCAAAGCTAAGTCATAGTATTCCTTCTGGTGTTGCCTCGTCAAGTATGTTGCCAAAACCTCTGCCCACTGCTCTGGCGGGAGTTTCTTCCTCTTTGCGACCCTTTCAAACACCATCAGGAAGGCCTCAATGTCATCCTTGGGGGGTCATTTTCTGCAAAGCCCCTCTTACTGCATTCCAGATGTTGGCATCATCAGCTGGACTCTGGCATCTGCTGCTGTTACTCCTGCTGGATCTGCTGTAACAACAGCCTGTTCGAACAGGTGTTTCAGCAGGTCCTCCATTTTGTCTGGTAATGCTTGCTGGTTTGTGACCGACATAACCCAGGACATTCTGTCCTTCCTGTAGCAGTCTCACATCTCTGTTTGGAACACTGCCCCCACATCTAGTACCAATTGTAGAGGTTTTACTCACTTGGGTGCTACAGGAGGAAAACAGGAGGCTTGCTTCTTTAAGAGTTCATATGGGTTTATGGCTTCATAAACCCCAGAAGCACAAACGGAAAATAAACAGCCTTTAGATCAGGCAAAACAAAGTAACAATGTCCATAGCAGGGCTTTGTTCCATCAGGCCTGTAGGCGCACAGGCTGGGGTAATCTCCAGCACTCAGGCTTGGTCTGAAGCCAAACACACAGGAGAAGTTCTCACTTCCAAGACACAGAGCATGTGCCAAACAACAGCCTCCATTATATAGGCTGTAACCACACCCAGAAGTGAGATATGTGGGTAGCCAGACCCGCCCATCTCTCATAGCTACACGCAACCTGGTCCCAGGTTCAACAAACGAACTTCTTAGTGCTTTTATGCACTAGAGAAAATACTCCATATTATATCACAGAGACAAGCCATCTCTGTGACACATACCTCCCATGAACTATGTGACCATTAGCCACATTGCAATACCTATATATCTTTGATAATTTTATATTTTAATATTAGCTTTATAAGTGTTATTCATAAAAGCAATACCACAGGGCATTGTAATTGATAGAGAGATATCTGTGTGATAAGCTATCTTTTTGTTTTTGAAAGTTTAGTTAATTGGACAGAGCTAGTCAAGGAATTCTGCGGAATTCATAATAAACTTCAGTAGGAGTCATAATTTATGACTCTTGTTATTTCCAATTAAAATACTTTCTTTCCCCAATTATAGTAGCTTCTCTCTTAGGCAATATAAAGACATTCCTATTTTTCTCATCTCTGTGTTTTAATAAAAACTTGTGACTGGGTATCTGAGATCAGACATGCCCTTACACTAACAGACACCGGTTGTGTGCTCTTATCTTAGATCAATCGACTTCCTGATTTAACCTAAACTGTCAAACGTGTGAAACCTTTTGAGTTTCTCCTAAAACTTTTGAAACAGGTTTCCACATCAATATATAACCCTCAAAAAACTTGTTCAAAAATTTAGGCTGTGTGCACACATTGTACATTTGGTTCATTTTTGTATTGTTATTTTTCTGTGCAAATTTGTGGCAAAACCCTGATGCCAGCGGAGTGAATGAGAAACTTAAAGTGTCATGCATAGAGTGGAGGGAAATGGGTGGATCAAATTCAAAAATAGCCGACTTTAGCTAAAGTAGGGTTTCACCGATCGAAACCTGACCGTAGCGTGAGGTCGGCCATGAGGTCGCCGATCAAAGCGCCAAAGTCGCGTTTCAAATAATGCTTCCAGTTCCTTTTCTCAGCCAATGAAGGTGGACGCACACTGTGGGCAACGCGATGACACGGGCAGCGGCCACCACCATCTTAGAGAAGGGCATTAAAGTGATTGGCTGGCTTTGTGTGGCATCACAGTTGGTATAAAAGGCTGTGACCGCCGATCGCCATCTTATTTCTGCCGATCTTAGAATAGGGAGAGGTGCTGCTGCTGATTCTGAACAGGGAGAGCGTTAGGCAGGGAAGAAGAAAAAAAACTGCTTCTGCTGATACCGGTTTTCACTGTACAGTTAGTGTGCAGTCAAAGGGGAGGATTTTTGTTGTATGCAGCAGCGCTGGTGGTGATTAGGCTGCCTTTTAAGGCTACCTGCTAGCTGTATTGCTGTGTGCACACTAGGGTGACCGCAAAAAATCGATGTCGGAATTTTGTCCGTCTGGACCCCACAAAACGATTCCCCTTTCCAGATATTGAGATAGCCAAAATTTGAGCTCGATCAAACGACGTTAACCCGTGCCGCTCGTCGCTCAAAGATTGAAAAAATCCAAATTGAGGTATTTTAAGATTTAGGTATTTTGCATAGTCTGTTAGACTATAAAGAATGTGACAACAACATTGCAGAAATAGCCCTGACCAAATTTTCGAACCATTTCTGGTATTTGAATGCAGAGTTGGTGGGATTATCGTTTTTTGATCCCACCATTACAGACAATGAAAAGTTGTTAATGGCTAATAAATTGCTCAGTAGCACAGATGAACCATCAGAGCACGCTAGGGTTGTAAATCCAAAAGTTAGGAAAGAAAAATTAAAAGAGGTAGGAAGTAACCAACTTTAACGACCTTCTGACAAAAGATGAAGAACAAAAGCAATATGTCCTGCAAGTTGTAAGCAAATGCCGAGCATTATATTCGGACGTTTCAAAAACTACTTTAACAAAAGCTCTAGAATAGATTAGATAACTATGTAAAATTATCAACTCATGTAGGTTAGCGTGCTCTGATGGTTCATCTGTGCTACTGAGCAATTTACTAGCCATTAACAACTTTTCATTGTCTGTAATGGTGGGATCAAAAAACGATAATCCCACCAACTCTGCATTCAAATACCACAAATGGTTCGAAATTTTGGTCAGGGCTATTTCTGCAATGTTGTTGTCACATTCTTTATAGTCTAACAGACTATGAAAAATACCTAAATCTTAAAATACCTCAATTTGGATTTTTTCAAACTTTGAGCGACGAGCGGCACGGGTTAACGTCGTTTGATCGAGCTGAAATTTTGGCTCTCTCAATATCTGGAAAGGGGAATCGTTTTGTGGGGTCCAGACGAACAAGATTCTGACATTTTTTCCCCCCCATATGAGATCCGGTCACCCTAGTGCACACTGCTGTTCAAACTGCTTTTTTCAAAGCACTCCAACTTTTATTATTTTGTTCTGGTCAGTTACCGAGTGTTCATTTTTTCACACACCATATAGCGGTGTACGCTCCTCACGCACTACCGTGTACCGCCTTGTATCACGGACAAATATAAGCTGTCTGTGTGTGACTCTGGAAAAGAAAGCCGAGGAGTTTTTCCGTTTTTCCAGAACTAAACCTTAGAGTGCTGTCCGCTTTACAAACAGTTACGTATATCTGCTGTTTGATAACGGTCAAAACTAGACAGAGACAGCGTGTGTCAGTCTCTATACAAATAGACGGAGATTGACAATTTTCCATACACACACCGTATAGAGTTGTCCGATTCTCAAACAATATTGTATGTCTGCCGTTCGCATTACAGTCACATCTATACAGAGTCAGCGTGTGTGTGTGTGACACTCCGTAAATACATATACGGAAATTGTTATTTACACAAAAAACATATACAGCTGTACACTTCTGATACAGTTCCGTATATCTGCTTGTTGGATTATGGTCCAATACATACTGTGAGAGCGTCTGTGACTAACAAAATATATATGTAGATTTAATTTTTTTAATACACCTTACACAGCTGGACGCCACTCATACAGTACCATTTCTCTGCTGGTATTTTTGGTAAATTTTCCAAAACATGAGGAAGTATAGTGGAAGAGTCCACGGACGTGGGCAGGGGGGCGCAGCTGGTACTGATGGTGGTGGTGCATAGGCTGGTTCTGGCAAAAGCACAATAGCAGCTAAGGCAGGAGGTGTTGAGCCTGCATCATAGTCTGGCCCAAGAAGGCCTGTAAGGTTGCCTTTTCTTGGAGTAGGAAAAACGCTTTTAAAGCCGGAGCATCAGGAACAGGTCTTGGCATACATTGCCGAAACAGCCACCAGCTTTATTGCCTCCTCTTCTGAACGTTCGAAACCTGCAAGCACGGAGTCCTCAGTGCAGGGTTCTGGTCATAAAAAAACCCCTTTCCTTGTGTCCTTCACCCCCACCAAAAGTTACGGATGCGGCAGCCCACATTTCAGATTACTTTATGGAGTTCTTTTCACATACCATGCCTGGGTTATCCAGTCAAATCCAGAATTCCCCAGTCCAAGATGAATCTGACATGGAGTGCACTGATGCACAGCCACTGCTCAATGATTCTGCTTGTACATCGACCCAGAGCACTACATTGCCCTCGCTTTCTACTGAGCCAGAATCTGACCCTGATGAAAATCAGGTGCCCCTTCCCGCCTGCTATACCACCTTACACAGTGACACAGAGGAAGGTAAAGAGGAAGGTGCAGATCAATTTGAAGAGGAGGTGCTGGATGACCCAGTTCATGACCTGGACTGGCATCCATTGGGGGAGAAGGGTGGCGCTGGCAATAGTTCAGACAAGGAGAAGGATCCGCAGCAGGCATTGACATCGCAGCAGAGGTTATCTGCCAGGCCCGTAGCTGTCCAAAAACATGGAACAAAAACTAAAAGAGTTGCAGTACAGCATGGCCAGATGGTCAACTTTGCACAGTGTGCAAGGCCAGAAAATGTATACCATAGTAGGAAGAGTGCAGTGTGGCACTTCTTTGTCCAAAATCCTACTGATGAGGCAAAGGTTACCTGTAAGAAGTGCGGAAGGACCTTTAGCCGAGGTAAACAACTCAGAAATTTGAATACCAGTTGCATGCTTAGACATTTAATCAACATGCACTTGCAAGCGTCGACGGACTACAAAACCTCATGTGGCACATGTGCACCTGCTCTGACTGAAGGTAGCCAGCAACGCTCAATCGCTTCCCCACTGTAAGACCACCGCCACAGTTTAGCACACCACCAGCACTAAATGTGGAGGTGTCGTCGCAAGGCCAAAGCACTCAGGGAATCACAATGGTTTTGCAACACAACACTGAATCTAGGCCATCACCACCAATACCATCATACCATCACCAACCCCCTCTCACTCCGTCCAGTCCACCGCTACTTCCCCCATATGCAGCTCTCCAGTCCAGCTCACCCTACCAGACACTCTGAGTAGGACAAGAAAGTATTCATCCTCTCATCCGCGTACACTGTGTTTGAACGCCTACATTGTCAAACTAATCTCATTAGAGATGATGCCCTACCACCCACCTTTCGTGTCTCCCCTTTTTTCCTCCATAGATTGTAAGCTTGCGAGCAGGGCCCTCATTCCTCTTGGTATCTGTTATGATCTATGTGATTATTGTTATGCTGTAATGTATATTGTCTGTACAAGTTCCCTCTGAAATGTAAAGTGCTGCGGAATATGTCAGCACTATAGAAATAAAATTTATTATTATTATTATTACCGTTTGGTTGAAAGTGAAGTTTTCCACGACCTCATGGCCTACGCTGTCCCACGCTATCACCTACCCAGTAGGCACTTCTTTTCTCGAAAAGCCATCCCTGCCTTTCACCAGCATGTGAAAGACCGCATTGTCCATGCACTAAAACAGTCAGTGAGTGGAAAGGTGCACCTCACAACGTATACATGGACCAGTAGGCATGGCCAGGGCCATTACGTGTCCATCACTGCGCACTGGGTTAATGTGGTGGATAGAGTTGAGTGAAACGGGTCAGATATATTCAAAAGTCGGCGACTTTCGCTGAAGTCGGGTTTCATGAAACGAAACCCGACCATAGCGTGAGGTCGGCCACGAGGTGGGCGACCATAGCACCAAAGTTGCGTTTCAAAAGATGCTTCCAGCGCCATTTTTCAGCCAATGATGGAGGATGCACACTGTGGGCAACGCAATGACATAGGCATCGGTCACCACCATCTTTGAGAAGGGCATGCAAGTAATTGGCTGGCTTTGTGTGGCGTCACAGGGGTTATAAAAGGATGTGCACACCGACCGCCATCTTACTTCTGCCGATCTTAGCATTAGGGAGAGTTTGCTGCTGCTGATTCAGAATAAGGGAGAGCGTTAGGCAGGGAAGAAGAACCAAAAAACTGCTTCTGCTGATAGCGATTTCCACTTACAACAAAACACTTTGTGTGCAGTGACAAGGGAGGCTCTATTTTTGTGCATCAGGTCTGTTGGTTATCAGGCTGCCTTATAAGGCTCCCTGATAGCTGCTTTGCTGTTTGCACACTGTTGTGCAAACTGCTTTTTTAAAAGCAAAAATACTTTTTTTCCTCTTTTCTGCACAGTTACCAAGCGTTCATTTTTCCACCCTTTTGTGTGTGCAGCAGTCCTGCTTATTAGACTGCCTGCGTCTATACTTGGACTGAGAGCATCATTGTCAGAGTCCTCAAATCTCTAGTGAGATCCAAATTCTCACCAATCCTATGGACACCCTCCACCTTGTCATACACCATCCATTTTCAGCCTATTACATTGAGGTGTAATCTCTCCTGGGCCTGAGACAATAGTTCAGCGTCCTCAAATCTCTAGTGAGATTCAAATTCTCACCAATCCTATAGACACCCTCCACCTTGTCATACACCATCCAATTTCAGCCTGTTACATTGAGGTGTAATCTTTACTGGGCCTGAGACAATAGTTCAGTGTCCTCAAATCTATACAGGAAAGATGTATATCTTTGTACCGTGTTAGCCAGTAGATAGAAAAATATTCAGAATTGAGAGTCCTTAGTGGTTGATGCCTTTTAATGGCTAACTGAAAAGATGGTAACACATTGCAAGCTTTCGAGACTACTCAGGTCTCTTCATCAGGCATTGACTATTACAAAATCTGAAGAGCCACATATTTATACACAATATAGCACAGAAAAAATGCAATAGATAAGACAAATGACGTGAAGCAGAATTATGATTATGGGAGAGGGAGAAACATAAATATTGGACCAGTACATAGATAAGGAGTCAGGATGTTTTATAGTCCTCTGATTGGGGTCTCCTAATGTGTTGTGATGCCTCCACAAGGTCTTAGGAGCAAATTCCTTAATTGATGTAAAAAGACATAAATCCATGCGACACATTCATTCCAGCACTGAGAGTGCTGGAATGTACCCAAAATACCACGTCTGTATGCCCTCTGCGTAAACAGTCCAAGTGCAGTGAGATGGAAGATAGGGATGAAAAGGAGTCCAGACTAGTACAGGGATTCCCTAGCGAGGAGACTTATTTAATTGCTTTCAATGTTGGGCCAGCTATTTTTGGGGAGCACCATACTCTGGAGAATGATATGAGGCCCATCATACACTGGAGCATTCCAAAGGTGGACATCAGACACTGGAGCAGCATTTACAGGGCCCATTATGCACTGGAGCATTAGAAACAGTTCCCATTATATATGGAGCATTATTTGGACCCATAACACAGTGGAGCTTCATCCATGGCGACCAACATATACTGTAGCATTATGTGGAGCTCATCATATACTGTTTCAAACATTATAAGGGACAAATTATTCTGTATGGAGAAATATATGGGCCTCATTACTCTGTATAGCGCACTATGTGGTGGCCATAATACTGTATGGAGCAATATACTGTCCGTTTTTGGAGGTATTGGAGAATTTAAAATGGATATCAGTCATGAGATGTAAGAAGTGAAGTATTTTTCATTGTACTATACCGCTATTTCTCTGCCATATCAGAGGATCTTGAATTGTGGCATGTGTTAAAAGAGCCCAGTGACACTCTTTGGCCCAGGGCACACGAAAATCTGGAGCCAGCCCTACACCCCCCCAAAACTTTAGCCAAATAACCCCCAGTTTTCAATGCCTAACTATTATTATAAAGTAAATTTAGGTTGACATGCTTAAGTAATAAGAATTGATGTTTTTGGCATTAAAATGGGCACTGTAGGTGTGTTTCCTGTCCTCCACTTCCTGCCGACCTTGGTTCCCCATTGAATTGCATTGGGTTTCGTGTTTCAGTTGGCCTTCGACTTTTCACGATAATCGGCCTATTTCGTTCGACCCAATTTATGAGAAAGTCGGGTTTCATGAAACCCGACTCGACCAGAAAAAAGGCAAAGTCGCTTATCTCTAGTGGTGGATGCAGGCTCCACTGGGAACAGTGGCTGTGGAACAGTGCTGCCTAGCCCACGGTATAGGAAACAGATGGCTTTAGGCTTTCGATCCTCCTTCTCCTCTACCAGTGAAAGCTTATCCACAGAGTGCAGTCACACGAGCACTCCATCCGCAGCTGGCAGTGTTGCACACGAGGTGTCCCACTATCGAACAGCTAGTAGTAAGCGTCAGCAGGCTGTGTTAAAGATGATGTCTTTGGGCGACAACAGACACACCGCAGAGGTACTGGCCGACTACTTGCAGCGACAAACTGAGTCATGGCTGTGCAGTCTACATCTTGAGTCAGGCAAGGTAGTCAGTGATAACAGCCGCAATTTTGTGGCAGCCATAGCCCGTGCAAAACTCACACACATATCTTGCCTGGCTCACACTTTCAACCTGGTGGTGCAGTGCTTCCTTAATAATTATCCGGAGTTAACATCCCTTCTCCATAAGGTGTGATGACTGTGTTCGCACACCCGTCGCTCAACCATCTACTCCACTCGAATGCAGAAGCTTCAGTGATTGCTCCACCTCCCCAAGCACTGCCTAATCATAGACATTGCAACAAGATGGAACTCCACCCTGCACTGGTTGAGAGGCTGTGCGAACAGATGCAGGCTGTAATGAATTTGTGGGAGGATACACGGGCAGGCAGTTTGAGAGAAGACATGGAATTGTCGGGTGTGCAGTGGTCAAAGCTGAAAGACCTCTGTAAAGTCCTTTAGTGTTTTGAGGACTGCACACGGCTGGTAAGCGCAGATGACGCCATCATAAGCATGAGCATTCCACTTATGCGTCTGCTCATGCAAAGTTTGATGCACATTAAGGATCAGGCATTTGCAGCGGAGGAGGAGGAGGGAAGCCTTGATGACAATCAGCCATTGTCTGGTCAGGGAACAGTCCTGGACGAGGTCGAGGAAAAGGAGGAGAAGGAAGAGGTGGATGATTATTTTGGGCAGGAGGATGGTTCTCAGGGGGCAAGAGAAAATGTTGGTGTTCCAAGGTCAGATACAGTGTTTGTGCATAACTGTAGGGATGTGGATTTGCCAGAAAGTGCTCCTCCACCCACCACTGGCAGCAGGGGCGTATCTAGGGGGGGGCAGCCGGGGCATTTGCCCCGGGCGCAGCCAGCAGGGGGGCGCAGTCGGGCCGCCTAATGCAGCGGTCCGCAGTGTCCTCCTTGGCGGCTGCGTTCTGCCGCCCCTCCGGCCTGGGAGTCAGCGGTTCTCTGTGAGCTGTCAAGCTGACAGCAGGCGCAGAGAAGGAGCGCGTGCCGGCTCCCAGGGAACAATTGTACTGGCGTCTATACAGACGCCAGTACAAATGAAGCTCTGACCGCCGGGCCAGAGCGACGTCAGTAGCGTGATCAGGTCATGTGATCTCGCTGCTGACGTCACTCCCCGGCGCCCAAAGCAAACTCTGGTGGTAAGTGTGCTCCTCTGTGGAGCTGAAGAACCACCGAAGATGGGAGATGAGGGGGAGTTAATGAGTGGAGATGGGGGGATTTGTAGAGGGGATGGTGGTTAATGTGTGGGGGTATTTAGAGTGGGGATGGGGGTTAATGAGTGGGGATGGGGGTTAATGAGTGGGGATGCCATTGGGTTAATGTGTGGGGGGATTTGGAGTGGAGATGGGGGTTATTTAATGTGATGGGGGTTAATGAGTGGTGATTGGGTTAATGTGTGCAGGGGTTAATGAATGGGGATGGGGGTTAATGTGTGGGGGCGTTAATGAGTGGGGATGGGGGTTAATGTGTGCGGGGGTTAATGAATGGGGATGGGGGTTAATGTGTGGGGGCGTTAATGAGTGGGGATGGGGGTTAATGTGGGGATGGGGGTTAATGTGTGGGGGTATTTGGAGTGGAGATGGTTATTTAATGTGTGGGGGGATTTGGAGTGGTGATGGGGTTAATGAGTGGGGATTGGGTTAATGTGTGTGGGGGCTAATGAATGGGGATGGGCGTTAATGAGTGGGGTTGGGGTTAATGTGTGGGGGTATTTGGAGTGGGGGTGGGGGGATTTGGAGTGCTGATGGGGGTTAATGAGTGGGGATTGGGTTAATGTGTGGGGGGATTTGGAGTGGGGATGGGGGATACTTAATGTGTGTGGGGGATTGGGGATGGGGGGATTTAATGTGTGGGGAGATTTGAGGACACAAAATAAAGAGTATGTATGAGGAAACAGTATGGGGGATTGGTGCAGACAGTATGGGGAGCGAATGGGTTAATGTAAGTGGACACAGTATGGGGAGTCAGGGATATGTGTGAGCAGACAGTATAGAGAGTGAGGGGGTAAATATATGAGGAGACAGTATGGTGAACAGGTGGGATGCTAGAGGGGAATAGTGTGAGGTGACAGTATATTGCAGATATTTGTATTTAGGGGCATTATAATGACACTTCTATCTTTAAGGGCATCGTGTGGAGATTTGCTGCAGAAGACCGGAGAAGATGGACGTCTACAGAGACGAGATGTGGATGAGAAAACTCATCATGGGGTCTAGAAGAAAAGGTGACTGACTGCAGAGACGACGTCATCTATAAGGTACCTGGATGTAAATGTTATTTGAGCTACTGACTTATTCTCATGTTTTTATTTGTTAGGAACATTAAAGGGTTTGTCCAGGTTTGTACGGAGTCTGCAGTCATTCTATGTGACTGCAGACTTCTGAATTCTCACAGTGCTCACTGAACGCTGTTAGGATTCTCTCATGCCGGTAATTTACATACATGTGGTCACATGCTGACTAGACATGTGTGGCCTCACTCAATGAAAATGAACAGAGCGAGGCCGGGCACGTCTAGTCGGAATGTGGCCAGAAGTATATAAATCACATACTTGTGCTGACATGACTGTAAATCAGCAAGGGAGAATCCTAAAAGTGTGCAGTGCATTCGTTGTGAGAATTCAGAAGCTGCAATGTCAGGACTCAGCTCTGCAGGTTCCAGTAGTCATCACATGGACACTTCACTCATATGCGATTTTCATAGGTATTGTCCTGTGACAACGAGCTTCTCTTCCTGCTTCTCTCAGTTTTTTACTGACCATTGAGAGCATTAGGAAGAGCAGCTCGCAGGTACATGGCTAAGTGTGCAAGTCGCATATGTACTTGGGCGGGGGGGGCGCCGAACCGAATTCTTGCCCCGGGTGCCAGAAAGCCTAGATACGCCTCTGACTGGCAGTGCATCATCGACACCTGGAACATTGGCCCACATGTGCTATTATGCTTTGCGGATCCTAAAAAGGAACCCCCGCATTGCCAAAATGATGAGGGATGATGACTAGTGGCTGGCCAGCATCTTCAATCCACGCTACAAAGGCAAATTACACAACATCATGCCACAGGAGAACCTAGAGATAATATTGGCTAACAAAGGCCTCTTTCACACATCAGGTTTTTGCCGTCAGGCGCGATCCGGCGCTTTTGACAGAAACCGGATCCTGCGAAATGCAATGCCGGATCCGGTTTCCCCCCCATTGACTTGCATTTGCGCCGGATCGCGCCGGATGGCCATGCGTTTCATCCGGTTTTCGCCGGATCCGGCAATGTGTCGCGATCCGGCGTCTGGAAAAAACGGTGACTGTAACGTTTTTTGTCTCCGGCGAAAAAGCCGGACACGCCGGATCCAGCGCGTCCAGCTTTTTCACACAATGAAAGCCTATGAGCGCCGCAATGCGCCGGATCCGGCGAAAGCCGGATCCGGCGGCCGGATCCGGTTTTTTGGTCTGAGCATGCTCAGTAGCTCTGCCCACAAGACATATATAAAAGCAAGACAGTGGGACCCACAGCCACACCCAACATGCCACCCAAGACAGCAACCAGGCGCAGGAGAAGGCAGGAGACCACTGCAGCACCATCCGCACCACCACCACCCCAAATGGAGCAGCAAATAGAACATGCTGAGGAGGGGAGGCCAGCAGCAGATGAGAGACGGTAATTATCAAATAACCCATTCCTCCAAACTAGGGCTATTGAATATCAAGATATTCATTGGCCCTTTGTTTCTCTTTATTCAACAGCCGCCCAATAGATGCAGCAGCAGCAGCAGCAATGGCAGCAGCAGGAACACCACCCACAGGCATGGAGTGTGGCCACCAGGAAGACAGCACATCATCTTCTGGGAGCCCTCCCTCGCATCGTCAGCGTTTGACGGTAAGTTTTTATTTCCAAAATCCATCTTCTCTGTAATATATGTCTATTCATTGCCTTTTATTTCAAAACAGGAATCACAAGATGAAGAGGAGCTCCCAGAAGAAGAAGGAAGGGGTGGACAGACACCTGGAGTGGGCTCACAATTGGTAAGTTTTTTGCATCAAACGCAGAAACACAACATCACACTACACACAACACATAGAAAACAATGTTCTGCAGACCACACACAGCAAACAAATGCCTACATCCAAAGACATAACTTTTTTGTTTTCTTCTCTAGTCTTCCCAATCTGGTGCTTGGCCAAGAGGTCCTCGCAGTGCCTCCCAGGGTCGTCGGCGACAGCAACGCGGCGGTCACCAGCGTGTAAGTATAAATATTTTTGCTTTGTTTTTTTGCACTTTTTATTTCATTTCTTTTGTGGAGGCTAATTATGTTATTTTTGTCTTTTTCTTTAACAGCCTTCACAGCGTGCTCCCGACTCTGACGGTGAGGATGGAGGGATTGATGTGGACCGCCTCATCGATCTCGTCAGAGAAAGGGAGCCGCTCTGGAATATGGCTGACCGCCGCCACGCTGACCTGATCGTTACCCGACGACTCTGGGAGGAAATCTGTTCGCTCCTTGTTGGCCGCTGGGAGGACCTCGAAGCTCGGGCCCAGATTAAAGAGCGTAAGTATATACAGTACCGGTTGCTTGATGTAAACCAGTGTTTCCCGAACTCCAGTCCTCGTGGTCCCCACGGATCATGTGTTCAGGATTTCTATTTACTATAGAAATCCTGAAAACATGACCCCTGGGGACCATGAGGACTGGAGTTTGGGAAACACTGATGTTGTATACTAACCACTCCTTTCTCGTTTCAGGGAACAGAATTGTGAATCGGTGGCGGTCTGTGAGAGATCGTTTCAAGAAGGAGTTCAATAAAGAGATGAGGGCCCCAAGTGGATCTGGAGGACGCAGGAGCAAGTACAAGTACGCAGAAGCCCTGTCGTTCCTCCGGGAAACAATGGTCACCAGAAGGTAAATATTACACACCACATGTGAAAAAAAATGTTATATGTAAAATTTTTTTTCAGCCAGGGCCATACCATGTCAGTATTTTAATTGTTTTTTTTCTCTTTATTCCACAGCACGGTGAGCAGCACTCGGGAGCCGGCACGATTGGACCCTTCTGAGGCGATCCCTGAGGAGACCGGCACCGAGGGACACTTCGACCGCCCCGGTACATCTGCACCTTCCCAGCCTTCCCACACATTCGACCCATCTGTCCCATCCACCAGCACAGGAGCATCGTGGCCGCCTACATTACATGAAGCTGCTGGTGAGGAGATCGCTTTCCCTTTACCCCACCCTTCTGCCCCTGCCACCTCTAGTACACCTGCGGGTACTGGGCGGCAGCGGCAGAGGGGTCAGGAAAAGACTTATGCGCCAGAGTTCTTGCATCTGAATGCATCTTTCCAGAACTGTCTAAAAGTCTTGTCAGAGCAAATCTCCGCAGGCTATCAGCAGATCAACTCCAGCATTCTGGAGGTGAAGACACTTCTGCAAACCATGCATTCAGAAGCAAGATCTTCGCCAAACCACACCTTTTTCAGGTCTGTTGTGGAGCGCATGGAAACGCTCTCTCCTGCCCAGCAGATGCATGTAATGCATTCATGCCACGCTGCTCTCCAGCAAGTTACCTCCCAACCTCCTCCTCCCACCACAGTAGTTCCTCCACCTGCACCCCCTCCAGCCACTTTCCATCCTCCCCCTCCTATTACATCTACACCCCCTCCAGCCACTTTCCATCCTCCCCCTCCTATTACATCTACACCCCCTCCAGCCACTTTCCATCCTCCCCCTTCTATTACATACCATCCACCTCCAGCCACTTTCCTTCCTCCCCCTCCTATTACATACCATCCACCTCCCCAGCACCATCCACCTCCCCAGCACCATCCACCTCCCCAGCACCATCCACCTCCCCAGCACCATCCACCTCCCCAGCACCAGCAACCTCCCCAGCACCAGCAACCTCACCAGCACCAGCAACCTCACCAGTACCAGCAACCTCCACAGTACCTGCAAACTCCCCAGTACCAGCAACCTCCCCAGTACCAGACATCTCCCCACTTCCAGCAACCTGCCCCGTACCAGACATCTCCCCACTTCCAGCAACCTGCCCCGTACCAGACATCTCCCCACTTCCAGCAACCTGCCCCGTACCAAACTCCTTCCCCATACAACTTGCCATCAACATCATCTGCTCCTACAGTCCCTGCCCAACCCTCCACTCCACCACCCACCACCTCTTCTGCTTCCCACATGTCCACCCATTCTGTAGTTTCTTCCACACCTTCACCTCTAACTGTTCCTTCCCCACCACGATCCCAGTCCTCTCTCCACACTCCCAGTGTCGAAGTGTCCCGCAGCCCCTACAGCAGTATTTCCACCACACACTACACAGAATTATAATGTGTGTATTTAAATAAAAATGACCAGTTTTATGGTTTCAGTTTTATAGTTTCAAAGTTTTATTAAACACATTTATTAAAATTTTAAAAAAGTTTACTAAAAAAAACATTTTTCAATAAAAGTTAAATTATTTTACACTGGTTGTCTGTCATTTCTTTCTGCGGCGAAAAAGGTTAAATACAGGGTATTTAAAAGGTGAAATGGTATTCAAAACTAGGTATATAACTGTGGGTAAATGTTAGCTTTTTGCCACAGTTGTGTTCCTGGTTGTGTTTGAAGCAAAGTATTTCACCTGTTGTTGTGTTTATTGTTGGTGATTTCCTAACAATGTACACAACTTTTGTTAAAAGGTGAAATACTTTGCATAAAACACAACCAGGTACACACCTGTGGCCTAAAGCTAAAAATAGAGACCATGACAAGATAGCCAACTTTGGTTGGCAAAGGTATATACTGTTGGTACAGAAGGTACACAAGTTTGGTTAGGGCACAAATCTTTCACACTCTGTCATCCTGCCAGTGTACTCTGCCTTGAGGTGACATAAAGTATAGTGCAAAATTGTCCCTCATTACTGAAACCGTCACAGAACTTCTAGTGATAATGTCATGGTAATCTTGCAAGGTGGTTTCTTCAGAGGTGTCCTCAATGGAAATGGGTTCCTTGCAGATAACAAAATTGTGGAGTACCACGCACGCTTTGATCACCTCGTCCACAGTTTCTGTCTTGAGGTTGATCGCAGTCAATAGGACCCGCCATTTGGCTGTCAGAATACCAAAGGTACATTCAACCATTCTTCTTGCTCTTGTGAGGCGGTAATTAAAAATGGGTTTTGGTCTTGTCAATCCTCTGCTAGAGTACGGTTTCAAAAGGTGTTCTGACAGCTGGAAGGCTTCATCCCCTACACTGACAAATGGCATAGGTGGACCAGATGTTTGCGGCAGCGGTCTAGGTGTTGGGAACTGGAAGGTGTTTCCATACAGTTTACGCCCCATGGCAGACAGTTTGAAAACTTGAGAGTCATTGGAGCGACCATAGGCCCCAATATCAACCGCAATAAATTTGTATTCCGCGTCAGCGATGGCCATGAGGACAATTGAAAAATATTTCTTGTAATTGAAATATTCCGATCCCGATCCAGCTGGCTTTACAATGCGGATATGTTTCCCGTCCACAGCGCCCAAGCAGTTTGGAAACTGACATATCTGTTGAAACTTGTCAGCAATTTCAATCCACCTCTCTGTTGTGGGCTCTGGTAAAAACTCTTCAGCTAAGGAGTCCAACAGTGCACGGCATGTGTACTTCACAATTCCAGATATGGTGGAAATCCCGAGTCTGTACTGGAAATGCAGTGACGAAAGGGATTCTCCAGTTGCAAGAAATCTGTGGGGAATTAAAAAACAATAAATTAGTTTTAAATCACAGCATTACATACCAAAACTGACCTATAACACTTGGAGATACAAATTACCACCAACAAGATTGCAGTGAAAGTGTGCTCTGATGCGATCATGTCCAATAAATGTGGCTTACCTTAAAGTCACCATCAGACGCTCTGCGGGTGAAACAGAGAAGCGGCAATAGGTGTCCGCTTTTCTTATGAGGTGTGCAATGCGCTCCACCAAGTAATCAAAATTCTCCATTTTCATCCTAACATATCCAAAAAATTTATCCGGGTTTCGTCGAAGGTCCATGCATAGTGTAGAATAGACCCCACGCGTCATTCTCTTGGCTGTGATGGGGTGGATCCACAAACGTCGTCTACGATGCCTGATGCGCTGCTGTCTCGCTCTCTCCTTCTCCAGAACAATCACCCTCAAACGATTTGCCTCCGCTGTAAAATCCGCCAAATTCTTCAAAATATTTCCAATGACAACATCCATCTTCGCCAGTAACTTGCTCTTCTCTCCAACCTGCACTTTCTCCTCTACAACCTGTCAAAGAAGGGCTGTAGGAACATGCTATATATAGTTTTCCAGTAGCCAATCCTGTTCGGAAGGCCACAAGGGTCAATTTTAAAAACCGGATCCGGCGTAATCCGTCGAAAAACGGAAAGAAAAACGGATGAACCGGATGAGACGGATCCGGTTTTGTCTGTCCAGAAAAAGACGGATCCGCCAGAAAACCGGATCCGTCACATCCGGTTTTACGAAACATTTGCCGGATCCGGCGTTCCGGCACGACGCCGGATCGCGCCTGACGCCGAAAACCTGATGTGTGAAAGTAGCCAAACAAGCAACTCTTGTAAACCGTTTGTTTGAGGCTTTCCCAGCACACAGCAGCAGTGCTGGTTCTCCCACGAGCCGTAGTGGGCACAATGGAAGGGGTGTTCGTGTTGCACACAGCCGAAGTGGCGTTGGAGACAGGGGTTTAATGACCATATTGTGGAATGATTTCGACTGCTAATACTGCATTGATTAAAAGTGACAGGAGTCAGCAGTTGTCAACTATGGTTACAAAGTACTTCTCTTCCCATATCAATGTTCGCCCTGACAGGTCATTCCCCTTTGATTATTGGGCCTCTCAACTGGATGCCTGGCCTGAATTGGCACAATATGCCTTACAGGAGCTCGCTTGCCCTGCTGCTAGTGTGTTATCTGAAAGAGTCTTCAGTGCTGCTGGATCAATCCTAACAGAAAAAAGGACCCATCTGTCCACCCAAAATGTTGATGATATAACCTTCATTAAAATGAACCATGCATGGGTTTCAAAGGATTTTGTCCCACCTTCCCCTGATGACTAGTGTTGAGCGATACTTTCCGATATTGAGAAATATTGGATCGGACCGATACCCAAAAAGTATTGGGTATCGCCCATTTCCGATACCGGAAACCCCATTCAAGTCAATGGGACAGAAATATCAGAATTGAAAAAAACCCTTTCTTTACTTGGACATCCAGTTCGGGAGGAGGGAAAAGTGTGGGCGGTTCGTGGGCGGACACTGTGCGTGTCTATGCGGGCCTGCCTGGGGTCTGTATGGGCCTGCCGGGGGTTGCGTGTGTGTGCAGGCATGGTCCGATGGGACTACAAGTCCCATCGGGCTATTCCTACTACAATGACAGTGATTGACACATTAGCCAATGATGGGACAGTAGTAGTCCCATCATCAGGCAAATGTGTTGAATGTAAAAAAAACCCATACATACTACATACATACTACATATATACTACATTCATACAACATACATACATACTACATACATACTTCATATATACTACATTCATACAACATACATACATACTACATACATACTTCATATATACTACATTTATACAACATACATACATACTGCATACATACGACATATATACTACATTCATACAACATACATGCATACTAAATACTACATACATACTTCATATATACTACATTCATACAACATACATACTACATACATACTACATTCATACAACATACATACATACTACATACATACTTCATATATACTACATTCATACCACATACATACATACTACATACTACATACATACTTCATATATACTACATTCATACAACATACATACATACTTCATATATACTACATTCATACAACATACATACTACATATATACTACATTCATACAACATGCATACATACTTCATATATACTACATTCATACAACATACATACATGCATACTACTTACATACTACATATATACTACATTCATACAACATATACATACATACTACATTCATACAACATACATACTACATATATACTACATTCATACAATATACATACTACATGTATACAACATACATACATAGTACATACTACATACATACAACATACATAAAACATGATACAGACATGCAACATACACACTACATACATAATACATACAATACATTCATACATTCATACAATACATATAGACATACAGTACACATAACATAGAGTACATACTCACCATCACTTGACACTTTGATCCCTGAAGCCAGTGTTATCTGTAAAAAATATTAAAATAACAAACAAGCGATATACTCCCTGATCCACAGAAATCCACGAGTGCCCCACGACTATCTCCCATGGAGAACAGCAGCATCAGCTTATGCTACCGCTCTCTAGGGGCCCCTGGAATACAATGACGGGAGGTAGGTATCCTTCCTCACTGTATTCCTCCACCACTGTAAAAAAATAGTCCCTAGTCTCACTTTTGGCATTGCTGTGTGAGAAAGTTCCCATGCAGCTTTTGCCATAAAGTGAGACCAGTGAACTATAGTAACCTCTCAGTGTTGCACTGCAGGAGATCGTCATGGGACACTCGTGGATTTCTGCGGATCAGGGAGTATATCGGTGGTTTGTTATTTTAATATTCTTTACAGTGAGATGACACTGGCTTCGGGGATCAAAGTGAGAAGTGATGGTGAGTATGTACTCTGTTATATGTACCGTATGTCTATATGTATGTATTGTATGAATGTAGTATATATGTAGTATGTATGTAGTATGTATGTTGTATGAATGTAGTATGTATGTAGTATGTATGTTGTATGAATGTAGTATGTATTTATGTATGTTGTATGAATGTAGTATGTATTTATGTATGTTGTATGAATGTAGTATATATGTAGTATGTATGAATGTAGTATATATGAAGTATGTATGTAGTATGTATGAATGTAGTATATATGAAGTATGTATGTAGTATGTATGAATGTAGTATATATTTTGTATGTAGTATGTATGTATGTTGTATAAATGTAGTATATATGAAGTATGTATGTTGTATGTATGTAGTATGTATGTTTTTTTTTACATTCAACACATTAGCCGGATGATGGGACTACTACTGTCACGTCATTGGCTAATGTGTCAATCATTGTCATTATAGCAGGCATAGCCCGATGGGACTTGTAGTCCCATCGGATGATGCCTGCACACGCACACAACCCCCGGCAGCCCGCACAGACCCCCGGAAGCCAACACAAACCCCTGGCAGGCCCGCACTGACCCCCGGCAGGCCCGCACAGACCGCGCATCATGATGCGCACAGACCACGCATCATGATGACATAATTTCAGCAGCCAATCACAGCCACAACACTGGCTCATTGCATTATGGGAACTTCCGATTCCGGTATCCGATATTGTAGAAATATCGGTACTCGGTATCGGAATTCCGATACAGCGAATATCGACCGATACCCGATATTTGCAGTATCGGAATGCTCAACACTACTGATGACACTTAGGTTGCCAGAAAACTGCCTCGCTTTTGTCCTCCTCTTCCTCGGACTTGCCCAATTTCACCCTTTGCAGCAGCTGAATGTCCAGCCAACACATCAACATATGCCATTTTTTAAAACCTCCTTAAGTAGGCTGCCCACCCCCCACAATGGCTGGGGTCAACACCTGGCACACTCAGGCAAGTGCCGTTGCTCTGAACAGGTGGATGGGCCCACAGATGGCCGACGGCCCCTCATAGTACAATACAGTGTCAATGACGGTGGGGGGGCCCACTCGCCGTCAGACACTCCAGTGTACTATGAGGGGCCCTGTGCCAGTACCGTCGACCACGAGTGTGCCCCCCTGCTTGGTCATGGCCAAAGCACTTGCAAGTTGCAATACTTACCTCTCCCTGCTCCACCGCTGTGTAGTCTGGCCAGTTAAATCCTTCACGGTGATGGCAACTAGAAATTTGGTTTATTGATCGATGATGGGTAAAGCGTAGCTACGGCCTTTCCTGCTGGCCTCTACCTTCAGATGATCAATGGCTCAGATGTAATGGATGTCAACTTACAAGCAGATGCAGTGGTGCTTTATGATCACCTTTCACAGTTGTGATAGTCACAGACGTGTGACATTCCTGCCACCATTTTTCAATGTCTCCTCTCATGCCAATCCAATAGAATCGCCTACAGTCTGTGGCTTCTGTCTTTTGCACTCCAAAATAACCAGACACATCATGATAGGCAGTGAGGACCATGTCTACATCTCTCCCTGTGATCACAGTTTGATGGAGACGAGTAACCGTGATGTGATCCACGCTACTGCGATAAAGCAATCCTTTCTTCACAAAGAACCGTTTTCGCTATCTCCACAGACACAGTAATTGAGGGTCTGCATCGCCTCTGCAACATCTACCGGGAGGTTTTCCCGCGATGAGTAATTCCCAAATTTCTGCTATCACTCAACTGTCCGTCTGTACTTGTATCCATGTAGTTTCCAGTAGCGGAGAGTCTGGACTGGCTTACTGAGATTGAAATATATACGAAGATTTAAAAGTACCACCACACTGTATACTGTTGTACGCTTCGACTACCTTTCCCTTTTTCTACTTGTTAAATTCTGGTGTAATACATACTGAGCCTGTGAGTGTCTTTGTCTGACTCCGTAAGTATAGATGGAAATTTACAATTATCCCTAGACTGGATACACCTGGTATGTGCTGATACAGTACCATTGTTCAAAATTTTGTATTACGGTATCATTCATAGTGAGTGAGCGTGTGTGGTTTACGCCTTCTATATATACGGTGAATCGGAGATACCAATTTTTACCCTATACTCGATACAGCTTGTATCTTGTTATACAGTACGGTTGTTCGACATTTAGTATTACGGTCAAATCTATACTGAGTAAGTGTCTGAGACTGACTATGGGACTATGTATATGGAGATTTCAATTGTACCCTATAATATATATACTTGCTATCTTGTTATCCAGTACCTTTTTTACAACATTTTTTATTATGGTCAAACCCAGACTGACTGAGCGTTTGAGGGTGACTCCGGAAATATATTCCGAGATTTCAAATTTGGCCTGCACTGTATACAGCTGTACTACATTACCCATTTACAGCTTTTCATATTCTTGTGTAATCCATACTGGGCCTGAGAGCGTTTGTGTCTGCCTCCTGAAATGTATACGGAGATTCAGAATGTTTACACTATGCTATATATACCTTGTATCTGTTGACACTGTACCCTTTTTCACCTTTTTATTTTATTGGGTAATCCATACTGAGCCTGTGAGCGTCTGTGTATGACTCATGAAATATATATGGAGATTTACTGTTATCCCTAGACTGTATAGAGCTGTACGCTTCTGATACAGTACCATATATCTGCTGGTATTTTGGGTCAATTTTCTAAAACATGAGGAAGTATGATGGAAGAGGACGTGGACATGGGGGGCCATCTGGTACTGATGGTGGTGGTGGTGCATCTGCTGGTAGTGCCTCCTCTTCTGAAGTTTAAAAAAATGCAAGCACTGAGTCATCAGTGCAGGCTTCTGGTCAGGAGCAACCCATTTCCTTGTGTCCTTCACCCACACCAAAAGTGAAGGATGCGGCAGCACACACTTCAGATTACTCCATGGAGCTCTTTTCACATACCATGCCTGGGTTTATTAAAAATGGGGCCCATCATATACCGGAGCATTCCAAATGGAGGACATCAGACACTGGAGCAGCATTTACGGTGCCCTTTATACACTGGAGCATTAGAAATGGGGCCATTATATATGGAGCATTATTAGGGCCCAACATTCACTGGAGCATCATCCATGGGGCCCATCATATACTGGAGCATTCCAGATTGGGGACATCAGACACTGGAGCAGCATTTACGGGACCCATTATACACTGGAGCATTAGAAATGGAGCCCATTATATGTGGAACATTATTTGGGCCCATAACACACTGGAGCATCGTCCATGGGGACTATCATATAGTGTAGCATTATGTGGAGCTCATCATATACTGTATGGAACATTATATGTGGCCAATTATTCTGTATGGAGAAATATATGGGGCTCATTGTTATGTATGACGCACAATGTGGTGGCCATACTGTATGGAGTAATATACTGTCCTTTTTTTGAGCTATTGTACAATTTAAAATAGATCAGTCATGTCATGTAAGCAGTGAAGTATTTGTCATTGTACTATACCTATATTTCTGTGACGTATCGGAGCATCATGAGTTGTGGTATGTGTTTAAAGGGGCGCACTGACACTCTCGCCCGGTGCACACGAAAACCTGGAGCCAGCCACAACTTTAACCAAATAACACCCTGTTTTCAATGCGTAACTATTATTATGAAGTAATTTAAGGTTGACAAGCTTCAGTAATAAGAATTGATGTTTTTGGCATTGAAATGGGCACTGTAGGTGTGTTTACTGTCCTCCATTTCCTGCCGACTTTGCTTCCCCATTGACTAGAATTGGGTTTCGTGTTTCAGTCGGCCTCCGACTTTTCCCTATAGTCGGCCGATTTTGTTTGACCCGACTTTTGAGAAAGGACTCGACCATAAAAAAGGCAAAGTCGCTCATCTCTAGTCATGCACATTTTGAGTATTTTTAACTTGCATATTGGTGCAGAAAATAATCTGCAGCATGTCAATTCTCTATGTGTTTGTGCCCTGCATTTTTCAACATTCACTTCACTCAAATTAATAAAAAAAAACACTTTTTTGCAATAACAAATCATTGTGAGTACGACTGTCTATTTTCATGACTGCACCAAAGTTACACGCACCCCAATAAGACATTTAATCCACGTACAGGATGGCCACATGAGAAAACAAGTTCACATTATTCATTTGGTAATTCCATACTGTTTGCTTATGCATTGATTGCAAGGCCTACCCTGCCCCAAAGTTACATCGGCACCCGAATAAGCCTTTGAACACACGTGCTGGAAAGCCACAGGAAAACCAAGTTCAAATTATTCATTTGGTACTCCCATACTGTTTGCTTATGCAATGAATGCAATGCCTGCCCTCCACCAAAGTTGCATGCACCCCAGTAAGCCTTTGTATACTTACTGGATGGCCACAGGAAAACCAAGTTCACATTATTTATTTGGTACTCCCATTCTGTTTGCTTATGCATTGAATCCAAGGCCTGTCCTGCCCCAAAGTTACACACCCAGCAATAAGCCTTTGAACCCACATACTGGATGGCCACAGGAAAACCAAGGTCACATTATTAATTTGGTACTCCCATACTGTTTGCTTATGCAATGAATGCAAGGCCTGCCCTCCACCAAAGTTACATGCACCCCAGTAAGCCTTTGTATACTTACTGGATGGCCACAGGAAAACCAAGTTCACATTATTTATTTGGTATTCCCATACTGTTTGCTCATACATTGAATGCAAGGCCTGCCCTGCCCCAAAGTTATACACACCCCAATAAGCCTTTGAACCCACGTAGTAGATGGCCACTTGAAACCAAAGTTCCAATAATTATTATTATTATGCATTTATATAGCGCCATTTATTCCATGGCGCTTTACATGTGAAAAGGGGAAATATAGACAAGTATAAAAAACACATGTAAGACAAGGGACACACAAGTACATAAGGAGAGGGGACCCTGCCCGCGATGGCTCACAGGGATGGGTGAGGATACAGTAGGAGAGGGTAGAGCAGGTTGTGTGGTGGTTCAGTAGACCGAGGATCATTGCAGGCTGTAGGCTTGTTGGAACAGGTGGGTCTTCAGGTTCTTCTTGAAGGTTTCTGTTGATGGTGAGAGTCTGATGTGTTGCGGCAGTGAGTTCCAGAGTATGGGAGAAGCACGGGAGAAGTCTTGTATGCGGTTGTGGGAAAAAGAGATAAGGGGAGAGTAGAGAGGGAGATCTTGAGACAATCGAAGGTTGCATGCGGGTAGGTATCTGGAGACCATGTCACAGATATATGGAGGAGACAGGTTGTAGATGGCTTTGTATGTCATGGTTAGAGTATTGAATTGGAGTCTCTGGGCAATAGGAAGCCAGTGAAGGGCCTGGCATAGGGGGGAGGCTGGGAAATAGGGGGGGACAGGTGGATTAGTCGGGCAGCAGAGTGTAGGATGGACTGGAGTGGTGCCAGAGTGCTAGAGGGGAGGCCAGAGAGTAGGACGTTGCAGTAGTCGAGCCGGGAGATAAGAGCATGCACTAGTGTTTTTGTGGTTTTGTGATTGAGGAATGAGCAAATCCGGGAAATATTTTTGAGCTTGATACGGCAGGAGGAGGCGAGGGCTTGGATATGTGGTTTGAAAGAGAGCGCAGAGTCGAGGATCACCCCAAGGCACCGAGCGTGCGGGACTGGGGAAAGAGAGCAGCCATTGACCTTGATGGATAGGTCTGGTGGAGGGGTAGAGTGAGATGGGGGAAAGATGATGAATTCTGTTTTGTCCATGTTCAGTTTGAGAAAGCGAGAAGAAAAGAAAGAAGGCTGAGATAGCAGGCAGATATTTCCTTAAGGCTGGTTTCACATTTGCGTTTTTTTTTCGCGGTAATTTAGCGCTAAATAGCGCATGCGTTTTTTTTCCCTATACTTTGCATGGGATGCGCTTATGTGCGCATACACATGCGTTTGTACGCGTTTTACCGCGCATGTGTTTTTTTGCGGTATGCGCTCGGGCGCACAAAATGCAACTTGTTGCATTTTTTGTGCGTCCGATTTGCCTCAAAAAAACGCATGCGCGCGCAATGCGTTTTTTTACAGCAAGACACCCATTATAAGTCTATGGTGAGCATATGTGCGCATTGGCATGCCTATGTATGCGTTTTTTTGCACATGCGTTTTTTTTTTTACCATTAGTTTAGACAATGGAATTTAGGGGTTTGGGTAAAGTTAGGGTTAGTTAAGGGGGTTTAGGGTTAGGGTTAGGGTCAGGGTTAGGGTTAGGGTCAGGGTTAGGGTTAAGTATGGTTTGGTTAAGGTTTAGGGTCAGGGTTAGGGTTAGGGTTAGGGTCAGGGTTAGGGTTAAGTATGGTTTGGTTAAGGGTTAGGGTCAGGGTTAGGGTTAGGGTTAAGGTTAGGGTCAGGGTTAGGGTCAGAGTTAGGGTTAAGTATGGTTTGGTTAAGGGTTAGGGTCAGGGTTAGGGTTAGGGTTAGGGTCAGGGTTAGGGTTAGGGTTAAGGTTAGTTAGGGTTTGGGTTAGGGTTAAGTATGGTTTGGTTAAGGGTTAGGGTCAGGGTTAGGGTTAAGTATGGTTTGGTTAAGGGTTAGGGTTAGGGTTAGGGTTAGGGTCAGGGTTAGGGTTAGGGTCAGGGTTAGGGTTAGGGTTAGGGTTAGGGTTAGGGTCAGGGTTAGGGTTAAGTATGGTTTGGTTAAGGGTTAGGGTCAGGGTTAGGGTTAGGGTTAGGGTCAGGGTTAGGGTTAGGGTTAAGGTTAGTTAGGGTTTGGGTTAGGGTTAAGTATGGTTTGGTTAAGGGTTAGGGTCAGGGTTAGGGTTAAGTATGGTTTGGTTAAGGGTTAGGGTTAGGGATAGGGTTAGGGTTAGGGTCAGGGTTAGGGTCAGGGTTAGGGTTAAGTATGGTTTGGTTAAGGGTTAGGGTCAGGGTTAGGGTCAGGGTTAGGGTTAAGTATGGTTTGGTTAAGGGTTAGGGTCAGGGTTAGGGTTAGGGTTAGGGTTAGGGTCAGGGTTAGGGTTAGGGTTAAGGTTAGTTAGGGTTTGGGTTAGGGTTAAGTATGGTTTGGTTAAGGGTTAGGGTCAGGGTTAGGGTTAAGTATGGTTTGGTTAAGGGTTAGGGTCAGGGTTAGGGTTAGGGTTAGGGTCAGGGTTAGGGTTAGGGTTAAGGTTAGTTAGGGTTTGGGTTAGGGTTAAGTATGGTTTGGTTAAGGGTTAGGGTCAGGGTTAGGGTTAAGTATGGTTTGGTTAAGGGTTAGTGTTAGGGTCAGGGTTAGGGTTAGGGTCAGGGTTAGGGTTAGTAAAGTCATGGTTTGGGTTAGTGTGAGGGGCCACCTAATGTTGGAAAAAACCGCAAACGCGGTAAAAACGCACTAAAAACGCATACAAACGCTGCGTTTTTTTCATGCATGCTCATAAAAATGCTTGAAAAAAACGCAGCAGTTGTATGCTTTTGTATGCGTTTTTCAATGCGTTTTTTTGCGGGAAAAACGCGCTGCAAAAAAAAGCAAGTGTGAAACAGGCCTTAGTCACATAAAGTTTGCCCATGAAGTGAATACAAGGCCTGCCCTTAATTTGCATGCACTCCAATCGCCCAAGGAAGAAATGTGGAGGATGGCCTCCAAAAAATGTTTTCCCAGTTTAAAGGAGCAGGTCTCCTATACTTTCAATGCCCATGCACTATGTGTATGGGCTGACAAACATTTCCCACTGGGGGCGTACACATCAACATAATGTGTCAATATTTTTTTTACAGGCATCATAAACACCCTTGAAAACAGTAATGTGTTTTCCTACACAGTTGCTGCTGGGGAGGTGCAGGTTTGTAGCAGAAATATGGCGTACGTGACGTTGGAGGAAGAGATCAGGAAAAGGGGCATGGTGACAGCGGGAAAGGGAACATACAGGATTAATAACAGGGGGGCTAGGGGAGGTATGAGATCCAGGATGCATCCTACAATTATTAGTCACTAACCCATCACCAATTACCAGAATGTGTTTGATGCCTGTCAGAAGATAGCTGTAACAGATGCGTGTCTCAAGCTAGGCCTAAAAGATGCCTGTGAAAAATTGGTTGCCAAAGACACACATTTCCATATAAAGGGTAAAGGGCAAGATGCTCTTGAGATGCTGAATTGTAGAAAGCAGCAGATCAGTGTTGGAGGACAACCAGCCACACTGATTGATGCTTGTGAAAAACTAACTTTAAAGAGGAGTGCACCTGCTGTAACTATCAACTCAACCATGGCACAAGGTTCTTCATCTTCATCCATAAATATTACCAAGACCATCAAAATGTCAAAGCCGAAAACTATTTCTTCAGGTGTAATGAACAATGTTAAAGAAGTGCGAATGAACATTGTTAACCACGAACCAGGGAAACCACAGATTTCCTCTTTACAATATATGGACGATGATGGCATTGATGATGACTTGGAACTTTCCCACATCCCCACCAAGAAGATGAAGATCATAGCTTCCAACAATGTGCAAAAAATGCTGGGAATGTCAGGAAATTCATTTTCTCTTGGGAAAACTTTACCTCTTACTAAAGTGGTACAGAATGATGCATACAGAGCTTCCACGTCTACTCAGCACGAGACTTTGCCACCTTTATTGCACCCAAAGGCTCTAACCAACATGTCATGGACACTTGTCACAAAGGGGGATAGTTCTTCAGTAGGGCCGACTCCAAAAAGTCTGTCTTTAGCCCTTCAGAAGGTAAAAAAATGACCATTAATAATTTGCATCCAAGAGTCACAGAGGAAGATATCATGTAGCTTTTATTTGTGTATGGTGCCTTGAAGCCCGCTCGCTTGTTGCGATATGGAGTTGCAGAGGTTGTGTTTATAAGAAAGGAAGATGCAGTTGGTGCCTACAAAAAATACAACAAAAGATACTTAGATGGACAACCAATGAAATGCAAGAACTAGGGTAACACACAGCAAAAACAGTTGAATCGAGGTCTAAAATGCCACAATTTATAACCCACAGATAGATGAGGTGTATGAATCATGTACCACACTGTAAAATATGTGGCCTGTATTTGTATTTTTTTACACGAAAATAGTTTCAAGAACTAGGGTAGCAAACAGCGAAAACAATTGAATGGAGGCCTGAAATGCCACAATAAGAAGCTTTCAAATAGATGAACTGTATGACAGAGATACCACACTGTAAAACTTGTGGCATGTATTTTTATTTTTTTTTACAGGAAAATAGTTTCAAGAACAAAGGTAGCACACAGCAAAAACAGTTCAATGGAGACCTGAAATGCCACAATTTGTAGCTCACAGATAGAGGAGTTTTGTGACAGAGATACCACATTGTAAAACATGTGGCCTGTATTTTTATTTTTGCAGGAAAATAGTTTCAAGAACTAGGGTAACACACAGCAAAAACAATTGAATGGAGGCCTGAAATGCCACATTTTGTAGCCCACAGATAGATGAGGAGTGTGATGGAAATAACACACTGTAAAATATGTAGCCTGTATTTTTATTTTTGCAGGAAAATAGTTTCAAGAACTAGGGTAACAGACAGCAAAAACAGTTGAATGGAGGCCTGAAACACCACAATTTGTAGCCCACAGATAGATGAGGTGTGTGTTGAGATGCCACACTGTAAAATATGTGGCCTGTATTTTTTTTTTTTTACAAGAAAATAGTTTCAAGAACTAGGGTAACAAACAGAAAAACAGTTCAGTGTAGGCCTTTAATGCCACAATTTGTAGCCCACAGATAGATGAAGATTCAGAAGGAGATTCTACACTGTTCAATATGTGGCCTGTATTTTTATTATTTTACAGGAAAATAGTTTCAAGAACTAGGGTAACAGACATGACTCATTTGACGGAGATACTACACTATCAAATATCTGGCCTGTATTTTTTTTGGCCAGTAAAATTGTGTTAATTAGTAGGCTAAGACATAACAAAAACAATTCTATGGAGGCCTGGAATGGCACAATTTTAAACACAATGATATGCAATCCGTGTGGCGGACAAAACCCCATGGAAAATATCTGCCTTGTAGCTAAATATTTTTTGGCAGCAAAATGCAGTCAATAAATTGGATAATGTAACTAGGAGGATAGCGTGCACTCAAGTCCAATGGCGAGGTGCAGGTGTAACGGACCAGTAGGTCCTATTACTGATAATAGTCAAATTCACCGCACACTCAGAGGGATTTATGCAAATAAGTGCTTATTTTATTATACAAAACATGTGGGAGCCAAACAAGAATATATAGCACGAAGTAGAAGCGATATAATAACACGACGTTTCGGCTCAGTCCGAGCCTTTATCACTTTTATCGCTGAAAATAAAAAGAAATCCATCAGAGAATGCAAATATAAAGAGAAGAAATAACAATATCATACAAAATACACACAGAATCCAAAATAATCCCAATATCTTACAGTGGTAAAAATATATACAAGATATATACAAACATACATTGCGATAGTACATGGAAAACATGAATGTATAAGGCTCAGTAAACTAGCACCATCTAAGGTAGAGTAAAAAAAGGGGGGGTTACCTGAATTGAAAGTCGGATCTTTGAATAAAGAGGAATAGAACTCCCAAGAGAATAGCCCAAGAAAGATGGCTGAAAGGAATAGTCAAAATCATGATTAGTAGACTCAAATGTGTAAATGTCCTACTGTCTCTAAAAGGGTCATGCAAGGTATCAGCACAAGGGGAGTATAGTGTGTTGCTAAAATAAAATAAAAATGCGCTATAGAGGGGATGTGATAAGTTGATCCCTGTAATAAATAATATAAAGTCCATGATGTCCATACAATCCTAGGTACGTAGTATAAAGTGCAATATAAGACAGCACCTATAAAAATAAGAGTTGCTACTTCCATGTTTAAATGATAGTATTGTTCCCATGGAAAGACATGTGCTGTAGATAGCTTGTGTCTGGCTGCTGGTTGCTAAAGTGTCCCTATAGAGCGCTACCAGAAAGAGGGGAAAGGGACCTGTGTACAATACCTGTTGATAGGGTGCTATGCAGCGGCGCTCCCACGCCTAGCTGCAGTGGCGTCATGCTGAATCCAACTGGGTTAGGTGGTTTTTATATGTGAGTCCGGTGGCAGCGCGCGACCGGAAGTGGAACCTCTGAACCGGAAGTGACGTTGCGCTGTCTAAATGTAAGCACTGCGCATGTCTAGGGACTGCACCTAAGAGCTGTATGTACACAGCGGTTGCCCTGGTGATATGCAAAGAGCGGTAGTGCTAGCATTATGTGCAGGATCTAGACTAACAGGGTATAACTTTAATAGGTTGCGGTATTAGATAGATTATGCCACCGGACTCACATATAAAAACCACCTAACCCAGTTGGATTCAGCATGACGCCACTGCAGCTAGGCGTGGGAGCGCCGCTGCATAGCACCCTATCAACAGGTATTGTACACAGGTCCCTTTCCCCTCTTTCTGGTAGCGCTCTATAGGGACACTTTAGCAACCAGCAGCCAGACACAAGCTATCTACAGCACATGTCTTTCCATGGGAACAATACTATCATTTAAACATGGAAGTAGCAACTCTTATTTTTATAGGTGCTGTCTTATATTGCACTTTATACTACGTACCTAGGATTGTATGGACATCATGGACTTTATATTATTTATTACAGGGATCAACTTATCACATCCCCTCTATAGCGCATTTTTATTTTATTTTAGCAACACACTATACTCCCCTTGTGCTGATACCTTGCATGACCCTTTTAGAGACAGTAGGACATTTACACATTTGAGTCTACTAATCATGATTTTGACTATTCCTTTCAGCCATCTTTCTTGGGCTATTCTCTTGGGAGTTCTATTCCTCTTTATTCAAAGATCCGACTTTCAATTCAGGTAACCCCCCCTTTTTTTACTCTACCTTAGATGGTGCTAGTTTACTGAGCCTTATACATTCATGTTTTCCATGTACTATCGCAATGTATGTTTGTATATATCTTGTATATATTTTTACCACTGTAAGATATTGGGATTATTTTGGATTCTGTGTGTATTTTGTATGATATTGTTATTTCTTCTCTTTATATTTGCATTCTCTGATGGATTTCTTTTTATTTTCAGCGATAAAAGTGATAAAGGCTCGGACTGAGCCGAAACGTCGTGTTATTATATCGCTTCTACTTCGTGCTATATATTCTTGTTTGGCTCCCACATGTTTTGTATAATAAAATAAGCACTTATTTGCATAAATCCCTCTGAGTGTGCGGTGAATTTGACTATTATCAATAAATTGGATAAGACACTCCAAAAAAATGTTACAGTACCACCAAAATGGCAGACTTTTCTGCACACTTAGATGTGATCCCTGGGAGGGGCAAACCAATTTAAAATAGCTGGATTTTCACACTGTACTTTGAAAATGATCTGGCTGTATTCTGCAGAGTCAACAACCAAATTCAGAAAAAAAATGTGTGCTCTGGATTGCTTTTGAATAAAATAATCAGGATTAAGATGCCAAAAAAGTTATTCCTTGCCACTGATATCTGGGGCTTTGTATATACGGTCAATATCTGTAATAGGCAGCAGACAGTAATGGAATGGACCCTCTTGCTGTATGCAATAAAGTATGCCCATAAAATGCCTGCCTGCCTAGCACTGATATCTATAGACCCACATACACTGCCTGCTGCCTAGCGCTGATATATATATAGCCACATACACTGCCTACCTACCAATACTGCAATCTATATATATCCCATAATCAGCCCTTAGAAGAATTTATAGATTTGTGTAATCAATTATGGTATACCCACACTACCTTTGAACCCCCCAAATCTGACCCTATCTCAGCAGCAACTCTCCCTACACTACCTGATCCTGGAGCTGAATGTGATGAGCAGGGTTGCGCCAGGTCTGATATAGACCTGATGACACTGTGCGGCCAGCCAATCACTGCAATACCACAATCAAGATGGCTGCGGCATTACAGTGCATGGCAGACAATCCCTGCATGCTGATTGGCGCTCTAAAGAGCGCATCGTGTCTGCATCACTACGTGTATGTGACATGCGGTGCAATGTAACCTCCTTGTCTTCCTCCTCCAATGACTGTCTTCCTCCTCCGATGACCTACTCAGCTGTGAACCTCTATGGTCATGCCAACTGGATTCTAACACCTCATCATCATTATCCTCTGTTATCACATTCCTTGCCCTTGGAGTTGTCCTCCTCCTGTTCCTGCCCTAATAGCACAGTGCTGTCTGCATAAGCCTCAGATATCGGAGTCTTATCAGGATCACCTCCCCTCAGGGGTTAATGTCTGATGATGAGTGTCAGGATGCTGCTGGGACCCTACTTCATCCTTCTCCGGATCCAAGCTAAAACAATTTTGGGCATCGGTTCAGATTTCCTCCTTCGTGAAGCTGTTGAGTAAACTTCTGATGACTATGGCATAGATGTGTGAACAGCTCTTGAGACTCACCCATCTGTTGCTCCATACAGTCAGTTGTATGGTTGGAGAGTTGGGATGCGGGTGGAAGCAAGGGGAATTTGGTTGCCAACTCTGTGGACTGTACTGGGTGTGATGTTGAGATGGAGAAAGAGGAGGAGAGGCCAATTGAAGCTGCGCTTGCCATCGGCTCAAACACATGCTCTTTCTGGGCCTCATCAACATGGCATACCGCTATGCGTCTGCCAAAGAAAGGTAGTGGAGTAGCCTGTCCAGTAACATAAGTTGTCAGATGTCTTTGCATAGGATGTGACATTGTTCGTTCACTAATACTTTCACTAACCTTACCATCTACCCCACATACACCTTGATCATGAAACCTAATTCCCCTTCCATCATGGCCTCACTTTTTCCTAGGCATGTTGCTCAGATTGTGTGGTATGAGCACAGTATTAGCAACAAAAAATTAGATTTTAAACTCTACACCACCTCTGCAAAGAGCTGAATTTCAGCAGCAGTAAATTCGAAAGGTGAAATATGGCGTGCTGTATCGCATTAATCACAGAAGAAAGAATTGTTTGAGTGTGGATGAGGCTTTTATGAGAAAGAAGATATGCTACAAACAATTTGAAAGTCAGATGTCTCTTACTGTATGACGTTAGGAACACAATAATTTTTTTGTGGCCTCTGGATCAGGCCGCTATAACACACTAGATGCTACAAACTATTTAAAAATAAGGTCCCCTACTGTATGACGTTTAGCAACAGAAAACATTTTTTGGTTATGTGCGTGAGATCTGCAGACAGCTTAATTTCAACACATCAAAATGACAAAGTGTGATAAGGCAGGCTGTCTAACTTTTCACAACTCAAAAACTATATATATATTTGTTAATGTGCATTAGGTCTGCAGACAGTTTCATATAAGCACTAAATGACAAGGTGGGAAACATTTAGCTAGTGAAAACATATTGTTTAGAAAGAAGTGAACAACACACTTCTAAGACATGTGCCTTGCTGTCTTTGTGTCCAAAAAAAAAAATGCTGGAAGGTAAATTTAACAGCCACACTGGAAACTAGCTAGCTACACTATATGACTGATATACAACTGCCTAGCTAATTAGCTAAAATCTGGGATACAGCAAGCTTTTTCTCATTTTCGCCACTGAAAAATTATTATTATTTAGAATGCTATACTCGTGCATGGAGCACAATAGAATAAGTGCACAATACACTTGTAGAACATGTGCCCTGCTGGCTTTGTCTGTGGCAAAAAAAAATGCTAGAAGGTAAATCTAACAGTCACCCTGGATACTAGTTAGCTACACTATCTGACTGATATACAACTCCCTAGCGAACTAGCTAAAATCTTGCTAACAGTGCCAGCGTCAGGAGCAGCCTCTCTGCATTGTTACAGTGTCAAAATGGAGCTAAAACAAGATGTCCACTATTTATATGGAGATGGACATGTGATTTCAGCAGTTAATGACACAAGCCGTTGTGTCAGGATATTGTGCATGTTTCATGCGCCCTGATTGGCCAGCCACAATGTGCACACAAAGTTAGGGAAAAAAATTACTGTTTACAAGAATGCCATGACTCTGACCTCTGCAAAACCCCTCCCCTCATCAAACACGTGCCAAACGCTCATGATACACCACCATTATCATTGCTAACATGCTGAAAATACTTTTGTGGCAACGCAAATATTTTTCTGCACTTTTTATCAAATGTTAGCGATTTTTAACAATTTTATAAAATTTTAATTATGTTTCCTATCACGAATCTGAATGTGCCATATTCATGCCGAATGTATGTTTGGCGATCATTTTTCGAACAAATTCGCTCATCACTACCCAGGACCTTAGCTCTGCAAGGCTGCAGTGCTAACCACTGAGCCACCATGCTGCCCTAATACAGCTGAGGTTGCTTGATTTCAGAACTCAACAAACTTATATTGATGAACTCTCTTGTGGATAGTTAATCAATTTAGAGGTAATGGAAAAACATTGACTCTGCTAGTGTTTTTTTTGTCCAACTGAAGTGATACAAAAAGATTTATTCTTCCCCTTCCTGCAGACATTGGTGAGAGTTTCCTTCATCTGTTCTATACCGTGATTCAGTGCTACAACTTCCACCTTGAAATTACTTGGCATCTCTAACGCCATGTTAGACCCCCTTTGCACATCCAATTAAAAAAATGCATGCATGAGACAGTCCATTTTTACTATCCATGTGACTTTCTGTTGGCTGTCCATGAGTACATGCATACCATCCATTTGCCATCCGTGTGCATGTGTGTTCCATACATATGCAATCTATGTGACATCCTTGTGCCGTCAGTGTGAAAAGTACAGGAATAGAATGCTGAAAAGAAATTAGATTTTTATGTTTTAAAGATGTGCAAATGCAACAGATAGTTGGTAGAGCTTTCAATTAAGGCAAAAGAGTAAAATATTAATTGAAAAAAAAATGTCGGTTCTCCCTATTTTTTTTTTTAAACCAGCAAATGTAAAGCAACAGCTGTGAGCTAACATTATCAGCCTGGGAAGGAGTTTGACAACTGGGTCCTTCCCAACCTAAATATTCCTGCCCACAGCAACCCAAGAAGAGGCGCATCACATGAAATACTCCATATCTGACACTTTGCCTTGGCTCTTCCCAATTTCCCTGGTGCTTTGACATTCAGAGTAATGGTTTTTGGGGTTGATGTCACCTGTGATGTCAAAAGTCACAGACTGCATCAAGCCCTTGTGTTAATAATGGAGAGTTGTCTATCAGACAGCCCATTAATAACCTACTGATCAAAAGAAAACATGGAAACAAAAAACAATTTAGTGAAATAAACACTCCCCCACACTTTCCCTGTGTTAAGGTTGGTGAATTGCACTAAATTAAAATAAATTATAACGTGCAATCACAACTCGGGGTCCACCATGCAGAGATGTTTAACCTGCTGCTAGTGTGAACAAATGACTGAAAACTAGTGAACACTCTTTGTTAAAAGCACACAGAGTGAACGGGACACAGAGTACCAAGCTCAGCTAACCACTGAGCGGCACTAAAAAATATAGATACCAAGCTCAGCTAACCACCGAGCAGCGATGAAAAATAGGAAGTTTGCAGTACTCTATTAAACCCGCAGGGAATAAGCACGTGGGTTGAGCTTTCCCCGCAACTGACTTATGTTAACCGCACATGTAGCTCAGACAGATGCTAAGTCAAGCGGAAGGCAAAATCTACACTGCCTATCTGAAGCTGACCAGTGCTAAACACACAAAAGCAAACAGACAGATCAGTAGAGTATCCACCCACACACACCAAAACACAAATGATGACTTTTATGCACTAGGCTCCACCTCAAACACACCCAGATGGATGGGACGTCACCTGTGGGCCAATCTGGTGCTGCCACATCACCAAAGCAATCAGCATCCGAGCACCAATGAGAAGGCGCTATATCACGGACATGCTCAGTAAGATGATTTCTGGACTCCAGGGGGTAGGGCTGCCTCTGTATACCACTGGTTACCATAGACTTTAGCTGGTTACCAAAGACTATAGAGCCAGCAGTAACCACATGGACACTACAAAACAAGCAACAATCCCTTTGGCTGGGCCTGAATGGGAGACCGCAGAGACAGATAAGGCTTGGGATCTATCCCATGCAGCAGAAGAATCCAGGTGCCTAATACACTGGTTCATCACTTTATAAAAAAATGACAAAAATCGCACTCAGATGCACTATAGTCCACATAATCTGACATAGTCTAGCGATACGGAAGAACTGAAGCTATGTCTATAGCATTGCCTACAGCCACTTTCTGATCCTGTTATATGAGACACATCAATTCTAAAAAGTGGTGATGACTAGAGTTGAGCGAAACGGGTCGAAAAAATTCAAAAGTCGCCGACTTTTGGCAAAGTCGGGTTTCATGAAACGAAACCCGACCCTAGGATGAGGTCGGCCACGAGGTTGGCGACTTACGCGCCAAAGTCGCGTTTCAAAAGTTTGTTTTGCGCTCTTTTTCAGCCAATCAGGATCCACGGACACTGTGGGCAACGTGATGACATAGGCACGGGTCACCACCATCTTTCAGAAGGGCATGCAAGTGATTGGCTTGCTTTGGTGGGCGTCACAGGGGGTATAAAAGGGCGTGCACGCCGACCGCCATCTTACTTCTGCCGATCTTAGCATAGGGAGAGGTTGCTGCTGATTCTGTAGGGAGAGCGTTAGGCAGGGAAGAAGACAAAAAAACTGCTTCTGCTGCTAGCGATTTGGCCTGCACAACACACCAGTCACTGTGTGTGCAGTGCAAGGGGAGGCTATATAGTGGTGTATCAGTGGTGTTGGTTGTTGGGCTGCCTTCTAAGGATTCCTGACAGGCTGGCATTGCTGTTTACCCACTGCTCCGCAAACTGCTTTTTTAAAAGCAATCCAATCTCCCTTATCCTCTAGTCACTTTGGTCACAGCTGCGCCATCGAGCCTGTCACATAGCGCTCAGATATTCATTGGGCCTCAAACTGCTTTTTTAAAAGCAATCCCAATTTTTTTTTTTGTCCTGCTGGGAAGAAAAAAAAACTGCTTCTGCTGCTGATAGCAATTTGGCCTGCACAACACACCAGTCACTGTGTGTGCAGTGCAAGGGGAGGCTATATTGTGGTGTATCAGTAGTGTTGGTTGTTGGGCTGCCTTTTAAGGCTTCCTGACAGGCTGGCATTGCTGTTTACCCACTGCTCCGCAAACTGCTTTTTTAAAAGCAATCCAATCTCCCTTATCCTCTAGTCACTTTGGTCACAGCTGTGCCATCGAGCCTGTCACATAGCGCTCAGATATTCATTGGGCCTCACACAATCCAAAAGTGTCCAGTGTCCAAAAGTGTGTGCAGAGATTCAAAATCTCCCTTATCCTCTAGTCACTTAGGTCACAGCTGTGCCATCGAGCCTGTCTCATAGTGCTCAGATATTCATTGGGCCTCACACAATCCAAAAGTGTCCAGTGTCCAAAAGTGTGTGCAGAGATTCAAAATCTCACTTATCCTCTAGTCACTTAGGTCACAGCTGTGCCATTGAGCCTGTCACATAGCGCTCAGATATCAGTGGGCCTCACACAATCCAAAAGTGTCCAGTGTCCAAAAGTGTGTGCAGAGATTCAAAATCTCACTTATCCTCTAGTCACTTAGGTCACAGCTGTGCCATCGAGCCTGTCACATAGCGCTCAGATATCAGTGGGCCTCACACAATCCAAAAGTGTCCAGTGTCCAAAAGTGTGTGCAGAGATTCAAAATCTCACTTATCCTCTAGTCACTTAGGTCACAGCTGTGCCATCGAGCCTGTCACATAGTGCTCAGATATCAGTGGGCCTCACACAATCCAAAAGTGTCCAGTGTCCAAAAGTGTGTGCAGAGATTCAAAATCTCACTTATCCTCTAGTCACTTAGGTCACAGCTGTGCCATCGAGCCTGTCACATAGCGCTCAGATATCAGTGGGCCTCACACAATCCAAAAGTGTCCAGTGTCCAAAAGTGTGTGCAGAAATTCAAAATCTCCCCTGTCCTATAGACACCTTGTACCTTGTTTTACATACTATATAGTTTGTTGGATTTTGTCTACATTTCTACCAAAAATGAGGAAGGCTGGTGGAAGAGGCCATGGAATTGGGCGGGGGTTGGCAGCTGGTAATGATGGTGTTGGTGGTGGATCTGATGGTAGTGGCAAGAGCAAAATAGGACCGAATGCAGGAGGTGTTGAGCCTGCGTCATCGTCTGGCTACATAAGGCCTCGAACGCTTAGTTTTCTAGGAGTTGGCAAACCGCTTTTAAAGCCAGAGCATCAGGAAAAAGTTTTGTCTTACATTGCTGACTCAGCCTCCAGCTCTATCGCCTCCTCTTCTTCAGTTGTAAAAAGTAAAAGCACTGAGTCGTCATTGGAGGCTCATGTTCATGAACCACACCTTTCCTTGTGTCCTTCACCCCAACCAAGATTGAAGGATGACGCAGGCCATACTACTGATTACTCCATGGAGCTGTTTTCACATACCATGCCTGGATTATCAAGTGAAATGGTGAATTACCCAGGCCAAGATGAATCTGACATGGAGTGCACTGATGCACAGTCGCTGATGGATGATTCTGCTGGTACATTCACTCAGAGCACTACATTGCCCTCGCAGTGTACAGAGCCAGATTCTGACCATGATGAGACTCAGGTGCCCCTTCCCGCACACTATACCACCATACACGGTGACACAGAGGAAGGTGCACATGACATAGAAGAGGAGGTGATGGATGACCCAGTTGATGACCCAGATTGGCTTCCATTGGGGGAAGAGGGTGCTGCTTCCAATAGCTCAGATGAGGAGCATCCACAGCAGACATCGACATCGCAACAGCTGTTATCTGGCAGGCCCGGAGCACTCCAAAGACAGGTTCCAAACATCAAAAGAGTTGCTGGACAGCTTGTCCAGAGGGTCAAAAGATCACAGCGTGCTAGGCCGCAAAATGTCTGCCAAAGTAGGAAGAGTGCAGTGTGGCACTTTTTTGAACAAAATCCTCATGATCAGGCCAAGGTTATCTGTAAGAAGTGCGCAAAGACCTTTAGCCGAGGGAAAAATCTGAAAAATTTGAATACCAGTTGCATGCTTAGACATTTAACCAGCATGCACTTGCAAGCGTGGACACAACACCAAACCTCAAGTGCCACATGTGCAACTGATCACAACGAAGGTAGTCAGCAACGCTACATTGTTTCCCCCACTGTAAGCCCACCGGTTAGCACAGCAGCAAATGTTGAGGTGTCGTTGCAAGGCCACAGCAGTCAGGGAATCCCACTGTTATATCAACGAAAGACTGATTCTAGGCCATCAGAAAGAACACCAACTCCATCACCATCATCAACCCTCTCTCAGTCCGCCCTGTCCACCGCTACTTCCACCATATGCAGCTCTCAAGTCCAGCTCACCCTCCCAGACACTATGAGTAGGTCAAGAAAGTACTCAGTCTCTCATCCGCGTACACTGGGTTTGAACGCCCACATTGCCAAACTAATCTCGTTTGAGATGATGCCCTTTCGGTTGGTGGAAAGCACAGCTTTCCGCGAACTCATGGCCTATGCAGTACCACGCTATGACCTACCCAGTCGCCACTTCTTCTCTCGCAAATCCATCCCAGCCCTCCACCATCATGTGAAAGACCGCATTGTCCATGCACTCAAGCAGTCAGTGAGCGGAAAGGTGCACCTCACTACTGATGCATGGTCCAGTCGGCATGGCCAGGGCCGTTACGTGTCCATCACTGCACACTGGGTTAATGTGGTGGATGCAGGGTCCACAGGGGACAGCGGTGGTGGGACAGTGCTGCCTAGCCCACGGTATAGGAAACAGTTGGCTGTAGGCGTTCCACCCTCCTCCTCCTCCTCCTCCAGAAGCGAAAGCTCGTCCACAGAGCGCAGTCGTACGAGCACTCCATCTGCAGCTGCCACTGTTGCACACGATGTGTCCCCCTATTGAGCAGCTAGTGGAAAGCGTCAGCAGGCTGTGTTGCAGATGATGTGTTTGGGCGACAGACATACTGCCGAGGTGCTGGCCGAGTACTTGAAGCGACAAACTGAGTCATGGCTGGGCAGTGTACATCTTGAGGCAGGCAAGGTAGTTAGTGATAACGGCCGTAATTTTGTGGCAGCCATAGCCCTTTCAAAACTCAGCCACATACCTTGCTTGGCTCACACCTTGAACCTGGTGGTGCAGTGCTTCCTCAAAAATTATCTGGAGTTAACAGCCATGCTCCAGAAGGTGCGAAGACTGTGCGCGCACATCCGCCGGTCGCCTGTACACTCCGTTCGTATGCAGAAGCTACAGCGATTGCTCCACCTTCCCAACCACTGCCTCATTATCGACATTGCAACAAGGTGGAACTCCACCCTGCACATGGTGGAGCGGCTGTGCGAGCAGAGGCAGGCCATAATGCATTTGTGGGAGGATACACGGCCAGGCACTTTGAGAGCAGACATGGAGTTGACAGGTGTGCAGTGGTCGAAGCTGAAAGACCTCTGTAAAGTCCTTCAGTGTTTTGAGGAATGCACACGGCTGGTAAGCGCAGACGACGCCATCCTAAGCATGAGCATCCCACTTATGCGTCTGCTCATGCAAACTTTGACGCACCTTAAGGAGCAGGCGTCTGCAGCCAATGTTGATGAGGAGGAAGAGGAGGAGGGAATCCTTGATGACATTCTGCCATTGTCTGCTCAGGGACCTCTCCTGGACGAGGTGGAGGAAGAAGAGGAGGAGGATGATGATGGGGATGATTACTTAGGGGAGGAGGATGCATCTCGTGGGGCAAGTGAAAATGTTGGCGTGGCAAGGTCTGGTACAGGGTTTGTGCGTGACTGGAGGGATGTGGATTTGACAGAAAGTGCTCCTCCATCCAGCACTCGCAGTGCATCATTGACACCGGGAACATTGGCCCACATGTCAGATTATGCCTTGCGGATCCTAAAAAGGGTCCCTCGCATTGCCAAAATGATGAACGATGACGACTACTGGTTGGCCAGCATCCTGGATCCACGCTATAAAGGCAAATTACAAAACATCATGCCACAGGAGAACCTTGACCTAATATTGGCTAATAAACAAGCAACTCTGGTAAATCGGTTGCTTGAGGCATTACCAGCACACAGCAGCGGTGATGGTTCTCACATGAGCCGTACGGGCCGGGGGCAGCTTGGCAGAGGTGTTCGTGGTGCACACAGCAGAAGTGGCGTTGGAGACAGGGGTTTCATGACAATGTTGTGGACTGATTTTTCAAATACCGCTCACACAACTGGTAATACTGCATCGATGGAAAGAGACAGGAGACCGCAGTTGTCAACCATGGTTACAAACTACTTTTCCTCCCATATCGATGTTCTCCCACACAGGTCATTCCCCTTTGACTATTGGGCCGCTAAACTGGACACCTGGCCTGAATTGGCCCAATATGCCTTACAGGAGCTCGCTTGCCCAGCTGCAAGTGTGCTATCGGAAAGAGTCTTCAGTGCAGCTGGATCAATCCTGACAGAAAAAAGGACCCGTCTGTCAACCCAAAATGTGGATGATCTAACCTTCATTAAAATGAACCATGCATGGGTTTCCAAGGATTTTGTCCCACCTTCCCCTGATGACACATAGGGTGACAGAAAAATGGCTTGCTTTGGTCCACCTCTTCCTGGGACTTGACCTATTTCGCCTTTTGCATCAGCTGAATGTCCAACATCAACATATGCCACTTTCTAAAACTCCCTAACTGTGCTGCCTCCCCCCCCATGGCCGGGGTCACCACCTAGCGCACGACACCGTTCGAGTGCCGTTGCCCTGGACAGGTGGGTAAGCCGACTCTTGGGTGCGGGCACTGGCACAGGGTCCCTCATAGTGCAATCAAGTGTCTCTGACGGTGGTGGTGCACACCCGCCGTCAGACACACCGCTGTACTATGAGGGGCCCAGTGCCAGTACCGATGCCCACGAGTGGGCCCCCCTTGCTTGGGCAGGGCCCCAGCATTTGCAATCTTTACCTCTCCCTGCTCCTCCGCTGTGTAATCTGGGCCGTCAAATCCATACTGTGCCTGACACCGTCTGAGCCTGCCTCCTGAGACATATATTTTGAATGTGTACGCTATCCATACATGTTATCCGGGGATACGGTACCCTTTCTAACCTTTGTGCAATCACGTGCAATCCATACTGGGCCTAACACCGTCTCAGCCTGCCTCCTGAGACATATATTTTGAATGTGTACGCTATCCATACATGTTATCCGGGGATACGGTACCCTTTCTAACCTTTGTGCAATCACGTGCAATCCATACTGGGCCTAACACCGTCTGAGCCTGCCTCCTGAGACATATATTTTGAATGTGTACGCTATCCATACATGTTATCCGGGGATACGGTACCCTTTCTAACCTTTGTGCAATCACGTGCAATCCATACTGGGCCTAACACCGTCTGAGCCTGCCTCCTGAGACATATATTTTGAATGTGTACGCTATCCATACATGTTATCCGGGGATACGGTACCCTTTCTAACCTTTGTGCAATCACGTGCAATCCATACTGGGCCTAACACCGTCTGAGCCTGCCTCCTGAGACATATATTTTGAATGTGTACGCTATCCATACATGTTATCCGGGGATACGGTACCCTTTCTAACCTTTGTGCAATCACGTGCAATCCATACTGGGCCTAACACCGTCTGAGCCTGCCTCCTGAGACATATATTTTGAATGTGTACGCTATCCATACATGTTATCCGGGGATACGGTACCCTTTCTAACCTTTGTGCAATCACGTGCAATCCATACTGGGCCTAACACCGTCTGAGCCTGCCTCCTGAGACATATATTTTGAATGTGTACGCTATCCATACATGTTATCCGGGGATACGGTACCCTTTCTAACCTTTGTGCAATCACGTGTAATCCATACTGGGCGTGAGAACGGCTGGCGAGCTGTTAAGCAAGCTACAGCACCTGTGGTTTGCACACGTAAGTTTTTCATTTTTTCAGGAATGACGGTTAGGCCTAATTCCGGAACTGCAGTTGACCTGCACTTACTGGGAAATCATTGTTCGCGGGTAATAATTGTAATCAGTGATCCCCATCACTAACGTTGTTCAGCGGGTTATCTGCACCTGTAAGCGACAAACGCTGGCCTTTTCAGTGTAGCGCACATGCAGCCACGGACATGTAAGGGCATGACACACCAGTTATTGCCCAATCTCATGTTCCAGAGCCTCACGTGTCCCTCTAATAAGCCGGACTCGGACCGCGGGGCATGACGGAGTCTCGTTCATTAACGGAATAAAGCTTGCAATGTGTGCATCTGTTCTGTAGCTGGCATGGTTGAGGTTTCCCAGGTGGAGTCGAATTTAACCGTAGGCTCCACTCCTGGTGGTGCCCTTCTGGACATTCCTTTAAGGTTCAGCTTTGCAACCATACTGCCCACGTAAAACAAACAATTTGCCTTCATGAACGCTGTTTGGAGGGTCATGACTCGTGGGAATAACGCCGCCCAATCAGTTAACCTGCTAGAGAGATCCTTCGTTGCTCCCAAGCATGACATCACACTCCCTAGGAGGAAGGTAATGCCACTGTGGCGACCGTACTCCTGGGGGCGACACAAGTGCACTGATGCCCAGCCACTGCTCGATGAATCTGCTGGTACATTGACCCAGACCACTACATTCCCCTCGCACGCTACACGGCCTGAATCTGACCCTGATGAAACTCAGGTTACCCTTCCCATATACAGTTCCATCTTACACGGTGACAAAGAGGAAGCTGCAGATGAAAGTGCAGGTTCGGCCCACCCGCCATCAGACACACCACCGTACTATCAGGGGCCCTGTGCCAGTGCCGTCGCCAACGAGTGGGCCCCCCCTGCTTGCTCAGGATCACAGCACTTGCAAGGTTGAAATACTGTGCAGTGAGATGGAAGATGGGGACGACGAGGAGTCCAGACTAGTACAGGGATTTCCTAGCGAGGAGACTTATTTGATTGTTTTCAATGTTGGGACAGCAATTTTTGGGGAGCACGTTACTCTGGAGAATGATAGATGGGGCCCACCATACACTGGAACATTACATTCCAAAGGTGGACATCAGACACTGGAGCAGCATTTACAGGGCCCATTATACACTAGAGCATTAGAAATGGGGCCCATTATGTTTGGAGCATTATTTGGGCCCATAAGACAGTGGAGCTTCATCCATGGGGACAAACATATACTGTAGCATTATGTGGAGCTCATCATATACTGTTTCAAACATTATATGGGACCAATGATTCTGTATGGAGAAATAGATGGGCCTTGTCATGAGCTGTAAAAAGTGAAGTATTTTTCATTGTACTATACCGCTATTTCTCTGCCGTATCGGAGCATGATGAGTTTTGGTATGTGTTAAAGGGGCGCTCTTTCGCCCAGGGCACATGAAAACCTGGAGCCAGCCCCCCCCCCCACAACTTTATCCAAACAACCCCCATTTTTCAGTGTGTAACTTGTATTATGAAGTTAATTAAGGTTGACAAGCTTAAGTAAGAAGAATTGATGCTTTTGGCATTCAAATGGGCACTGTAGGTGTGTTTCCTGTCCTCCTCTCACTGCCGACTTTTATTCCCCATTGACTTACATTGGGTTTCGTGTTTCGGGACGACCCCGACTTTTCCCTATAATCGGACGATCTTGCTCGACCCGACTTTTGGAAAAGTTGGGTTTTACGAAACGAAACGCGACCCTAAAAAACCAAAAGTCGCTCAACTCTAGTGATGACAGTAACATTACCACTATCCAGACACTCCTAGGTCAAGATGTGCTCTGCGAGACTCGACATCTGTGAATAGCATTAACGCTAGTGATGTCACCACTTTTCAGAATTGCCGAGTGCCACACAGCCATCATCAGCTGGGAATGAGGCGGGCTCAGCATTTGAACCCACATTAAAGTCAGGGACACGACATGTGATGTAAATTTGCATCATATGCTGTGAAGGGGTTAAAATGATTATTCTCAACTTGTGTCTTGAACAGCATACAGCTTTCTAGCCTCTTTACCTCCTTGTTGCAAAAGGGAGGACAATCCTGACTCAGTAGTTTTATCCTTCTGCTGAGTTTCTGCCTGCTAATCTGATACATTAATGACATGACATGGCCTTTGAATTGTCACATGGCTCAGGAAAGTGAGAGCAGTAATTAGTAGAATAATTCTTGGAAATTGCTGATATTGTGGGCCATGGCTCATAATTTTGCAAGACTAATAAAATGTCAGAAACTGAGAAGAAGGGGGAGAGATTTGAGCTCCTACATGCTTTTTATAAATCAATGGGCTGGAACATTTACTCTTCATCCTAGAATGTAACTAATGTGCATACTCGGACAGACTCTGGTTTTTGATCTCCTTGACTATAAGTTGTAACCTTTGTAAGATAAACGCTCACATAGCAGGAAAATGATAGCAGATAGAAAAAAGAAAATCAATTGCAAACTTACTCATTGTCATATTGTCTAGCTAATCATACCAATTTTCTACCATGAGAATACCCTCTTAATGGGGCTTTATCAAAATGTGTAATTAGCTTAATAGAATGTGTGGTGCACATGACATGACATGGAAACTTGTGATAGCACCAGAAATTGGAGTAGCCACAAACCAACAAGCAACGAACAAAAATATCAATTTTATTAGAATTTTTCTTTTAAATTGTAAACCACATACAATCTCAAGGTCTAGTAAGGAGGAAACATTGAAAAATGCAAGGTTAGGTAAAACCCAATATTGGATATGGGAGCAATAAATTGGAGCCCCAACATATATGCCTAAATCAGCAACAAGTACATAACAAGTAAGGGGCCTTAGCATCAAAATATGTGTAGGTTCAAGATTCAAAGTAGAAATCAAAGGTGCTTACCCACAGTGTCACCAGACCACAAGCACTCTCTTTTTTTGATTTGCACTTGCATTTGCTGCAAATTTTAGCACATATGCTGGGGATCCCATCTGTTGCTCACATATTGGATTTTGCCTATTTTTTCATGTTTCCTTCTTACTATGCCTTGAAATTGTATATGGTTTATAATTTAACCCCTTCACTACCAAGGGTGGTTTGCACGTTAACTCCTGGGCCAATTTTTACAATTCTGATCACTGTCCCTTTATGAGGGAATAATTTTGAAACGCTTCCATGGATCTCGGTGATTCTGACACTGTTTTCTCGTGACATATTGCATTTCATGTTAGTGGTAAAATTTCATTCAAATAACTTGTGTTTATTTGTGAAAAAAATGGAAATTTGGCGACAATTTCTCAATTTTCCAAATTTGAATTTTTATGCTCTTAAATCACAGAGATACGGCACACAAAAAACTTAATAAGTAACATTTCCCACATGTCTACTTTACATGAGCACAATTTTGGAACTACATTTTTTTTTGTTAGGAAGTTATAAGGGTTAAAAGTTGACCAGCGATTTCTCATTTTTGCAACACCATTTTATTTTTACGGACCACATCACATTTGAAGCCACTTTGAGGAGTCTACATGATAGAAAATACCCAAAAGTGACACCATTCTAAAAACTGCACCCCATAAGGTGCTCAAAACCACATTCAAGAAGTTTATTAACCCTTCAGGTGCTTCACAGGAATCTTTTGAATATTTTTTAAAAAATGAACATTTAATTTTTTTTCACAAAAAAAATATTTCAGGTTCAATTTTTTTTATTTTACCAATGGTAACAGGAGAAATTGGACTGCAAAAGTTATTGTACAATTTGTCCTGAGTACGCTGATACCTGATATGTGGGGGGGAACCACTGTTTCGGTGCATGGCAGAGCTCAGAAGGGAAGGAGCGCCGTTTGACTTTTTCAATGCAAAATTGGCTGGAATTCAGATCGGACGCCATGTCACATTTGGAGAGCCCCTGATGTACCTAAACAGTGGAAACCCCCCACAATTGACCCCATTTTGGAAACTAGACCCCCCAAGGAACTTATCTAGATATGTGGTGAGAACTTTGGACCCACAAGGGCTTCACAGAAGTTTATAACGTACAGCAGTACAATTAAAAAATCATATTTTTTCCACAATTTTTATTTTCCCAAACGTAACAGGACCCTAAAAGTTATTGTGTAATTTAACCTGAGTACGCTGATACCCCATATGTGGGTGTAAGCGACTATTTGGGCGCATGGCAGAACTCGGAAGGGAAGCAGCGTCATCATTTGACGTTTTTGGCCGGAATTGAGATCGGACACCATGTGGTATTTGGAAAGCCCCTGATGTACCAAAACAGTGGAAACACCCCACAAATGACACCATTTTGGAAACTAGACCCCCCAAGGAACTTATCTAGATGTTTGGTGAGCACTTTTAACCCCCCAGTGATTCACAGAAGTTTATAATGCCCGGGCGTTAAAATGAAAAAATCATATTTTTTCCACAAACATGATCATTTAGTCCCTAATTTTTTTATTTTCCCAAGGGTACCAGGAGAATTTGGATCCCAAAAGTTGTTGTCCAATTTGTCCTGAGTACGCTGATACCTCATATGTGGGAGAAAACTACTGTATGGGCACACGTCGGGGCTCGGAAGGGAAGTAGTGACGTTTTGGAATGCAGACTTTGATGGAATGGTCTGCGGGTGTCATGTTGCCTTTGGAGATACCCTGATGTACCAAAACAGTGGAAACCCCCCACAAATGACACCATTTTGGAAACTAGACCCCCTAAGCAACTTATCTAGATGTGTGGTGAGCACTTTGAACCCCCAAGGGCTTCACAGAAGTTTATAATGCCCGGGCGTGAAAATAAAAAAGTCTTATTTTTTTCCACAAAAATGATATTTTTGTCCCCAATTTTTTATTTTCCTAAGGGTAACAGGAGAAATTGGACCCCAAAAGTTGTTTTGCAGTTTGTCCTGAGTAGGCTGATATCCTATATGTGGGAGTAAAACACTGTTTTGGCACACGGCAGAGCTTGGAAGGGAAGGAGCGCCGTTTGACTTTTTCAACGCAGAATTGGCTGGAATTGAGATCAGACGCCATGTTGCGTTTGGAGAGCACCTGATGTGAGCAAACAGTGGAAACCCCCCAATTCTAACTCCAACTTAACCCCAACACACCCCTAACCCTAATCTCAGCCCTAACCCTAGCCCTAACCCTAACCCTAATGGGAAAATGGAAATAAATACATTTTTTTTAATTTTATTATTTTTCCCTAACTAAGGGGGTGATAAAGGGGGGTTTACTATTTATGGCGGTTTTTATGTTTGGCAGCTGTCACACGCTAAAAGACGCTTTATATTGTAAAAATAGTTTTTGCATCATCACATATTGAGAGCTATAATTTTTCCATATTTTGACCTACTGAGTCATGTGAGGTCTTATTTTTTGCGGGACGAGTTGACGTTTTTATTGGTACCATTTTCGGGCACGTGACATTTTTTGATCGCTTTTTATTCCGATTTTTGGGATGCAGAATGAACAAAAACCAGCGTTTCATGAATTTCTTTTGGGGGGGTGCATTTACACCGTTCTGCGTGCGGTAAAATTGATAAACGGTTTTATTCTTCGGGTCAGTACAGTTACAGTGATGCCTCATTTATGTCTTTTTTTATGTTTTAGCGCTTTTATGCAATGAAAACAATTTTATATAAAAAATAATTATTTTTGCATCGCTTTATTCTGCGAGCTATAATTTTTTTTTTCGCTGATGATGCTGTGTGGTGGCTCGTTTTTTGCGGGACAAGATGACGTTTTCAGCAGTATGATGGATATTTATATGCGTCTTTTTGATTGTGCGTTATTGCAGTTTTTGTTCGGCGGTATGATAACAAATCATTATTTTTTGTTTCGTTTTTTATTTTTATTTTTTAAGGGGTTACCTAAAGAGGTTAACAAATGGGACAGTTTTATAGGGTGGGTCGTTACAGACGCGGCGATACCAAATATGTGTACTTTTATTGTTTTTGTTTTTTTATTTCCAAAAAATGAATTTATTAGGGAATATTTTTTTTTTTAATTTATTTAGCGATTTTGTAAAATTATTTTTACATTTTTTTTTTAACTTTATACATTGTCCCAGGTGGGACATCACTGTCCTTTGACAGATCGCTGATCTGTCACATCACAGATCACTGTGACAGATCAGCAGTCTGTCACAGGCAGTGCTGCAGGCTTCCTCCTAGCCTGCGCTTTCCAGGCATGCGGAAGCCAGCTCCCTGCAGGCCCCCGAAGGACCCGTCGCCATATTGGATCCGGAGACCTGCAGGGAAGGAGCCCCCCACAGCAGCGCTGCACATTGCGCTGCTGTGGGGGGCTCAGGGAAGCACGGAGGGAGCCCCCTCCCTGCCGATGCTTCCCTTTAGCCCCCGGTACACCGCGATCGTGTTTGATCGTGGTGTGCCGGGGGTTAACGTGTCAGGGATGGTCCGTGACCGCCCCTGACACAATGTGCCGGGTGTCAGCTGTGATAATCAGCTGAAACCCGGCTGTGATCAGCGGCGCTCACCACGTGGGCGCCGCTGATCGCTATGACGTAATATTCCGTCCATGGGAATTAGGTCCCAGGTCACATGGACGGAATATTACGTCCATTGTAGGAAAGGGGATAAAAATGCATTTTTCTAATAAACTTGGTATTGTTTAATCGTTGCTTGGTGATTTGTGGCTACTCCAATTCCTGGTGGTATCACAAGTTTTCAATATGCATAGGAGTACTCCACCGCTTTTTCTTTTCAGTAAAATATAGTAAGAGCACCATGAAATATTGTGGATATGTTCTCAACCTGAATACATGATCTGTGCTTTTTGAATATTGTTATAGCTCACATCATATGCACCAATTATGGTGCATTACCTTGCTCTTCCCAATTGCCCTGGTGTGGGGGTAATGGTAATAGGGGTTGAAATCCACTGTGATTTGTCAAAAATTACAGCTGACATCAAGGCCTGGGATTAGTAATGGACAGGTGTGTATCAGTTACCCTTATTACTCACCCAGTAATAAAGAAAAATCACACCCACAAAAATTTTTTGTTTGAATAAAGAATCCCAGACATTATCCATGGTTATCCAATTTATTGAGAAAAAAAAAAATATAAAAAGCTGAGTGTATAGCCCCGCCCACTCCTCATTGCCACATTCACTATAATATCCCACATTATCACTTCAGCCAGAGCTACTGGACAACAACCCCTAATATCCCACATCATCCCATCAGCCAGAGCCACCGGACTACTACCTCTAATATCCCACATCGTCCCATCAGCCAGAGCCACTGGACTACTACTCCTAATATCCCACATCGTCCCATCAGCCAGAGCCACCGGACTACTACCCCTAATATCCAACATCATCCCATCAGCCAGAGCCACCGGACTACTACCCCTTATATCCCACATCATTCTCGTCAGCCAGAGCCACCAGACAACTACCACTAATATCCCATATCATCCGATCAGCATGGGGTCAGAACCAAAGTGCTAAGTGGAACAGTCCTATCTTCCATACCGGGGATCCCTTAAAGAGAGGCCTGGTGTCAGAACCAGAGCGCTGAGTGGATTTGCCCTGACTTCCATACCAATTGTCCCTTTAATAAAAGCCTGGGGTGAGAATCAGAGTGCTGAGGGATTTACCATAACTTCCATACTGGAGATCCCTTTAAAATAGGCCTGGGCTCTGTACCAAAGTTCAGAGTGGATTTGCCCTCACTTCATTACTGAGGATTCCTTTAAGAGGGGCCTTGGGTCAGAACCAGAGCGCTGAGTGGATTTGCCCTAACTTCCATACCAGGGATCCCTTTAAGAGAGCCTGGGATCAGAACCAGAGCGCTGAGTGGATCTGCCCTGACCTGACTTGTATATCAATGATCCCTTTAATAGAACCCTGGGGTCAGAATCAGAGAACTGAGGGATTTGCCCTAACTTCCATACAGGAGATCCCTTTAAGAGAGCCTGGGGTCAGTACCAGAGCATTTGAAGGCAATTGCCCTGACTTCCATACCGGAGATCCCTTTAAGAAAGGCCTGGGGTCAGTACCAAAACGCAGAGTGGATTTACCCTAAATTCCATACCATTGATCCCTTTAAGAGAAACTGGGGTCAGAATCACAGAGCTGAGTGGAACGGTCCTAACTTCCATACCGGAGATCCCTTTAAGAGAGGCCTGGGGTCAAAACCAAAGCACTGGATGGATTTGCTTGGGCTTCCATACCAATGATCCCTTTAAGAGGGAAGATGTGCCTATATGATGGAGGATGTGTGATGTGTATATGGGCACAGAAGGGGGGATTCATTTCTGTCATGTGCTCGCTGCTCCTTTTTGGGGGGCAGACAATGGCTGGGAGCTTATGTTCCCAGGGATGCTAGATTTCTCCCACCATGTCAGTGTCTGCTGAGGTGTTGTCAAGTGGGAAAACTTGCTCATAGCAACCAATCACAGCTCAACTTCTTTTAACCAGCTCTGGTGAAACGAGAGATGCTTAGTGAGTGGTTGCAAGGAAAACTGTTGCTCATAGTAACCAATCATAGCTCAGCTTCCTTTGAACAGCTCTGTTGAAATGAAAGATGCTTCGTGATTGGTTGGTGATACACACATACACACACATTCAATTTTATATATAGAGATAATGCGTTGAGAACAATAAAACATAAAAATGATCAATGTACATCAAAATTAATATCCCATTGAGGGCTGGATTAGGAATGATACTCAAAATCAAAGTGGAAAATCAAATAACAGGCTGATCTAACTTCAGTAGAAATGCCACAAGATAGGGTGATGATGCTCAGTAGTGTATGTGGCCTCCACATTTCTGTATGACCTCCCTACAATGCCTGGGTATGTTTCTGATAAGGCAGTGGATGTTCTTCTGAGGGATCTCCTCCCAGACCTGATTTAAAATATCAGTCCTACTGCAATGTATGTGGTGCAGCGTGGTGTTAGTGGATGGAACGAGACATGATGTCCCAGATGTGCTTGATTGGATTCAAGTCTGGGGAATGGGCAGGCCAGTCCATTCCATCAATGCCTTCATCATGAAGGAACTGCTGACACACTTCAATCACATGAGACCAACAATTGTCATGCATCAGTAGAAACCCAGGTTCCACTGTACCTGCATATGGTCTCACAGTGGCTCTGAGGATCTCATCCCGGCAGTTAATGGCAATCAGGGCACCTCACATAACGACATCGCTAGCATCAATGCCTTCATCATGAAGGAACTGCTGACACACTTCAATCACATGAGACCAACAATTGTCATGCATCAGTAGAAACCCAGGTTCCACTGTACCTGCATATGGTCTCACAGTGGCTCTGAGGATCTCATCCCGGCAATTATTGGCAATCAGGGCACCTCTGGCAAGCACATGGAGGATGTATGGCCCTGCAAAGAAAAGCCTCCTCACAACATTGCTGACCGATTGCCATACAGATCATTCTGGAAGATGTTACAGGCAGCAGAACACTTGTCTCGAGACTCTGTCACATCTTTCACATGTGCATCAGCCCTCAAACGTGAAGAGCACAGGGCGCAAATGTTGAATCTGCCAATCTTGGTGTTCTTTGGCAAATGCCAATCGCCCTGCATGGTGTTGGACTGTAAGCCAGATTACAAGCAAACAGGTCACAGGTGAGGATGTTACCTTTAGTAGCCATTCAAATCCATTTGTGTCAACTTCTGTGCATGTTATCAGTAGAGTTGAGCGACTTTTGGTTTTTTAGGGTCGCGTTTCGTTTCGTGAAACCCGACTTTTCCAAAAGTCGGGTCGAGCAAGATCGTCCGATTATAGGGAAAAGTCGGGGTCGTCCCGAAACACGAAACCCAATGTAAGTCAATGGGGAATAAAAGTCGGCAGTGAGAGGAGGACAGGAAACACACCTACAGTGCCCATTTGAATGCCAAAAGCATCAATTCTTCTTTCTTAAGCTTGTCAACCTTAATTAACTTCATAATACAAGTTACGCACTGAAAAATGGGGGTTATTTGGCTACAAACTGTGGGGGGGGAGGGCTGGCTCCAGGTTTTCATGTGCCCTGGGCGAAAGAGCGTCCCTTTAACACATACCACAACTCATCATGCTCCGATACGGCAGAGAAATAGCGGTATAGTACAATGAAAAATACCTCACTTTTTACATCTCATGACGAGGCCCATCTATTTCTCCATACAGAATCATTGGTCCCATATAATGTTTGAAACAGTATATGATGAGCTCCACATAATGCTACAGTATATGTTGGTCCCCATGGATGAAGCTCCACTGTCTTATGGGCCCAAATAATGCTCCAAACATAAAGGGCCCCATTTCTAATGCTCTAGTGTATAATGGGCCCTGTAAATGCTGCTCCAGTGTCTGATGTCCACCTTTGGAATGTTCCAGTGTATGGTGGGCCCCATCTATCATTCTCCAGAGTATAGTGCTCCCCAAAAATTGCTGTCCCAACATTGAAAACAATCAAATAAGTCTCCTCGCTAGGGAATCCCTGTACTTGTCTGGACAGGTGCTGTAGCTTGCTTAACAGCTCGCCAGCCGTTCTCACGCCCAGTATGGATTACACGTGATTGCACAAAGGTGAGAAAGGGTACCGTATCCCCGGATAACATGTATGGATAGCGTACACATTCAAAATATATGTCTATACAGCATGAGGCAGGCTCAGATGGTGTTAGGCCCAGTATGGATTGCACGTGATTGCACAAAGGTTAGAAAGGGTACCGTATCCCTGGATAACATGTATGGATAGCGTACACATTCAAAATATATGTCTATACAGCATGAGGCAGGCTCAGACGGTGTTAGGCCCAGTATGGATTGCACGTGATTGCACAAAGGTTAGAAAGGGTACCGTATCCCTGGATATCATGTATGGATAGCGTACACATTCAAAATATATGTCTCAGGAGGCAGGCTCAGACGGTGTTAGGCCCAGTATGGATTGCACGTGATTGCACAAAGGTTAGAAAGGGTACCGTATCCCTGGATAACATGTATGGATAGCGTACACATTCAAAATATATGTCTCAGGAGGCAGGCTCAGACGGTGTTAGGCCCAGTATGGATTGCACATGATTGCACAAAGGTTAGAAAGGGTACCGTATCCCCGGATAACATGTATGGATAGCGTACACATTCAAAATATATGTCTATACAGCATGAGGCAGGCTCAGATGGTGTTAGGCCCAGTATGGATTGCACGTGATTGCACAAAGGTTAGAAAGGGTACCGTATCCCTGGATAACATGTATGGATAGCGTACACATTCAAAATATATGTCTATACAGCATGAGGCAGGCTCAGACGGTGTTAGGCCCAGTATGGATTGCACGTGATTGCACAAAGGTTAGAAAGGGTACCGTATCCCTGGATATCATGTATGGATAGCGTACACATTCAAAATATATGTCTCAGGAGGCAGGCTCAGACGGTGTTAGGCCCAGTATGGATTGCACGTGATTGCACAAAGGTTAGAAAGGGTACCGTATCCCTGGATAACATGTATGGATAGCGTACACATTCAAAATATATGTCTATACAGCATGAGGCAGGCTCAGACGGTGTTAGGCCCAGTATGGATTGCACGTGATTGCACAAAGGTTAGAAAGGGTACCGTATCCCTGGATAACATGTATGGATAGCGTACACATTCAAAATATATGTCTCAGGAGGCAGGCTCAGACGGTGTTAGGCCTAGTATGGATTGCACGTGATTGCACAAAGGTTAGAAAGGGTACCGTATCCCCGGATAACATGTATGGATAGCGTACACATTCAAAATATATGTCTATACAGCATGAGGCAGGCTCAGACGGTGTTAGGCCCAGTATGGATTGCACGTGATTGCACAAAGGTTAGAAAGGGTACCGTATCCCTGGATAACATGTATGGATAGCGTACACATTCAAAATATATGTCTATACAGCATGAGGCAGGCTCAGACGGTGTTAGGCCCAGTATGGATTGCACGTGATTGCACAAAGGTTAGAAAGAGTACCGTATCCCTGGATAACATGTATGGATAGCGTACACATTCAAAATATATGTCTCAGGAGGCAGGCTCAGATGGTGTTAGGCCCAGTATGGATTGCACGTGATTGCACAAAGGTTAGAAAGGGTACCGTATCCCTGGATAACATGTATGGATAGCGTACACATTCAAAATATATGTCTATACAGCATGAGGCAGGCTCAGACGGTGTTAGGCCCAATATGGATTGCACGTGATTGCACAAAGGTTAGAAAGGGTACCGTATCCCTGGATAACATGTATGGATAGCGTACACATTCAAAATATATGTCTATACAGCATGAGGCAGGCTCAGACGGTGTTAGGCCCAGTATGGATTGCACGTGATTGCACAAAGGTTAGAAAGGGTACCGTATCCCTGGATAACATGTATGGAAAGCGTACACATTCAAAATATATGTCTCAGGAGGCAGGCTCAGACGGTGTTAGGCCCAGTATGGATTGCACGTGATTGCACAAAGGTTAGAAAGGGTACCGTATCCCCGGATAACATGTATGGATAGCGTACACATTCAAAATATATGTCTCAGGAGGCAGGCTCAGACGGTGTCAGGCACAGTATGGATTTGACGGCCCAGATTACACAGCAGAGGAGCAGGGAGAGGTAAAGATTGCAAATGCTGGGGCCCTGCCCAAGCAAGGGGGGCCCACTCGTGGGTGTCGGTACTGGCACTGGGCCCCTCATAGTACAGCGGTGTGTCTGACGGCGGGTGTGCACCACCACCGTCAGAGACACTTGATTGCACTATGAGGGACCCTGTGCCAGTGCCCGCGCCCAAGAGTCGGCCTACCCACATGTCCAGGGCAACGGCACTCGCACGATGTCGTGCGGTAGGTGGTGACCCCGGCCATGGGGGGGGAGGCAGCACAGTTAGGGAGTTTTAGAAAGTGGCATATGTTGATGTTGGACATTCAGCTGATGCAAAAGGCGAAATAGGTGAAGTACCAGGAAGAGGTGGACCAAAGCAAGCCATTTTTCTGTCACCCTATGTGTCATCAGGGGAAGGTGGGACAAAATCCTTGGAAACCCATGCATGGTTCATTTTAATGAAGGTTAGATCATCCACATTTTGGGTTGACAGACGGGTCCTTTTTTCTGTCAGGATTGATCCAGCTGCACTGAAGACTCTTTCCGATAGCACACTTGCAGCTGGGCAAGCGAGCTCCTGTAAGGCATATTGGGCCAATTCAGGCCAGGTGTCCAGTTTAGCGGCCCAATAGTCAAAGGGGAATGACCTGTGTGGGAGAACATCGATATGGGAGGAAAAGTAGTTTGTTACCATAGTTGACAACTGCTGTCTCCTGTCACTTTTCATCGATGCAGTATTACCAGTTGTGTGAGCGGTATTTGAAAAATCAGTCCACAACATTGTCATGAAACCCCTGTCTCCAACGCCACTTCTTCTGTGTTCACCACGAACACCTCTGCCAAGCTGCCCCCGGCCCGTACGGCTCGTGTGAGAACCATTACCGCTGCTGTGTGCTGGGAATGCCTCAAGCAACCGATTTACCAGAGTTGCTTGTTTATTAGCCAATATTAGGTCAAGGTTCTCCTGTGGCATGATGTTTTGTAATTTGCCTTTATAGCGTGGATCCAGGATGCTGGCCAACCAGTAGTCGTCATCGTTCATCATTTTGGCAATGCGGGGGTCCCTTTTTAGGATCCGCAAGGCATAATCTGACATGTGGGCCAATGTTCCCGGTGTCAATGATGCACTGCGAGTGCTGGGTGGAGGAGCACTTTCTGGCAAATCCACATTCCTCCAGTCACGCACAAACCCTGTACCAGACCTTGCCACGCCAACATTTTCACTTGCCCCACGAGATGCATCCTCCTCCCCTAAGTAATCATCCCCATCATCCTCCTCCTCCTCCTCTTCTTCCTCCACCTCGTCCAGGAGAGGTCCCTGAGCAGACAATGGCTGAATGTCATCAAGGATTCCCTCCTCCTCTTCCTCCTCATCAACATTGGATGCAGACGCCTGCTCCTTAAGGTGCGTCAAAGTTTGCATGAGCAGACGCATAAGTGGGATGCTCATGCTTAGGATGGCGTCGTCTGCGCTTACCAGCAGTGTGCATTCCTCAAAACACTGAAGGACTTTACAAAGGTCTTTCAGCTTCGACCACTGCACACCTGTCAACTCCATGTCTGCTCTCAAAGTGCCTGGCCGTGTATCCTCCCACAAATGCATTATGGCCTGCCTCTGCTCGCACAGCCGCTCCACCATGTGCAGGGTGGAGTTCCACCTTGTTGCAATGTCGATAATGAGGCGGTGGTTGGGAAGGTGGAGCAATCGCTGCAGCTTCTGCATACGAACGGAGTGTACAGGCGACCGGCGCATGTGCGCGCACAGTCTTCGCACCTTCTGGAGCAGGGCTGTTAACTCCGGATAATTTTTGAGGAAACACTGCACCACCAGGTTCAAGGTGTGAGCCAAGCAAGGTATGTGGCTGAGTTTTGAAAGGGCTATGGCTGCCACAAAATTACGGCCGTTATCACTAACTACCTTGCCTGCCTCAAGATGTACACTGCCCAGCCATGACTCAGTTTGTCGCTTCAAGTACTCGGCCAGCACCTCGGCGGTGTGTCTGTCGCCCAAACACATCATCTGCAACACAGCCTGCTGACGCTTTCCACTAGCTGCTCGATAGGGGGACACATCGTGTGCAACAGTGGCAGCTGCAGATGGAGTGCTCGTACGACTGCGCTCTGTGGACGAGCTTTCGCTTCTGGAGGAGGAGGAGGGTCGAACACCTACAGCCAACTGTTTCCTATACCGTGGGCTAGGCAGCACTGTCCCACCACCGCTGTCCTCTGTGGACCCTGCATCCACCACATTAACCCAGTGCGCAGTGATGGACACGTAACGGCCCTGGCCATGCCAAATGGACCATGCATCAGTTGTGAGGTGCACCTTTCCGCTCACTGACTGCTTGAGTGCATGGACAATGCGGTCTTTCACATGATGGTGGAGGGCTGGGATGGCTTTGCGAGAGAAGAAGTGGCGACTGGGTAGGTCATAGCGTGGTACTGCATAGGCCATGAGTTTGCGGAAAGCTGTGCTTTCCACCAACCGAAAGGGCATCATCTCAAACGAGATTAGTTTGGCAATGTGGGCGTTCAAACCCAGTGTACGCGGATGAGAGACTGAGTACTTTCTTGACCTACTCATAGTGTCTGGGAGGGTGAGCTGGACTTGAGAGCTGCATATAGTGGAAGTAGCGGTGGACAGGGCGGACTGAGAGAGGGTTGATGATGGTGATGGAGTTGGTGTTCTTTCTGATGGCCTAGAATCAGTCTTTCGTTGATATAACAGTGGGATTCCCTGACTGCTGTGGTCTTGCAACGACACCTCAACATTTGCTGCTGTGCTAACCGGTGGGCTTACAGTGAGGGAAACAATGTAGCATTGCTGACTACCTTCGTTGTGATCAGTTGCACATGTGGCACTTAAGGTTTGGTGTTGTGTCCACGCTTGCAAGTGCATGCTTGTTAAATGTCTAAGCATGCAACTGGTATTCAAATTTTTCAGATTTTTCCCTCGGCTAAAAGTCTTTGCGCACTTCTTACAGATAACCTTGGCCTGATCATGAGGATTTTGTTCAAAAAAGTGCCACACTGCACTCTTCCTACTTTGGCAGACATTTTGCGGCCTAGCACGCTGTGATCTTTTGACCCTCTGGACAAGCTGTCCAGCAACTCTTTTGATGTTTGGAACCTGTCTTTGGAGTGCTCCGGGCCTGCCAGATAACAGCTGTTGCGATGTCGATGTCTGCTGTGGATGCTCCTCATCTGAGCTTTTGGAAGCAGCACCCTCTTCCCCCAATGGATGCCAATCTGGGTCAACAACTGGGTCATCCATCACCTCCTCTTCTATGTCATGTGCACCTTCCTCTGTGTCACCGTGTATGGTGGTATAGTGTGCGGGAAGGGGCACCTGAATCTCATCAGGGTCAGAATCTGGCTCTGTACACTGCGAGGACAATGTAGTGCTCTGAGTGAATGTACCAGCAGAATCATCCATCAGCGGCTGTGCATCAGTGCACTCCATGTCAGATTCATCTTGGCTTGGGTAATTCACCATTTGACTTGATAATCCAGGCATGGTATGTGAAAACAGCTCCATGGAGTAATCAGTAGTATGGCCTGCGTCATTCTTCAATCTTGGTTGGGGTGAAGGACACAAGGAAAGGTGTGGTTCATGAACATGAGCCTCCAATGACGACTCAGTGCTTTTACTTTTTACAACTGAAGAAGAGGAGGCGATAGAGCTGGAGGCTGAGTCAGCAATGTAAGACAAAACTTTTTCCTGATGCTCTGGCTTTAAAAGCGGTTTGCCAACTCCTAGAAAACTAAGCGTTCGAGGCCTTATGTAGCCAGACGATGACGCAGGGTCAGCACCTCCTGCATTCGGTCCTATTTTGCTCTTGCCACTACCATCAGATCCACCACCAACACCATCATTACCAGCTGCCAACCCTCGCCCAATTCCATGGCCTCTTCCACCAGCCTTCCTCATTTTTGGTAGAAATGTAGACAAAATCCAACAAACTATATAGTAATGTAAAACAAGGTACAAGGTGTCTATAGGACAGGGGAGATTTTGAATTTCTGCACACACTTGTGGACAGTGGACACTTTTGGATTGTGTGAGGCCCACTGATATCTGAGCGCTATGTGACGTGCTCGATGGCACTGCTGTGACAAAAGTGACTAGAGGATAAGGGAGATTTTGAATATCTGCACACACTTTTGGACACTGGACACTTTTGGATTGTGTGAGGCCCACTGATATCTGAGCGCTATGTGACAGGCTCGATGGCACTGCTGTGACAAAAGTGACTAGAGGATAAGGGAGATTTTGAATTTCTGCTCACACTTGTGGACAGTGGACACTTTTGGATTGTGTGAGGCCCACTGATATCTGAGCGCTATGTGACAGGCTCGATGGCACTGCTGTGACAAAAGTGACTAGAGGATAAGGGAGATTTTGAATTTCTGCACACACTTGTGGACAGTGGACACTTTTGGATTGTGTGAGGCCCACTGATATCTGAGCGCTATGTGACAGGCTCGATGGCACTGCTGTGACAAAAGTGACTAGAGGATAAGGGAGATTTTGAATATCTGCACACACTTTTGGACACTGGACACTTTTGGATTGTGTGAGGCCCAATGAATATCTGAGCGCTATGTGACAGGCTCGATGGCACTGCTGTGACAAAAGTGACTAGAGGATAAGGGAGATTTTGAATATCTGCACACACTTTTGGACACTGGACACTTTTGGATTGTGTGAGGCCCACTGATATCTGAGCGCTATGTGACAGGCTCGATGGCACAGCTGTGACAAAAGTGACTAGAGGATAAGGGAGATTTTGAATTTCTGCACACACTTGTGGACAGTGGACACTTTTGGATTGTGTGAGGCCCACTGATATCTGAGCGCTATGTGACAGGCTCGATGGCACAGCTGTGACAAAAGTGACTAGAGGATAACGGAGATTTTGAATTTCTGCACACACTAGTGGACAGTGGACACTTTTGGATTGTGTGAGGCCCACTGATATCTGAGCGCTATGTGACAGGCTCGATGGCACAGCTGTGACAAAAGTGACTAGAGGATAAGGGAGATTGGATTGCTTTTAAAAAAGCAGTTAGCGGAGCAGTGGGTAAACAGCAATGCCAGCCTGTCAGGAAGCCTTAGAAGGCAGCCCAACAACCAACACCACTGATACACCACTATATAGCCTCCCCTTGCACTGCACACACAGTGACTGGTGTGTTGTGCAGGCCAAATTGCTAGCAGCAGAAGCAGTTTTTTTTTCTTCTCAGCAGGACAAAAAAAAAAAATTGGGATGGCTTTTAAAAATGCAGTTTGCGGAGCAGTGGGTAAACAGCAATGCCAGCCTGTCAGGAAGCCTTAAAAGGCAGCCCAACAACCAACACCACTGATACACCACTATATAGCCTCCCCTTGCACTGCACACACAGTGACTGGTGTGTTGTGCAGGCCAAATCGCTAGCAGCAGAAGCAGTTTTTTTGTCTTCTTCCCTGCCTAACGCTCTCCCTACAGAATCAGCAGCAACCTCTCCCTATACTAAGATCGGCAGAAGTAAGATGGCGGTCGGCGTGCACGCCCTTTTATACCCCCTCTGACGCCCACCAAAGCAAGCCAATCACTTGCATGCCCTTCTGAAAGATGGTGGTGACCCGTGCCTATGTCATCACGTTGCCCACAGTGTCCGTGGATCCTGATTGGCTGAAAAAGAGCGCAAAACAAACTTTTGAAACGCGACTTTGGCGCGTAAGTCGCCGATCTCGTGGCCGACCTCATCCTAGGGTCGGGTTTCGTTTCATGAAACCCGACTTTGCCAAAAGTCGGCGACTTTTGAATTTTTTCGACCCGTTTCGCTCAACTCTAGTTATCAGGCCAAATTCACCAGGGTATATGAACTTTTCATCAGGGTCATTTGTATGTTTTGGGTTGTCATTATGATTTAGAAAACAATAAATGGCTTCACCCAACTACTAACTATGAGTGGAGAAAAAGGTTTGGTGTTTTCATTGATACTCTCTGAAAAAAGGCCAAGAAAACAAAAATTCTGACGGGTTTGTAAACTTTTGAGCACAACTGTATATACAGTTGAAAACAGAAGTTTACATACGCTATATAAAAAAAATATGCATGTTTTTCTCAATATCTTAAATGAAATCAGAATAAACCTTCCTCATTTCAGGTCAAATAGGATTACCATAATTATTGATATTTGCCAAATGCCAGAATAATGCGATAGAGAGAATGTTTTAAGGCATTTTTATTACTTACTGCAAAGTCAAAAGTTTAGATACATTTCATTGGAATTTTGTACCATTGACCTTAAACTGAATGACTTGGGTCAAACGTTTTGGATATCCTTCCACAAGCTTCTCACAATAGTTAGTCGGAATTTGGGCCCATTCCTCTTGACAAAACTGGTGTAAATGATCCAGGTTTGTAGGTCGCCTTGGTTGCACCTGCCTTTGCAGCTTTGCCAATAAATTCTCAACAGGATTCAGATCAGGGCTTTGTGGTGACCACTCCAAAAAAAATATTTTGCTATCTTTAAGCCACTTTGCTACCATTTTGACAGTATGCCTCAGGTTATTGTCCATTTTGAAGACCCATTTCCTCCCATGCTTTAACTTCCTGGCTGATGTATTGAGCTGTTGCATCAGTATTGCCACATAATCTTCTTTCCTCATGATGTCATCTATTTTGTGAAGAGCACCAGTCCCTCCTGCAGCAAAACAACCCCACAACATGATGCTGACACCCCGTTTTTCACAGTTGGGATGGTGTTCTTAGGCTTCCAAGTTTCTCCCTTTTTCCTCCAAACGTAAAGATGGTCATTATGGCCAAAAAGTTCAGTTTTAGTTTCACCAGACCACAGGACATATCTCCAAAAATTAACATCTTTGTTCCTGTGTGGATTTGCAACTACTAATCTGACTTTTTTATGTTTCTTTTGGAGTAATGGCTTCTTCCTGGCATAGTGGACTTTCAGCCCATGTTAGTACAGTACTTGCTTCACGGTGGATATTCAGACAATCTTATCAGCTTCCGCCATCATCTTCACAAGGTATTTTGATTATGTCCTTGGGTTGATATGCACATGTTGGACCAAAGCATATTTATCTCTGGGACACAGAATCCACATCCTTCCAGAGTGGTAAGATGGCTGGTTATTCCCATCTTGTTTATGCTTGCATATAATTGTTTGAACAGATGAACAAGGCACCTTCAGGTATCTTGAAATTGTACCCAAGGACGAGCCAGACTTGCGCAAATCCACAATTTCCTTTGTGATATCTTGGCTGATTTCTTTAGACTTGCCCATGATATTACACAAAGAAGCAGTGTGCTTCAGGTGTTCATTAAAATAAATCCACAGGTGTGTCTCTAATTAACTCAGATGTTTCCAAAAACTAATCAGAAACTTCCAAACATATGACATCATCATATGGGCAGTCCAGAATTGTTTGAAGGCGCAGTAATCTTAAGCCCCCGTCTCACATAACGGCATCGCTAGCGAGATCGCTAAAGCGTGACCGATTTTGTGACACAACAGTGATCTCGCCTGCAATCTCACTACATGTGACACGTAGCGGCGACCGGCCCCCCTGCTGGATATCGCTAATCGTGCTCGAATGTCCTGGGCCAATTTTTCATTGTCGGTGTCCCGCTGGCCAGCACGCATCGCTGTGTTTGACCCAATGAGCGACCTCGTTGACGACGCAGAACTTAGGAACACAGGCTGGAGTCGTTCAGAGAAGCTGCTGTGTGACAACGTACCAACGACAGCCGAGGAACGCTGGATGGTTGCTGCGTCGCTGAAGAGATCTGCCTGTTTGGCAGCTAACTAGCGACCATTTAGCGAGGCAGCAGCAATCATTACCAGGTCGTATCATTGTCGGGATCGCTAGTGTGTCGCTAAGTGAAACGGGACCCTAAGTCTATGTAAACTTTTCACTTGCAGGAAGTAATAAAAATGCTTTAAAATATTCTCTCTCTCGTTATTCCAGCATGTGGCAAATATTAATAAATATGGTAATCCTAATTGACCTACAACGGGAAAAGTTTTTTCTGATTTCATCTCAGTTATTGAGAAAAATTTGCATATTTGTCTTTTTATATTATGTATGTAAATTTCTGGTTTCAACTGTAATATCTAATATATAAAGCTCAAAGTGTGTATGTATGTATGTATGTGTGTATGTCCGGGAAATGCATCCACACAATCGCAGCTACAGCCACAAAATTTGGCACAGTCACACGTCTAGACCCCGAGAGCGTCCTAAGCTATGTTATGAGGCGAAATTTTAACCCCGCGCGTTCCAATTTACCAAACAATTTTGCCCCTATCTACAAAAAGTGTGTGCGTGTCAAGCCCTGCCCCTCTTTATGATGTCATAATGCCCCTATTTGCATAATGGGGAAACAGTGTGTGCGCGCCCCTCATTATGATGTCATAATGGTTGCCATGGCGACGCTGATGTCATCATAGTTGCAAGCCCCGCCGCTCATTATGATGTCATAATGGTTGACTATGGGATGGAGGATGTGTGATGGGTATATGGGCACTGGACTATGGGATGGCGGATATGTATGATGGGTATATGGGCACGGGACTATGGGATGGAGGATATGTATGATGGGTATATGGGCATGGGACTATGAGATGAAGTATGTGTGATGGGTATATGGGCACGGGACTATGGGATGGCGGATATGTATGATGGGTAAATGGGCACGGGAATATGGGTTGGAGTATATGTATGATGGGTATATGGGCAAGGGACTATGAGATGAAGGATGTGTGATGGGTATATGGGCACTCGACTATGGGATGGTGAATATGGATGATGGGTATATGGGCATAGGACTATGGGATGGAGGATATGCATGATGGGTATATGGGCATGGGACTATGGGATGGAGGATATGTATGATGGATATATGGGCACGGGACTATGGGATGGCGGATATGTATGATGGGTATATGGGCACGGGACTATGGGATGGAGGATATGTATGATGGGTATATGGGCATGGGACTATGGGATGGAGGATATGTATGATGGATATATGGGCACGGGCCTATGGGATGGAGGATGTGTGATGGGTATATGGGCACGGGACTATGGGATGGCGGATATGTATATGGGCACGGGACTATGGGATGGAGGATGTGTGATGGGTATATGTATGGGCACTGGACTATGGGATGGAGGATATGTATGATGTGTATATGGGCATGGGACTATGGGATGGCGGATATGTATGATGGGTATATGGGCATGGGATTATGGGATGGAGGATATGTATGATGGGTATATAGGCACGGGCCTATGGGATGAAGGATGTGTGATGGGTATATGGGCACAGGACTATGGGATGGCGGATATGTATATGGGCACGGGACTATGGGATGAAGGATGTGTGATAGGTATATGGGCACTCGACTATAGGATGGAGGATATGTATGACGGGTACATGGGCACGGGACTATGGGATGGCGAATATGTATAATGGGTATATGGGCATGGGACCATGAGATGAAGGATGTGTGATGGGTATATGGGCACTCAACTATGGGATGGCGAATATGTATGATGGGTATATGGGCATGGGACTATGGGATGGAGAATATGTATGATGGGTATATGGGCATTGGACTATGGGATGGAAAATATGTATGATGGGTAAATGGGCATGGGACTATGGGATGGAGGATATGTATGATGGGTATATGGGCACGGGACTATGGGATGGAGGATAATTATAATTTGCTATAACTAACCACAGTTAGTTACTATGCCCTGGCAGCGCCGGGCTCTTCAGCTAATATATACACTGTATATATTTATATATACGGTATATATATATTAGTGTGTCCGTAAAGTCATGGTGCACTTTTGACCAGTCACAGGAAAGGGCAACAAAAAAAAAATATACATATATACTAGCTGAAGAGCCCGGCGCTGCCTGGGCATAGTAACTAACTGTGGTTAGTTTTAACAAATTATAATTATTCTCCATCCCATAGTCCCGCGTAGTTGAGCGACTTTTACTTTTTTAGGGTCGAGTTTCGTTTCATGAAACCCGACTTTTCCAAAAGTCGGGTCGAGCAAAATCGTCCGACTATAGGGAAAAGTCGGGGGTCCGACCGAAACACGAAACCCAATGTAAGTCAATGGGGAATTAAAGTCGGCAGTGAGAGGAGGACAGGAAACACACCTACAGTGCCCATTTGAATGCCAAAAGCATCAATTCTTCTTACTTAAGCTTGTGAACCTTAGTTAACTTCATAATACTAGTTACGCACTGAAAAATGGGGGGTATTTGGCTAAAGTTGTGGGGGGGTAGGGCTGGTTCCAGGTTTTCATGTGCCCTGGGCGAAAGAGCGCCCCTTTAACACATACCACAACTCATCATGCTCCGATACGGCAGAGAAATAGCGGTATAGAACAATGAAAAATACTTCACTTTTAACATCTCATGACGAGGCCCATCTATTTCTCCATACAGAATCATTGGTCCCATATAATGTTTGAAACAGTATATGATGAGCTCCACATAATGCTACAGTATACGTTGGTCCCCATGGATGAAGCTCCACTGTCTTATGGGCCCAAATAATGCTCCAAACATAATGGGCCCCATTTCTAATGCTCTAGTGTATAATGGGCCCTGTAAATGCTGCTCCAGTGTCTGATGTCCACCTTTGGAATGTTCCAGTGTATGGTGGGCCCCATCTATCATTCTCCAGGGTATAGTGCTCCCCAAAAATTGCTGTCCCAACATTGAAAACAATGAAATAAGTCTCCTCGCTAGGGAATCCTTGTAGTAGTCTGGACTCCTCGTCGTCCCCATCTTCCATCTCACTGCACAGTATTTCAACCTTGCAAGTGCTGTGATCCTGAGCAAGCAGGGGGGGCCCACTAGTTGGCGACGGCACTGGCACAGGGCCCCTGATAGTACGGTGGTGTGTCTGACGGCGGGTGGGCAGAACCTGCACTTTCACCTGCAGCTTCCTCTTTGTCACCGTGTAAGATGGAACTGTATATGGGAAGGGTAACCTGAGTTTCATCAGGGTCAGATTCAGGCCGTTTAGCATGCGAGGGGAATGTAGTGGTCTGGGTCAATGTACCAGCAGATTCATCGAGCAGTGGCTGGGCATCAGTGCACTTGTGTCGCCCCCAGGAGTACGGTCGCCACAGTGGCATTACCTTCCTCCTAGGGAGTGTGATGTCAAGCTTGGGAGCAACGAAGGATCTCTCTAGCAGGTTAACTGATTGGGCGGCGCTATTCCCACGAGTCACGACCCTCCAAACAGCGTTAATGAAGGCAAAGTGTTTATTTTACGTGGGCAGTATGGTTGCAAAGCTGAACCTTAAAGGAATGTCCAGAAGGGCACTCCAGGAGTGGAGCCTACGGCGTAATTTGACTCAACACGGGCAACCTCAACCATCCAGCAACAAAAAAGATGCACACATTGCAAGCTTAATTCCGTTAACGAACGAGACTCCGTCATGCCCCGTGGTCTGAGTCCGGCTTACTAGAGGGACACGCGAGGCTCTGGCACGTGAGATTGGCCAATAACTGGTGTGTCATGCCCTTATATGTCCTTGGCTGCATGTGCGCTACACTGAAAAGGCCAGCGTTTGTCGCTTACAGGTGCAGATAACCCGCTGAACAATGTTAGTGATGGGGATCTGGGATTACAATTATTACCCGCGAACGATGATTTCCCAGTAAGTGCAGGTCAACCGCAGTTCCGGAATTAGGCCTAACCGGCATTCCTGAAAAAATGAAAAACTTATGTGTGCAAACCACAGGTGCTGTAGCTTGCTTAACGGCTCGCCAGCCGTTCTCAGGCCCAGTATGGATTACACGTGATTGCACAAAGGTGAGAAAGGGTACCGTATCCCCGGATAACATGTATGGATAGCATAGTGTACACATTCAAAATATATGTCTATAGATCAGGAGGCAGGCTCAAACGGTGTCAGGCCCAGTATGGATTACACGTGATTGCACAAAGGTGAGAAAGGGTACCGTATCACCGGATGACATGTATGGATAGCATAGTGTACACATTCAAAAGATATGTCTATAGATCAGAAGGCAGGCTCAGACGGTGTCAGGCCCAGTATGGATTACACGTGATTGCACAAAGGTGAGAAAGGGTACCGTATCACCGGATAACATGTATGGATAGCATAGTGTACAAATTCAAAATATATGTCTATAGATCAGGAGGCAGGCTCAGATGGTGTCAGGCCCAGTATGGATTACACGTGATTGCACAAAGGTGAGAAAGGGTACCGTATCACCGGATAACATGTATGGATAGCATAGTGTACACATTCAAAATATATGTCTATAGATCAGGAGGCTGACTCAGACGGTGTCAGGCCCAGTATGGATTTGACGGCCCAGACTACACAGCGGAGGAGCAGGGAGAGGTAAAGATTGCAAATGCTGGGGCCCTGCCCAAGCAAGGGGGGCCCACTCATGGGCATTGGTACTGGCACTGGGCCCCTCATAGTACGGCGGTGTGTCTGACGGCGGGTGTGCACCACCACCGTCAGAGACACTTGATTGCACTATGAGGGACCCTGTGCCAGTGCCCGCGCCCAAGAGTCGGCCTACCTACCTGTCCAGGGCAACGGCACTCGCACGGTTTCGTGCGCTAGGTGGTGACCCCGGCCATGGGGGGGGAGGCAGCACAGTTAGGGAGTTTTAGAAAGTGGCATATGTTGATGTTGGACATTCAGCTGATGCAAAAGGCGAAATTGTTCAAGTCCCAGGAAGAGGAGGACCAAAGCAAGCCATTTTTCTGTCACCCTATGTGTCATCAGGGGAAGGTGGGACAAAATCATTGGAAACCCATGCATGGTTCATTTTAATGAAGGTTAGAAAATCCACATTTTGGGTTGACAGAGGGGTCCTTTTTTCTGTCAGGAATGATCCAGCTGCACTGAAGACTCTTTCCGATAGCACACTTGCAGCAGGGCAAGCGAGCTCCTGTAAGGCATATTGTGCCAATTCAGGCCAGGTGTCCAGTTTAGCAGCCCAATAGTCAAAGGGGAATGACCTGTGTGGGAGAACATCGATATGGGAGGAAAAGTAGTTTGTAACCATAGTTGACAACTGCTGTCTCCTGTCACTTTCCATAGATGCAGTATTACCAGTCCACAACATTGTCATGAAACCCCTGTCTCCAGCGCCACTTCTGCTGTGTGCACCACGAACACCTCTGCCAAGCTGCCCCCGGCCCGTACGGCTCGTGTGAGAACCATCACCGCTGCTGTGTGCTGGGAATGCCTCAACCAACCGGTTTAGCAGAGTTGCTTGTTTATTAGCCAATATTAGGTCAAGGTTCTCCTGTGGCATGATGTTTTGTAATTTGCCTTTATAGCGTGGATCCAGGATGCTGGCCAACCAGTAATTGTCATCGTTCATCATTTTGGCAATGCGGGGGTCCCTTTTTAGGATCTGCAAGGCACAATCTGACATGTGGGCCAATGCTCCCGGTGTCAATGATGCACTGCGAGTGCTGGTTGGAGGAGCACTTTCTGGCAAATCCACATCCCTCCAGTCACGCACAAACCCTGTACCAGACCTTGCCACGCCAACATTTTCACTTGCCCCACGAGATGCATCCTCCTCCCCTAAGTAATCATCCCCATCATCATCCTCCTCCTCCTCTTCTTCCTCCACCTCGTCCAGGAGAGGTCCCTGAGCAGACAATGGCTGAATGTCATCAAGGATTCCCTCCTCCTCTTCCTCCTCGTCAACATTGGCTGCAGACGCCTGCTCCTTAAGGTGCGTCAAAGTTTGCATGAGCAGACGCATAAGTGGGATGCTCATGCCTAGGATGGCATCATCTGCGCTTACCAGCCGTGTGCCTTCCTCAATACACTGAAGGACTTTACAGAGGTCTTTCAGCTTCGACCACTGCACACCTGTCATCTCCATGTCTGCTCTCAAAGTGCCTGGCCGTGTATCCTCCCACAAATGCATTATGGCCTGCCTCTGTTCGCACAGCCGCTCAACCATGTGCAGGGTGGAGTTCCACCTTGTTGCAATGTCGATAATGAGGCGGTGGTTGGGAAGGTGGAGCAATCGCTGCAGCTTCTGCATACGAATGGAGTGTACAGGCGACCGGCGGATGTGCGCGCACAGTCTTCGCACCTTCTGGAGCAGGGCTGTTAACTCCGGATAATTGTTGAGGAAGCACTGCACCACCAGGTTCAAGGTGTGAGCCAAGCAAGGTATGTGGCTGAGTTTTGAAAGGGCTATGGCTGCCACAAAATTACGGCCATTATCACTAACTACCTTGCCTGCCTCAAGATGTATACTGCCCAGCCATGACTCAGTTTGTCACTGAAAGTACTTGGCCAGCACCTCCACGGTGTGTCTGTCGCCCAAACACATCATCTGCAACACAGCCTGCTGACGCTTTCCACTAGCTGCTCGATAGGGGACACCTCGTGTGCAACAGTGGCAGCTGCAGATGGAGTGCTCGTACGACTGCGCTCTGTGGACGAGCTTTCGCTTCTGGAGGAGGGTCGAACGCCTACAGCCAGCTGTTTCCTGTACCGTGGGCTAGGCAGCACTGTCCCACCACCGCTGTCCCCTGTGGACCCTGCATCCACCACATTAACCCAGTGCGCAGTGATGGACATGTAACGGCCCTGGCCATGCCGACTGGACCATGCATCTGTTGTGAGGTGCACCTTTCCACTCACTGACTGCTTGAGTGCATGGACAATGCGGTCTTTCACATGATGGTGGAGGGCTAGGATGGCTTTGCGAGAGAAGAAGTGGCGACTGGGTAGGTCATAGTGTGGTACTGCATAGGCCATGAGTTCACGGAAAGCTGCGCTTTCCACCAACCGATAGGGCATCATCTCTAACGAGATTAGTTTGGCAATGTGGGCGTTCAAACCCAGTGTACGCGGATGAGAGACTGAGTACTTTCTTGTCCTACTCATAGTCTCTGGGAGGGTGAGCTGGTCTTGAGAGCTGCATATGGTGGAACTAGCGGTGGACAGGGCGGACTGATAGAGGGTTGATGATGGTGATGGAGTTGGTGTTCTTTCTGATGGCCTAGATTCAGTCTTTCGTTGATATAACAGTGGGATTCCATGAATGCTTTGGCCTTGCAACGACACCTCAACATTTGCTGCTGTGCTAACCGGTGGGCTTACAGTGGGGGAAACAATGTAGCGTTGCTGACTACCTTCTTTGTGATCAGTTGCACATGTGGTACTTGAGGTTTGGTGTTGTGTCCACGCTTGCAAGTGCATGCTGGTTAAATGTCTAAGCATGCAACTGGTATTCAAATTTTTCAGATTTTTCCCTCGGCTAAAGGTCTTTGTGCACTTGTTACAGATAACCTTGGCCTGATCATGAGGATTTTGTTCAAAAAAGTGCCACACTGCACTCTTCCTACTTTGGAAGACATTTTGCGGCCTAGCATGCTGTGCTATTTTGACAGTCTGGACAAGCTGTCCAGCAACTCTTTTGATGTTTGGAACCTGTCTTTGGAGTGCTCCGGGCCTGCCAGATAACAGCTGTTGCGATGTCGATGTCTGCTGTGGATGCTCCTCCTCCTCATCTGAGCTATTGGAAGCAGCACCCTCTTCCCCCAATGGATGCCAATCTGGGTCAACAACTGGGTCATCCATCACCTCCTCTTCAATGTCATGTGCACCTTCCTCTGTGTCACCGTGTATGGTGGTATAGTATGCGGGAAGGGGCACCTGAGTCTCATCAGGGTCAGAATCTGGCTCATTACACTATGAGGACAATGTAGTGCTCTGAGTGAATGTACCAGCAGAATCATCTATCAGTGGCTGTGCATCAGTGCACTCCATGTCAGATTCATCTTGGCCTGGGTAATTCACCATTTCACTTGATAACCCAGGCATGGTATGTGAAAACAGCTCCATGGAGTAATCAGTTGTATGGCCTGCGTCATTCTTCAATCTTGGTTGGGGTGAAGGACACAAGGAAAGGTGTGGTTCATGAACATGAGCCTCCAATGACGACTCAGTGCTTTTATTTTTTACAACTTCAGAAGAGGAGGCGATAGAGCTGGAGGCTGAGTCAGCAATGTAAGCCAAAACTTTTTCCTGAAGCTCTGGCTTTAAAAGCGGTTTGCCAACTCCTAGAAAACTAAGCCTTCGAGGCCTTGTGGAGCCAGGCGATGACGCAGGCTCAACACCTCCTGCATTCGGTCCTATTTTGCTTTTGCCACTACCATCAGATCCACCACCAACACCATCATTACCAGCTGGCAACCCCCACCCAATTCCATGGCCTCTTCCACCAGCCTTCCTCATTTTTGGTAAAAATGTACACAAAATCCCACAAACTATATAGTAATGTAAAACAAGGTACAAGGTGTATATAGGACAGGGGAGACGTAGAATTTCTGAACACACTTGTGGACACTGTTGGATTGTGTGAGGCCCAGTTAACATCACACCGCTATGTCACAGGCTCAATGTTGCAGGTGTGAAAAATGTCACTATAGGACAGGGGAGATGTAGAATTTCTGAACACACTTGTGGACACTGTTGGATTGTGTGAGGCCCAGTTAATATCACACCGCTATGTCACAGGCTCAATGTCGTAGGTGTGAAAAATGTCACCATAGGACAGGGGAGATGTAGAATTTCTGAACACACTTGTGGACACTGTTGGATTGTGTGAGGCCCAGTTAATATCACACCGCTATGTCACAGGCTCAATGTTGCAGGTGTGAAAAATGTTACTATAGGACAGGGGAGATGTAGAATTTCTGAACACACTTGTGGACACTGTTGTGTGAGGCCCAGTTAATATCACACCGCTATGTCACAGGCTCAATGTCGCAGGTGTGAAAAATGTCACTATAGGACAGGGGAGATGTAGAATTTCTGAACACAGTTGTGGACACTGTTGTGTGAGGCCCAGTTAATATCACACCGCTATGTCACAGGCTCAATGTCGCAGGTGTGAAAAATGTCACTATAGGACAGGGGAGATGTAGAATTTCTGAACACACTTGTGGACACTGTTGTGTGAGGCCCAGTTAATATCACACCGCTATGTCACAGGCTCAATGTCGCAGGTGTGAAAAATGTCACTATAGGACAGGGGAGATGTAGAATTTCTGAACACACTTGTGGACACTGTTGGATTGTATGAGGCCCAGTGAATATCACACCGCTATGTCACAGGCAGAAATTGGCTAGTGTATGACAAACTACAAGGTGTATATAGAATTGGGCAGAATAGGAATCTCCCTAGTGTGTAGGTCTGTAAGAACGGAACATGTCCTCGACTTATCCTTACAGAGTCACACACAGATAACTTCACTGTGGCCGTGATAACAGCCGTTACACGGTACTGAGAGGGGAGCGTGCACGTACACCGCTATACGGTGTCCATAAAATTGTCAAGCGCTGTGTTTTTTAAGTATACGGACTGACACACGCTGTCTCTCTATAGTTTTGAATGTGATCAAACAGCAAATATACTTAACTGTTTGAAAAGCAGACAAAACTAGAAGGTGGAGGTCTGTAAGAACGGAACATGTCCTCGACTTATTCTTACAGAGTTACACACAGATAGCTTCACTGTGGCCGTGATAACAGCCGTTACACGGTACTGAGAGAGGAGCGTGCACGTACACCGCTGGCCGGTGTCCGTAAAATTGTCAAGCTCCGTGTTTTTTAAATATACGGACTGACACACGCTGTCTCTCTATAGTTTTGAATGTGATCAAACAGCAAATATACTTAACTGTTTGAAAAGCAGACAAAACTAGAAGGTGGAGGTCTGTAAGAACGGAACATGTCCTTGACTTATTCTTACAGAGTCACACACAGATAGCTTCACTGTGGCCGTGATAACAGCCGTTACACTGTACTGAGAGAGGAGCGTGCACGTACACTGCTGGCCGGTGTCCGTAAAATTGTCAAGCTCCGTGTTTTTTAAGTATACGGACTGACACACGCTGTCTCTCTATAGTTTTGAATGTGATCAAACAGCAAATATACTTAACTGTTTGAAAAGCAGACAAAACTAGAAGGTGGAGGTCTGTAAGAACGGAACATGTCCTCGACTTATTCTTACAGAGTCACACACAGATAGCTTCACTGTGGCCGTGATAACAGCCGTTACAATGTACTGTGTGAGGACCGTACACCGCTGTATGGTACCTTACCAGGACAAAAAAAAAAAATTTGGATTGCTATTAGAAAAGCAGTTTGTAGAGCAGTGGGAGAACAGCAATGCAGCTATCAGGAAGCCTTATAAGGGAGCCTAACAACCAACACAGCTGATCCAGCAAAATATAGCCTCCACTTGCACTGCACACACAGTGACTGGTGTGTTGTACAGGCAAAATCACTAGCAGCAGAAGCAGTTTTTGGTGTCTTCTTCCCTGCCTAACGCTCTCCCTACAGAATTATCAGCAGCAGCAGCTCTCCCTATTCTGAGATCAGCATGAGTAACATGGCGGTCGGCGTGCACGCCCTTTTATACCCCCTGTGACGCCCCCCCAAAGCAAGCCAATCACTTGCATGCCCTTCTCAAAGATGGTGGTGACCCCTGCCTATGTCATCACGTTGCCCACAGTGTCCGTGGATCCTGATTGGCTGAAAAAGGGCGGAAAACAAACTTTTGAAACGCGACTTTGGCCCTAGGGTCGGGTGTCGTTTCATGAAACCCGACTTTACTAAAAGTCGGCGACTTTTGAAATTTTTTGACCCGTTTCGCTCAACTCTAGTCCCGTGCCCATATACCCATCATACATATCCACCATCCCATAGGCCCGTGCCCATATACCCATCATACATATCCTCCATCCCATAGTCCCATGCCCATATACCCATCATACATATTCTCCATCCCATAATCCCATCATACATATTCTCCATCCCATAGTCCCATGCCCATATACCCATCATACATATTCTCCATCACATAGTTCCATGCCCATATACCCATCATTCATATTCGCCATCCCATAGTTGAGTGCCCATATACCCATCACACATCCTTCATCTCATATTCCCATGCCCATATACCTAACATACATATCCTCCATCCCATAGTCCCGTGCCCATATACCCATCATACATATCCGCTATCTAATAGTTCCGTGTCCATAAACCCGTCATACATATCCTCCATCCCATAGTGCAGTGCCCATATACCCATCACACATCCTCCATCCCATAGTCAACCATTATGACATCATAATGAGCGGCGGCAGGGCTTGCAACCTATGATGACATCAGCGTCACCATGGCAACCATTGTGACATCATAATGAGGGGCAGGGCTTGACACGCACACACTTTTTCCCCAGTATGTAGATTGAGGCAAATTTGTTTGGTGAATTGGAACGCTCGGGGTTAAAATTTCTCCTCACAACACAGCTTAGGTCACTCTCGGGGTCCAGACGTGCGACTGTGCCAAATTTTGTGGCTGTAGCTGCGGCGGTGCAGATGCCTATCCCGGACATACACAAAAACATACATACATACATACATACATACATACACACTTTGAGCTTTTTATATTATATATATATGTATATATATATATATATATATACACACATATACAGAGTCATGTGTAAATTTTGGCACCTCTTTGAAATGGAAGATCTAAGGCTGGTTTCACATTTGCGTTAAAACAACGCTGCGCCCTGCGTCATTAAGCCCCGCCCCGAGCCGGCTCCCTGCCCGCCCCATCCGGGATCACCGCCTACTTTCGCATTTGCACGCATGCGATCGGCGCACCCTATCTTTAGCATAGGGTGCGCAGATCATGCGCTGCCAGTGTGAAAGTAGCGTGCTGCACACTTTTGACGGTGCGCCGTGCGCGCCGAAATGCAACATGCTGCATTTCGGCGCGCACGGCGCACCGTCAAGAGTGCGCAGCACGCTACTTTCACACTGGCAGCGCATGATCTGCGCACCCTATGCTAAAGATCGGGTGCGCCGATCGCATGTGTGCAAATGCGAAAGTAGGCGGTGATCCCGGATGGGGTGGGCAGGGAGCCGGCTCGGGGCGGGGCTTAACGACGCAGGGCGCAGCGTTGTTTTAACGCAAATGTGAAACCAGCCTTAATTAATATCTCACGCTATACACCAATTTCTTGAAATTTGACAAGACTGATTTTCATGGAACATTCTTTTAGCCCACAACATGAAGATAAGTTTAAAAATATAACTTTCATTTCAAAATGTTCTATTTTACTCAGTTTATATGATGCAAAAATTAAAACACTTTACATCTAAAACTACATCCAGTGTTTTGCATGACCTCTAGGATTTCTGAGGATGGCATCAAGTCTTCTAGTCATGGCATGAAATAGTTGTTGACATATTGCAACATGACCACTTTTTGAGCCTGGATGCAAGGTGGAGAGTGATTGTCTTTTTAGAAGTCCACATAAATGTTTGATTGGGTTCAGTTCAGGAGACCTATTTGTTCACTGAATCACTTTCTCCTAGTTCTTCAGAAATGCAACAGATGATTGTAACACTATGAAAATCCTGAAAACATGACCTTTTGGAAAAAGATTGATGTTGCAATAAGTCTCTAACTTGTTCGTTTCCTACCTACAGTATAAGACTTGGTGTTTTCCTTAAGTCATGGTGGTCATACAAAATGTAGTAGTTTTTTTATGATGGATGAATTCATTTTTATATTTACTAATTTGACTAAAACTGAAGATTTGGTAATGAAAGTTATTTTATTATCCTTACTGTTAGGCGTCAGGTTTCTCCCTCTGCACAGGAGGAATCCCGGCCACAATGGAGCCTGCTCAGCAAAGGCGTCATTCCCAGCGCCTTGCTCAAGCTAATGCTATCGGGTTGGTTGCTGCTGCCATCCCTGGTTCAGCTATAGCAGTTTGCACTAGTCAGCGGCAAGCAGCTCCTGGGCCTAAGTCCCTATTTCGCTCCACTGAGCATGCCCTTGGCTCAACCTCCCATTGGAGTTCAGGGGTCACATGTTCAGGTCCCGTGCCTTTTCTGATTGGACCAAGGGAAAGGTCCCGGAAGGTCACCACTATAAAAGACTCACATGGCCGCTCGGCCATGCGCTAATATAGACTTATATTGTCGGTGGTATGTGTGATGATGGATGCATGAGACTGTTGACTGACTCTTTATGACTCCCTCCCTCTGGTTGTGCTTGTTATAGGGTTTAGAGAAGTGGGTCCCAAACTCCTGTCCTTGCGGACCCCAACAGGTCATGTTTTCAGGATTTCCTTAGTATTTCACAGGTGATGAAGTGTCATCAAGGCATCAGGAATTCTCTCACATTTGTATCACTATGGAGATCCGGAAAACATGACCTGTTGGGGTCCGCGAGGACTGGAGTTTGGGAACCACTGGTTTAGAGTTAGTCAGCACCAATGGGTGGCCATGCTCTCTCCATTGTGCTCCTAAGTATCAGCACACACTAGCGTCCGGTGGGGTCGTCCTGTACGTGGCACTACCATACTGCGCCAAGTCGTAGCATCCGCCTGTGCAGTACCGAGCGCAAGTTGTGCACTGGTTAGCCCAATCCTGGGCGATTAGTGGCGCATGCCTGAGTGGCGCTGTGCACACTTGTGCACTATCTGTATATTTGTGTTTCTTTTCTGCTGGCACCGCAGCCACGGCGCCGAGCACTGGTGGTCTAGAGGGACCCTATCCCTTGTCTCTGGGGCTGGGTCCTGTGAAAATTTAGTAGTGCTCCTCCTGCCGAATCCTGTGAAGGTTAACAGGCTCTGGTATTTGCTCCAGCGTCTCTGTGAAGTAACAGAGTTCGCTTCTGTACACACCGGGTCAGTGGCTAACCCACCGATTTTCAGTTAGTACTGCACCATTACTGAGCAGCAGGTTACCATCTCTGCCCGGTGGACCCCGGGTTGCGATCGCACTTTCTTTTATTTTATATTTAGTGCGATCCGCAACCCTAACACCTACTTTCATGTTATAGGTTAAAAAATGTTCTTGAAACGCAATTGTGTAAAAATGTTGGAAATAATACTTGTGTTCAGTAATATATTGATTAAAATCTTTATTTTCAAAGAGTGTACTTATTAATACTGAGCACTAAATCAATAAATACTTTTTTATTACATTCAAATTATAAAACATATAACTTATTATGTCAATTCTTTATAAATGTTCATTTAGATGGTAGAATATTATTTTGTATTATCGTTTTGTAGCAATGTACATTTATGTAGTGTGGTTTAAATATAGATGATTTTAAGTAAATTAAATTTGGTTTGTAGGGTGGAGGCATGTAAAATGTAATACCCCAGGGAGCAGCAGTCAAAAGTTTACTTAGTTCATGAATTAGCTATAATTTGATACAATTAATTCACCTAAATATTCCATTGTAACCGTAGACAGAGTTCTCTTTTTACGCTCTTGAATTATAGCAGCATAATATATTTGACATGTAATTCAATTCAATTACTTTTAATATTCTTGTTTCTCTTTTCTAAGGAAGGTTCCATCATATTTTACTAATTTTTTAAAAAGCATTTTTAGTAACAATTAAATGTTTTTTAACATCAAATGTTTTTAACATGATAGATCAATTTTGTGTCAGTGATTCATAGAAAGTCAAGCGATGCCAAATTAGTGGCCTCAGGGTCAAGATGGAAAATTTACATTGTTCAGATGTGTTCCCAAGAATAATGATCAGACATGAATGCTTCTGTACAGGATTGAGTGCTAGAGAATAGGTACTCTCTGTTATTTGGGCGGTCTGGTTTATTTATGACGTTGGTAAGGCTAGGTTCACATTAATATAAAGCTGTATTCACAAGTTTGGGTTACCCTTAGAATAAAATAGACATGACATTGTTAAAGTTGTTTTGACTTTCTTTTTGTAATTTTTACACCATATTTATTTTCTTTGGATGTGTAGAAAATTGTAAATGACCATGTTTTTTTCAAAATGTTTAAATATAAGACATCTATATATAAAAAAATCTAATTAATTTGGTGGGAAGACAGAAATTATCTGGACATAATCTCCTGACTAGGGATGGGCGAATCCAAACTAGAAAGTTCGGAGTTCATACCAGACACCTAGTGTCTGGTAGCAAACTACGAACGCAGACTTTTAACTGTACTGTATGTCCGGTTTCTTGCTTGGGTTTGCCAGTCTAATAAAGCTTGTTGAAAGGCTGCAGCACCAGCAGAGGCTTTTAAAATGTGGGCACTTCCAGAGCCATCACAGCCATGCCAAGTATTGCCATGGCTATGATTTTCGGACACAGCACATGACCTGGCCCGTATAAAGGTTGGATCATGAGTGCCACCACCATTATACTCTCATTAGTGTTGGGATAGGACACAGCTGGAGTGAGGAACAGATTTTGACTGCGCACTGTGGCAAAAAAATGCTATGTGTACTCTGCAACCCATATCTGTGGTACTACTGTGCTTTTACTGTGCTAAAGAACGCTGTGTGTACTCTGCACCCATATCTGTGGTAGTACTGTCCTTTAATCTGCTGTATGTACTCTGCACCCCTCGCCTGCGGGAGTACTGTCCTTTAGGCAGCTGTGTGCACTCTGCACCCCCATGCCTGTGGCAGTACTCTCCTTTAAGCTACTGTGTGTAGTCTACACCCATATATGCCATAGTACTGTCCTTTAAGCCACAGTGTATACTCTGCACTCCAATGCATGTGTGAATACTGTTAATTTAAGCTGCTGTTTGTTTTCTGGCAGTCTGAATTTGGGACCACCAGAAGTCTTCCTAGACCTGGCCTTCCAGCCAAACTGAGCAATCACTGGAGAAGAGCCTTGGTGAGAGAGGTAAAGAAGAACCCCAAGATCACTGTGGCTGAGCTCCACAGATGCAGAGAAAGTTCCACAAAGTCAACTATCACTGCAGCCCTCCACCAGTCAAGCCTTTATGACAGAGTGGTCCGACAGACGCCTCTCCTCAATGCAAGACATGTGAAAGCCTGCACAGAGTTTGATAAAAAACACACGGAGGACTCCCAGACTATGAGAAATAAGATTCTATATCGTACCAACCGGTAGGGCATCATCTCTAACGAGATTAGTTTGGCAATGTGGGCGTTCAAAACCAGTGTACGCGGATGAGAGGATGAGTACTTTCTTGTCCTACTCAGAGTCTCTGGTAGGGTGAGCTGGACTTGAGAGCTGCATATGGTGGAACTAGCGGTGGACATGGTGGAATGAGAGAGGGTTGGTGATGGTGATGGTGTTGGTGGTGTTGCTGATGGCCTAGATTCAGTCTTTCGTAGCAATAACATTGTGATTCCATGACTGCTTTGCCCTTGCGATGACACTTCAACATTTGCTGCTGGTGGTGTGCTAACCAGTGGGCTTACAGTGGGGAAAGCGATGTAGTGTTGTTGACTACTTTCATTCGGAGCTGGTGCACATGTGGTATGTGAGGTTTGGCAGTCTGTCCACGCTTGCAAGTGCATGGTGGTTAAATGTCTAAGCATGCAACTGGTATTCAAATATCTCAGATTTTTCCCTCGGCTAAAGGTCTTTGCGCACTTCTTACAGATAACTTTTGCCTGATCATTAGGATTTTGTTCAAAAAAGTGCCACACTGCACTCTTCCTACTATGGAAGACATTTTGAGACCTTGCACGCTGTGCTAATTTGACTGTCTGGCCAAGCTGTCCTGCAACTCTTTTGGTTTTTGCAACACGTTTTTGGACTACTACGGTCATGCCTGATAACAGCTGTTGCGATGTCGTTGCCTGCTGCGGATCCTCCTCCTCCTCTTCTGAGCTATTGGCAGCGGCACCCTCTTCCCCCAATGGATACCAATCTGGGTCAACAACTGGGTCATCCATCACCTCCTCTTCAATTTCATGTGCACCTTCCTCTGTGTCACCGTGTAAGGTGGTATAGTATGCGGGAAGGGGCACCTGAGTTTCATCAGGGTCAGATTTTGGCTCAGTACACTGCAAGGACAATGTAGTGCTCTGAGTGAATGTACCAGCAGAAAAATCTAGCAGTGACTGTGCATCAGTGCACTCCATGTCAGATTCATCTTGGACTGGGGAATTCACGATTTGACTTGCTAACCCAGGCATGGTATGTGAAAAGAGCTCCGTGGAGTAATCGGTAGTGTGGCCTACCACACCTTCACTTTTGGTAGGGGTGAAGGACACAAGGAAAGGTGTTGTTCCTGACCAGGAGCCTCCAATGACGACTTAGTGCTTTTATTTTTTGAAACTTCAGAAGAGGAGGCAAGAGAGCTGGAGGCTGTGTCAGCAATGTAAGCCAAAACTTGTTCCTGAGTTCCTGAAGCTCCAGCTTTAAAAGTGGTTTACCTACTACCAGAAAAGAGAGCCTTCGAGGCCTTGTGGATCCAGACGATGATGCAGGCTCAACACCTCCTGCCTTAGGTGCTATTGTGCTTTTGCCACTACCAACAGATGCAACACCACCACCACCACCATCGGGACCAGCTGGCAACCCCCGCACACTTCCATGGTGTCTTCCACCATACTTGCTCATTTATGTGAAAATGTACCCAAAATACCACCAGCTATATGGTACTGTAAAACAAGGTAGAAGGTGTATCTACTATTGGTGGCAATTTGAATCTCACTAAAGATTTGAGGACGCAGAACTATTGTCTCTGGCCCAGTAGAGATTACACCTCAATGTAACAGACTGAAATTGGATGGTGTATGACAAGGTGTAGGGTGTCTATAGGATTGGAGAGATTTTGAATCTCACTATAGATTTGAGGACGCTGAACCATTGTCTCAGGCCCAGTAGAGATTACACCTCAATCTAACAGGCTGAAATTGGATGGTGAATGACAAGGTGGAGTGTGTCTATAGGATTGGTGAGAATTTGAATCTCACTATAGATTTGAGGACGCTGAACTATTGTCTCAGGCCCAGTAGAGATTACACCTCAATGTAACAGGCTGAAATTGGATGGTGAATGACAAGGTGGAGGGTGTCTATAGGATTGGTGAGATTTTGGATCTCACTAGAGATTTGAGGATGCTGTCAATGATGCTCTCAGTCCAAGTATGAAAACACCATAGGGTAAACGGGCACCATCTCAAATGATATCGTATGTGGGATCTCCCAATGCATATAGGACCATATAGAAGCAGACCAAGAAAAAGTATATGCAACAACTATAGGGATCACCACCAATATTTATAATGCAAAAATATATATTTTATTTAATTGTCATTTTCACCAATGAATCTCCTGGATAAATTTGAATTGAGCAAAGATCTCTACCTTTTCTGTAGGGAGTTGATTTTTAAAATGTTATATCATAATCCCTCCTTGATAGATGGTGTGCCTGATAGTGATCGACAAACACTTCGGGACCTGATCGATCTTCTAGAAGAAAATGAAACCAGCCAAGGTAGGCGAAAATTTACTGGGAGATTGCTTTCACAGGCAAGTCCATTGTTCTCTCTGTTCCCGGCCATACAAATATTTTTTGAAAAAACTAGTATGGACATTCAAAAATTAGAGGTAAATAAGCATGGTCAAAATAATCTTTCTAAAGATGAAATAGAGGCTTTATTTGGATTGAAAAATAATGACACCTTTGAGATCAAACAGGCAGACAAAGGAGGGAATCTAGTTCTGTGGCCTAAAGACATGAATATAGATGAGGCAAAACGTCAACTAAACAATAGCCAACACTATCAGGTTTTACCATCAGATCCCACAATGATCTTTAAGTCTCATATGGATAAACTGTTATTGAGGGCCCATTCATTCGGATAATAGATAAGAAAGAAATGGATTTCCTGACAGTAAAATACCCCGCAATACCAACGTTTTATATGGTGCCCAAAATACATAAATCGTTAAACAAACCAACAGGGAGACCAATAGTGTCGGGTATTGGAGGCCTGTATGAGAGGTCATGCATTTATGTGGACTTTTTTCTGCAGCCTATTGTTCAGAGATTGGACTCCTATATACGTGATTCATCACATTTGATTCAATGTCTGGAACCGTTGGAACTACCTGGGTATGTCATTCTAGCTACTCTTGATGTGGAAGCCTTGTATACCAGCATCAACCATGATATAGTTATTTCAGCTGTGGCATATTTTTTGGATATGTTCTCAACGGGAGACAGGGGTCATGACACTTTCATTTTGGACCTGTTAAGGGTGGTACTTGAAAAGAATTACTTTATATTTCATAGGGTGTACTATAAACAGGTTTTGGGCACCGCCATGGGTGCAAGATGCGCACCCTCTTATGCAAACTTATACATAGGATGGTGGGAGGATACCCATGTGCGGAAGCAAGCAGCTTATAAGTGTCATGTGCACAAGTGGTATCGTTTCATCGACGATATTCTTATCCTATGGACAGGGTCAATGGTGGAATTTGATGCATTTGCTGAGGAACTTAATGCCAACTGCTGGAATATTCGTTTAACTTCTTGTGCTTCCGTTAGTTCAGTGAACTTTTTGGATTTGAAGATTATGACTCATGGAAACAAGATTAGTACCACTTTACATCGGAAGAGTGCAGCAACGAACAACTTCCTACACTATACGAGTTTTCACCCAGCCCATCTGCGAAAAGGCATCCCAAAAGGACAATTCTTACGGCTTAGGAGGAATTGCAGCCGCATCGAGGACTTTTGGAAAGAATCACGCTTACTTACTGATCGTTTCTTGGAATGCCATTATCCTGTCCTAGGGTGTATGGTAATAGAGCTTGAAGTACCATTAATAATATTTGCTGATGGTTCCCTGTGTACGCATGCTTCTAGCACATATTGTATGTCTATGACAGTATTTATTTGTAAACAGCATGCATACAGGTATCAGTACTTGAAATATTGTAATATAATAATATATATCTCTATGTAGTGGGACTTCATTAATTAATGAGCATTTGCACTTTTGTATTTTGTCTGGGGTTTTGGAACCTTAAATATTGAATTATATGTAATTATGACCCAATTTTCTTTGTTCACTTTCTAAGGCTAGTTTCACACTTGCTTTTTTTTGCAGCGCGTTTTTCCCGCAAAAAAACGCATTGAAAAAACGCATACAAAAGCATACAACTGCTGTGTTTTTTTCAAGCATTTTTATGAGCATGCATGAAAAAAACGCAGCGTTTTTAATGCTTTTGTATGCGTTTTTAGTGCGTTTTTACCGCGTTTGCGTTTTTTTCCAACATTAGGTGGCCCCTCACACTAACCCAAACCATGACTTTACTAACCCTAACCCTGACCCTAACCCTAACCCTAACCCTGACCCTAACCCTAACCCTGACCCTAACCCTTAACCAAATCATACTTAACCCTAACCCAAACCCTAAACCCTAACTAACCCTAACCCTAACCCTGACCCTAACCCTTAACAAAACCATACTTAACCCTAACCCTGACCCTAACCCTAACCCTAACCCTGACCCTAACCCTTAACCAAACCATACTTAACCCTAACCCTGACCCAAACCCCAACCCTAACCCTGACCCTGACCCTAACCCTAACCCTAAACCCCCTTAACTAACCCTAACTCTAACCCAAACCCCTAAATTCCATGATTAAGGAAAAAAAACGCATGTGCAAAAAAACGCATACATGAGCATGCCAGTGGGCACATATGCGCATCCATAGGCTATAATGGCCATTTTTAGCGCAAAACGTGCGCATATGTGCGCATGCGCTTTTTTGCAGGGCCAAAAAATGCAACATGCTGCGTCTGGAAAATACAAACGCACACCCCAAAAAAACGCAGCGCATGAAAATCGCATACATGCGCTTACCAGCGCGCAGGTATGCGCACCCATGTTAAATATAGGGGAAAAAACGCATGCGCACATATGCGTTTTTTTCCAGCGCTAAAAAACGCAAATGTGAAACCAGCCTAATGTTTGTTTTTGCACAGACTTTTTAATTGTTTTTAACCATGTGTTTGTATCTAGTGGTTGCTGGAATTAAATAAAATATATATTTTTGCATTATAAATATTGGTGGTGATCCCTATAGTTGTTGCATATACTTTTTCTTGGTCTGCTCAGTCCAAGTATGGACGCAGGCAGCCTAATAAGCAGGACTGCTGCACAGTGCACACACAAAAATGTGGAAAAATGAACCCTAGGTAACTGTGCAGAAAAGAGGATGAAAAGTATTTTTGCTTTTAAAAAAGCAGTTTGCACAGCAGTGTGCAAACAGCAATGCAGCTATCAGGGAGCCTTATAAGGCAGCCTAATAACCAACAGAGCTGATGCACAAAAATAGAGCCTCCACTGTCACTGCACACAAAGTGATGTGTTGTAAGTGGAAATCGCTAACAGCAGAAGCAGTTTTTTGGTTCTTCTTCCCTGCCTAACGCTCTCCCTACAGAATCAGCAGCAGCAGCAGCTCTCCCTATGCTAAGATCGCCATAAGATGGCGGTCGGCGTTCACGCCCTTTTATAGCCCATGTGACGCCACACAAAGTCAGCCAATCACTTGCATGCCCTTCTCAAAGATGGTGGTGACCGATGCCTATGTCATTGCGTTGCCCACAGTGTGCGTCTTCCATCATTGGCTGAAAAAGGGCGCTGGAAGCATCTTTTGAAACGCGACTTTGGCGCTCTGGTCGCCGATCTCATGGCCGACCTCACGCTATGGTCGGGTTTCATATCATGAAACCCAATTTCAGCGAAAGTCAGCGACTTTTGAATATGACCGACCCATTTTGCTCAACTCTACATCAGACGTGTTGGGCATTTTTTGCAGGGTTTTTTGCGTGATTGCAGACAGTGTCTTTCCTTTCCTGTCCTGTCTAGTTAGTTTGGGCCCCATTGTTTGCTCAGCCTATTTTCCTACCTGCATTTGTGTTTTCATCTTGTCTCACCGACAATATATGTTTGGGGGCTATCTATTCCTTTGGGGTCTGCTCTGGGGCAGTTTAGATTTCCCCTTTCTTGCTTTAGGCTTATTTAGTTCTCCGGCTGTGTTGAGGTGTCTATAATCATCGTAGGTATGCTCCATTGCTACTCCTAGTTGTGTGGATAGGATCAGGGGTCTGCAATCCACTTAGTTGCCAACCTCTCTGGTTTTCTGTGGCTTAGCTTGGTCTTGCTTTCCTCCTCGGTGACCCAATCATAACAGGTGAGTATGTTGGGATTGGAAAACTTGATAAATTGTTTCATGTATTGGTTCTGGTCACTAAAAGTCTGCATAGCCTTGATTTTGATAACTAAATTGAAATCCCTAAATGTATCCAGTTATTTAATTTACATGAGTATGGAACTATGTATTTGGCACTTCCTATGTTCCTGGCTGTTTTAGTCTTAAATGCTAAAGTTAATTTTCGCAGATAGATGTTAGATTAAATCAGGTGGTTTGGCTGACAAACTAATTTATGCAGCTGCTGTAAATTGATTATGAAATGTCACAATGTCATTGGAAAAATAAAAATCTAATGTAAGCAAAATGCAATTTGAAGCATATTTAAAAACAAGAATATAAGATCATTTATTTGTTAAAGGTGGTAAATGGTTTAACTTTTGTGACTCCCAAATTATATCCAATTACGCTTTTTAAACAGTAAAATTGTAAATTGCACATAAGTAGTAATTTGTATAGATTTACTGCTGCTAAAAACAAAAATGACCGATAAAATTGAGAATTAACTCTAGCTTTTATTTTACAAGTGTCGATAGTGGAGAATTGTAATGCAGTAAATGTATGGATGCAGAGACATTTTTTCATATTAGGTTGGCTGTATCCAGGGAAGGCTAGAGTCACACACGACGTATAAAAAAATCGGTCCGTTTTTCACGGACGAGAATCGCACAAATGTTCCCTGAACAATGATCCATATGTCATCCATGCTCAATGCGAGGATGCGATTTCCTCGCATCAAAGTATAAGTGTGACATCCGTGTGACATCCGTACGGCGAGATTTTCTCTCCGGCTTTCAAAATGGACATATAATGGGTCCATAGCCGCAAATATTCGAGAAAACATATGTACTATATATATATATATATATATATATATATATACTGTACATATGTTTTCTTTTGTATTTCATACAGAGGTAGAATAGGTGATAATTGAATTGTCAGCTTCTGTAAAATCGTTACCAAACCCGACAGGATATGAGACATGGTTTACATACAGTAAACCATTACATATCCGTTAGGCCAGGTTCACATTGCGTTAGGGCAATCTGTTTAATGGATCCGTTTGTAAGCAGCACTAACGCAATGTAATGGACATGTTAACGCCCCCAAAGATTTCCATTAGTGTAACAGATCCTAGAGCATGTCAAAATCGGCATGCGTTTGCAATGGTCCGTTAGCTTGTGACGCACCTTCCATCACGGACTACCACGCTTTTGGGTCCGGTACGGTGAACGCACAATGAACGGAAGCGATCGTTATGCTATAGAACTCTATTGCAAATGCAGGCAGATGCAATTCAACCAATTTGTACAAATTTTAGCCCTGCGTTGGAATGCGTTCATGACGGCTTGCTATTTGGTCATGTTACCCATGATATCATCACCTTATGTGACAGGAAATCTGATTTCAGCCATTTTGGAGCCTACACTCTGCAGTATGCAAACAAGCAACACCGTGTGCATTGTGTAACGTAGTCTAGCCAATGTAGGTACTATTTTTATATATGTATATACATATTTTGTGTGTAAATTGTGTAGTGGCCAATGTATGCGGACTAAATATATGGTTTTGTACGTACACAGAGGTTGGGTACTGAGGGATCTACCCGCAGCAGCGTGTCTGCCACCACCTCCCCAGAAACGGTAAAGTTATGTCATTTTGAAAAATATTTACAAACAAAGTTGAATGGCACTCTAGTGTACTGAGGGGTTTCATGTGCATTTTATGTGAAATCCTTCTTTACATTCTAGCTCCGCTCAGTGTGGTATTCTGCATACATTAGTGTAATTATGTGTCTGTTTAATATTTTAGGATTCTTCAGAGCCAAAGAAGCTAAACAAGCCACCCCCCAAAAAACAAGCTAATAAACAGAGCAAAAAGGTAAATGCAAAAAATGTAGCATTCCTAACATAAATAGCGATATGAAACATAAGGCTATGTGCACACGTAGCGGAACTCTCACAGAAGTTACCGCGAGAATTCCGGAATTCCATTCCGTGGGAAAATCGCATTTTAAATTCCCGCTATTTTCCCGCGGAAAAACTAGTGATTTGCAAGTGTAATTAGCTTGCAGTACACTAGCATTTTCCAAGCGAACTGTAGCATCGCTTGGAGAACTGATTGACAGGTTGGTCACACTCATCAAACATAGTGTTTGACGAATGTGACCAACTTTTTACTACTGAGGCCGCTTATGCAGCATCAGTAGTAAAAGATAAAATGTAAAAAAAAATGAAAAAAATAAAAAATATTGTTATTCTCACCTTCCGGCGTTCCGCGCAGCCTTCCCGCCTCTCTCCATGCTCCCGGTCCCAGTAATCCTTTGCGCGAATGACCGCGAGATGTCGCACTCCCACGAGATCTCGACGTCATCACGGTCATTCCCGCAAAGGATTACTGGGATCGGGAGCGTGGAGAGAGGCGGGAGGGCTGCGCGGGACACCGTAAGGTGAGAATAATACAATATTTTTTATTTTAATTCTATTTTTTACGGGGATATGGTACCCAGAGCCCGGAGGACATTCTCCTCTCCTCCGGACCGTGGGTACCATCCGCAAATGTTCTGCTTACTTTCGCATGGTGGGCACAGCCACATGCGGGATGTAAGCGGAACAATGCAATCCTATGGGTGCGGGATCGCCGCGATTTCGCTAAATTAATGAGCATGCTGCGTTTTTTTACTGCGAAGCGATTCCGCCGCGGAAAAAAACGCAGCATTAGAACAGCATTGCGGAATCCCATAGGATTGCATGGGATGCTTATTTTTCGCATTTTCACGGCAAAATCCCACGTTTAAAACCGCTGTGAAAACGCAAAAAAAACTGCAACGTGTGAACTCAGCCTAACTCTATCTTTTTCAAATTGCAGGTTCCAACAAAAAAAGAGCCAAACTGCCTCCCTGCCTTGGTGTGTTGCATCACCTACTGTTGCAGTGGTAAGAATTATCACACAAAGTCTATATTTTTGTACAATGTTTTCTATTTTTTTATCCAATTTAGTATTCTAGCAAAACAATATTAAATCAAACCAACAAATAGTGCAAAGAACCCCTCCAAAATAAACTTTTTGTAAAGAAAAAAAAACAAACCATACAAATCTAAAACCAGATTTTTTTTTAATAACATTTTGCTGTTAAAAAGGGGGGTTAGAACATATAGTGGTCTAAGGACATGTCATAGTTGAAACAGATATATAAACACAATATGAACATCCACTCTGATTTGTTTTTCAAATATTGTGCTTACATAGTCCAAGCTTCCATCCAAAAAAAGACACCTTGATGTAGATGAAGAGCCCTTGTACATCAAAAATGAGACTCTGATAGCATTGGTGCATGCAAATCCTTCCATATGGGACCAGAGTGACAGCTCGCGTAATGATCTTATTAAAAACAGGAGATTGTGGGAGAAAATAATTTGTGAGTTGGATACTCGCTATCCGAAAAAATCGACCTCCTCCCAAAAAAAAATTGGTAATTAATGGGCAAGTTAAATTGATGTTAGTTCCTTGAAATATTGTTTGCGAGAAATAATTTTTTTTTTATATTATTGTAGCCGATGCAGTCCATATCCGTTGGCGCTCTCTGTCTCTAACAGATTTGTCTGTGACTGCCTGCAAAACTTTACCACCCCAAGTGGATCTTCTGGTAAACGGACCATCCCTTATGTTCACTACGAGCAATTGATGTTTCTTCAGAAAACATTGTCCCAGCAATCGTAAGTTAACAGTAATCTTCTTATAATCTAACGTGTGTGTGTGTGTGTGTGTGTGTGTGTGTGTGTGTGTGTGTGAAAAAATTGTGTGTTGAAAATGTGTGGGTGAAAAGATTGTGTGTTAAAAGTGTGTAATAGTGTGTGTTTAGTGTTGTGTTAAAAATATGGCTGAAAATATTTTGTGCAACAAGTGTGTGTTAAATTTACTTTTTTTTAAATATTATTATTACTTTTTTTTGTAGAACGGTCTGCAGTATAGCTGCACCTCAAGAGCCAGAGGCGCTAAAGGGAATCTGTCACCTCTTTTTTGCCCCATGAGATGCGGCCAACATCATCAGGGGCTTTTCTATAGCATTCTGTAATTCTGTATATAAGCCCCCGATGTAACCTGAAAGATAAGAAAAACAAGTTAGATTATACTCACCCGGGGGTCCAGGCCGATGTGTGTCGTGGTCCGGCGCCTCCCATCTTCTAGCAATCATGTCCATCTCCTTACTTCTGCCGTGGCTCATGCGCAGGCGTGCTATATCTTCCCTATTGAGGGCATAGCAGAGTACTGCATTGTGCAGGCGTCGGGAAAGGTCAGAGAGGTCTGGCGCCTGCGCACTGCAGTACTTTACTCAGCCCTCAATAGGGAAGATATAGTACGCCTGCGCAAGAGACACAGCAAAAGTAATGAGGAGGTCGTCATTGCTAGAAGATGGGAGGCGCCGAACCGGACCACGACACCCATCAGACCGGACCGGACCGGACCCCCGGGTGAGTATAATCTAACTCATTTTTGTTATCTTTCAGGTCACATCGGGGGCTTATCTCCAGCATTACAGAATGCTATAATAAGCCCCTGATGGCAGTGGGCGCATCTTATAGGGCAAAAATGAGGTGACAGATTCCCTTTAATGGAGCCATTTCACCAGGAACCAACCCAGCAAACAGGCACTGAAGATGTGTCTGTCCTGAGCGAGCCACGATCAATGGACAGTAGTACTGTAGCTCTTGTTGTCAGTGCCTGTTTGGAAGCACAGCGTGGACGCTCACTTTATGCCATTGCTGCGTGAGAAAGTTCCCACGCAGCTTTTGCCATAAAGTGAGACTAGGGACTTTTTTTTTCAGTGGTGGAGGAATACAGTGCGGAAGGATACCTACCTTCCGTCATTGTATTCCTGGAGCTGGTAGAGAATGGTAGCATCAGCTGATGCTGCTGTTCTCCACGCAAGATCGACGTGGGACCCTCGTGGACTTCTGCGGATCGGGGTAAGTATGTTGGTGTTTTTTTATTTTGATATTTATTCCTCAGGCGACAATGGCTTCGGGGATCAAAGTGACAAGTGACGGTGAGTATGTACTCTATGTTATATGTACTGTATGTCTATATGTATGTATTGTATGTAGTGTTGAGCATTTCGATACTGCAAATATCGGGTATCGGCCGATATTCGCTGTATCGGAATTCCGATACCGAGTACCGATATTTTTACAATATCGGATATCGGAATCGGAAGTTCCCATAATGCAAAGAGCCACTGCTGTGGTTCTGATTGGCTGCCGAAATGACGTCATCATGATGCGCAGTCTGTGCGCATCATGATGCGCCGTCAGTTCGGGCCTTCCGGGGGGGGGTCTATGCCGACTGCCCGGGGTTCTGTACCGGCCTGCCGGGGGTCTGTGCCGACTGCCCAGGGGTCTGAGCGGACTGCTGGGTGTCTGTACCAGCCTCCCGGTGGTCTGTGCCGACTGCCCGGGGGTCTGTACCGGCCTGCCGGGGGGCTGTGCCGGCCTGCGGGTGGTCTGTACCGACTGCCGGGGGGCTGTGCCGGCCTGTGGGTGGTCTGTTCCGACTGCCCGGGTGTCTGTGCGGACTGCCGGGGGGCTGTGCCGGCCTGCCGGTGGTCTGTACCGACGGTCCGGGGGTCTGAGCAGACTGCGGGGGTCTGTGCAGGATCGTCCGATGGGACTACAAGTCCCATCGGGCGATGCCTGCTACCATGACGGTGATTGACACATTAGCCAATGATGGGACAGTAGTAGTCCCATCATCCGGCTAATGTGTTGAATGTACAAAAAAAAAAAAAATCCCTACTACATACATGCTACATACATACTACATGCTACATACATGCTACATACATACTACATGCTACATACATGCTACATACATACTACATACAAGCTACATACATGCAACATATATACTACATACATACTACATGCTACATACATGCTACATACATGCAACATACATACATACTGCATATATACCACATGCATGCAACATACATACATACTGCATATATACCACATGCATGCAACATGCATACTACATATATACCACATATATACTACATACATGCAACATGCATACTACATATATACCGGGGGTCTGTGCCGACTGTCCGAGGGTCTGTACCGGCCTGCCGGGGGGGCTGTGCCAGCCTGCCGGTGGTCTGTACTGACTGTCCGGGGGTCTGTGCAGGCTGCGGGGGTCTGTACCGGCCTGCCGGGGGCCTGTGCCGGCCTGCTGGTGGTCTGTACCGACTGTCCGGGGGTCTGAGCGGACTGCCGGGGGTCTGTACCGGCCTGCCGGGGGGCTGTGCCGGCCTGCCGGTGGTCTGTACCGACTGTCCTGGGGTCTGAGCGGACTGCCGGGGGTCTGTACCAGCCTGCCGCGGGGCTGTGCCGACTGTCCGGGGGTCTGTGCCGACTGCCCGGGGGTCTGTGCGGACTGCCGGGGGTCTGTGCCGGCCTACCGGGGAGCTGTGCTGGCCTGCCGGAGGGCTGTGCCGGCCTGCTGGGGGGCTGTGCCGACTGCCTGGGGGTCTGTGCCGACTGCCCGGGGGTCTGTACCGGCCTACCGGGGGGCTGTGCTGGCCTTCCAGGGGTCTGTGCCGACTGCCCGTGGGTCTGTGCGGACTGCCGGGGGTCTGTACCGGTCTACCGGGGAGCTGTGCTGGCCTGCCGGGGGGCTGTGCCGGCCTGCCGGGGGGCTGTGCTGACTGTCCGGGGGTCTTTGCCGACTGCCCGGGGGTCTGTTTGGACTGCCGGGGGTCTGTACCGGCCTACCGGGGGGCTGTGCTGGCCTGCCGGGGGGCTGTACCGACTGTCCGGGGGTCTGAGCAGGCTGCGGGGGTCTGTGCAGGATCGTCCGATGGCACTACAAGTCCCATCGGGCGATGCCTGCTACCATGACGGTGATTGACACATTAACCAATGATGGGACAGTAGTAGTCCCATCATCCGGCCTATGTGTTGAATGTAAAAAAAAAAAAATACATACTACATACTACATGCTACATACATACTACATACATACTACTACATGCTACATATATACTACATACATACTACATGCTACATACAACATATATACTACATGCATGCAACATACATACATACTGCATATATACAACATGCATGCAACATGCATACTACATATATACTACATGCATGCATACTACATATATACCACATATACCGGGGGGCTGTGCCGACTGCCCGGGGGTCTGTACCGGCCTGCCGGGGGGGCTGTGCCGGCATGCCGGTGGTCTGTACCGACTGTCCGGGGGTCTGTGCAGGCTGCGGGGGTCTGTACCGGCCTGTCGGGGGGCTGTGCCGGCCTGCCGGTGGTCTGTGCCGACTGCCCGGGGGTTTGTGCCGACTGCCCGGGGGTCTGTGCGGACTGCCGTGGGTCTGTACCGGCCTGCCGGGGGTCTGTACCGGCCTGCCCGGGGGTCTGTTCCGGCCTTCCGGGGGGCTGTGCCGGCCTGCCGGTGGTCTGTGCCGACTGCCCGGGGGTCTGTGCCGACTGCCCGGGGGTCTGTGCCGACTGCCCGGGGGTCTTTGCCGACTGCCGTGGGTCTGTACCGGCCTGCCGGGGGGCTGTGCTGGCCTGCCGGTGGTCTGTACAGACTGTCCGGGGGTCTGAGCGGCCTGCCGGGGGTCTGTACTGGCCTGCCAGGGGTCTGTACCGGCCTGCCGGGGGGCTGTGCTGGCCTGCCGGTGGTCTATACCGACTGTCCGGGGGTCTGAGCAGGCTGCGGGGGTCTGTGCAGGATCGTCAGATGGGACTACAAGTCCCATCGGGTGATGCCTGCTACCATGACGGTGATTGACACATTAGCCAATGATGGGACAGTAGTAGTCCCATCATCCGGCCTATGTGTTGAATGTAAAAAAAAAAAAATACATACTACATACATACTACATGCTACATACATACTACATGCATGCAACATACATACATACTACATGCAACATGCATACTACATGCATGCAACATACATATATACTAAATATATACTACATGCATGCAACATGCATACTACATATATACCACATATATACTACATGCATGCAACATACATACATATATACAACATATATACTAGATGCATGCAACATGCATACTACATATATACCACATATATACTACATGCAACATACTACATACATACTACATATATACCACATGCATGCAACATGCATACTACATATATACTACATGCATGCAACATATATAATACATATATACTACATGCAACATACATACTACATGCATACTACATATATACTACATGCAACATACATACATACTACATACAGTATATACCACATGCATGCAACATACATATATACTACAAGCAACATGCATACCACATGCATGCAACATGCATGCTACATATATACCACATATATACTACATGCATGCAACATATATATACTACATGCAACATGCATACTACATATATACTACATGCATGCAACATACATATATACTACATGCATGCAACATGCATACTATATATATACCACATATATACTACATGCATGCAACATACATATATACTACATGCAACATGCATACTACATGCATGCAACATACATATTATATATATACCACATGCATGCAACATGCATACTATATATACCACATATATACTACATGCATGCAACATACATATATACTACATATATACCACATGCATGCAACATGCATACTATATATATACCACATATATACTACATGCAACATACATACTACATACATACTACATATATACTACATGCAACATACATACAACATATATACCACATGCATGCAACATACATACATACTACAAGCAACATGCATACCACATGCATGCAACATGCATGCTACATATATACAACATATATACTACATGCATGCAACATACATATATACTACATATATAACACATATATATATATATATGTTGCATGCATGTGGTATATATGTAGTATGTATGTATTTTGCATGCATGTAGTATATACGTAGTATGTATGTAGTATGTATGTTGCATGTAGTATATATGTATTATATATGTTGCATGCATGTAGTATATATGTAGTATGTATGTTGTATGTATATTGCATGTAGTATATTTGTATTATATATATGTTGCATGCATGTTGTATATAATACATATATACTACATGCAACATACATACTACATACATACTACATATATACCACATACATGCAACATGCATACTACATATATACTACATATATGCTACATGCATGCAACATATATATAATACATATATACTACATGCAACATACATACTACATACATACTACATATATGCTACATGCAACATACATACATACTACATATATACCACATGCATGCAACATACATACATACTACAAGCAACATGCATACCACATGCATGCAACATGCATGCTACATATATACCACATATATACTACATGCATGCAACATACATACACTCACTGGCCACTTTATTAGGTACACCATGCTAGTAACGGGTTGGACCCCCTTTTGCCTTCAGAACTGCCTCAATTCTTCGTGGCAGAGATTCAACAAGGTGCTGGAAGCATTCCTCAGAGATTTTGGACCATATTGACATGATGGCATCACACAGTTGGCGCAGATTTGTCGGCTGCACATCCCTGATGCGAATCTCCCGTTCCACCACATCCCAAAGATGCTCTATTGGGTTGAGATCTGGTGACTGAGGAGGCCATTTGAGTACAGTGAACTCATTGTCATGTTCAAAAAACCAATCTGAGATGATTTGAGCTTTATGACATGGCGCATTATCCTGCTGAAAGTAGCCATCAGATGTTGGGTACATTGTGGTCATAAAGGGATGGACATGGTCAGCAACAATACTCAGGTAGGCTGTGGTGTTGCAACGATGCTCAATTGGTACCAAGGGGCCCAAAGAGTGCCAAGAAAAAATTCCCCACACCATGACACCACCACCACCAGCCTGAACCGTTGATACAAGGCAGGATGGATCCATGCTTTCATGTTGTTTACGCCAAATTCTGACCCTACCATCCGAATGTCGCAGCAGAAATCGAGACTCATCAGACCAGGCAACGTTTTTCCAATCTTCTACTGTCCAATTTCAATGAGCTTGTGCAAATTGTAGCCTCAGTTTCCTGTTCTTAGCTGAGAGGAGTGGTACCCAGTGTGGTCTTCTGCTGCTGTAGCCCATCTGCCTCAAAGTTCGACGCACTGTGCGTTCAGAGATGCTCTTCTGCCTACCTTGGTTGTAACGGGTGGCAATTTGAGTCACTTTTGCCTTTCTATCAGCTCGAACCAGTCTGCCCATTCTCCTCTGACCTCTGGCATCAACAAGGCATTTCCGGCCACAGAACTGCCGCTCACTGGATTTTTTTTCTTTTTCGGACCATTCTCTGTAAACCCTAGAGATGGTTGTGCGTGAAAATCCCAGTAGATCAGCAGTTTCTGAAATACTCAGACCAGCCCTTCTGGCACCAACAATCATGCCACGTTCAAAGGCACTCAAATCACCTTTCTTCCCCATACTGATGCTCGGTTTGAACTGCAGGAGATTGTCTTGACCATGTCTACATGCCTAAATGCACTGAGTTGCCGCCATGTGATTGGCTGATTAGAAATTAAGTCTTAACACACAGTTGGACAGGTGTACCTAATAAAGTGGCCAGTGAGTGTATATACTACATGCAACATGCATACTACATGCATGCAACATACATATTACATACATACCACATGCATGCAACATGCATACTATATATACCACATATATACTACATGCATGCAACATACATATATACTACATATATACCACATGCATGCAACATGCATACTATATATATACCACATATATACTACATGCAACATACATACTACATACATACTACATATATACTACATGCAACATACATACAACATATATACCACATGCATGCAACATACATACTACAAGCAACATGCATACCACATGCATGCAACATGCATGCTACATATATACCACATATATACTACATGCATGCAACATACATATATACTACATATATAACACACATATATATATATATATATATATATATATATATGTTGCATGCATGTGGTATATATGTAGTATGTATGTATTTTGCATGCATGTAGTATATACGTAGTATGTATGTAGTATGTATGTTGCATGTAGTATATATGTATTATATATGTTGCATGCATGTAGTATATATGTAGTATATATGTTGCATGCATGTAGCATATATGTAGTATATATGTAGTATGTATATTGCATGTAGTATATTTGTATTATATATATGTTGCATGCATGTTGTATATAATACATATATACTACATGCAACATACATACTACATACATACTACATATATACCACATACATGCAACATGCATACTACATATATACTACATATATGCTACATGCATGCAACATATATATAATACATATATACTACATGCAACATACATACTACATACATACTACATATATGCTACATGCAACATACATACATACTACATATATACCACATGCATGCAACATACATACATACTACAAGCAACATGCATACCACATGCAAGCAACAGGCACACTACATATATACCACATATATACTTCATGCATGCAACATACATATATATAACATGCAACATGCATACTACATGCATGCAACATACATACTACATATATACCACATGCATGCAACATGCATACTATATACATACCACATATATACTACATGCATGCAACACACATATATACTACATATATACCACATGCATGCAACATGCATACTATATATATACCACATATATACTACATGCAACATACATACTACATACATACTACATATATACTACATGCAACATACATACTGTACATACTACATATATACCACATGCATGCAACATACATACATACTACAAGCAACATGCATACCACATGCATGCAACATGCATGCTACATATATACCACATATATACTACATGCATGCAACATACATATATACTACATGCAACATGCATACTACATATATACTACATGCATGCAACATACATATATACTACATGCATGCAACATGCATACTACATATATACCACATATATACTTCATGCATGCAACATACATATATACTACATGCAACATGCATGCAACATACATACTACATATATACCACATGCATGCAACATGCATACTATATATACCACATATATACTACATGCATGCAACATATATATATAATACATATACACTACATGCAACATACATACTACATACATACTACATATATACCACCTGCATGCAACATGCATACTACATATATACTACATGCATGCAACATATATATATAATACATATATACTACATGCAACATACATACTACATATATACCACATGCATGCAACATGCATACTATATATATACCACATATATACTACATGCATGCAACATGCATATATACTACATATATACCACATGCATACAACATGCATACTATATATACACTCACTGGCCACTTTATTAGGTACACCTGTCCAACTGTGTGTTAAGACTTAATTTCTAATCAGCCAATCACATGGCGGCAACTCAGTGTATTTAGGCATGTAGACATGGTCAAGACAATCTCCTGCAGTTCAAACCGAGCATCAGTATGGGGAAGAAAGGTGATTTGAGTGCCTTTGAACGTGGCATGATTGTTGGTGCCAGAAGGGCTGGTCTGAGTATTTCAGAAACTGCTGATCTACTGGGATTTTCACGCACAACCATCTCTAGGGTTTACAGAGAATGGTCCGAAAAAGAAAAAAAATCCAGTGAGCGGCAGTTCTGTGGCCGGAAATGCCTTGTTGATGCCAGAGGTCAGAGGAGAATGGGCAGACTGGTTCGAGCTGATAGAAAGGCAACAGTGACTCAAATTGCCACCTGTTACAACCAAGGTAGGCAGAAGAGCATCTCTGAACGCACAGTGCGTCGAACTTTGAGGCAGATGGGCTACAGCAGCAGAAGACCACACTGGGTACCACTCCTCTCAGCTAAGAACAGGCATCTGATGGCTACTTTCAGCAGGATAATGCGCCATGTCATAAAGCTCGATTCATCTCAGATTGGTTTCTTGAACATGACAATGAGTTCACTGTACTCAAATGGCCTCCTCAGTCACCAGATCTCAATCCAATAGAGCATCTTTGGGATGTGGTGGAACGGGAGATTCGCATCAGGGATGTGCAGCCGACAAATCTGCGCCAACTGTGTGATGCCATCATGTCAATATGGTCCAAAATCTCTGAGGAATGCTTCCAGCACCTTGTTGAATCTCTGCCACGAAGAATTGAGGCAGTTCTGAAGGCAAAAGGGGGTCCAACCCGTTACTAGCATGGTGTACCTAATAAAGTGGCCAGTGAGTGTATATACCACATATATACTACATGCATGCAACATACATATATACTACATATATACCACATGCATACAACATGCATACTACATATATACTACATATACACTACATGCATGCAACATTTATATAATAAATATATACTACATGCAACATACATACTACATACATACTACATATATACCACATGCATGCAACATGCATACTACATATATACTACATGCATGCAACATACATACATACTACATATATACCACATGCATGCAACATACATACTACATATATACTACATGCATGCAACATACATATATACTACATACAATACATTCATACAATACATACATATAGACATACAGTACATATAACATAGAGTACATACTCACCATCACTTGTCACTTTGATCCCCGAAGCCATTGTCGTCTATGGAATAAAGATTAAAATAACAAAGCACAAATATACTCACCCCTGATCCGCAGAAGTCCACGAGTGTCCCACAACGATCTTGCGTGGAGAACAGCAGCATCAGCTGATGCTACCATTCTCTACGGGCTCCAGGAAACCAGTGTCGGTAGGTAGGTATCCTTCCGCCCTGTATTCCTCAGCCACTGTAAAGAAAAAAAAAAGTCCCTAGTCTCATTTCATGGCATTGCTGTGTGAAAAATTTTGCATACAGCTTTTTCCATAAAGTGAGACTAGGGACTTTTTTTTTTTTTTTTTTACACTGGCGGAGGAATACAGGGGGAAGGATACCTACCTCCCGACACTGGTTTCCTGGGCCCCGTAGAGAACGGTAGCATCAGCTGATGCTGCTGTTCTCCACGCAAGATCGTTGTGGGACACCCGTGGACTTCTGCGGATCAGGGGTGAGTATATTTGTGCTTTATTTTAATCTTTATTCCATAGACGACAATGGCTTCGGGGATCAAAGTGACAAGTGATGGTGAGTATGCACTCTATGTTATATGTACTGTATGTCTATATGTATGTATTGTATGTAGTATATATGTATGTTGCATGCATGTAGTATATATGTAGTATATATGTAGTATGCATGTTGTATGCATGTGGTATATATGTAGTATATATGTATGTTGCATGCATGTAGTATATAGGTGGTATATATATAGTATGCATGTTGCATGCATGTGGTACATATGTAGTATGTATGTATGTTGCATGTAGTATATATGTATTATATATGTTGCATGCATGTAGTATATATGTAGCATGCATGTTGCATGCATGTGGTATATATGTAGTATGTATGTAGTATGTATGTTGCATGTAGTATATATGTACTATATATATGTTGCATGCATGTAGTGTATATGTAGTATATATGTAGTATGCATGTTGCCTGCATGTGGTATATATGTAGTATGTATGTAGTATGTATGTTGCATGTAGTATATATGTATTATATATATGTTGCATGCATGTTGTATATATGTGGTATATATGTAGTATATATGTATGTTGCATGCATGTAGTATATATGTGGTATATATAGTATGCATGTAGTATATATGTAGTATGTATGTTGCATGCATGTAGTATGCATGTTGCATGTAGTATATATGTATGTTGCATGCATGTAGTATATATGTGGTATATATGTAGTATGCATGCTGCATGCATGTAGTATATATGTTGTATGTATGTATGTTGCATGCATGTAGTATATATGTGGTATATATGTAGTATGCATGCTGCATGCATGCAATATATATGTAGTATATATGTATGTTGCATGCATGTAGTATGCATGTTGCATGTAGTATGTATGTTGCATGCATGTAGTATGTATGTAGTATGTATGTAGTATGTATGTAGCATGTAGTATGTATTTTTATTTTTTTTTACATTCAACACATAGGCCGGATGATGGGACTACTACTGTCCCATAATTGGCTAATGTGTCAATCACCGTCATGGTAGCAGGCATCGCCCGATGGGACTTGTAGTCCCATCGGATGATCCTGCACAGACCCCCGCAGTCTGCTCAGACCCCCGGACAGTCGGTATAGACCACTGGCAGGCCAGCACAGCCCCCCGGCAAGCCGGTACAGACCCCCGGCAGGCCAGTACAGACCCCCGGCAGGCCGCTCAGACCCCCGGACAGTCGGTACACACCACCGGCAGGCCAGCACAGCCCCCCGGCAGGCCTGTACAGACCCACGGCAGTCGGCAAAGACCCCCGGGCAGTCGGCACAGACCTCCGGGCAGTCGGCACAGACCCCCGGGCAGTCGGCACAGACCTCCGGCAGGCCGGCACAGCCCTCCAGAAGGCCGGTACAGACCCCCGGGCAGTCGGCACAGCCCCCCGGCAGGCCAGCGCAGCCCCCCGGCAGGCCGGCACAGACCCACGGCAGTCCGCACAGACCCCCGGGCAGTCAGCACAAACCCCCGGGCAGTCGGCACAGACCACCGGCAGGCCAGCACAGCCCCCCCGGAAGGCCGGTACAGCCCCCCGGGCAGTCGGCACAGCCCCCCGGCAGGCCAGCACAGCACCCCGGCAGGCCGGCACAGCCCCCCGGCAAGCCGGTACAGACCCCCGCAGCCTGCACAGACCCCCGTACAGTCGGCACAGCCCCCCGGCAGGCCGGTACAGACCCCCGCAGCCTGCACAGACCCCCGTACAGTCAGCACAGCCCCCCGGCAGGCCGGTACAGACCCACGGCAGTCGGCACAAACCCCCGGACAGTCGGTACAGACCACCGGCAGGCCGGCACAGCCCCCCGGCAGGCCGGTACAGACCCCCCGCAGCCTGCACAGACCCCCGTACAGTCGGCACAGCCCCCCGGCAGGCCGGTACAGACCCCCGCAGCCTGCACAGACCCCCGTACAGTCGGCACAGCCCCCCGGCAGGCCGGTACAGACCCACGGCAGTCGGCACAAACCCCCGGGCAGTCGGCACAGACCACCGGCAGGCCGGCACAGTCCCCCGGCAGGCCGGTACAGACCCCCGGCAGTCCGCTCAGACCCCCGGACAGTCGGTACAGACCACTGGCAGGCCGGCACAGCCCCCCGGCAGGCCGGTACAGACCCCCGGAGCCTGCACAGACCCCCGGACAGTCGGTACAGCCCCCCAGCAGGCCGGTACAGACCCTCGGACAGTCGGCACAGACCCCCGGTATATATGTAGTATGCATGTTGCATGCATGTAGTATATATGTGGTATATATGTAGTATGCAATTGCATGCATGTGGTATATATGCAGTATGTATGTATGTTGCATGCATGTGGTATATATGCAGTATGTATGTTGCATGTATGTAGCATGTATGTAGCATGTAGTATGTATGTAGTATATATGTTGCATATATGTAGCTTGTATGTAGTATGTATGTAGCATGTATGTAGCATGTAGTATGTATGTAGCATGTAGTATGTATGTAGCATGTATGTAGTAGAGATTTTTTTTTTTTTTGTACATTCAACACATTAGCCGGATGATGGGTCTACTACTGTCCCATCATTGGCTAATGTGTCAATCACCGTCATGGTAGCAGGCATTGCCCGATGGGACTTGTAGTCCCATCGGACGATCCTGCACAGACCCCCGCAGCCTGCTCAGACCCCCGGACAGTCGGCACAGCCCCCCGGCAGGCCAGCACAGCCCCCCGGTAGGCCGGTACAGACCCCGGCAGTCCGAACAGACCCCCGGGCAGTCGGCACAGACCCCCGGCAGGCCGGCGCAGCCCCCCGGCAGGCCAGCACAGCTCCCCGGTAGGCCGGTTCAGACCCCCGGCAGTCCGCACAGATACCCGGGCAGTCGGCACAGACCCCCGGACAGTCGGCACAGCCTCGCGGCAGGCCGGTACAGACCCCCGGCAGTCCGCTCAGACCCCCGGACAGTCGGTACAGACCACCGGCAGGCCGGCACAGCCCCCCGGCAGGCCGGTACAGACCCCCGGCAGTCTGCTCAGACCCCCGGACAGTCGGTACAGACCACCGGCAGGCCGGCACAGCCCCCCGGCAGGCCGGTACAGACCCCCGCAGCCTGCACAGACCCCCAGACAGTCGGTATAGACCACCGGCAGGCCGGCACAGCCCCCCCGGCAGGCCGGTACAGACCCTCGGACAGTCGGCACAGACCCCCGGTATATATGTAGTATGCATGTTGCATGCATGTGGTATATATGCAGTATGTATGTATGTTGCATGTATGTAGCATGTATGTAGCATGTAGTATGTATGGTGCATGTATGTAGCATGTATGTAGCATGTATGTAGTAGGGATTTTTTTTTTTGTACATTCAACACATTAGCCGGATGATGGGACTACTACTGTCCCATCATTGGCTAATGTGTCAATCACCGTCATGGTAGCAGGCATCGCCCGATGGGACTTGTAGTCCCATCGGACGATTCTGCACAGACCCCCGCAGTCTGCTCAGACCCCCGGACAGTCGGTACAGACCACCGGCAGGCCGGCACAGCCCCCCGGCAGTCCGCACAGACATCCGGGCAGTCGGAACAGACCACCCGCAGGCCGGCACAGCCCCCCGGCAGTCGGTACAGACCACCCGCAGGCCGGCACAGCCCCCCGGCAGGCCAGTACAGACACCCGGGCAGTCGGTACAGAGCCCCGGCAGTCCGCACAGACCCCCGGGTAGTCGGCACAGACCTCCGGAAGGTCCGTACAGCCCCCCGAGAGGCTGTACAAGGAGAGAAAAGGGTTTTTCTTATTCCGATACCGGAAGTCCCATAGACTTGAATGGGACTTCCGGTATCGGAATCGGCGATACCCTATACTTTTTTCGTATCGGGCCGATACCATCCGATCCGATATTTTAGGGTATCGGATAGTATCGCTCAACACTAATTGTATGTAGTATATATGTATGTTGCATGCATGTAGTATATATGCAGTATATATGTAGTATGCATGTTGCATGTATGTGGTATATATGTAGTATGTATGTTGCATGCATGTAGTGTATGTATGTAGTATGTATGTAGCATGTATGTAGTATGTATGTAGTATGCATGTAGTATGTAGCATGTATGTAGTATGTATGTTGCATGTATGTAGCATGTAGTGTGTATGTTGCATGTATGTAGCATCTAGTATATATGTAGTATGTATGTTACATGTAGTATATATAGTATATATGTAGTATGCATGTTGCATGCATGTAGTATATATGTTGTATGTATGTAGTATGTATGTAGTATGTATGTCGCATGTATGTAGTATGTAGGTAGCAAGTATGTAGTATTTATGTTGCATGTATGTAGCATGTAGTATATATGTAGTATGTATCTTACATGTAGTATATATAGTATATATGTAGTATGCATGTTGCATGCATTTAGTATATATGTATTATGTATGTAGTATGTATCATGTAGTATGTATGTAGTATGTATGTAGTATGTAGCATGTATGTTGCATGTAGTATATATAGTATATATGTAGTATGCATGTTGCATGCATGTAGTATATATGTTGTATGTATGTTGCATGCATGTAGTACATATGTAGTATGTATGTAGTATGTATGTAGCATGTAGTATGTAGCATGTATGTAGTATGCATGTAGTATGTAGCATGTATGTAGTATGTATGTTGCATGTAGTATATATGTAGTATGTATGTTGCATGTAGTATATATGTAGTATGTATGTTACATGTAGTATATATGTAGTATGCATGTTGTATGTATGTAGCATGTAATTTTTTTTATTTATTTTTTTTACATTCAACACATTAGCCGGATGATGGGACTACTACTGTCCCATCATTGGCTAATGTGTCAATCACTGTCATGGTAGCAGGCATCGCCCGATGGGACTTGTAGTCCCATCGGACGATGCCTGCACAGACCCCCGGAGCTTGCACAGACCACCGGCAGGCCGGCACAGCCCCCCGCCAGGCCGGTACAGACCCCCGGGCAGTCGGCACAGACCCCCGGAGCCTGCACAGACCACCGGCAGGCCGGCACAGCCCCCCGGCAGGCCCGTAGACCCCCGAGCAGTCGGCACAGACCCCCGGAGCCTGCACAGACCACTGGCAGGCCGGTACAGACCCCCGGACAGTCGGCACAGCTCCCCGGCAGGCCGGTACAGACCCCCGGACAGTCGGCACAGACACCCTGAAGGCCCAAACTGACGGCGCATCATGATGCGCACAGACAGCGCATCATGATGACGTCATTTCGGCAGCCAATCAGAGCCACAAAAGTGGCTCATTGCATTTTGGACTTCCGATTCCGGTATCCGATATGAAAAAAGTATCGGTACTCGGTATCGGAATTCCGATACGGCAAATATCGGCCGGTACCCGATACTTGCGGTATCGGAAAGCTCAACACTAACCACCACACAGGAATTTACAGTTCCGACAAAGGTTTAAAGATATAGTTGAGGAATTTTTGGGACGTCAGCAACCCATTTCCTCTCAAACAAAAGCAAGTGTGAGCCATTGTACCATGGAGATACCAAGCGACAGCACAACTGAGTGGCCAGAGTGTACCTGATCTGGAAATGCACCATCAATTTAGCAGTCTAACTTTCAGTTGGCTAGACAATACTCCTGTGCATTATCGCAATCTGTAAGATAAAATTGATCCAGTCTGCTGTTTGTTATTGTCCACGTTTGGATTTTATTTAGTTCGGCAATATAGCCTTTTAATGTTTTGGTTTTGATTTTATGTGACCTCTATTTGAATACTTTATATCTTAAATCCGAATGGGATCACATATGTTTTAAATGCCTACCAACATTTTGAGTGGGAGACTATTGTATTCAGGACATATTATTAAACTGTTTTTTCAAATGAAGATTCGAAACTATACTTGTGTTTTAAAAAATATCTGTAACATAAAGCCCAAATTTAGTACATATGACAACAGAACACAACACCAAAAGAGCAACAAATACACATAGTACACAGGTCACAATCTACACACATTTCACATATTTCAAGATAACATATTGAAACATTGTTTTACAAAATAATGGGCAAAATGATCCCGTATTTGCATAATTTAAACTGGTGAACGAACTGTAGTCGACTCTATGCTCATCAGGTTTGACTCACAGTCATCGGGGTCAACTAGCAGGGGTTCATGTTGTGACACAAAATTGTGCATGCAGATGCAAGCCTTCACTACACGGTCCACATTTTGAGGTTGAAGTTGCATACGTGATAATAAAATCCGCCATTTTGAAGTCATAATACCAAATGTGCATTCAAGATAACGTCTTGCCTGGCTTAAGCAATAATTAAAGATGCGTCTGGTGAAGTTTAGACTGTGGCTTGAGAACGGCTTTATTAGATTTCATCCTAATTGGAATGCCTCATCCCCTTCTCAGCCTCCTGATAAGCTTGGGAAAGTTTCTGAATACTTTCCCATGCTGTCAGTTCACCGCAGGTCAGGCAGGGAGTCTGCGCAGCCTCAGTGACTACCGCTGAAATCACTGAGACTGCGCTGACTCCCCGTCTGACCCGTGGTGAACTGACAGCATGGGAAAATGTTCAAAAATTTTCCCACACTAATCAGTTCATCTCCGGTCAGGCGGGGAGGCTGCGCAGGCAGCTTTTCCGTCATTCCTCTGTGGTTTACAGCTGAGCCGGTCGCATTAGCACCGGTCCCGGTTGTAAACTATTTAACTCCTTCAGATGGATTGCGGCAAAATAAAGGATAGAGTCTCCAGCGCTGGACTTCAGTTAAAAATTCATCATTTATTATAAATTATTAAAATCGGACAGAAAAAAGTATGAATAAGGACATACAGGCAGATGGGGTCTCTGGTGGTCTCCAACCAACGCGTTTCGACCTAGAAGGTCTTACTCATGAGTAAGACCTTCTAGGTCGAAACGCATTGGTTGGAGACCACCAGAGACCCCATCTGCCTGTATGTCCTTATTCATACTTTTTTCTGTCCGATTTTAATAATTTATAATAAATGATGAATTTTTAACTGAAGTCCAGCGCTGGAGACTCTATCCTTTATTTTGCTTCAGTCAACGCCCCTGATCAAGGTGACTCCGTGCACAGGTGGATTATGGATCGCAACTGAGACTGGTGAGCTGACCTCCCTTTATTTTCCCTATCCTTCTACAACTATTCAGATGGATTGCGGCATGGTACTTAACTGTACCGCAGACAGGTATAGGATATTGCTGCTTTTTATTTTGGATTTCTTACAGGAGAATGATGGCTTCGAATGAATTGGGAGTGAAATAAAAATGGAAAAAAATGTGTGATTATTTATTTCATTAAAAGTATTTTTTCTTAATGTGTGTGTGTTTTTTTAACTGTTTCATATTAGTGGATTAATAACGGATAGGTGTCTCATTAACACCTCTCCATTATTAACCAGGCTTAATGTCACCTTACAATAGCAAGATGGCATTAACCCCTTATTGCCCCATATGCCACTGCTACAGGGCAATGGGAAGAGAGCGGGTCAGTGCCGGAATTGGCGCATCTTACAGATATGCCTTTTCTGGGGTGACTGGGGGCAGATTTTTTTAGCCATGTGGGCCCAAAAACAATGGTCCCTCTCTCGGCTAATGATTTCTACCCTCAGTCACTGGCTTGCCCTCTCTGGCGGAGAAATCTGCGCATGAGTCCACGTCAGTTTTTCTGTGAATTAATCCTTTCAAGTAATACCTACAGCTCCAAATTTTACACACATACACTACTAACATTATTAGTGAGGGACATATAAAAAATAACGGATATGCAATGGTCTACTGTATGTAAACCATGCCTCATATCCTGTCGGGTTCTGTAATGATTTTACAGATGCCGACAATTAAATTTTAACCTATTCTGCTATCTATATCTCTATGAAATATAAATAAATATATATATATAATATTTCTCACTGACTGATTTTACAGTTTAGCGCACTGAATTTCCGGCTTTTCTAAAGGACACCGATGCGTATTTCACGCAAGTCACACGCATGGTCCAAGTGTAATCCTTTTTTTCTCGCACCCATAGACTTGAATTGGCGAGTCTCAGCCGAGATACGGTGGAAATCGCAGCATGCTGTGATTTCTCTCGCACGTATAATACGAGCGAGAAAAAAACGGATGATAGGAGCTGACCCATAGATTAACATTCGTTAGAGTGCTATGCGATTTTTTTTCTTGTATAGCACTCATCCGTATTTCTCTCTAATGTGACTCAAGCCAAAGAGAAACACTTCAGCCTGGTAAAAAAACAGTGTACAAAATGAACCATTGGTTGATTCTAAGAAAACTTTACTCCCTCCGCTACATATCAAACTAGGACAAATGAAAAATGTTGTAAAGCACATGCAAGCTTTCAAGTATTTGATGTCAAAATTTCTTCGATTAAGTCATTCAAAGTAGAGAGAGGGTATCTTTGTTGGCCCACAGATTAGGGAGCTTTACAATGACATTCAGTTTTATGACATACTTCAGGCTGAAGAGAAGGCAGAGTGGAATAATTTTACCCCTTTTTTTGCTGTTTTGTTTTTTTTCTCCCTTTCCTCTCAGAGCCATAAGTTTTTATACTTTCCTGTCAATAAGGCCATGTGAGGGTTTTTGCAAGAAGAGTTCTACTTTTGAATGACATCATTGATTTTACTAACTAGTGTACTGGAAAAGAAGGAAAAAATTGCAAGTGTGGTGAAATAGCATAACAAAGTGCAATTCCACAATGGTTTTTGAGTTTTTTTATCTACCATGTTCACTGAATGCTAAAACTAACCTGGCAATATGATTCTCCAGGTCAGTATAAGTATGCCGATACCAAACATATATAGGTTATTTTTTTATTAAAGGGGTCAAAAAAAGAACAAGAAAAAAACAAATTCACTTATGTCGACATTTTCCGAGACCAGTATCGACTCCATTTTTTTGAGGTTGGGTGATGGCTTATTTTTTTGTGCCCTGAGCAGACGCCTTTATTGATACCATTATGGGGTAGATGTAATGTTTTTTTTTCTCATTACAGTTTACAGATTGGGTTACTTTAGGTTTATGAAAGCAGCAAAACCAAATATGTGTATTTTTTATTTTACTTTTCATTGTTTTTTCCAGTGGGGCAAAAGAGGGGTGATGTGAACATTTAGATTTTTTAATTTTTTTTATGCTTTTTTTAGTTTTTACTGGTTTCAATAGAAAGTCTCTTTAGAAGACTTGAAGCTGTTGTTGTCTGATCGCCTGTGCTACACATAGTATTGCATTTAGCAGGAGACCACTGCTGGACAATCAAGAGAGACTCTCCAGAGCTGCCTTACAAACACCAGGCAAAGAGAAAGTGCTCAACTCGAAATTGTAAAAAAAGTATTTATTTAGCTATTTATTATGTACTTTGACCCATGTAATGATAGTTTGTCATAAAAATTCCCAAAAAATGTGTGGAAAGATTTTTGAAATTTCACGTTGTAACTAGAGATGAGCGACTTTGCCTCCGGGAGGGTCGAGTCGGGTTTCGGACCACCCGACTTTACCAAAAGTCGAGTCGAATGAAATCGGCCGACTATCGGCAAAAGTCGGAGCTCCGAACAAAACCCGACCTCAATGCAAGTCAATGGGGACTAAAAGTTGGCAGTGAGTGGAGGACAGTAAACACACCTACAGAGCCCATTTCAATGGCAACGGCATCAATTCTTATTACTTAAGCTTGTCAACCTTAATTTACTTTATAATAATAGTAACGCATTGAAAACTGGGGATTATTTGGCTAAAGTTGTGGGGGGGTGGTAAAGCCCAGTTTGGGAGGTGGAAAAACTGGCATATGTTGAGGTGTAGGCTTGACGTTCAGCAGCTGCAAATAGAGGAATTGGAGAAGTCGGAGGAAGAGGAGGACAAAGCGAGCCATTTTGCTGGCAACCTGTGTGTCATCAGGGGAAGGTGGTACAAAATCCTTTGAAACTCAGGCATGGTTCTTTTTAATGAAGGTGAGATCACCTAGATTTTGGGTCGACAGCCGGGTCCTTCTTTCTGTCAGGATTAATCCAGCAGCACTGAAGACTCTTTCTGATAGCATACTACCAGCAGGGCAAGCGAGCTCCTGTAAGGCATATTGTGCCAATTCAGGCCAGGTGTCCAGTTTACAGGCCCAGTAGTCAAAGGGGAATGAACTGTGAGGAAGAACATTGATAGGGGACGAGAGGTAATTTTGAACCATAGTTGATAACTGCTGTCTCCTGTCTGTTGCAATCGATTCAGTATTACCAGTCATGTGAGCGGTACTCGAGAAATCAGTCCACAACATTGTCATGAAACCCCTGTCTCCAACACCACTTCGGCTGTGTGCACCACGAACACCTCTTCCATGTTGCCCAGTTCGGCTCGTGGTAGAACCTGCACCACTTGTGTGTGCTGGGAATGCCTCTAACTAACGGTATACCAGAGTTGCTTGTTTGTTCACCAATATTAGCTCTAGGTTCTCCTGTGGCATGATGTTCTGTAATTTGCCTTTATAGCGTGGATTGAGGATGCTGGCCAACCAGTAGTCGTCATCCTTCATAATTTTGGCAATGCGGGGCTCCCTTTTTTGGATCCGCAAGAGAGAATCATGCATGTGTGCCAATGTTCCAGGTGTCAATGATGCACTGCCAGTAGTGGGTGGAGGAGCACTTTCTGCCAAATCCACATCCCTCCAGTCACGCAGAAACCCTGTACCTGACCTTGGCAAGTCAGCATTTTCTCTTGCCCCCTGAGAAGCATCCTCCTCCACAAAATAATCATCCCCCTCATCCTCCTCCTCCTCTTCCTCTTCTTCCTCCACCTCGTCCAGGACAGTTCCCTGAGCAGACAATGCCTGACTGTCATCAAGGCTTCCCTCCTCCTCCTCCTCCACTGCAGAAGCCTGATCCGTAATGTGCATCAAAGTTTGCATGAGCAGATGCATAAGTGGGATGCTCATGCTTATGATGGCATCGCTTGCTCTTACCAGCCGTGTGCATTCCTCAAAACACTGAAGGACTTTACAGAGGTCTTTCAGCTTTGTCAATGCACACCTGACAACTCCATGTCTTCCCTCAATCTGCCTGCCGGTGTATCCTCCCACAAATGCATTACAGCCTGCCTCTGTTCATACAGCCTCTCAACCACGTGCATGGTGGAGATCCACCTTGTTGCAACGTATATGATCAGGCAGTACTTGGGGAGGTGCAGTGATCGCTGCAGCCTCTGCATACGATTGGAGTCTACGGGCGAGCGACGGATGTGCAAGCACAGTCTTCGTACCTTATGGAGCAGGGCTGGTAACTCCGGATAATTATTTATGAAGCACTGCACCACCAGGTTCAAGGTGTGAGCCAGGCAAGGTACGTGTCTGAGTTTTGCCAGGGCTATGGTCGCCACAAAATTACGTCCATTATCACTGACTACCTTGCCTGTCTCAAGATGTAGATTGCCCAGCCATGACTCAGTTTCTTGCTGCAAGTAGTCGGCCAGTACATCCACGGTGTGTCTGTTGTCACCCAAAGACACCATCTTTAAAGAAGCCTGCTGACATTTACCACTAGCTGTTCAACAGTGGGACACCTCGTGTGCAACACTGGCAGCTGCGGATGGAGTGCTCGTGCGACTGTGCTCTGTCAACAAGCTTTTGCTTCTGGAGGAGGAAGAGGTGGAGGGTTGAACGCCTACTGCCAACTGTTGCCTATACCATGGGCTAGGCAGCACTGTCCCACCGCCACTGTCCCCTGTGGACCCTGCATCCACCACATTCACCCAGTGCACAGTGATGGACATGTAACGACCCTGGCCTTGCCTACTGACCCATGCATCTGTTGTGAGGTGCACCTTTCCACTCACTGATTGTTTGAGTGCATGGACAATGCAGTCTTTCACATGCATGTGGAGGGCAGGGATGGCTTTTCTAGAAAAGAAGTGCCGACTGGGTAGGTCATAGCGTGGGACAGCGTAGGCCATGAGCTCTCGGAACGCTGCGCTTTCAACCAAACGGAAGGGCATCATCTCTAATGAGATCAGTTTGGCAATGTAGGCTTTCAAAGCCAGTGTACGCGGATGAGAGGATGAGTACTTTCTTGTCCTACTCAGAGTCTCTGCTAGGGTGAGCTGTACTTGAGAGCTGCATATCGTGGAACTAGCGGTGGACATGGTGGACTGAAAGGGGGTTGGTGATGGTGATGGTGCTGGTGATGGCCAAGATGCAGTCTTTTGTTGGAAAAGCATTGTGATTCCCTGACTGCTTTGGCCTTGCAATGACACCTCAACATTTCTTGCTTGTGGTGTGCTAACCGGTGGGCTTACAGTTGGGGAAGCGATGTAGCGTTGCTGGCTACCTTCAGTCGGAGCAGGTTCATGTGTGCTACCTGAGGTTTTGTAGTCCATCCATGCTTGCAAGTGCATGGTGTTTACATGTCTAAGCATGCAACTGGTATTCAAATTTCGGAGATTTTTCCCTTGGCTAAAGGTCCTTCCGCACTTCTTGCACATAACCTTTGCCTCTTCAATAGGATTTTGGTCAAAATAATGCCACACTGCACTCTTCCTACCATGGGAAAATTTTTCAGGGCTTGCACGCTGTGCTAATTTGACCGTCTGGCCAAGCTGTCCTGCAACTCTTTTTGCTTTTTTCAACTCATTTTTTGGACTGCTATGGGCCTGCCAGATAACCGCAGCTGCGATGTTGATGCCTGCTGCGGATCCTCCTCCTCTTCTGAGCTATTGCTGGCGGCACCCTCTTCCCCCAATGGATGCCATTCCGGGTCAACAACTGGGTCATCCATCACCTCCTCTTCAATTTCATCTGCACCTTCCTCTGTGTCACCTTGTAAGGTGGTATAGTATGTGGGAAGGGGCACCTGAGTTTCATCAGGGTCAGAAGCTGGCTCAGTAGACTGCGAGGGCAATGCAGTGCTCTGGGTGAATGTACCAGCAGAATCATATAGCACTTGCTGTGCATCAGTGCACTCCATGTCATATTCATCTTAGACTGGGGAATTCAGGATTTCACTTGATAACTTAGGCATGGTATGTGAAAAGCGCTCCAGGGAGTAATCTGAAGTGTGGCCTGCCGCATCCTTCACTTTTGGTGGGGGTGAAGGACACAAGGAAAGGTGTTGTGCCTGACCACGAGCCTGCACTGGTGACTCAGTGCTTGCAGTTTTTTAAACTTCAGAAGAGGAGGCGATAGAGCTGGAGGCTGTTTTGGCAATGTAAGCCAAAACCTGTTCCTGATGGTCAGGCTTTAAAAGCGGTTTACCTAGCTGTTTATTTTTTTGCACTGGTGTGCCACATGGCCAATCCCTGATTGTAGGCTGGCTGTTTCATTAGGTATTTTTGCACCTGTGCAGTTGCCATTTTACTTGGGTCCGCTGCACCCTGATAGTGCATTTATATTGAGGCCTGTCTATACAGGTAAGCATCTCTGCCTGTTTTTGTTTTTTTCTTAAATATTGGGGGATTTTTTCCTCTGTTCTGTGGTTTTTATGTTAGAGTAGGACTGGCAAGTGTAAGGAACTTTGACGGTAGTTTGCCAGCTTATATATTATGGCCATAATATTAACCAATACCTTACATATATTGATATGTTTTTACGCACTTTTTATCTTTTCAGGGTGCAGTTGGGCCCAAATGGTTCTGTTAACTGTGGCCTCTGTTCACACGGGATGCATTATAGTTAGCACTGGGCAGCCCCCCTATATGGTGTTACTAAGAGGCTGTGAACCATATGCTCTGCATTCCCTGTGTGAACATTGCCACATACTGATTATTTTTTTGCACTGGTGTGCCACACGGCCAATCCCTGATTGTAGGCTGGCTGTTTCATTAGGTATTTTTGCACCTGTGCAGTTGCCATTTTACTTGGGTCCGCTGCACTAGTGCATTTGTATTGAGGCCTGTCTATACAGGTAAGCATCTCTGCCTGTTTTTTTGTTTTTTTGGGAAACAAGACTGAAAATGCTGCAGGCCATGCTAGCACATTTAGACCAAGAAGGTGTTAGTGCTAGCAGAACGCACCAAGTAATAATAAGATGGTATCAAGGTGCGTTCGCAGCCTGGAGTCCACCGTGCAGAGATGTTACCTGCTGCTCGGTAATGGAGGACGCTTTATGGAAATATGATAGCTGAACACAGACGGGTTAACATCACCCGATGTGTACAGCGGCGGATTCTGTTGCAGCACCAAACAGCAGAACATAAACGCCGGAGCCTGTTAATGTTCACAGAGCTCAGCAAAGGGAGTGCTAGTGTAGAGTCACAGAACTCTGCCCTAAGGACACAGGGCTAGAGTCCCTCTAGACCCACTAGCGCTCAGCACCGCAACTGCGATGCCAGGACAACGTGACTAGGAATAAATCGTTCCAAGTGCATGCAGTGCCGCACTGGCAGACACCACTAACCAGACAAAGCTTAGAGGCTGGAAAGCGCACTAGCTGCGCACTGCGCCGCACTGATGGTCGCTGAAGTACAGTATATGCGGTATAGTGATGCCTTGTGCTGGATGGCATACTCGGCGCTAACATATGTGAGGAGCTGGGAGCACTGTGGTGCAAGGCAGTGCCATTACTCGGCGCTGACTCTGAACCCTAACCCTACAAACAAGCACAACCAGAGGGAGGGAGTCTTAATGAGTCAGTCATCTGTCAAAAGTATCCACCAACACACACAACTAGCAATAAAAGTCTATACTAGCGCATGGCCGAGCGGCCATGCAAGCCTTTTATAGCAGCATCCTTCTGGGACCTTCCTGCTTGTCCAATCCGAGCTGCTTGAGGACCTGAGCACGTGACCTCCAATGAGGTCGTCCCACGGGCATGCTCAGTAGGCTGCAAAAAAAGAGTTAGACTCTGGAGCTGCTTGCTGCTGGCTAGTGCGGATTGCTAAATCTGGCCAGAGGTGGCAGCAGCAACCAACCTGACAGCACTAGCTTGAGCAAGACGCCGAGATCGACACCTTTGCTGAGCAGCCTCCTCTGCGGCCAGAATAGAATGGTAGATCGGAGAAGGCAAGGCTCGGGCTTCCTCTCGTGAAGAGGCAGGAACCCGAGGCCTAACAGAAGGTAGCTAGCATTAGTGCAAGCAACATGCCACTGTCCTGAAGAAAACTTACTCAAGGGATTCTTTTTGACAAGTAGCTGTTTCACTAGTTCCGCAAATAAATCAATGTAATGCTAAGCTATGAATGTAATAGGAATAAATCTGATCGATATTTCTCCACAAATTATGCCACCCCACACCATAATCCCTGGAGTAGGACCAGCGTGGCATTCACTTATGAAGGTCTCTCCATGGTATTGTCCACATGAACTCCACACTAATCGCAGGCTATCATTGCATCCAAGACAATAACAGCACTCATCGCTGAATATAACAGAGCTCTAATCGAGGATCCATTGCTATCTTTCACTGTACCCTCACAGCATTTGAGAGTCGTGATGTAATGTCAATGGAACACCTGTAGCTGGATGGCTGATATGTAGTCAACTGTTGTGCAGATACCATTATATGGCTTTTAGTGTAGACACTGTTTGTCACCTTAGGCTTAGTATGTGATGTCCAATTTCACTTGTACAGAACCAGTGACATGGAAACAAAAGACCACATGTTGCCTTGCACTTGTGACAAGCCTGCTTGAACTCAACAGGCAATCATGTCCTTCAGTGAATCTGGACTTGTTTCCCATCGAGCACACCTGGGACATCATTTGTCAACAATTGCAAAGGGAGCTGCCACAAGTGGATCTTGATAAGTTGCATGTCCAAGTGCATTGAGCATAGCCTAACATTTCACAGGCAGCTATTAATAAATTGGTAGCTTGCGGTGCAGATTGCTAGATTGCTTGTGTGAGCTTGCCAAGGTCTTTGTATTTGTGTGTGTAGCGCTCATCTGCGACACTGAATATATCAAGATGTTTTTAAAATTTTACCTCTATTTTTCCTTATTTGCATATTATAATCATGACAGTTAAGCCTTTGATTTCCATAATTCCACTACTTTTCCATCCTGATGAAATTTAAATGCTGTATGTAAATATGTCTGAGATTACATGAAGGATTTACACAAGGCAACATCTATAGAAAATCTATCTTAGTTCTTCAAGATGTTTAGTAAAAAAAAACCTGCCGAGTTCCTTGAAAAACTCAGTGGAAGTAGATTGTACGGGTTCTTACCAATATGTGTTGAGAATTTCAAGTCAATGGCACTTTTCAAAATATGTTTACTTAGAAAATTGGTGACGTGTTCAGTTCTTATTTCATCCTTGTATATATATGTATTCACAACCAGGACAGGCATTAGGACATGGCAAATTAGACATTTGCCTAGAACTCCAACTCTCAAAGGGGTGTGCAAGCACTGGCATGCCAATAATAGTGGCAGACCATGTGGCCACTATTTGGCCCATGAGTCAGGGGGTCCAGGTAACAGCGGGCATCGCTCATTCAACTATGTTGTCATCGTAGAAGCTGATAAAGTTAAAAACAATGATGGAGGAGGAAGCCTCAGGTGATGCTCCCTCTCACATCATTCACCCATTGCATCTGATCACTTAATTGCACCACACTGTGCTGGGAAGTGGAGTTGCTCTGAAGATGCACTGAAGAGACGAGAGCAGCGGGGGAAAGGGGAGAGGTGAGTGTTATTTTTTTTAAATCAGTGAGTGGGCTGCATTATACCATATGGGGAATGCATTAAGCTGCATTATATCATATGGGGCGGCATTGTACTCTATCAATAACTATGGTGTGCATTGTCATATATGTACTGTATGGGAACCACATTATACTATATGGGGGCTGCATTATCTATGTAGGACTATGGGTGTGTAATATACTATATATACTATGTGAGGAGTGCAGTATACTCTTTCAAGGAGTCTGTGCTGTGCATTACACTATGTGTACTATATGGGGGCTGCATTATACTCTATTGAGGACTTTAGAGTGTGCTTTATACTATGTGTACTATATTGGGGCTGCTTTATAATCTATCAAGGACTATGGGTGCATTATACTGTATAGAGGACTACAAATGGTACATTATACTGTATGGAGGAATATGGGTAGTGGATTGTACTGTATGGAGGACTATATGGAGGGCTATGAGGGTGCATTATACAATATGGAGGACTATGGGGTGCACTATGTTGAATAGAGGACTATGGGGTGTGCATTAGACAATATGTAAGACTATGGGGTGTGCATTATACTATATGGAGGACTATGGTGAGTGCATTATACTATGTGGATAACTATGGGGTGTAATATACTAAGTGGAGAACTATAGGGTGCTTTATAAAAAATAGCTAAATGCTGCCTATTTATCAACTGATTGGATTGTTTATCCTGGACCAAAAGTACTGTATTGGAACAGATTTATTTACTAGTGATTGTTCTGTCCCCTCTCCTCATTTTTTATAATTCAGTGTAAACAGGCCAGAAAACAAGTGCTGAATGACTTCAATACTGTCAATCACACTCGCTTAATGGCCTGAACTTAGCACATCTAAATGCAACCAAAATGTCACTGTGTGATGGTGCAATATGTTAGCATTTGGGACTCCACATTGTCTAAAACCATCCCTGTTAATAACATGTAAACCTGATAGAAATAATGAGTTGCGGTGAAATTACATTGTTTTTATTGGAAGCAATGCATTTATTTAACGTCCATTGTCTCTTTTGGTCACACACCCAAATAAGCCCATAACATACAGTGCAAAATATCAGCGTGATCTCGAGGATTATCAATTAAAAAGAGTATATCGCTGGCTGGCAATCTAGACAATCTAATAAACGAACTAAATTACAATCCAGATCTCAGTCTTTCTCTAGCCTTTCAACCACTTCTGAAGGGGTATGTGGAGATCATTTTTTAGAAAAAAGAGGTGGGCCCAGCGAAAACAATGGCCCACCAAACAATCATTATCAACATCCTTAGACACCGGCAGCAAAGAGAAAACAATATCCGTACAACATGAGGACCAAAAGAGGCAAGAAACCTTAAAGGTAATTAATTTATCCCAACATATACTCTCGCCCTCACAAATTGAGGTGCTTTCGCTAGGCCTATCCTTTGCACCGGTGATGGGTTCTGATCATTTTACATTATTAAAAGATCTTGAACTATTTGCACGTAAATTAATTCTAAAAAAACAATTCTCCCCTAAATCAGACCCCACATTATCAAGGACTGAGCTACAAGCATTATGCGATTTGGAATCACTGGCAGCTGAAAGCATAGGACCCCAGGAATCTTCCCTTCCTGTACATCTATATCCTCGATCAACTATCTTTCCTCCCTTGTCTGCCTGTCCTCCTGTTGAAATTTTTGTTAAAATGGTCAAAAAAGATCTTCTTAAATTGAATAATCACCCCTCTGATGATAATCTAAGCCACTCTCAGCAACTAGCACTTGGAGCTTTGAGAGAAATGAGGGATGTTGTAATTAAAAGGGCAGACAAGGGTGGCAATGTAGTTATCTGGCCAACAACCATGTATGAAGCAGAAGCTTTTAAACAACTAAACAGGAAAGATTATTACAGAAGGTTGGATTCAATACCCCTATTAGGCTTTAAGCATGAACTGATCCACCTTCTTGATGAAGGGGTAGATAATCTAGCTATCTCTAAGAAAATGAAGGAAGCACTATTGCCTGAGCATCCTATTGTTCCAACCTTTTATTTGCTTCCGAAAATTCACAAGGACCCCCACTGCCCGCCAGGTAGGCCCATTGTATCGGGCATTGGGGGTCTTTGTGAATTAGCCTGTAACATTTATTGATTTTTATTTGAAGCGATGTGTGGAAACTCTTCCTTCTTTTGTTCAAGATACCACAGATGTCCTCAGACGACTCAATGGCCTCGTCTTAGAAAGTGACATGTGGTTAGTAACGTGCGACGTGGAGTCCCTTTATACATCGATCGATCATAGCCACGGGGTGAAGGCTGCTAGATTTTTTCTCCAGATGACTAATCTGGAACCTAGTCTGATCCAATTCATTCTGGATCTTTTATTATTTATTTTGACACACAATTTTTTTGTGTTCAAGGACCACCCCTTCCTACAGCTCCAGGGTACAGCCATGGGAGCGGCCTGTGCACCCTCCTATGCTAACCTGTTCCTGGGGCTGTGGGAGAGGGATACAGTCCTTGACACACCTGGCCATCACCATATCACCTCGTGGCTCCGTTATATCGATGATATTCTTTTCATCTGGCAGGGCTCCACGTCGCACTTAGAAACCTTCTTGAACCGTTTGAATACTAATGAACTTAACATAAAACTAACATGGAAATACAGTCAAATATCTGTTGATTTTTTGGATCTCTTTATATCAAAAAATCTAGATGGAATAATTTGCACGGACATTTTCCGAAAGAACACAGCGACAAATGCACTTTTACACCATTCATCCTCTCATCCTCCCCAATTAAAAAATTCAATCCCCGTTGGACAGTTTTTAAGAGCACGTCGGATTTGCTCAGATGACAATACCTTTTTCAAACAAGCAAAGGAACTGTCCAACCGTTTTCAAGATAGGGGTTATAATAAAAAAGATATTCATAGAGGATTTATGCGAGCAGTTCATTCTGAGAGACAATTCTTACTGAACAAACCACTTAAAGGTAGACAAAAAACTAATGACTTGAAACCACGTTTCATCACTAAATTTAACTCTAATTGGACTGAAATTAATAATATTTTCAAAAAACACTGGCCAATATTACTGACGGACAGAGATTTAAATTATCAATTGACTCCCCATCCTTCAATTACGTGGCGAAAATCACAATCTCTAGGAGATATTCTCTGTCGCAGCCATTACGTTCCACCTCAGGTGAAACCATTATTTACTTCGAGTAAAGGCCCCCCTTGGGGCAGTTTTCCATGTGGAGATTGCTCAATCTGTCACAATATATTGCGGACTAAAGAATTTTGGGATTCCTCTAAGATTAAAATATTTAAAATTGTTCATCACATCACATGCAAAACAGAAGCAGTGATATACCATGCATACTGTCCTTGTGATCTTATATATATTGGTATGACCACTAGGTCCCTCAAAGTCCGCATTCAAGAACATATTAGAGATATAAAAAATGCTCGAGATTGTACTGAACCTCATCTTTTGAAAACTATCCCGAAACATTTCTTTGAGGTCCACAAATGCGATCCGAAAGGCTTGAAAGTATGTGGCATTGACCGCATATATATGGGAATTCGTGGTGGAAATCTCAAACAGAAATTACTCCAAAAGGAAACTCGATGGATTACTGTCCTTGATACGGTGGCCCCTAATGGTCTCAATGAGACCGTCAGCTTCAAATCCTTTCTATAAAACTTTTTTAATTTTAATATTTTAATAATGGTGTGTGGTTTTCTTCTTTTCTTGTATTCTTTATTTTTATTTTCTTGTTTCACTAATTAATTTTTTTCTGTATTATAGATTTTTCTTGTTTTCGTTTTCTGTATCCAGTATTCCAAGGATTATTTCAGCAAGATTACATAACAACATATAGCAAAGGCGGATGAAGATCTTTTTTGCCCGTGGTCACTATGCGGATGTTGATGCCACTGATTCCTACATATAATGTCTATATATTTATTTAACTATAAGGGATACTATCCTCTATTTTTATATGCAGTATCTCTTTGTGACCACTGTATTGGAATGAGTCCTTTTCGACATCTGTATGGGTTAACACTTGACATTCAGAAATTGGGGATATGTGCTGTACAAGTTTGTTATAAATTTATTCTTTATCCCTGTTTCGTGAATATTAATATTTTCTGTTCTGTATTCATGTTCTTATAATATGTTATACCCATATTCTATTATGCTCACAGGACAGTCAGCATATATATTTTGTTCCCTTTTTCCCCTTTTCTGTATGCAATATATGGGCACTAGTTTTTTTCATCTTACTTTTATTCCGCCAGTGTAGACGCGCTCTATGTGTGCGCTGCGCTCGTCCTGTGGTGTCGGGGTGGCGTGCGCGTTGCCTTGGCGATGGATGGGGATGACTTTGTCCTCCCCTCCATTGCCGAGGTGCGCGCTCTCCGCCCTGCACCACGGACGGACGCATCACTCAGGACGCGCGCCGATATACCGAGACTCGCCCCTATACCTGGGCTGTCATGGCGAGATATCCTAGTACCGCCCTATTCAGTGACGCCACTGCCCTTTTCTTTATTGGTTAGAGTGTGCTGCCCCTCATTGTTGTGGCGCGTATTCTCCGCCCCACACAATGGACGGACGCATTACATAGAACGCGCGCCGATAAATTTGGACTCGCCCTTGTACTTGGGCTGTCACGGCGAGACATTCTAGTACCGCCCTCCATCCTGTGAAGTCACTGCCCTCTTCTTCATTGGTTAGAGTGCGCCTTATCGCCTCCCCCTTATGGGCGGATTTCTATACATGACGAATTTTGATTGGTTGATTTTTCAGCCTCTATATTTAAAAAGCCCATGCCTCCTTGAATTAGCCACGCCTCCCGACGAAGCCATAGGCGAAACGCGCGTCGAGGCTCCCGGTGTCCCACACGTGCCTGCTGCACCCACTCCCTATTATATCATGACTGAAGGTAACTAATCTAATATTGTATTTACCTATTTGCTCCCACCTGTGCCATTTATGCAATGCTGTTCATGACACAGCCATTTACTTTATCTAGGTGTTTTACTATGGCTGTGCCAGATATGGTAAAAGGGGAGTACTCAACCTTACTGAGAGTGGCTGCAGCTTTGTGTTAGGCAGTGTGTGACAGTTTCCCTTTCTTCTCTATTTTTGTACAGAGAGACATTTGCCCTTTCTATAGGCTGCTAACCTCAATACGCACAATTAGCCATTTAAGCCTGTATTTCGTTGTGAATACATTGTGCAGTCATTTACTGCGTGTTGGCATACGATTGTATACATAGGACATATGTTTTTCCTTTTCTTTTTGTTTTGGTGATTTATTCTATGATTGTTTTATTTAATATTTTCACTGTCCCGTGTTTTGTTTCCATGTTGTCACTATCTAAATTTTGTTGTTTAATAAAATTAAATAAATTTTTATGCTAATTATTCATCGTTCATGGAGCCTCTATTATATCAAGGAGTAACGGTATTATACATCTACACTTATAGTTATTAATAGGCGAAGGATAGTTATCCGTGTGGTACTACTGATAATTTCTTGATAGCCATTTATATCCTTTTTCCTTATTAAATTTACCCTTGATCCCCCTTTGTACCTTTATGGTTTTCAATTTTTTGGTTTTCTATGTTTGTGGTCTAGAGGTTTTCCTCCACCTGACCATGTGGAATTTTATTTTGGTTATATAACATACAGTGCATGTTAGTGCCCGTACATACAGTGTTCATACAGCGCATCCCTCCTGTCGGTCCTTATTACATTTCACCCATTGATTCTCTCCGATAGGATGTGTTTTTTCCTTTTTATTCACAACTAGCTGAAGAGCCCGGCTTTGTCCAGGCATAGTAACTAACTGTGGATAATTATAACAAATTATAATGATTGTTGAAGCAATTTTTTTAACACAATATTAACCCCTTAGGCTAGTTTCACACTTGCTTTTTTTTGCAGCGCGTTTTTCCCGCAAAAAAACGCATTGAAAAAACGCATACAAAAGCATACAACTGCTGCGTTTTTTTCAAGCATTTTTATGAGCATGCATGAAAAAAACGCAGCGTTTTTATGCGTTTGTATGCGTTTTTAGTGCGTTTTTACCGCGTTTGCGTTTTTTTCCAACATTAGGTGGCCCCTCACACTAACCCAAACCATGACTTTACTAACCCTAACCCTGACCCTAACCCTAACCCTAACCCTAACCCTAACCCTGACCCTAACCCTGACCCTAACCCTTAACCAAACCATACTTAACCCTAACCCAAACCCTAAACCCTAACTAACCCTAACCCTAACCCTAACCCTAACCCTGACCCTAACCCTAACCCTAACCCTAACCCTGACCCTAACCCTTAACCAAACCATACTTAACCCTAACCCAAACCCTAACTAACCTTAACCCTAACCCTAACCCTGACCCTAACCCTTAACCAAACCATACTTAACCCTAACCCAAACCCTAACTAACCTTAACCCTAACCCTAACCCTAACCCTGACCCTAACCCTTAACCAAACCATACTTAACCCTAACCCTGACCCTAACCCTAACCCTGACCCTAACCCTTAACCAAACCATACTTAACCCTAACCCTGACCCTAACCCTTAACCAAACCATACTTAACCCTAACCCAAACCCTAACTAACCTTAACCCTAACCCTAACCCTGACCCTAACCCTTAACCAAACCATACTTAACCCTAACCCAAACCCTAACTAACCTTAACCCTAACCCTAACCCTAACCCTAACTAACCTTAACCCTAACCCTAACCCTGACCCTAACCCTTAACCAAACCATACTTAACCCTAAGCCTGACCCTAACCCTAACCCTGACCCTAACCCTTAACCAAACCATACTTAACCCTAACCCTGACCCTAACCCCAACCCTAACCCTGACCCTGACCCTAACCCTAACCCTAAACCCCCTTAACTAACCCTAACTCTAACCCAAACCCCTAAATTCCATGGTTAACAAAAAAAACGCATGTGCAAAAAAACGCATACATGAGCATGCCAGTGCGCATGTATGCGCATCCATAGGCTATAATGGCCATTTTTAGCGCAAAACATGCGCATACGTGCGCATGCGCTTTTTTGCAGGGCCAAAAAATGCAACATGCTGCGTCTGGAAAATACAAACGCACACCCCAAAAAAACGCAGCGCATGAAAATCGCATACATGCGCTTACCAGCGCGCAGGTATGCGCACCCATGTTAAATATAGGGGAAAAAACGCATGCGCACGTATGCGTTTTTTTCCAGCGCAAAAAAACGCAAATGTGAAACCAGCCTTAACGATTGTCGATATGACTTTTTTGTCATTTCTCCCTGTATATAGTATATACCTGTATGTTGTCTCCTCCTGTATATAGTATATACCTGCATGTCATCTCCCCCTGTATATAGTATATACCTGTATGTCATCTCCCCTGTATATAGTATATACCTGTATGTCATCTCTTCCTGTATATAGTATATACCTCCGGTGAGTGCCCCATCCGTAGTCCCCAGAGGAGCTGTCATCGGTAAGGCAATATGTTGCCTCATCTGCCCAATCCCGGACCCTTGTGCCCCTGGTTACCCCCAGTTCGGGATGTGCACCTCATAGTCCAAGTATTCGTGGCTTCTAAATCTGTTCACGTCGGCATACACATGGGCTCTGCTCCCAGCCTGTGGGCCCGGCATGGTGGCTGGAGGTCTGGAGCTCAGGCCCCGTGGCCCTGGGATAGGGAGGCCGGGCCGGGATCACAGGCTTCTGGGACTGATGCTGAGGAAAGGACGGGCGGTGCCTCCAGAGAACAGCGACCCCTGCAGGCCTGAGGAAGCCGTGCTGTTCTCTACACTACCGTCTACTGCATCAGCACAGATTGTCCCAAACTCCAACATCCTGCGCCCCGAACCCCAACATCCTGAGCCCCCCAACAACCTGTGTTCCAAACTCCAGACATCCATGGACGTGCAGTGGGCGTGGCTTGATACATACACACACAAATAGATACACTCAGCTTTATATATATGTATATATATAGATATATAGATAGATAGATAGATAGATAGATATTGGACCTTATGATGCCTCAGAACTGCAGTAGTGTGATTGATGCTATGTCATTGATGCTATGTGATATCTTTACTTCAATCCACAGAACAACTCCATAAGTGTGAGTCCCTACTTCACTTAATTGGCTATGGAAATGTGGAGATGTACAATCCTTCTGATAGAGCAAGATTAACCTAACAAAGTAAATCTGTGATATTCCTTTAACATGTACAGATAGAAGTGGCGAGTGACAGTTTGCTTGGCAAAAGTTGCTTTGTTAAAAGAAAAGAACTGTAGACTTTGTGGCTGGCCATGACGCAGTTACTTTGGCCATTTCTTTGGGTGATCGCCTCACGTGCTTGATAAGGGAACATGGTTTTTTCTGAGCACAAAATTCTAATGTTATGGTGATTGAGCTTCTTATTGAGGTGAAAGGTAACTTTATCAAGGAAAATCAGTCTGTTAATGTGTCATCTTCCCATTAGTCGTGCAATTGATGAGTCAATTCAAAAGTCATTATATTTCAGTACATCGTCTAGTTTCATCTACTGAAGAATATGTAATCTGTATGACTTACAATGTTTTGATAAGTTACATCATAAATCATGACTTGTAACACTTGTCGTTCTATACTGGTAAGTCTGGTCAACATTTCGGGACTAAGCTAGAGTCCTGTTCATTGTTTTTTTCCCGAAGTCTTTGGGTTGACTAGACTTTTCCCATGGCATAAAATTCCAGTGATTTTGAACCGCTTCAGTCAACACGGAATGCAATTTTCTATTTAGAACACATTTACCAAATTTATTTTTACATTTTCACTGTACTGTAGTCTGATAGACCTCGTTCTTGCAAATTGCAATGCACAAAAAGCTTTTTCTGCTTCAATATTACCATCTTAACCCATTAACGTCCAATGACGGACACAGTCTGTCATGGCCGGGTGTCAGTAAACATGCAGTGACAGTTCAGTGCTGACAGCTGTCTGTGACAGCTGAGAGGCATGGGAAGAGGTGCAAGAACCCATGTCATAGGTCCCCACACCCAGATCGCTGTGATCGGTAAGTCAAGCATGTTCGCCCAGGAGATCCTGAAATATCATCACTTCCTGGCCGATCAGTGCAGCAGCTCAGCTTTGCCAGTGGCTGACCATCTGCACTAACAGCCAAGAGTGGTGTCCGTGCTGCACCTGGCTGCTAACCCTCTAATTGCTGCGATTGAGCGCCATTGCAGCATTCAAGAGGGAGGCAGAGGAACAGGAGCTCCCTCTACCTTCAGAACAGCTTCCCCGCAATGTCATCGCGGGGCATGATCATTGCCATGGTGACCTGGGGTCGTCATGACGACTCCTGGGTCATCAAGCCACAGAAAGCCTCTGAGACCATGCTTACAGCATGGTGTCAGAAGCTTTCAGTATAGGTATAATGCACTGCAATGCTAGTGCATTGCAAAGCATTATACCTGCAATCAAAGTAAAAAAAAAAAAAGTGAAAGTTCCATAAAGGGACTACGTAAAAAAGAAAACATTTTGTGAAAAAAATGTAAAAAAGTTATATAATAATAATAATCCACTAATAAATACACATTTTTATGAAAAAAGTTAAATAAACAAAAAAAGTGCACATGTTTGGTATGGCCACATCCAGCACAATCAGATCTATGAAAGTGTCACACTAGTTAACCCCTTCAGTGAATGCAATAAAAAATACAAATAAAAGTAGCAAATTATTTTTTATCATCATACCACTTGGAAATTGTGGAATAAGACGCAATCAAAAAGACAAATGTAGATAAAAATAGTATTGCTGAAAACACCATGTTGTCCCGCAAAAAACAGTCCACCACCCTATTTGGAATAATCCTTGCAGCTGATTCTTCTTTAGATACTATGTATGAGGTTTTTACATTGACATCTGCACCGTCGCAGCTACAGCCACAAAATTTGGCACAGTCACACGTCTGGACCCCGAGAGCATCATAGGCTATGTTGTGAGGCGAAATTTTAACGCCGCGCATTCCAATTCACCAAACAATTTTGCCCCATCTACATAATGGGGAAAAAGTGTATGTATTTGTGTATGTATGTCCGGGATTGGCATCTGCACCGTCGCAGCTTCAGCCACAAAATTTTGCACAGTCACATGTCTGGACCCCGAGAGTGTCATAGGCTATGTTGTGAGGCGAAATTTTAACCCAGTGTGGTCCAATTCACCAAACAATTTGGACTATTATTCTTATAATTTCTATGGTGCTATCGTCCTTCTGTAAAGCTGGAAATAACACAATTTATTACCGTGCCAACACAGACCACCCTCTGACACAGACTGCAGGGGGAGCCCAGTATCACACAGGATAGGATTAGATACACGGCACAGCAGTCAGTATCACACAGGAGAGGATTAGATACACGGCTCAGCAGTCAGTATCACACAGGATAGGATTAGATACACGGCTCAGCAGTCAGTATCACACAGGATAGGATTAGATACACAGCTCAGCAGTCAGTATCACACAGGATAGGATTAGATACAAGGCTCAGCAGTCAGTATCACACAGGATAGGATTAAATACACGGCTCAGCAGTCAGTATCACACAGGATAGGATTAAATACACGGTTCAGCAGTCAGTATCACACAGGATAGGATTAGATACACAGCTCAGAAACAGGATGTGCCAAAGGAGAGGACATTTTCATTCCAAGAATTCCACTCATTCCATCTGATTTGTTTTTTGATTTTAAATGCCTCCAGTTTCCAGTTCAACTGCTATTTGCAATGTCCATTAACAATGCTCAGGGACAGTCCTTGAAAGTAGTAGGGATCGATTTGCAATCTCCATGCTTTTCTTATGGTCAACTTTACGTGGTCTGTTCAAGAGTTGGAACTGCCAAAAATCTGTTCATCTTTGCACCGAAAGGAAAAACCAAAAATCTTGAATGAGTTGAAAATAATATACTATCAATACTTGGGTAATCGTTTATTTAATTTGTGTTGCAAATCTGTAGTGTTGAATATATGAAATGTTTTTATGTGTAACATAATCATTATAATTTGTTATAACTAACCACAGTTGGTTAGTATGCCCAGGCAACGCCGGGCTCTTCAGCTAGTAACCACATAAAGTGTCACTGGCCAGACTTCAAAATTAAACAAATAAGGCACCACTCTTTAGCTCCATAGCATGCAGATATGAAATATGAAAATTGAATTGCATTACTGCACTGGAAGTATGAAAAAATTGAGAATTGCTAATTGACCTATTCATGTGTACCTGGGAGCCACATTAAGGCCATTCTCATTTCCAGGTCCTAACTTAATGCAAATCCTCTCTTAGACAAAAGTCTTCATCTGTATGGGAACCTAATGAGAATCCTCTCTTGGACTGAAATATATATCTCTGCTGAGGGGTAGGGTCATTCAAATGAAGACTTTATTCTCAGAGAGGATTGGCATTAAGTTAGGTCCTGGAAAAGAGAATCGCCTTAACGTCACTTCCAGGTACACATGAATTGGCCAAATTATGCACTAAGCATTCTCAATTTTTCACATTTCTAGTGTAGTAATGCAATTCAATTTTCATATTTCATATTTGCATGCTATGGAGCTACAGAGTGGTGCCTTATTTGTTTGATTGTATATGAGTTGGTTACTCTAGATAGGTACCCGTTCACATCTAGTTGATGCTTGGTTGGTGACAGTCAGTTTTTTGAAATTTAGATTTCAAAATTAAGACCTGGTCATTAACCTACAAAGTGGCTTGGTCCTTAAGGGGTTAAGCCCCACTACATATGTAAGCACCGTTAGGGCTGCGGATCGCACTAAATTTAAAATATAATAAAATGCGATCGAAACCTGGAGTCCACAGTGCAGAGATGGTAAACTGCTGCTCGGTAATTGCGGACACTAACTAAACACCGATGGAGTAACTGCTGATCCGGTGTGCGCAGGAGCGAACTCTGTTACAGCACAGAGCGGCAGAAAGAGACGCCAAAGCCTGATACCTCACAGACTATGGCTTATGGAACCGCTACTGTGGCGCCAGGGATTAACCATAGAGAAACACTGTGCCCTGTTAGCAGTCACAGGGTGCAGCCGACAGTTGTGTTACTGTACAGCGTTCATACAGCACCGCCCTGGCAGATGCCACTAGCCAGCTTAAGCTTAGCACTGGAAAGTGCAGTAACTGCGCATGGCACCGCTGAGATGGACACTGTGGCGTATGCGGTACAGAGGTGCCTCGTGCAGATGACACTCTCTGGCATAATGTGTGAGAGGCGCTGAAAGCACTGTAGCGCTGTGCAGTGCCTCCGCTCAGCGCTGACTCCACTAGCTACCTACCCTAAGCATGGGAGCTGGACAGGCTAGGCTACACAACACATGTGTACCAAGGGGTAGGGGTTTCATAATAAGTCATTCACCAGTTTCATGCATCCGTCATCACACATACCACAACTTAATACTATAAGAGTCTATACTAGCGCATAGCTGTGCGGCCATGCAACTCTTTTATAGCAGCGTCCTTCCGGGACCTTCCAAGTGGTCCAATGGGAGCAGCAATAGGACCTGAGCATGTGACCTCAGACCTCCAATGAGAGGACTTCCCACAGGCATGCTCAGTGGGCCGAAAGAAGGACTTAATCCCAAGTGCTGCACACTGCTGGCTATTGCAGGTAACTATAGCTGAACCCTGATTGGCAGCAGTAACCAAGCCAACAGTAGTAGACTGTGCAAGATGCCGGGATCGACGTCTTTGCTGAACAGGCTCCTCTGCGACTGGAGAGGAATTGGAGACCGCAGAAGGCAAGGCTTGACATTCCTCCTGTGCAGAGGCAGGAACCTGACACCTAACAAGCACATTTTAAATTTGGCTCCTGAAAAATGAAAGCTGTGCTGTGATTGGTTGCCATGGGCAATTAAGCCAGTTTTGCTTTGATTTTCAGTCAATGGCCATGTTCCCTTACTTTTGCACCATTCTTTTTGAATCAAGTCCATTTATTAGGACACAGAGGCTTGAAAAGTGGATTGTAAAAAAGGTATCGCTCATTTTATCAAACTTTTGCATGCAGTCTCAGCTCTTTGTAAAAAAAACACTAACCACAGTTTACTCATCCTGACCGGGACCCGTGCTGTGTCTCTAAAGCTGACCCTGTATGGCTGCACTAATGACATCACATCGAAAACGCTGTGACCAGTCACTGAGTTCAGCGACTTTTTCCATCTATATCGGCAGAATTACTATGTTCGGTGATGGGCTGCAACAATGTCAACATGATCTCACCACTGCAGCCTATACATAATTATTGGATCAGCACCAGAGACAAAGGACTGAATCAGGAAGGGTAAACAAGGCTTTTTTTTTTTTTTTTAAACTTAGCTCAGACGGCAAGGAAATTTTTTCAGAATGAGGAGAACCCCATCACGGCTAAGTTTCTAAGTTGAGTAATTGATGAGTTTTTTTATGTTGCAGATTTTCTGCAGATTTTTTGCACCTCTGAGCTAAATTATTTTAATTGCATTTTTTTTGTTGCTGTATTGAGTATGTTCTTTTACTTGAATTTATGATGCTGTGTTTTTTGTCTCTTATTGATATGTCATGTTTCAGTGAAATCTGCCTTGTTTTTTATCATTCCTGGTATTTGGCTTTGACAAACTTCATTTATACAATCACACTAAAAGCGCATATTTGTTTTTTACCTTTTGATTTTCTGTATCTATTGCAATTATTTTCAGAAAATGTACAGATAAAACTCAGGGTAACTGCAAGAGAATTAGACGAGTTGCCGATTTTAAAAGTGCACTGCAAGTTAGTTTTTTCAATGTAAAAAAGAAGAACAGTGGACATGAGATTTCTGTAAATCCAGTCCACTTTGCCGGAAGTTGATGCTTAAGTTAATGAATTTTTTTAGAAGTGAAAAAATACAAAAACTCACAAAAAAATTAATTGTGGAAACTTAACTCAAAGATTTTGGCAGCTCTTACTAAGTAGGTTTTTTGTTTGTGGCCCATTCTTCTTGTTACACCATATATTTCAATTCAAGTTAATTAATGAAGTGAAATGCTGAACCTTTCATTTTGATGTTTCATATCAATTCTACCAGTTTTATGGAATTTGTCCTGAGAATGACATTATTGCAATCATTAAGTACATTGTTTATAATTTCAGGTAGTGAATTTCCAAACCTGTTGAAGTTGATATGTAGTAATGAGTCCTCTATTTGACTATTTACTTTAAAGAGTAACTAACAGTGTCATCAGTTTTTTACATTTTGACTATATTAGCATCATGGGAGCCATACAATCCACATCAAGACTCGATCTAAAACCACATCCATCTTCATTCTCTTTTAAGACTGTGAATTTAAAACAAACATCAAGTCCTGCTTCATTTTTTCCTTTTAATTTTGTCAAAAGAACTGTTAGCCACCTTAGTTTATGATAGTCAATTATTTCAGAACGATCTCTATTACCCTCAGAAATCAAGTGTCTGATTGCATTTTATAGTCATGAAGGGATTCATAAAATGTCTAATGTTGTAAGAAACAGCTGTTTCTTTACTTCATCAAAGCCTCTAAACTGTTTTCCACCCATAGTATTTCGCAAGGGACACAGCACCACCATTAAAAAGTCACTTGCTGGAAAGCAATGAATGTTGTCTGAAAAACAATTAATCCCTAAATGTTTTAAAACCTAATTTAAAGCAGATTTGAGGGTATGAAGTTGATAAGAAAGTCATAGTTTCTCAAAACTTCAAGCAGCAATGACTTATCAGTGAAGTATGTATTATTATTCAAGGGGTTATCCTTTTTTCCACCAAATTTTTCCGTAATCCTGTATAATTACCTCAACTCCGTGTTATTGTAAAGGTCGGCCAGGGTGAGAGTCGTAGCTGAGTTAGTCAGGCATTGTACACCATGGCCTCCCTCTACAGGAAAATGGTACCTTTGTTCTTGCATGTTACTATTGGTACTCAGGGAGCTGTCAGCGTCTTCTTGGCTGCACTGACTTGTAGCTGGTCCCGGATCCCACAGAACAGAGACACAGTCCAGGACAACTCTTAAATGAACATATTTATTGGCTTCAGGACACAACACATCCACGTAGTAACCAGCATTTCCATTGCAGTAAAGATGGCATATTACTTCATCTTTCCCTTCACTGTTCCTTGGGTCACTAAGTGTTTTTCGCATGACGGGGTAACTCAGTATCCTCCCAGTGGAGCATCACCATGGTAGAGCATCTGCTTCACCTCAGGCAACAGATATCCTGCCCACGCGGCTCTCCACCACATACTTCAGCAACCTGCCCATACACTTTTACGGTGACCTTCTATCTTCCACTACTTCCTTCTTTTCCTCGCTACTGCTAGTTCTTCTATTCTTCTCTAAGCTTCCCCGGTGTATGGCTGGGAATACCCTTAAATGTTACGGGGTAGTTAGGCAATTCGGGCATATTGCCCATCCGAGCACTAAGGGGTCAGGCCCCTGACTGACTATAACCAGGAAGACCCTCCTCTCTTACTCCCCTGCTAACCTCTCCTACAGTTAACTATGTATATGTTGGCCTGTCATAATAAGCTCTATGGCCCATCTAATGGCCATACTGTACACTGCACTGTCCCTATTATATACACTGTGAATAAACATAGCAGCATAAGAAATATAAATAGTACAATAGAATCAAATATGTATAAATACACATACACATACATGTATTATAAAATTGAGGCTTAAAGGTTAAGACACTCAACCCCTTACATTGTATTGTCATCTACAAAGAGACCATCCCCATATTTATCTCTTCTTCATCTATGATTACATAAACTGTGAATTTTGAAAGGAGTTGAACTAATATATTTAAAATGTTAAAAAAAAAGTTTAGTGTCTGCTCACCACCTCTTAGAGCGCGCAGATCTTGCTGCTGTGCAGCAAGTTTTCAGAACTTAAGCCCCCATCACACACAGCGATCTCGCTAGCGAGATTGCTGCTGTGTCACAAGTTTTGTGATGCAACAGCGATCTCACCAGCGAAATCGCTGTGTGTGACACTTACCAGTGACCGGCCCCCCCAGCCGGGTACCGCTGATCGTCCTGGAATGGCCAGGACATTTTTGTGATTGCTAGTCTCCCGCTGGCCAGCACGCATCACTGCGTGTGGCAGGTGGGAGACCAGCGATCAGCGAGCTGGAGCTGGTAACCAAGCTAAACAGTGCCGCTTAGAAACACGTTGTGTACCTTGGTTACCAACTCCCTGCACCAGCGCACAGGTAACTAAGGTACACAGTGGGTAACTAAGCAACGTACGTCACTTGTTACCTGCGTGTCGCTGTCCTGATCCCTGGTGAAGCTGCCTGCTTGACAGCTCACCAGCGATCATGAAGCGACACACCAGCGATCCTGACAAGGTCATATCATTGTCGGGATCACTGGTGAGTCGCTATGTGTGACGGGGCCCTAAGAAGGAATAAGTCCAGCACTGTACTAATATATTGTTACAGAATATAGAATGTGACAGTGTAATGGTTCTTGGTTCTGTTAATTTTAGGGAACGTTCTTCAAAAGAATATCTGTTTCAGTCACAAGAATGGGATTGTTTTGTTTGCAAGTACATGGTGTTCTGCAAACCACATCAAATGAAATTTTAGCAAAAAGTCTGCTGCACGTAGGTGCAGTAAATTAGTTTTCCTAACAGAGGCAGTTATGGCATTTGGAAAGTATGCTGTATCTTGTAAGTAAATGTAAGTAAATGTCTCCTCTCTATGACTTCTTCTTATGGCAAGAACTGGCTTCTTTCTTGCATTTGGGCAGAAGGAAATTTAGGCACAGATAAAATGGTAATAAAGATACAAAGCTGGTGTATAATTCAAAGATTGGTGTCAGCCATATTGTGTTAAAGTGCAAGTCACTTTTTATTTGGGTAACGTCAGTGCCTTGAGATACATTTTTAGATCAAATTCTTTTGTGGCAATGAAAACTGGAGTAGAGACAATGGTGTTTCCAAATGTAAAGAGATCGATGGTATCAAGACATCATTTACTAGAATCTTGGCTTTCTGGAGACTATGATTGACATAAGAATGGATGGCTTCTTCAAACTTGGTATCTAGAAGAAAGAGCATTCATTGAAGTTGAATGTCTTGGATAAATCTACCCTGTGTAAGGCTCTTGTACAGATTTATAATGATCAAAATATTTGGTATATAAAGTTTAACAAAGCATGATTTAGTGACCTGTGACGTGAGTCACAGTAGTAAATATATATACTACTTAGTGTAAGTAAAGGGAGGTCAAACATTCCGAGGTCAGGTCCAGGAAATGGCGCAGTACGTCAAAGGGAAGTCAGCGATGAAGTCAAATAGATGAGCCAAGGTCAGGAAAGCCTGAGAGACAAAACAGTTTACAGGGAACAGGCACAATATTCCTAGCCAGAAAAAGTGTTTTTATAAAACTTAACATTTAATAGTTAATTTTAAGAAGAGGTTAGTACCTCCATAAGAGCAAGAGAGCCTGGAGTCCAGCCTTTTCCCTGTCAGTCCCTAGGTTTTTGACTGAACCTGGTCCCCAAAGATCCTGCCCTTACAAGGGCAGTCCACAGCTGGCCCTGTCACTTAACCAACCCTGGACTGAACCTTGGTGCCTCCCGACGCGTTTCTTCAATGCAATGAGTCATCAGGGGAATGGCACCTATAGTCGGGAACAACTGGGCAGCATGTCCTTCCATACAAAACAAGAGACAGTGACCTGGACTCCAGGCTCTCTTCTTTTCGCTATAGGAGAGAATATTGATATGAAGGACAACCACAACAAATGGTGAGAATGTTCCTTTTTCTCCTTTAAATGTGATTACCAGATTTGATTGTTATTCCCATTTGGGACTAAGCTTCTCTTTGAATGTGGTGGAGGAGATAGTCTATTGATATATATGGTGAAATAACTAAAATCTGCATTTTCTCTTAAATTGATCTTCCCTGACAAAGAGCAATTGCAATTGATATATTATATCTCCTAAACAGGGAGTGAGGTCATTAGCTATTTTTAATGGATTTTGTTTTGTGTGGGGAATATTTACAAATGCTTTTATGGAGGCACTAACCTATTCTTAAAATTAACTATTAAATGTTAAGTTTTAAAAAAATACTTTTTCTGGCTAGGAATATTGTTCTATTGTGGTAAATATGAGGAAAAAAAATGTGATCCAGGTCAAGACGGAGGCGGCTGCAACTTTACAAAGCTTTATTGGACAACTTAAAAATATATTAGTTCTTTAAAAATGTCTCCATAGCAAACACCAAGCACCCCATTGAGGAAGATCAACGTGATCAGATAATGACTAAGACTCTTTAGTTGAAACACGTTGATCCTCCTCACTGGTGTGCTCGAGCTGGATCACTTTTTTTTTCTCCTGTTCCTAATTGATGTGAATGCTCACCACAATCCATGCTGGGCTTTGGCAGGCTTGGGGATTTCATTGCAGACTGGTAAGCTGACTACACTTTTTTTTACTTATTGTGGTATATATGGTGAAAAAGGGAATACTTTCCTACTTGATGAAATATTATAGGGAGCAGGCACAAACAAATTCAGGTCACAAGCAAAGGGTCTGAGTCCGGGAAGAGAGTCAAGTCAAGCTGGGGGCACAGAGCACAGAGGGATCAATGTTCCACAGGCAACCGCAAGTGTACGATTGACACTGGGGGAGAAACTAGCATGCTCAAGTAGAAGCCTGACTAAGGAAAATGAACACAGGTGATTGTAGTACAGACCCAGCACAGACTGACATCCCCTACACAAAGTAACAAAAAGGCAGAAACAGAGTGGAAATCGTAACATGACCATTTTTAAGCACATTTGTTCTGTTTTTACTACACAGTACACTGAGGTGTATGTACGTACACTGAGGTGTATGTACGTAATCGCACCGTGGCAGCAATATGCGTGGGGCTCTCCTGTACCCTGTTCCAATGCCTCTCGCCCCTTTATCATTGGGGGTCTCTCTTGGTACTTCCTGTGGGCATTCCATCACCAACATTTATATTGCTGTCTCCTAGCACCTCTTTAGAGTGCAATTTGGGCCGTCTATTCATGCTTGGTTTTACTTACCTGACCCCTTTGTGGATTTAGGTAACTTTACTTTCCACTAACATGATTCCAGGACACAGCGGTTCCATGGTAATCTTTTCGTAGTGAGTCTGAGAGTTTGGAAGGTAAACAGCCATGTGTAATTGTCAGACAAGATTTTTTTTTTCTTCTGTGCCTTCTTATTGCTGTCTATAGGGATGCCCTTGACAACTTGATATGCACAACCATCTCAAAAGGTTTTTTCAATTGGGTGCAAGCCAGTGATGTATGTATAATTGTGCTGCGCTTTAACCCTTGATGGTCCTGTTTTCATGTATTAGGTAAATTGCGGCCGGATATAATATAGGACTGTTGTTAAAGGCTACGTCATACAGTATATGCTCATTGTGCCTTCTTTTATATATATATATATATATATATATATATATATATAGTGAGAATCATGTGGGAATAGTGGATGAGGGCAGGGATATCTCGCCCAGATTCCTTTCCTATGTGGCCTAGTCTGGTCAGTATCGCACCTGCTTACTAATGAATAATGGGAGGTGGATATAAAAGGATGCCAGGTGGTTGTGTGAGTGTCTCAGCCTGGGAACACAGAGAGCCTGTCTGTGTGAGATACACACGTGAGTGAAAGCAGTGCCCACTGCAACTGTGGTTTGGCTGGACGGGAGAAGCTCGCCAGTTGGTAGTTAGGTTGTACTTTGTTTAGTTAGTGCCGGACAGGCAAGGATTTGTTTTATGTTTTATTTCTTTATGCATTGCTTTCACCATTAATAAACCTGACCCAGTGTCAGTTATACCCGAATCCCAGCTCTGCGCCTGAGTTTCATGCTGAACGCACGTGACCTTTGACCCCAGCAAAGGCGATCCCGGAGTGTTTTATCACATTGTGGTGGAGAATGCGGGCATCACGTTGCAAGCATGAGCATGGAGGACGTGGTGAAAGCGCTGGTACAGTCCACCGCCGTCCAGCAAGAAGCTGATTGGGTGATGATGGCCCAGCTGAAGGAGTTGGTGGACATGACAGCTACCGATTGTTTGCTTCTCCAGCAGGTGGCGCAGCGCCTGGCAAGCCTACATGAGGTTAACCTGGAAGCCGAGTCGAGAGTGATTCACGTGAGTCGGTACTGGCAGAAGATGACGACCGAAGATGACGTCGAGGCATACCTGACCACGTTTGAACGGACGGCGGTGCGAGAAAAATGGCCGAAGGCACGACGGGCCAGCCTGATTGCCCCGTTTCTTTCCAGTGAGGCCCAAAAGGCTTATTATGACTTAGATATACCCATGATCCTAAATCAAAAAGGCAACAATCACTTCGATAAACATATCCCAAACAACAATCATCACGGAAGGTGCCGTGAGGATCCAAGAAGTGCAAAGCAATAATGTTGATAAAAAATGTAAATTTTTATTGATTATAAATTAAAAATATCATAAATTATATTAAAACGACAGGACTAATGGTCTCCAACATGGGGGGTAGGAAAAAACCAGCAGTGGGCGGTGGTGGGGGAATTAGGTCCACCAGCTTTCAGCCATTTCTTCGGCCTCATTTCACAGTGGTCAGCGACAGGTAAAATTCCATCACTATTATTGCACTGTCTTCATCCATGTCATAATTTATGCTGTGCCCCTTGCCAGGATATAACTCCGGCCTTTTATTTCCCTCCCTAGCCATTCTTTACACCAGGCCATTTTTTCTTTCCTTATTGTAGTGCTCACAGCACCCAATTTTGGCAAGTTCTTTGTAACTGCTGTTGGAATATAGGCCTTAATACTTTGCTCTTTTTTGGCTTTGGAGGGATTTCTTTGATTCTTTGTGAATTCTGTTATATAATTGATACATCTGTTTGCACACTGTGGAAGATACTATAAACCTTTTGCTGTTTTTTTCCTACCCCCCATGTTGGAGACCATTAGTCCTGTCTTTTTAATATAATTTATGATATTTTTAATTTATAATCAATAAAAATTTACATTTTTTATCAACATTATTGCTTTGCACTTCTTGGATCCTCACGGCACCTTCCGTGATGATTGTTGTTTGGGATATTATTATGACTTAGAGCCTGAAGCTGCGCAGGACTTTGACAAACTGAAAGCCGAGATCTTGGCCCGGCTGGGAGTGACGACCGCTGTCCGTGCACAGAGAGTGCATCAATGGACTTATCAGCCGGATAAACCACCGCGGTCACAGATGTTCGACCTGATCCACATGACGAAGAAGTGGCTACAACCCGAGGTGCTGACAGCGCCAGAGATAATCCAGAGAGTCGTCATGGACAAGTACCTGAGAGCTCTACCGCCAGCCCTGAGGAAGTGGGTAAGCCATGGAAATCCTGCGACGGCAGATAAACTAGTGGATCTGGTTGAACGTTAATCCGTGGCGGAAAGACTCCGAGACGACGCTACCCCACCTCGTTCTTCATCGTCTCCACGTGGAACCGGTAAGACTGTTCCAGGGAGTAGGGGAGATGGAAAAATCCCTAAGACAGTGGGGGAGGAAAACGGGACTGCCCGCACTGCGAGGCCAAGAGTAACGAACTATGGTCTAAGAAAGGGGCCCGTTAGGTGTTTCCGCTGCCAAGAGATGGGACACATTGTTGCGAACTGTCCGCTCACTACTGAACCCATGCAGTGCGATGTCACAGACTCTAAAAACCGCATGTCTATGGTTGCACGGGTAGTGAGTGTGAATGCTGGTCAAAAGGAGGTGGAAAAACACTTGTGTGATTTAACTGTTGATGGAAAAAATGTGGTGGCATTGTTAGACTCGGGAAGTGTGGTGACTCTGGTGAAGGCCAGTCTGGTGTCAGCCCCGACAGGACCAGCAGACAAAATTTCTGTAACGTGTGTGCATGGAGACACCTGTTCGTACCTCACCACGGTCATATGCATTACTACTTCCTATGGGTCTGTGCAACATAAAGTGGGACTCGTCCCAGCGTTATTGCATGATGTTATCCTGGGCCGGGATTTTCCCCACTTCTGGCAATTGTGAGAGAATCAGTTGATACCCCAGGGTAATAGTGTACATGATTCTTCTCCCAGGGCGCGTGTGGGTCCCGAACCCCTGGAAGAGGTCTCCCCGGAAGACTCGGGGGAAGAGTCAGCTGGAAATGACCTGCAGTTCCCGTTTTCGGTCATGGCGGGCGATATGGAGGAGACCAGGGTAGAGGAGGAGGCCGACAGCCGTCCACCTCCCCGTTTGCCGGATTTAGATGTTCAGAAAGATGACTTCCAAAGCGAGCAAATAAAAGATCCTACCCTTTCTCAGGCTAGGACAAATGTAAAAGTAATAAATGGGGTACCCGTAGAACCTGGCTCTAGGCTGGCATATCCTTACATGGTTCTGGAGAATGATTTACTCTATCAGATAGAGAAAAAGGGGGAAGACACGGTGCAACTATTAGTCGTGCCAAAACCCTACCGGCGGAAGGTGCTGGACCTGGCCCACGGACATGTGATGGGAGGTCACCTGGGAGTCCAGAAAACCACTGAAAGGATATTACACTGTTTTGTTTGGCCAGGCATGCATCACAATATTCGTGTATATTGTGAGTCTTGTCCTGACTGCCAAGCCTCTGCGCCTAAGCCCCGGTTCTGTAGCCCTTTGGTACCCCTACCTATTATTGAGGTCCCGTTTGAGAGGATTGGGATGGATTTAGTTGGGCCCCTTCCACGGTCTGCATGTGGACACCAACATATCCTGGTCATCTTGGATTATGCCACTCGTTACCCGGAGGCCATCCCTTTGCGTAACACGGCCACCAAGACGATTGCCAAGGAGCTGGTGCATGTGTTTAGTCGGGTCGGTATACCAAAACAGATACTCACCGACCAGGGGACCCCCTTTATGTCCAGGGTAATGAAGGAGCTCTGCCGGTTGTTACAAATTGAACCGTTACGCATATCCGTGTATCACCCTCAAACAGACGGGTTGGTCGAACGGTTCAATAAAACTCTGAAGCAGATGCTGAGAAAGGCGATAGACAAGGATGGGAAGAACTGGGACTATTTACTTCCGTATTTGCTTTTTGCCATCAGGGAAGTGCCCCAGTCTTCCACGGGGTTCTCGCCTTTCGAGTTGTTGTATGCCCGACGTCCTCTTGGACTGTTAGACATCGCCAAAGAATCTTGGGAGGGTCAGGGCACTCCGTTTAAAACGGTGATAGATCACGTCACACAAATGCAAGACCGTATTGCGGCTGTTATGCCTATAGTCAAAGAGCACATGATGCAGGCTCAAGGAGCCCAAAAAGGAATCTATGATAGGGGCGCCAAGATCTGTACGTTTGCACCCGGAGATAGGGTGTTGATCCTGGTCCCCACGGTGGACAGTAAGTTCCTGGCAAAGTGGCAGGGCCCCTTTGAGATAAACCCTGGAAAGATCGGTCTGCCTTATCAGCGGAGCTGGCCCGTCCCGTCTGCTCGCATACCGTACCAGAGGTACGGGTTGCAGAGACTCTCTCGGAGCGGCAAAAGACTGAGGTCAGGCAGTTTCTACTTCACAACCAAAAGTTTTTCTCAGAAAAACCAGGGCAGACTACGCTAATGAAACATGACATCGTAACGGAACCTGGTGTCACTGTTCACGTGAAACCCTACAGAATTCCGGAAGCGCGCCGTGAAGCCGTTTCCCGAGAAGTGAAGGCAATGTTAGAGTTAGGTGTCATTGAGGAATCGCACAGTGCTTGGTCCAGCCCGATTGTGTTAATTCCTAAACCGGATGGCACAATCCGGTTCTGCAATGACTTCTGGAAACTGAATGCGGTCTCAAAATTTGATGCCTACCCTATGCCCCGGGTCGACGAGTTAATAGATCGGTTAGGTAAAGCCCGATATATTACGACCCTAGACCTAACAAAGGGGTATTGGCAGATCCCTCTGGCGGAGGCTGCCAGAGAAAAGACGGCATTTGCTACGCCGGAAGGTCTATTTCAGCATGTGTATATGCCGTTTGGACTGCACGGAGCACCGGCGACCTTCCAGAGACTGATGGATCGAGTCCTGAGGCCACATAGGCAGTACGCTTCGGCCTATTTGGATGACATTGTCATTTACAGCTTGGACTGGGAGACTCATCTCCAGAAAGTACAAGCTGTGATTGACGACCTGTGGGAGGCAGGTCTAACCACGAACCCCAAGAAATGTCATATCGGGCTGGAAGAAGCCCGGTATTTGGGGTATGTAATTGGGAGGGGTGTTGTTAAACCCCAGCTCGATAAGATTCAGGCGGTTCAGGACTGGCCGCAACCTGTCAACAAGAAGCAGGTGCAAGCCTTTCTGGGGATCGCCGGCTATTATCGCCGGTTCATATCCAATTTTGCAGCCATCGCTACCCCCCTGACGGATCTTACAAAAGGGAAAGACTCCGTCATGATTAAATGGAGTTTAGCGGCTGAAGAAGCCTTCCATAGCCTAAAACGGGCACTTTGCTCTCAGCCCGTACTGGTGACTCCAGACTTCCGCAGCGACTTTTTGGTACAAACGGATGCCTCTGATACCGGTATCGGGGCCGTACTCTCACAAGTGAGGGACGGAGTGGAACACCCAGTCCTCTATCTCAGCAGGAAGCTGAATAAACACGAGCAAAGGTCATAGAAAAAGTGTGCCTCGCCATTAAGTGGGCTCTAGAGGCCCTCAAATATTACCTGGTGGGCAGAAAGTTCAGGCTGATCACTGACCATGCCCCTCTCAAGTGGATGCACTTGAACAAGGAACGGAATAGCCGGGTGACCTGGTGGTTCCTTGCCCTGCAGGCCTACACTTCTACGGTGGAGCACCGCCCAGGGGTACAGATGGGGAATGCAGATGCCCTGTCCCGAGTGCACTGTTTGGCGGGTGTCATTGCTCGACCGGAGTGGTCTGAGCAGAGGGGGGGATATGTGAGAATCATGTGGGAATAGTGGATGAGGGCAGGTATATCTCACCCAGATTCCTTTCCTATGTGGCCTAGTCTGGTCAGTATCGCACCTGCTTACTAATGAATAATGGGAGGTGGATATAAAAGGATGCCAGGTGGTTGTGTGAGTGTCTCAGCCTGGGAACACAGAGAGCCTGTCTGTGTGGGAGACACACGTAAGTGAAAGCAGTGCCCACTGCAACTGTGGTTTGGCTGGACGGGAGAAGCCCGCCAGTTGGTAGTTAGGTTGTACTTTGTTTAGTTAGTGCCGGACAGGCAAGGATTTGTTTTATGTTTTATTTCTTTATGCATTGCTTTCACCATTAATAAACCTGACCCAGTGTCAGTTATACCCGAATCCCAGCTCTGCGCCTGAGTTTCATGCTGAACGCACGTGACCTTTGACCCCAGCAAAGGCGATCCCGGAGTGTTTTATCACAATATATATATATATATTTTTGCCTTCACCTTTGTCTGTATGATCTATCATTTTGGGGCTGTATAAAATTGGACATGGGTACGGACAGTTGTTTTAATTGTTTTTAACTTTGTCTGTGTTTTTGTGATGTTAATAAAGGATGACTTTTTTTGATATTCAAATGTGCACTATTTATATGCAAGGTCTTTTTTTCTTACAATGATTTATGTACGCAGTCTGACATGTAGTTAAACTGATATACCATAGTCCATAAAGGAGACTGTTTCCTAAATTCTATGCCATTTATTGAACATTAGTAAATGCGTTTTGTAAAACAAGGAACAAATAACAAGGAATTAGCACATTTATAAATGTAACACAGTAAAACACGAGACAAAATGGATGAACAGTTTAAGAGCAACAAGTGTTAAGCCAATCTACTATATAGACTTAAGAATGCATCTGATTAATGCAGGAGTGAGAGTCTTGTGTATCTAGTGGCTGCATACAAGTGCCACATAATCCTTCTTACTAGTGATGAACAAAACTTTCAAGGTTTGGTTCGGCAAACACCACCATGTTCGCTGAACAGTTGATCGAACACACCTGAACGCCATTGAATTCAACGGGAGGCAAAACTAAAGGCATGAAAAACATCTTCAAGGGGGCCAAAACACTGCCAAAACAGCTCAAATTAGGGGCAGCCACAGGAAACGTGGCATCAATTGAGCCAGAGAAAAAATACTATGTTTGTGCAGCATGGATGCATGGAGGAGACCCAATGAATGAGACCCAACTTGGAGTCTCCACATTTCAAAAAATGATTGCCACAAACCACTAAAGTGGCATAAAATTCCCCACAGTAGAAACAGTATAATGGGGTCCTGACACCCCTTCCGCTGCAGGCAAACCACCAGATGGAGACCCAAATTGGAGTCTCCCCATTCCCAAAAATTGTTTGTAACATCAGCAGCAGTAGCAACAGAAGACACAGAAGCCACGTCAAAGGTGTAACAGACTTCAATATCACGAGATCAATGCATCACACTAAAAAATACACCATCGTCTAGTATGCCCAGTCTGCGACTGGAGTGCAAAAGTCATTCAAGATAAGAGATAAGCAAACCTTTCAACATTTGGTTTAGTTCAGATCGGTGAAGGTCCCGATGTTCAATGAATATACCCAAACCCCATTGAATTTATTGGGAGGCAAAAACAAAATGCTTAGACAACACCTTCAGAGGGGCCAAAAATCTGCCAAAAAAAGCTAAAATTAAAGGCAGACACCAGGAAAAGTGGCATAAATTGACCCATCAATTGCACTATAAATAAATATTTAAAAAAAAAAAATGATGTGAGTTCCCCTGTATCTTTGATAACCAGCCAGGAAAAACTGACAGCTGTAGGTTGCAACCCTCAGCTGTCAGCATTAGCAAGGCTGATTATCAGGAATAGTGGGTGTGGAGACACAGGGGGTTCCCTAGTCCCATAGCCGAAACTGCATGGACCAGTGATCATCCCACCGAAAGCTCGCTCTCCTTTCACCATGAACATAATACTACTCAGACAACAAGGGGTGAGGGGAAAATAGTGTGGCTGTAATGCAACTGTGGAGCAGATGCTCGTAACCTCCACCAGGGGGCTCTGGTAAGGGAAAAAGGGTTGCACTCACAGTGTAGCACCACCACAGTGCAGACTTGCACGCCGCAACTAGGAGGTGGCAGAGTAGTCAGACAGGCCGAGTCAGCAGCAAACAGGAAGACGAAGTACCAGAGGACACAGCAATGCACGCAGTCAGGGAAAAGCCAGAAGTCAGAGCCAGATGGGAATGCGGTATCCAAGATATGTGCACGTTTGGTGGTTTCCTTACAGTGTATGACTCGGCTTGAACTCGTAACCCCCCTTCCTGTTTTTTTGTCTCTGATACCACGTTACCGACCTGCTTGTGATTCACTGGCTTGTACCTTGACTCCCCTTTCCATGGATGAAAGGGGAGTCAAGGTACAAGCCAGTGAATCACAAGCAGGTCGGTAACGTGGTATCAGAGACAAAAAAACAGAAAGGGGGGTTACGAGTTCAAACCGAGTCATACACTGTAAGGAAACCACCAAACGTGCACAAAATACACAAGTCAGACACTAATACGGGAGGTCAGAGGAAGAAGGATCACTAGGGTATAAGGGTCAGCTGCTCTAAACTGGAAGCATGAACTATCACTGTCGTCACCTGCAGGCCGCAGGGAACTGAAATAGCAAAAACATACCCAAAACGAGGAAGAGGGGATTAACCCTCACAAGACCAGTCCAGTGAGAGGATAGCAGAAAAAAAAACCTTGGACTCGATCATGGCAGTACCCCCTCTCAATGGGGGGGGCACAGGACCCCCAGGTTTCTCTGGATAACGAGCGTTAAAGGCACAGACCAACTGATCCTTATGGACTGAACACGCCGGCACCCACGACCGGTCCTCAGGACCGTAATCCTTCCAATTGAACAGATATTGGAGTGAGTGATGGACCATGCGAGAGTTCACAATTCATTCTACCTCATACTCATTATGGCCATCCACCGAAATAAGTGACGGAGGAGATGGAGATTCCCCAGAGGAAAACCCCAACAGCTTCAAAAGAGCTTTATGGAACACGTTGGAGAACCATAGAGATGGGGGAAGGTGCACAGGATTGACTACCTCCACAATCTCATAAGATACAATGAACTTGGGTCCCAACTTCGCAGAAGGAACCTTAAGTTTAATAGTCCTGGTGGACAACCATACGTTATCCCCAACCTGGAATACTGGCCCGACAGATGGTCTCTTGTCAGCAAAAAATGTATACCTCCCCTGAGCCTCCCCAATATTCCTCTGAACCTCCTACCACACCACACCCAAACATTGAACGGCCAGATCAAACCCAAGACATCCTGAATTCAGCTGGGAAAATTTCCCAAAATGAGGGTGAAACCCATAATTACAGAAGACAGGGGAGGTGCCCGTGGACTGATTAATGCGATTATTACAAGCAAATTCAAAGACAGGCAAAGAGCAACACCGATTGTCCTGCCGAGCTGTGGTCAGACATTGCAAGATTTGTTCCAAGGACTGATTGGTCCTCTCTGTCTGACCATTAGTCTCAGGATGATACGCTGAAGAAAAGGTCAAACAGATACCCAACTTCTTACAAAAATCCCTCCAAAACTTGTATACAAATTGCACTCCCCTGTCCGAAACCACACTCACAGGCACACCATGCAGTCGTACCACATGTTCAACAAACAATTTAGCTAATGTCTCAGCATTAGGCAGACCTGTCAAAGGTACAAAATGCACCTGCTAAATCTGTCCACCATCACCCAAATGATAGTTTTACCACTAGAAGGCAGAAGATCAGTGATAAAATCCATGGACACATGACTCCATGGTCTATCAGGAATTGGCAATGGCATGAATTCCCTGGCCGGCCAGTTATAGATCTCTTGGCACAAGCACATACATCACAGGATGACACAAACTTAACCACATCTGAGGTCAACGAGGACCACCAAAACAAGCTAGAGACAGCTTTACGGATAGTCACGATTCCAGGATGCCCACTCAGGGCTGATTCATGAAACTCCTGAAGTATCCTGAGACAAAATTGAATGGGCACAAAGAGCTTATTAACTGGCAATTACAGAGGGGCCAGGGCCTTACGAATCTCCTGTTCCAACAACGAGGATACCCCAGTCACAACCACACCAGGCTGAAGAATTGAGGAAGAAGATTCAAGAGCTGATATCAGGTCCACACTATGACAGAAGGCATCAGCCTTGACATTTTTAGATCTAGGTAGAAAAGTAACAGAGAATTGAAACAGTAAGAAAAAAAGTGACCATCTCGCCAGTCTCTGTGTCAACCTCTTGGCAGATTCGATGTAAGCCAGATTCTTATGATCTGTAATCACAGTGAATCGATGGACTGCTCCCTCCAAAAAATGCCCCCATTCTTCAAATGATAGCTTAATGGCCAACAACTCTGTTACCTATATCATAAATCTTTTCCGCAAAAGATAATTTTTTTGAGAAGATGGCACAAGGTCTTATATTGATTAAAGTTGCAGGTCCCGGGGACAAAACCGCCCCCGCCCCCACCTCTGAGGCGTCCACCTCCACAATAAACGATACAGATGGATCCGGTTGAATTAATTCAGCAGACATGAAACAATTCTTTAACAGTGAAAAGTTTGCTGCGGCTGGAGAAGGCCAATTCTTGATATCAGACCCCTTTTGAGTCAAATAAAATCGACAAAAAACATACCGGGCTAGCATAATAGCAATTGCCGGAATAATGAAGAGATCCAGAAAAAAATAATATATAAAAGTAATCATTTATTAATAATACACAACAAACATAACAATTAAAAAAATGCCCAAAAGAAGGCACAACTAGCCCTAAACAAATAAGATGTTAACAGGCATAATAATGATTTACATATAAAGATGGAAAATGCGCACTTAAAAAGTAAAAAGTGCAAAAAAAGCCTCCGAAATACACTGCTGTATGTAAATGGTTAAATATCTAAATATATCAAAAATATCCTGAACAGCATAATGAATCTGAAGGACAAATCTACCAGCAACATGACATGATTGTCTAAGTCCGCAAGTAAATCAGCCTTGGAAAAACCACTAAAAATTAGACCCAAAAGGATCTACTATAGGTGTCTAATTACATAACATAATACATGTGGCAGTAAAATGTGGAACAACAAGATGCTAACATCTAAGTCCTCATACAGATCTATCTAAGCTGACCACTAAACAATACGTAATGAGGCCAGAACAAAAATACAAAAATATACCTGATCTCAGTGGACTCAATAACACAAGGGCATTGCAGCCTCCTCCTCCAGGGGTGGAGGAGGCTGCGATGCCCATGTGTTATTGAGTCCACTGAGATCAGGTATATTTTTGTATTTTTGTTCTGGCCTCATTACGTATTGTTTAGTGGTCAGCTTAGATAGATCTGTATGAGGACTTAGATGTTAGCATCTTGTTGTTCCACATTTTACTGCCACATGTATTATGTTAAGTAATTAGACACCTATAGTAGATCCTTTTGGGTCTAATTTTTAGTGGTTTTTCCAAGGCTGATTTACTTGCGGACTTAGACAATCATGTCATGTTGCCGGTAGATTTGTCCTTCAGATTCATTATGCTGTTCAGGATATTTTTGATATATTTAGATATTTAACCATTTACATACAGCAGTGTATTTTGGAGGCTTTTTTTGCACTTTTTACGTGCTCATTTTCCATCTTTATATGTAAATCATTATTATGCCTGTTAACATCTTATTTGTTTAGGGCTAGTTGCGCCTTCTTTTGGGCATTTTTTTAATTGTTATGTTTGTTGTGTATTATTAATAAATGATTACTTTTATATATTATTTTTTTCTGGATCTCTTCATTATTCCGGCAATTGGTATTATGCTAGCCCGGTATGTTTTTTGTCGATTTTATATGTCTTAGAAGTGCCAGTTTAACATTGTGTCTGGACAATATTAGTATAAACCCTTTTGAGTCAAGTCAGTAAGAGGCTTAACAATTTGAGAAAACCCCTTATAAATTTCCTATAATAATTAGCGAACCACAAGAAACGCTGGAGTCCTTTAAGATCTTTGGGTTGAACCCAGTCCACAATTGCCTGAACCTTTCTGGGGTCCATACAAAATCCTTCAACCAACAAGATGTACTCCAGAGGGGATAACTCCTGGACCAAAAACAAACATTTCTCTGGTTTAGCAAAGAGACATTTCTCCCAGAGTCTCTGGAGAACCGCATGAAGATGACCTGTGTGGGCCTGCTTCTCCACAGAGTACACCAGAATATCATCAAGATACACTACCATGAAGTGCCCAATAAAGTCAGAAAAGACATGGTTGATGAAATTTTGGAAAACAGCTGGAGCATTAGTCAAAACGAAAGGCATGACCAAATTTTCAAACAGCCCTTCAGAGGTGAGAAACACAGTTTTCCACTCATCCCCTTCCTGTATGCAGATAAGATTGTATGTCCTCTGGAGATCCAATTTAGAAAACACTTAATCCCAGACAGTTGGTTGTATAAATCAGTGATAAGTGGGAGGGGGTACATATTTCTCACAGTGATCTTATTCAACTCTCGGAAATCGAGGCATGGGTACAAACAACCATCTTTTTTTTTTTTACAAAAAGGAACCCCGCCACCACAGGAGACAAAGAAGGGCGAAAGTGCCCCTTGCGAAAACTCTCAGAGATGTATTTTTTCAGGCCATTTGCTCAGGACCGGATAAGTTATACAAACAGGCCTTGGGAAATTTAGCATCAGGAACAAGATCAATGGTACAATCGAATGGGTGGTGTGGTGGTAAAACCTCAGCCTCTTTTTCAGAGAACACATCCGCAAAGTCCTTCAGTTACTCTGGAATACCCTTCAGACTAACAGATGACATAGACATAGTAGCAAGACAACCTTTAGAACAATTAGGTCCCCACTTTACAATATGTCGGGACCCCCAGTCAATAACCAGGTTATGAGGGTGCAATCAAGGAAACCCCAACACCAGGCTAGCATGGAGATTATCAAAGGCAAAATAAAAAATACGCTCCTGGTGTAGGGCCCCCATCTTGAGAATGAACTCTTCAGAGATGAAATTAACCCCACCCTTGGTGAGAGGTGTAGAGTCAATGGCCACGACTTTATTGGGAGTCCCCAACCTAACTGTGCCTAACTTACAGCTGGCCACCAGGTTAGAGTCAATTAGGTTCACAGATGACCCACAGTCCACAAAGGCCATAGTGGGAGTAAAGCAGTTCTCAACACCAAGTTTTACTTTTAACATTATTTTAAGGAATGAAGAAAAAGGTACCTGTGAGTCTGGACAACCTCCTAGATAGTTACTCAGACTTAGGCGTTTTCTCGACACCTTGGGAGTAGGAGGACAGGAGGGACAGTGCTTCTTCCAATGTCCTGAAGCACCGCAGTAAAAACAATAATTTTCCTTCCTGTCGTCATCTCCTCTCCCTTTCCTTGAAGGTGATGGCCCCAACTTCCATGCGCTCAGCAGGTTGTGAGGGTTCCGGTTTAACTGGAGGGAAAAGAGCCTCCCATTGCACGATTCCTCTCTCTTGTAATCCATGCAAACGGCCTGAGTCATGGCCTCTTCCAGAGAGCTGGGAGGAGGATGAAGAGCCAGAACATCATTTAAATGATCAGACAGTCCTCTCCAGAACTGACACCTAAGTGTCGAGTCATTCCAGTACACCTCTGGGGACCATCACCAAAATTCCGAACAGTACCATTCGGCAGAGAGCTTTCCTTGTTATAGACTCATAATAGTGTCCTCTGCCAAGCTGACTCAGTCTGGTTCATCATAGATGAGGCCCAGAGCCTCAAAGAACATATCTACAGACATTCTTTAAGGGGCGGTCGGGGATAAGGAAAAAGCCCAAGACTGCGGACCCTACCTCAGTAAAGGTATAATCATCCCCACCGGCTGACTCTCATCCCCTGAAGACCAGGGTCTAAGGGAAAATAACAATTTTCAACCCTCCCTGAACATGTGGAACTTATCCTTCTCGCCAGAGCAGGTGTCCGGGAGTTTCACTGAGGGTTCAGGAGAGTTTAAAGACACATCAGTCACCTTACCAGACTTACTGACAGAAGGAGTCCCCCGGGTTATCTTAACTGACTCAGTCATCACCCTCTGCACCTGCTTCTGAGAAGTAACCAAGCCTCTGTGCTCTGCTGATAACTCCTGCATCATCTGAGTAAGGTTGGCCACTTGGTCAGCCAGAGTACAGAGCGGATCCATACCAGAGAAAAAAAAGTGCAAAATCTCCTTTAAACATAGTTGTCAGTGATAATGTAATGCAACCTACACCAGGTGGCACTGGTAAGGGAAAAAAGGTTGCACTTACCGTGTAGCACCACAGTGTAGACGTGCAGGCCATCACTAAGAGGTGGCAGAGTAGTCAGACAGGCCGGGTCAGCAACAAACAGGAAGACAAAGTACCAGAGGTCACAGCAATACACGTAGTCAGGGACAAGCCAGAAGTCAGAGCCAGACGGGAATGCGGTATCCAAGTCGTAAGACAGAAAGGGGAGTCAGGTAAAAGCCAGTGAGTCATAAGCCAGTCGGTAACGTGGTATCAGAAACAGAAAAACAGGAAGCGGGGTTCAGAGTTCAAGCCGAGTCATACACTGTAAGGAGACCACCAAACGTACACAAAGTCAAGGATAGGGAATGGGTAAGATGCTAATACTGGAGGTCAGAAGCAGAAGGATCACTAGGGTATATGGGTCAGCTGCTCTAGCCTGGAAGCACGAACTATCACTGATGTCGCCTGTAAGCCGCAATGAACTGAAATAGCAAAAGCAGATCCAAAATAAGGCAGAGTGGATTAACCCCCACATGACCAGTCCAGGGAGAGGATAGCAGAAAACCCACCTTGGACTTGATCATGGCAGTGGCAATACTTTATTGAACCACTGAACATGCAAACAGCACATGAAACATCCCCAGCAAAATACTCAAGATAGATCAAATTGAAGAGACTAAGGCCTCTTTCACACATCAGGTTTTCGCCGTCAGGCGCGATCCGGCGCTTTTGACAGAAACCTGATCCGGCGAAATGCAATGCCGGATCCGGTTTCCCCCCCATTGACTTGCATTTGCGCCGGATCGCGCCGGATGGCCATGCGTTTCATCCGGTTTTCGCCGGATCTGGCAATGTGTCGCGATCCGGCGTCTGGAAAAAACGGCTACTGTAACGTTTTTTGTCTCCGGCGAAAAAGCCGGACACGCCGGTCCGGCTTTTTCACACAATGAAAGCCTATGAGCGCCGCAATGCGCCGGATCCGGTTTTTTGGTCTGAGCATGCTCAGTAGCTCTGCCCACAAGACATATAAAAGCAAGACAGTGGGACCCACAGCCACACCCAACATGCCACCCAAGAAAGCAACCAAGCGAAGCAGGAGAAGGCAGGAGACCACTGCAGCACCATCAGCACCACAACCACCCCAAATGGAGCAGCAAATGCAACATGCTGAGGAGGGGAGGCCAGCAGCAGATGAGAGACGGTAATTATCAAATCCCCCATTCCTCCAAACTAGGGCTATTGAAAATCAAGATATTCATTGGCCCTTTGTTTCTCTTTATTCAACAGCCGCCCAATAGATGCAGCAGCAGCAGCAGCAGCAGCAATGGCAGCAGCTGGAACACCACCCACAGGCATGGAGTGTGGCCACCAGGAAGACAGCACATCATCTTCTGGGAGCCCTCCCTCGCATCGTCAGCGTTTGACGGTAAGTTTTTATTTCCAAAATCCATCTTCTCTGTAATATATGTCTATTCATTGCCTTTTATTTCAAAACAGGATTCACAAGATGAAGAGGAGCTCCCAGAAGAAGAAGGAAGGGGTGGACAGACACCTGGAGTGGGCTCACAATTGGTAAGTTTTTTGCATCAAACGCAGAAACACAACATCACACTACACACAACACATAGAAAACAATGTTCTGCAGACCACACACAGCAAACAAATGCCTACATCCAAAGACATAACATTTTTTGTTTTCTTCTCTAGTCTTCCCAATCTGGTGCTCGGCCAAGAGGTCCTCGCAGTGCCTCCCAGGGTCGTCGGCGACAGCAACGCGGCGGTCACCAGCGTGTAAGTATAAATATTTTTGCTTTGTTTTTTTGCACATTTTATTTCATTTCTTATGTGGAGGCTAATTATGTTATTTTTGTCTTTTTCTTTAACAGCCTTCACAGCGTGCTCCCGACTCTGACGGTGAGGATGGAGGACTCGATGTGGACCACCTCATCGATCTCGTCCGAGAAAGGGAGCCGCTCTGGAATATGGCTGACCGCCGCCACGCTGACCTTATCGTTACCCGACGACTCTGGGAGGAAATCTGTTCGCTCCTTGTGGGCCGCTGGGAGGACCTCGATGTTCGGGCCCAGATTACAGAGCGTAAGTATATACAGTACCGGTTGCTTGATGTAAACCAGTGTTTCCCGAACTCCAGTCCTCGTGGTCCCCACGGATCATGTGTTCAGGATTTCTATTTACTATGGAAATCCTGAAAACATGACCCCTGGGGACCATGAGGACTGGAGTTTGGGAAACACTGATGTTGTATACTAACCACTCCTTTCTCGTTTCAGGGAACAGAATTGTGAATCGGTGGCGGTCTGTGAGGGATCGTTTCAAGAAGGAGTTCAATAAAGAGATGCGGGCCCCGAGTGGATCTGGAGGACGCAGGAGCAAGTACAAGTACGCAGAAGCCCTGTCGTTCCTCCGGGAAACAATGGTCACCAGAAGGTAAATATTACACACCACATGTGAAAAAAAATGTTAGATGTAAATTTTTTTTTCAGCCAGGGCCATACCATGTCAGTATTTTAATTGTTTTTTTTTCTCTTTATTCCACAGCACGGTGAGCAGCACTCGGGAGCCTGCACGATTGGACCCTTCTGAGGCGATCCATGAGGAGACCGGCACCGAGGGACACTTCGACCGCCCCGGTACATCTGCACCTTCCCAGCCTTACCACACATTCGACCCATCTGTCCCATCCACCAGCACAGGAGCATCGTGGCCGCCTACATTACATGAAGCTGCTGGTGAGGAGATCGCTTTCCCTTTACTCCACCCTTCTGCCCCTGCCACCTCTAGTACACCTGCGGGTACTGGGCGGCAGCGGCAGAGGGGTCAGGAAAAGACTTATGCGCCAGAGTTCTTGCATCTGAATGCATCTTTCCAGAACTGTCTAAAAGTCTTGTCAGAGCAAATCTCCGCAGGCTATCAGCAGATCAACTCCAGCATTCTGGAGGTGAAGACACTTCTGCAAACCATGCATTCAGAAGCAAGAACTTCGCCAAACCACAGCTTTTTCAGGTCTGTTGTGGAGCGCATGGAAACGCTCTCTCCTGCCCAGCAGATGCATTCATGCCACGCTGCTCTCCAGCAAGTTACCTCCCAACCTCCTCCTCCCACCACAGTAGTTCCTCCACCTGCACCCCCTCCAGCCACTTTCCATCCTCCCCCTCCTATTACATCTACACCCCCTCCAGCCACTTTCCATCCTCCCCATCCTATTACATCTACACCCCCTCCAGCCACTTTCCATCCTCCCCCTCCTATTACATACCATCCACCTCCCCAGCACCATCCACCTCCCCAGCACCATCCACCTCCCCAGCACCATCCACCTCCCCAGCACCAGCAACCTCCCCAGCACCAGCAACCTCCCCAGTACCAGCAACCTCCCCAGTACCAGCAACCTCCCCAGTACCTGCAAACTCCCCAGTACCAGCAACCTCACCAGTACCAGACATCTCCCCACTTCCAGCAACCTGCCCCGTACCAGACATCTCCCCACTTCCAGCAACCTGCCCCGTACCAGACATCTCCCCACTTCCAGCAACCTGCCCCGTACCAGACATCTCCCCACTTCCAGCAACCTGCCCCGTACCAAACTCCTTCCCCATACAACTTGCCATCAACATCATCTGCTCCTACAGTCCCTGCCCAACCCTCCACTCCACCACCCACCACCTCTTCTGCTTCCCACATGTCCACCCATTCTGTAGTTTTTTCCACACCTTCACCTCTAACTGTTCCTTCCCCACCACGATCCCAGTCCTCTCTCCACACTCCCAGTGTCGAAGTGTCCCGCAGCCCCTACAGCAGTATTTCCACCACACACTACACAGATTTATAATGTGTGTATTTAAATAAAAATGACGAGTTTTATGGTTTCAGTTTTATAGTTTCAAAGTTTTATTAAACAAGTTTATTGAATTTTTAAAAAAGTTTACTAAAAAAAACATTTTTCAATAAAAGTTAAATTATTTTACACTGGTTGTCTGTCATTTCTTTCTGCGGCGAAAAAGGTTAAATACAGGGTATTTAAAAGGTGAAATGGTATTCAAAACTAGGTATATAACTGTGGGTAAATTTTAGCTTTTTGCCACAGTTGTGTTCCTGGTTGTGTTTGAAGCAAAGTATTTCACCTAAAAAGTTGTGTTTATTGTTGGTGATTTCCTAACAATGTACACAACTTTTGTTAAAAGGTGAAATACTTTGCATAAAACACAACCAGGTACACACCTGTGGCCTAAAGCTAAAAATAGAGACCATGACAAGATAGCCAACTTTGGTTGGCAAAGGTATATACTGTTGGTACAGAAGGTACACAAGTTTGGTTGGGCACAAATCTTTCACACTCTGTCATCCTGCCAGTGTACTCTGCCTTGAGGTGACATAAAGTATAGTGCAAAATTGTCCCTCATTACTGAAACCGTCACAGAACTTCTAGTGGTAATGTCATGGTAATCTTGCAAGGTGGTTTCTTCAGAGGTGTCCTCAATGGAAATGGGTTCCTTGCAGATAACAAAATTGTGGAGTACCACGCACGCTTTGATCACCTCGTCCACAGTTTCTGTCTTGAGGTTGATCGCAGTCAATAGGACCCGCCATTTGGCTGTCAGAATACCAAAGGTACATTCAACCATTCTTCTTGCTCTTGTGAGGCGGTAATTAAAAATGCATTTTGGTCTTGTCAATCCTCTGCTAGAGTATGGTTTCAAAAGGTGTTCTGACAGCTGGAAGGCTTCATCCCCTACACAGACAAATGGCATAGGTGGACCAGATGTTTGCGGCAGCGGTCTAGGTGGTGGGAACTGGAAGGTGTTTCCATACAGTTTACGCCCCATGGCAGACAGTTTGAAAACTTGAGAGTCATTGGAGCGGCCATTGGCCCCAATATCAACCGCAATAAATTTGTATTCCGCGTCAGCGATGGCCATGAGGACAATTGAAAAATATTTCTTGTAATTGAAATATTCCGATCCCGATCCAGCTGGCTTTACAATGCGGATATGTTTCCCGTCCACAGCGCCCAAGCAGTTTGGAAACTGACATATCTGTTGAAACTTGTCAGCAATTTCAATCCACCTCTCTGTTGTGGGCTCTGGTAAAAACTCTTCAGCTAAGGAGTCCCACAGTGCACGGCATGTGTACTTCACAATTCCAGATATGGTGGAAATCCCGAGTCTGTACTGGAAATGCAGTGACGAAAGGGATTCTCCAGTTGCAAGAAATCTGTGGGGAATTAAAAAACAATAAATTAGTTTTAAATCACAGCATTACATACCAAAACTGACCTATAACACTTGGAGATGCAAACTACCACCAACAAGATTGCAGTGAAAGTGTGCTCTGATGCGAGCATATCCAATAAATGTGGCTTACCTTAAAGTCACCATCAGACGCTCTGCGGGTGAAACAGAGAAGCGGCAATAGGTGTCCGCTTTTCTTATGAGGTGTGCAATGCGCTCCACCAAGTAATCAAAATTCTCCATTTTCATCCTAACATATCCAAAAAATTTATCCGGGTTTCGTCGAAGGTCCATGCATAGTGTAGAATAGACCCCACGCGTCATTCTCTTGGCTGTGATGGGGTGGATCCACAAACGTCGTCTACGATGCCTGATGCGCTGCTGTCTCGCTCTCTCCTTCTCCAGAACAATCACCCTCAAACGATTCGCCTCCGCTGTAAAATCCGCCAAATTCTTCAAAATATTTCCAATGACAACATCCATCTTCGCCAGTAACTTGCTCTTCTCTCCAACCTGCACTTTCTCCTCTACAACCTGTCAAAGAAGGGCTGTAGGAACATGCTATATATAGTTTTCCAGTAGCCAATCCCATTCGGAAGGCCACAAGGGTCAATTTTAAAAACCGGATCCGGCGTAATCCGTCGAAAAACGGATAGAAAAACGGATGAACCGGATGAGACGGATCCGGTTTTGTCTGTCAAGAAAAAGACGGATCCGGCAGAAAACCGGATCCGTCACATCCGGTTTTACGAAACATTTGCCGGATCCGGCGTTCCGGCACGACGCCGGATCGCGCCTGACGCCGAAAACCTGATGTGTGAAAGTAGCCTAACCCTTCCGCCTAGTCGCCGGGAGAAGAGCAGCTGTGACTTCAGAGCTTCCAAGGCCCGCTACCCCACCTGTGGAATGCAAACAGAGAGGAGGTAATGACAAGCTTAAGATGACAGTCCACTGAGGTATTAGTCCAGTTTACTGAAGGGTCACAACCTGGCTTCTACGTACATCTCCATGGAGCGGGGTGTCCCATCCCTGGCTATCACAAACATATCCCTGGGGCTCAGGTGACCAGTGGGTCCAAATCCCAACTAACCCAATTGTATCCATAGTTTAGTGATGGTCAATGGAGCAGATCTGTATGCTTTCAGCCAGAGTCAAGGTTCCCTAAGCTGACATCCTCTAGAATTACAAATCTGTGTCACTCATGATGGAACCATGATGTCTTGGCTGCTGTACGGTAGAGATTCTCTTGTTCTTTGGATGTTAGGATGTCCCGACATATTTCTGTATCTGGAGCTATCTGTTACCAGGGCGAATATATCCTTTTTTTATAGTTAACAACTTTTCTTTCCTAGCCAGCATCCAGCGTTAAAGGGGAAGAATGGTGACGAGATCAACTCACATTGTTTACTTAATCTATTTGCATAGTTTTTCCTTCTCTGTTTTGCAAGTCATCAAGCTAGCGTGACTGGACAATGTGTAATCAACATATTAGCAAATATCATTGTTCAAGTAATCCAGTAAAACAGAACAATATGTCACATCAAATGTCAACTTACAAGTAAATATTACAGGCTTATATGAACAAAAGTCTCTGTTTTCTTGACAAACCAAAAAGAAACATATAAATTCAAAAATCGATATATAGATAACAGTCAGTGACTCCTGGTTTACTGTAAATAGATATCTGGTTAATTAAGATAAAATGCTGTTTATTCACATTGCTCCCCCATCTTAGCCAAATGTGATAGGATTCTGATCACCCTTCTTCACCTATCAGTGACAGTCCACAGCTTATCTTTAAGCACAGACACAAATATATGAGGTCTCACCTTCATGAGAACAAAACTTTTCATAATCCAGTTTCCTCAGAGCATATTCCATGTCTTCCTTGAGAATAAACTCCACACATAATTGAGGAGAAACAACTCTTATCCATTGTTTCCAAACATGGAGTCCTCAGCATCAGCAGCTCTTATATTAAATCCGAACAAGTGTCAGTGGCCTGGTATTCAGTCCGTTGAAACTGGCACAGCTACTGTAGTTGCCATTTCTTGCTGCGTTTATGTATCTACTCTTGTCCTCTTCAAAAAGCAGAGGTGATGGGGTTGGACTTAGTGGCATTCGAAAACCTGATGTGCATGCTTCATCAATGGTCTGCTGGGTCTGTCTGTATGCCTCCTTAGTTGTGGAGACCTGAATGTGTATGAGAACACTAGTACCCTGCAGCTTCCCTTGATCTGCCGGGCCGAGTAGTATCCTACTGCTGCTATCATAATGTTGAGACATGGGGGCCCTAGTCCGCTAGCCAATACCGCATGAACCAGGGATCATCCCACCAAATTCCCACTCTTCTTTCCCCTTGGGTGTTAATTTAAAAAAAATAAAATAAATAAATAGTAGTCCTCCGTTCCTTTGACCTTTTCCCACTCCCTCCCCTCACAAACATGTCCCTCCCGCTTATCATACAGCACCACTATCCTAGCCAAATTCCTTAAAAATGTATTAGTGGAAATGCAATTATTAACCTAACTGTGCCCGAATTATGCTCGGGAATCCGAGCACAAATCCGAATAAGGCTGGTTTCACATTAGCGCATTTTCAGCGCGCGCACGGCCGGGGGTAGCTCCGCCCCCGAGCCGGCTCTCTGCCCGGCGTGCCCGCCCTTTGCTTGTAGCGCCGCCTACTAGCGGACAGCGGCGCCTGCGATCGGCGCACCCTATCTTTAGCATAGGGTGCGCAGATCGTGCGCAGGCCGTGCGCTAGTTGCGCTTTGACCTGTGCTGCGCACTTTTGACGGTGCGCCGTGCGCGCCAAAATCAAACTTTTCGGATTTTGGCGCGCACGGCGCACCATCAAAAGTGCGCAGCACAGGTCAAAGCGCAACTAGCGCACGGCCTGCGCACGATCTGCGCACCCTATGCTAAAGATAGGGTGCGCCGATCGCAGGCGCCGCTGTCCGCTAGTAGGCGGCGCTACAAGCAAGGGGCGGGCACGCCGGGCAGAGAGCCGGATCGGGGGCGGAGCTACCCCCGGCCGTGCGCGCGCTGAAAATGCGCTAATGTGAAACCGGCCTAAGCTACCTTCATGACGAAGTTGAGATTGAAAAAAAAAAAATAATAAGTTTTCCGAAAAAGTTTGCTCATCTCTTCTATTTCATACGAGCAATGCTATCACGAAAGAGGATAAAATGATGAATGTACTCTGAACACCAGTTTTGAGGTAATGAGCTCCTTCTTCCCATAATGCAGCACTACAGATCAAAGGGATGGGAAGAGCAAAGGGTCAAAAAGTTAGGTAGAACCTATATGTTGTGAACAAAAACTCAGTAATAAAACATGAAATTTAATGCTGAAGGCATAACACCCCCACCTGGCATCAATGGATGGCATCATCCTGGTCCTCAAAAGGTAGGAGTAGAATTATTTTGATATTGTTCTGAGGAATGTCTTGGGTGTGTCTACTCTGGTCATCCTCACTTCTGCCTGCGGACATTATCATCTTTAAGGAATGCTGCAGATGAGACTAAATGGTCACTGATTTCTGTGAATATGACAGTCTTTCACACGAATAAGGTCACCAATGTACAGACTGGGCCTAGTAGATTGCTATTTTGTCTGTGGTTGCAGCAATAATAAGTACTGCTTGAGTCACCTGTTCCAAAATGTATTGAAAGACGTTTACCTTGATCCTGTCATGACTCAGGACCAGTATTGCGGCAAAAAGCAGCCGACAGCACAACGGAGGATTGGATGCCAGTTCAAAGGTTCATGGACCCAAATGAACAATAGTCCAAAATAAGGAAGAGGAACAGCATCCGGTCTGGGTGAAAAATTGTATCAAAAATTTTATTTTGCCAGTATAAAATACAACGTTTCGGCCATATTGTGGCCTTTTTCAAGTATAACATAACAATACAAATGGTGGCCTTTTATAGTGTGGCACAGCCAATCACCATCAAGGTAACACCCATCACAAAGAATCTATACATAAAATACATATAAATACATCCATCAATTACGTGTATATTTAATATCACTGCTTGTCTTATCGTTAGCAATGGTAATCATAATCATATTAAAGAAATTACAGAAAACATCTCATATATAAACATCAATCCCCAAATCTGCCCACCAATGATCATAATGCATCAAAGGTATCCATAGAAATAACACACCAATCTCTTGCAGTAATACATGTCCATATATGAACCACCAATCCCTCATCACATAATAGTGGCACCAACCCCAATGGACCAATCCTGAGTGGACTCACAAATCCCTATATCGGCAGAATTCCCTCTCCCCACATGACAGCATCAGCTAGAGCCAGGTCACATCCGGAGCGCAGCCTGATGACGCGCGCTACAAGGCCACAGCGAGCGCGCCGCCCATCCCCGCCCAGGCCCTGCCCCGTGAAGACTCCATCACCAAACACCGCGCATGCGCGGTGCTGTGTGAGGAATCAGCCACGCGACCCGCCCACCGGGGAGGACCGCGCACGCGCCGAGGCCCAGAGCGCGCGGCCACACGCAACACTCCTCCGTACAACCCCGCACATGCGCTGGTAGCTTAAAAGCAAATGTAAAACCACATTTGAATAATGAGTCCACACGGATAGACCAAAAATGCTCCCAAAAAAAGACATTTAGAATCAAAAAACCACATCCATGGTAAATTTAATAATATTCCGTACTTTATGGGATTCATAAATGTTGTATATTATATAAGAAGCAAAACTGGGATGTTTACAAAAGAAAAAAAGAAAAAAAGGAAAAAAAGAGAAAAGAGGGCACGGGGAAAGGCAGGCAAGAAACAACGACAAATTCAAAAAGGACAACATCCTCTTCATGATTTCAGGACTGTTCAGTCCCCGTGTCCTCCACTCTTTCAAATATATCACCTATGAACACTAAAAATAAAAAAATATTTAATTAAAAAACATAATAGCCACATAAATGAATATATATCCTAACAAAGAATGATGACACAAAATAAGAGGATTAGGTGACACAAGTATGCAAATTGTAATCCAAGTTCAAACCCCTTGGTTGCAACGTATCAAGAATAGATATCCATCTCAACTCCTTTTTTTTCAACATCTTAACCCTATCACCCCCACGTCTTAATGCAGGAACCCCATCTATCACTCTAAATCGTAACTGATTCACTGAATGTCTGCATTCTAAAAAATGCTTCGGAATCGGCAACTCCACTAGTTTAGTCCTAATCGTACTCTTATGCTTACTAATGCGAGCCCTAATCTCCATAGTAGTCTCTCCTATATACATAAGCCCACATGGGCACAAAATTAGGTAAATCACAAAACTTGACGAACACGTATACCTCTCCTCAATAGAAAACTTTTTACCGGTTCGAGGATGATTAAAACTGTCACCCTTTAACATATTACCACAACAGGCACATCCCAAACATGGAAAATTGCCCATCTTCGGAGGACAAATTGTCCTTTGTATGTTAACTTTTGATGAACCAATATCTGACCTTACCAGTCTATCTTTAAGATTATGTCCACGTCTATAAGAAAGTAATGGCCTATCCACAAATTCTGATATCTGCGGTAGACCCTTCTGTAAGAGGCTCCAATGTTTGTTCAGGATACCTCCAATCCTACCACTAACTGGACAGTATGTTGAGACAAAAGGAACTCGTCTCTTAGGCCCTTTAATTTGCTTACGGTTAGAATCCTCTACCGATATATTTCGAGCTTTAACTTTATAAGAATTAACTCGATCCATCGGGTAACCCCTATTAATGAATTTTGTACACATCTGATCCAATCTTAGGTCCAACCTATCATCCTCTTTAACAATCCTCCGTACACGTAGCATTTGACTCCATGGTAGTGACTCCACCATCCGTCTTGGGTGATTACTATCAAATACCAACAGACTATTCCTATCTGTCTCTTTTACAAAAAGATCGGTATATAAAAACTCATCTTTTTTATAAACCAACGTATCCAAAAATTGGACCTGATCATAAGAGTAGGTCAGTGTAAACTTCAACTCAGAGAATACTCTTGTTCAATTCATTTTGAAAATCAAGAAGATCTTCCAGACTACCATCCCAGATACAAAAAATATCGTCGATGTAGCGCCACCAGGCCCTGACATGGCACCAGTGGGTGGAATTGTACACATACCGGTCCTCGAATACCGCCATGTAGATGTTAGCATAAGTTGGGGCCACATTGGACCCCATGGCGGTACCGCGCAACTGTAGATAATAATCATCCCCAAAGAGAAAATAATTTCTCCTGAGGATGAAACCCAACAGTGCTAGGACCAGCTGTGCACACTCTGATGCCATGTCCGAGCCTGTCAGCACCACATCGACGGCCTCCAAACCCCTATCATGCTCAATAGATGTATATAGAGAAACCACATCGAAGGATGCAAGTATCATGTGAGGAGTAACCTTAACATCACTGATTTTTTGTAGAAAATCATTTGTGTCCACAATATAGGACCGTGCTGAGGTAGCAAAACGTCGTAATACTTTATCAAGAAAAATCGAAACCTTATTACATAGTGACCCCCTCCCAGACACTATGGGACGCCCAGGTGGATTCTCCAAACACTTATGTATTTTCGGTAGCGTATATAATATCGGTGTCAAGGGAGCATCCACTACCAAATATTCAGACAGCTTCTGATCAATGAGTCCATTAAGCAAGGACTCATCCACCAAAAGCCGTAATTCGCTCAAAAAGCGAGGGGTGGGGTCACTCATCAATTTAACATACACCGCAGTATCAGAAAGTTGGCCAAGAATCTCCATCTTATATTTGTCCGTATCCATGACAACTACCGCACCACCTTTATCTGCAGCTTTTATCGTAATAGCAGTATTCTTTGAAAGATTATCCAATGCCTGTTTTTCAGAGTATGTAAGATTCCCCCTATGTTGACCCCGAAACTCCCCTTTCAATTGTGCAATATCTCTTTCAACCAACTGAATATATGATTCAACAAAGTTATTCCTAACAGGTGGTTGAAAATTACTCTTACTATATAATCCAACACCCTGGAGCGTGAAACCTCTAGATTTATCATCATCATTAATTATACATGATTTTTCTTCCTTGTCAGAAAAAAAGGACGCCAGTCGTAGTCTCCTAAAAAAAGAGAACAAGTCACACTCGATTTCAAACCAATCAGGAAAATTTGTGGGACAAAATGACAGTCCCTCTTTGGGGATTATCTACAGTTGCGTGGTACCGCCATGGGGTCCAATGTGGCCCCAACTTATGCTAACATCTACATGGCGGTATTCGAGGACCGGTATGTGTACAATTCCACCCACTGGTGCCATGTCAGGGCCTGGTGGCGCTACATCGACGATATTTTTTGTATCTGGGATGGTAGTCTGGAAGATCTTCTTGATTTTCAAAATGAATTGAACAAGAGTATTCTCTGAGTTGAAGTTTACACTGACCTACTCTTATGATCAGGTCCAATTTTTGGATACGTTGGTTTATAAAAAAGATGAGTTTTTATATACCGATCTTTTTGTAAAAGAGACAGATAGGAATAGTCTGTTGGTATTTGATAGTAATCACCCAAGACGGATGGTGGAGTCACTACCATGGAGTCAAATGCTACGTGTACGGAGGATTGTTAAAGAGGATGATAGGTTGGACCTAAGATTGGATCAGATGTGTACAAAATTCATTAATAGGGGTTACCCGATGGATCGAGTTAATTCTTATAAAGTTAAAGCTCGAAATATATCGGTAGAGGATTCTAACCGTAAGCAAATTAAAGGGCCTAAGAGACGAGTTCCTTTTGTCTCAACATACTGTCCAGTTAGTGGTAGGATTGGAGGTATCCTGAACAAACATTGGAGCCTCTTACAGAAGGGTCTACCGCAGATATCAGAATTTGTGGATAGGCCATTACTTTCTTATAGACGTGGACATAATCTTAAAGATAGACTGGTAAGGTCAGATATTGGTTCATCAAAAGTTAACATACAAAGGACAATTTGTCCTCCGAAGATGGGCAATTTTCCATGTTTGGGATGTGCCTGTTGTGGTAATATGTTAAAGGGTGACAGTTTTAATCATCCTCGAACCGGTAAAAAGTTTTCTATTGAGGAGAGGTATACGTGTTCGTCAAGTTTTGTGATTTACCTAATTTTGTGCCCATGTGGGCTTATGTATATAGGAGAGACTACTATGGAGATTAGGGCTCGCATTAGTAAGCATAAGAGTACGATTAGGACTAAACTAGTGGAGTTGCCGATTCCGAAGCATTTTTTAGAATGCAGACATTCAGTGAATCAGTTACGATTTAGAGTGATAGATGGGGTTCCTGCATTAAGACGTGGGGGTGATAGGGTTAAGATGTTGAAAAAAAAGGAGTTGAGATGGATATCTATTCTTGATACGTTGCAACCAAGGGGTTTGAACTTGGATTACAATTTGCATACTTGTGTCACCTAATCCTCTTATTTTGTGTCATCATTCTTTGTTAGGATATATATTCATTTATGTGGCTATTATGTTTTTTAATTAAATATTTTTTTATTTTTAGTGTTCATAGGTGATATATTTGAAAGAGTGGAGGACACGGGGACTGAACAGTCCTGAAATCATGAAGAGGATGTTGTCCTTTTTGAATTTGTCGTTGTTTCTTGCCTGCCTTTCCCCGTGCCCTCTTTTCTCTTTTTTTCCTTTTTTTCTTTTTTTCTTTTGTAAACATCCCAGTTTTGCTTCTTATATAATATACAACATTTATGAATCCCATAAAGTACGGAATATTATTAAATTTACCATGGATGTGGTTTTTTGATTCTAAATGTCTTTTTTTGGGAGCATTTTTGGTCTATCCGTGTGGACTCATTATTCAAATGTGGTTTTACATTTGCTTTTAAGCTACCAGCGCATGTGCGGGGTTGTACGGAGGAGTGTTGCGTGTGGCCGCGCGCTCTGGGCCTCGGCGCGTGCGCGGTCCTCCCCGGTGGACGGGTCGCGTGGCTGATTCCTCACACAGCACCGCGCATGCGCGGTGTTTGGTGATGGAGTCTTCACGGGGCAGGGCCTGGGCGGGGATGGGCGGCGCGCTCGCTGTGGCCTTGTAGCGCGCGTCATCAGGCTGCGCTCCGGATGTGACCTGGCTCTAGCTGATGCTGTCATGTGGGGAGAGGGAATTCTGCCGATATAGGGATTTGTGAGTCCACTCAGGATTGGTCCATTGGGGTTGGTGCCACTATTATGTGATGAGGGATTGGTGGTTCATATATGGACATGTATTACTGCAAGAGATTGGTGTGTTATTTCTATGGATACCTTTGATGCATTATGATCATTGGTGGGCAGATTTGGGGATTGATGTTTATATATGAGATGTTTTCTGTAATTTCTTTAATATGATTATGATTACCATTGCTAACGATAAGACAAGCAGTGATATTAAATATACACGTAATTGATGGATGTATTTATATGTATTTTATGTATAGATTCTTTGTGATGGGTGTTACCTTGATGGTGATTGGCTGTGCCACACTATAAAAGGCCACCATTTGTATTGTTATGTTATACTTGAAAAAGGCCACAATATGGCCGAAACGTTGTATTTTATACTGGCAGAATAAATTTTTGATACAATTTTTCACCCAGACCGGATGCTGTTCCTCTTCCTTATTCAGGACCAGTATTGGTCCTGGTCAGGTCAGGGTTAATGCTAGTTCTCCTCTCTTTGGTTCTGGGGTGGATATTTAATTCTCATTGTCCCTGGGTCTGGTGTCGGTGATGCTTCCATTTTACTCGGCTAGTGTGGCTGACCCAGGTTACTCAATTAACTATCGTTGTTCCTTTGTATGCGTGTGTGTTTATCTGTGTATGACCAGGATTGTTCCTTGACTCATTTCTGTCTCCAGTCTCTGTACTGTTCTAACTTCTCTGGTTTCTGACACTTGGCTTCCCTCCTGACCGTTCTCCTGTCCTGCCCCTCGGATACTGCACTCCCTCCTGGCCTCTGACCCCCGGCTCATTATTGACTACTCTCTGGTCTCTCCCTTTGGAACCCACTATCCCCATCTAGCTTCCGACCATGCTCACTCCTGACTATGTCCCCGTTGCCACATCCAGCCGCCTCCCATTCTGTCACATGGTATTTGGCTCCACCCCTTTCACTCCCTCTGACCTCGCACTCTCAGCTGCGCTCTGGTCTGGGGTGCATGGCACCTTGCAGTGCTCTCACTACTCCCTAACTGGCCAGTGCTCTCTGCTAGCACCCCCTAGGCTTCACCTCTGGATACACATGCACTGTTTATAATTATATTATCACAGACCTTAACTTTTCACAGGGGCCACCTTTTGGAGGTCATGGATCTGCTCCGTGCTCTGTCGGAGCAGGTGACCAACTTGACCAAAATGCTGCAAAATTTTTCTGTGGAACAAAGGGTCCTGGTTGCTTCTCACCAACAGGTGCCGAGAGAGTTGGCTGATACTGTTACCACTGTACGGGGTGCCTTCTCTTCATCTGGCAGTGTGGGTGGTGGTGTGACAGATGGTTCCTTACCTTCTCCTGTACCCTCTGTCAAACTTCCAGATACCTTTTCTGGGGATAAAAGTAAGTTCTGGGTCATTAGAGAGAATTGCAAGTTACTGTTTTCTTTGCATCCTCGGTCCTCAGGTGATGAGAGTCAAAGGGTGGGGATAATTACATCTCTTTTATGGGAAGGGTCATGGGCTTTGGATTTCTCCCTATCTCCCACTTATCCTGAGAGATTGTCTGTGGATCGGTTCTTTGAGGCCTTGGTTCTTATTTACGATAAACCTGATCGAGTGAGGTTGGCAGAGGACATGATTCTGAGTCTCATCCAGGGAAAGCTCTCTGCCGAGTGGTATTGTTCTGAGTACAGATGATGGGCACCAGAAATATCTTGGAATGACTCGGCACTCAGGGGAATTTTCCATAGGGGCCTTTCTGAGCATCTTAAGGAAGCGTTGGCTCTGCACCCGCCACCTGATTCTCTGGAGGAGGCCATGACACAGGCTGTCTGCATAGACCGCAAGTTGAGAGAGAGGAGTGGTGCAATGTGACATTCCTTTTTTCCCAGATAAGTCAGAACCTTCACCATTGGGGGAGCCAGTGGATGTAGGAGCCATCTCCATGAAGGAAAAAGAGAGGAAACGTCAAAGGGAGAATAAACTCTGCTTCTACTGTGGAGCCCCCCAGTACACTGGAGAAAGAACAGTCCCTCCTGTTTGCCTGTTTCCAAGGTCTTGGGAAACGCCTAGGTCTGGGTGTCTGCCGAGGATGCCACCCAGACCCTCAGGTACTCTTCTCCTCAGTTCTCAAATTGTTGCTAAAAGTGGAAATTGGTGTGAACAATTGTGTTTTTCCCTCCTCTGCTTATGTGGATTGCGTATCTTCTGTGAATTTAATTGACTCTAAGCTGGTGGTCCGTTGTGAGATAGGGTCAGTCAGGTTGGGGAAACCCATGAAGGTTGTGGCTATTGACTGTACACCTCTAACTAAGGATGGGATCCATTCTGTGTGAAAAGAATTCATCCATAAGGTGGGCTCTGGTCATCTGAAGCACGTAGCCTGTTTTGTTTTGGACAATCTCCATGCTGAGTTGGTTTTGGGGTTCCCTTGGTTGTAATGACTGGGAGGCCAGAGAGAATGTTAAGTGGGGGCCTAAATTTATAAACAAATGTCTAATGTCTGCATCTGTGGTGTCAGTCAGTCTGGAGAGTATTCCAGAGTACTTGAAGGACTTTGAGGACATGTTCTCTGAAAGTTAGGCTGAGGTGTTACCACTGCACCACCCCTTTGATTGTGCTATTGACCTGAATCCTGGGGCCAAACTGCCTAAGGCCCGATTATTCAATCTTTCTGGCCCCGAGTGGACCACCATGAAGGAATATATATCCGAGAGTCTCTGCAAGGATCGTATCCGCCCTTCTGTGTCTCTTGTAGCTGCAGGATTCTTTTTTTGTAAAAAAAAGACGGTAGTCTACGCCCATTCCTTGACTTTCGGGAACTTCATAAGATAAGATTACTGTAAGAAACACGTACCCTTTTCCACTCATTCCTGATTTGTGTTATTTGTGAATATTGTTATGCCTTTTGGTCTGACGAATGCGCCTGCAATCTTCCAGAATTTAATCAATTATGCATTCTCTGATTTCATAGGGTGGTTTGTGGTTATTTACTTAGATGATTTTCTGGTGCATTCTTCAGATAGGCAGGCCCATATTAGTCATGTTAGAGTAGTTCTCCAGAAACTCAGGGAGAACAAGCTCTTCACTAAGTTGGAAAAATGCTCATTTTTTGTCCAAGAACTGTCTTGTTTGGGGTTCATTGTGTCCGGTGAGGGGTTACACATGGAACCCAAGAAGGTTCAGGCCATTGTGGATTGGGTGCAGCCTTGTGACCTGAAAGGCTTTCAAGGCTTCTTGGCATTTGCCAATTATTACCGGAGGTTTATTAAAGGATTCTCTTCAGGGGGTCTAGTCCCTCACTGATTTAAAGCAGAAGGGGGCTGATGTTAAGAATTGGTCAGCCTTAGCTGTAGCGGCATTTTCATCTCTGAAAAAAATGCTTCATGACTGTCCCAGTCCAGGTTCAACCAGATCCATCTAAATCCTTTGTGGTAGAGGTGGACGCCTCAGAGGTGGGGGTGGGGGTGGTGTTGTCTCAGGGGCCCATCACTTTGACTAATCTGAGGCCATGCACCTTCTTTTCCAAGACGTTCTCCCCGGCAGAGAGGAACTATGACATGGGCAATCGGGAACTTCTGGTGGTTAAGTTGGCTTTTGAAGAATGGAGGCATTTTTTGGAGGGGGTGGCTCATCCCATTACTGTTCTTACTGATCACAAGAACCTGGTGTACATTGAGTCTGCCGAAAGATTGACCCCGAGGCAGTCCAGGGGGTCGCTTTTTTTTCCCGGTTCCAGTTTTCGATCACTTTTCACCCATGGTCCAAGAATGTTAAGGCCGATGCCTTGTCCTTGAGTAAGGATCCGGTTTTCCCCCCGAACCTCCATCCTCCATTTTTCAACCTGGGGTTGTGGTGGCTGATGTGTCATCAGGATTGGAACGGGAGATTCGAGAGGCTCAGTCACAGGATCCTCTGTCTAAACCGGTGATAAATTGTTTGTTCCCTTTCAGTTTCACCTCAGGGTTCTCCGAGAGTTCCCAGCCTCGGTTCTGAGTGGACATCCAGGATTCTCGGCTATCGTGGGGTCATCAAGAGGGATTTTTGGTGGTCCTCGCTTGCGTCGGATGCGAGGAGGTTTGTGTCTGAATGTGAAGTTTTGTGCCCGTGCTAAGAGCACCCATAACCGTCCGGTCAAGGAATTGGTGCCTTTGCCAATTCCTGATAGATCATGGACACATTTATCCATGGGTTTTATCATCAACCTTCCCCTTTCTAAGGGGAATACTGTCATATGAGTGGTGGTGGACAGTTTTCTAAACAAGCACACTTCGTGCCCTTGGTGGCTTTGCCCTCTGCAGAGACCTTGTCTAGGTTGTTTGTGCAGCATGTGGTTCGGTTTCGTGGTGTACCCTTGAGTGTGGTGTCTGATTGAGGAGTGCAGTTTGTGGCCAGGTTTTGGAGGGCGTTTTGTATGAGGTTGGGTGTTACATTGTCCTTTTTCTCCGCATACCACCCAGAATCCAATGGTCAGACTGAGCGGACCAACCAGTATTTGGAGCAAATTCTGTGCTGTCTCTCTACTTCTAGACTGGATGATTGGTGTGATGCCTTGATGTTAGCAGAGTTTGCATTCAATAACTGTCTTAATTACTCCATAGGCATATCCCCGTTCTTCTGCAATTATAGGTTCAATCCACACTTCGAGGAGTTCTCACATTTGGACTCTGGTTATTTTGTGGCTGATGTAGCTATACAGCAGTTGGGGAAATTATGGCAGCAGGTCCAAAAGAATATGGGGGAGACTCAGAGGAAGTTTGCAGACAGAAGACGGGCTGTGGGACCCACGCTCCGGGTTGGGGCTAAAGTTTGGCTGTCCAGTAAGAATATTAAACTTAAGTCTCCTTCTGCGAAACTGGGGCCTAAGTTTATTGGTCCATATGAAATCACTTAAGTAGTTAACCCGGTGGCGTTTCGGTTGCGTTTTCCGTCGTCCTTTAAGGCCCCCAATGTATTCAATAGGGCCATGTTGAAACTATTGGAGGCTGTTGAGGAGGGGTCACTGGTTCCCTAGTCACCCATTTCGGTGGAGGGTCAGATGGAGTACAAAATGTAGCGCATCGTGGATTCTCTGATTGTCAGTCGTACTCTCCAGTATCTTCTGTACTGGAAGTGTTATGGCCCAGAGGACCGTTCTTGGGTTCCAGTCCGGTTGGTTCATGCCGATCTATTTGTCCGGTCCTTTCATTCCTGATATCCTAGAAAATCTGGGGGTCCAGTTGCCCCCATTGAGAGGGGGGTATTGTCATCCTGGTCAGGTCAGGGTTAATGCTAGTTCTCCTCTCTTTGGTTCTGGGGCGGATATTTAATGTTGGTCTTCCCTTGGTTTGATGTTGGTGATACTTCCGTTTTACCCGACTAGTGTGGCTGACCAAGGTTACTCAGTTAACTGTTGTTGTTCCTTTGTATGCGTGTGTTTATTTGTGTATGACCCGGTTTGTTCATTGACTCGTTTCTGTCTCCCTTCTCTGTACCGTTCTGACTTCTCTGGTCTCTGAAACTTGGCTTCCCTCCTCACTATTCTCCTGTTCTTCCCCTCGGATACGGCATTCCCTCCTGGCCTCTGACACCCGTCTCGTTATTGACTACTGTCTCTCCCTTCGGCACCCACTATTCCCGGCTGGCTTCCGACCATACTTGCTACTCACTATGTCCCTGTTACCACATCTAGCCGGCTCCCATTCCTTCGTGTGGTAGTTGGCTCTGCCCCATCGCTCCCTCTGACCTCACACTCCCAGCTGGGCTCTGGTCCGGGGTGCATGACACCTTGCAGTGCTCTCACTACTCTCTGGCTGGCCCGTGCTCTCTACTAGCACCCGCCAAGGCTTCACCTCCATATACACATGCGCTGTGTATCATGACAGATCCATTATCGCATGTAGAGGTATTTAACATCAAATTCTTTTGTAAAAGAATTGAAAAGTTGTGTTTTCTGGGTAAAGAAAGTGGCTGGCGTTTTCTTCATAAGGTACTGGATTTCTCTAAAGTAGGCTTCTCTTTGAATGATGAGGATGCGTGGTTTCTAGAAAAAATCCAAGTCTAAGGTAGCATAGGTATTTTTACACTGATGCCAACCTTTACATCTGTGTGTGTCACAAGTTCTGGTGTCTCTAAACCAGCAAGCCATGTGGGTCAAGGTGGTGATAGCTCGGATAAGTGACATTCAATTTAAGAATTTGTTGAATATGCGGGATCCAAGTTGGATATCAGAGGATGTTGTGTAAAGTGTAGATACCTGAAGGCAGATTCAGCATCTGAGTCCTCTTCTACTAGTTCAAAGGTTTCCAGGAATTGTTCTTCACTATATAACAGTTTCGGTGCTGAGAGCCATGTTGAGCTTTCCAGCTGACTTGTGTCAGCATGATCAGTGGGATTCTAGCTTGTAGCTATGAAATGCCGCTGCTTTGGATGAATGGATCTTCTAATTTATTGCACCTTGTTAACATTAATGATGAGCAAAAGTGGTTGGAAAGCATTCACCAATCTCAAATTCGGCACAAACGTAGCACATTCGGATTCGTGTTCGCATTTTCAAAGTTGGCAAAAAGTCGGGTACAGTTCGGTAAATCATTGCGTTTCCATTAATGCTTTTGTTGTTCGATAGTGGTGCTGTATGTTGAGCGGTAGGGGTGGGGGACGAGTTTGATGAGGGGAGGGAGCTGAAGAGCTTACAGCAGTGGCACAAACTTTTTTTCTCTTCCCTTAACTTTATGTGTGTTAATTCTGGCAACTGTGGCGCCCTGCATCTTTATCGCCACAAAAGGGTTAAATATGTACTGTTTTGTATGTGTTTTGTGAGCAATGGGAGTTATGCTTTCTCTGCTAGAGACCACAACACACACACACAATTTACTGCACTCCCTTACTTATCTGATGCTTAGAGCTTTGCAGACATACCCTAACTGGGAGCGGGAGGGGCCGAGTTGTTGTTGTTGTGATGAGGTCAGCTTACGCTGAGTCGACCTTTTTTTAGAGTGGACCCTCTGGGTCGTGGCACCCACCCACCTAGGGCGAGCTGACCTTGTGAGGAACCACACTCTATACAGGGAGTGTCAGGGGCAAGACCAAGGGGGTGAGCCACCACGACTGCTGGCACCAGACGGCCGACTCAGGTAGACACCAGGTACGAGTGTCTGAAGACCAGGACGAGCAGGAAGCAAGGCAAGACGTAAGTTCAAGGTATCTTCATTAAGACAACTTCAGGAAAACATTCAGTGCAAAAATGTGATAACAAGCAAACACGGCAAGGTGCGTGCGTGGGCACGCCAAGGTCCATAGCATGGTACATGCCAGGTGGCACGCCTGGGTACAGGCAAAGGCACAATGGCATCGGACTCTGGACAGCTGGCAACGATCGACATGATCAGGGCATCAGGCTGCGGACATGAGCTCCAGACATCAGGCCGCAGTCATCAGGCTTACGATCTCTAGCAGCGATCGGCAGGTTCCGGGCATCCGGCAGGCAAACCAGGGTTCAGGCAAGGAGGCACGACAGATCTCCAGGCATGGTGCGTGTTAGGGAACACGCCGAGGTCCAAGGCAGGATTCCAGGCAGGTTGCGTGCTAGGAGCACACCAGGGTCCAGGGCAAGGTGCAAGGCAGGGTGCGTGTGTAGGGGACACGCCAGGGTTCAAAGCAAGGTGCAAGGCAAGGTGTGTGTGTAGGGGACACGCCAGGGTTCAAAGTTCAACAAACAAGCAGGGTGCATGTGTAAAGACACGCCAAGGCACAAGGCAGAGTCCGGTGCGTGCAGAGAGACACGCCATGGTCAGGTTCAAGGCAGAGTCCAGCGCGTGCAGAGAGACTCACCAGGGTCAGGTTCAAGGCAGAGTCCTACGCATGCAGAGGGCACGCCAGGGTTAGGGTTCAAGGCAGAGTCCTGCACGTGTAGAGAGACACGCCAGGGTGAGGGTTAAAAGCAGAGTCCTGCACGTGCAGAGGACACGCAAGGGACAGAGTACAGGCAAGGACCTGTGCGTGCGAGAGGGCATGACAGGGACATGGCAAGGCCTGTGCGTAGTTTTACAGAAGCACGGGGAGGTATGCCACGGGGCAGGTGAGGGCCTGCGCGTGCTAAGAGAAGCACAGATAGCACAGTGCAGAGACAGCGTGAGTGCAAGGAAGCACAGAGAGCACGGCTGGGGCACTGGCTAGCTGGATGGGCTGCAGCACAGACAGGCGGGTAAGACTCCAGCGAACCCGCCTTGGGCATAGCAGGTAACACAGCTGTCACTGACCGACAAGCACGGCTGAGGCACAAGCAGGAGGGCACGGCTAGGGCGGGCACGGCTGAGGCACAAGCAGGAGGCTAGGAAGGCCAGGCGCATGCAAAGGGCACACGAAGAAACAAGGCAAGGCAAAGCAAGAAACAAGGCATGGCTAGGCGAGAAACAAGGCAAGGCTAGGCGAGAAACAAGGCAAGGCTAGGCAAGAAACAAGGCAAGACAAGATACGGAACACGGAGTGGAACGTAGGCAGAAACACAGAGCCAGGTCAGAGCGAGAACAGAGCTAGCAGCGGAGCGTAGGCCAAAGCCCAGAGCTGGGTCAAGGGAGAACCTTAAGATTAGCGTAGAAATGTGCAAGAGAGCACGATAGGACAGACTCTCGCAGCGGAGCATAGGCCAAAGCCCAGAGCCGGGTCAAGGGAGAACCTTGAGACTAGACATGGAAATGTGCAAGAGACTACTGAAAACCAGGCAGAGACAAGAAACATAAGAAGCACTACAAGGCTCAGAATAGCAAAGACCAGACATGGCGAAACAGGCAAAGGCAGAGAACAGCGGAGGGACTTTGGGTTCAGATCCTCCATAATCATAGAGAGCAATGCTAGAACAGCCTGGGTAGAACCACAGAGAATGTCACATGATCAGGGGTTTCCAGGAATACAGCGTATTGCAGAACCAGAGCAGAGACGGATGGTTACCCAGCAACAGCGTGCAGCCTTGAGGTAAGGCGCGCGTGCACACTGCTCCAGGCAACTTGCGGCATAACAGACATTGTGGACATGACAGACATGGCGGACGTGACGGACATGACGGTTGTTCTCAGAGTGAACAAGAAAGAAGAAGAACGCTCGTGGAGGCCATGTTAAGACATGTGCTCGATCCAGGAGTGAGAGCTAAGAAGCATCAGCGACCAGCCCCTAGATCATCCATGCTTTCAGAGCAGGGTGGTAAGCTGAGAGACTGCGTGGGATTATATGACCAGCAGAAAAGTGTTTTCCCTCAGAAATACTGCAATAACCTTGGATTAGTGAAGGATAGTGCAAGTGGGAACTTGAGCTGCTTCACTCAGGATTCACTCTGCAAGTTGCTGAAGGAGAAATACACAGTGAGTAGAGGCAATACTGGGAAGTTATAAACTCTGGAAAGCCTTGGTCCCAGAAGGGATTAGAATAGCAGAAAGTTACACTGAGTAACAGCAGAGAAAGATAACTCCCATTCTCCATAGCAGACTGTAACCTGGTGAGAGTTGTAATATCTCCTCTGAACTGCACCTGAACTACAGTAAATGATAAAGTGACTGTTCTTGTCTCCTGCTTATTACTCCGTGCCTTCTACTTGCATCACAATCTCTGGGGGACTGCCCTGGTTGGAGAGGGTTTAACATTTGCACTGCCATCACCATCTACTCCCCCAGAGATCATCGGCTATACTACAGTCGAACACTCCAACTGGCGTCACGAATCACTACATAAACTTTATCCCCATCCAATTCTACCCCTTTTACATGACCGCCTGGGACCACGGACCGGGTCACCGCCACTGTGACATCTCCCATTGAAGTTAACGGGCTCAGTACCGAGTATCTCACAGCCCCTCGGGTGCATCACAACCAATCAGGGCACAGAAACCATCCACAACATCATGACACAGGGTTTTCTGTGATTGATTGCTGAAGTCACATGTCCCTCGTCATGTAAAAAACAGACATCTTGTTTTGCTGGCACCAATTGCTCAGTGTCACAGTGCAGAGAGGTCAGTCTTGTGCTACTGCTGGTGTTGAAAATGAACTTATCCTATGTGAAATTGATCTTCCAGCATCAAAGAAGTTTGTGCAAAAACTATGTGGCAGTTTCCAAATCGTTTGTGCTAACACTGTGATTAAGTGGCAAATCAAAAGGTCAGATTTGCACGTAAAAATCATTAGGCCTACTACAATGATGCAGCCACGAGGCCCAATTAGTTAATACAAGTCGTTTGTGCTTGAACTCTGCTTCAGTGGTAAATCAGAAGGCCAGATTTCCACTTAACCCCTTCACCCCCAAGGGTGGTTTGCACGTTCATGACTGGGCCAATTTTTACAATTCTGACCACTGTACCTTTATGAGGTCATAACTCTGGAACGCTTCCATGGATCCCGGTGATTCTGACATTGTTTTCTCGTGACATATTGTACTTCATGTTAGTGGTAAAAATTTCTTTCAAATAACTTGCGTTTATTTGTGAAAAAAATGGAAATTTGGCGAAAATTTTGAAAATTTCGCAATTTTCCAAATTTGAATTTTTATGCCCTTAAATCACAGAGATACGGCACACAAAAAACTTGATAACTAACATTTCCCACATGTTTACTTTACATCAGCACAATTTTGGAACCAAAATTTTTTTTTGTTAGGAAGTTATAAGGGTTAAAAGTTGACCAGCGATTTCTCATTTTTACAACACCATTTTATTTTTAGGACCACATCACATTTGAAGCCACTTTGAGGGGTCTATAGGATAGAAAATACCCAAAAGTGACACCATTCTAAAAACTGCACCCCTTAAGGTGCTCAAAAAAACATTCAAGAAGTTTACTAACCCTTTAGGTGCATCACAGGAATTTTTTTGAATATTTAAAAAAAAATGAACATCTAACTTTTTTTCACAAAAAAAATACTTCAGGTTCAATTTTTTTTATTTTACCAAGGGTAACAGGAGAAATTGGACTGCAAAAGTTATTGTGAATTTGTCCTGAGTACGCTGATACCTGATTTGTGGGGGGGAACGACTGTTTCGGCGCATGGCAGAGCTCAGAATGGAAGGAGCGCCGTTTGACTTTTTCAATGCAAAATTGGCTGGAATTCAGATTGGATGCCATGTCACGTTTGGAGAGTCCCTGATGTACCTAAACAGTGGAAACCCCTACAAGTGACCCCATTTTGGAAACTAGACCCCCCAAGGAACTTATCTAGATATGTGGTGAGAACTTTGAACCCACAAGGGCTTTACAGAAGTTTATAACGTACAGCGGTACAATTAAAAAATCATATTTTTTCCACAAAAATGATCTTTTCACCCCAATTTTTATTTTCCCAAGGGTAACAGGACCCTAAAAATTATTGTGCAATTTGTCCTGAGTATGCTGATACCCCACATGTGGGGGTAAACCACTATTTGGGCGCATGGCAGAGCTCGGAAGGGAAGCAGCGCCATTTGACGTTTTTGGCTGGAATTGAGATCGGACATCATGTCGCCATTGGAAAACCCCTGATGTACCAAAACAGTGGAAACCCCCCACAAATGACACCATTTTGGAAACTAGACCCCTAAGGAACTTATCTAGATGTGTGGTGAGAACTTTGAACCCACAAGGGCTTCACAGAAGTTTATAACATAAAGCCGTACAATTAAAAAATCATATTTTTTCCACAAAATTGATCTTTTCACCCTCAATTCTTATTTTTCCAAGGGTAACAGCACCCTAAAAGTTATTGGGCAATTTGTCCTGAGTACGCTGATACCCCACATGTGGGGGTAAACCACTATTTGGGCGCATGGCAGAGCTCGGAAGGGAAGCAGCGCCATTTGACGTTTTTGGCTGGAATTGAGATCGGACACCATGTCGCGATTGGAAAACCCCTGATGTACCAAAACAGTGGAAACCCCCCCACAAATGACACCATTTTGTAAACTAGACCCCCCAAGGAACTTATCTAGATGTGTGGTGAGCACTTTGAACCCCCCAGTGCGTCACAGAAGTTTATAACGCCCGGGCGTGAAAATAAAAAATTTGTATTTTTTCCACAAGCATGATCTTTTAGTCACCATTTTTTTTAATTTTCCCAAGGGTAACAGGAGAAATTAGACCTCAAAAGTTGTTGTCCAATTTGTCCTGAGTATGCTGATACCCCATATGTGGGAGAAAACTACTGTATGGGCACACGTTGGGGCTCGGAAGGGAAGTAGTGACGTTTTGGAATGCAGACATTGATGGAATGGTCTGCGGGTGTCATGTTGCCTTTGGAGAGCCCCTAATGTACCTAAACAGTGGAAACCCCCCACAAATGACCCCATTTTGAAAACTAGACCCCCTAAGGAACTTATCTAGATGTGTGGTGAGCACTTTGAACCCCCAAGGGCTTCACAGAAGTTTATAATGCCCTGGCATGAAAATAAAAAAATCGTATTTTTTCCACAAACATGATCAATTAGTCCCCAATTTTTTCATTTTCCCAAGGGTAACAGGAGAAATTGGACCCCAAAAGTTGTTGTCCAATTTGCCATGAGTATGCTGACACCCCATATGTGGGAGAAAACTACTGTATGGACACACGTTGGGGCTCGGAAGGGAAGCAGTGCCATTTTGGAATGCAGACTTTGATGGAATGGTCTGCGGGTGTCATGTGCGTTTGGAGAGCCCCTGATGTACCTAAACTCTTGAAACTCCCCACAAGTGACCCCATTTTGGACACTAGACCCCCCCACGGAACTTATCTAGATGTGTGGTGAGCACTTTGAACCCCCAAGTGCTTCACAGAAGTTTATAACGCTCGGACGTGAAAATAAAAAAATCATTTTTTTCCACAAAAATGATATTTTTGCCCCCAATTTTTTATTTTCCTAAGGGTAACAGGAGAAGTTGGACCCCAAAAATTGTTTTGCAATTTGTCCTGAGTAGGCTGATACCCTACATGTGGGGGTAAAACACTGTTTGGGCGCATGGCAGAGCTTGGAAGGGAACGAGCACCATATGACTTTTTCAACTCAGAATTGGCTGGAATTGAGATCAGACGCAATGTTGCATTTGGAGAGTCCCTGATGTGCCCAAAGAGTAGAAACCCCCAATTCTAACTCCAACCCGAACCCCAACACACCCCTAACCCTAATCTCAGCCCTAACCCTAACCCTAACCCTAGCCCTAACCCAAGCCCTAACCCTAGCCCTAACCCTAACCCTAGCCCTAACCCTAATGGAAAAATGGAAATAAATACATTTTTTTAATTTTATTATTTTTTCCTAACTAAGGGGGTCATAACGGGGGGGTTTTATTTACTATTTATGGCGGTTTTTATTTTTGGCAGCTGTCGCATGCTGAAAGACGCTTTTTATTGTAAAAATAGTTTTTGCATCACCATATATTGAGAGCTATAATTTTTCCGTATTTTGACCCACCGAGTCATGTGAGGTCTTATTTTTTGCGGGACGAGTTGACGTTTTTATTGCTACCATTTTCGGGCACGTGACATTTTTTGATCGCTTTTTATTCCGATTTTTGGGATGCAGAATGAACAAAAACCAGCGTTTCATGAATTTCTTTTGGGGGAGTGCGTTTACACCGTTCCGCGTGCGGTAAAATTGATAAAGCGGTTTTATTCTTCGGGTCAGTACGGTTACAGCGATACCTCATTTAGGTCGTTTTTTTATGTTTTGTCGGTTTTATGCAATGAAAACTATTTTATATAAAAAATAATTATTTTTGCATCGCTTTATTCTGCAAGCTATAACTTTTTTATTTTTTCGCTGATGATGCTGTGTGGTGGCTCTTTTTTTGTGGGACAAGATGACGTTTTCAGCGGTACCATGGATATTTATATGCGTCTTTTTGATCGCACGTTATTACACTTTTTGTTGGGCGGTATGATAATAAATCATTATTTTTTGCTTCGTTTTTTATTTTTATTTTTTAAGGGGTTCGCTACGGACGCGGCGATACCTAATATGTGTACTTTTAATGTTTTGGGTTTTTTTTATTTTCAAAAAATGAATTTATTGGGGAATATTTTTTTTTTTTACTAATTTATTTGGCGATTTTTTAAAATTATTTTTACACTTTTTTTTATTTTTTTTTTACTTTATTACATAGTCCCAGGTGGGACATCACTGTCCTGTGACAGATCGCTGATCTGTCACATCACAGATCACTGTGACAGATAAGCAATCTGTCACAGGCATTGAAGAAGACTTCCTCTTGCCTGCGCTTTGCAGGCAATGAGGAAGCCAGCTTCCTGCAGGCCCCCGAAGGCCCCCGTCGCCATCTTGGATTCGGGGGCCTGGAGGAAAGGAGCCCCCCGCAGCAGCGCTGCACATTGCGCTGCCATGGGGGGCTCAGGGAAGCACGGAGGGAGCCCCCTCCCTGCCGATGCTTCCCTTTAACCCCCGGTACACCGCGATCGCGGTGTACAAGGGTTTAACGTGTCGGGGGCGGTCCGTGACCGCCCCTGACACATTGTGCCGGGTGTCAGCTGTGATAATCAGCTGACACCCGGCCGCGATCAGCGGCGCTCACCACGTGGGCGCCGCTGATCGCGGTAGACGTACTATCCCGTCCATGGGCATAGGGGCCCGGGTCCCATGGATGGGATAGTACATCTCATGTCAGGAAGGGGTTAAAAATTGTTAGGCCTAATACAGTGGTGCAGCCACTAAGCGCAATTAGCTACTGAAAATTGTTTGTTCTAAAGCAGATTTTCAGTGGCAAATCTGAAGGCCAGATTTTCAGATCAAAATCATTAGGCCTTCTGTAGTCGTGTAACCAAGAGGCCAAATTGGCTACTCCAAATCATTTGTGCTTAAAAATGTGATTTAGTGGCAAATCAGAAGGTCACATTTCCACTTAAAAATTGTTATGCATAATATTTTTGCAGCTACTAGGCGCAATTAAATAATCCAAATCGTTTCTGCTAAAACTGTGTTTCAGTGATGAATCAGAAGGAAAGACCTCCATGTTAAAATCATTAGGCCTATTATAGTGGTGCAGCCATGAGACCAAATTAGCTACTCCAAATCGCTTGTGCTTAAACTGTGTTACAGTGGCAAATCAATAGGCCAGATTTCCACGTAAAATCATTAGGCCTACTATAGTGGTGCAGCCATGAGGCCCAATTAACTACTTCAATCGTATGTGCCCTCATCGCTGGCATTTTCCCATGGTCCAGAGGTCTCCGCAGTTCAGGCCGCTGGGAGTGCAGACTCAGTGACGTCACCGCTAGTCACTGAAGCTGTTAGGAATGGCCGAACGCACTAAATTAAAATAATAATAAAGTGCGTTCGCCGCTTGGGGTCCACCGTGCAGTAGGTTGTATAACCGCTGCTAGATGGTGGCAGAGACAATATGGCGATTATGCACATGGGTTAAACTTCACCCGGAGTGTGCAGGACGGGCTCTGTTCACACACAGAGGAGCCGCAACAAAAGATACAAACACTGAACCTGTTTGTGTCACAGGCTTCAGGTAGAATACACAAAAAAGGTAAACGGTCACAGGAGTAGCCCAAGATGGCAGTAATAAGTCCTTCTAGACCTACTGTTAGTGACTGAGAGTATAGCGTCGCAGCCGCGAGCGCTCAAGTAGGCTGCTACTGCAGCGCGGCGTGAATACTGCCGCTCAAAGACACCGCTATGGCACAAGCGCAATGTTGGACGCTAGCAGCTGTGCCTATGGAGCAATAGCGCGCTGGCACTGGTACTGGTAATAACTCAATCCCTCACATATGCGTAATATCCAAGGGTAGGGGTTTCAAATGAGTCATTCACCAGATCATGCATCCATCAACATTCACACAGCAGCAAGTATGACTATACTAGCACATGGCGGAAGAGCCATGCGCGCTTTTTATAGCAGACGGGACCTTCCGGAAGCCTCCAGATCTCCGAGATGGACAAATGAGATCTGGAGCAGGACCTGAGCACATGACTCCCGAACTCCAATGGGAGATCGTCCCATGAGCATGCTCAGAGGATGGAATGAAGGACTTAGCCTCAGGAGAGGTTTGCTGCAAGGCAATCTCTTCTGCAATCTCCTCTGCAGTAGATAATGAGCAGGAGACTGCAGAATTTGAGGGTCTGGATTCCTGCATAGTAACCGCAGAAATCTGACTCCTAACAGAAGCTCCGCTCCCAGCAGCTCATTCATCAGTGGTTTTCAGCCAGGACGATCACATTTTGCTACCATCCAGGTTAAATAACGATTTCTCTTTCAGATATGGTTGTTTATTATTTTAATTTTATTACAGGAGATAGAGGGCATTGGGGGAATAGGCGAGGTCGTAAGTATGATTTAATTAAGAATATTAAAGTAGTCTGTGTCTTTATTTCAATTAGAGGATTTTTTAATGGGTGTCTGTGTTTTCTTTACAGTTTGACTATGAGGTTAGTAATAGTGGCGTCTTATTGAAGCCTCTCCATTACTAACCTCGGGGCTTGATGTCACATCATTTTTTTGGGGGTCCCCCATTTTAATAGCCAGTAAAGGCTAAGTATACAGCTGTGAGCTGATATTAATAGCCTGGGAAGCTCCATTGGTATTACCCCCTTCACAGGCTATAAACATTGACCCCCAGCCGTCGGCTTACCCTCTGCTGACTAGGAAAATTGCGCAGTAGCCCACACCATTTTATTTCTGAAAAATATTCTTTTATTAATTAAATACATGTCCAGTAATTTGCACACATGTATCTATGTATTCCATTTTTCTTTACTGTATGCAAACCATCTCTTCTATCCTGTCGGCTCCTGCAGTGATTTTACAGAACTCGGCAGATGTATTACCGGCTGTTCTATCTTTTTATGCAATATAAATACAAATATATGTGTGTCACTGACATATATATTTATATATATATATATATATATGTTTTATGTGTATATAGCTATTCTACTCTCACTGAAGAAGAGTTGTACCTGAGTCGAGGGATATATTAAAAAAGGTGAAGAGCACTTTGTAAAATGCAAAAATCTCTCTATGGACTTAAGCAGTTGGCAAGAGCTTGGAACTTGAAAATTAAAAAGTTTTGATGGATGAAGGATTTAAAAGATATCAAGCTGATCCATGTTTGTATACGAAAAATGTAGCGGAGTGAATGTATGTTCTCCCATATTTAGACGTTGTGATTATGTCTTATCAAGGTGAAAAAGAAATTGCAAAGCTTGGAGAAATTCTCAACCAGTACTTTGAGACTAAGGAACTTGGAAATGTGACATGTTATTTGGGAACCAAAGTTCAAAAATGTCCGCAATACGAAGGCTACTTTCAGACTTCAGTTTTCTTGCATCAGGCGCGATGTGGTGAAAAGTGTAAAAACCGGATCCGGTGCCTGTTGCCACCAGGTCCGTTTTTTTCCCATAGAGTTTCATTATCGCCGCATTGCGCTGGATGCCTATGCGGCGTATCCAGTTATTGCCGGATCCGGCAAAAATAGCCTGTCCGGCGTCTGGAAAAAACGTTGCATGTAACGTTTTTTGTCTGCGGCCAAAAAACGGATGACGCCGGATCCGGTGACATCCGTTTTTTGTATAATGGTAGCCTATGGGCACCGGATCCAGCGGCATCCGGTTTTTGCCTGATTCCTGCGCCGGATCCGGTTTTTGCACTGAGCATGCTCAAAAAAGTATCAAATTTTGAGAAAAACACCTGCCAATCTCCAACCCCCCCAATAGGAAAGGTAGAGGGCATTCATCACACTGAATGCAGAAGAGGAAGAGCTGACTGGATCCACACAGCCACTGGATCTGCCAGATAGCCACCAACCTACTGGATTTGCCAGCAAGACATCCACCACCCACCAACCAACTGGATTTGCCAGCCATCCACTATTGGACATCCATCGAGCAGGAGTTTGAGTGTGAGTTTCAACATTTCCATGCAAGCATAGGTTTTCGTTTTGTCTGTCTGCATGTCCTTGATTCACACAATCCACTGCGCCAATTGAAAACACGTCGACCGCCAAATTGAAATACCCAAGAGATGGCTATTTCAATATGGCACCCACTGCTGGTACCATGCCCTTCCACAGTACAACCAGCGAGTCATTGCTGGTACCCCACCACTGCCACGGCTCCCCCCCTGTCGCTGCTACTGCTAGACAAGCTGCTGTTTTTTACATTCCCCCAATAGATCTGCCGATTCCTGCCCACCCATCCCCGTCACAGCCGGCAGGAAAGACTGTGGCTTGCGGCATTTCCTTCTGACTTGTCGCCACCATGACCCCCACAACTGCCACTGGACCCCTCCGCCGCAAAACCCCCACCACTGCCGTCACTGCTGGGCACCACGCTGGAGTCCCATGCTGTACCTGCTGCTGCATGTATATGTATATATATATACACATACACACACACGTACGTACGTTAATGTTGTTCTTACATTGTACTAGTGTTTTTAAAAAGTTACAGCAGTGGTCATCAGTGTGGGGAGGGATTTTAATTATGAAGGACAGTGCAATGTAGTTTGCGTGGTTGGGTGTGTGTATTTATGTGTAAATACTGTAGTGGGAGGTACCGTATATACTTGTGTATACGCCGATATATTAAGCCCATTTTTGGAGCTTAAAGTCCCCCTCTTGGCTCATACACGGGTCATATACCTGTGGGTCGGAGGGGGAGCGTGGGTGTCACAGATCATACTTACCAGTCCTGCTGCCGTATCTGTAGCCTTGCTCGCTTCTCCACTGTCTCCCTTCCTGTCTTCAGCGGTAACGTGGTTCTGCTCATTACCATTTCTGAAAGTGTGCGATATGAGTATAGCGATATCCACCTCTCCTGGGTCCATTGCTGCTCCCTGCTGTCTCTGCTGCATCCTCTGTAAGTGGCGTTTAGGCAGCAGGGGGTGCGTTGACGTGATAAGTGCGCGCCACCCCTCTGCTGGCTGTACAGTCACTGACACAAGAAGTGGCAGACAGCGGCGATGGACCCACAAGAGGTAATGTTTTATTTTTTTGGGCATCATATGGGGGCATATTCAATAGAGCAGCATATGGGGCCATAGTCTATGGATTCCACCCTCGGCTTATACTATAAGTGTTACCATTTTTTTGGGCCTAAATTGGGGGGTCGGCTTATACACAGGACGGCTTATACACGAGTATATACAGATTAAGTTTTTAGAATTTTTTGCGACGGTTGGTTGTCCAAGCTGCATTTTATAGGGTGGTGAGAGTGGAATTCAAAATATCTTATTTTTTACTATTTTTGTTCTTTTGTTTTATTTTAAAAATCATTGTTGCACAAATATTAACTACATCGTGCTTGTTTCATGCAGGAAGTTGCCCAGGCCACCACTGCCAAAGCCCTGTGTGAACCCATTTCAACGCATAATGTAAGTATTAAGGACTGAAAGCTTTAAATATGGTTTGTGTTGTAGGTAACAATTATTTGCACTTACAGATTTTCAGCTAGACATGTCTTCTTCTGGGAGTCCTCCATCACATCGCCAGCGAAATGAGGTACATTTTTTTGTTTTTTGCACACATAACCCTATATATGCATTCTTGTTTAATAGGAAGCTGAACCTGAGGGTCTCTCAGAAGGAGACAGACGTAGCGGAGAAATGCCTGGAGTGGGCTCCCCGAGTGTAAGTATCTTTGCACGCATTGCACTAAAAGATCTTCATACACATCACTGGACTCAAAAAACAGGTCAACATAACAGCATTTAATTTTCCTTTTCTTGTTGTTTTTCATTAAAGGCTTCTGATTCTGTGGCTCGTCGGAGAGTTCCTCAAAGCGCCTCCCAGAGTCGTCGGCAACCACGGCGGGGCGGTCGCCATAGAGTAAGTACATTTTTTTGGTCTTTTATAAGGTTTGTACTTAATGCTGTGATTGTTATGTTTACCTTTTTTGTCCTTAAACAGGCTTCAGAGCGTGCTCACGATTCCGACATTGAGGATGTGGCTATTGATGTTGACCTCCTAATTGATATGGTGAGAGATCGTGAGCCGCTATGGAATATGGCGGACCACTTCCATGCGGATGCTAGAGTTACTAGACGACTCTGTGAAGAAGTGTGCCAGGCTGTGGTACCTAACTGGGAAGGACTCCATTCTCGGGCACTGAAAGAACAGCGTAAGTATTCACATTTCAGTAATGTTTCCGGATGTATTGTACTTGATCCTAACCATTTTGTGTTTAACTTTTCAGGGGAAAGAGTTCAGTTGCGGTGGCGGTCAATGCGGGATCGCTTCAAGAAGGAGTTCAACAAAGAGATGCAGGCTCCCAGTGGATCAGGAGGATGCAGGAGCCGCTATAAATATGCGCAGGCCCTGGCGTTCCTCCGATCAACTATGGTGACAAGAAGGTAAACATTCCTACCTGAAGTTACTAAATAAAAAATGTTAAAATGTGTTACCTTTTTTTTTGCAGCCAGGGCTAATCAATATCAATATTTTTTTCTACTTTTTTCAACAGCACCTTCAGCAGCACGCGGGAGCCTGCATTGAACCCTTCTGGAGCGATCCCCCAGGAGGCCGTCACCAGGGACCACGACATACCCAACCTCTCTGCATCCTCCCTCCCTTCCCTCAGCCCCATCAACCTCTGCTGGAGCATCTGTGCAGGCTTCATTACATGAAGCTGCGGTTGAAGAGGTAGGCTTTCCTTTACCTCACCCCTCTGACACAGCTGCCCTCCATAGAACACCTTTGAGTTCTGGGCGGCTGCGTCACCGGGGTCAGGAAAGGCAGTTAGCTACGGAGTTTTTGCATCTACATGCATCCTTTCAAAACGCTATGAAAGTCATGACCCAGCAAAAGTCTGCTGGGTTCCATCTTGTTAGTCGAGAGGTGCTAAATTTAAGCATGCATGTTGAAAGGATGCATCTAGATGCAAATAAAGCGCTGCATCATTCATTTTTCAAAGCTGTAATTGAGCGCCTTGACAACCTAACTCCTGAACAGCAGCTGCATGTAATGCAAGCCTGCCAGGTGGCCTTAGCACAGGTGACATCAGTAGCCCCTACAACCGGCCCAGTAGTTGCTCCTGGCCCGGTCATTCCTACCCCTCCTGTACCATACCATTTTACCCAGTACCAACCTCCTGCCCCTTTCCAGTCTCCTACCCCGTACCAGTTCCCTACTGCATCCGTGCCTCCACTCCCTTCCCAACCTACACTCCCTTCCCAACCTACAATCCCTTCCCAACCTACACTTCCTGCCCAATACATCCACTCTCCTTCCACATCCCAAATTCAACCGTCCTTAATCAACACCCACAGTTTTGTTTCCCCCAAGTCTATTGTTTTCTCCACCCCTTCACCAGCTTTATCCACCCCTTCACCTTCTTTCTCCATTCCTATACCTTGTCCTTTGGTCTCTGACCCCTCACAAACTACATCCTCCCACACTAACGCCGCTGTTGAAGTGGACCAAACTGAGAGCCCCTCCAATACTATTTCCACTACACATTACACAAATCTATAATGTTTTTTTTCCCAAAAAAAGTTTTCTACCAAAAATATTCAGCTAAAGTTGATACAAAATAAATTTTTTGTTGGAGTCAATAAAATGTATTGTGTCTCATTTACTGTTGAATATTACATGTCTATGTATAAAACTGAATGTGTGTGTGACTATGTGAGTGTTTGTGAGTGAGTGTGTGAGAGTAGGTGAGAGTGCATGAGTATGTGAGTGTGTACAAGCACGTGTATGAGTAAACATACGTGTGTGGCGGTGGGGGGAGGCCTGCTGGTTGGCAGTATTGTGGAAGGTGCTTGAATCACCAGCGGGTGCCACATTGGCATACCCATCACTGGGGTAGTTTAATATGGCGGTCAGCGTAGTGCCGGTCAGGTACTATGTAAGAATTGTTAAAAAAAGAGAAAATAATTGTTTTTATAAAGGGCCAAAGAGGTCAATAATATAGCAGAAATCACCAACCTCATCCTCCCTCCATAATACCGCTATATATAGCCCCTATATTATTTTCTAGACCCCACACTACATGAATTTGCAGAAAGTTTTAAAACAAATGATTCCTTTTTAGCTTTTAAAGAGCTTTATTGTCAAGAATTTCATAATTTATAATACTTTGAGTAAAAAAAAAAGGTACTAAAAGAATTTTGAATACTGTAACAAAGGTACAATACTTTCGCAAAATGTAAGGTAACAAGCAGGCCCGGATTGGCAAAATAACCAACTGGGCATTTTCCCGCTGGGCCGCTGTCACGTGGGCCGCGGGCGGCAGCGCCCAATCATCTGGCCGCTTTCCAGCTGCTGCGGCCGCTGTTTCTCCTGCCGCCGGCCCTCTGCGGGAACGGCGATAGTTTCCAAGTTCCTCCCGCACTGCAGGGAGAATAGCCGCCACGCCCCCCCCTCGCACCCCATCCTCGCCTTAGCATGAGACCCCCTCCCCCCCGCAGCCACTCACAGCGTCGCACTCGCTTGCCTGCTCGCTCTGTTCGCAGGACCTGTGATGAGGTCACAGGAGGGGAGGAGTCAGGGGGTCACATGATCAGGAGCCTTTGTCCAGACCCCCGATCATGTCACCCCTGACTCCGCCCCTCCTGTGACCTCATCACAGGTCCTGTGCGCTCAGCCTTGCCTCTACCATCTGCAAGACTCTGCTTTGCTGTTGTCATGGTGCTGGTTGAGGTAAGTATGTGTGGGGTCAGGATTTACAGTGTGGATGTAGCAGAGCTGTGTGTGTATGAGGTGTACGGAGCGGAGCCGTGTGTGTACGAGGTGTACGGAGCGGAGAAGCATGTGGGAGCGGAGCCGCATGTGTGCGAGGTGTACGGAGCGGAGCCGCATGTGTGCGAGGTGTACGGAGCGGAGCCGCATGTGTATGAGGTGTACGGAGCGGAGCCGCATGTGTGCGAGGTGTACGGAGCGGAGCCGCATGTGTGCGAGGTGTACGGAGCAGAGCCGTGTGTATGAGGTGTATGGAGCAGAGCCGTGTGTGTACGAGGTGTACGGAGCAGAGCCGTGTGTGTACGAGGTGTACGGAGCGGAGCCGTGTCTACGAGGTGTACGGAGCGGAGCCGCGTGTGTACGATGTGTACGGAGCGGAGCCGCGTGTGTACGAGGTGTACGGAGAGGAGCCGCGCGTGTACGAGGTGTACGGAGAGGAGCCGCGCGTGTACGAGGTGTACGGAGAGGAGCCGCGCGTGTACGAGGTGTACGGAGAGGAGCCGCGCGTGTACGAGGTGTACGGAGAGGAGCCGCGCGTGTACGAGGTGTACGGAGAGGAGCCGCGCGTGTACGAGGTGTACGGAGAGGAGCCGCACGTGTACGAGGTGTGTACGGAGAGGAGCCGCGCGTGTACGAGGTGTACGAGGTGTACGGAGAGGAGCCGTGTGTGTATGGAGTGGAGCCATATGTGTATGGGATGTACGGAGCGGAGCCAAGTGTGTACAAAGCATACAAAGCGTGCTTTTCCCACGGACACAGGAGTACACGGCGGAGCCCCGAGGAGCATTTTAAAACACACACATGACGTTCCACCCGAAGTGATGTGCTGGAAGCTGACCGGAAATGAGATAATTTCTTGAGGAGATTGTGACGGAACTAGGAATGCCTTAGATCCATCACCGTGTCCTCCTCCGACAGCGCAGACAGCAGGATCGCCTTGGAATCGGGGATGCCGACCATGTGAGCAGATCATGATAGGTCCTGCACCGGGAGGCTCAGGTGGGCACTACAATGGGAGCCGGGCTGCTATAGTATCTTTGTAGAATCTTTCTTTATTTCTTTCTCTCTTTTTCTTTCTCTCTCTGTTCTTTCTTTCTCTCTGTTCTTTCTTCCCCTCTTTCTTTCTTTTTCTTTCCTCTCTTTCTCTCTGTTCTTTCTTTCTTTTCTTTCCCCTCTTTCTTTCTCTCTCTGTTCTTTCTTTGTCTCTCTCTATTCTTTCTTTGTCTCTCACTGTTCTTTCTTTCCCCTTTCTTTCTCGCTCTCTCTGTTTTCTTTTTTCTCTCTCTCTGTTTTCTCTCTTCCTTAGGGCCAGTCAGTGTGCCCATAATGCCAGCCACTGTGCCCTCAGTACCAGTCAGTGTGATCAGCAGTGCTAAATGGGTGCGATTAGGTGTGCACATGGGTGTGACTAGTTGTGAAATGGGTGTGGCTGGGCGTGGCCAAAATTTGCAGCGCGCCGCAGTCTTTGTCCATCTTTCCCTTCTTCAAAAGTTGGGAGGTATGATAGGGGCGGCTATGACCAGGGGGTCTGGTTGCCCAATAGAGAGCAGTTCTGCCAGGAATTCTGTAATCATGCATACAAAAGGGGACAGAGATTTGGGAGGAGTACTGTACCTAAAAGCAATAAATAGGACTGAGCTGAAATACTGGGCACAGCTATGACTACATGTTATATAGTCGTGTTAATCTCCTCTCACTTCTTGTAAACTACAAGTGTACAAAGATATTATATGGTCACCATGTGACTAGTGGGCCTGTGTAACTTCAAATGCCAGGGCTGAATTTTAGTCCCAGTCCGGCCCTGGTAACAAGGTACAATAACTTTACTCCAAAAAATTGAAAAGTAAAACAAGGCACAAAATTGGTTTTAAAATCTCAAACCTTGTCATCCTGCCATTCAACTCTACCTTCAGGTGACATAAAGTACTCGGCAAATGTGTCCCTCATTCTGGACACTGCTAGAGTACTTTGCACATTAACAGTGCAATAATCATGCAATGTGGTCTCGACATTATTGTCTTCTATGGCAATATGCTCCTTAGTAATAACAAAATTGTGTAGGACCACACATGCTTTTACCACCTCATCCACATTTTCAGTTTTCAAGTTATTTGCGGTCAACAGAACTCTCCATTTTGCTGTAAGAATTCCAAAAGAACACTCCACCATCCTCCATGCTCCTGTCAGTCGATAGTTGAACACTCTTTTTGTTGGTGTCAAGTCTCTGCTTGCATACGGCTTGAGCAGGTGTTCTGACAGTTGAAACGCTTCATCACCTACGCAGACAAATGGCAGTGGTGGCCCAGAAGTTTGAGGAAGCGGTGTTGAAGGTGGGAATTGGAATGTGTTTCCATACAAATTACGGCCCATTGCTGAAACTTTAAAAACTTGTGAGTCATTGGAGCGTCCATAGGCTCCAATATCCACAGCAATAAATTTGTACTTGGCGTATGCAATCGCCATCAGGATGATAGAGAAATATTTTTTTATAATTAAAAAATTCAGATCCCGATCCAGCTGGTTTTGTGATCCTGATGTGCTTGCCATCAACTGCACCCATGCAATTCGGAAACTGACAGATGCTGTAAAATTGGTCAGCTATTTCGAGCCACCTCTCTGTTGTGGGCTGTGGGATAAACTCTTCATGTAGACTGTCCCACAATGCGCGGCATGTGTACTTGATGATAGCTGATAATGTTGAAATCCCAATCCTATACTAGTAATGTAGCGAGGAAAGGGATTCTCCTGTTGCAAGGAATCTGTGGGAAAAGTCAAAAACAATAATTAATGCAAAATAACAGCAACAACAGGAGGAGACACATTTTCCAGTATACTGAAGTCTGCTTTGGAGGAGAAACAATAAAAATTGGCTTACCGGAGAGTGACCATCAAACGCTCCGGTGGTGAGATGGAGAAGCGGCAGTATGTGTCACATCTCCGGATCAGTTCTCCAACTCTGTCCAGCAAAAAATCAAAAGTTTCCACTTTCATCCTCGTATAAAGCAAAAACTTCTCTGGATTTCCTCGCAACACCAGATATACTGTTGCAAAGACTCCCAGTGTCATCTTCTGTGCGGTTATAGGGTGAATCCAGAAACGACGTCGGCTTAGACGCATGATACGCTGCCTTTGTTGCTCCTTCTCCATGACAACTGCTGCCAAAGAATTGGCCTCAAAAGTAAAATCAATGTAAGCCTGCGCGATGTTTCCAATAATAGCTTCCATCTTGCTAAAAAACAACAACCTCTCAACAGGGTGTAAAACCCAGGTATATATAGGTTTTCCTTTGAATACCAGTAGCCAATGGTGGCTTTTGGGTGCGTTTTAAAAACCGGATCCGGCAAAAAAACGGACGAAACGGATGGAAAAACGGATGCACCGGATCCAGGTTTTTGCCGGATCCGGCCGCCGGATTATGCCGGATCCAGCAAAAAAACGGAATCAGTGCATCCATTTTCCACATTTTATGCCGGATCCAGCGATGCGGCACGGTGCCCTATCGCGCCTGATAGAGAAAAACTGAAGTCTGAAAGTAGCCTAAACCAGTTTATAATGTCAGAAGCCAAAGATGCATCAACACCAATGGATCCATCCTACTAAAAGTTGGAAGGAGTAGAAGATCTGCTACCCAGCAATGAGAGCTATAGACAAGCAGTGGGGGCGCTTCTGTACATAGCAACCACAACTCCTCCAGATATCACAGCTACAGTTGGAATTCTCTGCCAACATGTAAGCAAGCCACGCCAAAGAGACTGGAATGCAATTAAGAGAATTTTTCAATATCTTAAAGAAACTCAAAGGCTAAATCTTAAGATATCCACATCAGTAGATCTCACTCTCAGAGGTTAGGTGGATGCAGATTGGGCTGGAGATTCAAGTGATCGGAAATCAACAAGTAGTTACTTGTTCAAGATAGAAGATAATTCAATTTCTTGGTCCAGCAGAAAACAAGTGTCAGTCGCATTATCTTCTACAGAAGCAGAATATACACTCACTGGCCACTTTATTAGGTACACCATGCTAGTAAGGGGTTGGACCCCCTTTTGCCTTCAGACCTGCCTCAATTCTTCGTGGCAGAGATTCAACAAGGTGCTGGAAGCATTCCTCAGAGATTTTGGACCATATTGACATGATGGCATCACACAGTTGGCGCAGATTTGTCGGCTGCACATCCCTGATGCGAATCTCCCGTTCCACCTCATCCCAAAGATGCTCTATTGGATTGAGATCTGGTGACTGAGGAGGCCATTTGAGTACAGTGAACTCATTGTCATGTTCAAGAAACCAATCTGAGATGATTCGAGCTTTATGACATGGCGCATTATCCTGCTGAAAGTAGCCATCAGATGTTGGGTACATTGTGGTCATAAAGGGATGGACATGGTCAGCAACAATACTCAGGTAGGCTGTGGCGTTGCAACGATGCTCAATTGGTACCAAGGGGCCCAAAGAGTGCCAAGAAAAAATTCCCCACACCATGACACCACCACCACCAGCCTGAACCGTTGATACAAGGCAGGATGGATCCATGCTTTCATGTTGTTTACGCCAAATTCTGACCCTACCATCCGAATGTCGCAGCAGAAATCGAGACTCATCAGACCAGGCAACGTTTTTCCAATCTTCTACTGTCCAATTTCGATGAGCTTGTGCAAATTGTAGCCTCAGTTTCCTGTTCTTAGCTGAGAGGAGTGGTACCCAGTGTGGTCTTCTGCTGCTGTAGCCCATCTGCCTCAAAGTTCGACGCACTGTGCGTTCAGAGATGCTCTTCTGCCTACCTTGGTTGTAACGGGTGGCAATTTGAGTCACTGTTGCCTTTCTATCAGCTCGAACCAGTCTGCCCATTCTCCTCTGACCTCTGGCATCAACAAGGCATTTCCGGCCACAGAACTGCCGCTCACTGGTTTTTTTTTCTTTTTCGGACCATTCTCTGTAAACCCTAGAGATGGTTGTGCGTGAAAATCCCAGTAGATCAGCAGTTTCTGAAATTCTCAGACCAGCCCTTCTGGCACCAACAATCATGCCACGTTCAAAGGCACTCAAATCACCTTTCTTCCCCATACTGATGCTCGGTTTGAACTGCAGGAGATTGTCTTGACCATGTCTACATGCCTAAATGCACTGAGTTGCCGCCATGTGATTGGCTGATTAGAAATTAAGTCTTAACACACAGTTGGACAGGTGTACCTAATAAAGTGGCCAGTGAGTGTATGTCTGCTGCTTATGCAAGTCAAAAAGTAATTTGGTTGAAGCAACTTTTGAAAGATTTCGGCAAGCCATTAGCTCAACCAACAGATATCTATGAGGACAACCAAGGATGCATTAAATTAGCCAGCAGCGAGAAGATTAGTGTAAGGACTAAGCACATTGATGTAAAACATCACCACTGACGTGACTTAGTGGAACATGGTGTACTCGAGTTTGTTTATTGCGAGTCTGACAAGATCATGGCTGATTTTTTGACAAAGCTATTATCAAGAACCAAGTTTTTGGACTTCAGAACCGCAATGGGACTAACAGGATAAGTATTTGTTGTGTGGGGGTGTTGGAATATGTTTGGTGCAACAACTCCATTCCTGTCTATGAGTGTTCAGTTGTTAGATTTATATGCTGCTTATAAAGTTAGAACAAAAAAAAAACTCCCAGAGGCTCACACAGGGATAGTATGTGACTGTATTTCCTTTTTTTCCTGTGTCTGTGTATGAGAGAAGCAGCCTGCTGTAGATGCTGAACAGATAGAGACACACAAATGATTTATTCCTGATCTATTAAGCATATTGTTCCTGATTGTTCCTGAATAAAGAAGCTCTGTCATCACACTCTGGGAGAGTATCCTGAATCCGCTGCCAACAAGCATACTCTACTTTCTGCCGAGTATCAGATCATGAGACTCACATTTGAGTCTATAGGTGCGAGAAAAAAATATGATCCCACACGGAATATCCAAGTGGCATCGAATTTTATAGATATATTTCTATTATAAACCTAGGAAACTGTATGTGATCACATACATGTTTTAAAGTAGTTGTATAAAAACGGATCGCACATGGGCATCAAACACAAATGAAAATGGACACACAGATAGTACATGGAGTAATATATGATGAAAATTAGAAAAAAAAAATGCTGAAAATTAGAAAAAATAATCTGAGTTTCCTGGACGAAACTCAGGTGATTTCACACACACTTGTCTGCAAGCACCCTTAGACAGTCGGACAAACCCAGTAATACCAGCGAGGTTGTCCAACATTAGTCTCATTAGTCTGGTGTGCATGGGGGGGCTTTAATTACTATCTAAAGAATATGGTCAGTTTTAGTTTGACTTATCAGTTGGAGGTGTCACTACTTAAGAGTGCCTAGGGCAGCATAAATGGCAAATACAGCCCTGATTGTGGCTCCTGGCAAGTGTCAAAAAAAGTGAATAAAAGAAGATGTGTCATAAAGATCAAAACTGGCTATAATGCCAAGGGACTAAACAAAGGATATTCCAAACTGCTTAGCTCATGACTTTCATGGCTAATTTGTTTTTTTTAGGTTAGGTTTGGATGATTATATAAAAACTCGAGTCAGTCACATCCGCAAATTTTGGACAGGATTGGCTTTATTTGCAACTTATTTTACCTTTATTTATAAAATTATGTGATCAATATCCAAAAAATACACATTTTAATGAATATACAAATGAGGTTGAGCTGTTTTTGGTCTTATCAAAGGACTTCTTGAGCCCCTGCGTCCTGTCTGTTTTCCATTCTTTGGCTTCACTGACAGCTCACTGGCTCCGCACTCATATCCAGTTCACTTCAGCCTCATTTGGGCATGAGTTTTTTGGTTATTAAGTGGCAGATTTTGTACACAAAGGACCAAATAGTCTTATTTTCACTGTGCTACATGACATTAAAAGCTATTTGGGATGTAGACATTTTTATTTAATAAAAAAAAGAATGTGTCACAGCAGTCATATTAGCGAGATGGAGATTTAATACATATGTAGAAAGAACTATTCCCAAAAGCTTAATTTACTGCAAAATGTAATTATCAGATCTGGCCTTGACACTGACACTTGGTCCCCAGATCATAATCTCACAAATTCCCTACCATTAAAGTAGGAGAGCAAAGATGATGACTTCAGTTTAGTGCAGATATAGCTCATAAGTGATAGGAAATGACAACAGACTCGAGACCTGCTATTATTTTAGCCTTTGGATCCTCAGTAGAATTAATTATCTGTTAATTTCTGAAAATTGCTAGGATGTTGAAACATGTAATATTCCAAATTCTGTTTGGAATGTTAAGATTTTAAATTCGGTGTATAATTTATTATTGGATAAGAATGCTGTTTATATTGTACACTGATATTGATTGCAACATTTCATGCTCTTGAGTGTCATAATCACCCTAGAGAAATGGGATGCATTTATTAATACTATTTAATTTTTAGACATTGTAAATTTTAAAATCCAAAAGCACAATCCTAAAGTGGTTTCTGCAGTTTTATAAATTTGCCTAATACGGTTTAATCTAAGTTTGAACGGCGTATTAGTTGACTTGAAAAAGTTTGTGTCAGAAATGTGCTCTGCAATTTTGGCACAGACACAGACACCGCATTTGTTTGGAGGCCTGTACGGGTAAACCTTGTTGTTCTATTGCTGTTCTCATTATTGGAGGATTTTCAAGTCCTCTTTTTGTACTGTGCTGTATTATTATTTAGTGTTAGGTACCCGTAAGCGTGGAGATCTTTGACGTAGGTTACGGGCTCACGTATTTTGGCCAAAATATCAGCTAATACTCCACATTTTTTTAAAATGTGTTTTTTGCACTTTTTATTCGGGGTGCAGTTGGGCCCATTTGGTCTTGTAAACTGCGGTGTCTGTTCACACGGCATGCATTTTGTTAGCGCTGGGCAGCCCGCCTGAACTAATAGAAGGGTGTTGGTACTAGGCTGGCCTGGATGCTGTGCATGGCCTTAGTGTGAAGAGCGCCGCATACAAGTTGTTTTGTGCATCAACATACCAGGCAATCGCCCCCTCCATGTATTGGTAGGCTGGAGCAGTTGCTTGATTGGTATTTTTGCACCTGTGTTGCCATCTTTATTATATGGGTCCACTGCATCCTGATAGTGCATTTGTTTGGAGGCCTGTACGGGTAAACCTTGTTGTTCTATTGCTGTTCTCATTATTGGAGGATTTTCAAGTCCTCTTTTTGTACTGTGCTGTATTATGAAATATGAAAATCACAAGTTGGATAGCTATGCTAATGATATGTAAATGAAGAAAAAATAGAAAATAAATTTTTAAAACATTATTTTTAAAAGTTTCAATTTATATAGTGTCAAATATGAGTATCAGGTACAGAATACACGCATTAACATTCCTTTGTATGATATCATTTAAGCTATTAAAGATTATCTAAGGAATGTTTTGCAAGATCATGTAAACTTACTGGCAGCTCCCTTTGCAATTGACAATGACATCTAATTTCTTGCAGACCATTGTAGTACATTTAGTTCATACAGGCTGCTCACTGTAGCACAATTTAAATCCAACCTGGCATTGTCTTGGAGAAAAAACTGCTCTAGGGACACTTTCAAATTTCCTCGTGATTGTTTCGTCACAAAATTTCTCATGTGGTCTCCAGATCCAAATCCAGCTATCATTGGGTGCAAAAAAAGTTAGATTCATCACTGAAGAGGATAGACCTCTATTTCATACTCCATTGCTACTCAGCTCTGCACCATAAAAGTTATTGATAGTGAGGTCAATGGACTCCTGTAGCTGGCTGTCAGCTCATAGTCCAGTGTCATCCAAATGCCTTCTGATAGTTTTAATAGTCAATATTTAATGCCTTAGATTTGATATGTGATGCTTAATTTCACTTGCAGTACAGTTTAGATCACTATGTGCCATTCTTTGAATTAGATTAAACCATGTTAGCAGTGCCATGAAGAAGCCTTCAAAAGAGAACATACTACAGGTATTATTCCCTTGATTATGGTGTGGGATAGAGTAATATTTGGTAGCCAAACCACTCTAGTCTTCATTTAAGAAGCTCTACAATATTTTTATTAGTTCATGGAACCAGTAGTGAGGCCAGGCTCAGACTATCCAACATGGACAGTGGCAAATCCTACAATGGACCTTCAGTTTACAATCGGCTCATGAGCGGGAATAACAACCACCGTTCACATGGTGCAACTGTGACAGGGCCTGGGGTAGAGGGGGCCCTACTGGTTCTATTCTTAATTTCAGCTAAAAATTTGTGGAGCAGAAAGCCACTATCTCCCAATATAATCTGTACACACTGGTGCCTATTAGAAGCTGGCGGCAGCAGATGACATCACCGCATTTCGAAACATAAGATGTTTGATGGAACAAGAAGAAGGAGCTCCTTATTATGGAATGGAAAATAGGTCACAGTATGCTAAATATGGGTCTAAATATCATGAAAGAGGGGCTCATTATATTAAATAGGGACAAAATATGGGGACATTATACTATACATAGGGACAAATTGGCAGATAAAATGAAGGCTGAGTCTCTCTTTCAGTGTCTGGAGCTGGAGATGTGTTGATTTCCTGTGTTGGTCTGTGCTAAGGACTAAAGAACCACATACTATCCTGAGTGGGCGGACCCGCTATATTTTGTATGGACTTTTTACTTTATGTTTTCACATAGTGCTGCAAAAGGCTGTGCTTTTGTTTTAATATCCTGAGCGGTTTATGAACTTTGAATAAACTTGCCTGGATATTGCAGCAATACTGCTTCCTGTGCTTACCTTAACCGCAGCTGAGTGAGTACAAATCTCTACAATGGACAAAAGAGGGGGACATTATACAGTATGGGGACCACAATGGATGAAAGTATACTGTTTTGAGGGCACAGAGCAAGACCTTATACCTTATATGGGCCACAAAAGCAAACCTTATACCATATTTCAGCCACAGAGGTGGACAATATATTGTATAGGGCCACTGAAGGAAATATTATTACTTTAATGGGGGCCAGAATTGGAGACTTTATACTATATCGGAGAACTTTATTAATATATGGGACCAAAATTAGCAATGTCCTCATTTTGGCCCCACAGATTAAAAGTGCTCCCTTGTGGCCTTATACAATAACTATGCCCTCTTTTCGGATTAATGCAATATGAATTTGTGGTATTAAAATTTTTAATGTTGCAACTATTTCAAGGGATAAGAGGTGGATGCTACTACTGTGTGGCTGAAACTGGGGTGGGGGACATTACTGTTGTATTTGAACATAAAAATGGATATAACTACTGTATGGGGGCACAAAAAGGAATTTTACTATTGTACTTGGCCTGTATAAGGAAATATACAGATGTAGCTAAGTTTTGCCTTAACATACAAAACACAACACTGGGATATCACAGGACACAAAAATTTGAACACCTTATATGACTAGAGTTGAGCGAAACAGGTCGGTCAATTTCAAAAATCGCCGACTTTCGCCAAAGTCTGGTTTCATGAAACAAAACCCGACCACAGCGTGAGGACGGCCATGAAGTCGGCGACCCAAGCGCCAAAGTCGCGTTTCAAATGATGCTTCCAGCGCCTTTTTTCAGCCAATGATGGAGGACACACACTGTGGGCAAAGCGATGACATAGGCAGCGGCCAGCACCATCTTAGAGAAGGGCATTGAAGTGATTGGCTGGCATAGTTTGGCGTCACATGGGGTATAAAAGGCTGTGAAGGCCGACTGTCATCTTATTTCTGCCGATCTTACAATAGGGAGAGGTGCTGCTGCCGATTCTGAACAGGGAGAGCGTTAGGCAGGGAAGAAGAAAAAAAAACTGCTTCTGCTGATAGCGCTTTTCACTGTACAGTTAGTGTGCAGTGAAAGGGGAGGATTTTTGTTGTGTGCAGAAGTGTTGGTGGTGATTAGGCTGCCTTTTAAGGCTACCTGCTAGCTGCATTGCTGTGTGCACACTGCTGTTCAAACTGCTTTTCTCAAAGCACTCCAAATTTTATTATTTTGTCCTGGTGAGTTACTGAGCGTTCATTTTTTCACAGATCATCTAGCGTTGTACGCTCCTCACTCACTACCGTGTATTCCGGCTGGTATCATGGACAAATAGAAGCTATCTGGGTGTGACTCTGGAAGAAAAAGCTGAGGAGTTTGTCCGTTTTTCCAGACCTACACCTTAGAGTCGTGTCCGTTTTTCAAACAGTTTCATGTATCTGCTGTTTGATTATGGTAAAAACTAGACAGAGACAGCGTGTGTAAGTCTGTATACAAATACACGGAGCTTGACAATTTTACATACACACCGTACAGCGGTGTACGCTCCTCACACACTACTGTGTACTGCCTTCTAGCACGGACAAATAGAAGCTACCTGTGTGTGACTCTGGAAAAAAAAACGAGGAGTTTGTCCGTTTTTCCAGACCTACACCTTAGAGTCGTATCCGTTTTTCAAACAGTTTCGTATATCTGCTGTTTGATTACGGTAAAAACTAGACAAAGACAGCGTGTGTCAGTCTGTATACAAATACACGGAGCTTGACAATTTTACATACACACTGTACAGCGGTGTACGCTCCTCACACACTACCGTGTACTGTCTTCTAGCACGGACAAATAGAAGCTACCTGTGTGCGACTCTGGGAAAAAAAAAACGAGGAGTTTGTCCATTTTTCCACACCTACACCTTAGAGTCGTGTCCATTTTTCAAACAGTCCCGTATATCTGCTTGTTGGATTACGGTCCAATACATACTGTAAGAGCGTCTGTGACGAACATAATATATACGTTGATTTAATTTGTTTAATACACCTTACACAGCTGGACGCTCCTCAATCAGTACATCTTTCTGCTGGTATTTTGGTTACATTTTCCCAAACATGAGGAAGTATGGTGGAACAGGCCGCAGACGAAGGAAGGGGGGCGCGGCTGGTACTGATGGTGGTGGTGCATCGCCTGGTTCTGGCAAAAGCACAATAGCAGCTAAGGCAGGAGGAGTTGAGCCTGCGTCATCCTCTGGCCCAAGAAGGCCTGTAAGGTTGCCTTTTCTTGGAGTAGGAAAATCACTTTTAAAGCCGGAGCATCAGGAACAGGTTTTGGCGTACATTGACGAAACAGCCATCAGCTCTATTGCCTCCTCTTCTGAACGTTCAAAACCTGCAAGCACGGAGTCATCAGTGCAGGGCTCTGATGATAAAAAACCCCTTTCTTTGTGTCTTTCACCCCCACCAAAAATTAAGGATGCAGCAGCCCACACTGCAGATTACTCTATGGAGCTTTTTTCACATACCATGCCTGGGTTATCCAGTCAAATCCTGAATTCCCCAGTCCAAGATGAATCTTACATGGACTGCACTGATGCACAGCCACTGCTAGATGATTCTGCTGCTACATTGACCCACAGCACTACATTGCCCTCGCAGTCTATTGAGCCCGAATCTGACCCTGATGAAACCCAGGTACCCCTTCTCGCATGCCATACCACCTTACATGGTGACACAGAGGAAGGTAAAGAGGAAGGTGCAGATGACTTTGAAGAGGAGATGATGGATGACCCATTTCTGGACCCGGATTGGCATCCATTGGGGGAGGAGGGTGGCACTAGCAATAGCTCAGATAAGGAGAAGGATCCGCAGCAGGCATTGACATCGCAGCAGCAGTTATCTAGCAGGCCTGTAGCTGTCTTAAAACATGGAACAAAAACTTAAATAGTTGCAGGACAGCTTGGCCAGACGGTCAACTTAGCACAGCGTGCAAGGCCAGAAAATGTATACCATAGTAGGAAGAGTGCAGTGTGGCACTTCTTTGTCCAAAATCCTACTGATGAGGCAAAGGTTACCTGTAAGAAGTGCGGAAGGACCTTTAGGCTACTTTCACACTTCAGGTTTTCGGCATCAGGCGCGATCCGGCGTCGTGCCGGAACGCCGGATCCGGCAAATGTTTAGTAAAACCGGATGTGATGGATCCGGTTTTTAAAATTGACCCTTGTGGCCTTCCGAACGGGATTGGCTACTGGAAAACTATATATAGCATGTTCCTACAGCCCTTCTTTGACAGGTTGTAGAGGAGAAAGTGCAGGTTGGAGAGAAGAGCAAGTTACTGGCGAAGATGGATGTTGTCATTGGAAATATTTTGAAGAATTTGGCGGATTTTATAGCGGAGGCGAATCGTTTGAGGGTGATTGTTCTGGAGAAGGAGAGAGCGAGACAGCAGCGCATCAGGCATCGTAGACGACGTTTGTGGATCCACCCCATCACAGCCAAGAGAATGACGCGTGGGGTCTATTCTACACTCTGCATGGACCTTCGACGAAACCCGGATTAATTTTTTGGATATGTTAGGATGAAAATGGAGAATTTTGATTACTTGGTGGAGCGCATTGCACACCTCATAAGAAAAGCGGACACCTATTGCCGCTTCTCTGTTTCACCCGCAGAGCGTCTGATGGTGACTTTAAGGTAAGCCACATTTATTGGATGTGATCGCATCAGAGCACACTTTCACTGCAATCTTGTTGGTGGTAGTTTGTATCTCCAAGTGTTATAGCTCAGTTTTGGTATGTAATGCTGTGATTTAAAACTAATTTATTGTTTTTTAATTCCCCACAGATTTCTTGCAACTGGAGAATCCCTTTCGTCACTGCATTTCCAGTACAGACTCGGGATTTCCACCATATCTGGAATAGTGAAGTACACATGCCGTGCACTGTGGGACTCCTTAGCTGAAGAGTTTTTACCAGAGCCCACAACAGAGAGGTGGATTGAAATTGCTGACAAGTTTCAACAGATATGTCAGTTTCCCAACTGCTTGGGCGCTGTGGACGGGAAACATATCCGCATTGTAAAGCCAGCTGGATCGGGATCGGAATATTTCAATTACAAGAAATATTTTTCAATTGTCCTCATGGCCATCGCTGACGCGGAATACAAATTTATTGCGGTTGATATTGGGGCCTATGGCCGCTCCAATGACTCTCAAGTTTTCAAACTGTCTGCCATGGGGCGTAAACTGTATGGAAACACCTTCCAGTTCCCACCACCTAGACCGCTGCCGCAAACATCTGGTCCACCTATGCCATTTGTCTGTGTAGGGGATAGAATCATAGAATCATAGAATCATAGAATCGTAGAGTTGGAAGGGACCTCCTGGGCCATCTGGTCCAACCCCCTGCTCAAAGCAGGATTCGCTAAATCATCCCAGTCAGATGTCTGTCCAGCCTCTGTTTGAAGACTTCCATTGAAGGAGAACTCACCACTTCTCGTGGCAGCCTGTTCCACTCATTGATCACTCTAACTGTCAAAAAGTTTTTTCTAATATCTAATCTGTGTCTCCTCCCATTCAGTTTCATCCCATTGCTTCTAGTCTTTCCTTGTGCAAATGAGAATAAAGTTGATCCTTCTACAATGTGACAGCCCTTTAGATATTTGTAGACAGCAATTAAGTCTCCTCTCAGTCTTCTCTTTTGCAAACTAAACATTCCCAAATCCTGCAACCTTTCCTCATAAGACAGGGTTTGCAGACCGGTCACCATTCTGGTCGCTCTTTTCTGAACTTGCTCCAGTTTGTTGATGTCTTTTTTAAAATGTGGTGCCCAAAACTGGACACAATATTCCAGATGAGGTCTGACCAAAGAGGAGTAGAGGGAAATAATGACTTCACGTGATCTAGACTGTATGCTTCTGTTAATACATCCTAGAACTGCATTTGCCTTTTTTGCTGCTGCATCACACTGTTGACTCATATTCAGTCTGTGATCTATTAGTATACCCAAGTCTTTTTCACATGTGCTGTCACTTAGCCCTATTCCTCCCATTCTATATATGCTTTTTTCATTTTTATTGCCCAGATGTAGTACTTTGCATTTCTCCCTGTTAAAAACCATTCTGTTAGTTACTGCCCACTTCTCCAGTTTATTTAAATCTTTTTGAATCCTCTCTCTCTCTTCTCTAGTATTAGCTATCCCTCCTAGCTTTGTGTCATCAGCAAATTTAATCAGTTTACCCTCAATTCCTTCATCTAAATCGTTGATAAAGATGTTGAACAATACAGGGCCCAGGACAGAGCCCTGTGGTACCCCACTTGAGACATTCTTCCAACTGGATGTGCAGCCATTTACGACCACTCTTTGGGTCCGATCACTAAGCCAGCTATGAATCCACCTAACAGTTGCCTTGTCCATTCCATACTTAGTCATTTTTTCAATAAGGATTGTATGAGAGACTTTGTCAAATGCTTTGCTGAAGTCAAGATATACTATATCTACAGCATTTCCTTGATCCACCCAATCAGTGATACCGTCATAGAAGGAAATTAAGTTAGTCTGACATGACTTATTAGTTACAAACCCATGCTGACTCTGTTTGATCACTTCATTCTTATCCAGGTATTGACTTACATGTTGTTTAATAATTTGTTCAAAGATCTTTCCTGGTATAGAAGTCAGACTCACCGGCCTATAGTTGCCTGGGTCCACCTTCTTCCCCTTTTTGAAGATAGGAACAACATTTGCTCTTCTCCAGTCTTCTGGCACTTCTCCTGTTCTCCAAGAATTTTCAAAGATTATGGAGAGTGGTTCAGAAATTTCTTCTGCTATCTCCTTCAGTACTCTGGGGTGTAATTCATCTGGACCTGGAGACTTGAATTCATTTAGATTAGCTAAGTGTTTCCTCACTATCTTTCTGTTTATAGATATCCTGGATTCTTCTATTCCCTTAATAGGACAGTGAATAACAGTTGGTGTTACATTTCCTTTCTGAGAGAAAACAGATGCAAAATAGGAATTTAAAAGTTCAGCCTTCTCAACATCCTGTCTTACCATTTCATCATTTTCATCCTGTAAAAATCCTATAGCATCTTTGACTTTTCTTTTACTTTTGACATATCCCCAAAATCCTTTATTATTGCTTTTGACATCTCTTGCAAGCCTCAATTCATTTTCAGCTTTAGCTAATCTGATTTGTGCCCTGCAGATTCTGCAGACAGCATTATATTCTTCTTTAGATATGCCTCCCTCTTTCCATTTTATAAACATTTTTTTCTTCCTTTTTAGCATGTGCTTAAGTTCTGTGTTCACCCATCCTGGTTTCCTTAAATGCTTCCTATTCTTCCCTCTTTTCGGAATTGTTAACAACTGTGCTTTGAGAATTTCATTTTTCAAGATTTCCCATCCTTCCTGGACATTTTTGTCTTTAAGGATATCCAGCCATTGGATCCCTCCAATTATCTTTCTGAATCCCTTAAAATCTGCCTTTCTGAAATCTAACCTTGACGTCTGAGTCTTCACAGGTCTTCCGCCTCTAGTTATCCAAAATTCTAAAATAGCATGGTCGCTACCTCCTAGGGTTCCAGCCACTTTTACCTCCTCAACCATTTCCTCCCTGTTTATAAGGATTAGATCCAAGGTAGCAGTTCCCCTTGTTTTCTCCCCTACCTTTTGGAAGATAAAGTTGTCAGCAAGAGAGGATAAGAATTTCCTTGACCTGTTAGTTTTGCCTGAGAGAGATTCCCAACAAATGTCTGGATAGTTGAAATCTCCCATGACAACTATGTCATATTTTTTGGAGAACTTGGCCATTTGATGCATAAAGAGTTCATCCATATCTTCAGCTTGCACAGGCGGCCTGTAGTAAATGCCTACAATGGTGTCCTTTCCATTGTTCTGTCCTTGTATTCTTACCCAAACAGTTTCCACAGAACTCCCAGTCTCTGAAGCTTCAATCTCTGTGCAGATATACGCTTTTCTAACATACAATGCAACACCCCCTCCTCGTTTATCAAGTCTGTTTCTTGCAAATAAGTTGTATCCTTCTAGTCTTGTATTCCAACCATGTGTATCGTCCCACCAAGTTTCAGTGATTCCAATGACATCATATTTCTTTTCCTGTGTTAGTAGTTCCAATTCTCCTTGTTTGTTGCCCATGCTTTGTGCATTAGTATAGAAACATTTTAGTTTGTGATTGGTTTCTCTTTCTCCAATATTTTTATTAATTAGATTCTTTCGTCTTTGTTCTTCCTTTCCACTTCTATTAGCAGAGTTCTCAATAGCATTTGTCAGGTGTATGGCTTTTTCTGGTCTTTTGCTTCCCTTCCCATGTTGTTCTAGTTTAAAGCTCTCCTTACAAGTGTAGCAAGGCGACTTCCAAATACATGCTTTCCAGTCTTCGTAAGGTGCACCCCATCTCTAGCAAGTAGTCCATCGTATAAGTAGTTCACTCCGTGATCCAGAAATCCAAATCGTTGCTGACGGCACCATCGACGTAGCCAGTTGTTCACCTGCAGAATCTTATTCCACCTCATTGTTCCATGGCCATCCACTGGGAGGATGGAAGAGAAGACCACCTGTGCTCCCAGTTCTTTCACTTTCTTGCCTAAGTCTTCAAAGTCTCTGCAGATGGTTTCCAGGTCGTTTCTTGCGGTGTCATTTGTCCCCACATGAAGTAGCAGGAATGGGTAGTCATCTGTAGGTCTGAAGAGTCCTGATATCCTGTCAGACACATCTTTAATTTTTGCACCTGGAAGACAGCACATTTCTCTTGAAGTTATATCCGGTCTGCAGATAGCGGCCTCTGTTCCTCTCAACAGGGAATCCCCCATGACCACCACTCTCCGTTTCTTCTTCACAACATTTTTCTTTCTCCATCCAGGAGGACTCTGAAGGCGTACAAGGTTGCTGTTTGTTGGCAAAGTCTTATCCTGATGTATTTCTTCATCATTTTCCTGCGTGAGAGCCTGGTACTGGTTTCTGAGCAGTATGGGTGCTGACTGCCTCCTGATCCTCCTGCTTCTCTGGGTCACATGTCTCCATTCCTCTGTTTCTTCAGGTGCACTTCGAATTTCTTCTCTTTCTGTAACATGAAGAGATAATTCTGCTCTGTCCAAGAACTCTTCACCTTCCTTAATGATCTTCAACGTAGCCAACCTCTCTTCGAGATTTTGCAACTTTTCCTCCAACAGGGACACAAGCTTGCATTTGTGGCATGTGAAGTTTGGCTTTTCCACTGGTAAGTCTGTGAACATGTAGCAAGAAATGCAGCTCACCAAATGGCTCCTGGCCTCTTCCATCTTGAGATTTCTTAAAAACGATGAAAGATGAGCCAAAATTCGCCGATAGGCGCGCGGTTTTTCCGATTTCCTCTTTTCAGCTGCAACGGCCAAAACCCAGTGATCGTAGAGCTCGCGGAGACTCTTCACTTATCCCAGAAGGCACTGGGAATATGCAAATGATCTCCTCAAGACTCTTCCCCTGGTTTTCCGATTTCCTCTTTTCAGCTGCAACGGCCAAAACCCAGTGATCGTAGAGCTCGCGGAGACTCTTCACTTATCCCAGAAGGCACTGGGAATATGCAAATGATCTCCTCAAGACTCTTCCCCTGGTTTTCCGATTTCCTCTTTTCAGCTGCAACGGCCAAAACCCAGTGATCGTAGAGCTCGCGGAGACTCTTCACTTATCCCAGAAGGCACTGGGAATATGCAAATGATCTCCTCAAGACTCTTCCCCTGGTTTTCCGATTTCCTCTTTTCAGCTGCAACGGCCAAAACCCAGTGATCGTAGAGCTCGCGGAGACTCTTCACTTATCCCAGAAGGCACTGGGAATATGCAAATGATCTCCTCAAGACTCTTCCCCTGGTTTTCCGATTTCCTCTTTTCAGCTGCAACGGCCAAAACCCAGTGATCGTAGAGCTCGCGGAGACTCTTCACTTATCCCAGAAGGCACTGGGAATATGCAAATGATCTCCTCAAGACTCTTCCCCTGGTTTTCCGATTTCCTCTTTTCAGCTGCAACGGCCAAAACCCAGTGATCGTAGAGCTCGCGGAGACTCTTCACTTATCCCAGAAGGCACTGGGAATATGCAAATGATCTCCTCAAGACTCTTCCCCTTCCATCCTCCCCCTCAGCCTTCCAGCTGTCAGAACACCTTTTGAAACCGTACTCTAGCAGAGGATTGACAAGACCAAAACGCATTTTTAATTACCGCCTCACAAGAGCAAGAAGAATGGTTGAATGTACCTTTGGTATTCTGACAGCCAAATGGCGGGTCCTATTGACTGCAATCAACCTCAAGACAGAAACTGTGGACGAGGTGATCAAAGCGTGCGTGGTACTCCACAATTTTGTTATCTGCAAGGAACCCATTTCCATTGAGGACACCTCTGAAGAAACCACCTTGCAAGATTACCATGACATTACCACTAGAAGTTCTGTGACGGTTTCAGTAATGAGGGACAATTTTGCACTATACTTTATGTCACCTCAAGGCAGAGTACACTGGCAGGATGACAGAGTGTGAAAGATTTGTGCCCAACCAAACTTGTGTACCTTCTGTACCAACAGTATATACCTTTGCCAACCAAAGTTGGCTATCTTGTCATGGTCTCTATTTTTAGCTTTAGGCCACAGGTGTGTACCTGGTTGTGTTTTATGCAAAGTATTTCACCTTTTAACAAAAGTTGTGTACATTGTTATGAAATCACCAACAATAAACACAACTTTTTAGGTGAAATACTTTGCTTCAAACACAACCAGGAACACAACTGTGGCAAAAAGCTAAAATTTACCCACAGTTATATACCTAGTTTTGAATACCATTTCACCTTTTAAATACCCTGTATTTAACCTTTTTCGCCGCAGAAAGAAATGACAGACAACCAGTGTAAAATAATTTAACTTTTATTGAAAAATGTTTTTTTTAGTAAACTTTTTTAAAATTTTAATAAACTTGTTTAATAAAGCTTTGAAACCATAAAACTGGTCATTTTTATTTAAATACACACATTATAAATCTGTGTAGTGTGTGGTGGAAATACTGCTGGAGGGGCTGCGGGACACTTCGACACTGGGAGTGTGGAGAGAGGACTGGGATCGTGGTGGGGAAGGAACAGTTAGAGGTGAAGGTGTGGAAAAAACTACAGAATGGGTGGACATGTGGGAAGCAGAAGAGGTGGTGGGTCGTGGAGTGGAGGGTTGGGCAGGGACTGTAGGAGCAGATGATGTTGATGGCAAGTTGTATGGGGAAGGAGTTTGGTACGGGGCAGGTTGCTGGAAGTGGGGAGATGTCTGGTACGGGGCAGGTTGCTGGAAGTGGGGAGATGTCTGGTACGGGGCAGGTTGCTGGAAGTGGGGAGATGTCTGGTACGGGGCAGGTTGCTGGAAGTGGGGAGATGTCTGGTACTGGGGAGGTTGCTGGTACTGGGGAGTTTGCAGGTACTGGGGAGGTTGCTGGTACTGGGGAGGTTGCTGGTACTGGGGAGGTTGCTGGTACTGGGGAGGTTGCTGGTACTGGGGAGGTTGCTGGTGCTGGGGAGGTTGCTGGTGCTGGGGAGGTGGATGGTGCTGGGGAGGTGGATGGTATGTAATAGGAGGGGGAGGATGGAAAGTGGCTGGAGGGGGTGTAGATGTAATAGGAGGGGGAGGATGGAAAGTGGCTGGAGGGGGTGTAGATGTAATAGGAGGGGGAGGATGGAAAGTGGCTGGAGGGGGTGCAGGTGGAGGAACTACTGTGGTGGGAGGAGGAGGTTGGAGGTAACTTGCTGGAGAGCAGCGTGGCATGAATGCATTACATGCATCTGCTGGGCAGGAGAGAGCGTTTCCATGCGCTCCACAACAGACCTGAAAAAGGTGTGGTTTGGCGAAGATCTTGCTTCTGAATGCATGGTTTGCAGAAGTGTCTTCACCTCCAGAATGCTGGAGTTGATCTGCTGATAGCCTGCGGAGATTTGCTCTGACAAGACTTTTAGACAGTTCTGGAAAGATGCATTCAGATGCAAGAACTCTGGCGCATAAGTCTTTTCCTGACCCCTCTGCCGCTGCCGCCCAGTACCCGCAGGTGTACTAGAGGTGGCAGGGGCAGAAGGGTGGGGTAAAGGGAAAGCGATCTCCTCACCAGCAGCTTCATGTAATGTAGGCAGCCACGATGCTCCTGTGCTGGTGGATGGGACAGATGGGTCGAATGTGTGGGAAGGCTGGGAAGGTGCAGATGTACCGGGGCGGTCAAAGTGTCCCTCGGTGCCGGTCTCCTCAGGGATCGCCTCAGAAGGGTCCAATCGTGCAGGCTCCCGAGTGCTGCTCACCGTGCTGTGGAATAAAGAGAAAAAAAACAATTAAAATAGTGACATGGTATGGCCCTGGCTGAAAAAAAAAAGTTACATCTAAACATTTTTTTGTCACATGTGGTGTGTAATATTTACCTTCTGGTGAGCATTGTCTCCCGGAGGAACGACAGGGCTTCTGCGTACTTGTACTTGCTCCTGCATCCTCCAGATCCACTCGGGGCCCGCATCTCTTTATTGAACTCCTTCTTGAAACGATCCCTCACAGACCGCCACCGCTTCACAATTCTCTCCCCTGAAACGAGAAAGGACAAAGTGGTTAGTATACAACATCAGTGTTTCCCAAACTCCAGACCTCATGGTCCCCAGGGGTCATGTTTTCAGGATTTCCAAAGTAAATAGAAATCCTGAACACATGATCCGTGGGGACCACGAGGACTGGAGTTCGGGAAACACTGGTTTAAATCAAGCAACCGGTACTGTATATACTTACGCTCTTTAATCTGGGCCCGAGCTTCGAGGTCCTCCCAGCGGTCCACAAGGAGCGAACAGATTTCCTCCCAGAGTCGTCGGGTAACGATCAGGTCAGCGTGGCGGCGGTCAGCCATATTCCAGAGCGGCTCCCTATCTCTGACGAGATCGATGAGGCGGTCCACATCAATCCCTCCATCCTCACCGTCAGAGTCGGGAGCATGCTGTGAAGGCTGTTAAAGAAAAAGACAAAAATAACATAATTAGCCTCCACAAAAGAAATGAAATAAAAAGTGCAAAAAAACCAAAGCAAAAATATTTATACTTACACGCTGGTGACCGCCGCGTTGCTGTCGCCGATGACCCTGGGAGGCACTGCGAGGACCTCTTGGCCGAGCACCAGATTGGGAAGACTAGAGAAGAAAACAAAAAATGTTATGTCTTTGGATGTAGGCATTTGTTTGCTGTGTGTGGTCTGCAGAACATTGTTTTCTATGTGTTGTGTGTAGTGTGATGTTGTGTTTCTGCGTTTGATGCAAAAAACTTACCAATTGTGAGCCCACTCCAAGTGTCTGTCCACCCCTTCCTTCTTCTTCTGGGAGCTCCTCTTTATCTTGTGATTCCTGTTTTGAAATAAAAGGCAATGAATACACATATATTACTGAGATGATGGATTTTGGAAATAAAAACTTACCGTCAAACGCTGACGATGCGAGGGAGGGCTCCCAGAAGATGTGCTGTCTTCCTCATGGCCAGACTCCATGGCTGTGGGTGGTGTTTCTGCTGCTGCCATTGCATCTGCTGCTGCTGCTGCATCTATTGGGCGGCTGTTGAATAAAGAGAAACAAAGGGCCAATGAATATCTTGATATTCCATAGCCCTAGTTTGGAGGAATGGGGGATTTGATAATTACCGTCTCTCATCTGCTGCTGGACTCCCCTCCCGTTGTTCAGCATGCTGCTCCATTTGGGGTGGTGCTGATGGTGCTGCTGCTGCAGATGTCTGCTGCCTTCTCCTGCTCCTGGTTCTTGGCTTGGGTGGCATGTTGGGTGTGGCTGAGGGTCCCATTGTCTTGCTTTTATATATGTCCTGTGGGCAGAGCTACTGAGCATGCTCAGACCAAAGAAACCGGATCCGGCCGCCGGATCCGGCTGTCGCCGGATCCGGCGCATTGCGGCGCTCATAGGCTTTCATTGTATGAAAAAGCCGGACACGCCGGATCCGGGGTGTCCGGCTTTTTCGACGGATACAAAAAACGTTACAGTCACCGTTTTTTCCAGACGCCGGATCACGTCACATTGCCGGATCCGGCGAAAATCGGATGAAACGCATGGCCATCCGGCTCGATCCAGCTCTAATGCAAGTCAATGGGGGGGGAACCGGATCCGGCATTGCATTTTGACGGATCCGGTTTTAGTCAAAAGCGCCGGATCGCGCCTGAAGCCGAAAACCTGATGTGTGAAAGAGGCCTTAGCCAAGGTAAACAACTCAGAAATTTGAATACCAGTTGCATGCTTAGACATTTAATCAACATGCACTTGCAAGCGTGGACGCATTACAAAACCTCAGGTAGCACATGTGCACCTGCTCCGACTGAAGGTAGCCAACAACGCTCCATCGCTACCCCCACTTTAAGACCCACCGCCACCATTAAGCACACCTCCTCTTCCTCTTCTTCCTCGGACTTGCCCAATTACGCCCTTTGCAGCAGCTGAATGTCCAGCCAACACATCTACATATGCCAATTTTTAAACCTCCCTAACTGGGCTGCCCACCCCTCCCCCAATGGCTGGGGTCAAGACCTGGCGCACCCCGGCAAGTGCCGTTGCACTGAACAGATGGATGGGCCCACTGATGGCCGCCGGCAAAGGCACAGGCCCCCTCATAGTACTCTACAGTGTCTCAGACGGTGGGAGGGCCCACTCGCCGTCAGACACACCAGCATACTATGAGGGGCCCTGTGCCAGTACCGTCGACCACGAATGTGCCCCCCCCCTGCTTGGTCATGGCCACAGCACTTGCAAGTTGCAATACTTACTTCTCCCTGCTCCAACGCTGTGTAGTCTGGGCAGTTAAATCCTTCACAGGGACGGCCACTCGAAATTTGGTGTATCTATCAATGATGGTTAAGATGTAGCTATGGCCTGTCCTGCTGGCCTCTACCTTCAGATGATCAACGGCTATCATTTGAAATGGACGACAACTTACAAGCGGATGCAGTGGTGGTTTATGATCACCTTTCACAGTTGTGATAGTCACAGACGTGTGACATTCCTGCCACCATTTTTCAATGTCTCCTCTCATGCCAATCCAATAGAATTGCCTTCGGCCTGTGGCTTCTGTCTTTTGCACTCCAAAATGACCAGACACATCATGATAGGCAGTGAGGACCATGGGCACATCTCTCCCTGTGATCACAATTTGATGGAGACGAGTAACGGTGATGTGATCCACGCTACTGCGATAAAGCAATCCTTTCTTCACGAAGAGCCTTTTTCGCTTTCTCCACAAACACAGTAATTGAGGGTCTGCATCGCCTCTGCAACATATACCGGGAGGTTTCCCCGCGATGAGTAATTCCAAAATTTCTGCTAACACTCGACTTTGCGTCTATACTTGTATCCATGTAGTTTCCAGTAGCGGAGATTCTTGAATGGCTTACTGAGATTGAAATGTATACGAAGATTTAAAAGTACCACAGCACTGTATACTGGTGTACGCTATGAATACCTTTTCCTTTTTCTACTTTTTAAATTCTGGTGTAATACATAGTGAGCCTGTGAGTGTCTGTGTCTGACTCCGGAAGTATAGACGGAAATTTAACCCTAGACTGGACACACCTGGTATGTGCTGATACAGCACCTTGTTTCAAATATTTGTATTAAGGTATCATCTGTAGGATAACCAACTGTGGGGGGAGACCCTCTTCTTGCCGCAGACAAACACGAGACTGAGACAGAGCTTGTATTGAACAGGTTCGTTTTTAGTGCCCATCCTTCTGTCAACAACAGCAATTCACCACAGCCGTTTCACAATTCTCTGTACACAGGCCCCGGTACCTTCACTTCCTTTGTAACTATAATCGTGGCGTCCTCTGTGGCTCTTCCACTGTGGCTGGCTTAGGCCCAATCACCACAGCGCTGCACCAGTCTGAGCACATCGTCCGTATGATAGCCCCAGGCCGTCTTCGTCTGCAGCTACCGTCCTCTGGCCCACCCCCCCATGACCGCTTCAACTGTCAGTCCTCTCTGGAGCCTTTCCACTGTCTCTATTTCCTCAGCAGAACTTCCTCTTTACTGTGCTCCCTTTGCTGACTGACTCTGCCAGAACCTTCCCTCAGCCTTTTATACTTCCAGTTCTGGTAACTCCACCCACCATCACCTAACAGTTTCTCTGACCAATGGCAGTTATTCAGTCCCACTCCTACACTCTCCACTGCCCTCCAATGGGCAAGCTAAAACACTGCACCGTTCTCTTTAACTTAGCGGTTTCACACCTACACTGCGCTACACCTCTGCTTCTCACTACAGGCTGGTTTGTCTGTCAGGGAAGGTTCCCTACATCATCCATAGTGAGTGAGCGTGTGTGGATTACGCCTTCTATATATATACAGTGAATCGGAGAAACAAATTTTTACACTATACTCAATACAACTTGTATCTTGTTTTACAGTACCTTTGTTCGGCATTTAGCTTTACGGTCCAATCCATACTGTGTAAGCATCTGAGAGTGACTACGGGACTATTTATACGGAGATTTCAATTGTCCCCTAAAAAATATATACTTGCTATCTTGTTATCCAGGAACTTTTTTACAACATTTTTTATTATGGTCTAAACCAAACTGAGTGAGCATCTGAGGGTGACTGTGGAAATATATACCAATATTTTCAATTTAGCCAACTGTATTCAGCAGAACGCTGCTGATACAGTAACCTTTTTAGCTATTTAGATTCTGGTGTAATCCATAATGAGCCTGTAAACGTCTGTCTGTTACTCTGGCAATATATTTGGAATTTTACGATTACCCCAAAACTGTATACAGCTCTACGCTTGTGTTTCATAACCCATTTACAGCTTTTCATATTCTTGTGTAATCCATACTGGGCCTGAGAGCATTTGTGTCTGCCTCCTGAAATGTATATGGAGAATCAGAATGCTTACACTATACTATATATACCTTGTATCTGGTGATACTGTACCCTTTTTAAACTTGTTGTTTTATTGGGTAATCCATATTGAGCCTGTGAGCGTCTGTGTATGCCTCATGAAATATATACGGAGATTTACTGTTATCCATAGACTGTATAGAGCTGTACGCTTCTGATACAGTACCATATATCTGCTGGTATTTTGGGTCCATTTTCAAAAACATGAGGAAGTATGGTGGAAGAGAACACGGATGTGGGCGTGGAGGGCCACCGGGTACTGATGGTGGTGATGGTGCATCTGCTGGTAGTGCCAAAAACACAATAGCAGCTAAGGCAGGAGGTGTTGAGCCAGCGTCATGGTGTAGCTCTGTAAGGCCTGTAAGGCTCCCTTTTCTGGGAGTAGGTAGACTGCTTTTAAAGCCGGAGTATCAGGACCTGTTTGTGGCTTACATTGCTGAAACAGCCTCCAGCTCTATCGCCTCTTATTCTGAAGTTATAAAAAATGCAAGCGCTGAGTCATAACTGCAGGCTTCTGGTCAGGAGCAACCCCTTTCCTTGTGTCCTTCACCAACACCAAAAGTGAAGGATGTGGAAGCACACACCTCAGATTACTCCATGGAGCTCTTTTCACATACCATGCCTGGGTTAATTAAAAATAGGGCCCATCGTATACTGGAGCAATATAAATGGGGCAGATCACACACTGGAGCAGCATCTAAGGGGCATATTATTCATTGGAGCATAACAAATGTGGCCCATTATATATGGAGCATTATTAGAGCCCATCAGACACTGGAGCATCATCCATGAGGCCCATCATGTACTGGAGCAAAGTAAATGGGGCAGATAAGACACTGGAGCAGCATCTAAGGGGCACATTATACACTGGAGCATTACAAATGGGGCCCATTGTATATGGAGCATTATTAGAGCCCATGATACACTGGAGCATCATCCATGAGGCCCATGATGTACTGGAGCAATGCAAATGGGGCAGATCAGACACTGGAGCAGCATCTAAGGGGCACATTATACATTGGAGCATTACAAATGGGGCCCATTATATATGGAGCATTATTGGAGCCCTTCAGATACTGGAGCATCTTCCATGAATCCATGAGGCCCATCATGTACTGGAGGAATGTAAATGGACCAGGGTACATGATATTTTTAACATACAAATTATACAGTGTATCAGGGCACTACACTCGCCCTAATAGGCCCTAGTGCGTCCCTTCCTTGCCGCGGAGGTTGGCACCCTAATAAATGCGATGTGGCGCCCCCGCTCAACGTCGGTGACCCTAATAACACCCTAAGAAAACCCTAGTCCACGACGAGGATACACAGAAAAACACAAACACACAGAATTCCCGAAATAATGACCCCTGGTGGAGAGACCAAATATTGTCTCTAGGAGTGCACCTATTCTAAAGCAGAGTGGTGGATATATGATATATACACTGGAGCATTACAAATGGGGCCCATTATATATGGAGCATTATGTGGAGCTCATCAGATACTGTATGGAACATTATATGTGACTAATTATTTGGTATAGAGAAATATATGGGGCTCATTATTCTGTATGGCGCACAATGTGGTGGCCATAATACTGTATGGAGTAATATACTGTCCTGTTTTAGAGCTATTGTACAATTTAAAATAGATCAGTCATGTCATGTAAGCAGTGAAGTATGTGTCATTGTACTATACAGTGGGGAAAAAAAGTATTTAGTCAGTCAGCAATAGTGCAAGTTCCACCACTTAAAAAGATGAGAGGCGTCTGTAATTTACATCATAGGTAGACCTCAACTATGGGAGACAAACTGAGAAAAAAAAATCCAGAAAATCACATTGTCTGTTTTTTTTTCATTTTATTTGCATATTATGGTGGAAAATAAGTATTTGGTCAGAAACAAGCAATCAAGATTTCTGGCTCTCACAGACCTGTAACTTCTTCTTTAAGAGTCTCCTCTTTCCTCCACTCATTACCTGTAGTAATGGCACCTGTTTAAACTTGTTATCAGTATAAAAAGACACCTGTGCACACCCTCAAACGGTCTGACTCCAAACTCCACTATGGTGAAGACCAAAGAGCTGTCAAAGGACACCAGAAACAAAATTGTAGCCCTGCACCAGGCTGGGAAGACTGAATCTGCAATAGCCAACCAGCTTGGAGTGAAGAAATCAACTGTGGGAGCAATAATTAGAAAATGGAAGACATACAAGACCACTGATAATCTCCCTCGATCTGGTGCTCCACGCAAAATCCCACCCCGTGGGGTCAGAATGATCACAAGAACGGTGAGCAAAAATCCCAGAACCACGCGGGGGGACCTAGTGAATGAACTGCAGAGAGCTGGGACCAATGTAACAAGGCCTACCATAAGTAACACACTACGCCACCATGGACTCAGATCCTGCAGTGCCAGACGTGTCCCACTGCTTAAGCCTGTACATGTCCGGGCCCGTCTGAAGCTTGCTAGAGAGCATTTGGATGATCCAGAGGAGTTTTGGGAGAATGTCCTATGGTCTGATGAAACCAAACTGGAACTGTTTGGTAGAAACACAACTTGTCGTGTTTGGAGGAAAAAGAATACTGAGTTGCATCCATCAAACACCATACCTACTGTAAAGCATGGTGGTGGAAACATCATGCTTTGGGGCTGTTTCTCTGCAAAGGGGCCAGGAAGACTGATCCGGGTACATGAAAGAATGAATGGGGCCATGTATCGTGAGATTTTGAGTGCAAACCTCCTTCCATCAGCAAGGGCATTGAAGATGAAACGTGGCTGGGTCTTTCAACATGACAATGATCCAAAGCACACCGCCAGGGCAACGAAGGAGTGGCTTCGTAAGAAGCATTTCAAGGTCCTGGAGTGGCCTAGCCAGTCTCCAGATCTCAACCCTATAGAAAACCTTTGGAGGGAGTTGAAAGTCCGTGTTGCCAAGCGAAAAGCCAAAAACATCACTGCTCTAGAGGAGATCTGCATGGAGGAATGGGCCAACATACCAACAACAGTGTGCGGCAACCTTGTGAAGACTTACAGAAAACGTTTGACCTCTGTCATTGCCAACAAAGGATATATCACAAAGTATTGAGATGAAATTTTGTTTCTGACCAAATACTTATTTTCCACCATAATATGCAAATAAAATGAAAAAAAAAACAGACAATGTGATTTTCTGGATTTTTTTTTCTCAGTTTGTCTCCCATAGTTGAGGTCTACCTATGATGTAAATTACAGACGCCTCTCATCTTTTTAAGTGGTGGAACTTGCACTATTGCTGACTGACTAAATACTTTTTTTCCCCACTGTACCTATATTTCTGTGGTGCATCGGAGCATCATGAGTTGTGGTATGTGTTAAAGGGGTGCACTGACACTCTTTGGCCCAGGGCACATGAAAACCTGGCTCCAGCCCTACCCCCCACAACTTTAGCCAAATAACCCCCAGTTTTCAATGCGTAATTATTATTATGAAGTAAATTAAGGTTGACAAGCTTTAGTAATAAGAATTGATGTTTTTGGCATTGAATTGGGCACTGTAGGTGTGTTTACTGTCCTCCACTCCCTGACAACTTTGCTTCCCCATTGACTTGCATTGGGTTTCGTGTTTCAGTCAGCCTCCGACTTTTCCCTATAGTCGGCCGATTTCGTTAGACCCGACTTTTGCGAAAGTCGGGTTTCATGAAACCCGACTCGACCCGAAAAAAGGCAAAGTCACTCATCTCTATATATGACATCAGTCAATTACTTATGCAATATTAGTTTACTGTATCTTATTGTGCTTCAGTTGATAACCCTCTTTGAACATGGTTACACTAGCATACATCTACATGCATTAAAACAGTATGAGACCACAGTGGAGACAATTTTACTGTCAGAGGGACACAAAGGATGCCACATCACCACTGCAAAATATTTTGTTTTTGGGGACACCACTATAGTGCCTAGCATCTAAGCGGCAGCATGGCACTTTTTCTTTATGTGGCGCAGTGTCAAAGTGGGGGGAAATGGGGAAGGTACTCTAGAAGCCATTAGTCATATATGTTTACAGTGGGGCAAAAAAGTATTTAGTCAGTCAGCAATAGTGCAAGTTCCACCACTTAAAAAGATGAGAGGCGTCTGTAATTTACATCATAGGTAGACCTCAACTATGGGAGACACACTGAGAAAAAAAAATCCAGAAAATCACATTGTCTGTTTTTTTTTCATTTTATTTGCATATTATGGTGGAAAATAAGTATTTGGTCAGAAACAAGCAATCAAGATTTCTGGCTCTCACAGACCTGTAACTTCTTCTTTAAGAGTCTCCTCTTTCCTCCACTCATTACCTGTAGTAATGGCACCTGTTTAAACTTGTTATCAGTATAAAAAGACACCTGTGCACACCCTCAAACAGTCTGACTCCAAACTCCACTATGGTGAAGACCAAAGAGCTGTCAAAGGACACCAGAAACAAAATTGTAGCCCTGCACCAGGCTGGGAAGACTGAATCTGCAATAGCCAACCAGCTTGGAGTGAAGAAATCAACTGTGGGAGCAATAATTAGAAAATGGAAGACATACAAGACCACTGATAATCTCCCTCGATCTGGTGCTCCACGCAAAATCCCACCCCGTGGGGTCAGAATGATCACAAGAACGGTGAGCAAAAATCCCAGAACCACGCGGGGGGACCTAGTGAATGAACTGCAGAGAGCTGGGACCAATGTAACAAGGCCTACCATAAGTAACACACTACGCCACCATGGACTCAGATGCTGCAGTGCCAGACGTGTCCCACTGCTTAAGCCTGTACATGTCCGGGCCCGTCTGAAGTTTGCTAGAGAGCATTTGGATGATCCAGAGGAGTTTTGGGAGAATGTCCTATGGTCTGATGAAACCAAACTGGAACTGTTTGGTAGAAACACAACTTGTCGTGTTTGGAGGAAAAAGAATACTGAGTTGCATCCATCAAACACCATACCTACTGTAAAGCATGGTGGTGGAAACATCATGCTTTGGGGCTGTTTCTCTGCAAAGGGGCCAGGACGACTGATCCGGGTACATGAAAGAATGAATGGGGCCATGTATCGTGAGATTTTGAGTGCAAACCTCCTTCCATCAGCAAGGGCATTGAAGATGAAACGTGGCTGGGTCTTTCAACATGACAATGATCCAAAGCACACCGCCAGGGCAACGAAGGAGTGGCTTCGTAAGAAGCATTTCAAGGTCCTGGAGTGGCCTAGCCAGTCTCCAGATCTCAACCCTATAGAAAACCTTTGGAGGGAGTTGAAAGTCCGTGTTGCCAAGCGAAAAGCCAAAAACATCACTGCTCTAGAGGAGATCCGCATGGAGGAATGGGCCAACATACCAACAACAGTGTGTGGCAACCTTGTGAAGACTTACAGAAAATGTTTGACCTCTGTCATTGCCAACAAAGGATATATCACAAAGTATTGAGATGAAATTTTGTTTCTGACCAAATACTTATTTTCCACCATAATAGGCAAATAAAATGAAAAAAAATAGACAATGTGATTTTCTGGATTTTTTTTTCTCAGTTTGTCTCCCATAGTTGAGGTCTACCTATGATGTAAATTATAGACGCCTCTCATCTTTTTAAGTGGTGGAACTTGCACTATTGCTGACTGACTAAATACTTTTTTGCCCCACTGTATATGCTTTATTTTACAGAGACAAGTCATGGCTGGAAGAAATCATAGCAGTCTATGTCAGATGAAGAAAAAAATCAAAGATAAATTACTTCAATTTGAAGCATCCCTCGTAAGACACTGGGTGTACCTGTAAACTATTCAATATTAAGGATGAGTGAACATGCTCGGTGATACTCATTATCACTCGACTATCTGCGTGCTTGGATGAACTTGGCATTCGATGAGCATTGGCTGGTGCTCGGATATGAAGCTCAAAACCCTGCCCAATTTCCTGCTAGTCATTGTAATGCCTTAGCCATCATGGCATTACTGTGATTGGCTGACCACATTACCTCATCAGAGGTTATAAATTGACAGGTGCCGCAATGCTCGACTCAGTGATACCGATGCACATATCAGGGACAGTTCTTGCTTGAGAGAGATAGTGCTTGTCCAGGCCTGTGTGTGCACAGTTTAATGAATCAAAATCCTGTAGTGTTGATACTGGTCTGAAGCTGAAACATCATACTAACAGTTCTTCTAACAACTCATTTTGTTCTTTTTCTGTTTCTATGCAATACATTCTGCATTTAGCCTAGTGACAGCTGCAGAAGCAGAGATAGTGGCAAAATACAGCATCTAGGCAGGGCTTAGGGCTTTGCAGTCTGTTGCTAAATATATGCAGTACCTGCTGCACATGGCCACATTCTTTTTATGGGGGCTGAAAATATTTATCATATTGTTATCCATAGAGCATTATGTGCTTGTGACGCACCCCAGAGGCCATGGGATACTCGGTACCGGGCCTTTCATCTTAATGGGATATGTCACAGTGGCATTGACCTGGTCCGTGGCCCCAGACGGTCATGTAAAAGGGGTAGATTTGAATGGGAATAAAGTTTATATAGTGATTCGTGATGCCAGTTGGAGTGTTCGACTGTAGCATAGCCGGCACTGCAGATGATCCCTGCGGGAGTAGATGGTGATGGCAGTGCAGATGTTTAACCCTCTCCAACCAGGGCTGACCCCCAGAGATTGTGATGGAAGTAGAACGCATGGAGTAATAAGGCAGGAGACAAGAAAAGTTGCTTTATCATTTACTGTAGTTCAGGTGCAGATGAGAGGAGATATTACAACTTTCACCAGGTTACAGTCTACTTTGCAAAATGGGAGTTATCCTTCCCTCTGCTGTGACTTGGTGTAAGCTTCCTGCTATTCTAATCCCTTCTGGGACCAAGGCTTCCCTGAGTTTGAAACTTTCCAGTACAGCCACTTACTCACTCTGTTTTCCTCCTCTGGCAACTTGCAGCTTGGATCCTGTGTGAAGCTCGAGTTCCTTCTTGCACAATCCTTCACTAATCCTAGTTTGCTGCAGTCTTCCTGGGGAAAACACTCTGCTGTTGGTTGCATAAACCCACACAGTCTCTCAGCTTACCACCCTGCCCTGAAAGCATGGATTGCCTAGGGGCTGACTCCCTGATTCTTCTTAGCTTTACTCCTGGAGGGAACACATGTCATGGCTTTAAGGAGCATTCTCCATCTTCCTTCTTCTACACTAAAAACAACAACTTGACTCGTCCCCTCCCAGTTAGGGCATGTGTGCAAAGCTCTAAGCTTCAGACAAGTAAGGGAGTGAGGTAAATTGTGTGTGTCAGGAACACCGCACTGCACTTGCTCACTGAGCGAGTGCGCATGTCCTGAGTACAAACCTGTGCCCAAAGATAACTGTGGAGCGGGCAGCAGTGGTGACGATGCATGCTCCAGGCTCATAGGACCTGTGTCACTGAAGGTATAAAGCAGTGAAGGACCTACGATCATGTGACTTAGGGGGCAGGGCATAGCTTCCTGCTGCTGGAGATAAGTGCAGGATACTACTACAGGGATCCTCAAATCAGACAAATGGGGGTCATATACAGAGAGGGCAGCGCGGTAACAGAGGGACAAGCAGAGAGTAGTCAGAACGCAAGCAATGAGTCATACACAGAGATAGCAGCAAAGTACAAGAGGTGCAATCAGAGACTAGTCAGAACATAGGCAATGAGTCAGAAACCAGAGAAGCAGATAAACAGTACAGAATCAAGAGACAAACTCACAAGAGGTGACAGAACCAGGTCAGAACCATATAAGCAAGCTAGAAGACAATCAGAAGGCACAGGCACACAGAGGTCACCACACTCGGCCAAAGGCAAAAGTATAACTGACAGGGATTGGAGTCTCCCAGGGCTATAAGAAGCCCTCCTTGAGCCAAAGAGAGGCTACAATAATTAACATCCGGCGTGCAGGTCAAGCCTGCACTGAGCCCAAGACATTAACCCCTGACGTGCAGGTCAAAACCTGCACTGGGATCATGACAGTGTGTTGTGGTCTCTAGCAGAGAAAGCATAACTCCCATTGCTCACAAAACACATACAAAACAGTACATATTTAACCCTTTTTTGGGTGGTAAAGATGTAGGGTGCCACATTCCCCCTAGTTAAAGGTTGCACGTCCTCGGGCTACACAAGGAACATAAGCATATAACAAAATGACAACACTTATCCTGAGTTGAGTCGTGGTTTACAGCCCAAAACCACTTCTGATTGGTTGGATCATCCCTGAGTTCAGCTGCAGGGCACACAGACCATAATATGAAAATTCAATGCACTGGCTGCTTTAGATGGCTTTCTGCCAAGGCACAATGAACGTTTTTTCTTCTCAAGTTTAGAAGTCGTTACAAGAGTTCTTGTAGTAGAAAAAGGCATAATAACTACTGAAATCTCACATTAGTCCATGTGGGCACAAATTCTTTAACATTTTAAGTAACATTACCTAAGGCAAAGTTCAATGTAAGTACAACTCAAAACTAACTTATTAATCTATTAATCTTAGACTATTTTACAAATCATTTCTATAGTGAGAAGGGGTTTGGCCCTGTGTGCTACACTGTGATCTGCGCAAGATAGAAATACTAGACGACTTTCTATTACTCAAACCTACCATGGGTACAACAATTTCACTGCTGACTGTGGGCAAGTTTTCTGATTCTTCCACCTGCAAAGTGTTATTGGTTGGCATTAGCGACTCATTGTTCCCAGAATAATTTGGTGTCTCGGGTAAAGACCTTTGTGGGAACACCATCACTGGAACTACCGCTGCATTTTTAACTTGTAGCCAATAACTAGGGAATTCACCTAAAACAGTGCAAATCTTTGTATCAGTCTTTTCCTTTAACTGAGGATCTTCCTTAGTCTCAACTCTTTCACGCAACTGTGCTGGACATACTTTCAGATTGTCTCTGGATACGGTAGTACACGTTTTTCCGCCGTCTTTGGAGATAGTACATACTTTGCTGTTGTCATAGCTAGATGGTTGAATAGTGTAAGGCTGAGCCTCCCATTGGTCATCTAACTTGTGGTTTCTTCTCTTTTTCTTCAGCACTTGTTCACCTGTTGGAAAGGGGGTTGCCACAGCATGTCTATTAAAGTTCCTTTCCTGTTTTTGCCTAGCAAAAATTCCCACACAGCAATGGCATAAAGTGAGACTAGGGACTTTTTTTTTTTTAAGTGGCGGAGGAATACAGTGCGGAAGGATACCTACCTTCCGTCATTGGATTCCTGCAGCCCGTAGAGAACGGCAGCATCAGCTGATGCTGCCGTTCTCTACCCAAGATCGTCGTGGGACACACTCGTGGACTGCTTCGGATCGTGGGTGAGTATTTTTGTGGTTTGTTATGTTAATATTTATTCCGTAAAAGACAATGGCTTCGGGGAACAATGTGACAAGTATTGGTAAGTATGTTACTCTATGTTATATGTACTGTATGTCTATGTATGTATTGTATGAATGTATTGTATGTAGTATGTATGTAGTATATATGTGGTATGTATGTAGCATGTAGTATGTATGTAGTATGTATGTAGCATGCATGTAGCATGCAGTATGTATGTAGCATGCATGTAGTATATATGTAGTATGTATGTGGTATGTATGTAGCATGTAGTATGTATGTAGCATGCATGTAGTATGTATGTAGTATGTATGTAGTATATATGTAGTATGTATGTAGCATGTAGTATGTATGTAGCATGCATGTAGCATGTAGCATGCATGTAGTATGTATGTAGTATGTATGTAGCATGTAGTATGTATGTAGCATGCATGTAGTATATATGTAGTATGTATGTAGCATGTAGTATGTATGTAGCATGCATGTAGTATGTATGTGGTATGTATGTAGCATGTAGTATGTATGTAGCATGCATGTAGTATATATGTGTTATGTATGTAGCATGTAGCATGCATGTAGCATGCATGTAGTATGTATGTAGTATGTATGTAGTATGTATGTGGTATGTATGTAGCATGTAGCATGCATGTAGTATGTATGTAGTATATATGTGGTATGTATGTAGCATGTAGTATGTATGTAGCATGCAGTATGTATGTAGCATGCATGTAGTATATATGTAGTATGTATGTAGCATATATGTAGTATGTATGTAGCATGTAGTATGTATGTAGCATGCAGTATGTATGTAGCATGCATGTAGTATATATGTAGTATGTATGTAGCATATATGTAGTATGTATGTAGCATGTAGTATATATGTAGTATGCATGTTGCATGCATGTAGTATATATGTAGTATGTATGTTGCATGTAGTATATATGTAGTATGCATGTTGCATGCATGTAGTATATATGTAGTATGTATGTTGCATGTAGTATATATGTAGTATGTATGTTGCATGTAGTATATATGTAGTATGAACGTAGCATGTATGTAGTATGTAGTATGAATGTAGCATGTATGTAGTATGCATGTTGTATGTATGTAGCATGTATGTAGCATGTAATTTTTTTTTTTTTTACATTCAACACATTAGCCGGATGATGGGACTACTACTGTCCCATCATTGGCTAATGTGTCAATCACTGTCATGGTAGCAGGCATCGCCCGATGGGACTTGTAGTCCCATCGGACGATGCCTGCACAGACCCCCGAAGCCTGCACAGACCACCGGCAGGCCGGCACAGCCCCCCGGCAGGCCGGCACAGCCCACCGGAGCCTGCACAGACCACCGGCAGGCCGGCACAGCCCCCCGGCAGGCCGGCACAGCCCACCGGAGCCTGCACAGACCACCGGCGGGCCGGCACAGCCCCCCGGCAGGCCAGCACAGACCACCGGAGCCTACACAGACCCCCTGGCAGGCCGGCACAGCCCCCCGAAAGGCCCGTACAGACCCCAGAGAGGCTGTACAAGGCAAAAACAGGGTTTTTCTTATTCCGATACCGGAAGTCCCATAGACTTGAATGGGACTTCCGGTATCGGAATCGGCGATACCGATACTTTTTTTTAAGATTGGCCGATCCATTCCGATCCGATACTTTGAAGTATCGGACGGTATCGCTCAACTCTAGTTAGGACTCCCATTTCCAGGTCGATGGGGAGTTTACCTGGCTGTGCACGCATCAAGTAAGCTGGGGCATATCCTGTTGCACTGGTTGGGATGTGATTGTACATTTCGATCAAATCAAGTAATTTCTCAGGCCATTGGTTCCTTTCTTCCAGTAGTAGGATCTGCAATAAATTGATCACCAGATGATTTACTTTTTCGCAGAGGCCATTGCCTTGTGGGTGGTATGGTGTAGTTCTGATATTTTTACATCCATAGAGGGAGCAAAATTCTTGGAAGACATCTGCTTCGAAGGCTGGACCTCGGTCTGTCAGCACTTGATCTGGGTAGCCATGAGGTCTGCAGAAATATTCCTGGAATGCCTTTGCAGCTGTTCTTGCTGTTTGGTCTTTCACCGGAATGACCACTAGGAAATGGGAATAATGATCCACGATTATTAAGGCATAGGTACACCCTGATCGGCTTGGGGTTAGTTGCACGTGGTCTAAGGCCACCAGTTCCAAAGGTTGTTTAGTGATGATGGACTTCAAGGGGGCCTTTTGATTGGCAGAATTCTTTCTTCTGAGATTACATGGGCCGCATTCCCTACACCACTGTTCAATTGACCATCTCATACCTGTCCAGAAGAAGCGGTCACGGATGACTACTTCCAGCTTTTTCCAACCAAAGTGTCCCACTTGATTGTGGTAAGGGCCATGGGCACATCCTTTTTGGGGACCACGATCTGCTATACCAGTTCATGCGTACATGGGCTAATTGCTCTTCGGATCAACTTGCCTTCATAAAGGAACAGCTTCTCTCTCTCTTTCCACAACTGTTGGACATCTGCAGGAGCATCAGGACCTGGAGACGAATCTGCTTCACCAAGGAGTTCTTTGACCATACATATAGCCGGGTCACTGCTCTGCGTCTCTGCCCAACCATGGTGAGGTAGTGGATTAAGGGAAACTTCGTGAACGGCAAGACTTCTCCCTGTCACCTGGTTAGAGTCTTGGGAGGCACCATGGCGATGGAATGCTGGCATCTCTATTTCTTCCAGGTCTTCCAGATCTTCTGCTGGATCAGATCAGGAGCATTTGGCATACGGGACAAGGCATCGGCATTGGCGTTTTTAGTGCCAGCTCAGTATTTAATGACAAACTCATATTAGGACAACCGAGCCATCCATCTTTGTTCCAAGGTGCCGAGCCTGGCGGTCCCCAAATGGGTTAACGGATTGTTGTCCGTATAGATGGTAAATTTAGATGAGGCCAAATAGTGCTTGAACCTCTCGGTCACTGCCCAAATGATAGCCAAGAATTCTAGCTTGAAGGAGCTATAGTTGGTAGGGTTCCTCTCCGTAGGACAAAGCTTCCAACTGGCATAAGCAATGACATTCTCCTTACCCTGCTGCACTTGAGATAGAACAGCTCCTAGCCCAACATTGCTGGTATCGGTGTGCAGGACAAATGGCTGATCATAGTCTGGATACGCTAAGATCTCTTCTCCAGTAAGTGTTTGCTTAAGGCTGTTGAATGACTCATCCAACCTGCATTCCACTCTATCGGGGACTCTTGCCTCTGGCCTTTTTGGTTTGGCCAACTAGGAGATCTTGAAGAGGGGCTGCCAATTTAGTAAAGTCTTTGATAAAGTGTCTGTAGTATCCCACTAGGCCTAGTAATTGTCTGACCTCTTGGATGTTGGTGGGTACTTGCCAGTCTCTTATGACAGTCACTTTGTCTGCGTCGGGTGCTACTCCTTCCGCACTCACGATATGGCCTAAATACTGCACTTTGGGCTTTAGGAAATGACATTTAGATGGTTTTACCTTTAAGCTGAAGTTGGACAATGCCTCCAAGACCTCTGCCAGGTGATGCAGATGTTCCTCATAGGTCATGGAATATACAATCACATCGTCCAAGTACAATAGCACAGTCCCAAAGTTGTCCCAGGCAACATTCCATAATTCTCGGAAAGGTTCCAGGAGCACTGCTCAATCCGAACGTCATAATAATAATAATAATAATAATAATCTTTATTTATATAGCGCCAACATATTCCGCAGCGCTCTACAGTTTAACAGTTTCAAAACACAAGTCATAAGTAACAACGTTAACAATACAATAATTAAAGCAAAATAAGATGAAATAAGACGACCCTGCTCGTGAGAGCTTACAATCTACAATGAGATGAGGGAGATACAAAGTACAGGTGTGTATTTACAATTGTGTATTTACAATGAAGGTCCAGCCATCTTGAGGGAGTGAAGGATGGATGGAGATAGTGAATGGGCTACACACGCACACTTACACAGAGAATGACTTTGATTAGTGAACGTGATAGGCCACTCTGAACAAGTGTGTTTTGAGGGAGTGCCTAAAACTATGCAAACTGTGGATAGTCCTGATTTCTTGGGGTAGAGCATTCCAGAGGATAGGAGCAGCATGGGAGAAGTCTTGGAGTCGGGAGTGGGAGGTACGGATTAGTGCAGAGGTTAGTCGAAAGTCGTTTGCAGAGCGCAGCGCTCGGCCAATAGACAGAAATGAGGTAAGAGATGTAAGGGGGTGCCGCACTGTGGAGAGCTTTGTGGGTGAGAACAAGTACTTTGAATTGGATCCTATAATGAATGGGCAGCCAATGTAAGGACTGGCGAAGAGCGGACGCGTCCGAGTACCGATTAGCCAGATGGATGATCCTGGCCGCTGCATTAAGTATGGACTGGAGAGGGGATAGTCGAGTGACGGGGAGGCCAATTAATAGAGCGTTGCAGTAATCTAGGCGGGAGTGGATCAATGCAACAGTCAGGGTTTTTGTTGTTTCCATAGTGAGAAAAGGGCGGATTCTAGAGATATTCTTTAGGTGTAAGCGGCAAGAGCGGGCAAGAGATTGTATATGGGATTGGAAGGAGAGATTGGTGTCAAACATAACACCCAGACAGCGCGCCTGCTGCCGGGGTGTTATTGTGGTACCACCCGCGGGGAGGGAAATGTCCAATTTAGGGAGGTTAGTAGATGGCAGGAGCAGAAGTTCAGTTTTAGAGAGGATGAGTTTCAGATAGAGAGTGGACATGATATTGGAGACTGCGGACAGACAATCACTGGCGTTCTGTAGTACAGCGAGGGTAAGGTCGGGGGAAGACGTGTATAGTTGTGTGTCATCAGCATTAGAGTTGAGCGACTTTTGGTTTTTTAGGGTCGCGTTTCGTTTCGTGAAACCCGACTTTTCCAAAAGTCGGGTCGAGCAAGATCGTCCGATTATAGGGAAAAGTCGGGGTCGTCCCGAAACACGAAACCCAATGTAAGTCAATGGGGAATAAAAGTCGGCAGTGAGAGGAGGACAGGAAACACACCTACAGTGCCCATTTGAATGCCAAAAGCATCAATTCTTCTTACTTAAGCTTGTCAACCTTAATTAACTTCATAATACAAGTTACGCACTGAAAAATGGGGGTTATTTGGCTAAATTTGTGGGGGGGGAGGGCTGGCTGCAGGTTTTCATGTGCCCTGGGCGAAAGAGCGCCCCTTTAACACATACCACAACTGATCATGCTCCGATACGGCAGAGAAATAGCGGTATAGTACAATGAAAAATACCTCACTTTTTACATCTCATGACGAGGCCCATCTATTTCTCCATACAAAATCATTGGTCCCATATAATGTTTGAAACAGTATATGATGAGCTCCACATAATGCTACAGTATATGTTGGTCCCCATGGATGAAGCTCCACTGTCTTATGGGCCCAAATAATGCTCCAAACATAATGGGCCCCATTTCTAATGCTCTAGTGTATAATGGGCCCTGTAAATGCTGCTCCAGTGTCTGATGTCCCCCTTTGGAATGTTCCAGTGTATGGTGGGCCCCATCTATCATTCTCCAGAGTATAGTGCTCCCCAAAAATTGCTGTCCCAACATTGAAAACAATCAAATAAGTCTCCTCGCTAGGGAATCCCTGTACTTGTCTGGACAGGTGCTGTAGCTTGCTTAACAGCTCGCCAGCCATTCTCAAGCCCAGTATGGATTGCACGTGATTGCACAAAGGTTAGAAAGGGTACCGTATCCCTGGATAACATGTATGGATAGCGTACAAATTCAAAATATATGTCTATACAGCATGAGGCACGCTCAGACGGTGTTAGGCCCAGTATGGATCGCACGTCATTGCACAAAGGTTAGAAAGGGTACCGTATCCCCGGATAACATGTATGGATAGCGTACACATTCAAAATATATGTCTATACAGCATGAGGCAGGCTCAGACGGTGTTAGGCCCAGTATGGATTGCACGTCATTGCACAAAGGTTAGAAGGGGTACCGTATCCCCGGATAACATGTATGGATAGCGTACACATTCAAAATATATGTCTATACAGCATGAGGCACGCTCAGACGGTGTTAGGCCCAGTATGGATTGCACGTCATTGCACAAAGGTTAGAAAGGGTACCATATCCCCGGATAACATGTATGGATAGCGTACACATTCAAAATATATGTCTATACAGCATGAGGCAGGCTCAGACGGTGTTAGGCCCAGTATGGATTGCACGTCATTGCACAAAGGTTAGAAAGGGTACCGTATCCCCGGATAACATGTATGGATAGCGTACACATTCAAAATATATGTCTATACAGCATGAGGCAGGCTCAGACGGTGTTAGGCCCAGTATGGATTGCACGTCATTGCACAAAGGTTAGAAAGGGTACCGTATCCCTGGATAACATGTATGGATAGCGTACACATTCAAAATATATGTCTATACAGCATGAGGCAGGCTCAGACAGTGTTAGGCCCAGTATGGATTGCACGTCATTGCACAAAGGTTAGAAGGGGTACCGTATCCCCAGATAACATGTATGGATAGCGTACACATTCAAAATATATGTCTATACAGCATGAGGCAGGCTCAGACGGTGTTAGGCCCAGTATGGATTGCACGTCATTGCACAAAGGTTAGAAAGGGTACCGTATCCCTGGATAACATGTATGGATAGCGTACACATTCAAAATATATGTCTCAGGAGGCAGGCTCAGACGGTGTCAGGCACAGTATGGATTTGACGGCCCAGATTACACAGCGGAGGAGCAGGGAGAGGTAAAGATTGCAAATGCTGGGGCCCTGGCCAAGCAAGGGGGGCCCACTCGTGGGCGTCGGTACTGGCACTGGGCCCCTCATAGTACAGCGGTGTGTCTGATGGCGGGTGTGCACCACCACCGTCAGAGACACTTGATTGCACTATGAGGGACCCTGTGCCAGTGCCCGCGCCCAAGAGTCGGCCTACCCACCTGTCCAGGGCAACGGCACTCGCACGGTGTCGTGCGGTAGGTGGTGACCCCGGCCATGGGGGGGAGGCAGCACAGTTATGGAGTTTTAGAAAGTGGCATATGTTGATGTTGGACATTCAGCTGATGCAAAAGGCGAAATAGGTGAAGTACCAGGAAGAGGTGGACCAAAGCAAGCCATTTTTCTGTCACCCTATGTGTCATCAGGGGAAGGTGGGACAAAATCCTTGGAAACCCATGCGTGGTTCATTTTAATGAAGGTTAGATCATCCACATTTTGGGTTGACAGACGGGTCCTTTTTTCTGTCAGGATTGATCCAGCTGCACTGAAGACTCTTTCCGATAGCACACTTGCAGCTGGGCAAGCGAGCTCCTGTAAGGCATATTGGGCCAATTCAGGCCAGGTGTCCAGTTTAGCGGCCCAATAGTCAAAGGGGAATGACCTGTGTGGGAGAAGATCGATATGGAAGGAAAAGTAGTTTGTAACCATAGTTGACAACTGCTGTCTCCTGTCACTTTCCATCGATGCAGTATTACCAGTTGTGTGAGCGGTATTTGAAAAATCAGTCCACAACATTGTCATGAAACCCCTGTCTCCAACACCACTTCTGCTGTGTGCACCACGAACACCTCTGCCAAGCTGCCCCCGGCCCGTACGGCTCTTGTGAGAACCATCACCGCTGCTGTGTGCTGGGAATGCCTCAAGCAACCGATTTACCAGAGTTGCTTGTTTATTAGCCAATATTAGGTCAAGGTTCTCCTGTGGCATGATGTTTTGTAATTTGCCTTTATAGCGTGGATCCAGGATGCTGGCCAACCAGTAGTCGTCATCGTTCATCATTTTGGCAATGCGGGGGTCCCTTTTTAGGATCCGCAAGGCATAATCTGACATGTGGGCCAATGTTCCCGGTGTCAATGATGCACTGCGAGTGCTGGGTGGAGGAGCACTTTCTGGCAAATCCACATCCCTCCAGTCACGCACAAACCCTGTACCAGACCTTGCCACGCCAACATTTTCACTTGCCCCACGAGATGCATCCTCCTCCCCTAAGTAATCATCCCCATCATCCTCCTCCTCCTCTTCTTCCTCCACCTCGTCCAGGAGAGGTCCCTGAGCAGACAATGGCTGAATGTCATCAAGGATTCCCTCCTCCTCTTCCTCCTCATCAACATTGGCTGCAGACGCCTGCTCCTTAAGGTGCGTCAAAGTTTGCATGAGCAGACGCATAAGTGGGATGCTCATGCTTAGGATGGCGTCGTCTGCGCTTAGCAGCCGTGTGCATTCCTCAAAACACTGAAGGACTTTACAAAGGTCTTTCAGCTTCGACCACTGCACGCCTGTCAACTCCATGTCTGCTCTCAAAGTGCCTGGCCGTGTATCCTCCCACAAATGCATTATGGCCTGCCTCTGCTCGCACAGCCGCTCCACCATGTGCAGGGTGGAGTTCCACTTTGTTGCAATGTCGATAATGAGGCGGTGGTTGGGAAGGTGGAGCAATCGCTGCAGCTTCTGCATACGAACGGAGTGTACAGGCGACCGGCGGATGAGCGCGCACAGTCTTCGCACCTTCTGGAGCAGGGCTGTTAACTCCGGATAATTTTTGAGGAAGCACTGCACCACCAGGTTCAAGGTGTGAGCCAAGCAAGGTATGTGGCTGAGTTTTGAAAGGGCTATGGCTGCCACAAAATTACGGCCGTTATCACTAACTACCTTGCCTGCCTCAAGATGTACACTGCCCAGCCATGACTCAGTTTGTCGCTTCAAGTACTCGGCCAGCACCTCGGCAGTGTGTCTGTCGCCCAAACACATCATCTGCAACACAGCCTGCTGACGCTTTCCACTAACTGCTCGATAGGGGGACACATCGTGTGCAACAGTGGCAGCTGCAGATGGAGTGCTCGTACGACTGCGCTCTGTGGACGAGCTTTCGCTTCTGGAGGAGGAGGAGGAGGAGGAGGGTCGAACGCCTACAGCCAACTGTTTCCTATACCGTGGGCTAGGCAGCACTGTCCCACCAACGATGTCCCCTGTGGACCCTGCATCCACCACATTAACCCAGTGCGCAGTGATGGACACGTAACGGCCCTGGCCATGCCGACTGGACCATGCATCAGTTGTGAGGTGCACCTTTCCGCTCACTGACTGCTTGAGTGCATGGACAATGCGGTCTTTCACATGATGGTGGAGGGCTGGGATGGCTTTGCGAGAGAAGAAGTGGCGACTGGGTAGGTCATAGCGTGGTACTGCATAGGCCATGAGTTCGCGGAAAGCTGTGCTTTCCACCAACCGAAAGGGCATCATCTCAAACGAGATTAGTTTGGCAATGTGGGCGTTCAAACTCAGTGTACGCGGATGAGAGACTGAGTACTTTCTTGACCTACTCATAGTGTCTGGGAGGGTGAGCTGGACTTGAGAGCTGCATATGGTGGAAGTAGCGGTTGACAGGGCGGACTGAGAGAGGGTTGATGATGGTGATGGAGTTGGTGTTCTTTCTGATGGCCTAGAATCAGTCTTTCGTTGATATAACAGTGGGATTCCCTGACTGCTGTGGCCTTGCAACGACACCTCAACATTTGCTGCTGTGCTAACCGGTGGGCTTACAGTGGGGGAAACAATGTAGCGTTGATGACTACCTTCGTTGTGATCAGTTGCACATGTGGCACTTGAGGTTTGGTGTTGTGTCCACGCTTGCAAGTGCATGCTGGTTAAATGTCTAAGCATGCAACTGGTATTCAAATTTTTCAGATTTTTCCCTCGGCTAAAGGTCTTTGCGCACTTCTTACAGATAACCTTGGCCTGATCATGAGGATTTTGTTCAAAAAAGTGCCACACTGCACTCTTCCTACTTTGGCAGACATTTTGCGGCCTAGCACGCTGTGATCTTTTGACCCTCTTTACAAGCTGTCCAGCAACTCTTTTGATGTTTGGAACCTGTCTTTGGAGTGCTCCGGGCCTGCCAGATAACAGCTGTTGCGATGTCGATGTCTGCTGTGGATGCTCCTCATCTGAGCTATTGGAAGCAGCACCCTCTTCCCCCAATGGATGCCAATCTGGGTCAACAACTGGGTCATCCATCACCTCCTCTTCTATGTCATGTGCACCTTCCTCTGTGTCACCGTGTATGGTGGTATAGTGTGCGGGAAGGGGCACCTGAGTCTCATCAGGGTCAGAATCTGGCTCTGTACAATGCGAGGACAATGTAGTGCTCTGAGTGAATGTACCAGCAGAATCATCCATCAGCGGCTGTGCATCAGTGCACTCCATGTCAGATTCATCTTGGCCTGGGTAATTCACCATTTGACTTGATAATCCAGGCATGGTATGTGAAAACAGCTCCATGGAGTAATCAGTAGTATGGCCTGCGTCATCCTTCAATCTTGGTTGGGGTGAAGGACACAAGGAAAGGTGTGGTTCATGAACATGAGCCTCCAATGACGACTCAGTGCTTTTACTTTTTACAACTGAAGAAGAGGAGGCGATAGAGCTGGAGGCTGAGTCAGCAATGTAAGACAAAACTTTTTCCTGATGCTCTGGCTTTAAAAGCGGTTTGCCAACTCCTAGAAAACTAAGCGTTCGAGGCCTTATGTAGCCAGACGATGACGCAGGGTCAGCACCTCCTGCATTCGGTCCTATTTTGCTCTTGCCACTACCATCAGATCCACCACCAACACCATCATTACCAGCTGCCAACCCCCGCCCAATTCCACGGCCTCTTCCACCAGCCTTCCTCATTTTTGGTAGAAATGTAGACAAAATCCAACAAACTATATAGTAATGTAAAACAAGGTACAAGGTGTCTATAGGACAGGGGAGTTTTAGAATTTCTGCACACACATGTGGACAGTGGACACTTGTGGATTGTGTGAGGCCCACTGATATCTGAGCGCTATGTGACACAGTCGATGGCACAGCTGCCTGTGACCAAAGTGACGAGAGGATAATGGAGATTTTGAATCTCTGCGTACACTTTTGGACACTGGACACTTGTGGATTGTGTGAGGCCCACTGATATCTGAGCGCTATGTGACACGCTCGATGGCACAGCTGCCTGTGACCAAAGTGACGAGAGGATAATGGAGAATTTGAATCTCTGCGTACACTTTTGGACACTGGACACTTGTGGATTGTGTGAGGCCCACTGATATCTGAGCGCTATGTGACACGCTCCATGGCACAGCTGCCTGTGACCAAAGTGACGAGAGGATAATGGAGATTTTGAATCTCTACGTACACTTTTGGACACTGGACACTTGTGGATGGTGTGAGGCCCACTGATATCTGAGCGCTATGTGACACGCTCGATGGCACAGCTGCCTGTGACCAAAGTGAAGAGAGGATAATGGAGATTTTGAATCTCTGCGTAAACTTTTGGACACTGGACACTTGTGGATTGAGTGAGGCCCACTGATATCTGAGCGCTATGTGACACGCTCGATGGCACAGCTGCCTGTGACCAAAGTGACGAGAGGATAATGGAGATTTTGAATCTCTGCGTACACTTTTGGACACTGGACACTTGTGGATGGTGTGAGGCCCACTGATATCTGAGCGCTATGTGACACGCTCGATGGCACAGCTGCCTGTGACCAAAGTGACGAGAGGATAATGGAGATTTTGAATCTCTGCGTACACTTTTGGACACTGGACACTTGTGGATTGTGTGAGGCCCACTGATATCTGAGCGCTATGTGACACGCTCGATGGCACAGCTGCCTGTGACCAAAGTGACGAGAGGATAATGGAGATTTTGAATCTCTGCGTACACTTTTGGACACTGGACACTTGTGGATGGTGTGAGGCCCACTGATATCTGAGCGCTATGTGACACGCTCGATGGCACAGCTGCCTGTGACCAAAGTGACGAGAGGATAATGGAGATTTTGAATCTCTGCGTACACTTTTGGACACTGGACACTTGTGGATTGTGTGAGGCCCACTGATATCTGAGCGCTATGTGACACGCTCGATGGCACAGCTGCCTGTGACCAAAGTGACGAGAGGATAATGGAGATTTTGAATCTCTGCGTACACTTTTGGACACTGGACACTTGCGGATGGTGTGAGGCCCACTGATATCTGAGCGCTATGTGACACGCTCGATGGCACAGCTGCCTGTGACCAAAGTGACGAGAGGATAATGGAGATTTTGAATCTCTGCGTACACTTTTGGACACTGGACACTTGTGGATGGTGTGAGGCCCACTGATATCTGAGCGCTATGTGACACGCTCGATGGCACAGCTGCCTGTGACCAAAGTGACGAGAGGATAATGGAGATTTTGAATCTCTGGGTACACTTTTGGACACTGGACACTTGTGGATGGTGTGAGGCCCACTGATATCTGAGCACTATGTGACACGCTCGATGGCACAGCTGCCTGTGACCAAAGTGACGAGAGGATAATGGAGATTTTGAATCTCTGCGTACACTTTTGGACACTGGACACTTGTGGATGGTGTGAGGCCCACTGATATCTGAGCGCTATGTGACACGCTCGATGGCACAGCTGCCTGTGACCAAAGTGACGAGAGGATAATGGAGATTTTGAATCTCTGCGTACACTTTTGGACACTGGACACTTGTGGATGGTGTGAGGCCCACTGATATCTGAGCGCTATGTGACACGCTCGATGGCACAGCTGCCTGTGACCAAAGTGACGAGAGGATAAGGGAGATTGGATTGCTTTTAAAAAAGCAGTTTGCGGAGCAGTGGGTAAACAGCAATGCCAGCGTGTCAGGAAGCCTTAAAAGGCAGCCCAACAACCAACACCACTGATACACCACAATATAGCCTCCCCTTGCACTGCACACACAGTGACTTGTGTGTTGTGCAGGCCAAATCGCTAGCAGCAGAAGCAGTTTTTTTGTCTTCTTCCCTGCCTAACGCTCTCCCTACAGAATCAGCAGCAACCTCTCCCTATACTAAGATCGGCAGAAGTAAGATGGCGGTCGGCGTGCACGCCCTTTTATACCCCCTGTGACGCCCACCAAAGCAAGCCAATCAATTGCATGCCCTTCTGAAAGATGGTGGTGACCCGTGCCTAGGTCATCACGTTGCCCACAATGTCCGTGGATCCTGATTGGCTGAAAAAGAGCGCAAAACAAACTTTTGAAACGCGACTTTGGCGCGTAAGTCGCCGACCTCATGGCCGACCTCATCCTAGGGTCGGGTTTCGTTTCATGAAACCCGACTTTGCCAAAAGTCGGCGACTTTTGAATTTTTTCGACCCGTTTCGCTCAACTCTAATCAGCATAAAGATGGTCCTGAAAGCCAAATCTGCTGATGGTCTGTCCAATTGGGGCCGTGTAGAGAGAAAAGAAGGGGGCCAAGGACTGAGCCCTGAGGTACCCCGACAGCAAGAGGAAGAGGAGATGACGTGGAGCCAGAGAACAAAACACTGAAGGAGCGGTCAGAGAGATAGGAAGAGAACCAGGAGAGTGCAGTGTCCTTAATGCCTAGTGACTGGAGCCTAGAGAGTAGGAGATGGTGGTCAACAGTATCGAAAGCTGCAGATAGGTCAAGAAGAATGAGCAGAGAGTGGTCACCGTTACGTTTTGCTGTCAGAAGGTCGTTGGTCACTTTGATGAGTGCAGTTTCAGTCGAATGTAGGGGGCGGAAGCCAGACTGTGATGGGTCTAGATGGGAGTGAGTGGAGAGGTAACGGGTAAGGCGGGAGTAAACTAGGCATTCCAAAAGTTTAGAGATGAAGGGGAGATTGGAGACTGGTCTGTAGTTGTTTGTGCAGGATGGGTTGAGAGCAGGTTTCTTTAATAATGGAGTAACAATGGCGTGTTTGAAGGAGGATGCGAAAATGCCTGAGGAGAGGGAGAGATTAAATATTGTAGTTAGGTGGGTTGTGACGACTGGAGAGAGAGACTGCAGGAGATGTGAGGGCATGGGGTCGGTAGTGCATGTAGTCGGACGAGAAGAAGAGAGGAGTCTGGAGTCTTCTTCTTCCATCATGGGATCAAATGTAGAAAATGAGCCAGGGGAGATGCAGGAAGGGATGAGAGTCACAGCACTTGGTGGTTGGGAGCAGATTTCTTGACGGATGTTATCTATTTTTTCTGTAAAGTGGGAGGCCAGGTCATCAGCACAAATGTCTGTGATAGGGGCTTGTGCTTTTGGCCTGAGGAGGGAGTGAAAAGTGTCAAAAAGTTTCTTGGGGTTGTTGGCTAGTGAGGAGATCAGGGTGGTGAAGTAGGTCTGTTTGGCAAGGTGAAGGACAGCGTTATAGGTTCTTAACATAAATTTGAAGTGGGTGAAGTCTTCTGGTGTGCGGGTTTTTCTCCATAGGCGTTCAGCACTCCTGGAGCATTGCTGGAGAAGTTGAGTTTGCGATGTGAGCCAGGGCTGTTTTACTCTGTGTTTGGAGGTTCTGAGGGTGAGGGGACCTACTTGGTCAAGGGTGCTTCTAAGAGTGTCATTGTAGTGATGAACAGCCAGATTAGGACAGGAAAGAAAGGAGATTGAGGACAGTGATGAGTGTAGGGAATCTGAACGTGTCTGAGGGTTAATAGCTTGTAGATTTCTGACTGTGTGGTAGGTAGGTGTGAGCTGGGGTGGGCGAGGATTTGTGAGCGTGAAGGAGAGAATGTTGTGGTCAGAGAGTGGAAGCGGTGAGATATTTAGGTGGGAGATTGAACAGAGCCAGCCGAAGACCAGATCAAGGGTGTTACCGTCCTTATGTGTCTCAGAGATTGAAAGCTGTGAGAGGCCTAGAGAGGTGGTTTGTGATAGAAGCTGGGATGCAGATGTGGAAGTAGGGCTGTTAATGGGGATATTGAAGTCTCCCAGGATGAGGGTTGGTAGTTCTGAGGACATGAAGTGTGGCAGCCAGGCTGAAAAGTGGTCAAGGAAGTGGGTGGGTGAGCCGGGGGGGCCGGTATATGACCGCTACCCTGAGGGAGAGGGGACGGAAGAGCCTGATGGTGTGGACCTCAAAAGAAGGGAATAAAAGTGATGGAACTAAGGGGATGACCTGGAAAGTGCATTGTGGGGACAGGAGTATGCCGACTCCACCACCAGGTCTGTTTGTGGGTCTCGGGGAGTGAGAGAATTGTAAGCCACTGTAGGAAATGGCAGCAGGAGAGACAGTGTCAGAATCCTGAATCCAGGTTTCAGTGAGGGCCAACAGATTAAGAGAGTTGTTCAGAAAGTAGTTGTGTAGGAAAGGAAGCTTGTTACAAGCAGACCGTGGATTCCAGAGGGCACAATTAAAAGATTGAGATGAGGGAGTGCAAGTAATGTTAATAAGATTATTATGGTATATGAGGTAGGGTAGGGGTTGAGGTTGGGGGATGGTGGACCAGGGTTGGGGGAGATGTCCCCTGAAATCAGTAGGAGTAGGAAGATAAAGAGCAGATAGTTGTTGGAATTGTATGTAGTTTTTTTCTGTGATGTGTTTGGGCAAGATGGGCTGAGGTTTCTCAGGAAGGTGAGGAGTGCGTGGGAGCTGTACATGGGAAAGGGAAGTATAGAGGGGCTGATGTGTATGAGTTGTGATGGAGGGGGGATAGGGTGGTGAATGTTGATGGCAAGGGAACACAGGAGGATAAAAATAAAGCATATGGTTAAAGGAGAGAGCAAAGTGTGGGTTACCTGACTCCTGCCCTGACTAACTGCCATGTATAACTGCCGTTTTGCTGGATGCTTAGCTTCTGTGATGCTTTGCTTATAGGATGCCTGCGTGCACCTCACACTGCGTGCTTCCCCTTAGGAACTACTACATATACATGACATCTCTTGAGGCTTGCAAGAGATGTCAAAAGCAATAATAAAGGATTTTGGGGATATGTCAAAAGTAAAAGAAAAGTCAAAGATGCTATAGGATTTTTACAGGATGAAAATGATGAAATGGTAAGACAGGATGTTGAGAAGGCTGAACTTTTAAATTCCTATTTTGCATCTGTTTTCTCTCAGAAAGGAAATGCAACATCAACTGTTATTCACTGTCCTATTAAGGGAATAGAAGAATCCAGGATATCTATAAACAGAAAGATAGTGAGGAAACACTTAGCTAACCTAAATGAATTCAAGTCTCCAGGTCCAGATGAATTACACCCCAGAGTACTGAAGGAGATAGCAGAAGAAATTTCTGAACCCCTCTCCATAATCTTTGAAAATTCTTGGAGAACAGGAGAAGTGCCAGAAGACTGGAGAAGAGCAAATGTTGTTCCTATCTTCAAAAAGGGGAAGACGGTGGACCCAGGCAACTATAGGCCGGTGAGTCTGACTTCTATACCAGGAAAGATCTTTGAACAAATTATTAAACAACATGTATGTCAATACCTGGATAAGAATGAAGTGATTAAACAGAGTCAGCATGGGTTTCTAACTAATAAGTCATGTCAGACTAACTTAATTTCCTTCTATGACGGTATCACTGATTGGGTGGATCAAGGAAATGCTGTAGATATAGTATATCTTGACTTCAGCAAAGCATTTGACAAAGTCTCTCATACAATCCTTATTGAAAAAAATGACTAAGTATGGAATGGACAAGGCAACTGTTAGGTGGATTCATAACTGGCTTAGTGATCGGACCCAAAGAGTGGTCGTAAATGGCTGCACATCCAGTTGGAAGAATGTCTCAAGTGGGGTACCACAGGGCTCTGTCCTGGGCCCTGTATTGTTCAACATCTTTATCAACGATTTAGATGAAGGAATTGAGGGTAAACTGATTAAATTTGCTGATGACACAAAGCTAGGAGGGATAGCTAATACTAGAGAAGAGAGAGAGAGGATTCAAAAAGATTTAAATAAACTGGAGAAGTGGGCAGCAACTAACAGAATGGTTTTTAACAGGGAGAAATGCAAAGTACTACATCTGGGCAATAAAAATGAAAAAAGCATATATAGAATGGGAGGAATAGGGCTAAGTGACAGCACATGTGAAAAAGACTTGGGTATACTAATAGATCACAGACTGAATATGAGTCAACAGTGTGATGCAGCAGCAAAAAAGGCAAATGCAATTCTAGGATGTATTAACAGAAGCATACAGTCTAGATCACGTGAAGTCATTATTTCCCTCTACTCCTCTTTGGTCAGACCTCATCTGGAATATTGTGTCCAGTTTTGGGCACCACATTTTAAAAAAGACATCAACAAACTGGAGCAAGTTCAGAAAAGAGCGACCAGAATGGTGACCGGTCTGCAAACCCTGTCTTATGAGGAAAGGTTGCAGGATTTGGGAATGTTTAGTTTGCAAAAGAGAAGACTGAGAGGAGACTTAATAGCTGTCTACAAATATCTAAAGGGCTGTCACATTGTAGAAGGATCAACTTTATTCTCATTTGCACAAGGAAAGACTAGAAGCAATGGGATGAAACTGAATGGGAAGAGACACAGATTAGATATTAGAAAAAACTTTTTGACAGTTAGAGTGATCAATGAGTGGAACAGGCTGCCACGAGAAGTGGTGAGTTCTCCTTCAATGGAAGTCTTCAAACAGAGGCTGGACAGACATCTGACTGGGATGATTTAGCGAATCCTGCTTTGAGAAGGGGGTTGGACCAGATGGCCCAGGAGGTCCCTTCCAACTCTACGATTCTATGATTCTATGATTCAATGATATATAGGCCACACTACAGGGTCAGGAGAGAGGGATTGTGGGAGCTGGTTGGGTATAATTTGGCAGCTGGGGCCAGCACACCAGGGGATGGTTAGATGATCAAAGGCACTAGACCAAGATGTGTCAATATGCTATAGCACCTTCCACCTGATAAGATCTAGAAAGGCCCCAGTCACGGATCTAAAGCAGTAAGTATTACATACAGTGCAACGCCATGTAATTAAATTCACATAGCCCCATAGGAGAAGTAAACCTGCCAGTACCCACTGGTTAAGTCCAAAGTGGAGAAATACTTAGCTGATTTTAACGCTGCTAGAGACTCCTCTATGCGTGATATGGGGTATGTATCTTTGTGAGTAATTTTGTTAAGTTGTCTGTAATCTACACACATGCGCATTGTACCATCTTTCTTTTTGACTAACACCAGGGGAGGTGCCCAAGGACTGCAGCTATCTCTGATTACCCCTGCTTGTTTAATTTCTCTTAGCATACCTTTTGCACACTTTTAATTAGCTGGAGTTACGGAACAATACCTTTCTTTGATAGGTGGGTGATATCCAGTGGGGATGTTATGTTGAAACCCTTTTACCTGCCCAAAATCCAAGGGATGCTTAAGGAAAACCCTCTCATATTCCTATACCACTCGCTGCACTCCATTTTTCTGATGTACAGGAGTGGAGGGATTCGCTCTGGTAGGTAATGGCAGGGCTGCAGTAACGAGGCAACACACAGGTTTAAAGTCTAATTTCAGTGGTTTAATGTCACTTTGCAAACAGCAGGTTAACAGAAAATAAGGGAAAAACATAAATATATTCCAGCTTGGAGAACCACTGGTTCCAGACTCACCCCTTGCACGGGACAGGCTTAACTAAACGGCTGCCAAGTCCTGTGGCATCCGCCAGGTGCCATTCCCAGGGTTGTGGAGAGTCTTGCTGCTATAGTCCTGCAGCACGGGGATCCTGTATGCAAATTCAGACTAAGTCCAGCCAAGTTCCTGTAACTTCCAGACACACACTCACCATGTGCCTAATACCAACCTCCATTACATAGCCCATAACCCCTCCCACCGGTGAGGTAGGCATAACATGGGCTGATCACGTGACCATGACATCATCCTAGGTCCTGTCTTTAGGGAAACACCCGGCGAAACATTAATCTGCTGGGAGAAATGTATCTCCCATCCAGTAAAACACCCTTTACTGTACCACATACCTCCCTCCTATGTTCAACCCTAGAGGGATGGACACATGACATTCATGGAACTCTGGACAGGGCATCTGCATTCCCCTGTAGACTGCCTGCCTGATGTTCTACTGAAAATTTAAAATTTTGCAGGGACAGGAACCACCTGGTGAATCGGGCATTCCCCTCCTTAGCTTGACTCATCCACGTAAGAGGGGAATGATCTGTCACCAACCGAAATGTTCTCCCCAGCAAATAGTAGTGCAATGACTCCAGTGCCCACTTGATGGCCAGGCACTCTCTCTCCACAATACTGTACCTGGTTTCAGCTGGGGTAAGCTTCTGGCTTAGGAAACTAACGGGATGCTCTTCCCCGTTAACCTCCTTAGACAGCATGACACCGAGCCCTATCTCAGAGGCTTCAGTCTGCACAACGAACTCTCTTTTGAAATTTGAAGTGATCAGGACTGGTGTACCACACAGTACCTCTTTTAACTTTGTAAAGGCCCCCTCTAACTGATCATTCCAGTGGACCATCACAGATTTCCTTCCTTTTAAGCAGTCTGTTAAAGGCGCGGACAGGGTTGTAAAGTTGGGAATGAACAGCCTGTAAAATCCCACCAAACCTAAAAAGGCTTTTACCTGTTTTGTTGTGAGAGGACGGGGCCAGTTCTGAATTGTCTCCACTTTGTTTACTTGAGGCTTGAGAACTTCTCTCCCAATGATGTAACCCAAGTACCGAGCTTCCTCCAACCCTATGGAACACTTCTTTGGGTTGGCAGTTAGCCCTGCTTGTCGCAGAGAGTCTATCACTGCCTGTACTTTTGCTAAGTGACTTTCCCAGTCATAGAATCATAGAATCGTAGAGTTGGAAGGGACCTCCTGGGCCATCTGGTCCAACCCCCTTCTCAAAAGCAGGATTCGCTAAAACATCCCAGACAGATGTCCGTCCAGCCTCTGTTTGAAGACTTCTATTGAAGGAGAACTCACCACCTCTCATGACAGCCTGTTCCAATCATTGATCACTCTAACTGTCAAAAAGTTTTTTCTAATATCTAATCTGTGTCTCCTCCCATTCAGTTTCAACCCATTGCTTCTAGTCTTTCCTTGTGCAAATGAGAATAAAGATGATGCTTCTACAATGTGAGAGCCCTTGAGATATTTGTAGACAGCTATTAAGTCTTCTCTTCTGCAAGCTAAACATTCCCAAATCTTGTAACCTTTCCTCTTAAGACAGGGTTTGCAGAACGGTCACCATTCTGGTCACTCTTTTTTGAACTTGCTCCAGTTTGTTCATGTCTTTTTTAAAATGCGGTGCCCAAAACTGGACACAGTATTCCAGATGAGGTCTGACCAAAGAGGAGAAGAGGGCAATAATGACTTCACATGATCTAGACTGTATGCTTCTGTTAATACATTCTAGAATTGCATTTGCCTTTTTTGCTGCTGCATCACACTGTTGACTCATATTCAGTCTGTGATCTATTAGTATACCCAAGTCTTTTTCACATGTGCTGTTGCTTAGCCTTATTCCTCCCATTCTGTGTATGCTTTTTTCTTAATTTTATTGCCTAGATGTAGTACTTTGCATTTTTCCATGTTAAAAACCATTCTGTTAGTTGCTGCCCACTGCTCCAGTTTATTTATATCTTTTAGAATCCTCTCTCTCTTCTCTAGTATTAGCTATCCCTCCTTGCTTTGTGTCATCAGCAAATTTAATCAGTTTACCCTCAATTCCTTCATCTATATCGTTGATAAAGATGTTGAACAATACAGGGCCCAGGACAGAGCCCTGTGGTACCCCACTTGAGACATTCTTCCAACTTGATGTGCAGCCTTTTACAACCACTCTTTGGGTCCGATCACTAAGCCAGTTATGAATCCACCTAACAGTTGCCTTGTCCATTCCATACTTAGCCATTTTTTCAATAAGGATTGTATGAGATACTTTGTCAAATGCTTTGCTGAAGTCAAGATATGCAATATCTACAGCATTTCCCTGATCCACCCAATCAGTGATTCCGTCATAGAAGGAAATTAAGTAAGTCTGACATGAGTTATTAGTTACAAACCCATGCTGACTCTGTTTAATAACTTCATTCTTATCCAGGTACTTGCATACATGTTGTTTAATAATTTGTTCAAAGATCTGTCCTGGTATAGAAGTCAGACTCACTGGCCTATAGTTGCCTGGGTCCACCTTCTTCCCCTTTTTGAAGATAGGAACAACATTTGCTCTTCTCCAGTCTTCTGGGACTTCTCCTGTTCTCCAATAAATTTCAAAGATTATGGAGAGGGGTTCAAAAATTTATTCTGCTATCTTCTTCAGTACTTTGGGGTATAATTCATCTGGACCTGGAGACTTGAATTCATTTAGGTTAGCTAAGTATTTCCTCACTATATTTCTGTTTATAGATATCCTGGATTCTTCTATTCCCTTAATAGGACAGTGAAGAACAGTTGATGTTACATTTCCTTTCTGAGAGAAAGGCCTCCTCAACATCCTGTCTTACCATTTCATCATTTTCATCCTTTAATAATCCTATAGCATCTTTGAATTTTCTTTTACTTTTTACATATCCCCAAAATCCTTTATTATTGCTTTTGACGTCTCTTGCAAGCCTCAATTCATTGTCAGCTTTAGATAATTTGATTTGTGCCCTGCAAGTTCCGCAGACAGCATTATATTCTTCTTTAGATATGCCTCCCTCTTTCCATTTCATAAACATTTCTTTCTTCCTTTTTAGCATGTGCTTAAGTTCTGTGTTCATCCATCCAGGTTTCCTTAAATGCTTCCTATTCTTCCCTCTTTTTGGAATTGTTAACAATTGTGCTTTGAGAATTTCATTTTTCAAGATTTCCCATCCTTCCTGGGCATTTTTTCCTTAAGGATATCCAGCCATTGGATCCCTCCAATTCTCTTTCTGAATCCCTTAAAATCTGCCTTTCTGAAATCTAACCTTGACGTCTGAGTCTTCACAGGTCTTCCTCCTCTAGTTATCCAAAATTCTAAAATAGCATGGTCGCTACCTCCTAGGGTCCCAGCCACTTTTACCTCCTCAACCATTTCCTCCCTGTTTATAAGGATTAGATAAAAGGTAGCAGTTCTTCTTGTTTTTCCCCTACCTTTTGGAAGATAAAGTTGTCAGCAAGAGAGGATAAGAATTTCCTTGACCTGTTAGTTTTTCCTGAGAAAGATTCCCAAAAAATGTCAGGATAGTTGAAATCTCCCATGACAACTATGTCACATTTTTTGGAGAACTTGGCCATTTGATGCATAAAGAGTTCATCCATATCTTCAGCTTGCACAGGCGGCCTGTAGTAAATGTCTACAATGGTGTCCTTTCCATTGTTCTGTCCTTGTATTCTTACCCAAACAGTTTCCACAGAACTCCCAGTCTCTGAAGCTTCAATCTCTGTGCAGATATACGCGTTTCTAACATACAATGCGACACCTCCTCCTCATTTATCAAGTCTGTTTCTAGAAAATAAGTTGTATCCTTCTAGCCTTGTATTCCAATCATGTGTATTGTCCCATCAAGTTTCAGTGATTCCAATGACATCATATTTCTTTTCCTGCGTTAGTAGCTCCATTTCTCCTTGATTGTTGCCCATGCTTTGTTCATTAGTATAGAAACATTTTAGTTTGTGATTGGTTTCTCTTTCTCCAATATTTTTATTATTTTGATTCTTTTGTCTTTGTTCGGTGCTGTATACAATAATATCATCTGGATAGGCTGAGGCATAGCGGCGATGGGTACTGAGAACAATATCCATTAATCGATGGAACGTTGCTGGTGCGCCATGCAACCCAAAGGGTAACACCTTATACTGGAACAGCCCCTCAGGCATTACAAAAGTCATTTTTTCCTTCGCCGCCTCTGTTAGGGGTACCTGCCAATAACCTTTTGTGAGGTCCAGAGTTGAAAATACCGTGCCTGCCCAAATCGCTCTATCAACTCGTCAACCCGTGGCATGGGGTAGGTGTCAAACTTTGAAATGTCATTAAGCTTTCTAAAATCATTACAGAATCTTAGAGACCCATCAGGCTGGGGTATTAGGATGACTGGGCTGGCCCATTCACTTTGGGACTCTTCTATGACCCCTAACTGTAGCATAGTTTTCACCTCTTCCGTGATGGCTTGTCGCCGGGCCTCAGGCACTCGATATGGCTTTAGTTGGACTTTGGCCTGTGGCTCCGTGACAATGTCATGTTAGATTAGGGAGGTGCATCCGGGAGCTCCGAGAAAACATCTGTATTTCGGCTAATGAACTCCTGAACCTGTCTAGGAGACAAAGTATCTGCCATTTTGACTGCGGGTTGGGCTTCTCCTGCGTCGCCCCTAGGCAATGGAGCCTTCTCCATCTGAAACGCAGGCAGTGGACTATCCCCATCAAGGTTTTCTCTTTCTTTCCATGGTTTATGCAAATTAAAATGGTAAACCTGTTCTGGCTTTCTCTGTCCTGGCTGGTGTACCTTGCAGTCTACTGGCCCCACCTTTTCCATGATCTCGTAGGGTCCCTGCCACCTTGCAAGGAATTTGCTATCTACGGTAGGCACAAGCACCAACACCCGATCCCCAGGAGTTCTTACATGAGCCTCCCGGTTATAGACCCGACTCTGTGACTATTGTGCTGCCTCCATATGTTCCCGCACTAAGGGTAGGACTGTCTCCATTCTTTCTTGGATTTTTGCAACATGTTCTATCAAACTTTTGTGGGGGGTAGGTTGGTTCTCCCAGGCCTCTTTTGCTATATCTAGTAAGCCCCGTGGATGTCTGCCGTACAATAGTTCAAAGGGCGAGAACCCCGTAGATGCCTGAGGCACCTCCCGCACTGCAAACAGCAAATATGGCAATAAGAGATCCCAGTCCTTCCCATCTTTGGAAACTGCCTTTTTTAACATGCTTTTCAACGTCTTATTGAACCTTTCTACCAGACTGTCTGTTTGGGGATGATAGACCGATGTGCGCAACTGCTTAACATTTAGTAAACGGCAGAGTTCCTTCATAATTTTTGACATAAAGGGGGTTCCCTGGTCTGTTAAAGTCTCTTGAGGAATTCCCACCCTCGAAAACATACCCATGAGTTCCTTTGCTATAAATTTAGCTCATGTGTGGCGCAGAGGAATGGCCTCAGGATATCGGGTAGCATAATCTAGAACTACCAGGATGTGTTGGTGTCCCCTTGCTGACTTATTGAGAGGCCCCACCAGATCCATTGCCACTCTCTTGAAGGGTACCTCTATAATTGGCAACTGCACCAAAGGACTCCAAAAGTGAGTCTGGGGACTGGTTACCTGGCACACTGGACAGGAATTACAGTACCGTTTAACTTCTTCATGGACCCCTAGCCAGTAGAACCGCTGCAGAAGTCGGTCTAGGGTTTTCTTTTGGCCCAAATGCCCACCAAGTACATGCACATGTGCTAAGTCCATTACCAGCCTACGATATGTCTGAGGTACGAGTAACTGTTCTACCAGTTCCCCATGTATTTTCTCCACTCAGTATAACAAATCTTGGTGTAGCTCAAAGCGTGGCAGCACTGTAGCTGCCCCAGGTTGTTGGGGTTCCCCATTGACAAACAATACATTTTCTCTGGCCCGGGTCAAAGTAGGGTCTCAGAGTTGCGCCGTACCAAAGTTGTCACCTGACACATTCAAGTCTGACAACTCGGGTCCCGGCGGCAAGTCTTCCACCTCTCCAGCCAATACCTCTATGGGAGTATTCTTCCACTCGACCAATGAAGGGAAGGTTACCCTTACTGCCAGCACTACTTCCTCCAGGCCACCAGGTTCATGCCCTACTTCTGGAGAATGTAACCTGATTGCCTGTGGTGCCTGCAGTTGCTCCGTGGGTGAGACAACAGATGGCCACAGCATAGAAAATGAAGGAAAGTCTCTTCCAATTATCACCTCATAATGTAAATTAGTCACAACCCCCACCTTGTGGCACCGCCTCCCCGCTGGCGTTTAATGTTAAAAAAATTTCTAGCTTCAATTAGTCATCCATAGAGTATTAAGAGCTTTCTGTTAAATTTTTGTGGTGTATAAAACTACAAAAAACATTGAAATATAATTCTGGATTCAATGAGTAATCCATAGAGTATTACTTGCTTTGTGTTACATTCCAGTATTATCTAAAACTCCAAAAATATTTCATTTTTTTCTGGACTCAATTAGTCATCCATACAGTTTAAGGTGCTTTGTGTAAAATTATGATGGTTTAAAATTTAAAAAAAAATGCTTGGCCTCCTGGTACAGTTCTAAAAATATTTTTGATCCAGAAATTGACTATTGTTGCTTTGAAATTTTAAAAATTGGTCTGATAAAGATATGGAAATTTGGTTGGTCAGAAATTGACTATTGTAATTTAAACTGTATTACCTGCTTTGTGTGAAATTTTGTTGGTTTGAAATAAAAATTGGCCTGCTACAGGTGTACAAATTTGGTTGTATAAAAATTGACTACTGTCATATATATTTAAGGACTTGGTTTGTATGAAATGGTGTTGGTGTGAAATAAAAACAAATATTGGCCTGTGACAGGTGTACAAATTGATCCCTTGATACTTGGTCCCAGGAGCCACTATTTCTGTCTCTTACCAATGCTGTTACTGCGATTGTCCACCGAACAACTGAAACGTGATCAATCTCGTTTGTGGCAGGGGTGCTACCTTTCCCTAAAGGCACACTGGGTGAACATTGTGAAGGCCTGTGCTGAGTCCTACCCTGGCAGGGCACTTCTGTTACCGACACCGAGGATTAATGGCCCTACTTCTGTCAGTGTTTCTTCCACCACATGCATCAGTTCTTGAATCCCTCCTGCCCCTCCTTATCCTCCATCTCAGAACACGTCATCCACATCAACTGGAAGCTTGGAACTTTACAGCACTGCCTAAGCAAAGCGGCAAGAGGCTCTGATGAAAATAATTTGTCTAGGAGACGAACCGCACACGGCAGGCAGAGTTCTTGAAAGAACAAACCAGACAGATCTGAGGCTGGTATTGCCAGCTACAGCTGCTGCCTCTTTAGCAGTGCATGCAAGTGCCAGCTCATCCACTGGTGAGTGATGTGACCATGTTCTGGATCTTCACACTGCACATGCTGTCAATTGTGTGAACAGTTTAGGCCAGTTGTGGAATACCAGCTCCAACATGTCCATTGGTATTCTAGTCAGAATCCACATACAACCACTGTAGAGTGGGAATGGATGTTTGACATTTCAGTGGGTCTCCAAGACTTTGAGGACTCCAAAAAGATAGTGAGTGGTCATGACGCCATCATCAGCGCAACAATTACTCTTCTGTGCCTACCTAAACAGTCGCTGCTATCAATTAAACATGAAGCTTTGCATGCGGGCCAGGTGGTGATATAGGAATACATGAGCCAGGGAGCTACTACCAAGCCCACAGATATAGGATTTCATCAGCTCACTCAACCAGACGTGTTTGAATTCAATTCTCATTAGACATGTGCAGAGCACGGATCACCACCAAGTTCCTGCCGGCCGACTCCCAGGTGAAAATGCAAATCACTCACTTGTCCAGCTCATGCAAATATTAAATGGAGGAGATGAAAATGGAATAAAAATCTTGTCCTTTATTAGTGCATCATAAAAACAAGCTGAAGCGTTTCAGGCCATGCTGCCCTTAGCCATAGCATAAAAAAAAATTACAACACAATATATATAAAGGCATATACTATAAGGCTACAACCAATCACAATACATGTCAATTAAGCATATACCAATCACCTGAATATCCGATGGAGGAAATCACACCCAGCCCAACCAGAATGTTACACAAATATTTCAGTAACTAAATCCATACACAATGTAGCATGTATAAATAGTTAAAATACCCTTAAACAATATATATATAAATACATAGAAAATTAATATAAATAATCGTGAAACCCGACTTTTCCAAAAGTCGGGTCGAGCAAGATCGTCCGATTATAGGGAAAAGTCGGGGTCGTACCGAAACACGAAACCCAATGTAAGTCAATGGGGAATAAAAGTCGGCAGTGAGAGGAGGACAGGAAACACACCAACAGTGCCCATTTGAATGCCAAAAGCATCAATTCTTCTTACTTAAGCTTGTCAACCTTAATTAACTTCATAATACAAGTTACGCACTGAAAAATGGGGGTTATTTGGCTACAGTTGTGGGGGGGGAGGGCTGGCTCCAGGTTTTCATGTGCCCTGGGCGAAAGAGCGCCTCTTTAACACATACCACAACTCATCATGCTCCGATACGGCAGAGAAATAGCGGTATAGTACAATGAAAAATACTTCACTTTTTACATCTCATGACGAGGCGCATCTATTTCTCCATACAGAATCATTGGTCCCATATAATGTTTGAAACAGTATATGATGAGCTCCACATAATGCTACAGTATATGTTGGTCCCCATGGATGAAGCTCCACTGTCTTATGGGCCCAAATAATGCTCCAAACATAATGGGCCCCATTTCTAATGCTCTAGTGTATAATGGGCCATGTAAATGCTGCTCCAGTGTTTGATGTCCACCTTTGGAATGTTCCAGTGTATGGTGGGCCCCATCTATCATTCTCCAGTATAGTATAGTGCTCCCCAAAAATTGCTGTCCCAACATTGAAAACAATCAAATAAGTCTCCTCGCTAGGTAATCCCTGTACTTGTCTGGACTCCTCGTCGTCCCCATCTTCCATCTCACTGCACAGTATTTCAACTTTGCAAGTGCTGTGATCCTGAGCAAGCAGGGGGGGCCACTCGTTGGCGACGGCACTGGCACAGGGCCCCTGATAGTACGGTGGTGTGTCTGATGGCGGGTGGGCCGAACCTGCACTTTCATCTGCAGCTTCCTCTTTGTCACCGTGTAAGATGGAACTGTATATGGGAAGGGTAACCTGAGTTTCATCAGGGTCAGATTCAGGCCGTGTAGCGTGCGAGGGGAATGTAGTGGTCTGGGTCAATGTACCAGCAGATTCATCGAGCAGTGGCTGGGCATCAGTGCTCTTGTGTCGCCCCCAGGAGTACGGTCACCACAGTGGCATTACCTTCTTCCTAGGGAGTGTGATGTCATGCTTGGGAGCAACGAACGATCTCTCTAGCAGGTTAACTGATTGGGCAGCGTTATTCCCACGAGTCATGACCCTCCAAACAGCGTTCATGAAGGCAAAGTGTTTGTTTTACGTGGGCAGTATGGTTGCAAAGCTGAACCTTAAAGGAATGTCCAGAAGGGCACCACCAGGAGTGGAGCCTACGGTTAAATTCGACTCCACCTGGGAAACCTCAACCATGCCAGCTACAGAACAGATGCACACATTGCAAGCTTAATTCCGTTAACGAACGAGACTCCGTCATGCCCCGCGGTCCGAGTCCGGCTTACTAGAGGGACACGTGAGGCTCTGGCACATGAGATTGGCCAATAACTGGTGTGTCATGCCCTTACATGTCAGTGGCTGCATGTGCACTACACTGAAAAGGCCAGCGTTTGTCGCTTACAGGTGCAGATAACCCGCTGAACAACGTTAGTGATGGGGATCACTGATTACAATTATTACCCGCGAACAATGATTTCCCAGTAAGTGCAGGTCAACCGCAGTTCCGGAATTAGGCCTAACCGTCATTCCTGAAAAAATGAAAAACTTACGTATGCAAACCACAGGTGCTGTAGATTGCTTAACAGCTCGCCAGCCGTTCTCACGCCCAGTATGGATTACACGTGATTGCACAAAGGTGAGAAAGGGTACCGTATCCCCAGATAACATGTATGGATAGAGTACACATTCAAAATATATGTCTATACATCAGGAGGCAGGCTCAGACAGTGTTAGGCCCAGTATGGATTGCACGTGATTGCACATAGGTTAGAAAGGGTACCGTATCCCCAGATAACATGTATGGATAGCGTACACATTCAAAATATATGTCTATACATCAGGAGGCAGGCTCAGACAGTGTTAGGCCCAGTATGGATTGCACGTGATTGCACAAAGGTTAGAAAGGGTACCGTATCCCCAGATAACATGTATGGATAGCGTACACATTCAAAATATATGTCTATACATCAGGAGGCAGGCTCAGACGGTGTTAGGCCCAGTATGGATTGCACGTGTTTGCACAAAGGTTAGAAAGGGTACCGTATCCCCAGATAACATGTATGGATAGCGTACACATTCAAAATATATGTCTATACATCAGGAGGCAGGCTCAGACGGTGTTAGGCCCAGTATGGATTGCACGTGATTGCACAAAGGTGAGAAAGGGTACCATATCCCCAGATAACATGTATGGATAGCGTACACATTCAAAATATATGTCTATACATCAGGAGGCAGGCTCAAACGGTGTCAGGCACAGTATGGATTTGACGGCCCAGACTACACAGCGGAGGAGCAGGGAGAGGTAAAGATTGCAAATGCTGGGGCCCTGCCCAAGCAAGGGGGGCCCACTCGTGGGCGTCGGTACTGGCACTGGGCCCCTCAAAGTACGGCGGTGTGTCTGATGGCGGGTGTGCACCACCACCGTCAGACACACTTGATTGCACTATGAGGGACCCTGTGCCAGTGCCCGCGCCCAAAAGTCGGCCTACCCACCTGTCCAGGGCAACGGCACTCGCACGGTGTCGTGCGTTAGATGGCGACCCCGGCCATGGGGGGGGAGGCAGCACAGTTAGGGAGTTTTAGAAAGTGGCATATGTTGATGTTGGACATTCAGCTGATGCAAAAGGTGAAATAGGTCAAGTCCCAGGAAGAGGTGGACCAAAGCAAGCCATTTTTCTGTCACCCTATGTGTCATCAGGGGAAGGTGGGACAAAATCCTTGGAAACCCATGCGTGGTTCATTTTAATGAAGGTTAGGTCATCCACATTTTGGGTTGACAGACGGGTCCTTTTTTCTGTCAGGATTGATCCAGCTGCACTGAAGACTTTTTCCGATAGCACACTTGCAGCTGGGCAAGTGAGCTCCTGTAAGGCATATTGTGCCAATTCAGGCCAGGTGTCCATTTTAGCGGCCCAATAGTCAAAGGGGAATGACCTGTGTGGGAGAACATCGATATGGGAGGAAAAGTAGTTTGTAACCATAGTTGACAACTGCTGTCTCCTGCCACTTTCCATCGATGCAGTATTACCAGTTGTGTGAGCGGTACTTGAAAAATCAGTCCACAACATTGTCATGAAACCCCTGTCTCCAACGCCACTTCTGCTGTGTGCACCACGAACACCTCTGCCAAGCTGACCCCAGCCCGTACGGCTCGTGTGAGAACCATCACCGCTGCTGTGTGCTGGGAATGCCTCAACCAACCGATTTACCAGAGTTGCTTGTTTATTAGCCAATATTAGGTCAAGGTTCTCCTGTGGCATGATGTTTTCTAATTTGCCTTTATAGCGTGGATCCAGGATGCCGGCCAACCAGTAGTCGTCATCGTTCATCATTTTGGCAATGCGGGGGTCCCTTTTTAGGATCTGCAAGGCATAATCTGACATGTGGGCCAATGTTCTCGGTGTCAATGATGCACTGCGAGTGCTGGTTGGAGGAGCACTTTCTGGCAAATCCACATCCCTCCAGTCATGCACAAACCATGTACCAGACCTTGCCACGCCAACATTTTCACTTGCCCCGAGATGCATCCTCCTCCCCTAAGTAATCATCACCATCATCCTCCTCCTCCTCTTCTTCCTCCACCTCGTCCAGGAGAGGTCCCTGAGCAGACAATGGCTGAATGTCATCAAGGATTCCCTCCTCCTCTTCCTCCTCATCAACATTGGCTGCAGAGGCCTGCTCCTTAAGGTGCATCAAAGTTTGCATGAGCAGACGCATAAGTGGGATGCTCATGCTTAGGATGGCGTCGTCTGCGCTTACCAGCCGTGTGCATTCCTCAAAACACTGAAGGACTTTACAGAGGTCTTTCAGCTTCGACCACTGCACACCTGTCAACTCCATGTCTGCTCTCAAAGTGCCTGGCCGTGTATCCTCCCACAAATGCATTATGGCCTGCCTCTGCTCGCACAGCCGCTCCACCATGTGCAGGGTGGAGTTCCACCTTGTTGCAATGTCGATAATGAGGCGGTGGTTGGGAAGGTGGAGCAATCGCTGCAGCTTCTGCATACGAACGGAGTGTACAGGCGACCGGCGGATGTGCGCGCACAGTCTTCACACCTTCTGGAGCAGGGCTGTTAACGCCGGATAATTTTTGAGGAAGCACTGCACCACCAGGTTCAAGGTGTGAGCCAAGCAAGGTATGTGGCTGAGTTTTGAAAGGGCTATGGCTGCCACAAAATTACGGCCGTTATCACTAACTACCTTGCCTGCCTCAAGATGTACACTGCCCAGCCATGACTCAGTTTGTCGCTTCAAGTACTCGGCCAGCACCTCGGCGGTGTGTCTGTCGCCCAAACACATCATTTGCAACACAGCCTGCTGACGCTTTCCACTAGCTGCTCGATAGGGGGACACCTCATGTGCAACAGTGGCAGCTGCAGATGGAGTGCTCGTACGACTGCGCTCTGTGGACGAGCTTTCGCTTCTGGAGGAGGAGGAGGAGGAGAGTCGAACGCCTACAGCCAACTGTTTCCTATACCGTGGGCTAGGCAGCACTGTCCCATCACCGCTGTCCCCTGTGGACCCTGCATCCACCACATTAACACAGTGCGCAGTGATGGACACGTAACGGCCCTGGCCATGCCGACTGGACCATGCATCAGTTGTGAGGTGCACCTTCCCGCTCACTGACTGCTTGAGTGCATGGACAATGCGGTCTTTCACATGATGGTGGAGGGCTGGGATGGCTTTGCGAGAGAAGAAGTGGCGACTGGGTAGGTCATAGCGTGGTACTGCATAGGCCATGAGTTCGCGGAAAGCTGCGCTTTCCACCAACCGAAAGGGCATCATCTCAAACGAGATTAGTTTGGCAATGTGGGCGTTCAAACCCAGTGTACGCGGATGAGAGACTGAGTACTTTCTTGACCTACTCATAGTGTCTGGGAGGGTGAGCTGGACTTGAGAGCTGCATATGGTGGAAGTAGTGGTGGACAGGGCGGACTGAGAGAGGGTTGATGATGGTGATGGAGTTGGTGTTCTTTCTGATGGCCTAGAATCAGTCTTTCGTTGATATAACAGTGGGATTCCCTGACTGCTGTGGCCTTGCAACGACACCTCAACATTTGCTGCTGTGCTAACCGGTGGGCTTACAGTGGGGGAAACAATGTAGCGTTGCTGACTACCTTCGTTGTGATCAGTTGCACATGTGGCACTTGAGGTTTGGTGTTGTGTCCACGCTTGCAAGTGCATGGTGTTTAAATGTCTAAGCATGCAACTGGTATTCAAATTTTTCAGATTTTTCCCTCGGCTAAAGGTCTTTGCGCACTTCTTACAGATAACCTTGGCCTGATCATGAGGATTTTGTTCAAAAAAGTGCCACACTGCACTCTTCCTACTTTGGCAGACATTTTGCGGCCTAGCACGCTGTGATCTTTTGACCCTCTGGACAAGCTGTCCAGCAACTCTTTTGATTTTTGGAACCTGTCTTTGGAGTGCTCCGGGCCTGCCAGATAACAGCTGTTGCGATGTCGATGTCTGCTGTGGATGCTCCTCATCTGAGCTATTGGAAGCAGCACCCTCTTCCCCCAATGGATGCCAATCTGGGTCAACAACTGGGTCATCCATCACCTCCTCTTCAATGTCATGTGCACCTTCCTCTATGTCACCGTGTATGCTGGTATAGTGTGCGGGAAGGGGCACCTGAGTCTCATCAGGGTCAGAATCTGGCTCTGTACACTGCGAGGACAATGTAGTGCTCTGAGTGAATGTACCAGCAGAATCATCCATCAGCAGCTGTGCATCAGTGCACTCCATGTCAGATTCATCTTGGCCTGGGTAACTCACCATTTGACTTGATAATCCAGGCATGGTATGTGAAAACAGCTCCATGGAGTAATCAGTAGTATGGCCTGCGTCATCCTTCAATCTTGGTTGGGGTGAAGGACACAAGGAAAGGTGTAGTTCATGAACATGAGCCTCCAATGACGACTCAGTGCTTTTACTTTTTACAACTGAAGAAGAGGAGGCGATAGAGCTGGAGGCTGAGTCAGCAATGTAAGACAAAACTTTTTCCTGATGCTCTGGCTTTAAAAGCGGTTTGCCAACTCCTAGAAAACTAAGCCTTCGAAGCCTTATGGAGCCAGACGATGACGCAGGCTCAACAGCTCCTGCATTCGGTCCTATTTTGCTCTAGCCACTACCATCAGATCCACCACCAACACCATCATTACCAGCTGCCAACCCCCGCCCAATTCCACGGCTTCTTCCACCAGCCTTCCTCATTTTTGGTAGAAATGTAGACAAAATCCAACAAACTATATAGTAATGTAAAACAAGGTACAAGTTGTCTATAGGACAGGGGAGATTTTGAATTTATGCTCACACTAGTGGACACTGGACACTTTTGGATTGTGTGAGGCCCACTGAATATCTGAGCGCTATGTCACAGGCTCGATGGCACAGCTGTGACCAAAGTGACTAGAGTATAAGTGAGATTTTGAATTTCTGCAGACACTTGTGGACACTGGACACTTTTGGATTGTGTGAGGCCCACTGAATATCTGAGCGCTATGTCACAGGCTCGATGCCACAGCTGTGACCAAAGTGACTAGAGGATAAGTGAGATTTTGAATTTCTGCAGACACTTGTGGACACTGGACACTTTTGGATTGTGTGAGGCCCACTGAATATCTGAGCGCTATGTCACAGGCTCGATGGCACAGCTGTGACCAAAGTGACTAGAGGATAAGTGAGATTTTGAATTTCTGCTCACACTAGTGGACACTGGACACTTTTGGATTGTGTGAGGCCCACTGAATATCTGAGCGCTATGTCACAGGCTCGATGGCACAGCTGTGACCAAAGTGACTAGAGGATAAGTGAGATTTTGAATTTCTGCAGACACTTGTGGACACTGGACACTTTTGGATTGTGTGAGGCCCACTGAATATCTGAGCGCTATGTCACAGGCTCGATGGCACAGCTGTGACCAAAGTGACTAGAGGATAAGTGAGATTTTGAATTTCTGCAGACACTGGACACTTTTGGATTGTGTGAGGCCCACTGAATATCTGAGCGCTATGTCACAGGCTCGATGGCACAGCTGTGACCAAAGTGACTAGAGGATAAGGGAGATTTCGAATTTCTGCAGACACTTGTGGACACTGGACACTTTTGGATTGTGTGAGGCCCACTGAATATCACAGCGCTATGTCACAGGCAGAAATTGGCTAGTGTATCACAAACTACAAGGTGTATGTAGAATTGGGCAGAGTAGGAATCTCCCTAGAGTGCAGGTCTGTTAGAACGGAACATATCCTCGACTTATTCTCACAGAGTGACACAGATAGCTTCACTGTGGCTGTGATAACAGCCGTTACACGGTACTGTGTGAGGAGCGTACACCGCTGTATGGTGTGAAAACATGCATGCTCAGTACCTCAGCAGGACAAAAAAAAAAATTGGGATTGCTTTTAAAAAAGCAGTTTCCAGCTCAGTACCTCAGCAGGACAAAAAAAAAAAATTGGGATTGCTTTTAAAAAAGCAGTTTGCAGAGCAGTGGGTAAACAGCAATGCAGCTGTCAGGAAGCCTTAGAAGGCAGCCCAACAACCAACACCACTGATACACCACAATATAGCCTCCCCTTGCACTGCACACACAGTGACTGGTGTGTTGTACAGGCACAATCGCTAGCAGCAGAAGCAGTTTTTTTTTCTTCTTCCCTGCCTAACACTCTCCCTACAGAATCAGCAGCAACCTCTCCCTATGCTAAGATCGGCAGAAGTAAGATGGCGGTCGGCGTGCACGCCCTTTTATACCCCCTGTGACGCCCACCAAAGCAAGCCAATCCCTTGCATGCCCTTCTGAAAGATGGTGGTGACCCGTGCCTATGTCATCACGTTGCCCACAGTGTCCGTGGATCCTGATTGGCTGAAAAAGAGCGCAAAACAAACTTTTGAAACGCGACTTTGGCGCGTAAGTCGCCGACCTCGTGGCCGACCTCATCCTAGGGTCGGGTTTCGTTTCAGGAAACCCGACTTTGCCAAAAGTCGGCGACTTTTGAAATTTTTCGACCCGTTTCGCTCAACTCTAGCTGCTCCTTTTTTAAAACTACTAAAATGCTAACAGAATAAAATAACATTTTACAAACGTGCTGATGTAAAGCCGACATGAGGGAAATGTTATTTATTAATGTTTTGCTATGGTAAAGGGAAAATCATTCAAAGTTTGAAAATAGCTATTTTTTACAGTTTTGTCCAATTTCTGATTTTTTTTATAAGTAAACACAAAACATATCAACCTAAATTTACCATTATCATAAAGTATAATGTGCCACGAAAAAAAAATCCAAAATCACTGGGAATTGTTGAAATATTCAAGAGTTATTTCCACATAAAGTGACACTGGTCAGATTTAAAAAAAATGTAGCCCATCACTAAGGTGTTAAATACTTTGTTGTCTCTATATGCAAATTTAAATAGAACAGTGTAAAACTTAAGAAAAATACACTGACAAAACCTGAATGAATCCCAATAGCACTGTAAGGTCTGCAGAACAATACTGCTAAAACATTACTGTCACTCAAGGAGGAGAGGCCATGCCTTAGTAAGAAGGAAGTGAGGAGGCTGTGATTCTGTGTTCTCCTGAAGACACATGATGAGACCAAATTCCCCATCACACATAGCGATCTCGCTAGCGAGATCGCTGCTGAGTCACAAGTTTTGTGACGCAACAGCGATCTCACCAGCGAGATCGCTGTGTGTGACACTTACCAGCGACCGGCCCCCTGCCGGTTATCGCTGATCATCCTGGAATGGCCAGGACATTTTTTTGATCGCTGGTCTCCCGCTGGCCAGCACGCACCGCTGCGTGTGACAGGCAGGAGACCAGCGATCAGCGAGCTGACGCTGGTAACTAAGGTAAACAGAGGGTTTCTAAGTGGTGCGCAGCGCTTAGAAACCCGATATGTACCTTAGTTACCAGCGCGCTGATGCAGGGAGCTGGTAACCAAGGTACACATTGGGTTTTTAAGTGCCGCGTGCCGCTTAGAAACCCGATGTGTACCTTAGTTACCAGCTCCCTGCACCAGCACACTGGTAACTAAGGTACATAGTGGGTAACTTAGCGACGTGCATCGCTTGTTACCCGCGTGTCGCTGGTGCTGATCGCTGGTGAAGCTGCCTGTTTGGCAGCTCACCAGCGATCATGTAGCGACACAACAGCGATCCTGACAAGGTCATATCGGTGTCGGGATTGCTGGTGCGCCGCTATGTGTGACGGGGCCTTTACCCAGTCTTTGTTGCACAAAAATGATAAAAATAATGGCAGATGTGTCATGCTCTCAAACCCCTCACTACACACAGATTTCCCTCAAAAGACAGATAGCTAATAGTGATGAGCGAGGATACTCGTTGCTCGGGTGTTCTCCAAGTATTTTGGCGTGCTCGGAGATTTAGTTTTCGTCGTCTCATCTGCATGATTTGCGACTGTTAGACAGCCTGAATACATGTGTGGAATGCCTGTTTGTTAGGGAATTCCCACATATATTCAGCCTGTCTACAAGTCGCAAATCATGCAGATGAGACGACGAAAACTAAATCTCCGAGCACACCAAAATACTCGGAGGACACCCGAGTATGCTTGGGAAAACCTGAGCAATGAGTATACTCGCTCATCACTAATAGCTAAATAAAAAATATATAACTCTACTTCAAATACTTATTTTTTGTAGTCATATAAAATGGATGCCCTATCGATAATGCCACTGTCATTTAATCTTATTTTCTTTTTCTAATGCATCATCTTATTGAAGCATTAGAAGCAGTTGGAGGGCACATAGTTTTTCACAACAATGGATTTTGTTTATTTTTATACAACACATACTCTATGTACTTTATTTGCCCCAATAAGTGATAAATAGTTAAGCTTACCTAGTTCCAGAAGAAAATGAATTTGTATTGAAGACATTTGACATGCAGAGAAGCACTAACAGCGTACTCTACCAGTGAATGTGTTTGCTCTTTGATTGTCAAGCCCAAGGCTCAGTAGGGTGTAAACTTTCAACCAGCATGCATTAGTATAAGCAAGAAAATAGGGTGCTCAGCTATTGATTATCTAAGCTACTAGATCTTAATGTGTTCACTAATCTTTGGGGATCTTTCTACATTAGATGAGCTATTTATGGACTATAATGAGATGGACAGATACAGTTAATGAGATTTTTTTGTAAATCTAACTAAACACTGTACATTTTCAAAGTGTTTTCCTGTTATATATAGATAAGTATGCATATTAGTCCAGAATCTTTGATTCTGCAAGGTAACACTTCATATTACATGACTAGACACTGACAAGGGAATGACATTATGTTAGGATTGGTGGAATGCACCATATAAGAAATAATAATAAGGTCCGTTCACAACCCGGGTCCACCGTGTGGTGATGGAGAAACCGTAGTTAGCACAATGGCGGAGCAAGGGTGCGAGAAAACACTTAAACGACGCTGAATTAAATGTCACTCAGTGTGCGCAGAGTACCAAGTTCTGTTACACCACAGAGTGGTACTGTTAAGCAGCGCACAAAGGACTATACCCTGTTAGGCTGCACAGGCATATAGAAAAATACTAATTGGGTTCCCTTTAACTTAACCCCCCAGTGAAGTCTAAGCTGGTGGTTGACCATGCTCTGACACGTGGTTGTGCTTTAGTACGCGTGCCTGAGGACGCCTGGTGGAGATGCTAAGTTCAAGCGGGAGTTCCCACCCTACACTGCCTGTCTAGACTTGCACTCGCAGTGCACTTAGCGGCACACAGGGTGGTAAAATAGCCACCAACACACCAAACACACATGATACTAACACACAGGAGTACACTCCAGAGGACCTTTTTGTACATACAGTTCAAGTCCAGACAGATAGGACCTTGCCTGTGAACCAATCAAAAGCTGCCACATAACCAGAGCAGGTGATATACGAGCACCAATGAGAAGGCGCCACATCTTGAACATGCTCAGTAGGATGAAATCTGGACTTGGGCTCCAGAGTACAGCGCTGCTCATGTATACCACTAGTCACCATAGGCTTAGCTGGAGGGCAGAATCAGCTACACATGCAGCATGATCCTGAGCAAGGCTGAAGCCTAAGTCTGTGCTGAGCTGTCATCCCAGTGGCTGAGTCTGAATGGGAGACCACAGCACCAGACAAGGCCTGGGATCTATCCCATGCAGTGGAAAAATCCTGGCGCCTAGCACATTCAGAGTCAAGACGTGTGAGAAGGCTATAATGCTTAAAAACACTCTTTAGTGATATTAATAATTGAAATAAAATTAAAATAAGGTGTCTCAAGATATAAGAGGATGCAGCCTTTATACACACAATCAAGGCTTAATCAGTGATCAGTGGGTCACAGCACATAATTAATATGATAACTTAAGGAAAAGTAGCACTAACATAAAACATAAATGTTGTTCTTAATAATTACAGGTATATGGGTAACATGAAAATAGTCACTGTGTGACATGCTTCCCAAAGGAGATAGGCAAAATGTGCGTCAGGGTGGGGAAAGCAGGCTGCATCTCATCTTATGTGCCTTCATTTGAGTAAAGTTTTTTACCATGTATATGTTCATTTAATTGACTTGTATGCACCTTATCATTTATGGCTTAACAAGCTTGATCCATACTCAGCACAGAGATATTCTATATCTCAATGTTAAAATTAACCTACCCTTAAAATGATAGACTGTTCATGTCTTTGTCAGTGGGCAAACTTACAAAATTAGCAAGGGATCAAATACTTATTTCCCCTACACATATATACAGTGTGTCCGTAAAGTCATGGTGCACTTTTGACCAGTCACAGGAAAGTATACACGATCACCGGATCTGGCGCCCTTAGGCTACTTTCAAACTTGCATTTTTGCAGTGCAAATGCGGATAAAAAATGCATCATGCATTTTTATGTCTTTTCTTGTTTTTTTTGCGCATGGTTTTTACAAAAAAAGCATGCATATTTTTGCGCTGACGTGCGGATGACCATGCGCACGTCAGTGCTTCCATAGACTATAATGTGTTTTTGGGTTAATTTCGTGCGCATTCCGTGCGCATGTTTTTTTCTAGACAGGTCGGATGCACAAAAAATGCAACAGGATGCATTTTGTGCGCCCGGGCGCACACTACACAAAAACGAATGCGCATACAAACGCGTACAAACGCATGACTATGAGCACTAGGGTGACCGGATCTCATATGGGGGGGAAAAAATGTCAGAATCTTGTTCGTCTGGATCCCACAAAATGATTCCCCTTTCCAGATATTGAGAAAGCCAAAATTTGAGCTCGATCAAACGACGTTAACCCATGCCGCTCGTCGCTCAAAGTTTGAAAAAATCCAAATTGAGGTATTTTAAGATTTAGGTATTTTGCATAGTCTGTTAGACTATAAAGAATGTGACAACAACATTGCAGAAACAGTCCTGACCAAATTTTCGAACCATTTGTGGTATTTGAATGCAGAGTTGGTGGGATTATCGTTTTTTGATCCCACCATTACAGACAATGAAAAGTTGTTAATGGCTAATAAATTGCTCAGTAGCACAGATGAACCATCAGAGCACGCTAACCTACATGAGTTGATAATTTTACATAGTTATCTAATCTATTCTAGAGCTTTTGTTAAAGTAGTTTTTGAAACGTCAGAATATAATGCTCGGCATTTGCTTACAACTTGCAGGACATATTGCTTTTGTTCTTCATCTTTTGTCAGAAGGTCGTTAAAGTCGGTTACTTCCTACCTCTTTTAATTTTTCTTTCCTAACTTTTGGATTTACAACCCTAGCGTGCTCTGATGGTTCATCTGTGCTACTGAGCAATTTATTAGCCATTAACAACTTTTCATTGTCTGTAATGGTGGGATCAAAAAACGATAATCCCACCAACTCTGCATTCAAATACCACAAATGGTTCGAAAATTTGGTCAGGGCTATTTCTGCAATGTTGTTGTCACATTCTTTATAGTCTAACAGACTATGCAAAATACCTAAATCTTAAAATACCTCAATTTGGATTTTTTCAAACTTTGAGCGACGAGCGGCACGGGTTAACGTCGTTTGATCGAGCTCAAAATTTGGCTATCTCAATATCTGGAAAGGGGAATCGTTTTGTGGGGTCCAGATGGACAAAATTCCGACATCGATTTTTTGCGGTCACCCTAATGAGCACCCATGTTAGGCTACTTTCACACTTGCTTTGTTTTGCAGCGCGTTTTTCCCGCAAAAAAACGCATGGAAAAAAATGCATACAAACGCATACAAATGCTGCGTTTTTTTCAAGCATTTTTATGAGCATGCATGAAAAAAACGCAGCGTTTTTATGCGTTTGTATGCGTTTTTAGTGCGTTTTTACCGCGTTTGCGTTTTTTTCCAACATTAGTTGGCCCCTCACACTAACCCAAACAATGACTTTACTAACCCTAACCCTTAACCAAACCATACCCTAACCCTAACCCTTAACCAAACCATACCCTAACCCTAACCCTAACCCTGACCCTAACCCTTAACCAAACCATACTAACCCTAACCCTAACCCTTAACCAAACCCTACTAACCCTAACCCAAACCCTAACCCTAAACCCTAACTAACCCTTAACCAAACCATACTAACCCAAACCCTAACCCTAACCCTAAACCCCCTTAACTAACCCTAACTCTAACCCAAACCCCTAATTTCCATTGTCTAACCAATGGTCAACAAAAAAACGCATGCGCAAAAAACCGCATACATGAGCATGCCAATGCACACATATGCGCACCCATAGACTTATAATGGGTGTCTTGCTGTAAAAAAACGCATTGCGCGCATGCGTTTTTTTGAGGCAAGTCGAACACCCAAAAAATGCAACACGATGCATTTTGTGCGCCAGAGCGCACACCACAAAAAAACGCATGCGCGTAAAAACGCATACAAACGCATGTGTATGCGCACATAAGCGCATCCCATGCAAAATATAGGAAAAAAAAGCTCATGCGTTTTTTAGCGCTAAAATACAGTGCAAAAAAACGCAAGTGTGAAACCAGCCTTAGGTATGGGAAAAAATGCATGCGCATGTGTGGCGCCCCTGAGGCGCAGTCGCCACAGAGGTACTGCACCTTCTCCTAAGGTGTAGTGCCCCACCATCCGGGTAAGGTGGGAACTCCTTTCCACACTCCAACACTCGCACCCCACACAACAGAGTAGTTCTGCACAACCACATTGCGGCTCGTTGCTCAGAGGGTAGCAGAGCACCTTTGGTGGTTCCCTGCTTGGAACATTGGACGTGCTGGGAGGTGGGTGGAGTTAAGATACATAAAAGAGTGGGACAGTGTAGGATGAGGGGTTCAGTCTGACAGAAGGTCAGTTGGGTAGGAAGTCACTCAGACAGGAGTGAGGATCCCTGGAAGAAGGGATGGAGGAAGGAGTGCTGCAGCTGCCTCAGTGATCTGAGCCAGCTGGTATAGGAAAGGAAAAGAAGGAGAAAGATGTAGAACTGAAACCTAAGCTTCCATAAGAAAGAAAGACAAGTACGGAATGAAGGAGTAGAGAGAACAGATAGGACGTGGGTTAGAAGAGGAACCCTGCCTATAGGTTCTCAGCGCAAGGCCGGGGCCCGGTCCCCGAGGTTGTATGGACACTTATGGTTCTGCAGCAGACACCGGTGGAGTAGGTGGCTGTAAATGCACTACTCCCATCTAAGACTTGGGGCACAACAGCAATTGGATAGAGAGCCTGTCTTCTTGTTGGTTCAATCTGTTCAAAAACCAGGAACCTCAATTGCGTCACATTGTAGCCCATTTTTTGGAAATGGAAGGGAATGGGTAGCTGGACCTTGTTGCATCTGATGTTTGATTTGTGCTGTGAGATCCTATCCCTAACCGGCTGTGTTGTCTCTCCAACGTAAACAAGACCACAAGGGCATTTGATGGCGTAGATGACAAATGAAGAATCACAGGTGAAGAAAACTTTTATGGTGATTCCCTGGCCTGTGTGTGGATGGAAAATGAGGTGGCCCTTCTGTATGTTGTTACACTGTGGGCAATTCAGGCATGGAAAGGTACCCCTTTTCTGAGTTTGGAGAAAGGTTTTTCTAGGGACCCATAGTTTAGAACCCTCAGCCGCTCTCACTAGTCTATCTTATAAGTTGTTGGGATGTCGGAAGAAGGGGAGGAAAGGTTTTTTAAATGTGATAATATGAGAGTAGCTGTTACGGAAAATCGACCAATGTTTACAGATAGCTTTGTGAATCATATAGGATTAAGGGTGGTAGGTATGGACAAACATTATTCTCTTATCATTTTATTTCTTTCTTTCAAATCAGGTTGTCTGTTTTTTATTATTGAGAGGAGCTTTAGGGGGTAGTACCTGTCCAAAAAAATTTTTCCATCTCAGTCTAGTCTGTATGGTGTGGTCTTGTGATACTAATCTCTGTACTCTCTAAAATTGTAATTTCAGAATGGATTTTTTTGTGGCAATGGGGTGGAAGCTAGAGTAGTGAAATTGTTGGACTGACCTTGTTGTAGTAGTGATATTGCAATCACTAGTGGCAGTGCTGGGTAGATAGCATAGTCTGGAATAGCCAAGGAGTCGATACACAGGAACAGCAATGTAGTTTGAAGGAATAAGCAGGAATCGTAGTCAAGGAAGCAAGGGGTTGTTTTCCAGGATCAGCATTGTCGTTTGAAGGAATAAGCAGAAATCGTAGTCAAGGAAGCCAGAGGTCATTTGACAGGAGCAGCAGAGTCGTTTGAAGGAATAGCAATTGGAAGGAAGCTTGACTAAAGGCAGTTAGCTCAATAATCACAATATACAAATAGGACGCTGTCCCGGATGGTGACAGACGCCCGTGATGTAAGATACCAGTGCCTGCTTGTGTTCAGTCCAAGCGCCACATTCAGAATCAAGCTGGCAAGGTGCACAGATGCTGCAGGACCTTGCGTGACATCAAGGTCATGTGATGCAATCACATGACTGGCTAAGGAAGGCACAGGGGGCCAAAAAAGCTGTCCTACTCGTTGCGGAATGTACTGATTCCTACCTCAGCATCCTATTTGTATCTCCTGCAGCACTTCACCATCTGGAGAGTTTAACTGTGAATGGAGGTATTGAGCTTTTTTCATATAAAGCAGGATCACCCAGCTTTTCTCACAGGACCTTCCTTAAAAGGCAACAACCTTTCCTTTTAGCTCTGAAAAGAGGACCATCCAGCTTTCAGTATAGGACCTTCCTTTAAAGGCTACCACTTATCCATTCAGTCTCAGAACTCATATTAAGGTTACCCTTTATTGGCAGGATCACTCAGCTTTTCCTACAGACCTTTCTTAAAAGGTAACCACATTTCTTTTTAGCTCTGAAAAGAGGATCATCCCGCTTTCCCTATAGGACCTTCCTCTAAAGGCTACTACTCATCTACTCAGTTTCAGAACTCGTACCAAGGTAACCCTTTTGGGTCGCCTGCCAGGGCCGTGGGGCACTCGGAGTCGGGCCCGTTGATTTCAATGGGAAGTGTCACGACAGCGGTGACCCGGTCCGTGGCCCTGGGCGTCCATGTAAAAGAAATAGTGTGACTTATGATTAAAGTTTATAAGTGGATGATTCGTGACGCCACCTGTGGTGTTCAGCAATGAAGATGTTAAGCTGACGCTGCAGACAGATCATCTGGGATAGATGGTGTGGTGCAGCAATGATGTTGTGGCCCTCCACAGGTAGGGCTGTAGTCCCAGGGCAGTGTAGATGGAGAGGTAGTGTGAAGAGGAGAACGTTGTAGTGTTAAGCACAGAGATGTAGCAGTGCTGAGTGGGTTGGCACAGGAATAAGTGGAGGACACGAGGGCATGTAGTTTCAAAGCTTTACTCACAGTCTGTTGAGCATACAGGTGCCCGCATCTGTGCCGTGTCCTCAAGGTCAGGGGCTCAGCCAACCTCCAGGCAAGATGAAGTACTCCGTTCCAACACTCCGCCAACATATATGCCTTTTCTGAATGTCTCCTTTCTAGTGCTTGTAATGAAGTACTTGTGATTGTGTGTTAAACCCAAGTTCCTCCTTTAAGATGTTCCTTTGAACTCTACTTGTATGGCAGAGGGCTGTAGCCTGCTTCGGAGACTCCTTGCTACCAAGTCCCAGCTCACTTACGTTGCAGTTGTGCCTCCAAGTCTTGTGTGGGAATAAAATGGTGACAACTTCTATTCCTCCGGTGTCTGCTGCAGGACCATTAGTATCCATACAACCTTGGGGACCGGACCCCGGCCATGCGCTTAGAACTTGAGGAAGGGCCCTGCTCTGACCCTAGTCCTTAGTTCTCTTCTTCTCCTCCCGTTCCATTCAAATCTTTCTTCCTTATGGAGAATCAGGCTTTCTATCTCTCTTTCCAGTGCCAGCAGCTCCAGGTCACAGGAGACTGCTGCAGCACCTCCCTCCATCCCTCCCACTCAGGGGATCTTCTCTCACCGATTGACCTAGTCCTAATAACTCCCGCTCTCTTGTGCAGACTAAGCTCCACCCACCTACCAGCACTCTTCGTGTTCCAAGCAGGGAGCCACCAAAAGTGCTTTGCTACACTACTATGTTGTGTGGGATGCAGGTGTTGGAGTGTGGTCACGTGTCTCCACCTTACCTGGATGGAGGTGCAGTACCTCTGTGGCGACTGAACCCTCAGGGGCGCCACATACCCCCCGTTAAACACAGCACGTCCACGGGCTGCAAGTGAAACAAAGATGAAACAAATAAGGAACATACAAATTTTTAAAATGCTTAATAAACAGTTCTTAAACTAAACTTCCCAATATGGGAGGCATTGACTCTTGAACGTTGCAGAACAATTTAACACACTATCTATAACTTAGCATATTACTTAATTTAAAGTGCTATTGAAAGTGACAATTACTAAGAAGTTCACTACCAGTTCAAGGATTATCATTTTTCACTTCAATACCTTTTTCTTGTGTCATTCTCATTTTCACATTCTACTGTCTCTGCTAGACCATGGGTGACAACCGCTGACTCCTGGTTCGTCACCGGAATTCAAACCTTTATTCAAAATTTTTATTCAGAGCTTCACATATTTATTAGAACATCACTATGAGGCTAAACTCTTTAGAAAACATTCACTCCTAATCAGATACCTAAACATTGCTACCAGTTAAATTCTGTAGAAAATCTGTTTTATTGCTATCAATATTTTTTTTTTTATTAAAGACTATCACTGTAGCCTATTCTTATAAAAGAAATGCTTTCACTATAAAATATTAAACATTATTTATCAAGACATTAAGTGCAATCATAATTGAGTGGTATAAATGCTGGTCCAGCCAGGGTTTCTTGCAGTGTCTTTAGGATTGGAGCAGTGCTCCAGGGTTGAGGTAGTTCTTATCTAAAGAAGACTTTTGTAAAACCAAGAGACGGCACCTTAAAAGACGCAACTATTTACAACAAAGTTTTTGGATCAGTCATTGTCCATGATCTCTCAGTTCAATAAAAAAACTGGTGCCAACTAGGGAAAACACAAACAAATGAGGGCACAGTGGTGCCCATACCCTCCTGGGTAACAGTTTAGATTGTTCGATTATTTGGAAACATGTTCTTTATTGGTGGTCCCCTCCTTGGGTAGTGGAAGCTGGTTTCATTTGCTTCTAGGGAAGACTGTCTGTTTTTCCACCTCCTGGTGGGTTTACAAATTGCAGGTATTCCTTCTTCCAAGAAGTTAGGTTGGTATCTGCCTGTGTAGATGAGGTGGCAGCTGGTTGAACTGCTGCCTGCGGGGTAGCAACTTGTACCAGGGGATGTTGTACCTCAGCTTCAGGTGGTATCTCCGCTGCCTTGGTCTTTGGTCTGACAGCTGGTGAAACCTTTCCCTGTGGCCGCTGGTAGGGTGAAATGCGGGGATCATGAATCTCTGGAAGGGGGAACCCATGATGCACAGTAACACCGATCAGCTGCTCAGACTCCTCTGCTGAGATCAGAAGATGTCGAATGGGACACGCCTGCTCTAGCCTTGCTCTTTTTAGCAGAGCCTTCTTCCACTTCCCCATTGCAGTCAGCTTAGTGCCTTGGAATTGAGAACATAGTAACATAGTTATTAAGGTTGAAGGGAGACTTTAAGTCCATCTAGTTCAACCCATATGCTATCCTAACTTGCCCTAACATGTTGATCCAGAGGAAGGCAAAAAAAAAACCCATGTGCCAAACAGTAAGCTTCACATTGGGGAAAAAAAATCCTTCCCGACTCCACATACGGCAATCAGACTAGCTCCCTGGATCAACGCAATATTAAGGAAACTAGTGTATATACCCTGTAATATTATACTTTTCAAGAAAGGCATCCAGTCCCTTCTTAAATTTTATTAGGGAATCACTCATTACAACATCATATGACAGAGAGTTCCATAGTCCCACTGCTCTTACAGTAAAGAATCCGCATCTGTGAGTATGCTTAAACCTTCTTTCCTCCAGACGTAGAGGATGCCCCCTTGTCCCCGTCACAGGTCTACGAGTAAAAAGATCATTTGAAAGGTTTTGGTATTGTCCCTGCATATATTTATACATTGTAATAAGATCACCCTTAAGCCTTTGATTCTCCAAACTAAATAATCCCAAGTGTAATAACCTGTCTTGGTATTGCAGACCCCCTAGTTCCCTAATAACCTTGGTCGCTCTTCTCTGCACCCGCTCCAGTTCAGCTATGTCTTTCTTATACACCGGAGACCAGAACTGTACACAGTATTCTAAGTGTGGTCGCACTAGTGACTTATATAGAGGTAAAATTATGTTCTCCTCATGAGCATCTATGCCTCTTTTAATGCATCCCATTATTTTATTTGCCTTTGCAGCAGCTGCCTGACACTGGCCACTAAATGTGAGTTTGTCATCCACCCATACACCCAGGTCTTTTTCAGTGACTGTTTTGCCCAGTGTTTTACAATTAAGCACATAATTATACATCTTGTTCGTTCTGCCCAAGTGCATGACCTTACATTTATCCCCATTAAAGCTCATTTGCCAATTATCAGCCCAAGCTTCTAGTTTACATAAATCCTCCTGTAATATAAAATTGTCCTCCTCTGTATTGATTACCCTGCAGAGTTTAGTGTCATCTGCAAATATTGAAATTCTACTCTCTATGCCCCCTACAAGGTCATTAATAAATATGTTAAAAAGAAGCGGGCCCAAAACTGACCCCTGTGGTACCACACTGCTAATCGTGACCCAGTCCGAGTGTGCTCCATTAATAACCACCCTTTGTTTCCTATCCCTGAGCCAGCTCTTAACCCACCTACACATATTTTCCCCTATCCCCATTGTTCTCATTTTATGTATCAACTTTTTGTGTGGCACCGTATCAAAAGCTTTTGAAAAGTTCATGTACACCACGTCCACTGCATTCCCTTGGTCCAGTCCGGAACTTACCTCTTCATAAAAGCTTATCAGATTAGTCTGACAGGAACGGTCCCTTGTAAACCCATGTTGATATTGGGTCATAAGTAGAGTTGAGCGACTTTTGTTTTTTTAGGGTCGCGTTTCGTTTCGTGAAACCCGACTTTTCCAAAAGTCGGGTCGAGCAAGATCGTCCGATTATAGGGAAAAGTCGGGGTCGTCCCCAAAACACGAAACCCAATGTAAGTCAATGGGGAATAAAAGTCGGCAGTGAGAGGAGGACAGGAAACACACCAACAGTGCCCATTTGAATGCCAAAAGCATCAATTCTTCTTACTTAAGCTTGTGAACCTTAATTAACTTCATAATACAAGTTACGCACTGAAAAATGGGGGTTATTTGGCTACAGACTGTGGGGGGGGGGAGGGCTGGCTCCAGGTTTTCATGTGACCTGGGCGAAAGAGCGCCCCTTTAACACATACCACAACTCATCATGCTCCGATACGGCAGAGAAATAGCGGTATAGTACAATGAAAAATACCTCACTTTTTACATCTCATGACGAGGCCCATCTATTTCTCCATACAGAATCATTGGCCCCATATAATGTTTGAAACAGTATATGATGAGCTCTACATAATGCTACAGTATATGTTGGTCCCCATGGATGAAGCTCCACTGTCTTATGGGCCCAAATAATGCTCCAAACATAATGGGCCCCATTTCTAATGCTCTAGTGTATAATGGGCCCTGTAAATGCTGCTCCAGTGTCTGATGTCCACCTTTGGAATGTTCCAGTGTATGGTGGGCCCCATCTATCATTCTCCAGAGTATAGTGCTCCCCAAAAATTGCTGTCCCAACATTGAAAACAATCAAATAAGTCTCCTCGCTAGGGAATCCCTGTACTTGTCTGGACTCCTCGTCGTCCCCATCTTCCATCTCACTGCACAGTATTTCAACTTTGCAAGTGCTGTGATCCTGGGCAAGCAGGGGGGGCCCACTCGTTGGTGACGGCACTGGCACAGGGCCCCTGATAGTACGGTGGTGTGTCTGATGGCGGGTGGGCCGAACCTGCACTTTCATCTGCAGCTTCCTCTTTGTCACCGTGTAAGATGGAACTGTATATGGGAAGGGTAACCTGAGTTTCATCAGGGTCAGATTCAGGTCGTGTAGCGTGCGAGGGGAATGTAGTGGTCTGGGTCAATGTACCAGCAGATTCATCGAGCAGTGGCTGGGCATCAGTACACTTGTGTCGCCCCCAGGAGTACGGTCGCCACAGTGGCATTACCTTCTTCCTAGGGAGTGTGATGTCATGCTTGGGAGCAACGAAGGATCTCTCTAGCAGGTTAACTGATTGGGCGGCGTTATTCCCACGAGTCATGACCCTCCAAACAGCGTTCATGAAGGCAAAGTGTTTGTTTTACGTGGGCAGTATGGTTGCAAAGCTGAACCTTAAAGGAATGTCCAGAAGGGCACCACCAGGAGTGGAGCCTACGGTTAAATTCGACTCCACCTGGGAAACCTCAACCATGCCAGCTACAGAACAGATGCACACATTGCAAGCTTAATTCCGTTAACAAAAGAGGCTCCGTCATGCCCCGCGGTCCGAGTCCGGCTTACTAGAGGGACACGTGAGGCTCTGGCACATGAGATTGGCCAATAACTGGTGTGTCATGCCCTTACATGTCCGTGGCTGCATGTGCGCTACACTGAAAAGGCCAGCGTTTGTCGCTTACAGGTGCAGATAACCCGCTGAACAACGTTAGTGATGGGGATCACTGATTACAATTATTACCCGCGAACAATGATCTCCCAGTAAGTGCAGGTCAACCGCAGTTCCGGAATTAGGCCTAACCGTCATTCCTGAAAAAATGAAAAACTTACGTGTGCAAACCACACCCACGCCCAGTATGGATTACACGTGATTGCACAAAGGTTAGAAAGGGTACCGTATCCCCGGATAACATGTATGGATAGCGTACACATTTAAAATATATGTCTCAGGAGGCAGGCTCAGACGTTGTTAGGCCCAGTATGGATTGCACGTGATTGCACAAAGGTTAGAAAGGGTACCGTTTCCCCGGATAACATGTATGGATAGCGTACACATTCAAAATATATGTCTATACATCAGGAGGCAGGCTCAGACGGTGTCAGGCACAGTATGGATTTGACGGCCCAGATTACACAGTGGAGGAGCAGGGAGAGGTAAAGAATGCAAATGCTGGGGCCCTGCCCAAGCAAGGGGGGCCCACTCGTGGGCGTCGGTACTGGCACTGGGCCCCTCATAGTACAGAGGTGTGTCTGACGGCGGGTGTGCACCACCACCGTCAGAGACACTTGATTGCACTATGAGGGACCCTGTGCCAGTGCCCGCGCCCAAGAGTCGGCCTACCCACCTGTCCAGGGCAACGGCACTCGCACGGTGTCATGCGCTAGGTGGTGACCCCGGCCATGGGGGGGGAGGCAGCACAGTTAGGGTGTTTTAGAAAGTGGCATATGTTGATGTTGGACATTCAGCTGATGCAAAAGGCGAAATAGGTGAAGTACCAGGAAGAGGTGGACCAAAGCAAGCCATTTTTCTGTCACCCTATGTGTCATCAGGGGAAGGTGGGACAAAATCCTTGGAAACCCATGCGTGGTTCATTTTAATGAAGGTTAGATCATCCACATTTTGGGTTGACAGACGGGTCCTTTTTTCTGTCAGGATTGATCCAGCTGCACTGAACACATTTTCCGATAGCACACTTGCAGCTGGGCAAGCGAGCTCCTGTAAGGCATATTGGGCAAATTCAGGCCAGGTGTCCAGTTTAGCGGCCCAATAGTCAAAGGGGAATGACCTGTGTGGGAGAACATCGATATGGGAGGAAAAGTAGTTTGTAACCATAGTTGACAACTGCTGTCTCCTGTCACTTTCCATCGATGCAGTATTACCAGTTGTGTGAGCGGTATTTGAAAAATCAGTCCACAACATTGTCATGAAACCCCTGACTCCAACGCCACTTCTGCTGTGTGCACCACGAACACCTCTGCCAAGCTGCCCCCGGCCCGTACGGCTCGTGTGAGAACCATCACCGCTGCTGTGTGCTGGGAATGCCTCAAGCAACCGATTTACCAGAGTTGCTTGTTTATTAGCCAATATTAGGTCAAGGTTCTCCTGTGGCATGATGTTTTGTAATTTTCCTTTATAGCGTGGATCCAGGATGCTGGCCAACCAGTAGTCGTCATCGTTCATCATTTTGGCAATGCGGGGGTCCCTTTTTAGGATCCTCAAGGCATAATCTGACATGTGGGCCAATGTTCCCGGTGTCAATGATGCACTGCGAGTGCTGGGTGGAGGAGCACTTTCTGGCAAATCCACATCCCTCCAGTCATGCACAAACCCTGTACCAGACCTTGCCACGCCAACATTTTCACTTGCCCCACGAGATGCATCCTCCTCCCCTAAGTAATCATCCCCATCATCATCCTCCTCCTCCTCTTCTTCCTCCACCTCGTCCAGGAGAGGTCCCTGAGCAGACAATGGCTGAATGTCATCAAGGATTCCCTCCTCCTCTTCCTCCTCATCAACATTGGCTGCAGACGCCTGCTCCTTAAGGTGCGTCAAAGTTTGCATGAGCAGACGCATAAGTGGGATGCTCATGCTTAGGATGGCGTCATCTGCGCTTACCAGCCGTGTGCATTCCTCAAAACACTGAAGGACTTTACAAAGGTCTTTCAGCTTCGACCACTGCACACCGGTCAACTCCATGTCTGCTCTCAAAGTGCCTGGCCGTGTATCCTCCCACAAATGCATTATGGCCTGCCTCTGCTCACACAGCCGCTCCACCATGTGCAGGGTGGAGTTCCACCTTGTTGCAATGTCGATAATGAGGCGGTGGTTGGGAAGGTGGAGCAATCGCTTCAGCTTCTGCATACGAACGGAGTGTACAGGCGACCGGCGGATGTGCGCGCACAGTCTTCGCACCTTCTGGAGCAGGGCTGTTAACTCCGGATAATTTTTGAGGAAGCACTGCACCACCAGGTTCAAGGTGTGAGCCAAGCAAGGTATGTGGCTGAGTTTTGAAAGGGCTATGGCTGCCACAAAATTACGGCCGTTATCACTAACTACCTTGCCTGCCTCAAGATGTACACTGCCCAGCCATGACTCAGTTTGTCGCTTCAAGTACTCGGCCAGCACCTCGGCGGTGTGTCTGTCGCCCAAACACATCATCTGCAACACAGCCTGCTGACGCTTTCCACTAGCTGCTCGATAGGGGGACACATCGTGTGCAACAGTGGCAGCTGCAGATGGAGTGCTCGTACGACTGCGCTCTGTGGACGAGCTTTCGCTTCTGGAGGAGGAGGGTCGAACGCCTACAGCCAACTGTTTCCTATACCGTGGGCTAGGCAGCACTGTCCCACCACCGCTGTCCCCTGTGGACCCTGCATCCACCACATTAACCCAGTGCGCAGTGATGGACACGTAACGGCCCTGGCCATGCCGATTGGACCATGCATCAGTTGTGAGGTGCACCTTTCCGCTCACTGACTGCTTGAGTGCATGGACAATGCGGTCTTTCACATGATGGTGGAGGGCTGGGATGGCTTTGCGAGAGAAGAAGTGGCGACTGGGTAGGTCATAGCGTGGTACTGCATAGGCCATGAGTTCGCGGAAAGCTGTGCTTTCCACCAACCGAAAGGGCATCATCTCAAACGAGATTAGTTTGGCAATGTGGGCGTTCAAACCCAGTGTACGCGGATGAGAGACTGAGTACTTTCTTGACCTACTCATAGTGTCTGGGAGGGTGAGCTGGACTTGAGAGCTGCATATGGTGGAAGTAGCGGTGGACAGGGCGGACTGAGAGAGGGTTGATGATGGTGATGGAGTTGGTGTTCTTTCTGATGGCCTAGAATCAGTCTTTCGTTGATATAACAGTGGGATTCCCTGACTGCTGTGGTCTTGCAACGACACCTAAACATTTGCTGCTGTGCTAACCGGTGGGCTTACAGTGGGGGAAACAATGTAGCGTTGCTGACTACCTTTGTTGTGATCAGTTGCACATGTGGCACTTGAGGTTTGGTGTTGTGTCCACGCTTGCAAGTGCATGCTGGTTAAATGTCTAAGCATGCAACTGGTATTCAAATTTTTCAGATTTTTCCCTCGGCTAAAGGTCTTTGCGCACTTCTTACAGATAACCTTGGCCTGATCATGAGGATTTTGTTCAAAAAAGTGCCACACTGCACTCTTCCTACTTTGGCAGACATTTTGCGGCCTAGCATGCTGTGATCTTTTGACCCTCTGGACAAGCTGTCCAGCAACTCTTTTGATGTTTGGAACCTGTCTTTGGAGTGCTCCGGGCCTGCCAGATAACAGCTGTTGCGATGTCGATGTCTGCTGTGGATGCTCCTCATCTGAGCTATTGGAAGCAGCACCCTCTTCCCCCAATGGATGCCAATCTGGGTCAACAACTGGGTCATCCATCACCTCCTCTTCTATGTCATGTGCACCTTCCTCTGTGTCACCGTGTATGGTGGTATAGTGTGCGGGAAGGGGCACCTGAGTCTCATCAGGGTCAGAATCTGGCTCATGGAGTAATCAGTAGTATGGCCTGCGTCATCCTTCAATCTTGGTTGGGGTGAAGGACACAAGGAAAGGTGTGGTTCATGAACATGAGCCTCCAATGACGACTCAGTGCTTTTACTTTTTACAACTGAAGAAGAGGAGGCGATAGAGCTGGAGGCTGAGTCAGCAATGTAAGACAAAACTTTTTCCTGATGCTCTGCCTTTAAAAGCGGTTTGCCAACTCCTAGAAAACTAAACGTTCGAGGCCTTATGTAGCCAGATGATGACGCAGGGTCAGCACCTCCTGCATTTGGTCCTATTTTGCTCTTGCCACTACCATCAGATCCACCACCAACACCATCATTACCAGCTGCCAACCCCCGCCCAATTCCACGGCCTCTTCCACCAGCCTTCCTCATTTTTGGTAGAAATGTAGACAAAATCCAACAAACTATATAGTAATGTAAAACAAGGTACAAGGTGTCTATAGGACAGGGGAGATTTTGAATTTCTGCAGACACTTGTGGACACTGGACACTTTTGGATTGTGTGAGGCCCACTGATATCTGAGCGCTATGTGACAGGCTCGATGGCACAGCTGTGACCAAAGTGACTAGAGGATAAGGGAGATTTTGAATCTCTGCACACACTTTTGGACACTGGACACTTTTGGATTGTGTGAGGCCCACTGATATCTGAGCGCTATGTGACAGGCTCGATGGCACAGCTGTGACCAAAGTGACTAGAGGATAAGGGAGATTTTGAATCTCTGCACACACTTTTGGACACTGGATGGACACCTTTGGATTGTGTGAGGCCCACTGATATCTGAGCGCTATGTGACAGGCTCGATGGCACAGCTGTGACCAAAGTGACTAGAGGATAAGGGAGATTTTGAATCTCTGCACACACTTTTGGACACTGGACACTTTTGGATTGTTTGAGGCCCACTGATATCTGAGCGCTATGTGACAGGCTCGATGGCACAGCTGTGACCAAAGTGACTAGAGGATAAGGGAGATTTTGAATCTCTGCACACACTTTTGGACACTGGACACTTTTGGATTGTGTGAGGCCCACTGATATCTGAGCGCTATGTGACAGGCTCGATGGCACAGCTGTGACCAAAGTGACTAGAGGATAAGGGAGATTTTGAATCTCTGCACACACTTTTGGACACTGGATGGACACTTTTGGATTGTGTGAGGCCCACTGATATCTGAGCGCTATGTGACAGGCTCGATGGCACAGCTGTGAACAAAGTGACTAGAGGATAAGGGAGATTTTGAATCTCTGCACACACTTTTGGACACTGGACACTTTTGGATTGTGTGAGGCCCACTGATATCTGAGCGCTATGTGACAGGCTCGATGGCACAGCTGTGACCAAAGTGACTAGAGGATAAGGGAGATTTTGAATCTCTGCACACACTTTTGGACACTGGACACTTTTGGATTGTGTGAGGCCCACTGATATCTGAGCGCTATGTGACAGGCTCGATGGCACAGCTGTGACCAAAGTGACTAGAGGATAAGGGAGATTTTGAATCTCTGCACACACTTTTGGACACTGGATGGACACTTTTGGATTGTGTGAGGCCCACTGATATCTGAGCGCTATGTGACAGGCTCGATGGCACAGCTGTGACCAAAGTGACTAGAGGATAAGGGAGATTTTGAATCTCTGCACACACTTTTGGACACTGGACACTTTTGGATTGTGTGAGGCCCACTGATATCTGAGCGCTATGTGACAGGCTCAATGGCACAGCTGTGACCAAAGTGACTAGAGGATAAGGGAGATTTTGAATCTCTGCACACACTTTTGGACACTGGATGGACACTTTTGGATTGTGTGAGCCCCACTGATATCTGAGCGCTATGTGACAGGCTCGATGGCACAGCTGTGACCAAAGTGACTAGAGGATAAGGGAGATTTTGAATCTCTGCACACACTTTTGGACACTGGACACTTTTGGATTGTGTGAGGCCCAATGAATATCTGAGCGCTATGTGACAGGCTCGATGGCACAGCTGTGACAAAAGTGACTAGAGGATAAGGGAGATTGGATTGCTTTTAAAAAGCAGTTTGCGGAGCAGTGGGTAAACAGCAATGCAGGAATGTCAGGAAGCCTTAGAAGGCAGCCCAACAACCAACACCACTGATACACCACTATATAGCCTCCCCTTCCACTGCACACACAGTGACTGGTGTGTTGTGCAGGCCAAATTGCTAGCAGCAGAAGCAGTTTTTTTCTCTTCTCAGCAGGACAAAAAAAAAAATTGGGATTGCTTTTAAAAAAGCAGTTTGCGGAGCAGTGGGTAAACAGCAATGCAGGAATGTCAGGAAGCCTTAGAAGGCAGCCCAACAACCAACACCACTGATACACCACTATATAGCCTCCCCTTGCACTGCACACACAGTGACTGGTGTGTAGTGCAGGTCAAATCGCTAGCAGCAGAAGCAGTTTTTTTGTCTTCTTCCCTGCCTAACGCTCTCCCTACAGAATCAGCAGCAACCTCTCTCTATACTAAGATCAGCAGAAGTAAGATGGCGGTCGGCGTGCACGCCCTTTTATACCCCCTGTGACGCCCACCAAAGCAAGCCAATCACTTGCATGCCCTTCTGAAAGATGGTGGTGACCCGTGCCTATGTCATCACGTTGCCCACAGTGTCCGTGGATCCTGATTGGCTGAAAAAGAGCGCAAAACAAACTTTTGAAACGCGACTTTGGCGCGTAAGTCGCCGACCTCGTGGCCGACCTCATCCTAGGGTCGGGTTTCGTTTCATGAAACCCGACTTTGCCAAAAGTCGGCGACTTTTGAATTTTTTCGACCCGTTTCGCTCAACTCTAGTCATAAGGTTATTCTTCTCCAGATACTCCAGTATAGTATCTCTTAGAAAACCCTCCAGGATTTTACCCACAGTTGAGGTTAAACTTACTGGCCTATAATTTCCAAGTTCAGTTTTGTCCCCTTTTTGAATATTGGCACCACATTTGCTATACGCCAGTCCTGTGATACAGACCCTGTTATTATGGAATCTTTAAAGATTAAAAATAATGGTCTATCTATTACTGTGCTTAATTCCTGCAATACTCAGGGGTGTTTCCAATCCGGGTCCGGGGATTTGTCAATTTTAGTGATTTTTAGACGCCGCCGTACTTCCTGCTGGGTTAAGCAGGTGACATTTAATGGAGAATTTTTATCCCTGATCATGTTATCTGTCATGGGATTTTCTTGTGTAAATACTGTTGAAAAAAAGTCATTTAGCATATTGGCTTTTTCCTCATCCTCATCCACAATTTCACCCAGACTATTTTTAAGGGGGCCAACACTATCATTTTTTAGTTTCTTACTATTTATGTAGTTAAAGAATATTTTGGGATTATTTTTACTTTCTCTGGCAATGAGTCTCTCTGTCTCAATCTTTGCTGCCTTGATTTGCTTTTTACAGAATTTATTTAATTTTCTGTATTTATTTAATGCCTCATCACTACCTACTTGCTTTAATTCTCTAAATGCTTTATTTTTATCTCTTATTGCACCCCTTACAGCTCTATTTAGCCATAGTGGTTTCCTCCTATTTCTAGCATGTTTATTCCCATACGGTATATATTTGTCACAGGTCCTATTCAGGATGCTAATATACGTCTCCCATTTTCTTTGTGTTTTTTTATGTCTCAGGCTATCGTCCCAGTTAATTGCACCAAGATCATCTCTCATCCGTTGGAAATTTGCCTTCCTGAAGTTTAGTGTCCTTGTAACCCCTCTACTACACATCTTATTAAAGGATACATGAAAACTTATTAATTTGTGATAACTATTACCCAAGTGACCCTCAACCCTTACATTTGATATGCGGTCTGGCCTGTTGGTTAATATTAGGTCTAGCAGTGCCCCCCCTCTTGTTGGGTCCTGAACCAGTTGTGAAAGGTAATTTTCTCTCATAGTTGTCAAAAACCTATTACCTTTGCTGGAACTGCAGGTTTCGGTTCCCCAATGTATTTCAGGGTAGTTGAAGTCCCCCATAATAATGACTTCTCCTTGAGTCGCAGCTTCATCTATATGCTTTAAGAGGATATTCTCTGTTGCTTCCATTATTTTTGGAGACTTATAACAAACCCCTATCAGTAATTTATTATTTTTCCCCCCTCCCCTTATCTCTACCCACAGGGTATCATTAGATTCATATAAATTATCACGAAGGATGGGTTTTAAGGATGATTTTACATATAAACACACGCCTCCCCCTCGCTTATTTGTACGGTCATGTCTGAGCAGAATATAGCCCTGTAAAACACAGCTCTTCCATTTGTCCCATGCAGGGTACAGGCCGGTTTGCCGCAGTAAACGGAAACTCAGGGGGCAACCCGATTGCAGGGGCGGCGGTCATACCTGGCGCCTCCTAGCGGTGTGGTTTCGGCTCCGGTGTGAGCATTGGACGGTAGCCTGTGGCAGCGGTGGTCACTGGAGCTGCCTGGTCAGAGGCTGAGGATGGTGGTGGAGCGGATGGCGTTTCCGGGTCCGCAAGGGCCTCCAGCGGGACCTGCGCGGCCGCGCTAGGTCCAGGCAGGAGCACAGCTTCTTCCTCCTCAGCTCCTAGGCACTCGGGTAACTTCTCCTGGCAGGCAGCGCTCAGCGGCGGTGGCAGCGTGGAGGTGGTGATAGGTGCTGCCAATGGCATCGCAGCAGCCGCAGGTTCAGCAGGTGCTGCCTGAGGGAGAAACAATGCATCGCCGGTGGGTACCGATGGTGAAGGTACCGTTGGTGTAGGCCCCTCCTGGGCACGCTGCAGGTTCAGATTCCACAAAGCCTCCTGCTTGAGCCGCAGATGGTGGGTCAGCTGGGTAATTTCGTCCTCCAGCTGCTGGCGGTCCATGGTGAAAGCGGGGTTGGAGCCTTCAATCAGTGCGCCGAGGAAGATCAGCTCAGCCTCCTCGCACTCTTCAGGCCTCCGTGCTTCTTCCAATATGGCGTCCTGGCATTCTCTCTCCTTCCCGGGCTCCTTTCCCGCCACAGGGCTTTGCTTCCCCTTCTGGGGGCGGCGTCTCCTTCCTCTGTCTCCATACCAAGCCAGTATATGAACCACTCTGGGGGTGGACCATGTCGCTGTTGCATAAAAGTTCAGGCAGGGGAGGCCCAGTTCACGCTCTTTTCTTAGGGCCACCCATGTTGTCATGCCCTTCTTCACCGCACCGGCGGCCATTTTGAGAGTCCATTTTACAGTCTATCAACTTGGTTATTTTGCACATTCTCAGCAATTTTAAGGCCAATGTAATAAATCTTCAGCACACAGGACCTGGTGGTACTGGGCTTTGCCATCCTGTTCATGACGCCAGAAATGGGTCGCCCACCAGGGCTGTGTGGTACTCGGAGCCGGGCCCGTTGATTTCAATGTGAAGTGTCACGGCAGCGGTGACCCGGTTCGTGGCCCTGGGCGTCCATGTAAAAGAAATAGTGTGGCTTATGATTAAAGTTTATAAGTGGATGATTCGTGATGCCACCTGTGGTGTTCGGCAATGAAGATGTTAAGCCGATGTTGCAGACAGATCCTCTGGGACAGATGGTGTGGTGCAGCAATGATGTTGTGGCTCTCCACAGGTAGGGCTGTAGTCCCAGGGCAGTGTAGATGGAGAGGTAGTGAGGAGAGGAGAACGGTGTAGTGTTATGCAGAGAGATGTAGCAGTGCTGAGTGGGTTGGCGCAGGAATAAGCGGAGGACACCAGGTCATGTAGTTCCAAAGCTTTACTAACAGTCTGTTGAGCATACAGGTGCCTGCATCCTTGCCGTGTCCTCAAGGTCAGGGGCTCAGCCAACCTCCAGGCAAGATGAAGTACTCTGTTCCAACACTCCGCCAACATATATGCCTTTTTTCAACGTCTCCTTTCTAGCACTTGTAATGAAGTACTTTTGGTTGTGTGTTAAACCCAAGTTCCTCCTTTAAGATGTTCCTTTGAACTCTACTTGTACGGCAGACAGCTGTAGCCTGCTTCTGGGACTCCTTACTACCAAGTCGCGGCTTACTTACGTTGATGTTGTGCCCCCAAGTCTTGGGTGGGAATAAAGTGGTGACATCTTCTATTCCTCCGGTGTCTGCTGCAGGACCATTAGTATCCATACAACCTTGGGGACCGGACCCCGGCCATGAGCTTAGAACTTGAGGAAGGGCCCTGCTCTGACCTTAGTCCTTAGTTCTCTTCTTCTCCTCATGTTCCGTACAAATCTTTCTTCCTTATGGAGAATCAGGCATTCTATCTCTCTTTCCAGTGCCAGCAGCTCCAGGTCACAGGAGACTGCTGCAGCACCTCCCTCCATCCATCCCAATCAGGGGATCTTCTCTCACCGACTGACCTAGTCCTAATAATCTCCTGCTCTCTTGTGCATTTAAGCTCCACCCACCTCCCAGCACTCTTCGTGTTCCAAGCAGGGAGCCACCAAAGGTGCTTTGATTCACTACTATGTTGTGTGGGATGCAGGTGTTGGACTGTGGTCAGGTGTCTCCACCTTACCTGGTTGGTAGGGCACCACACCTCACGAGGAGGTGCAGTACCTCTGTGGCAACTGAACCCTCAGGGGCGCCACACTTTATTGGCACTTATTTTTATTGCTAAGCTTTTTATTACTAAGCCTTTTATTATTATATAGCTGATAGTATTTATCTATATATTATTTTATTTTAGGGTACATTCATAGCGCAAGTTCTAAACTATACATTTTTTAGATTGTATTTGCATTGGCTCCCCCATCTCATCTTCACCATTGTCGGCCACAGGAGCTTCCTTAAAAAAGAAATTGTATAGGTAGTGGTATTTGTGGGTTCATGTCAGCTATCGCTTGAGCTGGAGTATTCTTGGGAAGCATGGTGTCTGAAAGGTCATCTCTCATCTGACCATTGGTAGACTCTGTTCTGGAGATAGTCTTCCACGTCCCTGAGAAACTTGGATCTTTTCTTTTTTCTATGTCCTGACAATAAGTCTGTAGGGATTCCTGAATCTTGGTCTTGACATCCTGGAATTCTTCTAGTGTCATGGTACCAAAAAGTTGGGTTTCTGTAGACACCACCTGGGTGTTGATTATCTCCAGGATCATTTGTAGATAGGAAAGAGTAAGGGTCATCAGGTTGAAAGAGCATTTGTTCAGGATCTGTTCGAAATCTGGTGCAGTAGTCCTTATCTTTCTTGAAGAAAGTGGCTTGAAGAAAGTGGCTTGAATACTCATAAACCATTCGGTATCCTTTGCACACGTAGATACTCCTCAATAGTTATAGAGTGTAGATCTAGATTAAGAGACAGCCTGGTCTCCCTCTCCAGATACCTGTATTGTAATTCCTGTGCAGGAACTTGGAGGAAGTCGCTTGATGCCATATCTTTGGAGGTTATCTCTGCCGTTTCTGAGCATTGTATAAAAAAACTTCTTGGGACATCCTAGGGACAGGGTGCTTGTGTGAAGGAAGATTTGAATGAGATATATATACAAAACTTCTGTGATGACTGGTGATGGTGCACAAGTAGGGTATCCAGCCCGCATGTATTAATCAAATGAAAATCTTGGCACTCAATTGATGATGTGATTAATTAAATTTCCTTTATTTATTGCATTCAGAGATAAACGTTTTCGGTCTTACATCAGACCTTCATCAGAACTAAAAAAAAAGGGCGAGCATGTACAAAAAGAAAAAAGAGAAGGATCATATAATGCATGTAAGATATGTGCTAAATTTATAGTATAGAAGAATTATGCTTATGCAATCTGTCAATTAGGAGTTGAGACTCTTCAAGTGACCTTTGGACTATGGTCCAAATTTATTTACACATTTCTGCTGTTATGCCATTATAGTTCATAATACTTTTCCTATGATTTTTACAAACAGATATTGTAATCTTTAAAATTAGATTACATCAGTCCAAGCTGAATGGTAACTGCTGCGAGAACCTCCAAATTTAAGAACTGATCTCCTAAATGACTCAGCACCATTCATTCTTTTTAAAAATGCTAGAACAAGCTGAGCACCCATCCAAATCTCTGGCAGTCCAATAAACGGAGAAGTGTTAGGCATGCACGGCCACTGGTCCATTCTAATGAGGCATTTCGTCACCCCAGCTTCAACAGATCTATATCAGACCTGGTACCACCATGCTCGTCACAGTCTACTCTGGAATCAGGCAGTGTAGGTAAGAGCTGCTGCTGAGCTAGGGAGAGATTTGCTTGTTTCTTGGTTAGTGTATGTATGCCACAATATATTATTCACATATCCATCTCAACTAACAGTCCTTCTGAGCTTTAATCCAGCTGCACAGAGTCAGTGCAAGGCAGGCAGTGTATGTGGCAGACTGCAGTGAATATAGCAAGATGGTCCCTTCCAATTATGTCTCCCCATGCTGCTTTTACAGATATTTCTAGACATAGCCCCGTTTATCAGGGGCCAGGAATAATTTTTGTTGGATCTTAATCCTGATTATTTGCTTTAAATGCATTCGAGAGAACACCGTTTTTCTGCTCCATTTGCTTGTTGACACCACAGAATGCAGCCAGATCCTTTTCATATTAGAGCACTAAAAATTCATCTATTTAAAAATGTGAAATGTTCGTCACACGGATCACATATAAGTGTAATCAAAATTCTGCCATTTCTGGCCGCTATTTAAATTTTGTTGCAGTGTGTTAGCAAAGTTATTGACACTAGGTTGCTGCTAAAAATAGTTACCTACAGGCCAGGTATTTAAAACTGTGGTTTTCCATCACACGGATCACATATAAGTTAGCTCCAAATTCAGCCATTTGTAGTGAACGAAAATATTGTCCTCCATTTAAAATGGGCAAGGTGCGTGGCAAGGGGCAGGGAACTGGACGTAATGGTGATGGAGATTGTGCAGAGGCCGAGGCCAAGCTGAAATTGTGCCACAACAAAAACCCACATCTCCTCACCTGACTTTCCTGTGCCAATTATTATGGGACCGCAGCACACCACTTTTGAACCAAGAGCAGTGTCAAAAGGTTGTTGGTTAGAAAGCGGATAATGCTTCTAGTCAATTTCCCACTAACACCACCACCCTGTCTTTCACACGGTCAGTCCTCAGCAACCGTGAGTCTGGACCATTTATTCCACACCCTGATCCTCCTTCCTCCCACCATGCTGTTTGTCCGAAGATCCCACACTTGGACACTCCGAAGAGCTGTTCACCTTTACATTTATAGATTCTGGTCCCTCGCCTGGTCCACTTGAAGTGAGGCAAGAGAAAATCGCAAATAGCAATGCCAAAATATTTGAGCAGCCACAGTCACACGAAGGCAACGGCGGGAAAATGTCACAAGAAGTGGATGATGATGAGACGCAACTGCCAGAAATTCAGGAGGAGGACCAGGGTGCGGTAGTGGAAGTTGAGGTGGTGGATGATATAGTAACTGACCCAACCTGGTAGCAGGACATGCAGAGAGAAGACAGTAGCGAACAGAGAGAGGGAGGCGAGGCACCCCAAAAGGCAGGAAAAAGCAGTGTGGTGGCCGCAGACAGATATCGGGCAACCATTCCCGGTAACACTAACAAGACGGAAGTTGCCAGTCTAACTGTTAGATCTTCCCGAGTCTGGTTGTTTTTCAAAGACTCTGCCAATTACCCCAAAAAGGCCATTTGCACCACCTGCTATGCCAGCATCAGCAGGGGTAGCAAAACTACCAGCCTGACCACAACGAGCATGATCAGGCACATGGCAGCAAAGCACTCGACTTGTTGGCCGAACTCCATGGTTCAGGAGCAGTGTCTGCGGGTGACACCAATGCTTCTTCCACTGTTGTGCTTGCGAGCCAATCGACTGTCAATAGTGCATGCGAAGATGCTTCCTTCCACGCACCTGTTGTTGCACACACTCAACTAGCACCATCAGCAAGCACGTCCACGTCCTTGTCCCAGCATAGCGTTCAGATGTCTATACCCCATTCCTTGGAAAGCAAGCACAAATACACAGCCAATGCCCCACAGGCCACACTACTAAATTCCCACATTTTATGACTGCTTGCTCTTGAAATGTTGCCTTTTAGGCTTGTGGAGAGGGAAACTATCCACAACCTGATGGCAGAAGCCGTCTCTTGGTACTCAGTCCTAACCGCCACTATTTCTCCCGCTGTGCCATCCCAGCATTACACAAGCATGTATCCCACAACATTACCTGTGCCCTCAAGAATGCTGTTACAGGGAAAGTCCACCTAACTACAGACACGTGGACAAGTGCTTGTGGGCAGGGACGGTACATCTCGCTAATGGCACACTGGGTTAACATAGTGGAAGTCAGGACCCAGTCTGACCATGGGATGGAACACGTCCTTCTGACACCGAGGATTGGGGGCCCTACATCAATTAGGGTTACCAACACTGTCTACAGCTACTGCACCTCCTCCTACTCCTACTCTTTAGCTTCCATCTCCAAAATGAGCACATCAGTCACAAGCTGGAAGCACTGCAGCACTGCCTCAGCCAAGCAGCAACAGGCTATGCTGAAGCTTATATGCTTAGGTGACAAATTTCACAATGCTGAATAGTTGTGGTCAGCTCTGAAAGAGCAGGCAGGTCTGTGGCTGACACTGCTGAACCTACAGCCATGCATGGTAGTTTGTGGCAATGGCTGGAACCTGGAGGCAGCTCTGAGGCGAGGCAAGCTCACACACATACCGTGCCTTGCCCATGTGCCTAACCTCGTGGTTCAGCAGTTTCTCAACACCTACCTGGAGCTGCCAGATCTGCTTGTGAAAGTACGCCGCCTATGTGCCCATTTTAGAAAGTCTGATACAGCTTCCACTGCCATTGCTGTTCTTCAGCAGCATTTGCAGCTTCCGGCTCACCAACTGGTGTGTGATGTCCCCATGGGTTGGAACTCTACACTGCAGATGTTAGGAACGATTTGTGAGCAAAAGAGGGCAGTTGTTGACTACCAGCATCATCAAGGTCGTCGGTATACAGTTCAGACTCCACATATAAGACCTCTGGTGTGGACATGGATGTCAGACATATGAACCATCCTCCAAAACTTTGAAGACGCCACCAAGATGGTGAGAGGTAATGACCCCATAATTAACATCACCATCCTACTTCTCTATGTTCTGAAACACTCTCTGCTCACAATCAAGGAGAATGCACTGCAGGCGAAGTACAATGTGATGGCAAGGCACTATAAAGGGGATTACCCACAGCCCAGCCTCATCTCATCCCAATATCCCAATGTTGATTGGGTTAGAATGAGGAAGAGGAGGAGGAAGAACAGGAGCTAGTTTCATGCGCTATAGACGGTACTACCTGCACAACTGTCATACCGTCTGTTCAGCATGGATGGCCTGAGGACAGGGAGGAGGAGGTGGAGAGCATGGTCAGTAATCCTCTTGGTGAGGACACAGAAGTCTTGCCTGTTAGCAGCCTGGCACGCCTGGCTGAGTTTATTTTACTCTGCCTTTCACGTGACCCTTGCGTTCTAAAAATTTTGGGTGACAGTCATTGGTGACACTTCTAGACCCATACTACAAGGAGAACTTTCTATCTCTTATTCCCGAGGTGGACAGGTCTACTAAAATGGGTAGTACAAGAAGGCCCTTGTTGCAGAATTATTAAAAAAAATTCCCATCTGAAAATGCCGGTGGCAGAAGTTACAGTTCGTTGGACAACCAAGGTTCTGGGAGAGTTTTCTTAGACCTTCCCATCGCACAGGCCCTGAGGTGCGGGGTGCTCTCACAAGGAGTGAAAATTTTGGGAATATGCTGAGGGAGTACCTTGCTGACCGTACCAACTTGCTCCATGATTCCTTTGTGCCTAATAATTATTGGGTATCCAAGCTGGACACATGGCATGAACTGGCTCTCTATGTCTTGGAGGTCCAGGCCTGCCCTGCCAATAGTGCTTTGTCAGAGTGGGTTTTTAGTGCTGCTGGTGGAATTATAATTGATAAGCACATCCGCCTGTCAACTGAAAATGCTGACAGACTGTCTCTTATATAAAAGAACAAGGGCTGGATTGCGCCAGACTTCTCAACACCACCGAATGATAGTAGCGCAACATAAACTCAAATCCAGTCTCTTTTTTTGGGAGGTCTATTTTTATGCACCTCTTCACACCCACACATTGGTATACACTTCCTGATTTTGGCTATTTGCTGCTGTCCTCCTTCTCCTCATCCTTAACCTCCACCACCATATCACTAGGGTGACCATGGTCCATGACGCAACACCCACATAATTTTTTTAAAGGGTGTTTATAATGCGTGTAAAAAAAAAATTGTTATACAGTATGTTCATATATACCCCCAGGGGTAACTGTTTGTCAGCCCATACACTAGTGCACGGGCATTACAAGTATAGGAGACCCGATCCTTTCTAATGGGAAAATTTTATTATGAGGCCCTCCTCTACATCTCTTCAAAGGGGCATTGAAGTGCCTCCAAATTTTTGGAAGCCTTGCATTCACTGCATAGGCAAACAGTTTGGAGACCCACTTCCTAATACATTGTTTTCAGGAGGTCCTCCTGTACATCTCTTCAAAGGGGTATTGGGGTGCATCCAAATTTTGGGCAGCCCTGCCACTCACTGCATAAGTAATAACAGTATAGGATACCCACTATTTAATAATGGGAACAACAAAGCATAGCCGGCTGATGGCTCTCTAAGAATAGTGAGGGCCAACTGCTGGCCATTTAAGAATAGTAAAGGCCGCCTGATAGCCTTATAAAAATAGGCTTTGTGACTTTCAGAGTCCCATCTTCATAAATAAAACAGGATGTGTCTGATGATGTGTCACACACCACATGGACAGAAAAGGTTGCAAATTGTTAAAATGACATTTCCCAGTGAATGCACTTGTCTTGGTTTAATGCAATGCTAAAGTTCAAAAACACATCAGATACGCTACATGTGAACATAGCCCAAGGTGTGGAGGAGAATTTTTGATTTAGCTTATTTATTTTGCCTTGCCTTATATACAAGTTATTACCCTGGAAATTATATTCCTTAACATACTGTATTTCCCATGAAAATCCATTTTGGTTTCATTTTTGTATGTTTTGTATTGAGTCTTTAAAAGTGGCGTAAAACTCTAACAACATTGTTCACAGCAGTGGCCTGAGAGTTAGAAATGCTTCCAGGGGTCTTTCCTATGCTGTTCCCATGCCATTTGAGCACTGTTCCCATCGATTTCCACAAATTCTAGTCCCTCTGCAGACCACTGGAGGGGGCGCCGGAAAAATGCTCGAGTTTCCCATAGACTTACATTGGGCTCGTTACTTGGGTCGAGTACGCGAGCATTCCAATTTGCTTGACCCGATCAATAAACACCCAAGCATTTTAGTGCTCGCCCAACACTATTGAAGGCCTAAGCAATGGGAACCCAATTATTTGCAACTTATAACATTTTAAATGCTGAGAATGAACTTTTAGCATTATTCACTCACAATAATTCTCCATGGTAATCATAGTATGATCATCATTAGTATGAGCTAATCATGTTTATGCCCCATATGTCATCAGAAATTACTGTTAGGGTCACACATCAGGGCTGGGAAGGCAGGAGCGCTATTTGACTTTTGGAGCACAGATTTTGCTAGAAAAATTTGCGGGCGACATTTGCAGAGCCCTACAGGTGCCAGAATAGCAGAAAACCCCCAATAGTGACCCCATTGTAGAAATTGCGCCTCTCAATGAATTAATCTATGGCTGCAGTGATTGTTTTGTAAAATCCATGCCAGTCTTTATTCAGGAGAATTACATATACTGTATGCCAATTTGATGCCCAAACATTGTACCTCAATACAGTGTAGAGCGCCCATATATTGTAGCACCTCCATACATTGTGCCCAGCTTGTGCTTCTGGTGATATGCACCCCGTAAATTGCTAAGGGCTCTGTCTCCACTATAATAGTGCCAAACATGTGGATGCTTACAGTGGATGTGGATTAGGCACAGTAGGGCTCAGAAGGAGGGGGCATTTAGATTTAGGAATGCAGAATTCACTGGATTTTATTTTGGGTGGGCAGGAGCCATGTCGCTTTTCCGCCAGTAAAGGGAGAAACCAAATGCAAAAAACATGTCAGGGCGGTCCCCAGGGAGCATTGAACTGTACTGGCACTTTAAAGTGTTCATATGGGTTGCTCTTTTATGGGCTTTACTTACAGTAGGCACCTATTCACACTGCTTTTGCAGAGATAGGAAGACTAATATGCTATGGTTGCACTATAAATACAGCTCTGGCAAAAATTAAGAGACCACTGCAGTTTTATAAAAATCAGTTTTTCTACATGTCTGACTGCCATTCCATTCCAGTGTCAGTTGAATTCAAACCAGAGTACACCACATTCTACTTAATGTGCTTCTGATTAGGTGATCACTAGAGTTGAGCGACTTTTGGTTTTTTAGGGTCGCGTTTCGTTTCGTGAAACCCGACTTTTCCAAAAGTCGGGTCGAGCAAGATCGTCCGATTATAGGGAAAAGTCGGGGTCGTCCCGAAACACGAAACCCAATGTAAGTCAATGGGGAATAAAAGTCGGCAGTGAGAGGAGGACAGGAAACACACCAACAGTGCCCATTTGAATGCCAAAAGCATCAATTCTTCTTACTTAAGCTTGTCAACCTTAATTAACTTCATAATACAAGTAACGCACTGAAATATGGGGGTTATTTGGCTACAGTTGTGGGGGGGGAGGGCTGGCTCCAGGTTTTCATGTGCCCTGGGCGAAAGAGCGCCCATTTAACACATACCACATCTCATCATGCTCCGATACGGCAGAGAAATAGCGGTATAGTACAATGAAAAATACTTCACTTTTTACAGCTCATGACAAGGCCCATCTATTTCTCCATACAGAATCATTGGTCCCATATAATGTTTGAAACAGTATATGATGAGCTCCACATAATGCTACAGTATATGTTGGTCCCCATGGATGAAGCTCCACTGTCTTATGGGCCCAAATAATGCTCCAAACATAATGGGCCCCATTTCTAATGCTCTAGTGTATAATGGGCCCTGTAAATGCTGCTCCAGTGTCTGATGTTCACCTTTGGAATGTTCCAGTGTATGGTGGGCCCCATCTATCATTCTCCAGAGTATAGTGCTCCCCAAAAATTGCTGTCCCAACATTGAAAACAATGAAATAAGTCTCCTCGCTAGGTAATCCCTGTACTAGTCTGGACTCCTCGTCGTTCCCATCTTCCATCTCACTGCACAGTATTTCAACCTTGCAAGTGCTGTGATCCTGAGCAAGCAGGGGGGCCCACTCGTTGGCGACGGCACTGGCACAGGGCCCCTCATAGTACGGTGGTGTGTCTGATGGCGGGTGGGCCGAACCTGCACTTTCATCTGCAGCTTCCTCTTTGTCACCATGTAAGATGGAACTGTATATGGCAAGGGTAACCTGAGTTTCATCAGGGTCAGATTCAGGCCGTGTAGCGTGCGAGGGGAATGTAGTGGCCTGGGTCAATGTACCAGCAGATTCATCGAGCAGTGGCTGAGCATCAGTGCACTTGTGTCGCCCCCAGGAGTACGGTCGCCACAGTGGCATTACCTTCCTCCTAGGGAGTGTGATGTCATGCTTGGGAGCAATGAAGGATCTCTCTAGCAGGTTAACTGATTGGGCGGCGTTATTCCCATGAGTCATGACCTTCCAAACAGCGTTCATGAAGGCAAAGTGTATGTTTTACGTGGGCAGTATGGTTGCAAAGCTGAACCTTAAAGGAATGTCCAGAAGGGCACCACCAGGAGTGGAGCCTATGGTTTAATTCGACTCCACCTGGGAAACCTCAACCATACAAGCTACAGAACAGATGCACACATTGCAAGCTTAATTCCGTTAACGAACGAGACTCCGTCATGCCCCGCGGGCCGAGTCCGGCTTACTAGAGGGACACGTGAGGCTCTGGCACATGAGATTGGCCAATAACTGGTGTGTCATGCCCTTACATGTCCGTGGCTGCATGTGCGCTACACTGAAAAGTCCAGCGTTTGTCGCTTACAGGTGCAGATAACCCGCTGAACAACATTAGTGATGGGGATCTGTGATTACAATTATTACCCGCGAACGATGATTTCCCAGTAAGTGCAGGTCAACCGCAATTCCGGAATTAGGCCTAACCATCATTCCTGAAAAAATGAAAAACTTACGTGTGCAAACCACAGGTGCTGTAGCTTGCTTAACAGCTCGCCAGCCGTTCTCAGGCCCAGTATGGATTACACGTGATTGCACAAAGGTGAGAAAGGGTACCGTATCCCCGGATAACATGTATGGATAGCATAGTGTACACATTCAAAATATATGTCTATACATCAGGAGGCAGGCTCAGACGGTGTTAGGCCCAGTATGGATTGCACGTGATTGCACAAAGGTGAGAAAGGGTTCCGTATCCCCAGATAACATGTATGGATAGCGTACACATTCAAAATATATGTCTATACATCAGGAGGCAGGCTCAGACGGTGTCAGGCCCAGTATGGATTGCACGTGATTGCACAAAGGTGAGAAAGGGTACCGTATCCCCAGATAACATGTATGGATAGCGTACACATTCAAAATATATGTCTATACATCAGGAGGCAGGCTCAGACGGTGTTAGACCCAGTATGGATTTGACGACCCAGACTATACAGAGGAGGAGCAGGGAGAGGTAAAGATTGCAAATGCTGGGGCCCTGCCCAAGCAAGGGGTGCCCACTCATGGGCGTCAGTACTGGCACTGGGCCCCTCATAGTACGGCGGTGTGTCTGACGGCGGGTGTGCACCACCACCGTCAGAGACACTTGATTGCACTATGAGGGACCCTGTGCCAGTGCCCGCGCCCAAGAGTCGGCCTACCCACCTGTCCAGGGCAACGGCACTCGCACGGTGTCGTGCGCTAGGTGGTGACCCCGGCCATGGGGGGGGAGGCAGCACAGTTAGGGAGTTTTAGAAAGTGGCATATGTTGATGTTGGACATTCAGCTAATGCAAAAGGTGAAATAGGTCAAGTCCCAGGAAGAGGTGGACCAAAGCAAGCCATTTTTCTGTCACCCTATGTGTCATCAGGGGAAGGTGTGACAAAATCCTTGGAAACCCATGCGTGGTTCATTTTAATGAAGGTTAGATAATCCACATTTTGGGTTGACAGACGGGTCCTTTTTTCTGTCAGGATTGATCCAGCTGCACTGAAGACTCTTTCCGATAGCACACGTGCAGATGGGTAAGCGAGCTCCTGTAAGGCATATTGTGCCAATTCAGGCCAGGTGTCCAGTTTAGCGGCCCAATAGTCAAAGGGGAATGACCTGTGTGGGAGAACATCGATATGGGAGGAAAAGTAGTTTGTAACCATAGTTGACAACTGCTGTCTCCTGTCACTTTCCATCGATGCAGTATTACCAGTTGTGTGAGCGGTACTTGAAAAATCAGTCCACAACATTGTCATGAAACCCCTGTCTCCAACGCCACTTCTGCTGTGTGCACCACAAACACCTCTGCCAAGCTGACCCCGGCCCGTACGGCTCGTGTGAGAACCATCACCGCTGCTGTGTGCTGGGAATGCCTCAAGCAACCGATTTACCAGAGTTGCTTGTTTATTAGCCAATATTAGGTCAAGGTTCTCCTGTGGCATGATGTTTTGTAATTTGCCTTTATAGCATGGATCCAGGATGCTGGCCAACCAGTAGTCGTCATCGTTCATCATTTTGGCAATGCGGGGGTCCCTTTTTAGGATCTGCAAGGCATAATCTGACATGTGGGCCAATGTTCCCGGTGTCAATGATGCACTGCGAGTGCTGGGTGGAGGAGCACTTTCTGGCAAATCCACATCCCTCCAGTCATGCACAAACCCTGTACCAGACCTTGCCATGCCAACATTTTCACTTGCCCCACGAGATGCATCCTCCTCCCCTAAGTAATCATCCCCATCATCCTCCTCCTCCTCCTCCTCCTCTTCTTCCTCCACCTCGTCCAGGAGAGGTCCCTGAGCAGACAATGGCTGAATGTCATCAAGGATTCCCTCCTCCTCTTCCTCCTCATCAACTTTGGCTGCAGAAGCCTGCTCCTTAAGGTGCGTCAAAGTTTGCATGAGCAGACGCATAAGTGGGATGCTCATGCTTAGGATGGCAGCGTCTGCACTTACCAGCCGTGTGCATTCCTCAAAACACTGAAGGACTTTACAGAGGTCTTTCAGCTTCGACCACTGCACACCGGTCAACTCCATGTCTGCTCTCAAAGTGCCTGGCCGTGTATCCTCCCACAAATGCATTATGGCCTGCCTCTGCTCGCACAGCCACTCCACCATGTGCAGGGTGGAGTTCCACCTTGTTGCAATGTCGATAATGAGGCGGTGGTTGGGAAGGTGGAGCAATCGCTGCAGCTTCTGCATACGAACGGAGTGTACAGGCGACCGGCGGATGTGCGCGCACAGTCTTCGCACCTTCTGGAGCAGGGCTGTTAACTCCGGATAATTTTTGAGGAAGCACTGCACCACCAGGTTCAAGGTGTGAGCCAAGCAAGGTATGTGGCTGAGTTTTGAAAGGGCTATGGCTGCCACAAAATTACGGCCGTTATCACTAACTACCTTGCCTGCCTCAAGATGTACACTGCCCAGCCATGACTCAGTTTGTCACTGAAAGTACTCGGCCAGCACCTCGGCGGTGTGTCTGTCGCCCAAACACATCATCTGCAACGCAGCCTGCTGACGCTTTCCACTAGCTGCTCGAAAGGGGGACACCTCGTGTGCAAAAGTGGCAGCTGCAGATGGAGTGCTCGTACGACTGCGCTCTGTGGACGAGCTTTCGCTTCTGGAGGAGGAGGATCGAACGCCTACAGCCAACTGTTTCCTATACCGTGGGCTAGGCAGCACTGTCCCACCACCGCTGTCCCCTGTGGACCCTGCATCCACCACATTAACCCAGTGCGCAGTGATGGACACGTAACGGCCCTGGCCATGCCGACTGGACCATGCATCAGTTGTGAGGTGCACCTTTCCGCTCACTGACTGCTTGAGTGCATGGACAATGCGGTCTTTCACATGATGGTGGAGGGCTGGGATGGCTTTGCGAGAGAAGAAGTGGCGACTGGGTAGGTCATAGCGTGGTACTGCATAGGCCATGAGTTCGCGGAAAGCTGCGCTTTCCACCAACCGAAAGGGCATCATCTCAAACGAGATTAGTTTGGCAATGTGGGCGTTCAAACCCAGTGTACGCGGATGAGAGACTGAGTAATTTCTTGACCTACTCATAGTGTCTGGGAGGGTGAGCTGGACTTGAGAGCTGCATATGGTGGAAGTAGCGGTGGACAGGGCGGACTGAGAGAGGGTTGATGATGGTGATGGAGTTGTTGTTCTTTCTGATGGCCTAGAATCAGTCTTTCGTTGATATAACAGTGGGATTCCCTGACTGCTGTGGTCTTGCAACGACACCTCAACATTTGCTGCTGTGCTAACCGGTGGGCTTACAGTGGGGGAAACAATGTAGCGTTGCTAACTACCTTCGTTGTGATCAGTTGCACATATGGCACTTGAGGTTTGGTGTTGTGTCCACGCTTGCAAGTGCATGCTGGTTAAATGTCTAAGCATGCAACTGGTATTCAAATTTTTCAGATTTTTCCCTCGGCTAAAGGTCTTTGCGCACTTCTTACAGATAACCTTGGCCTGATCATGAGGATTTTGTTCAAAAAAGTGCCACACTGCACTCTTCCTACGCTGTGATCTTTTGACCCTCTGGACAAGCTGTCCAGCAACTCTTTTGATTTTTGGAACCTGTCTTTGGAGTGCTCCGGGCTTGCCGGATAACAGCTGTTGCGATGTCGATGTCTGCTGTGGATGCTCCTCATCTGAGCTATTGGAAGCAGCACCCTCTTCCCCCAATGGATGCCAATCTGGTCAACAACTGGGTCATCCATCACCTCCTCTTCAATGTCATGTGCACCTTCCTCTGTGTCACCGTGTATGGTGGTATAGTGTGCGGGAAGGGGCACCTGAGTCTCATCAGGGTCAGAATCTGGCTCTGTACACTGCGAGGACAATGTAGTGCTCTGAGTGAATGTACCAGCAGAATCATCCATCAGCGGCTGTGCATCAGTGCACTCCATGTCAGATTCATATTGGCCTGGGTAATTCACCATTTCACTTGATAATCCAGGCATGGTATGTGAAAACAGCTCCATGGAGTAATCAGTAGTATGGCCTGCGTCATCCTTCAATCTTGGTTGGGGTGAAGGACACAAGGAAAGGTGTGGTTCATGAACATGAGCCTCCAATGACGACTCAGTGCTTTTACTTTTTACAACTTCAGAAGAGGAGGCGATAGAGCTGGAGGCTGAGTCAGCAATGTAAGACAAAACTTTTTCCTGATGCTCTGGCTTTAAAAGCGGTTTGCCAACTCCTAGAAAACTAAGCCTTTGAAGCCTTATGTAGCCAGACGATGACGCAGGCTCAACACCTCCTGCATTCGGTACTATTTTGCTCTTGCCACTACCATCAAATCCACCACCAACACCATCATTACCAGCTGCCAACCCCCCGCCCAATTCCACGGCCTCTTCCACCAACCTTCCTCATTTTTGGTAAAAATGTAGACAAAATCCAACAAACTATATAGTAATGTGAAACAAGGTACAAGGTGTCTATAGGACAGGGGAGATTTTGAATTTCTGCTCACACTAGTGGACACTGGACACTTTTGGATTGTGTGAGGCCCAATGAATATCTGAGCGCTATGTGACAGGCTCGATGGCACAGCTGTGACCAAAGTGACTAGAGGATAAGTGAGATTTTGAATTTCAGCAGACACTTGTGGACACTGTACACTTTTGGATTGTGTGAGTCCCACTGAATATCTGAGTGCTATGTGACAGGCTCGATGGCACAGCTGTGACCAAAGTGACTAGAGGATAAGTGAGATTTTGAATTTCAGCAGACACTTGTGGACACTGGACACTTTTGGATTGTGTGAGGCCCAATGAATATCTGAGCGCTATGTGACAGGCTCGATGGCACAGCTGTGACCAAAGTGACTAGAGGATAAGGGAGATTTTGAATTTCAGCAGACACTTGTGGACACTGGACACTTTTGGATTGTGTGAGGCCCAATGAATATCTGAGCGCTATGTGACAGGCTCGATGGCACAGCTGTGACCAAAGTGACTAGAGGATAAGTGAGATTTTGAATTTCAGCAGACACTTGTGGACACTGGACACTTTTGGATTGTGTGAGGCCCAATGAATATCTGAGCGCTATGTGACAGGCTCAATGGCACAGTTGTGACCAAAGTGACTAGAGGATAAGTGAGATTTTGAATTTCAGCAGACACTTGTGGGCACTGGACACTTTTGGATTGTGTGAGGCCCAATGAATATCTGAGCGCTATGTGACAGGCTCGATGGCACAGCTGTGACCAAAGTGACTAGAGGATAAGTGAGATTTTGAATTTCAGCAGACACTTGTGGACACTGGACACTTTTGGATTGTGTGAGGCCCAATGAATATCTGAGCGCTATGTGACAGGCTCGATGGCACAGCTGTGACCAAAGTGACTAGAGGATAAGTGAGATTTTGAATTTCAGCAGACACTTGTGGACACTGGACACTTTTGGATTGTGTGAGGCCCAATGAATATCTGAGCGCTATGTGACAGGCTCGATGGCACAGCTGTGACCAAAGTGACAAGAGGATAAGTGAGATTTTGAATTTCAGCAGACACTTGTGGACACTGGACACTTTTGGATTGTGTGAGGCCCAATGAATATCTGAGCGCTATGTGACAGGCTCGATGGCACAGCTGTGACCAAAGTGACTAGAGGATAAGGGAGATTTTGAATTTCTGCAGACACTTGTGGACACTGGACACTTTTGGATTGTGTGTTGCCCACTGATATCTGAGCGCTATGTGACAGGCTCGATGGCACAGCTGTGACCAAAGTGACTAGAGGATAAGTGAGATTTTGAATTTCAGCAGACACTTGTGGACACTGGACACTTTTGGATTGTGTGAGGCCCAATGAATATCTGAGCGCTATGTGACAGGCTCGATGGCACAGCTGTGACCAAAGTGACTAGAGGATAAGTGAGATTTTGAATTTCATTAGACACTTGTGGACACTGGACACTTTTGGATTGTTTGAAGCCCAATGAATATCTGAGCGCTATGTGATAGGCTCGATGGCACAGCTGTGACCAAAGTGACTAGAGGATAAGAGAGATTTTGAATTTCAGCAGACACTTGTGGACACTGGACACTTTTGGATTGTGTGAGGCCCAATGAATATCTGAGCGCTATGTGACAGGCTCGATGGCACAGCTGTGACCAAAGTGTCTAGAGGATAAGTGAGATTTTGAATTTCAGCAGACACTTGTGGACACTGGACACTTTTGGATTGTGTGAGGCCCAATGAATATCTGAGCGCTATGTGACAGGCTCGATGGCACAGCTGTGACCAAAGTGACTAGAGTATAAGGGAGATTTTGAATTTCTGCAGACACTTGTGGACACTGGACACTTTTGGATTGTGTGAGGCCCACTGATATCTGAGCGCTATGTCACAGGCTCGATGGCACAGCTGTGACAAAAGTGACTAGAGGATAAGGGAGATTGGATTGCTTTTAAAAAAGCAGTTTGCAGAGCAGTGGGTAAACAGCAATGCCAGCCTGTCAGGAAGCCTTAAAAGGCAGCCCAACAACCAACACCACTGATACACCACAATATAGCCTCCCCTTGCACTGCACACACAGTGACTGGTGTGTTGTGCAGGCACAATCGCTAGCAGCAGAAGCAGTTTTTTTGTCTTCTTCCCTGCCTAACGCTTTCCCTACAGAATCAGCAGCAACCTCTCCCTATACTGAGATCGGCAGAAATAAGATGGCGGTCGGCGTGCACGCCCTTTTATACCCCCTGTGACGCCCACCAAAGCAAGCCAATCACTTGCATGCCCTTCTGAAAGATGGTGGTGACCCATGCCTATGTCATCACGTTGCCCACAGTGTCCGTGGATCCTGATTGGCTGAAAAAGAGCGCAAAACAAACTTTTGAAACGCGACTATGGCGCGTAAGTCGCCGACCTCGTGGCCGACCTCATCCTAGGGTCGGGTTTCGTTTCATGAAACCCGACTTTGTCAAAAGTCGGCGACTTTTGATATTTTTCGACCCGTTTCGCTCATCCCTAGTGATCACCTGAACCAAATCTTATTTAATGAAGGAAAGTATAAAAAACCCTCCTGTGGTGTTCACAATCCTCTTGCAATAGGACAAGCTGGATGGCAAAACAAGTGCTAGTAATATCCCAAAAATAATAGTAATGAAAAAATAACTTTTAACCATGCCAAAGGAGTTGAAAAGAATAGTTTTGAGTGAGGAAAAGAAGGGCTCAATTCTGGCTTTACTAGCAGAGGGATACAGTGAGAGCCACGTTGCCTACATCCTTAAAATTTTTAAGATGGCAGTCCATTACAACAAGGTCAAGCAGCAGACATTGGAGGCAACAAAGCTACAGACAGGCAGAGGGCAAGAACGACTCTCTACTAACCAGGATGACCGTCATCTTTTTCGAATGTCACTCAGCAACCGCATCAAGTGACCTACAAAAATAATGGCAAATGGCAGCTGGGGTGAAGTGCACGGCAAGAACAATTTGTAACAGGCTCCTAGAGGCAGGGCTCATGTCATGTAAAGCTAGAAAAAAGTCTTTCATCAATTAGAAGCAAAGGAGAGACAGGTAGAAGTTTGGTAAAGACCAAGGATTGGACCATAGAGGACTGGAGTAAGCTAATCTTCTCTGATGAGTCTAATTTTCAGCTTTGCCCAACACCTGGTGATCTAATGATTAGATGGAGACCTGAAGAGGCGTACAAGCCACAGTGTCTTGCACCCACTGTGAAATTTGGTGGAATATCGTTGATGATCTGGGGATGCTTCAGCAAGGCTTGATTTGGGCAGGTTAATCTTTGCGAATGACTTATGAATCAAGCCGCATACAAGGTTATCCAGAAAAAACAGTTGATTCCTTCTGCTCAGGCAATGTTCCCCAACTCTTAGGACTGTTTTTTCCAGCAGAACAATGCGCCATGCCACACAGCTAGGTCAATCAATATGTGGATGAAAGACCACCACACCCAATCCCCATCATGGCCAGCCTAATCTCCAGACCTGAACCCCATTGAAAACCTCTGGAATGCAATCAAGAGGAAGATGGATAGTCACAAGCCATCGAATAAAGAAGAACTGCTTACATTTTTGTACCAGGTGTGGCATAATGACATCCAAAAGCAGTGTGAAAGACTGGTGGAAAGCATGCCAAGACGCATGAAAGCTGTGATTAAAAATCATGATAATTCTTCAAAATATTGATTTCTGAACTCTTCCTGAGTTAAAATGTTAGTACTGTTTTTTCGAAATGATTATGAACTTATTTTCTTAGCATTATTTGAGGTCTGCAAGCACTGCATTTTTTTGTTATTTTGACCACTTCTCATTTTCTGAAAATAAATACAAAATTTACTTCTTGGAAATTTGAAGACATGTTGTCAGTAGTTTATAGAAAAAAAAGCAATTTACATTTTACTCAAAAATATACCTAAAAAGAGAAAAATCAGACAAACCAAAAATGTTGCAGTGGTATCTTAATTTTTGACAGAACTGTATTTATGGGTCTGACTTTCTTGGAGGTGTAACATTATAGCAAGTGCAAATAGGTAATCCCATGTGATAGATCCAGTATATCTGGTCATATACTCATCACACACGATTTGTCTGAACTGTGATAGCCCTATTTTTTCTGATCATCCCCTGGGTGACTTTTGATGTTTCATTCTTTATGTACACCTCTTATTATTTTTTGTTGTATGTATTGATTCTGATTAATAAAATTTACTTGTTTTATACATATGAAGTCAGCACTCCATTTCTTTGTTTCTCTTAGGGCAGTTTCACACGTCAGTGTCTCCGGTACATGTAGTGACAGTTTTCTCACGTACCGGAGACACTGACACACGCAGACACATTCTAATGAATGTGTCTATGCAGATGTCAGCGTGTTTTCACGGACCGTGTGTCCTTGTGCAAAACACGCTGACATGTCCGTTTTTGTACAACAGCACGGATCACACGGACCCATACAAGTCAATGGGTCCGTTTAAATACGTACCGCACACGGATGCTGTCTGTGTGCTGTCCGTGTGCGATCCGTGTGCGTTTTTAAAAGTCAAAGGGTTAACATTGAAACTAATTTTTCAAATACACAGACACACGGACAGCACACGGACAGAACACGGATGGTACACACGGACATATGGATAGCACACGGATGTCACACGGATGGCCTCCGTATGCACACGGACACATGGACACAGATAGCTCCGGTACCGGTTTTTCCGGTACCGGAATTATCTGGACGTGTGAAACTGCCCTTACATGGTTTGGGAGTTTCTTCTTTCACTATCCAAATCAGTACAGCCACATAATATAATTCACATTATGCTACTGTTCTATCTGTGCAAAATATCTGGAATTGTTCTTATCTATGAAACTATGCAGTAAGATCCCATAGGAGAGATGATTTTTGCAGGCAAAATAATGGTTCCCCTTTCTGTTTTTGTCTAAATGATGACCAGAAACACCTTTTTCCTCTCTTAAAAACATTTGATACTCTTCAAATTTAAGATTATGATGCAGTAGATAACTTTTAGCTCCGTCAAGCTTGAGAAAGGAACAGGCAGTACAAATAAATAGAATATGTTCTCATGTTGAAATGATATTGAGGTTAGTGAGGGAAGGTTCAGAGGTTACGATTTTAAGAAACAACAAGAAAGCAAAATAAAAACCAGTAGAATACCAATATATTCCTTCCATTCTTTTTCACTTCTTGTCAACAAGGTTTCTGCTCTATTTTTCCTCTCGATATCTGGACTCTGCCAATGTGTTCCGTTTTTTTTGAAATTATGGAAAATGATAATGTCCTTTTGAAAGCAATCCGTGGCCAACATGTGGCTCGCATATTCAAATCTTCAGATTGTTAAAGGCTTTAGAAATGTTTTGTTTATTTCACTCTCATTTTCGGGAACATGCCGCTCGGCCTCACTTGCACTGAATAATAGATAACATAGTTAGAGGAACTCAACTATGTAGCTTGAATATTAATTTTACTTTTATTCAAGTAGATAAAACACATCAAATTCAAGAAACAAGTCAAAAAAAGACTGCAGATGATTTATTTCCAAAATTATTTTAGTATCTATGTTGAAAAGACTATAAAGCTACTTTATTGTGGAATGTTACAATCTTATCTACCTGGATAATGTCCTAAAAAATACACATTAAATTGAAAACCTTTACATGCACCATAACTTACAGGGAAATTTCAGTAATACTACAGGGTTTTCTAGGCAGCTAGAAGCAAAACAAATACAAAACTTTAAGTTACTAGACCAGTTGTTCTCAGATTGTTGTAGTGCAAGGATTCCTAAAAACCTACATAAGATTTATTAATAGGAAGAGGAAGCCCTGTTTCTTACTTATTGCAAACACCACTTAGGATGTAGACGTTTACTGATTTATTACTGAATTTAACCCCTTTCCAACATCGGGCATAATAATATGTCAATGTAGAACGCTCTCCCTTTGATGTGGGCTCCAGCGGTGAACCAGCCACATCTTTTACGGCACATATCAGCTGTTTTGAACAGCTGACATGTGCCAACTAAAAGCTACGGGAGGAATCGTGATCCACCTGCGACTGTTAACCCGTTAAATGCTGCTGTCAAACCTTGACAGCGGCATTTAACACACACTTCTGGCAAGTGCGTCTGGCCCACTGGTGACCCTGTCATGTGTTCGCGGGTCACCGATGAGTTGGCATGACAACCAGAGGTCTCCAGCAGACCTCAATGGTTGTCACTGCCAGGTTTCTGTGAGCGCCGCCTGTTGATCAGCACTCATAGCAAGTCAGCAATTTTGCTACATACAGGCGATCTGATCATCGTCTTTATGCAGCAGAGCCGATCAGGTTATGGAAGCTTCTGGTCTCCCATGGAGACTATTGAAGCATACCAAAAGTAAAAAAGAATATTAAAAAAATGTAAAAATAAATAAATAAATAAATAAAAGTTCAAATCACTCCCCTTTTGCCCCATTAAAATTAAGACAAAAAAAAATCAAACATACAAATATTTGATATTGCCACATTCAGAATTGCCCGATCTATCTACATAAAAAAAATAATTAACCCAATCGCTCAACGGCATAACAAGAAAAAAAGTCAACATGCTAAAACTATGTTTTTTTGGTCACCGCAATATTGCATTACAATGCAATAACCGGCGATCAAAAGATCGTATATGCACCAAAATGGTATCTTTAAAAACGTCAGCTTGGGGCGCAAAAAATAAGCCCTAACCCAACCCGAGATCACAAAAAATGGAGACGCTATGGGCATAGGAAAATGGTGCAATTTTTTTTCAACAAATTTTTGAATTTTTTTTCACCATTTAGATAAAAAAGAACCTAGACATGTTTGGTGTCTATGAACTCGTAATGACCAGGAGAATCATAATGGCAGGTCAGTTTTAGTATTTAGTGAACCTACTAAAAAGGAAAGCAAAAAACAATTGTGGAATTGCACTTTTTTTTGCAATTTGACCGCACTTGGAATTGTTTTCCTGTTCTGCAATACACGATATGCTAAAACCAATGTTGTTGTTCAAAAGTACTGCTTGTCACACAAAAACATGCCCTCACATGGCCATATTAACAGAAAAGTAAAAAAGTTATGGCTCTGGGAATAAGGGGAGAAAAAAGCAAAAACGTAAAAAATGAAAATACCTCCAGTCATGATGGGGTTAATGCTTAATACCTGTATGTGTAGGTATGAAATTAACTTCTTCAAGTGGTAGCTTTATACAGACGGAGATATTGAACTTTTACTTAAGGTTTTGCAGGGGACTTAAAATTCTGTTGTAGAAAAAAGTGAACTTCTACTTAGAAAAATATATTTTATGAAATAATTCATAGCACAATTAAGAATTATCTGATAAGCTTGTATGATTATATTACAAGATAGTTTTATGTACAATGTTGCCGTCATGGCGTGGACAAGCAAACTGTTATACACAAAAATGGCACAAGTGAATTTATGGACCTACTGTGCCATAGGGCAGAGTCTATCCTGGAAGGGACATAGCTAAATGGCTACCTGGTTTTCACTGAAGCTCCTGAAGGTGGAGGGGGACTGAACTGTAGGTAGCCACCAGGTGCCACTCTACTCTAGGCAGAAAATAATACAGCAGCTGCTGACCCCAGGGGTCAGGTATGCTGACACTGATTTAGGGCTTAGTTCAGACACACCAGTCTAGGATACTCGATCATGGTTTGGTCAGTCATGGATCGGGGAATAATGTGCTAGGTGCCGGGATTTCCCCACTGCACGGGGTAGATTCCAAGCCTTGTATGCTTTTGTGGTCTGCCATTCTGCTTCGGCCACAGTGGGTGCTGCTGAGAGAAGACATTGGTCCCAGCATCTTGCTCAGGCTCATGTTGTCCTCTTGGTTACTACTGACATTCCAAACAAGTCTATGGTAACCAGCAATAGGCAGCGTAAACAGACGCTCTGGAGGCTAAGTCCAGAAATCACCCTACTGAGCATGTCTGTGATGTAGCGTCTTCTTATTGGTGGTCGGACGTAAGCTGCTCTGGTGAGGTGGCAGCTAAGGATTGTCCCACGGGCAAGGTCCTGTCTGACTGGACTTGAGTCTAATGTATAAAAGACTCTCAGAGGCGCAAGCCTTTGCGCTAGTATCATTTGTGGTTGTATGTGTGTGTTTGCGGGTGGAGACTCTGCCATGCTGTCGGCTTGTATAAGTGCCTAGTTTTCCTTAGAGAGGCAGGTTTTTCTATTCACTTGACCTAGTGCCTTTCTTGGCCATGTGTGAGGTTAGCACGGGTCAGTTACAGGGCAGGGTCAACCCATGTGCTTAAACCCTATTGTTTAACTGGGTATTGCACACATCTCTTTTGTACCGCTCGGTGGTTAGCTGAGCTTGGTACTCATATTTTTGCACCACTTGATTGACTGCCGAATTAGTTAGTTTTATTTTTTTTGCCACTCGACGGTTAGCTGAGCTGGTATTTCATCTTCAAGTGCATACCCCTCTGAGACGTTATCAGTCTGTTATCTTTTGTTCAGTTCACACTGGGTGGGGTTAACACATCGTGTTTCTTGATGAACACTCGCCGCCAGGCTTTGTCATTAGCAGCAGAATAACATCTGTACGGTGGACCCCGGTTTGTGATTGCACTTTATTAGTTATTTTTATTTAGTGCGATCCACCAACCCTAACAGTATACTAGCATCAGGGTCTGGCTTGCAATGGTGGACGAACAGCAGCTCAAGTGGCATATCAAGCTGCTAGAGAGCAGGTTTTCCACTCTTGAGCAGACGTCTACAGCTGTGGATATTAACGCCGTGGCAGCACAAGCCACCAGCAAAGCCGCTACTGTAGTTTCTGCTGCGGTCTCTCATCCATCTGTACCGCTTTTTTCGCTGCCCAACACATTTTCTGGGGACAGCGGAGCCTGTAGGGGTTTTGTAAATCAGTGCTCAATTCATCTGGAGTTGTTGGCAGCACGATTCCTAACTGAGCGAACCAAGGTGGGATTTGTATTTCCCTTTTGTCAGGTAGGGCATTGGAGCGGGCTACGCCGTTATGGGAGCGAAGTGATCAACTGATCCTTAATGCCTCTTATTTTTTGGATTCCCTGAAAGAGGTGTTTTTGGGGCCACAAGTTACCCATGATACTGCACTCCAACTCCTGGTATTAGCGCTGGGTTCATCCATGGTGAGTCAATTTGCCATCAAATTTTGGACTCTGGCTTCCGAGTTGGAGTGGCCTGATAAGGTTTTGGTACCTATTTTTTGGAGGGGTTTGGCAGATCATGTCAGGGATGCTTTGGCCACTAGGGAAATTCCAACTACCCTGAAGGAATTGATATCAGTGTCTACCCGCATAGATCTGCGGCATGCTGAGCAGGGTTTGGAGCGAGCTCAGAGTAAATCTAGGTTTCTATTGGTTCCAAACTTTGTCAATCCTGTGAGTACTCCAATTCAGGCTGACAACTCAGTAGAACCCATGGATGTCTCTAGGGTGGAACAAGTCACCTGCCCAGTACAATTACAACCGACTTGTTTTGCCTGTGGGCAAGTCGGCCATTTTGCTAATAAGTGTCCTAAGCATCAGAAGGGGTAACAGCATCAAGTGGCCTTGGGGAGAGGCTCGCTAATCCCTGTAGATGTATCTCCCAAAATGTCCTAAGGGGTTTCATTGACATTTGGGTCACCTATTCTCACTGCTGAGGCTTGTGTGGACTCTTGGGCTGAGGGCAATTTCATGTCCGCTAACTTCGCCCAACAGCACACAATCTCACTAGTAATGCTCACTAAGCCGTTATCTGTTTGGGTAGCCAATGGGTCCATTTTACCAACTCCAATTTCCCATCAGACCGTACCTCTGACCCACATCATGTCTCGCAAACATCAGGAGATAGAATCTTTCTTTGTTATCTCAGAGGGTATGAATGAGGTACTTCTGTGGATGCCCTGGCTGAGCCTTCATTCCCCCCAGATTGATTGGGTAACAGGGAGCATGCAAAAATGGGGTAGCTTTTGTGAGAGTCTGTGTCTTAAGGACCAGGTACCCTCCGGCAAGTTCTATGTACCATCTAGAGCTTTGGCCAACCAGAATAAACACCTCCATGCCTCCCAGCTTGTGGCAGTTTTCAAGCGTGGCAAACATCAACGGGGAGGGTATGTTAGTGGGGGGGTAATGTTAGGCACCGGAATTTTCTCGCTGCACAGGTTAGATCCCAAGCCTTGTATGCTTCTGCGGTCTCCCATTCTACTTCGGATGCAGTGCGTGCTGCTGAGCGAAGACTTCTGTCTCAGCGTCTTGCTCATGCTGTTTTCCTCGCTACTACTGACATTCCAGCCAAGTCTATAGTAACCAGCAATAGGCAGCGGCAAACAGACGCTCTGGATGCTAAGTCCAGAAATCACCCTACTGAGCATGCCTGTGATGTGGCATCTTCCTATTGGTGGTCCTATCTGACTGAACTTGAGTCTAATGGATAAAAGGCTCTCAGAGGCACATGCCTGTGTGCTAGTGTCATTTGCGGTCGTGTGTGTGTGTTTGTGTGTACTTGAGTCTAACGTATAAAATACTCTCAGCGACGCATGCCTGTGCACTAGTATCATTTTTGGTCGTGTGGGTGAAAACGCTGCCACACTGTCGGCTTGTATGAGTGCCTAGCTTTCCTTAGAGAGGCAAGTTTTTACTTGACCTAGCGCCTGTCTCGGCCTCATGTGTTGTTAGCACGGGTCAGCTACGGGACACAGTCAACCCACGTGCTTAAACGCTATTGTTTAACTGGGTATTCCACACATATCTTTTGTACCACTCGGCAGTTAACTGAGCTTGGTACTCATATTTTTGCACCACTCGGTGGACAGCCGAATTAGTTATATTTTCTATGCCACTTGGCTGTTAGCTGAGCTGTTTTTCATCTTTCAATGCATACCTCTCTGAGACGTTATCAGTCTTGCATTCATTTTGTGGAGTTAACACAGTGTGTTTCTTGGTGAACGCTCGCCACACGGCTCCGCCATTGTTCATTAGCAGCAGAATAACATTTCTGCATGGTGGACCCCGGGTTGCGGTCGCACTTTATTAGTTATTTTTATTTAGTGCGATCCGCCAATCATAACATAATGTTTATGCCTTGGAACCAAGGGACTTCAGAAGCAAGACTGGGAGCAATGGGATCAGGGGTCATTGTTCAGGCACTCATCACTCTCAAACCAGGGGACAAGGTTCAGCATTTCTTTTGCAGCATCAGCTGCAGGGCACGCATAGGCTTTATGCTATACAGTTTGATTAATTTGATGAAAATGGTCACAATTTTATTTCTTTACTCTACCATATGTCTATAACTGTGCAGGTACTGGTAGAGGGAATAACTATTTTAAAGAAGTATAATGTCTTTTTGATACTCACAGGAATCTTCATGTTATCATACTCATCACTTTTTTTCGAATCTATTTATTATGGAAGCTGTAATTTGCTTTGGTATTGAAGCTGAACACAAGTGCTAGCTTATCTTTCTACATTTGCAATTTGACTCATACAACTACCCCTCAATTTCATCTGAAGTCAGAGCTGTAATGTTTATGAACGATCAATATCAAAGATCTAGAAGTAGCGAAAAAGATGTATACAGCCAGTATGACAGAGGGTAAATCATATAATACATTCCTTCATTGGTTCCACTGAGCATGACTTTAATGAGATATGATGCATAGCTCATCAAGCAGTTACCTATGGGATGTTGACGAATTGACATGCTGGAGGTTGGAAGTCTAGAACTGCGATGTGCACTGTGTGCCTCACTGCTGTCTTTTAAGGTTGTGTAAAAGCGTGATTTGATACTCAGTATTCGCGGGTCCCTTTCTATCTGCCAAAATTTGGTCTTATAACTTGGATCTAACAGAGGGGCAAACCAGTAGTCAACACTATTTCAAATCTTAACTGTATGGGGATCATGTTGCAGATAGTGCAGCAAGAAGACACTCATATGTCGAGCTCTTCCACATGAATACTGGTCCTGATGATGGTGGCATCAGTGCTGATCAGCTCAGTAGTCACTTCAAAACTGTGCAGAAGAGTTCAGACATCCTTAATCTGTGCCAACTTCATAAACATGATATGTGCCACGTCCGTACTGCGTTGGCCCAAGTTATATGACATGACATACTGCGTCAGGGCTCGTTCCTGCTGCCGCAATCGCTGCAACATGTGCAGAGTGAAATTCCCCCATGTCAGGACATCACATATCAACCTGTTAACTGGCATGGACAAAGACTCAAGTGTGAGCAGCAGAAGTGAGCACACAGCTTCTGTGCTTTCTCCAGGCCAGGATAGTGGTGGACAAAACGTTGTATCACCAAGTTGAGGATGTGAGCCATGCAAGGCACGCATGTGAGCTTGCCAGATTTGCACCATTTTAGGACACAGCCTTCCTTGGATGCAGGTTCAGGTAAGACAGCCATTGCTCAAACTCATCCTTGAGAGTTGTCCACAACTCTTCAGCTGTATGACTGCGATCTCCAAGGCATAACAATTTTAACACTACCTGATTGCAGTGATCCCTCGCTGCGCAGTACATAGGTGATGGGTTTTCGCTCTGCACTTTTGGAATGTGTGCCTCATATAGTCAGAGGTGGATACCCTAGAGGAGGTAGAGGAGGAGGCAAAAGCAGTTGAGGAAGTGTGAAATACAGAGATTTGTTCTGCAAGCCTTAGTTTGTTCTCCATGACTTGTGGATCAGTGCCTTCCCCCACAGCCACTATAGTCACTCAGTGCTAAGTCAGTGAGATGTAACGCCATTGGTCATGCTTGCTTATCGAAGTATCTGTATTCTTATGAATGGGTCTCCGAGGAGGACAGCTGGCCCAGGCTAAGCCACAGAAAACCAGAGAGGTTGGTAACTAAGCAAATTCCAGACCCCTGATCCTATCCACACAACTAGCAGTAGCCGTGGGGAGTACCTACGATGATCCTAGACTCCTCGGCACAGCCGGAGAGCTAACCATGATTGATCCTGGGCTCCAACACCGCCAGTTGTTGCTCAAAAGTGCCGTCTGCACAGAGAAAAACACTAGCTCCTGTGTTAGTGGGGTTTAGTAACGCCAGCTGCTCCTCTGCTGTGTGTCTGGCAATATCTCCTGCTCCCTCTACATTCAAACTACATCAGATCTTAAACTTGCTCCAAGTAGGCCTCAGCCTACTCCATGAGTGATCCTAGGCTCCAACACCGCCAGTTGTTGCTCGGAAGTGCCATCTGCACGGAAAAAAACACTAGCTCCTGTTAGTGGGGTTCAGTAACGCCAGCTGCTCCCCTGCTGTGTGTCCGGCAATATCTCTTGCTCCCTCCACTTTCAAACTACATCAGATTTTAAACTTGCTCCAAGTAGGCCTCAGCCTACTCCATGATTGATCCTGGGCTCCAACACCACCAGTTGTTGCTCGGAAGTGCCGTCTGCACAGAAAAAAACACTAGCTCCTGTGTTAGTGGGGTTCAGTAACGCCAGCTACTCCCCTGCTGTGTTTCCGGCAATGTCTCCTGCTCCCTCCACATTCAAACTACATCAGATTTTAAACTTGCTCCAATTAGGCCTCAGCCTACTCCATGATTGATCCTGGGCTCCAACACCACCAGTTGTTGCTCGGAAGTGCCGTCTGCACAGAAAAAAACACTAGCTCCTGTTTTAGTGGGGTTCAGTAACGCCAGCTGATCCCCTGCTGTGTGTCCGGCAGTTTCGCCTGCTCTGTCCACATTTACACCACTCCAGATTTTAAACTTGCTCCAAGTAGGCCTCAGCCTACTCCATGATTGATCCTGGGCTCCAACACCACCAGTTGTTGCTCAGAAGTGCCGTCTGCACAGAGAAAAACACTATATCCTGTGTTAGTGGGGTTCAGTAATGCCAGCTGCACCCTTGCTGTGTGTCTGGAAATATCTCCTGCTCCCTCCACATTCAAACTACATCAGATTTTAAACTTGCTCCAAGTAGGCCTCAGACTACTCCATGATTGATCCTGGGCTCCAACACCGCCAGTTGTTGCTCAGAAGTGCCGTCTGCACAGGAAAAAACACTAGCTCCTGTGTTAGTGGGGTTCAGTAGCGCCAACTGCTCCCCTGCTGTGTTTCCGACAATGTCTCCTGCTCCCTCCACATTCAAACTACATCAGATTTTAAACTTGCTCCAAGTAGGCCTCAGCCTACTCAGTGATTGATCCTGGGCTCCAACACAGCCAGTTGTTGCTCGGAAGTGCCGTCTGCACAGAAAAAAACACTAGCTCCTGTGTAAGTGGGGTTCAGTAACGCCAGCTGATCCCCTGCTGTGTGTCCGGCAATTTCGCCTGCTCTGTCCACATTCACACTACTCCAGATTTTAAACTTGTTCCAATTAGGCCTCTGGCTACACTCTGTTTCTACTGTAATCCATGGGCTCCAACACCGCCAGATGTTGCTCAGAAGTGCCGTCTGCACAGAGAAAAAACATGCTCCAGTGTTAGTGGGATTCAGTAACATCAGCTGATCCCCTGCTGTGTGTCCATCAATTTCGCCTGCTCTGTCCACATTCACACTACTCCAGATTTTAAACTTGCTCCAATTAGGCCTCTGGATACACTCTGTTTCTACTGTAATCCCTGGGCTCCAACACCGCCAGTTGCTGCTCAGAAGTGTCCTTGGCACGGGTACTCCCTCCTGCCCAGCCTGGTTCCAGCACGCCAGCTGTTTCCGGGAAGTGTCAACGCCACTTTGCCACCAATACGTTGTCCTGTCATGTTGCGGTCGGGTTAGCCGACTCTATGGTGCCTGCAGTTTAGGTGCTTCCTATGTGGGCTGCAGGATCTGGCAATAAAGGCTGGTTCCGTAGTGCCAATAGGACAAGCACCCCCTGTAGGACTGTGGGTTTCGGTACCTGCGGCCGGTTCACGGCCGTGCAACTTTGTTTTTCATGGGTACCTTCTGCTACCCATCCTGGTTCCAGCACCGTCAGCTGGTTCTCAGCAGTGCCTTTTGCTTAGGTGCCTCCATCTCGGTATCTGAGTTCCAGCAACATCTGCTGGTCCTTGGTAGTGCTTTCTAGCACAGGTATATCCTGCTTAGTCACCAGGTTCCAGTACCGTCAGCTGGTCTTCGGTAGTGCCATTGGCGCTTGTTCCTTCTGCTGCCCCTCTGGGTTCCAGCACCATCAGCTGGTTCTCAGCAGTGTCTTTGGCACGGGTACTCCCTCCTGCCCAGCCTGGTTCTAGCACGCCAACTGTTTCCGGGTAGTGTCAACATCACTTTGCCACCAATACGATGTCCTGTCGTGTTGCGGTTGGGTTAGCCGACTCTATGGTGCCTGCAGTTTAGGTGCTTCCTATGTGTGCTGCGGGATCTGACAATAAAGGCTGGATCCGTAGTGCCAATAGGACAAGCACCCACTGTATGACTGTGGGTTTCGGTAACTGCGACCGGCTCGCGGCCTTGCAACTTTATTTTTCATAGCTACCTTCTTCTACCCATCCGGGTTCCAGTACCATCAGCTGGTTCTCGGCAGTGCCTTTGGCTTAGGTGCCTCCATCTCGGTATCTGAGTTCCAGCAATGTCTGCTGGTCCTTGGTAGTGCTTTCTAGCACAGGTACCTCCTGCTTAGTAACCGGGTTCCAGTACTGTCAGCTGATCCTCTGTAGTGCCATTGGCTCTTGTTCCTTCTGCTGTCCCTCCGGGTTCCAGCACCGTCAGCTGTTTCAAGGAAGGGTCAATGTCACTTTGACACCAATACATTGTCCTGTCGTGTTGTGGTCGGGTTAGCTGACTCTATGGTGCCTGCAGTTTAGGTGCTTCCTATGTGGGCTGGGGGTTCTGGCAATAAAGGCTGGTTCCGTAGTGCCAATAGGACAAGCACCCCCTGTAGGTCAGTGGGTTTTGGTAACTGCTGTCGGCTCGCGGCCTTGCAACTTTGTTTTTCATGGGTACCTTCTGCTACCCATCTGGGTTCCAGCACCGTCAGCTGTTTCTCGGCAGTGCCTTTGGCTTAAGTGCCTTCATCTTGGTATCCGAGTTCCAGCAACGTCTGCTGGTAGTGCTTTCTAGCACAGGTACCTCCTGCTTAGTAACCGGGTTCCAGTACCATCAGCTGGTCCTCGGTAGTGCCATTGGCTCTTGTAGCTTCTGCTACCCATCCGGGTTCCAGCACCGTCAGCTGGTCCTCAGTAGTTCCATTGCCTCTTGTTCCGTCTGCTGCTTCTCCGGGTTCCAGCACCATCAGCTGGTTCTCGGCAGTGTCTTTGGCTTAGGTGCCTCCATCTCAGTATCCGAGTTCCAGCAACGTCTGCTGGTCCTTGGTAGTGCTTTATAGCACAGGTACCTCCTGCTTAGTCACCGGGTTCCAGTACCGTCAGCTGGTCCTCTTTAGTGCCATTGGCTCTTGTTCCTTCTGCTGCCCCTCTGGGTTCCAGCACCGTCAGCTGTTTCAGGGAAGTGTCAACGTCACTTTGGCACCAATACATTGTCCTGTCGTGTTGCGGTCGGGTTATCTTGCAGCTTAGGTGCTCCCTATGTGGGCTGTGGGTTCTGGCAATAAAGGCTGGTTTCGTAGTGCCAATAGGACAAGCATCCCCTGTAGGACTGTGGGTTTTGGTAACTGCAGCTGGCTTGTGGCCTTGCAACTTTGTTTTTCATGGGTACCTTCTGCTACCCATCCAGGTTATAGCACCGTCAGCTGTTTCTCGGCAGTGCCTTTGGCTTAGGTGCCCCCTTCTTGGTATCCGAGTTCCAGCAACGTCAGCTGGTCCTTGGTAGTGCTTTCTAGCACAGGTACCTCCTGCTTAGTAACCGGGTTCCAGTACCATCAGCTGTTCCTCGGTAGTGCCATTGACTCTTGTTCCTTCTGCTACCCATCCGTGTTCCAGTACCGTCAGCTGGTTCTCAGCAGTTCCTCAGCCTTCTTGTACCTTCTGCTACATTTCCAAGTTCAAACTTTTTGAAATGGTTTTTGGTAATCACTCTGGATCTCCTTGACGACGACCCTGAAGACCACCCCAAAGAAGACCAAAAAGATGACCCTGAAGAAGATGACCAAGAGGACAAAGAACATGAAGACAACCACCAAGATACAGAACAACAAGAGACAGAAGACCAAGAAGCAGAAGAACAAAAAGCAGAAGAACAAAAAGCAGAAGAACATTAAGCATAAGACTAAAAATCAGAGCAAAAGATATTATCTAAATTATAGCAGAAGAAGACTAAGTAGTGTATGGGGGTGAGTCCATTCCTCCTCGTGGTGCCCCTGGAAAATGCCTGCTGCTGCAGGCCAAACTGAACGTGGACAAATCCTGTTGTAAATCTTTTGTGACTGTCAGAACGGCTGGTGTAATCATCAAGCTTTTATAGATAACAACTACAGCAATGCCTGTCACAAATAAGAATATGATGAAGAAGAAGAATAGGAAGAAGATGAAGAAGTAGAATATGAAGAAGAATAATAGTTGAATAAGAAGAATATGAAGAATGTAAAAAATAAGAATAATAGGAAGAAGGTGAAGAAGATGAATAAGGTGAAGAAGAAGTTGATGAAAAAGATGCTGCTGCTGCTGCTGGGGATTATGAATTAGAAAGTGTGGGAGAAGTAAAAAAGAAGGTGAAGAGCATGGAAGTAGTGAAACATACATATCTGACAAAATATAAAAAAGGTTAACATAGTCAAAATCTTTGTAACTCCGAACGTCTTAAAAAAAAATTAATTCCTGCTATTCCATTTGAATGGGCTAAACCTCTATGCCTTTAATGTCTCTTCCACCTCCCCCAATACATTCTACATTATTATTAGTTGTTTTTCTTCATGTAGAATTAACCTACAAGGAAAGAAAGGGTTTTTTTTAATTCCGATATTTCTGTCCCATTGACTTGCATTGGTTTCCAGTATCGGAATCGGCGATATCCGATACATGTTGGGTATCGGTCCAATCCAATCAGATCCGATATTTCACGATATCAGATGGTATCGCTCAACAATAGTTATCAGCAGCACATCTTTTGTTTATCCTGGGTGATTTGCTGCCAAGACCAATGACTTTTGTTACATCATAAACAATACAATCACCAGAGAATAAGCATTATTTTGCTCACTCGATGGGTGATTGCCGACATCTTTACACCAACAACCTCTCATCTGCGCTGCTAGTAGTTATGAGTTGTTTCTCTCACACTGTATACTGGGGAAAAAGTATTTAGTCAGCCACAAATTGTGCATGTTCTCCTGCTTAAAAAGATGAGAGGGGCCTGTAATTGACATCATAGATAGAACACAATTAGAGTCAAAATGAGAAAACAAATCCAGAAAATCACCTTGTCTGATTTGGCAAGATTTATTACGGTGGAAAATAAGTATTTGGTCACCTAAAAACATGCAAGATTTCTGGCTCTCACAGACCTGTAACTTCTTCTTTAAGAGGTTTGTCTGTCCTAAACTTGTTACCTATAGTAGTGGCACCTGTTTGCACTTGTTGTCAGTATAAAAAACACCTGTCCACAACCTCAAACAGTCACATTACAAACTCCACTCTGGTGAAGACCAAAGAGCTGTTGAAGGACGCCAGAAACAAAATTGTAGCCCTGCACCAGGCTGGGAAAACTGAATCTGAAATATGAAAGCAGCTTGACATGATGAACTCAACTGTGGGAGCAATAATAAGAAAATGGAAGACATACAAGACCACTGATGATCTCACTCGATCTGGGGTCCCACGCAAGATCTCACCCTGTGGGGTCAAAATGATCACAAGAATGGTGAGAAAAAATCCCAGAACCACACAGTGGGACCTAGTGAATGACCTGAATAGAGCTGGGACCATCGTAACAAAGGCTACCATCATTAACGCACTACGCTGCCAGGGACTCAGATCCTGCATTGCCATAGGTGTCCCCCTGCCCTGCTTAAGTCAGTACATGACCGGGTTCTTCAGAAGTTTGCTAGAGAGCATTTGGATTAGGCCTCTTTCACACTTCAGTTTTTTGCATCAGTTCAAATCCGCCAAAAAGTCATACAAGCGGATCCGTTGTTAACTGATGTGAACGGATGGCACAGGATCCGTTTTTAGACGGATCCTGAAAATGCGGAAATTTAAAGGAAATGCTGGCCGGGAAGGAGAGGGAGAGAGAGAGAGAGAGAGAGAGAGAGAGAGAATTTTTTTGTCCGGCACCCAGAAAGAATTTCGGGTTAAATGAGTGTCTGGAGGATCCGCCAGAGAAAAAAACGTTACAAGCTCCGTTTTGAAATCTTTGAGGATGGTGACGGACAGCAATTTTTGGCGGATCCTCAAAAAAAACGGATGCAACGGACAGCAATCCATCACAATCCGCCATTAATGCAAGTCAATGGGGAAAAAAACGGATCCTCAAAAAAAATTTGAGGATCCGTTTTTTCAAAACCTGGCGGATTGTGACTAATTGTAAAAAACGGAAGTGTGAAAGAGGCCTTATCCAGAAAACTATTGGGAGAATGTCATATGGTCTGATGAAACCACTGTAGAACTGTTTGGTAGAAACAAAACTCATCATGTTTGGAGGAGGCAGAATGCTGAGTTGCATCCAAAGAACACCATACCTACTGTGAAGCATGGGGGTGGAAACATCATGCTTTGGGGATGTTTCTCTTCAAAGGGACCAGGATGACTGATCCGTGTACATGAAAGAATGAATGGGGCCATGTATCGTGATATTTTGAGTGCAAACCTTCTTCCATTAGCAAGGGCATTGAAGGTGAAACATGGATGGGTCTTTCAGCATGATAATGATCCCAAGCACACCATCAGGGCAACGAAGGAGTGGCTTCGTAAGAAACATATGAAGGTTCTGGAGTGGCCTAGCCAGTCTCCAGATCTCAACAACATAGAAAATCTTTGGAGGGATTTGAAAGTCCGTGTTGCCCAGTGACAGGCCCAAAACATCACTGCTCTAGAAGAGATCTGCATGGAGGAATGAGCCAACATACCATCAATAATGTGTGCCAACCTTGTGATGACTTACAGAAAACGTTTGACCTCTGTCATTGCCAACAAAGGATATATAACAAAATATTGAGATGAACTTTTGTTGATGACCAAATACTTATTTTCCACCATAATTTGCGAAATAAATCTTGCTAAATTAGACAAGGTGATTTTCTGGATTTGTCTTGTCATTTTTACTCTCATAGTTGTGGTCTACCTATGATGTCAATTACAGGCCTCTCTCATCTTTTTAAGTGGGAGAACTTGCACAATTGGTAGCTGACTAAATGCTTTTCTCCCCACTGTATATTACACACACACATTAATATATAAGATACAGATATATCAGCATATAACACACACAAATCAATGTATATCACTCACTTCAGTAAATACAGTACAGCATCATGCACACGGCAATAAGTCTCACACACAAACAATGTATAGGATTTACCATTCTCTATCCTCATCTGTACCTCCATATTCCTACAGGGTAAAAGATCTTTGCTCACATGAACATTAATTCATCAAAGTACCTTCTAAACTTCTAACTTTGGCACATGTACTGAAAATGCAATACTTTCATTATTATATGTAGCTTCTGGCTTGCAAAGGCTTTGGACCTTTTTGAGGAACATGGTCCTGGACAACTTACCAGTTTGACCCTGCTACTGCCAGCCATGTCCCCAGCAGAGTAAAGTTGAAGGAACAGGTTGTCGGGAATGGTGGAGCCGAAAAGAAGATGGAGGGAGCTGTGCAGAGAACCGTATTTCATCGGTGGTATGGGTGAATGTCAAGGTGAGTAGTATTTTATCACCCTACTTTATTGTGCCCTGAAGTCTTGAGACACCATGGAGAATAATACGACACATTTGATTTGCATAGAACAAATTAATTTTAAGTTGAATTAGCTGGCCAGATTCGAGAGAACTGCTGAATTATAATTTCATCATATTCACTCATCATTAATGTCAATATTGTTGTTCATTAAAAAATCACTTTGCTTGTTTTGTGTTACTAACAGGTAGTTGTGGTGTCAGATCAGCAATCATATTTATTTATTTCCGCAAGAAGACTTTATGCAAGAGAATTTTTTCCCTATTGGAATTGTGTATGAATTGATCTCTGAAATCATAATTGAACTAAATTTTTTACTTTTAATTTTCACAATAAGTTCCACTATGATGTTTAACCCTGCAATTCTTTAGTGTAATATAATAAACTGCAATACTTCTGTATTGCATTTTGCTATTCTTGCTAGGACGCAGACGGCCGTATAACTCATATGAGGATCACATCACAAACGTCGGATTGACCACTGGCTGCATAGAAACACATCACGCTGTCACACTCAGGTCAAGAGAGGTGCCGGGCCAGTCCGTGCACTGCAATGTGATCCCCGCACGAGAATTACTGCTGAATATCTGTGCTCCTTATACTGAAAATTAATCTCTAGTTAAAGCCCTCATAAACGTCATCACTGAAGTGCTAAGAAAATTTATGATTCACTCAGCTGTCATAGCAAGCCATTAACACACCGTGAGCAAATCATGAAGAAGTCAGTGGAGTGATAGAAGAAATCTATACCAATGGCTAACCTCTCAGGCGCCACAGCTACTACTGACTGTGGCATATATGAGGTTAAGCAGCTGCGATGGGAGATAATTCGGATATTGCTGGCTGCAGCACAGTTTTAGTCAAACCTAGGCTGTCTTCAGGATTTTAGCATTTTAAGAGAATTTCTTTCTGGTACAACTCGATATATGTTTATATATTTCATAGAGAGGGGTCCCCTGTTCAATACTCCCTATATTAGCTAGAATAAAGGGTCAGTCAATGAAATCTAGTGATAATTCTGATTCACACACAAGATTTATATTGTACATAAAGTAGGGCATTTGTTTTATGTTTTTTTTCTCGCATATTATTTGGTGTGTATTATATATCCTTTATGCATAATTAGATTCAGTATTAATTGGCCAAAAGGTTGTAATACATCTGTGGATATTGTGTATTGCTGACAATAAGATATGAGCCAAAAAAACATCCTGCAGCTTTATAAAACGAGGTGGCATAAAGAATTTATACATTTCTCCAACTCAAGTTTACCTGGGAGATTTGAGGTTTCACTGACAAAATCTAAATGCCGGAGGTTTGTTTTCTCCAAAGGTTTCAGCTACTCACTAGAATTCCAAAAGAATTTTTAATCTTGTTTGTTGTCACTCCCACCTCCATGTTAGCTCAGTACAGTGAATAGCTGAAAAACTGCTAATTGGAAACGGCATTGGGATGCATGGGCTTTAGTGGGACTCACGATGATGAACTGCAATTAATATCAACATTATCTTAATTATATGGTTGAATTATTAACTCTCTTACAATATTCACAGCTAGTTATGATTTCTCAGCCACTGCTGGTAAATATGCATGATATGTAAAGGTAGGTAAAATATTTAAAGTCATATTTTATTATTAATGGTGGGAACTTTGTCTCTATCATTTGCTCTTATGAACATGCAGATGTCACTGCTAATGTTGCATAAAATAGCATAAATTAAACATTTCAGTTCAATTACACATTAAAGGATTCTGTGCCTGTGACTTGTTAGGGCACAAACGTGTAGATGTGGGGTGTTGAGAAGACATGCCCTAAAGTGGTGTGCTCTGGGACATCACTGATGGAACACATTACCTTGGATGTCATATTTAGATATGGAGCTTTGACTACAAATTACATTCTTGTTAGGGGAAAGAAAGCCTAGCTAATATATTATTATGATATATTAAATCCCTCTCTGTAACTCGGAGAAAGGATGAGACGTTTCTATTGGCTATTTATGTGACAGCAAAGATTCAGTGAACACAATTCATATTTGCTAAAAAGTTATAAAGATTATTAACACGTTTAGTCGATTCATTGATAGTAAAGCTAAAACCAGTTAATTTAGGGGGATTACCACTTTTATACTCCTACATTTGGCCATCGTATGGAATGCTTTTCCTCGTCAAAATAATCGTTTGTTTTCATTTACACACCATAATATATAGTAACATAGTAACCTAGTTAGCAAGGCTTTAGAAAGTCATTTGTGCATCCAGTTCAGCCTATATTCTGTCAGAATAAATCCCCAGATCTACGTCCTTCTATAGAACCTAATAACTGTAAGATACAAAATTGTTATGCTCCAAGAAGACATCCAGGATTTTCTTGAACCCCTTGACTGAGTTAGCCATCACCACCTCCTCAGGCAGGGAATTCCAGATTCTCACTGTCCTAACAGTAAAGAATCCTCTTCTATGTTGGTGGAAAAACCTTCTCTCCTCCAGATGCAGAGAATGCCCCGTTGTGACCGCCACCTTCCATTGTATAAATAGATCCTTGGAGAGATATTTTTATTATCCCCTTATATACTTAAACATGGTTATTAGATCGCCCCTCAGTCATCTTTTTTCTAGACTAAATAATCGTAATTTTGCTAATCACTGGGTATTGTAGTTCCCCCATCCCCTTTATTAATTTTGTTGCCCTCCTTTGTACTCGCTCTAGTTCCATTATATCCTTCCTGAACACCAGTGCCCAAAACTGTACACAGTTCTCCATGTGCGGTCTAACCAGGAATTTGTACAGAGGCAGTATAATGCTCTCATCATGTGTATCTAGACCTCTTTTAATGGACCTCATAATCCTGTTTGCCTTGGCAGCCGCTGCCTGGCACTGGCTGCTCCAGGTAAGTTTATCATTAACTAGGATCCCCAAGTCCATAATGTGATAGAAATAAAAGGTACTGGTTGCCCATTGCCCCTCAGCCAACCCCCTCCCAACAAAAATAGATTGCGTTATACCGATGGTCTCCATGTTGACCATGGGCCAAACGATTGCCGCGGCATCACCCAGGATTGAGCACATGAGCTGACACATCTCCTTGCTGCATTTCAGAAGCTGCTCAGAAGCATTGCAGAGTATTAGATCATCAATCGCAATCTGTCAATTTTAAGTTGATGTCCCATCCTGGGACAATGTAAAAAAGTAAACAAAAAGTTAATAAAAATATTTAAAAAAATCACAAAATAAGCAATAGAAAAGTACATCTATTTATGTAAAAAAAAAATAAAAAAGTAGACATATTTGGTATCGCCGCGTCTGAAACAACCCGACCTATAAAACTGTCTCACTAATAAACCCCTACCTTGAACACCATTAAAATAATAAGTTGAAAACAAGATTAAAAAACATATTTTATCACCATACTGCAGAAAAAAGTGGAATAAATCGAGACAAAAAGCTAAAAAAAATGGTCTCGGAAAATGTTATCTTGTCTTGCAAAAATCAAGCTGCCATACAGCTCCGTTAGCTGAAAAATAAAAAAAAAGTTATAGCAGAAAAAAGTGATTCAAATATAACTATTTTTTTCTATAAAATAGTTTTACTGTGTAAAATCGCCAAAACATAAACAAACAAAATAAATATAGTATTGCTGTAATTGTACTGACCTGAAGAATAAAAGTTCCTTATCAATTTTACCACACGCGGAATGTCATTAAAAAAACCCTCAAAAAACAATTCCTTAATAGCTGTTTTTTGTTCATTCTGCCTCCCAAATATCACAATAGAAAGTGATCAAAAATGTCATGTGCCCAAAAATAATATCAATAGAAATTCATTCCACAAAAAACAAGCCCTCATATGACTCTGTCAGCTGAAATATGGAAAAATTATAGCTATCACAATATATTGATGCAAAAACTAGTTTTTGCAAGAAAAAGCACCTGTTAGTGTGTGACAGCAGACAAACGCTATAAATCTGGTATTGCTGTAATCGCACAGACCCGAAGAATAAAGTCGCCTAATCACTTTTACTGCATGAGAAATAGCGTAAAAAATAAATAAACCAAATTCTTCACCTGATGTTAATTTTTTAATTCTGCCTACCATAGGCTGGCTCACATTTGTCCTGCATTCTAAGCTAAGCGCTTACATTGGGGTTTCCATGTAAATCTAAGCAATACATGATTCAGACAAAACCCCCAATGGAAGGTACCCTATAACGAGGCAGATGGACTCTCTGTGGACACTGTCTGGCCTGTGATTCTGGCAGTGTCCATCTTTTTAGGCATGCATAAAAGAGTGGCCCGTCACAGTTTTGTGCACCTCTGAAAAAAAGAACACCACTGAACAGAGAGAAGATGTAGTCGAGAGTAACTTTGCTGCCGCATTATAGTGGATGGATTCCTTGAGGCTTTTATCTGAATCACGTCACTCAGAGAATTAGATAGATACCCCAAAGGAAGTGCTCAGCGCAGAGCACCAGATAAATGTGATCCTAAATGTTGTGTAAAATGTTCCAGAATCCCTACAAAAGCTTCAAATCAATCCACAAAAAAAGTCGCTGCTCAGCTCCATCATCTTTTAACATCTTTTAACATTACTGAAATGGCTCTGGAAAAGTGCTGTAGGTCCACACCCCCCTAAAGAAATTCAGAAAATTCTGCATGTACAGTACTTGGGACTAAAATGTACTGGGGACCATAGTGGCAGTTTGCAATTTTCACTCAGGAAATACACTGCTGCTTGTTTCTGGAAAACACCCATGGAGTCAAAATCGTCATTACACATGTAGATAAATTCACTAAGGGGTGCAATTTCCAAAATGGGGTGACATGAGGGGGGATTCTGCTCTTCTAGCACTTAAGAGCTCTGTATATGGAGTTCACAAACTATAGTAGCAAAATCTGTGCTCCGGGAGGAAAATAGCACTCTGTGACTCCTGAGTCTCGCCATATGGCTAAGCAACACTATACAGCTACAAATGGGGTACTTCCACATTATTTAGAAATTGTGAGACAAATTTTTAGTGCCATTTTTACCCATTTCCCAGTGTGAAAATGCAAAATCTGGGGCTAAAACAAAATTTTGGTGGAAAAAATATAATTATTTATATATTCTTCACTGCACAATGGTGTAAAAGACTGTGATACACCTATGGTGTCAATATGATCACTGCACCGATAAATAAATAAATTCATTTAGAGATGTAGTTTGTAAAATGGGGTCACTTATGGGCTGTTTTGGCAACTCAGGGGCTTTACCAATGTGATATGGCACCCTCAAACCAGTCCAGCAAAATCTGTACTCCAATATGGCCCTTCTTCCCTTCCCTATTGGTGAAGAATATATAAATAATTATATTTTTTCCACCAAAATTTTGTTTTAACACCAGATTTTGCATTTTCACACTGGGAAATTGCACAACAAACTTTGTGGTCCATTTCCCCCCGTTAACCTTGTTAAAATTAAATAATTAAGACTAATAGAACATTTTTATGGAAAAAAATGTGATTTTTTTATTTTCATGGCTCAAGGTTATTATTAACTTGTGTGAAGCACCTGGAGATGCAAGGTGCTGACCACACATCTAGATACATTTCTTGTGGGGTCTAGTTTCAAAAATAGGGTCACTGGTTGGAGGTTTCTGCTGTTTAAGTACATCAGGGGCTCTCCAAATGTGACATGACATTTGCAGTATATTCCATCTAAATCTGGATTCCAAAATGTTACACAATCGTTTCTGAGCCCTGCTGTGCATCCAAAAAGCAGTTTCCCCCACATATGGGGTATCTGCGTACTCACAAGAATTTGCATAACAACGTTTGTGGCCCATTTTTTCCTCTTACCCCTATGAAAATAAAAAAAATTGGGGCTAAATGAACATTCTAATTGGAAAAATTAGATTTTTTTTATTTTCATGGCACAACATCTTTGGTGAAGCACCTGGGGGTTCAAGATGCTAGCCACACATCTAGATTAGTTCCCTGAGGGGTGTAATTTTTAAAATGGTGTCACTTGTTGGGGGTTTCCACTTATTAGGGGCTATTCCTCCACATAAGGTGTATGGGCGTACTCAAGAGAAATTGCACAACAAATTGTATGGTGCAATTTCTCCTGTTACCCTTGAGAAAATGCAAAATTTGGGGCTAAAAAACATTTTTGTGGGGAAAATAGGATTTTTTTCATTTTCATGACTCAACGCTATAAACTTCTGTGAAGCACCTGGGGGTTCATGGTGCTCACCACACATCTAGATAAGTTCTCTGAGATGTCTTATTTCCAAAATAGAATCACTTGTGAGTGGTTTCCACTGTTTAGGCACATCAGGGGCTCTCCAAACGCGATATGGCATTCGCTAATTATTCAAGCAAATTTTACACTCAAAAACTCAGATGGTGTTCGTTCTCATCTGAGCCCTGGCATGCAGCAAAACAGAAGTTTTCCCCAACATGTGAGGTATCAACGTACTCAGAAGAAATTGCACCACACATTTTGAGGTCTATTTTTTGCTGCTACCCTAGCAAAAATAAAAAAGGGAGTCTAATGTAATTTTTTTTGCAAAAAAAGGAAAATGTTAGAAAATTGCTACATTTTCCAACTTTTTGCCAAAGTACATTATGTCATTAAAAAAACTCAAAATCAGTGGTATCCATTGAAGCATTCCAGAGTTATTACCATGTAAATTGACACAGGTCAAAAGTGTAACATTTGGCCTGGTCAGGAAGATGAAAACAGGCTTTGAGTTTGAAGGGGTTAAAGAAGAAGTGCATGCTCCAGCCAATTTGATCAGCTCCAAGCAATGTTTGCATGCTCAATAGAAAGAGTTTGGATGCACTGTGCATGTTCTGTTGTCTAAAAGCAGTGGTCCATCTTCAGAGCAATGAGGTGTAAAATACAAAAAGTGCTAAAACCCTGAGGAGCAAAAGGGTAACAATGTTTAGAACTTTTTAATTTCAGTCTCCATATGTTAAAATGAGAGCACTAAAGATGGTTACACACTAACATCATAGGGTCAAGGGTCAGTGCAAATAAGGAAGTGAGGTCAAGTGAAAAGTATGAAATATTAATTCCAGCTCACAGAGTTGCGCTATGCTCATCCCCTTGGGGCTCGCCCTGGCCTCACATCAAGGATAATAGAAAAAATTGGAGCCTGGCTCAACAGGACTGGATTTTTCTTTTCTTTTTATTTTTCAAAAGAAATTATAGTGCATACAAAAGAAAAATGTACATGGTTGACATGACCTAACTGACACGTTTCAACTGCACTAAGCAGTCTTACTCATGACTCATTTATTTTCTGAGGAAGGTTCTTAATTTCCTGTTGACATTGTAGAGAGCCAAGCATTCACAGATCCATGTTTGTGGCATTGAGTCATAGGCATTCCTGTAGTCAATCCAGGCTGTGCTGAGATTGCTCTGTCTGGATCTTGAATCTTGAGCGACTGCTCTATCTACTTGGAGCTGGTGCTTAGAGCCTCTGCTGTTGGTCCCAATGCCTTCCTGAGCTTGATTCATGTACTGGTTCATATGGTCCTGTAGCTTGGTGGCTATGATGCTTGACAGGAGTCTCCATGTTCTTATAAGGCAGGTTATTGGGCAGTAGTTGGATGGAACTGTTCCTTTGTGAGGATCCTTCATGATCAGCACTGTTCTTCCTTGTGCTAGCCAAGCTGGGTGGTGGCCTGCCTCTAGCAGTTAGTTCATCTTCTTTGCCATGCACTCATGTGCCATTGTTAATTTCTTTAGCTATATATATGTGCATCCGCGGAGACCCTAATTCTTACCTTGGAGGCCCGTATGGCATCCTGGGTGCTATCCCAAATATCACTTGCCTCCAACGCCCAGTCTGCCACCCTAGAGTCGGTGGAAAACAAGGGCATGGGCACAGGGACATGTGGATGCTGGCCATAAATAAGGAGGAATGCGGTCTGACCAGTTGAGTCGGCCACAGCATTGTTCAGGGCAAACTCCGCCCAAGGATGCCCAGTAGAGATGAGTGACTTTGCCTCTGGGAGGGTCGAGTCGGGTTTCGGACCACCCGACTTTACCAAAAGTCGAGTCGAACGAAATCGGCCAACTCTCGGCAAAAGTCGGAGTTTCCAACCGAAACTCGGCCCCAATGCAAGTCAATGGGGAATAAAAGTCGGCAGTGCGTGGAGGACAGTAAACACACCTACAGTGCCCATTTCAATGGCAATGACATCAATTCTTATTACTTAAGCTTGTCAGCCTTAATTTACTTTATAATAATAGTAACGCATTGAAAACTGGGGGTTATTTGGCTAAAGTTGTGGGGGGGTACAGCCCAGTTAGGGAGGTAGAAAACTGGCATATGTTGAGGTGTAGGCTGGACGTTCAGCAGCTGCAAATGGAGGAATTGGAGAAGTCAGAGGAAGAGGAGGACAAAGCAAGCCATTTTTCTGGCAACCTATGTGTCATCAGGGGAAGGTGGTGCAAAATCCTTTGAAACCCAGGTGGGTGGAGGAGCACTTTCTGCCAAATCCACATCCCTCCAGTCACGCACAAACCCTGTACCTGACCTTGGCAAGCCAACATTTTCTCTTGCCCCCTGAGAAGCATCCTCCTCCCCAAAATAATCATCCCCCTCATCTCCTCCTCCTCTTCTTCTTCTTCCTCCACCTCATCCAGGACAGTTCCCTGAGCAGACAATGCCTGACTGTCATCAAGGCTTCCCTCCTCCTTCTCTGCTGCAGATGCCTGATCCTTAATGTGCGTCAAAGTTTGCATGAGCAAACGCATAAGTGGGATGCTCATGCTTATGATGGAATTGTCTGTGCTTACCAGCCATGTGCATTCCTCAAAACACTGAAGGACTTTACAGAGGTCTTTCAGCTTTGACCACTGCACACCCGACAACTCAATGCCTGCCCGTGTATCCTCCCACAAATGCATTACAGCCTGCCTCTGTTCACACAGCCTCTCAACCATGTGCATGGTGGAGTTCCACCTTGTTGCAACGTCTATGATTAGGCAGTGCTTGGGGAGGTGGAGCGAGAGCTGCAGCCTCTGCATACGACTGGAGTCTACGGGCGAGCAACGGATGTGCGAGCACAGTTTTCGCACCTTATGTAGCAGGGCTGGTAACTCCAGATAATTATTTATGAAGCACTGCACCACCAGGTTAAAGGTGTGAGCCAGGCAAGGTATGTGTCTGAGTTTTGTCAGGGCTATGGCCTCTACAAAATTGTGTCCGTTATCACTGACTACCTTGCCTGGCTCAAGATGTAGACTGCCCAGCCATGACTCAGTTTCTCACTGCAAGTAGTCAGCCAGTACCTCTGCGGTGTGTCTGTTGTCACCCAAAGATATCATCTTTAAAACAGCCTGCTGACGCTTACCGCTAGCTGTTCGACAGTGGGACACTTCGTGTGCAACACTGGCAGCTGCGGATGGAGTGCTCGTGCGACTGCGCTCTGTCGACAAGATTTCGCTTCTGGAGGAGGAGGAGGCGGAGGGTCGAACGCCTACAGCCAACTGTTTCCTATACCGTGGGCTAGGCAGCATGGTCCCACCACTGCTGTCCCCTGTGGACCCTGCATCCACCACATTCACCCAGTGCGCAGTGATGGACACGTAACGGCCCTGGCCATGCCAACTGGCCCATGCATCTGTTGTGAGGTGCACCTTTCCATTCAGTGATTGTTTGAGTGGATGGACAATGCCGTCTTTCACATGCCGGTGGAGGGCAGGGATGGCTTTTCGAGAAAAGAAGTGCCGACTGGGTTGGTCATAGCATGAGACAGCGTAGGCCATGAGCTCGCAGAACGCTGCGCTTTCAACCAAACGGAAGGGCATTATCTTTAATGAGATCAGTTTGGCAATGTAGGCGTTCAAAGCCAGTGTACGCGGATGAGAGGATGAGTACTTTCTTATCCTACTCAGAGTCTCTGCTAGGGTGAGCTGGACTTGAGAGCTGCATATGGTGGAGCTAGCGGTGGACATGGCAGACAGAGAGGGGGTTGGTGATAGTGATGGTGGTGGTGATGGCCTAATTGCAGTCTTTAGTTGGAAAAACATTGTGATTCCCTGACTGCTTTGGCCTTGCGACGACACCTCAACATTTCTTGCTGGTGGTGTGCTATCCGGTGGGCTTACAGTGGGGGAAGCGATGTAGCGTTGCTGGCTACCTTCAGTCGGAGCAGGTGTATGTGTGCTACCTGAGGTTTTACAGTCCATTCACACTTGCAAGTGCATGGTGGTGACATGTCTAAGTATGAAACTGGTATTCAAATTTCGGAGATTTTTCCCTCAGCTTAAGGTCCTTCCGCACTTCTTACAGATAACCTTTGCCTCATCGATAGGATTTTGGTAAAAAAAAATGCCATACTGCTCTCTTCCTACTATTAGAAAAATTTTCAGGGCTTGCACGCTGTGCTAATTTGACCATCTGGCCAAGCTGTCCTGCAACTCTTTTTGCTTTTTTAAAACGTTTTTGGACAGCTACTGGCAGAGGCGTATCTAGGCTTCCTGGCACCCGGGGCAAGAATTTGGTTCGGCGCCCCCCCCACTCCAAATCCCCCACATATTAATCCCATCCCCACTCATTAACCCCCATCCCCACTCCAAATCCCCCACACATTAAATAACCCCCATCCCCACTCCCAAATCCCCCCCACACATTATGTACCCCCACTCCAAATCCCCCACATATTAACCCCATCCCTACTCATTAACCCCCCAAACAATAACCCCCATCCCCACTCATTAATTCCATCCCCACTCATTAACCCCCGTCCATACTCCCAAATACCCCAACACATTATGTACCCCCCACTCCAAATCCCCCACACATTAACCCCCATCCCCACTCATTAACCCCCCAGACATTAATTCCATCCCCACTCAATAACCCCCATCCCCTCATTAACCCCCCACACATTAACCCCATCCCCACTCTTTACCCCCCACACAGTAACCCCCCCACTCATTAACCCCCATCCATTAACCCCCATCCCCACTCTTTAACCCCCCCGCACATTAATCCCCATCCCCACATTAACCTTATCTCCACTGATTAACCCCCCACACATTAACCCCCATCCCCACTCATTAACCCCCCACACACATTAACCCCCATCCCCCTCATTAACCCCCCACACATTAACCCCCATCCACACACATTAACCCCATCCCCACACATTAACCCCCATCCCCACTCATTAACCCCCCCACACATTAACCCCATCCCCACTCATTAACCCCCCACACATTAACCCCCATCCCCACTCATTAACCCCCCACACATTAACCCCCATCCCCACACATTAACCCCATCCCCAATCATTAACCCCCCACACATTAACCCCATCCCCACTCATTAACCCCCCACACATTAACCCCCATCCCCACTCATTAACCCCCCACACATTAACCCCCATCCCCACACATTAACCCCATCCCCACTCATTAACCCCCCCACATTAACCCCATCCCCACTCTTTACCCCCCATCTCCACTCATTAACCCCCCCACTCATTAACCCCCCACTCATTAAACCCCATCCCCACACATTAACCCCCATCCATTACCCCCATCCCCACTCATTAACGCAACCCCATCGCCACACATTAACACCCCCATCTTCGGTGGTTTCTTCAGCTCCACATTGGAGCACACTTACCACCAGCGCTGAGCGTTCACTCTGGGCGCCGGGGAGTGACGTCAGCAGCGTGATCACATGACATGTCACGCTGCTGACGTCGCTCTTGCCCGGCGGTCAGAGCTGCAATTGTACTGGCGTCTATACAGACGTCAGTACAATTGTTCCCTGGGAGCCGGCAAGCGCACCTTCTCTGCGCCAGCTGTCAGCTTGACAGCTGACACAGAGAACCGCCGACTCTCAGGCCAGGGGGGCGGCAGAACGCAGCCGCCAGGGAGGACACTGCGGACCGCTGCATTCGGCGGCCCGACTGCACCCCACTGCTAGCTGCGCCCTGGGCAACTGCCCCGGTTGCCCCCCCCTAGATACGCCCCTGGCTACTGGCCTGCCAGATAACTGCAGCTGAGATGTCGATGCCTGCTGCAGATCCTCCTCCTCTTCTGAGCTATTGCCAGTGGCACCCTCTTCCCCTATGGATGCCAATCCGGGTCAACAACTGGGTCATCCATCACCTCCTCTTCAATTTCATCTGCACCTTCCTCTGTGTCACCGTGTAAGGTGGTATAGTATGTGAGAAGGGGCACCTGAGTTTCATCAGGGTCAGAATCTGGCTTAATAGACTGCGAGGGCAATGCAGTGCTCTGGGTGAATGTACCAGCAGAATCATATAGCACTAGCTGTGCATCAGTGCACTCCATGTCATATTCATCTTGGACTGGGGAATCCAGGATTTCACTTGATAACTTAGGCATGGTATGTGAAAAGAGCTCCAGGGAGTAATCTGAAGTGTGGTCTGCCGCATCCTTCACTTTTGGTGGGGGTGAAGGACACAAGGAAAGGTGTTGTTCCGGACCAGGAGCCTGCACTGACGACTCAGTGCTTACAGTTTTTGAAACTTCAGAAGAGGAGGTGACAGAGCTGGAGGCTGTTTCGGCAAAGAAAGCCAAAACCTGTTCCAGATGCTCCAGCTGTAAAAGCAGTTTACCTACTCCAAGAAAAGGGAGCCATCCAGGCCTTCTGGAGCCAAACGATGATGCAGGCTCAACACCTCCTGCCTTAGGTGCTATTGTGCTTTTGGCACTAACAGCAGATGCACAACCACCATCATCAGTACCAGTTGCCCCCCCCGCCAACGTCCAAGGCCTCTTCCACCATACTTCCTCATGTTTGGGAAAATTTACCAATAATACCAGCAGATATATGGTACTGTTTGAGGAGCGTACAGCTGTATACGGGGTAGGGAAAAATTTAAATCTCCGTATATTTTTCCGGAGTCACACACAGATGCTCACTCAGTATGGATTTGACCGTGATACAAACAGCAGATATACGGTACTGTATGAGGCATGTACAGCTGTATACGGTGTAGGGGAAAATTTGAATCTCCGTATTTATTTACGGAGTCACACACAGACGCTCTCTCAGTATGGATTTCACCGTAATGCAAACAGTAGATATACGGTACTGTATCAGAAGCGTACAGCTGTATGCGGTGTAGGGAAAAATTTAAATCTCCTTATATATTTCCGGAGTCACACACAGGAAATCCTCCCCTGTCACTGCACACTAACTGTACAGCACAATTGCTATCAGCACAAGCACATAAGAACTTCTTATACTGTATCTTTACAGCCCTAACTCTCTCCCTACTGATAAACAGCAACCTCTCCCTACTGTTAAGATTGGCAGAAGTAAAATGGAGGTCGGCGGTCAGGGCTTTTATAGACACTATGACGCCCCCCAAAGCAAGCCAATCATTGCAATGCCCTTCTCTACGATGGTGTTGGACGCTGCACATGTTATCTTGTTGCCCACAGTGTACGTCCTTACTCATTGGCTGAAAAAATGGCACCTGCAAGCATTCTGGGAAATCCGACTTTGGCGCTCCTTTTGCCGACCGCGTGGCCGACTTCCAGCTATGGTCAGGTTTCGGTCGGCGAAACCCGACTTTGGCATAAGTCGGCGACTTATGAATCTGGCCGACCTGTTTCGTCATTCTTCCTGGCCAAGACAAAATGTCGTAGATATGTGACCAGGGTCTGGTTGGCCCTCTCTACCAACCGGTTCGTCTCAGGATGATAGGCCGAGGAGAGATTCAGCTCAATGCTGAGCAAGCGACAGAGCTCTCTCCAGAACCGAGACGTAAACTGGGAGCCCCGGTCACTGACAATATTGTCTGGCATGCCGTGCAAGCGAAAAACGTGCTTGATGAACAATGCTGCCAGGCCCTGAGCATAAAGTAGCCGTGAGAGAGGCACCAGGTGCACCATTTTAGAGAAATGGTCGGTGGCGACCCAGATGACCGTGCTGCCACTGGACTTGGATAAGCCCACCACAAAGTCCATACCGATCATCTCCCAGGGCCTTTCCACCACCAGCAGGGGGTAAAGCAGCCCAGTAGGCCATTGCCAAGGAGACCTATTCTTGACACAGGAGACGCACGCCCGAATCTAGTCTCCGACGTCACGGGCCATATGCAGCCACCAGTACATCCTCGCCAGGAGCTCAGATGTCCACTTTGTCCCAAAGTGTGCACCCACCCTGGACGCGTGAGCCCAAGAGAGGACCTCCGGTCGCTAATGGGCAGGGACAAACATCTTGCCCGGAGGCAACGACTCGAGGGCGACCAGAGCCATGGTCCTCAGGCTCTCAGATGGGACAATCGGATGATGCTCAGTCTCCTCCTCCTCCGATGACACCACTGAGCGAGAGAGAGCATCGGTTCAGACATTCTTCTCCCTGGAGAGAAAGTGGAGGGTAAAGTGGAACTGGGAGAAGAAGAGGGACCTTCTGGCCTGGTAAGAGTTTAGCCGTTGGGCTGTCTGTAGGTACACCAAGTTTTTGTGGTTGGTGAACACCTGGAAAGGGAACCGGAACCCCTCCAGGAGGTGTCTCCACTCCGAAAAGGCCAACTTCATAGCTAGCAACTCCCAGTCCCTGATGGAATAATTCCTCTCCGCCGGTGAAAAGGTCTTGGAGAAGAAGAAGCAAGGCTCCTTCCAACCTTGAGTGTCCTTATGGAAGAGGACCGTTCCGGCACCGACGGAGGAGGCATCCACCTCCAAGATGGATGGCTTATCTACATCAGGTGATGTAGAATGGGAGCACTAGCAAAGTGGGTCTTGATGGAGGAGAAGGCCTTGGAGACTTGTTCCCACCACAACTTGGTGTTTGCTCCCTTCTTGGTGAGGGCCACCAAGGGAGCTACCAAGGTGGAGAAGTGGGGAATGAACTGGCGATAGTAATTAACGAACCCCAAAATGCACTGCACCACTTTGAGAGAGTGGGGTTCCTGCCAGTCCATTACCGCCTGCAGCTTAGCAGGATCCATAGCCAAACCCTGGGCAGAGATGATATAGCCCAGGAAAGGCAAGGACTCCTGCTCAAACAGGCACTTCTCCAACTTGGCATAGAGGGAGTTAGCTCGTAAGCGGGCGAAGACTTTGCCAAACTTTCTCGGATGGGAGTCTATATCTGGGGAGAAGATGAGAATGTCATCCAGATAGACAACCACCGAGGTAGATAGCATATCTTGAAAGATATCATTGACAAAGTCCTGGAAGACGGATGGAGCATTACAGAGACCAAAGGGCATGACCAGGTAATGGCCATCCCTGTTGTTAAATGCCGTCTTCCATTCATCCCCCTCATGGATGCGTATAAGGTTATAGGTCCCCTGCAAATCTAATTTGGTGAAAACTCTTGCTCCCCATAATCTATGAAACAGTTCTGATATCAGGGGCAAAGGATACTTGTTCTTAACGGTGATGGTGTTAAGACCGCTGTAATCGATGCACAGACGTAGTTCTCCTTTCTTCTTCTGGACGAAGAAGAATCCCGCCCCCGCTGGTGACACTGACTTCCTAATGAATCCTCTTGCCAGATTCTCCCTGACGTATTGAGGCATGGCCTCTGTCTCCGGGATAGATAAGGGGTAGACTCGACCCGGGGAGGCTCAGCACCAGGCAAGAGGTCAATAGGACAGTCATAGGGGCGATGCAGTGGAAGAGTTTCCGACGCCCATTTGGAGAACACGTCTGCATACTGCCGATAGTGTTTAGGGAGAGAGGAAAGATCTGCGGGGACCTCAGTGGAGGCAACCTGGATGCACTCCCTCAGACATCTACCCTCACATGATTTACTCCAACCAACAATTTCCCTGGAGGACCACTCTATATAGGGGGAATGATACCGCAACCAGGGGACTCCTACCAGGACCTGGTCGATACACTCGGGCATGGCGTGAAGCGATATCGTCTACTGATGAGAGGGAGACACCGAGAGTATCAAAGGGGTGGTCTGGTGGGTAATCTGTGAGGGCAGAATCGCGCCGTTCACCACTCTGACAGTAACTGGCTTAGATATCATAACCAGAGGTATTGCGTGCCATTGAGTGAAGGCAGATGACATAAAATTGCCCTCCGCTCCGGAATCCATGCAAACCTCCACCGCCAGAGTGGAAGAACCAAACTCAAGTGTCCCCTTAAAGGACAGCTTGGAGGAAAACGCCGCTGATTCTAGGGAGCCATCTCCTATGGCTACTAGACGCAAGCCTTTTCCCTGCCGCTGTGGGCACCAGTTGGCAAGGTGACCAGACTGCCGGCAAACATGACTAGTCGCAGGAGCTCAAGTGGACCGGGGCCTAGATCCAGCACGGGAAGCCCCCGGAGGCTCGGACACCCGATCGGGAGATTCCAGAGGTTTAGTAAAACTAGGTGCCAACCTAAACCTCTGCCTACACTGGGACCACTCCAAACTTCGCTCAGTAAAGCTAAGGTCTATGCGGGTGGAGACGGTGATAAGCTCCTCCAGTGTGGCGGAAAACTCCTTGGTGGCCAGGTCATCCTTCACATGGTCAGCCAGACCTCTCCAGAAAGCCAGAATGAGGGCTTTATCTGGCCACTCCAACTCTGAGGCCAGAGTCCGGAACTGGATGGTGAAGTAGCTGACCAAGGACGAGCCCTGTGATAATGCCAGCAGCTGGATCGCGGTGTCATCGGTGGCTCACGGTCCCAAGAAGACCTGCTTCATAGTGGCCAAGAACTGAGAAGCGCTCTGCACCACTTGATCACCACGCTCCCACAGCGGTGTGGCCCACTCCAAAGCCCTGCCTGACAAGAGGGAAATGACATATCCCACCTTAGCCCACTCTGAGGGGAATCGTGCCGCCAGTAGCTCTAGCTGTATGGAGCAGTGGCTCACGAAGCCCCTACATGAAGCACTATCACCTGAGAACTTCTCGGGCAGCAGGAGGTGGGACAAAGTCAGGGCAGGGATGGCAGTGGTCACACGGGAAACAGCCTCCGTTGCTGCCTGAACAGTGACCACAGTAACATCCGCAGCTGAGGTTGAACTCTCAAGAGCCGCTAACCTGCCCTCCAGCTGCCGGATGCACTGCAGCAGTTGTTGTTCATCCGCCATTACTAGCCAGACCCTGGCGTTAGTATAATGTTAGGGGCTAGCGGAATGCACCAAATAATGAAGATGATATAAGGTGCATTCGCAGCCTGGGGTCCACCGTGCAGAGATGGAAAGCTGATGCTTGGTAATGGCGGAGACCTAAATGAACACTGGCGGGTAACCACTGACCCGGTGTATAAGAGGCAAACCCTGTTACTTCACAGGGCTGCTGTAACCTAAGATGAGCACAAGTGACGAGGTCACAGGACTCAGCCCCAAGGACATGGGAATTGAATCCTTCTAGACCCACTTGTGCACGGGGCCACTACTGTTGCACCAGGGAAAGACGCTATGGACGCTGCGCCCTGTTAGCTGTCAAAGGGTGCAGCAGAAAGACGTGTACCGCACTAGATATGTACAGCGCAGCTCTGACAGACGCCACTAACCAGACTAAACTTTGGACTGGAAAGCGCTTTAGTTGCGCACGGCACCGCTCAAATGGAAGCTGCTGTACACGCGGTACGGTAGTGTCTTAGGTAGGATGGCACAATATGGCGCTAAGAGAGGTGCTGTGAACTGGGAGATCTGTGGCACTAGGCTCAACCACTACAAGGTGCTGACTCTGACTCTAATAGCCCTAAAGCATACATATCCAAGGGAGGAGAGTTTTAATGAGTCAGTCACCAGATACATGCATTCATCATAACTCAAACAAAATACCATAAGAATCTATACTAGCGCATGGCCGTGCGGCCATGCAACTCTTTTATAGCAGCATCCTTCCGAGACCATCCTAGAGATCCAATAGGAGCAGCAATAGGACCTGAGCACGTGACCTCAGACCTCCAATGAGAGGACTTACCACGGACATGCTCCGTGGACCAAAAGAAGGACTTAGTCCCAGGAGCTGCTCGCCGCTGGGTATTGCAGGTTGCTGTAGCTGAACCCTAGTTAGCAGCAGTAACCAAGCCAAGAGTAGTAGACTGTGCAAGACGCTGGGAATAATGTCTTTGCTGAGCAGGCTCCTCTGTGGCTGGAGAGGAATGGGAGATCACAGACGGCAAAGCTTGAGATTCCTACTGTACAGACGCAGGTAACTGACGCCTAACACACCGCACCTCCGAACGGTTTTTTGGACGGAACTTTTGGATCTTCAGCCATGAGTTCTTTATAGAATGTGTCAACTGCATTTACAGCATGAGCTGGAGCCATAGAAGCTTCGTCCTAGATTATGAGTTTGGCACTTTTCAACCCATTGGCAGTATTGCTACCATGATGAATATTGCATGTCGACATTTCATTAATTCGTATAGGCAGTTTGAACAAGATTAAGGGATGTTCGGCCTCCCTCCAGCAAAGTGGCAGCAATGCTTGTAAATGTATATGGCAAGACTAATTCATTTTTTCTTTGAACGTAATGCATGATTGTATTATACAGGAATGTTTTACCACTTTCACCAGGTCCATCAATAAAAAATAGGCATTTTTCCGAGTTGGGATTCTCAAAAGCTTCTTTGATTTTTTTCGAAAGCCTTTAGTTGTCCTTGGTTTAACATTTGGAATTTCTCCTCAAACAAATACTTTTCTGCAACAGGGTCGTAATATTTGCCAGAATTGATTGGATCATCGAACTTGCTAACAGGAAGTTGTAGACCAAAATCTTGTAATGAATTTCATGTAATGTCTTATAGAGGCCTTTTCTACATGAGGGAAACATCTGGTATAGTCTTCCATGAGATTTTTATTGTGCCCTTGAAACAATGCTGAGGCATTAGACGGCTCACACATGATGCAAATAAATGCAAACAATTGTCTAAGTTGTATTGGCATTTGATGTGTCAGCTTCTGTTAGGCAAGTGTAACAACCCTGCTGGCATCACTGCATGGCCTCCGATCCCCCGCACACCAACTTACTTTCTGCTTCAAGCCATGCTGTGAATTCTGTCTGTTGCCAGCTCTGTGCCTCTGCTCTCCATGTTTCCAGACTGTGTGTATAGGGGGGCGGCGCTTGAACTCTCTGGCTCTTATGCAGTCAGGGTGCACCTGTGTAATCTGTTCCTTACCAATCACCTAGAGCCCTTGACTATTTAGTTTGGCCACACCCACTGACCTTTGCCTGTGCAATGTCTATACTCAGTTAGTATCTTGCTGCTGAGGAAGCCAGGCCCTGTTCTGTGTATCTCCTTCTCTGTAGGAATACTCGTCTTTATCCAGTCTGCTGGTCATCGAGTCTAGGGGTGATGACGCCTCTGAAGAGGGAGAAGCGGAGGTCTCCTCGTCACACGTCTCCAGCAATGATGCCAGTGATCTGCTCCCTAGAGCATCCCTGCCTCCTGATTGTCTTCCCCAGGATAAAGGGCTGAAGATGGATCCTGAGTGGATGCCCTCGGCTCCTCTATGGCCAGTGGGTGAAGGTCCCAAGATGGAGCATTACTCATCTTCTAACCTGAAAAAGGGGGCCCAGTTTTTTCTGAGTAACAGGTTGAAATGGCTCCCTGTATGTATGCCTCCAGCTTCAATATGGCAGGTGGATGCAGAGGTGGGAACTGTGGCCTATGTATCTCCGTTGTTCACTCACCTGGAGGAGATCCAATTTTCTTTGGATAATGGGCTAAAAAGGGACTCTGTGCAGGTGTCTTCAGTTTTTAGCTGGCCGGCTGATGTAGGAGCGATGTCGGAAGCTGCCAGGGCCCCACTTTTTGCCAATCTGGAGGAAGAAGTCTTTGTACCCTCTGTGCTGGAAGATGACTCCATCAGGCACCAAGAAGCTTGGCACTCTGGGATTCCTGATGGCACACATATTCCACCCTATCTGAAGGATGTCGTGTCAACCTGGACTGTGTGTGGTCCCGTACTCCTTCTTCTGGTCATTCTGGCAGGCTTGAGGAAGAGGGGCCGTAAAGGGGGGGTACTGTAACAACCCTGCTGGCATCACTGCATGGCCTCCCATCCCCCGCACACCAACTTACTTTCTGCTTCAAGCCATGCTGTGAATTCTGTCTGTTGCCAGCTCTGTGCCTCTGCTCACCATGTTTCCAGACTGTGTGTATAGGGGGGCGGCGCCTGAACGCTCTGGTTCTTATGCAGTCAGGGTGCACCTGTGTAATCTGTTCCTTACCAATCACCTAGAGCCCTTGACTATTTAGTTTGGCCACACCCACTGACCTTTGCCTGTGCAATGTCTATACTCAGTTAGTATCTTGCTGCTGTGGAAGCCAGGCCCTGTTCTGTGTATCTCCTTCTCTGTAGGAATACTCTTTGTCTCGCTTTGTATCTTGTCCGCCTGCCAGGAGGCAGAATATCCTGGTCCTTGAGTCTTGTTCCCAGTGCCTTGTCTGTTCTCTGTCCGCCTGCCAGGAGGCAGAATATTCTGGTCCCTGTGTCTTTGTCCCGGTGTCTCTGTCTGAACTCAGTCTTACCTCTGTCTGTCAGTCTCCTTGTTTGTGGTTCTTTCTCTGCCGTGTCTTTCCTTGTGTCCCTCCTGTCTGTGCATCTGCACCCTCGCAGCTTTATCTGTGCATCTGCACCCTCACAGCTTTATCTGTGCATCTGCACCCTCACAGCTTTATCTGTGCATCTGCACGCTCGCAGCTTTATCTGTACATCTGCACCCTCGCAGGTTTTTCTGTTGTGAGTTCATTTTCCCCTTCGTCACTGAGGTCTGGTGAACTCCCTATTCTGGTGAGGGAAGGTAGTGAGCCTGATTATCAGGCACCTGAGTCTAATGATGATGACTGGCTGAGTGGAGTCACTGACTGGATATAAGGCTGCCGACGCCCTTCTGCCCTGCGGGTGATTTCTCTGTGGACTTCTAGGACACCACTCTGATTCCTACTCCTCTAAAGCTAAGTTTTCTGCTTTGCCTTTTTGCATTTGTGTTTTGTTTTTTGCCTTGCTTTTCTGGATTCTGCCATTCCCTGCTGGGGTGAGCTGAATCTCCTTTTGCCTGTTGCTCTGTCTTCAGAATATTCCTGAGTACTGACATAGTCTTTTTGAAGCCTAGCGTCTTCAGGGCCTTTTTCACTGTCAGTCTGTTGGCTCTTATTTTCATAGGGTTTTTCACGGATTGCAGACAGCAGCCTTCCTGTCCTTTCCGATCTAGTTAGCTTGGGCCCTGTCTTTGCTCAGTCTCTTTCTGTCTGTGTTGTGTTCTTTCTTCTTGCTTCACCGTCATTATATGTGGGGGGCTGCCTTTTGCTTTGTGGTCTGATCTGGGGCAGTTTAGATTTCCCTTTCTGTCTTTAGGCTATCTAGTCCTCTGGCTGTGATCGAGGGGTCTAGGGCATCGTAGGAACCCCCAACGGCTACTGCTAGTTGTGTTGATAGGTTCAGGGGTCTGCAATCCGATAGCTGCCAACCTTCCTGGTTTTCTGGACTTAGCTTGCATTTCTGTTTTTGCCTCCTGCGGTGACTCAATCATAACATTTATCTGTGCATCTGCACCCTCGCAGCTTTATGTGTGCATCTGCACCCTCGCAGCTTTATCTGTGCATCTGCACCCTCGCAGCTTTATCTGTGCATCTGCACCCTAGCCGCTCTGTCTGCACGGCTCCCTAGCCGCTCTGTCTGCACGGCTCCCTAGCCACTCTGTCTGCACGGCTCCCTAGCCACTCTGTCTGCACGGCTCCCTAGCCGCTCTGTCTGCACGGCTCCCTAGCCGCTCTGTCTGCACGGCTCCCTAGCCGCTCTGTCTGCATGGCTCCCTAGCCGCTCTGTCTGCACGGCTCCGCACTCCTGCGGCTCTGCCTGCTCCGCACTCCTGCGGCTCTGCCTGCTCCGCACTCCTGCGGCTCTGCCTACCTGCACCTCCTGTGTGAACAGGTCTAAACCTGTTCCTTCATATTCCACTGCTTCCTGCCTATATACATACCTGCACCTCTTGTGTGAACAAGTCCAAACCTGTTCTCTCATACACCACTCCCTCCTGCCTACACCTGCTGTGTGAACAGGTCCAAACCTGTTCTCTCATACACCACTCCCTCCTGCCTACACCTGCTGTGTGAACAGGTCCCTACCTGCCCCTTCTCTTACCACGCCCGCCTGTCCTGTGTCTCCAAGCCGTGCCCACCTGTCCTGTGTCTCCAAGCCGTACCCGCCTGTCCTATGTCTCCAAGCCGTGCCCGCCTGTCCTGTGTCTCCAAGCTGTGCCCGCCTGTCCTGTGTTTCCAAGCCATGCCCGCCTGTCCTGTGTCTCCAAGCCATGCCCGCCTGTCCTGTGTCTCAGCCTGCTTGACACTCGCATCTGTCTAGGTGTCCTGTTCCCGAGTGGGATCAGCAGCCACAGCCAGACACCACCCTGGAGTGGCACCCGGCAGCTACCTGCCGCACAAGCCTGACCTCACCATCAGAGGCTCCAGTGAAGACCAAGGTAGCTGCCGTAGTTACGCCCCTTCCAGGGTAGTCTGGTTTGTGGCACAGTGGGGCCACAACCCCCGGCTCACGCCATTCAGTCAAGGCGTGAGCGTGACAGTTTGCACAGGCCCTGGTCCTCGCTGAGTCCCATGTCCTTTCGCCCTCGGAGCAAGATGAACTTTTTTGCCAGTATGGGCAGCCAAATAAATTTACCCGGTCTGAAGCCCAATCCTTCACTGCTCCACCCACCATTGTGGTCTCCAATAGACTGTTTGCTCAACTAGAGGCTGGCATACCTAAAGTTGAACCTCCCTCGGACCCGCCAAGATATGATGGGGACCCCAAGCAGTGTCGTGCCTTTATGGAGCAGTGCCTACGCTATTTTCAATGGCATGCTCCCTACTTCGCCAGCGATCGGGTAAAGGTAGGATTATTAATGTCCTACCTAACAAGAGATGCGTTGCAGTGGCTTAACCCCCTTTGGGAAGCAGGGGATCCCATCACCTCGAGCTTACCGGCCTTCCTGGTGGCCTTCTGCAAAGCCTTTGACAAGCCCAGTGCAGTGTCTCCTGAAGAGTCTTCCCCTCCAAGCTTCCAGGAACGGATCGGACGAAAGAAACCTGTGGCCAATTCATCTTCTCCGTCTGTGACCGTCCATGACCCATCTGTTCCTCAGCCTGCCAAAGCAGCCCCCCATGCAAGATCCAAGAGGTCTAAAAAGAAGAAGCAGGCAAAGTTGCAGCCGGAATCTGGTCTCTGTCCTGTGAAGCCAATGACTGTTTCTCTACCTTCAGGGAGCTTTGGTGTGTATAAACCGCCAGCCATACGGAGTCAGTGTGTGGTCTCTGTTGTACAGCTCCCGAAGCCTGCGTGGGCGTTGTCTCGTGGTGGACGAGCCCTACTTGAGAACAGTCTAGTCCTGCAAGGACAACTACAGCTCCAGGTCGGAGCTTGGTATACAAAGAAGTTTGTCTTCCATTGGCTGTCTGGTATGCCCATGGGTCATTCTGAACCAGAGATCCTGGTGCCCATTTATGTTTGGAGACCCAGCAAGGTACCGCGCCTGAGACAACCAAGTGACAAGAGTTGTCTGGTTCCCTTGCGTCAGATTCAGTCAGCCAAGTCGTCGTCTTTATCCAGTCTGCTGGTCGTCGAGTCTAGGGGTGATGACGCCTCCGAAGAGGGTGAAGCGGAGGTCTCCTCGTCACACGTCTCCAGCAATGATGCCAGTGATCTGCTCCCTAGAGCATCCCTGCCTCCTGATTGTCTTCCCCAGGATAAAGGGCTGAAGATGGATCCTGAGTGGATGCCCTCGGCACCTCTATGGCCAGTGGGTGAAGGTCTCAAGATGGAGCATTACTCATCTTCTAACCTGAAAAAGGGGGCCCAGTTTTTTCTGAGTAACAGGTTGAAATGGCTCCCTGTATGTATGCCTCCAGCTTCAATATGGCAGGTGGATGCAGAGGTGGGAACTGTGGCCTATGTATCTCCGTTGTTCACTCACCTGGAGGAGATCCAATTTTCTTTGGATAATGGGCTAAAAAGGGACTCTGTGCAGGTGTCTTCAGTTTTTAGCTGGCCGGCTGATGTAGGAGCGATGTCGGAAGCTGCCAGGGCCCCGCTTTTTGCCAATCTGGAGGAAGAAGTCTTTGTACCCTCTGTGTTGGAAGATGACTCCATCAGGCACCAAGAAGCTTGGCACTCTGGGATTCCTGATGAATATCCTGGTCCCTGTGTCTTTGTCCCGGTGTCTCTGTCTGAACTCAGTCTTACCTCTGTCTGTCAGTCTCCTTGTTTGTGGTTCCTTCTCTGCCGTGTCTTTCCTTGTGTCCCTCCTGTCTGTGCATCTGCACCCTCGCAGCTTTATCTGTGCATCTGCACCCTCGCAGCTTTATCTGTGCATCTGCACCCTCGCAGCTTTATCTGTGCATCTGCACCCTCACAGCTTTATCTGTGCATCTGCACCCTCGCAGCTTTATCTGTGCATCTGCACCCTCGCCGCTCTGTCTGCACGGCTCCCTAGCCGCTCTGTCTGCACGGCTCCCTAGCCGCTCTGTCTGCACGGCTCCCTAGCCGCTCTGTCTGCACGGCTCCGCACTCCTGCGACTCTGCCTGCTCCGCACTCCTGCGGCTCTGCCTGCTCTGCACTCCTGCGGCTCTGCCTACCGGCACCTCCTGTGTGAACAGGTCCAAACCTGTTCTCTCATACACCACTCCCTCCTGCCTACACCTGCTGTGTGAACAGGTCCAAACCTGTTATCTCATACACCACTCCCTCCTGCCTACACCTGCTGTGTGAACAGGTCCCTACCTGCCCCTTCTCTTACCACGCCCACCCGTCCTGTGTCTCCAAGCCGTGCCCGCCTGTCCTGTGTCTCCAAGCCGTGCCCACCTGTCCTGTGTCTCCAAGCCGTGCCCGCCTGTCCTATGTCTCCAAGCCGTGCCCTCCTGTCCTGTGTCTCCAAGCCGTGCCCGCCTGTCCTGTGTCTCCAAGCCGTGCCCGCCTGTCCTGTGTCTCCAAGCCGTACCCGCCTGTCCTGTGTATCCAAGCCGTGCCCACCTGTTCTGTGTCTCAGCCTGCTTGTCACTCGCACCTGTCTAGGTGTCCTGTTCCCGAGTGGGATCAGCAGCCACAGACAGACACCAATCTGGAGTGACACCCGGCAGCTACCTGCCGCACAAGCCTGACCTCACCATCAGAGGCTCCAGTGAAGACCAAGGTAGCTGCCGTAGTTACGCCCCTTCCAGGGTAGTCTGGTTTGTGGCACAGTGGGGCCACAACCCCCGGCTCGCGCCATTCAGTCAAGGCGCGAGCGTGACAGCAAGTATCCCATTCAGAGTCATCATCGGTTAACCCTCTTGCAATACATGCTTCTTGGAAAGTAGCAAAACAGTTATCTTCAGTTGAGATCCTCAAAAGATGTTGCACCTTTAGCTTTGAGAAGGAGAATTCAGAGAAAGCATTTTTCTCTGTCTAATGGACTAACGTTAAACATTCTGCCAATTGTGGTTTTATGACCTTTGCTACATGGTTTCCATTTAACATTTTTATCTTCCCATGTGTAATGTTCAGGGATTTCAGTGTATAAATATTATTGGGCATTAGGATCTTCCAGATTCAGTTTAAACCAAGCAAGAAGTTTAGACTTGGTGTGTTTCTGCTGCACAGCTTCAGTTTCTTTACCTGTTATGAAGCATATTGTATGCTTGTCTTCAAGGTGGAAATTTAGGCTAAGTTCACAAGTAGCGGAATTCCCACGGAAGTTACCGCGAGAAATCCGGAAAAACTAGCGATTTGCAAGCATAATTAGCTTGCAGAATGCTAGCGTTTTCCAAGTGATCTGGAGCATCGCTTGGAGAACTGATTGACAGGTTGGTCACACTCATCAAACATAGTGTTTGACGAGTGTGACCAAATTTTTACTACTGATGCTGCCTATGCAGCATCAGTAGTAAAACATTGGATGTAAAAAATAATAAAAAAATACAAAATATTGTTATTCTCACCTTCTGGCGTACTGCGCAGCCTTCCCGCCTCTCTACACGCCCCCGGCACCTTCCGGTCCCATTAATCCTTTGCGCGAATGACTGCGAGACGCGACGACATCACGAATGACCACGAGGCGTCGCGCTCCCGCGAGACCGCAACGTTATCGCGGTCATTCTAACAAAGGATTACTGGGACCGGAAGATGCCGGGAGCGTGGAGAGAGGCGGGAAGAAGATCGCCGGCCGTCGGAAGGTGAGAATAACAATATTTTTTATTTTAATTCTATTTTTTACAGGGATATGGTACCCACAGCCCGGAGGGCAGTCTCTTCGCCTCTGGACCGTGGGTACCATCTGCAAATGTTCTGCTTACTTTTCGCATGTTGGGCACAGCCACATGCGGAAAGTAAGCAGAACAATGCATTCCTATGTGGGCGGAATCGCCACAATTACGCAATATTAATGAGCATGCTGCGTATTTTACCACGATGCGATTCCGCCACGGGAAAATCTGCAGCATTAGCACAGCATTGCGGAATCCCATAGGATTGTATGGGATGCTTTTTTGCGTTTTCGCGGCAAAATCACACGTTTAAAACGCAAAATGCAAAAAAAACGCTACATGTGAACCCAGCCTTAATCTTTCCACATGATCGGTTTGATGGTGCATTTTATATTCCCAGAGTCTCCAGCTTGCTTCAGGTGCACTTACATATTGAGTAAGTAATTTTTTTACTTCATCCCATTCAACCATAGCTTCTTGCTCCATGGCAGAAGTAACAAACTGGATATTTGCACAGTCATGCCCTTTGTAGCTGTATTTGAACAAATATTTTACACTGTATAGAACTACAAATCTCAATGTTTAAGTTAGCATTGTATTTTAACCCCTTCCCGTCCTTTGATGCCACGTAGGCATCATGAAAGTCAGTGCCAATCTGACCTATGACGCCTATGTGGCGTCATGAATTGATTGCATTCCTGTGTGTCGGGTGACCGGGGTCACTGAAAGGTCTCCCCACCCCCAGGTACAGGACCCTTTGTACTTCACCCCAGGGGGGTGGCTTAGCCCCCCATGGCTATGATCGCTCTGATTGGCTGTTGAAAGTGAAACAGCCAATCAGAGCGATTGTAATATTTCATGAAACATTACAATCCAGCCATGGCCGATGCTGCAATATCATCGGCCATGGCTGGAGACTGAGATCTGACCCCCCACTGACTGACGGGGGCGATCTGCCCCTACCACCGACTGACGGCGGCGATCTGCAGCTGCCATCAGCATCTACTCCCCTCCTCTTCCCTCCGCTCCCCCCTGCCTTCCAATCAGCCCCCGGTACCTCCTGAGTCCCAGTGTCCTTCCCGGTGTCCATGCTTCCTCCTCTATGGGTGCCTCCATCTTCTGAAACAGCGGGCGCATGTGCAGTGCAACTGCCGAATCTGCCGCCGGCAGATTCATTCATTCATTACAGGTACAGTTTGATCACTGTGATAAACTCTATCACATTGATCAAAATAAAAAAAAGTAAATAAACCCCCCGTTTATCACCCCCATATGTAGGGAGAAATAATAAAATAAAGAAAATATTTTTATTTTTATTTTTCCATTAGGGTTAGGGTTAGAATTAAGGTTAGGGTTTGAATTAGGGTTAGGGTTAGGGTTGGAATTAGGGTTAGGGTTGGAATTAGGGTTAAGGTTAGAGTTAGAATTAGGGTTAGGGTTGGAATTAGGGTAAGGGTTGGAATTAGGGTTGGGGTTGGAATTAGGGTTGGGATAAGTATTGGAATTAGGGTTAGAGTTGGAAATATGGTTAGGGTTGGAATTAGGGTTAAGATTAGGCTTAGGGGTGTGTTTGGGTTGGGGTTGGGATTAGGATTAGGCTTGTGGTTAGGGTTAGGGTTGGGATTAAGGTTAGTGGTGTGTTGGAGTTAGGGTTGGAGGTAGAATTGAGGGGTTTCCACTGTTTAGGCACATCAGGGGGTCTCCAAACAAGACATGGCGCCACGATTGATTCCAGCCAATTTTGTATTCAAAAAGTCAAACAGTGCTCCTTCCCTTCTGATCCCCAACGTGTGCCCAAACAGTGGTTTACCCCCACATATGGGGTATCAGCATACTCAGGAAAAATTGCATAATAACTATGGGGGTCTAATTTCTCCTATTAACCTTGGTAAAACAAAAAATGGGGGCTAAAATTTTATTTTTGTGGAAAAAAATGATTTTTTATTTTTACGGCTCTGCGTTATAAACTTCCGTGACGCACTTGGGGGTTCAAAGTGCTCAACACACATCTAGATAAGTTCCTTGGGGGGTCTATTTTCCAAGATGGGGTCACTTGTTGGGGTTTCTACTGTTTAGGCACATCAGGGGCTCTGCAAACGTAACATGATGCCCGCAGACAATTCCATCATGTTGGCATTTCAAAACATCACTACTTCCCTTCCGAGCCCTGATGTGTGCCCTTCCGAGTCCTGTCGTGCGCCCAAAGAGTGGTTCCCCCCACATATGGTTTTTTCAGCGTACTCAGGACAAATTGGACAACAACTTTTGGGGTCCACTTTCTCCTTTTACCTTGGGAAAAATAAAAAAAATTGTTGCTAAAAGATCATTTTTGTGACTAAAAAGTTAAATGTTCATTTTTTTCTTCCATGTTGCTTCTGCTGCTGTGAAACACCTGAAGGGTTAATAAACTTCTTGAATGTGATTTTGATCAGCTTGAGGGGTGCTGTTTTTAGAATGGTTTCACTTTTGGGTATTTTCAGCCATATAGACCTCTTAAACTGACTTCAAATGTGAGGTGGTCCCTAAAAAAATGGTTTTGCAAATTTTGTTGTAAAAATAAGAAATTGCTGGTCTACTTTTAACCCTTATACTTCCTAACAAAAAAAATTTTGCTTCCAAATTTGTGCTGATGTAAAGTAGACATGTGGAAAATGTTATTTGTTAACTATTTTGTGTCACATAACTCTCTGGTTTAACAGAATAAAAATTCAAAATTTGAAAATTACAAAATTTTCAAAATTTTCGCCAAATTTCCGAATTTTTTTCACAAATAAGCACAAAAATTATTGACCTAAATTTACTACTATCATGAAGCCCAATATGTCATAAAAAAACATTCTCAGAATCACTAGGATCCGTTGAAGCATTCCTGAGTTATTACTTCATAAAGGGACACTGGTCAGAATTGCAAAAAATGACAAGTTCATTAAGGTCAAAATAGGCTGGGTCATGAAGGGGTTAAGGAAAGATAAGGATTGTAAGGCACAAACCATATATTATCAATCTTGTTTCCACCAAGTACAACAAAGTTGTTATCATCCCGGTGTTGGTATTTAGGGTATCCATTTACATTGCTATTAGTTTCGGAACAGAAATCTTTGGGAAAGTCTTTGATACAGTTCCCATTGTCCATACATGGTGCATTTGGATTAAGTGGACCACATGGACAGTGTATCATGCAAGATTTTACAGTTTCATAAAGCTTTGGACGACTGTCTTTGTGTGGGAGCGCTGCACAAACAATTTTCTCAATTCTTTCTTTATCCCAGGCTTTTTATTCCGGGGCCACAAATACCAATATGTGTCCGTGAGGGAGCCGTCTTTTTTGGAACTCAATTACATACACCATACCATTAACACATCCAAATCTGTGGTATGTGGTTAAGTCTCCAAGTAGCAATTTTAGTTTCATGTTAAATACTCGTGCTATTAAATCCGATCTGTCGCATGGTTGCTGACTGGGAAGTAAATTTACTCTGATTTCCCTCCATTTTGGATTGCACGTTACTGGTACAAATAGGTCTTGTTTGCCATAGTTCCTGACCACTGCCATGACATCTTGGTAGTTTTGTGCTATATTTCTTGGACTTCCTTGGAAAGTTGAAGGCAATATGACTTTTTTCAAGGCAGGATATCTACGTCCATGAAATGGTGGTTTGTTACGAATTGGTGAAGGATGTCATATTCTTCAGCTCTTACGGTACTTTTGATTTTCTTGCACCAAATTTAAATGGTTTGCCTTAACTTTGCAATAGGTATCAACCATAAATTGGTGTGTCAGCTTTCCTGCATTAAGAAACTGGTTAAAAGTACCATCATGAATGGCAAAGTGGTATGAATACCATTGAAGTTGAGTCACATTTCCTCGACCACCTTTTTTTTTAGTTCTGTAGTCCACCCAGAGTCCCCATAAGGCAAAAGCAAAGGGTAGCACATTGGGTCACAGAGTCTACTCAGGATAGACATATTTTGTAAAATCCCACTTTTTGGATGGAGGTAATGTCATGGTTTACTGAGGGTGCACCATCTGCGCTGTGGAAAATGGAAGCAATTTCCCCTCTTACAGTTGGAGCATTGATACTGCCGGGGTGCATAGTATTTACTTTTTCTCTCACAAAAGTCATGCTATATTCAATAGGCATTCAGTTTTCCAGATTTGCTTTCAGCATTTCTTCTTGTTCAAATTGCAACATATTTTTGTATTCTCTGGAGAAAGGATTGATATCTTTGAGAATTCTTTGTAGATTTTCCATAATATTATGAATGCATCCACTGTTGGCTGGATTTTGCATTCTTTTATTCAAGGCTTGAGCAGAATCCAGAATATATAACTGGGCGTATGTTGGTGATTCACCTTGGTTAGGGTGCAATGCAGATGTTGCATCGTAAATTTGCCCATGGATACTGTAACAGAAAGGACCTGATTGCCTGTTAATTGATTGGTCAATTTGTGTGCCCATTCATGCAAAAACGTTTGCACTATTGTATGATCTTACAGTATGTTTTCCATAAAATTCTTGGAGTTTGGTTCCGATCTCTTCATGCAATTAGTAATATAGGGATTCATTTGTTCTTCTTCCAGTATGATGGTTCCATTATGACAACAGTTTGTTGTAATTTCATTTTGGAAATGGTTGGCATTACAAAATGAGCATTTGTTGTTCATTGGGCCAAGATAGCATGCTTCAATGTCGTCTTCATTGAAGTTTTCAGCCAGCAAAGCAGTGTTGCAAAATCTTACATTCTTATCTGAGCGGACTACTCTTTTTGTCTTTGCATTGGCTTTGCGATGCTGCTGAAGGTCACCTTCTGTCATACTCTCTTGGGCAGACCTGTGCCTTTCAGTGTCCGCTTTGCGAATCTGTTGATGCTTTTTTTGGGTGAGATTATGACGGGCAGCCCTTCTTCTGACAGTGTTGTCTTCCCACTGCAATGTAAGGTGCTGTTTTTTAACCCTACTTCTACAAAACCTTTTGAGCTTCTGCCCTTTTTTTTGCCTGTGTTTCCTCCTGAGAAAGATCTTGCTGGTGTTTGTGGGCATTATTATGAAATTTTAGAATGAATAAGGTTGTAAACTTTCATTAAAATATTTTGATTTCAGATATATATTCAGTAGAAAGTCACTGGATTGCTCCGCTGACGTATTTGAAATATGTATTCAGTAGAAAGTGGCTGGCTTGCTCTGCAGACGTAAGTTATATATATATATTCAGTAGAAAGTCACTGGATCGCTCCGCTGATCCTTTATAGCTATATACTTATATATGTGTACTACATATGTCTATTAGTGATGAGTGAACGTGCTCGCCACTACTCGGTACCCGCCCGAGTATCACTGTGCTCGGTGTACTCGTCGAGCACCGAGTATTTCCGGGATCACTCGGCGGGAACGCGGGTCTCCACCAAGCATTTGTGGCGGACTTTAGAGACTCAATCACGGTGCAGGGATTGTTTGCCAGGGCATGAAATGCCACAGCCATCTTTGTTGTGGTCGTGCAGTGATTGGCTGGCAGCACAGCATCATCTGGGGTTTAAGGGACCGGACGCCGCCCAGCTCTGGATTGAGAGAGTGTAGGGAGAGCGGCTGCCTTGATAGGGTCAGAATTGGGCATTTCTTAGTAAGTGTGGGGTCTACAATACTAAATATTCACATTCAGCTAAACCAACAGTCCTTCTAAAAACTAATTCCGAAGTATATAGGCTCCAGTGTTAGGCAGGTAGGGGATTGTACGTCGCTGTATACACATCAGTGCAAGGCTTGCAGGTACTGTATGTGTGTATATAGAGCATTGAATATATCATATCTGTGCATGCTGAAATTTTGACCAGTTTATGGCTTTTTTCTCTCTTTTGCCTGGCTGTCAGTTTTGGTAAAAAAAAAGCAGTATTTAGGGAAAAAAAACATGCAGGCCACACATTTTTGGTGAGGTGTCTCCGTGTCAGCTCATATCTGTGTGTGCTGAAATTATGGACAGTGTCATGCTCGCCATGTCTGTTTTGCCTCATGACCCCTGGAGCGGTGTGCACACGCATCTCATGTCTGCTATCCTGCATGTTCCCTAGAGCAGTGTGCACACTCACCTCATGACTGTTGGGCTGCAAGATGCCTGCATTTCTGCTCTGCCTTCTGTGATCATCTCTACATGTCTGAAACCCCTAATCATGTGACCTTTCCTGGGTTCCAGCATTGTCTGGTTCTGCAATCTTCTCTGCATGTCTGAAACCCCTGATCATGTGACCTTTCCTAGGTTCCAGCATTGTCTGGTTCTGTAATCATCTCTGCATGTCTGAAAGCCTTGATCATGTGACCTTTCCTAGGGTCCAGCATTGTCTGGTTCTGCAATCATCTCTGCATGTCTGGAATCCCTGGTCATGTGACTGCTCTCTGTGAATCAGGAGGACTGAACTGGAAGTTCTCCCCTTGTCCTGACCCGGAAGTGGAGGTGCTAATGCCCTATATCATACCGCCCCTCCGTATGCTCAGGGCCTGAGTATTGTGTTGCTTCCCTGCATGGCTGCTTGGTCTGCTGGGTCGCTCCCTCTATTCTGTGCCCTTGCACTCTGCCCTGTCGTACATCTCTGCACACGCTCTGTGCTCGTGCTCCGTCTCTTGTCCCGTGCCTTGTCTTATGTTTGTCCTTCGTGCCATGTTTTGTCACTGCTCTGCTTTGCCTTGTAGTCCTTCCTTGCTCTGATTCCGTTCTGTGCTCCTGTCAAGATCCTGTTCCTTGTTCTGTACCTTGCCTTGCTCTGCATTGTTCCTCCCTATGGTCTCTGTCTACTTGCTCTGCCTCGCTCTCTCCTATGGTGCTCTGTAGTGCTCCCTGGCACACGCACCATTCCTCCTCTCTTACTTTTGGTGCTCTTTTCCATGTCTAGTCCCAAGGCTCTGCCTTGGCCCGGCTCTGGGCTTCGGCCTACACTCCGCTGCTAGACTCTTTCCTATTGTGCTCTCTTGCACATTTCTAGGCTAGTCCTAAGGCTCTGCCTTGGCCCGGCTCTGGGCTTCGGCCTACGCTCTGTTCTTGCTCTGACCTGATTCCGTGTTTTGGCCTATGCTTCCGTTCCTGGTTCCGTACTCTGCCTAAGCTCTGTCTTGTTTCTCGTCTTGCCTTGCTGCTTCGTGTGCTCTTTGCATGCACCTGGCCTTCCTAGCCTCCTGTTTGTGCCTCAGCCGTGCCCACCCTAGCCGTGCCCGCCTGCTTGTGCCTCAGCCGTGCTCATCGGTGAGTGACAGCTGTGTCGCCTGCCATGCCTCAGCCAGGTTCGCTGGAGTCTTGCCCATCTGTCAGTGCCGCAGCCCGATCAGCTAGCCAGTGCCCCAGCCATGCTCTCTGTGCTCCCTTGCACCTCACGCTGTTTCTGCACTGTGCTCTACATGCTCTCTAAAGCACACGCAGGCCCTCGCCAGCCCCTTGGCATACCTCCCCGTGCTTCTGTACAAGTACGCACAGGTCTTGCCATGTACCCTCTCGTGCCCTCTTGCACGCACAGGCCTTAACCCTGTTCTCGCACCCTGACCCTGGCATGCCTCACTGCATGCGCAGGACTCTGCCTTGAACCTGACCCTAGCGTGTCTCTCTGCACGCACAGGACCCTGCCTCGAACATTGACCCTGGCGTGCCTCTCTGCATGCGCAGGACTCTGCCTTGAACTCTGACCTTGGCGTGTCTCTATTCACGCACCTTGTTTGTATGATTGTACCTGTCCCTGGTGTGCCCTCTGCACGTTCAGGCCTCCGTCCTTGAATCTGACCCTGGTGTGTCTCCTAGCACGCACCCTGCCTCGTATCCTGGTTTGCCTGCCGGATTCCCGAAGCCTGCTGACCGCTGCCAGAGGTCCGGAACCAGATGACTGCAGCCTGATGTCCAGACCTGATGTCCGCAGCCTGATGCCTGGATCCTGTCGGTCGCTGCCAGATGTCCGGAGTCCGATGCCATCGCACCCTGCCTTGGACCTTGGCGTGTCTCCTTGCATGCACTCTGTCTTGGACTCTAGTGTGTCCTAGCATGCATCCTTCCTAGGAACTCTGGTGTGACCCCTAACACATACCCTGCCCTGGACCCTGGTATGTTTTCTGCACGTGTTATGTCTGGAACATTTGGCGTGCCCTTGCTTGCCGTGTTTCACCGTTTGTGCCCTGCACCTGATACCCTGTTTATGCCTTGCACCTGAATAAAGTGTGTAACCACGTTTGCTGAAGAAACCCTGTGACTTAGCTTTATGTTTTGTATCCTGTCCGTCCTGTTGCCAGACACTCAATAGTGTCTCCCTGAGCCGGCCGTCTGGTCCAGCTGCTGTGGTGGCTCACCCCCTTGGTCTTGCCCCTGACACTCCCTGTATAGGGGGTGGATTCTCACTAGGTCAGCTCACCCTAGGAGGGTGGGTGCCACGGCCCTGAGGGTCCACTCTAAAAAGGAAAATGACTCAGCGTAAGCTGACGCTCGTCACAGACAGTTTACGGTTTCTTTCTCTTTTTTGCCTGGCTGTCTGTTTTGGTTAAATAAAGCAGTATTTATGCCCCACAAAAACCATACAGGCCACACATTTTTTGGGGTTGTTTCTCAGTGCTAGCTCATATCTGTGTGTGCTGAAATTTTGGCCAGTTTACGTTGGTTTCCATTTTTTTGCCTGGCTGTCACAGTTGTTATATCCATCAGTCTTTTGTATCCACAAAATACAAAAAAATTAATACAGTCTGTTATCTCAGGCTGAGGCCTGGTGTATCAGTGGTGGAAAATTATTTGCTTTGCAGGCATACCTATCACATCTAATTTTTCTCCCTAGAAATCCATTTGTATTGAGTAGTGTTGAGCATTCCGATACCGCAAATATCGGGTATCGGCCGATATTCGCGGTATCAGAATTCCGATACTGAGTTCCGATACTTTTTGCATATTGAATACTGGAATCGGAAGTTCCCATAATGCTATAAGGCAGTTTGATTTGATTCAGCCAATGAGGAATCCTCAGAAGTGTGGGCACATCCTGTTAGGCATGTAGGCATATTAACTAATGGCATGGCTGCTGAAATGATGTCATGATGCACTATAAAAGCCGCCGCCATTTAGGGTTCACTCTGCTGTGAATTCAGTTAGGGACAGGCTGCTGTTCAAGACTCTGAGGGACAGTTAGAGATAGCGATTTGCTATATAATATTGTGCTTTACCCAGGCTACATTATCAATCACTGTAGCTTTCTTTTGCCTTGCAGCTCTGTTCACAGCTGTCTGCAAGGTGTGTGTGAGTGCAGCTCACGCTGTAGTGTGTCCTGCAGCCACCTCTGGTTGTAGTCCCCTCAGCGTGCGTCATTGCCTCATAAATAGTCCTTTTTTTGTTTTTTTTGCCAGGTTAGTATTACCCTATTTTTTTGAGCCTCATCTATTGCATTGTAGGTTACCTTCCAGCATTGTAATAGCTCCAAAAAGTTTGTGATACTATCGCTTTCACATCTTTGGTCACATCCTTTTTGTTTTTTTGAAAAAAAAACATGTAAATAAAGTTCACCAAACACTCCACTTGACAGTTGTGTAGGCCACTTTAGCTCATATTAAAGTGTAGTCCACACACTTTATAAAATTAGTGTTTCTTATACCTGTTAGCAGCTTTTCAGGAATAAGCACACTAAGCCCCCCTTTGTACTTTTCTGCCTATCTTTATCAGTCTACCAAGATGAAGAAGGCAGGGAGTAAGGCACGTGGTCGTGGAGTTTCAGCAGGGAGAGGACGTGGGTATTCTGTGCCTGTTGCGGGCACCAGTGACTCAGCATCCCCCAGTTTTACCTGGCAACAGTCCTTTATGCGCAGCTTTGTAGGACCTCGCCGTACCCCACTGCTGCTGGATGAACAAATTGAAGCCGTTGTCGGATGGATGGCAGCTAACGCATCGGCTTCAATTACTTCCACATCCTCTCAGGGCCAGAGCACTGAAGAGCAACCATCTGTCTCTTCACCACCTGCCAAATTCCCCAGGCAGTCAGAGAGCCCTGGACAGGAGCCATCTCATTCTCTACTTCTGTTCTGTGAATCTGTTGGCTTGCAAAGAGGGGGCCAGCCAAGCAGCATTCTAGAATGTGAAGAAGAGGGAATATGCAGTGATGCGCAACTGCTTTGTCCCTCTGAATCTGAAGAGGCGGGTGGGCCAGTGCCTATGGTCAGCACACCTCAGTATGCATCAGATGATGAGACTCAGGTGCCACTTTCTGGTGAGTACTGTGCTGGCGAGACTACCCAGGAGAGGCAGGTGTTTGAAGAGGGTAGTGTAGATGATGAGGTCCTTGACCCATCATGCCATGAAGAACAGGAAGGTGGTGGGAGCAGCTCTGAGGAAGAGATTCCCCGAATGGCCAAAACAGGAGGGAGAGGGAGGGGGCAGACTGGGTTGCCTGTAGCCTCCACTTCGGCACCCGTTAGGAGCATTCCTCTTCCAAAACCCAAAATGGGAGCTCCCAGGACTTGCAGTGCTTGGTCTTTTTTTGACACAGTTGCAGATGACATTTGCTTTGTCAAGTGCAAGCTCTGTAATCATAAAGTCAAAAGAGGGATCACCAGCGTTAATGTGTTCTGTGTTGCTACAGCCAGTGTCAAAATCCTAACAAGGGTGGGTGTTTTTGCTGGGCATTAATTACTTGTTATGGAAAAGTTTGAGGTGTACCCCACAGGGGAAAATGTTTGACAGCCAACACTCTTAGTGTAAGGACATTACAAGTCTAGGAGACCAGCTCCTTTTTAATGGGACATTTTTTGTTAAGATGCCCTCCTCCATGTTTCTTCCAAGGGGGTTTGGGGTTATTGGGGTGCATATGACTTGGTAGCAGGGCAGGCCTTGCAGTCAATTCATAAGAAAACAGAATGGGAGTAAAAAATGAATAATGTGAAGTGGATTTTCCTGTGACCATCCACTATGTGGGTTCAAAGGCTTATTGGGGTGCATATGACTTGGTAGCAGGGCAGGCCTTGCATTTAATGCAACATTTTTTTATAGAAGCCCTCCAGGACATCTCGTGAAAGGGGTATTGGGGTGCTTCGAAATTCTTGGCAACCCACCCACTCACTGCATGGGATATAACAGTTTAGGAGACCCGCTGTTTAATAATGTCCCTTTAAGCAGATTAATGCTGCCTGATGCCCCTGTAAAAATAGGCTCTGTGACTTTAAGATTCCCTCCTTCATAAATGAAACAAGATATGTCTGCTTAAGTGTCAAACACCCCATGGCCAGCTTGGGTTGGGAAATGTTACAATGACATTTCCCAGTGAATGCATTTGTTTTGGTGGAAAGCAATGTAAAAGTTGAAAACTCTGCAACTGAACATAGCCCAAGTGGTGGAGGAACATTTTGGTCTGGGGTTAATTATTTTGCCTTACATACAAGTTATTAACCTGGAAGGGATGTACATATTTCCCAGCAAAATCTCTTTTGATTTTGTCTTGGTATGTTTTTTGGTGCACCGGTAAAAATGGCATGAAACTCTGATAAGCTGTGAACTTGGAGTCAGGAATGCTTCCAGGAGCGATCCCCATGATGTCCCCATGTCATTTGAGCAGTTTTTCCATCATTTTCAGATGTTTTTAGACCTTAAAAGGATCCCCGGGGGGAATTGCGGTAAAAATGCTCGAGTCTCCCATAGACTTGGGCTTGTTGTTCTGTCTGAGTACCCACGTATTCCAATTTGCTCGACCCGAGCAACAAGCACCCAAGAATTTTAGTGCTCGCCCATCACTAGTCTCTTCAAAGTCCTTAGTTTAGGGGGATAATGGTTATGCACACTGAAGTTTTCAGTTATCTTGTCTTATTTGTCTGCTTCACAATAAAAAGAAAACCAAATATTTCCAGTTATATCCATTCATGTTCTTCACATGAACTGATGCAAAACCTCAAAAAAATAGTGAAATTTCAGGTTATGAGGTGGCAAAACACAAGATATGACAAGAGGAGTGAAAACTTTTGCTAGCCACTGTGCATCCTATAGTCCAAAAGATATGATACTTGTCCTATATATTTGATATTCCCAGCTTTTATCATATTTATTATTTCTGTTAAATTAAAAAGGTCTCCTGGTTTAGAAAACTCATTCTAAATGCAATATTAAAGTGTGATACAATAATTTCTGTTCACAAAGAAAGCTAGATCCTGGCTTTTAAGTTTAAATTTTATAAGAAGGGGCAAATAGCATTTTGGATAGGTTTTGTTTGTCACCAAAAAAGCATGGCCAGCTTATGAGACTTACAGATAAGTAGATCCTTAGTGGTGCACAGATAAAAACACCCAGAGGTCCTGCTCTAAGCTTATTATTCATCTTTTTACGATAAACTTTTAATTTATGGTAAAACTGGTAAAATAACTTAAGTGTTTTTAATAATATGTAAAGTCTTTTTTTATGAGGAAACAACTTTGTACTACGTTGTTTTTTTTAGCTTTCTCAGAACTATGACCAAATGATACTATTTGTTCCCTTACATGTTAGATTATATTTTACCATCTATCTTTTTCTTGTTTTTCTGTAATGTGTGATGTTTTAGCCCCTTACAAAATTTTTCACACATTAAGAGAAAATTGGGCTATTTCAGTCCAATTGTTGTTTCTTCAAATGGAATCTGAATTGATCAGACAATCTCCACATGAAATTGCTATTACACTGTTTTCAGTCTAGTTATATAGCATACTGTAGCCCTGCTGTTACAGAAAAGAACAGGATTTTTTTTATTCCAAAATGTCATTGTCCTCAGTTTTAGCTGAAATTTTTATCTGCCAGCCATTGCTGAAATGAAATTATTCCAATGAGTCATATTGTAATACACATTTTGTTTTAATATTTTATTCTAAGTGAAAAACATCACACTTTATACTAAGGAAAAGAAAGTAATATAGACACTGAAGGAAATAATTATTTGATTTATTGCTGATTTTGTAAGTTTTCCCACTGACAAAGCCATGAACAGTCTATAATTTTAAGGGTAAGTTAATTTTAACATTGAGAGAAAATTGAAAATTTGAGAACATTGAACAATCCTCCTAACATGTACACAAAAGTCATCATCAACGAAAAAAAAGTCTGACTGCTGTGCTTGCCAACAAATGTTTTGCTACCAAGTATTGTTTTGTTTGCCAGAGGGATAAAATACTTATTTCTCACTGCAAAATGCAAATAAATGTATATCATTTATTCAATGTGATTTTCTGGATTTTATTTTTGATATTCTATCTCTAAATGTAAAAATTAACATACCCTTAAAATTATGGAATCAAATCATAGAAAGAGAAGGGAAGCTATATGCAGTAAAATACATAATTTTATTGAAACAGAACATGTGCAAAGTATGCCATTCACTAATGGTAATGCAGTATTGGTAGAGTATTAGTAAAGCCAAATTCAGAGATAGATTGTTCAAGGACCAGAATTCAAAGCACTCTAGGGTAATGGAGTAATTCCTGTAAAGAGGGGGAGAGTATGTGGAATTGACCATGTGAGGGACTTATATATCATGCTTTCATCATTGGTGGCAGTGGCTGGGTTGCGGCGCTTCCACCGATAAGCCCATGCGACTTCATCTCGGTTTCAGCGTCATGTGATGCAATGCCACATCCTCAATCTACGCGTCAGAGCAGGGAGGCCACACAAGCATCAGAAGAGATGCATCTCCCAGGCAGCGCCAGAGCGAGAAGTCGTCAGAAGCGCACACCGCTGGAATGCTCTGTAGAATGTGTCCGGATCATGAGGAGAGTGAACCGAGGGTGCCTGACTCAAAGGAAAGGATGTAAGGGATGAGACTGCACTAAGACTGCAAGAACTACATGAATAAAAAGGGAATGAGATGTGGTATTAAAAAAAATGCCAGAAAGAAATTGGCACTGTATGTCATTAAAAGCTGCATAATTGAAGTAAAAAGGGATAAGCGAAAGTGTTATAAGTGAGGAATAATGATGAATGCATTAAAGTGTGAACAATGTATTGGAAGGGTGAGAAAAAGAAAGATGTTGGATCAGAATGAACCAAAGAGAGAAAGACTGATTAAATTATTTTGAAATTGTGCCAAAGAAATAAAGTGAAGTATTAAAGTACCATTGTAAAGGGCCTGTCACACTAGGCGATATCGCTAGCAATATCGCTATAACGTCACTGGTTTTTGTGACGTTATAGCGATATTGCTAGCGATATCGCTATGTCTGATACTTACCTCCGACTGCTCCCCCGCTGGTTATCGCTGATCGCGATTTCCTGCTGTGGAGATGAGCGACGCGTGGACGCGGGCGGGAGGACGTCAGGATCGCCTTGTCTGACAGGTAAGTAGCGACCCCTAACCCCTGTGATGTCGCTGGTGAGATCTGCCTGTGTGGCAGCTCACTAGCGACCACTTAGCGATGCACCAGCGATCCTGACCGCGTCATATCGCTGGTCGGGATCGCTGGAGCATCACTAAGTGTGACAGTACCTTTACATAAAAAATGACAATATTCTAAGGACTTATTATAAAGTGATAAGATTCATGAATACTGCTAATCCATCAAATAAATGAACCAAGAGCCCAAATATATCTAATAACAGATCTTAAAAAGATCTGAATGAGAGATAAAAAATATTGAATACATAAAAAAATTAAAAATTAAAAATAGAAATAAATACAAATTTATTTGTTATCCCAAATGGTCGTATTATATAAACATCCCATTCTCAAGATAAATATATAAAATGCCATGGTTAAGCTGGACATGTTGGGACAGGTGATATAGTGGCCACAAGGAAAGAATTCTCATTTCAGCCCTTTTGATGCAAAGACCTTCTCAAATTGAGGTCCAGAATAGTAGCTATGAATGAGTTGATCTCTTACATTTGATGATATCCTGTAGGTAATTGATGGGCAATCAGGTAAGTATTGAGCAATGCCATGATCTAGACCTGATTTTGAGTTTTGTCTTTCCATGTTCCTGGTCTGGTCATTTCAGGGGTTAAATTTTCTCGGCCTCGGTCTGGGTCAGATTTGCTATTTAGCTCCGCTGCATCCTGCAGGCGGTGTCAGCTATAGTTCTGCCTTCGGCGTGTGTATCTGACTCTGGTATACCCTGATTGGTCCTGATGTGATCCCTGACTTGCCCCATGTCTGTTTATCCCCCCTGTCTGTTCTGACTCAGTGTTTCCCTGTAAGTTTGTTGACTCCCTGGTTTTGACTTGGCTTACATTCGGACCTGCTTCTGTCTTTTGTCTTATTCACTTCTGACCGTTGCTGATCCCCTGGCTTGTTTCTGACCACGTGTACTGCTGTGACCTCTGGTACTTCTGCTCCTGACTGTTTCTGACTCGGCCCGTCTGACCACTCTTTTACCACCTGGTGGTGCTTGTGATACTGCTCAGTGTTGATACTCTGTGTGTACAACCTTTCTTCCCTCACCAGCACCCCCTGGTGGAGGTTGCACTAAACTGCACTGCAGTAGCATGACAAGCAAGAGTTAGGTCCAACTTATGTTTGGGCCAAAACTTGATTAAAGCATTTCACTTCTCCATCCACTTGCTGCTGTATGTGGTAATAAATCTTACCTTAGACTCGTCAACAGGTTTCCTACGTGGTTGTAGCAGATCATTTAGCTCGTTTAGATCGTTTAGCTCTTCCTTAAACCTCTTTTGATGCTTCTCTTAGAGTAACCTCGTTCAACAAATCTGGTGGAAAGAATATTAGCCTATTCAATGAAAGTTTGTTCATTTGAGCAGATTCTTTTAGCTCTAAGGAAATATCCAGTGGGTATTCCATTAATAAGAGATATTGGGTGTGACAAATTTGCATGGCAAAGAGAATTGATGACAGTATCCTTTCTGAAGATGTTGGTTTCCAGGAAACTGTCCTTCTCTCCTGAGATTTGAATGTCCAGAAAATCAATGTCAGTTTTACTGCATTTGCAAGTCAGCTTAATGTTTAAATCATTGTCATTCAGAATAACCAATAAATTGAGAAGGTCCCATTCTGATCCCTGCAAAATAAGTATGATGCCACCTATGTAGCAGGCCCAGAACGAGACCTTCTCGATTAAAGCCACTGATTTGGTAAAGAAGAGGTCTCTTTCCCACTTGCCCAAAAATAGATTTGCGTAAAATGATGCGAAGGCCTTTCCCATCGCGGTACCTTGCTTCTGTAACTAAATGCTTGCTTAAAAAACAAAAAAATTGTGTTGAAATGCGTACTTAAGCAGAGTAGGAAAAAATTCAATGAAGTTAGGATTGTACTCAGCCATAGACAAAAATATTCTAGCTGCTGGGATTCCATTATGATGCTCAATTGATGTGTATCAAGACTCAACATCCATAGTGACAAGCTACATGTCATTATCCAGTGGTATTCCTTCAAAACATCACCTTTATCTTTGACATGTGAGGGGAGGTCAAATACAAGGGGTTTCAGGTGAAAGTCCAAGTATTTGCTCACAATTTCACAAAGATTTCCGTTACCTGAAACAATGGGACGTCATGGAGGGGTGGTCGAATTCTTGTGTATATTGGGGATAAAATAAATGCAGGCCTTCTTGGGATAAGCTGGAATCAGGTGGTCTCTGAGATCCTGGGTTATAATGACATCATTGAAAGCTCTGTCCAAAATAGTTTGTAGTTCTTCATGAAAAATTGAGGAGAGATTGAATGCTAGCTTTTTATAGCAGTGTTGATCTCTCAGCTGCCTAAAAGAATCCATCTCATACATTTTGACCGGCCATACCACCACATTACCCCCTTTGTCTTCAGGCTTTATTATGAACTCATTGAGACATTTTAGTTCTTTTTATGCTGTTCTTTGGGCTGGTGTGAGATTGTCCTTAGCGCCATGAGTTCTCAGAACGTTTGTCAAATCTTCTGGGAGTATTACCTTTCCTTCTATAGTTGTTTTTCTGTAGATTGTGATGAAAGGGATGAGAGAGAGGAGGACAGACATACATTAAGCTCACCATTAATGGTAGATTGCCATTTGCAAATGGTACCATTTTTAAATTCACCGAGGTCCCTCTGGAATTTTTTAGCCTTTGTTTCCTCAACTTCCTTTTCCCAAATAAGAAACTGGTTATCAATGTCTCTATTAAAGGTTTCTATTTCAGAAGTAGATAAATTCTCAAGTAATTTCTGATGTGTGGTTTCAATGTCAGTGTTGATGTCAATGTCAATGTCAATTTGTCAAGGCTTTTCTTGTTATTTCCGATGAGAAGTTCCATCAAAGATTTAGAACATGTGGTACAGCTGATAACTGTGCATTCTACGGATACACTCGTACCTTTATTGTTGATACTGCTGTCAACAGCTGATAACTTTGCACTTTATGTATGCACTGGCACCTTCATTGGTGATAATGCTGTATTGCTGTTGATTATCCCTCTGAGTTTTCTTTTTTGTACTTTTTGAATATAGCTTTACTTACTACTGATAATAAGGGTCAGCTATTTGTCAGGTTTTTAAAGAAATATATGTCTATATTTTTGGAAAAGCCTTGCCAATTAACCCCTTACAATGGTTATCTCTATGTATATTTGTCGGACCATGCAACCCTTTTTTTATAGGAATTTTTCCATTACCCTAGACTGCTTTGATTTCTGGTCCTTGAGCAATCTAGCTCTGAATTTGGCTTCCCACCACTTTCTATGATTTGATTTTTTATTGGAAGCTGACATTTGCCTAGGCAGTATTACTATTGGATGTGCCTTAAAAATATATACTGCTCTTGTCATTGTCAGTGGGCATACTAACAAAATCAGCAAGGGATCAAATGATTATTTCCATCACTGTGTATGTATATATATATATATATATATATATATATATATATATATATATATATATATATATATACAGTATATACAGTATATGTATATATCCAAATGAGAATCTGAAACATTGCACTTGTCTTGGAGAATTTGTTGCACTTATTTCCATTGGGGTGAATATTTACAGTAAATATGTATAAATTGCCATGAAAAAGTTTATAAAAGTATTAATAGTTTATTCTCATACATTAACAAAATGCAAGGTAAATGAACAAAAGAAATCTAAATCAATCTATTTGTTGTGACCACAGTTTAACTTCAAAGCAGCATCAATTCTTTTAGAGAAACTTGTACAAAGATTTGAGGGAACTTAAGGATGTTCTTCAAAACATCTTAAGAACTAACCACAGCTCTGTGGATGTAGGCTTGCATAAATCCTTCTGTTTCTTTATGTAATCCCAGACAAACTTGATGATGTTAACAATAGAGGTACAGTGACATATTGATCACTGCCACAGAGAGTGTGATTGAAACCGTGACCAAATGGGAAGTGGGCCCACTGACACCAGCAATAATTTTTATTTCAACTGGAGGTGCATCATCTGATGCACAGTCAACTGAAATGTATTGCAGTAAAGAGACCCGCCTGAACCCTGCACTGCAGTACACCCTGCTGACCAATCAGATGTCAGCAGAAAGCATTGGCTTGCCCGTGACGGCACACTGAAGTCAGCGGAAAGTAAGAATAATAATTTGTTTTGTTTCAAAATGTGCTGGAGAAGAAGGGAGGGGGCCAAGATGGGGGCTATATACCAGTAAGAGACCAAGGATGGGACTCATTATAGTCAGATGAGACCGAGGATTGGGGGGGGCATTGTACCAGGATGGAGAGCATTGTAACAGGAAGGGGCCCAGAATAGGGGGAATTATTACTGGAATGGGCCAAGATGGAGTGTTATTACTGGGAGTTGCCCTGGATGGAGGACATTATTGTAGGAAGGGACCCAGGATAGGAGCCATTATTCCATAATGGGCCCAGGATGGGGGCATTATTACATGATGAAAAACATTAACGTGGCATGTAAAAGTTTGGGCACTTCTCGGTCCCTCCAGTAATAATGCCCCCATCCTGGGCTCCATTCTATAATAATGTCCCCAATCCTGAGGCTTTTCCTGGTATACAGTGGCATGTAAAAATTTGGGCATTTCTCATGAAAGTTATTGTTATTGTGAACAGTTAAGCAAGTTGAAAATTATATGATCTCATGATCTCAAAAAGGCCTAACGTTAAAGATGACACATTTCCTTTGTATTTTAAACTATATATATATAAATAGAAATATATATATATAAATATATATATATATATATATATATATATATATGTGTATGTAGTCTTTTTGCTTCATTTTAAAAATTACAAAAAATAAGAGGGTCCAATGCAAAACTTTGGCCCCCTTAGAGATTTGTGTGCCCAGATAATTTTCATCAAGGTTTCAGACCTTAATTAGCCTGTTATGGTTGTGGCTTGTTCACTGTCACTATCATCATTAGGAAAGGCCAGGTGATGTAAATTTTCCAGGTTTGTAAAAACCCAGCCTACTCTAACCTTGTGCTAAAAAAGAGCAGCCATGGATTCTTCTAAACAGCTGCCTTGCACTTTGAAAATGAAATATGGAGGCACACAAAGCAGGAGAGGGCCATAAGAATATAGCAAAGCATTTCCAATTTGCCCTTTCCACAGTTGGAAATGTAATTAAAAATTGCAGTTAACAGGAGCAGTGGAGGTCAAGATAAGGTCTGGAAAACTGAGCAAAATTTCAGGGAGAGCTGCTTGTAGGATTGCTAAAGAGGCATATGAGGAGGAGTCCTGCTTGACTGCAAAGGACCTTCAGAAAATTTTGCAGTTGTGGTACATTGTTCTACTGTCCAGATACACCTGCACAATTTGTCCTTCATAGAAGAGTCATCAGAAGAAAACCTCTCCTGCATCCTCACCATAAAATTCAGCATCAGAATTATGCAAAAGAACATCTAAACAAGCCTGATGTATTTTGGAAGCGTCCTGTGGACCGCTGCGGTTAAAATAGAACTATTTGGCCACAATGATCGAACGTATGTGTGGAGAAACAAGGCCACGGAATTTCAGGAAAATAAATTTTCACCAGCCATTTGTTAGGTGTCAGGAGGCTCCCGCTGCGCGGGATAGATCCCAAGCCTCGTCTGGCACGGTGGTGCCCCATTTGGGCTCAGCCGCTGCGAGTCGTGCGTAGCATAGACATCGGTCCCAGCCTCTTGCTTATGCTTGTGATGTATGCTTGGTTACTGCTGGATCTCCAGACAAGCCCCTAGTAACCAGTGATATTTAAGTGCAGTCTGGCTCTCTGGAGTCTAAGTCCGGAGACCACCATACTGAGCATGAGGTGGCATCTTCTCATTGGTGGTCAGATGTCAGCTGCTCTGGTGATGTGGCCGCTGTGGGTTGGTCCACGGGCAAGGTCTTGTCCAACTGGACATGAGCCTAAAGTTTAAAAGGCTCTAAGGGGCGCTACCGTACTCTGCTACCATAGATTGTGTGTCTAGTCAGATAGTGTAGGGTTGGAAACCCCCACTTGGCTTAGCATCTGTTTCCATCTTTTGTGCAGTTAGCACAGCTGAGTTACAGAGCAAGACCAACCCTTATCCTAGACTTCCCTGGGAGAGCGATAGGGTTTCACACCTAGTGTCATATTTGCTACTTTCCCTGTGACATTTAACAGGGTTTGGTGTTATGATTGGGTCACCGAGGAGGAAAACAAGACCAAGCTAAGCCACAGAAAACCAGAGAGGTTGATAACTAAGCGGATTGCAATCATGCCAAAAAACCCTGAAAAATGTCCAACACTTCTGATAGCAAAAAAAAAACCCTGAAGTCACTAGACTTCACCCACTATATCAGCACTCTGGCATATTCTGAAAACAGAGCAAAAAGAGGCCAATCTAATAAGGGACAAAAAGCAAACTGGCACAAACAGTAACATAAGGATGAAAATTCAGCACAGCCTCAGCCGGGGCTGGCTGACCACACAAAACTGAATAGACAAAACCAAATCAAATGTGTACAATAGCAAAGAACACTTAGCTTGAGAATGCAGGGACTGAACTGGAAACTAAGACCTCAGGAGGCAGGAAAAATCACCAGCAGGGATAGAGGGATTTGGCTGTCTTAAATCCAGTCAGAGACTCCAGATGTCCAATCGTCGTCCTCATTATCAGGTGGCAGGTCTCTGTTAATTAGATCAGCTTCATTACCTCCTGCAACCATCAGAGGGAGCCCAGAAAGAGAACTCACGACTCCTCTGTCAATACAACCAGATCCACCACCCTCACCAGCAACCAGAGGTAGACCAGAAAGTGAATTCACAACAGTTTAGTATCTTGCTTTCTTGCTTCAGTTCCTCACTGTGTAGTAGCAGAGCTTGGAACTCAGTGCCCTGTTCACACTGAATGACGTTATCTCTGTGCGTACTAGCAATCGCTCACTTTGTGTTCCGTCATTACTTACTAGCAGCAGTTGTACATCTCTGCACGGTGGACCCAAGGTTTACCCCTTTATTAATTTTTATTTAGTGCAATCCGCCAACCCTAACACCATTAAACATGGAGGTGGCTACATCATGCTTTGGGGATGTATTGCCGCCAATGGCATGGGAAACATTTCATGGGAAGAAGGAAGAATGGATTCATTGAAAGATTAACAAATTCTTGATTCACACATAACACCATTTGTAAAAGAAAAATATGAAGTACAAAAGAAGATGGCTTATGCAAATAATGATCCTAAACAGACGTCAAAATTCGCAATAAACTACCTCTGAAGGTTTTACAATGGCCCTAACAGTCTACTGATCTGAACATTATTGAAAGCCTGTGGCTAGACCTCAAAGTAGCAATGCATGCAAGACGATGCAGGAATCTCACAGAACTGAAAGAATTTTCCAAGGATGAATGGATTAAAATCCCTCAAACAAAATTTGAAAGATTGTTCACTGGCTAAAAAAAGTGTTTACAAGCTGTGCTACTTTCAAAAGAGAGTGTTAGTAGGTACTAACAATGCAGGGTGCCTAAACATTTGCCTAAAATACAAAGGAAATGTGTCAACGTAAACTTTAGGCCTTTTAGAGATCATTCTAGCTTCAACTTCCTTAACTGTTCACAATAACAGAAATTTTGACCAGGGATACCTAAACTTTTATATGCCATTGTATACTAAGATAGGGCTAAGGATTGGGTATGCTATTTCATCTTAATGACCCCCGATATGCCTTTTAACAGCGGCAGTTAAGAGTACTTATTCCTCAGAGCCGCTTTTTAACGGCGCTGAGACTTAAGTGTATAGCGCCTCCAGCGCTGGAATTTCTCCAGGATTTCAGCTACATGGGGTAGCTGAGACCCCAGAGAACATGATTCGGGTTGATTTTTATCAGCTCCAGTGTTGTGATTGCCGTTATTCATCAAATAACAGCGAAAACAAAAAAAGTCAGATGTACCATTTATTTCTCTCTCCTCTGATATGATCTAGCACATAAGAGGAGAGGGAAATGGTGTCCCCCGAGCACCCCCCGGGTACTTGTGATGACCCCCGGTCCCTCCGGCTTTGTCCCCCGGCATCTTCTGGGAAAAAAATGGTGATCGCATGCGATGTGCACCTGCTGAGAACTGCCGGCCGCTATCCGGCAACAATAGGAGATTTCTCTCATTGGTCCATTTTGATCACTGTGATAGACCCTATTACAGTGATTACAAATAAAAATAATAGTAAATCAAACCCCTCTTTATTACCTCATAATTAGATTAACATAATAAAATAAACAATGTTTTTATTTCCATTTCTCCGTTAGGTTTAGGGTTAATAATAATAATAATAATAATAATAATAATAAATTTTATTTTTATAGCGCCGACATATTCCGCAGCACTTTACATTTCAGAGGGGATTTGTACAGACAATAGACATTACAGCATAACAATAATCACATACAGTAGATTATAACAAATACCAAGAGGAGTGAGGGCCCTGCTCGCAAGCTTACAGTCTATGAGGAAAGAGGTAGACACGAAAGGTGGGTGGTAACAGTTGCCCTGATTGTATGGACCAGCCATAATGTTAAGGGTGTAACAGTACAGACACAGAGGGCTAATGGATGCATAAAGCATGTGGGAACATGATGCTGGGAACCTGGTTATGGTAAAACTTTTGGCTCTGCCACACAGGGATAGGTTAGGTTAATGTGTTGAGGCGATAGGCCAGTCTGAATAAATGCGTTTTCAGGACACACTTAAAATTGTGGGGATTGGGGACTAATCGTATTGACCTGGGAAGTGCATTCCAAAGAATTGGCGCGGCACGTGTAAAATCTTGGAGACGGGAGTGGGAGGTTCTGACTATTGAGGATACTAACCTCAGGTCATCAGCAGAACGGAGGGCGCGGGTAGGGTGGTATACTGAAACAAGGGAGGAGATGTAGGGTGGTGCTGAGCCATGGAGGGCTTTGTGGGTGAGGGTAATAAGTTTATACTGAATTCTGGAGTGGATGGGTAGCCAGTGTAATGACTGGCACAAGGTAGAGGCATCGGTGTAACGATTGGTGAGGAATATGATCCTGGCTGCAGCATTCAAGACAGATTGGAGAGGGGAGAGTTTTGTAAGAGGGAGACCGATTAGAAGAGAGTTACAGTAATCGAGACGAGAATGAATAAGAGAAACAGTAAGAGTTTTTGCAGAGTCAAAAGTAAGAAAAGGTCGAATTCTAGAAATGTTTTTGAGGTGCAGATGACAAGAGCGAGCCAATGATCGAATGTGGGGGGCAAAGGAAAGCTCGGAATCAAGTAAGACCCCAAGACAGCGGGCATGTTGCTGGGGAGTAATAGTGGAACCACAGACGGAAATGGCAATGTCGGGTGTAGGTACATTAGTAGCGGGAGGAAACACAAGGAGTTCAGTCTTTGACAGGTTCAGTTTCAGATATAGTGAGGACATGATATTAGACACAGCGTTTAGACAATTGCCAGTGTTTTCTAGAAAGGCTGGCGTGATGTCAGGAGAAGAAGCGTATAATTGGGTGTCATCAGCATAGAGATGGTACTGGAAACATAATCTACTGATTGTTTGACCAATAGGGGCAGTGTACAAGGAGAAGAGGAGGGGGCCTAGAACCGATCCTTGAGGAACCCCAACAGTAAGGGGAAGGTGAGAGGAGGAGGAACCGGCAAAAGAAACAGTAAAGGAGCGGTCGGAGAGATAGGAGGAGAACCAGGAGAGAACGGTGTCCTTGAGGCCAATGGAATGGAGCATAGTGAGGAGGAGCTGATGATCCACAGTGTCGAATGCTGCAGAGAGATCCAAGAGAATTAGCATGGAGTAATGACCATTTGATTTAGCTGTTAGCAGATCATTAGAGACTTTAGTGAGGGCAGTTTCAGTGGAGTGTAAAGAGCGGAAGCCGGATTGGAGAGGGTCGAGAACAGAGTTTTCTGAGAGATAGCGGATAAGACGGGAGTGGACCAGGCGTTCCAGGAGTTTAGAGATGAAGGGAAGATTAGAGACAGGTCTATAGTTAGCGGCACAGTTTTGGTCGAGGGATGGTTTTTTAAGTAGTGGATGTATGATGGCATGCTTAAATGAGGAGGGAAAAATACCAGAAGAGAGAGAGAGGTTAAATATTTTAGTTAGGTGAGGGGTGACAGCAGGGGAAAGGGACTGGAGGCGATGTGACGGAAATGTGTCACTGATGCAAGTAGTTGGGCGAGAAGATGCCCAACTACCATAGGGTTATGGTTGGGCTTATAGTTGGGGTTAGAGTTGAGCGACTTTTGTTTTTTTATGGTCGAGTTTCGTTTCGTGAAACCCGACTTTTCCAAAAGTCGGGTCGAGCAAGATCGGCCGATTATAGGGAAAAGTCGGGGTCGTCCCGAAACACGAAACCCAATGTAAGTCAATGGGGAATAAAAGTCGGCAGTGAGAGGAGGACAGGAAACACACCTACAGTGCTCATTTGAATGCCAAAAGCATCAATTCTTCTTACTTAAGCTGGTCAACCTTAATTAACTTCATAATACAAGTTACGCACTGAAAAATGGGGGTTATTTGGCTAAAGTTGTGGGGGGTACGGCTGGCTCCAGGTTTTCATGTGCCCTGGGCGAAAGAGCACCCCTTTAACACATACCACAACTCATCATGCTCCGATACGGCAGAGAAATAGCGGTATAGTACAATGAAAAATACTTCACTTTTTACATCTCATGACGAGGCCCATCTATTTCTCCATACAGAATCATTGGTCCCATATAATGTTTGAAACAGTATATGATGAGCTCCACATAATGCTACAGTATATGTTGGTCCCCATGGATGAAGCTCCACTGTCTTATGGGCCCAAATAATGCTCCAAACATAATGGGCCCCATTTCTAATGCTCTAGTGTATAATGGGCCCTGTAAATGCTGCTCAAGTGTCTGATGTCCACCTTTGGAATGTTCCAGTGTATGGTGGGCCCCATCTATCATTCTCCAGAGTATAGTGCTCCCCAAAAATTGCTGTCCCAACATTGAAAACAATCAAATAAGTCTCCTCACTAGGGAATCCCTGTACTAGTCTGGACTCCTCGTCATCCCCATCTTCCATCTCACTGCACAGTATATCAACCTTGCAAGTGCTGTGATCCTGAGCAAGCAGGGGGGGCCCACTCGTTGGCGACGGCACTGGCACAGGGCCCCTGATAGTACGGTGGTGTGTCTGATGGCGGGTGGGCTGAACCTGCACTTTCATCTGCAGCTTCCTCTTTGTCACCGTGTAAGATGGAACTGTATATGGGAAGGGTAACCTGAGTTTCATCAGGGTCAGATTCAGGCCGGGTAGTGTGCGAGGGGAATGTAGTGGTCTGGGTCAATGTACCAGCAGATTCATCGAGCAGTGGCTGGGCATCAGTGCACTTGTGTCGCCCCCAGGAGTACGGTCGCCACAGTGGCGTTACCTTCCTCCTAGGGAGTGTGATGTCATGCTTGGGAGCAACGAAGGATCTCGCTAGCAGGTTAACTGATTGGGCGGCGTTATTCCCACGAGTCATGACCCTCCAAACAGCGTTCATGAAGGCAAAGTGTTTGTTTTACGTGGGCAGTATGGTTGCAAAGCTGAACCTTAAAGGAATGTCCAGAAGGGCACATCAGGAGTGGAGCCTACGGCGTAATTTGACTCAACACGGGCAACCTCAACCATGCCAGCTACAGAACAGATGCACACATTGCAAGCTTAATTCCGTTAACGAACGAGACTCCGTCATGCCCCGCGGTCCGAGTCCGGCTTACTAGAGGGACACGTGAGGCTCTGGCACATGAGATTGGCCAATAACTGGTGTGTCATGCCCTTACATGTCCGTGGCTGCATGTGCGCTACACTGAAAAGGCCAGCGTTTGTCGCTTACAGGTGCAGATAACCCGCTGAACAACGTTAGTGATGGGGATCACTGATTACAATTATTACTCACAAACAATGTTTTCCCAGTAAGTGCAGGTCAACCGCAGTTCCGGAATTAGGCCTAACCGTCATTCCTGAAAAAAATGAAAAACTTACGTGTGCAAACCACAGGTGCTGTAGCTTGCTTAACAGCTCGCCAGCCGTTCTCACGCCCAGTATGGGTTACACGTGATTGCACAAAGGTGAGAAAGGGTACCGTATCCCCGGATAACATGTATGGATAGCATACACATTCAAAAGATATGTCTATACATCAGGAGGCAGGCTCAGATGGTGTTAGGCCCAGTATGGCTTGCACGTGATTGCACAAAGGTGAGAAAGGGTACCGTATCCCCGGATAACATGTATGGATAGCGTACACATTCAAAAGATATGTCTATACATCAGGAGGCAGGCTCAGATGGTGTAAGGCCCAGTATGGCTTGCAAGTGATTGCACAAAGGTGAGAAAGGGTACCGTATCCCCGGATAACATGTATGGATAGCGTACACATTCAAAAGATATGTCTATACATCAGGAGGCAGGCTCAGATGGTGTCAGGCCCAGTATGGCTTGCAAGTGATTGCACAAAGGTGAGAAAGGGTACCGTATCCCCGGATAATATGTATGGATAGCGTACACATTCAAAAGATATGTCTATACATCAGGAGGACCGCTCAGATGGTGTCAGGCCCAGTATGGCTTGCAAGTGATTGCACAAAGGTGAGAAAGGGTACCGTATCCCCGGATAACATGTATGGATAGCGTACACATTCAAAAGATATGTTTATACATCAGGAGGCAGGCTCAGACGGTGTAAGGCCCAGTATGGCTTGCAAGTGATTGCACAAAGGTGAGAAAGGGTACCGTATGCCCGGATAACATGTATGGATAGCGTACACATTCAAAAGATATGTCTATACATCAGGAGGCAGGCTCAGACGGTGTCAGGCACAGTATGGATTTGACGGCCCAGATTACACAGCGGAGGAGCAGGGAGAGGTAAAGATTGCAAATGCTGGGGCCCTGCCCAAGCAAGGGGGGCCCACTCGTGGGCGTCGGTACTGGCACTGGGGCCCTCATAGTACGGCGGTGTGTCTGACGGCGGGTGTGCACCACCACCGTCAGAGACACTTGATTGCACTATGAGGGACCCTGTGCCAGTGCCCGCGCCCAAGAGTCGGCCTACCCACCTGTCCAGGGCAATGGCACTCGCACGGTGTCGTGCGCTAGGTGGTGACCCCGGCCATGGGGGGGGAGGCAGCACAGTTAGGGAGTTTTAGAAAGTGGCATATGTTGATGTTGGACATTCAGCTGATGCAAAAGGCGAAATAGGTCAAGTCCCAGGAAGAGGTGGACCAAAGCAAGCCATTTTTCTGTCACCCTATGTGTCATCAGGGGAAGGTGGGACAAAATCCTTGGAAACCCATGCATGGTTCATTTTAATGAAGGTTAGATCATCCACATTTTGGGTTGACAGACGGGTCCTTTTTTCTGTCAGGATTGATCCAGCTGCACTGAAGACTCTTTCCGATAGCACACTTGCAGCTGGACAAGCGAGCTCCTGTAAGGCATATTGTGCCAATTCAGGCCAGGTGTCCAGTTTAGCAGCCCAATAGTCAAAGGGGAATGACCTGTGTGGGAGAACATCGATATGGGAGGAAAAGTAGTTTGTAACCAAAGTTGACAACTGCTGTCTCCTGTCACTTTCCATCGCTGCTGTGTTACCAGTTGTGTGAGCGGTACTTGAAAAATCAGTCCACAACATTGTCATGAAACCCCTGTCTTCAACACCACTTCTGCTGTGTGCACCATGAACACCTCTGCCAAGCTGCCCCCGGCCCGTACGGCTCGTGTGAGAACCATCACCGCTGCTGTGTGCTGGGAATGCCTCAAGCAACCGATTTACCAGAGTTGCCTGTTTATTAGCCAATATTAGGTCAAGGTTCTCCTGTGGCATGATGTTTTGCAATTTGCCTTTATAGCGTGGATCCAGGATGCTGGCCAACCAGTAGTTGTCATCGTTCATCATTTTTGCAATGCGGGGGTCCCTTTTTAGGATCCGCAAGGCATAATCTGACATGTGGGCCAATGTTCCTGGTGTCAATGATGCACTGCGAGTGCTGGTTGGAGGAGCACTTTCTGGCAAATCCACATCCCTCCAGTCACGCACAAACCCTGTACCAGACCTTGCCACGCCATCATTTTCACTTGCCCCACGAGATGCATCCTCCTCCCCTAAGTAATCATCCCCATCATCATCCTCCTCCTCCTCTTCTTCCTCCACCTCGTCCAGAAGAGGTCCCTGAGCAGACAATGGCTGAATGTCATCAAGGATTCCCTCTACCTCTTCCTCCTCATCAACACTGGCTGCAGACGCCTGCTCCTTAAGGTGCGTCAAAGTTTGCATGAGCAGACGCATAAGTGGGATGCTCATGCTTAGGATGGCGTCGTCTGCGCTTACCAGCCGTGTGCATTCCTCAAAACACTGAAGGACTTTACAGAGGTCTTTCAGCTTCGACCACTGCACACCTGTCAACTCCATGTCTGCTCTCAAAGTGCCTGGCCGTGTATCCTCCCACAAATGCATTATGGCCTGCCTCTGCTCGCACAGCCGCTCCACCATGTGCAGGGTGGAGTTCCACCTTGTTGCAATGTCGATAATGAGGCGGTGGTTGGGAAGGTGGAGCAATCGCTGCAGCTTCTGCATACGAACGAAGTGTACAGGCGACCACCGGATGTGCGCGCACAGTCTTCGCACCTTATGGAGCAGGGCTGTTAACTCCGGATAATTTTTGAGGAAGCACTGCACCACCACGTTCAAGGTGTGAGCCAAGCAAGGTATGTGGCTGAGTTTTGAAAGGGCTATGGCTGCCACAAAATTACGGCCGTTATCACTAACTACCTTGCCTGCCTCAAGATGTACACTGCCCAGCCATGACTCAGTTTGTCGCTTCAAGTACTCGGCCAGCACCTCGGCGGTGTGTCTGTCGCCCAAACAAATCATCTGCAACACAGCCTGCTGACGCTTTCCACTAGCTGCTCGATAGGGGGACACCTCGTGTGCAACAGTGGCAGCTGCAGATGGAGTGCTCGTACGACTGCGCTCTGTGGACGAGCTTTCGCTTCTGGAGGAGGAGGAGGAGGAGGGTGGAACGCCTACAGCCAACTGTTTCCTATACCATGGGCTAGGCAGCACTGTCCCACCACCGCTGTCCCCTGTGGACCCTGCATCCACCACATTAACCCAGTGCGCAGTGATGAACACGTAACGGCCCTGGCCATGCCGACTGGACCATGCATCAGTTGTGAGGTGCACCTTTCCACTCACTGACTGCTTGAGTGCATGGACAATGCGGTCTTTCACATGATGGTGGAGGGCTGGGATGGCTTTGCGAGAGAAGAAGTGGCGACTGGGTAGGTCATAGCGTGGTACTGCATAGGCCATGAGTTCGCGGAAAGCTGCGCTTTCCACCAACCGATAGGGCATCATCTCAAACGAGATTAGTTTGGCAATGTGGGCGTTCAAACCCAGTGTACGCGGATGAGAGACTGAGTACTTTCTTGACCTACTCATAGTGTCTGGGAGGGTGAGCTGGACTTGAGAGCTGCATATGGTGGAAGTAGCGGTGGACAGGGCGGACTGAGAGAGGGTTGATGATGGTGATGGAGTTGGTGTTCTTTCTGATGGCCTAGATTCAGTATTTTGTTGATATAACAGTGGGATTCCCTGACTGCTGTGGCCTTGCAACGACACCTCAACATTTGCTGCTGTGCTAACCGGTGGGCTTACAGTGGGGGAAACAATGTAGCGTTGCTGACTACCTTCTTTGTGATCAGTTGCACATGTGGCACTTGAGGTTTGGTGTTGTGTCCACGCTTGCAAGTGCATGCTGGTTAAATGTCTAAGCATGCAACTGGTATTCAAATTTTTCAGATTTTTCCCTCGGCTAAAGGTCTTTGCGCACTTCTTACAGATAACCTTGGCCTGATCATGAGGATTTTGTTCAAAAAAGTGCCACACTGCACTCTTCCTACTTTGGCAGACATTTTGCGGCCTAGCACGCTGTGATCTTTTGACCCTCTGGACAAGCTGTCCAGCAACTCTTTTGATTTTTGGAACCTGTCTTTGGAGTGCTCTGGACCTGCCAGATAACAGCTGTTGCGATGTTGATGTCTGCTGTGGATGCTCCTCATCTGAGCTATTGGAAGCAGCACCTTCTTCCCCCAATGGATGCCAATCTGGGTCAACAACTGGGTCATCCATCACCTCCTCTTCAATGTCATGTGCACCTTCCTCTGTGTCACCGTGTATGGTGGTATAGTGTGCGGGAAGGGGCACCTGAGTCTCATCAGGGTCAGAATCTGGCTCTGTACACTGCGAGGACAATGTAGTGCTCTGAGTGAATGTACCTGCAGAATCATCCATCAGCGGCTGTGCATCAGTGCACTCCATGTCAGATTCATCTTGGCCTGGGTAATTCACCATTTCACTTGATAATCCAGGCATGGTATGTGAAAACAGCTCCATGGAGTAATCAGTAGTATGGCCTGCGTCATCCTTCAATCTTGGTTGTGGTGAAGGACACAAGGAAAGGTGTGGTTCATGAACATGAGCCTCCAATGACGACTCAGTGCTTTTACTTTTTACAACTTCAGAAGAGGAGGCGATAGAGCTGGAGGCTGAGTCAGCAATGTAAGACAAAACTTTTTTCTGATGCTCTGGCGTTAAAAGCGGTTTGCCAACTCCTAGAAAACTAAGCCTTCGAAGCCTTATGGAGCCAGACGATGACGCAGGCTCAACACCTCCTGCATTCGGTCCTATTTTGCTTTTGCCACTACCATCAGATCCACCACCAACACCATCATTACCAGCTGCCAACCCCCGCCCAATTCCACGGCCTCTTCCACCAGCCTTCCTCATTTTTGGTAGAAATGTAGACAAAATCCTACAAACTATATAGTAATGTAAAACAAGGAACAAGGTGTCTATAGGACAGGGGAGATTTAGATTTTCTGCAGACACTTGTGGACACTGGACACTTGGATTGTGTGAGGCCCACTGAATAGCACAGTGCTATGTCACAGGCTCGATGGCACAGGTGTGAAAAAAGTGACTACAGGATAAGGGAGATTTTTAATTTCTGCAGACACTTGTGGACACTGGACACTTGGATTGTGTGAGGCCCACTGAATATCACAGTGCTATGTCACAGGCTCGATGGCACAGGTGTGAAAAAAGTGACTACAGGATAAGGGAGATTTTGAATTTCTGCAGACACTTGTGGACACTGGACACTTGGATTGTGTGAGGCCCACTGAATATCACAGCGCTATGTCACAGGCTCGATGGCACAGGTGTGAAAAAAGTGACTACAGGATAAGGGAGATTTTGAATTTCTGGGAGATTTTGAATTTCTGCAGACACTTGTGGACACTGGACACTTGGATTGTGTGAGGCCCACTGAATATCACAGCACTATGTCACAGGCTCGATGGCACAGGTGTGAAAAAAGTGACTACAGGATAAGGGAGATTTTGAATTTCTGCAGACACTTGTGGACACTGGACACTTGGATTGTGTGAGGCCCACTGAATATCACAGTGCTATGTCACAGGCTCGATGGCACAGGTGTGAAAAAAGTGACTACAGGATAAGGGAGATTTTGAATTTCTGCAGACACTTGTGGACACTGGACACTTGGATTGTGTGAGGCCCACTGAATATCACAGTGCTATGTCACAGGTTCGATGGCACAGGTGTGAAAAAAGCGACTACAGGATAAGGGAGATTTTGAATTTCTGGGAGATTTTGAATTTCTGCAGACCCTTGTGGACACTGGACACTTGGATTGTGTGAGGCCCAGTGAATATCACAGTGCTATGTCACAGGCTCGATGGCACAGGTGTGAAAAAAGTGACTACAGGATAAGGGAGATTTTGAATTTCTGGGAGATTTTGAATTTCTGCAGACACTTGTGGACACTGGACACTTGGATTGTGTGATGCCCACTGAATATCACAGTGCTATGTCACAGGCTCGATGGCACAGGTGTGAAAAAAGTGACTACAGGATAAGGGAGATTTTGAATTTCTGCAGACACTTGTGGACACTGGACACTTGGATTGTGTGAGGCCCACTGAATATCACAGTGCTATGTCACAGGCTCGATGGCACAGGTGTGAAAAAAGTGACTACAGGATAAGGGAGATTTTGAATTTCTGCAGACACTTGTGGACACTGGACACTTGGATTGTGTGAGGCCCACTGAATATCACAGTGCTATGTCACAGGCTCGATGGCACAGGTGTGAAAAAATTGACTACAGGATAAGGGAGATTTTGAATTTCTGCAGACACTTGTGGACACTGGACACTTGGATTGTGTGAGGCCCACTGAATATCACAGTGCTATGTCACAGGCTCGATGGCACAGGTGTGAAAAAAGTGACTACAGGATAAGGGAGATTTTGAATTTCTGGGAGATTTTGAATTTCTGCAGACACTTGTGGACACTGGACACTTGGATTGTGTGAGGCCCACTGAATATCACAGCGCTATGTCACAGGCTCAATGGCACAGGTGTGAAAAAAGTGACTACAGGGTAAAAGAGATTTTGAATTTCTGGGAGATTTTGAATTTCTGCAGACACTTGTGGACACTGGACACTTGGAGTGTGTGAGGCCCACTGAATATCACAGCGCTATGTCACAGGCTCGATGGCACAGGTGTGAAAAAAGTGACTACAGGATAAGGGAGATTTTAAATTTCTGCAGACACTTGTGGACACTGGACACTTGGATTGTGTGAGGCCCACTGAATATCACAGCGCTATGTCACAGGCTCGATGGCACAGGTGTGAAAAAAGTGACTACAGGATAAGGGAGATTTTGAATTTCTGCAGACACTTGTGGACACTGGACACTTTTGGATTGTGTGAGGCCCAATGAATATCAGAGCGCTATGTCACAGGCTCGATGCAGCAGGTGTGAAAAAAGTGACTACAGGATAAGGGAGATTTTGAATTTCTGCAGACACTTGTGGACACTGGACATTTGGATTGTGTGAGGCCCACTGAATATCACAGTGCTATGTCACAGGCTCGATGGCACAGGTGTGAAAAAAGTGACTACAGGATAAGGGAGATTTTGAATTTCTGGGAGATTTTGAATTTCTGCAGACACTTGTGGACACTGGACACTTGGATTGTGTGATGCCCACTGAATATCACAGTGCTATGTCACAGGCTCGATGGCACAGGTGTGAAAAAAGTGACTACAGGATAAGGGAGATTTTGAATTTCTGCAGACACTTGTGGACACTGGACACTTGGATTGTGTGAGGCCCACTGAATATCACAGTGCTATGTCACAGGCTCGATGGCACAGGTGTGAAAAAAGTGACTACAGGATAAGGGAGATTTTGAATTTCTGCAGACACTTGTGGACACTGGACACTTGGATTGTGTGAGGCCCACTGAATATCACAGTGCTATGTCACAGGCTCGATGGCACAGGTTTGAAAAAAGTGACTACAGGATAAGGGAGATTTTGAATTTCTGCAGACACTTGTGGACACTGGACACTTGGATTGTGTGAGGCCCACTGAATATCACAGTGCTATGTCACAGGCTCGATGGCACAGGTGTGAAAAAAGTGACTACAGGATAAGGGAGATTTTGAATTTCTGGGAGATTTTGAATTTCTGCAGACACTTGTGGACACTGGACACTTGGATTGTGTGAGGCCCACTGAATATCACAGCACTATGTCACAGGCTCGATGGCACAGGTGTGAAAAAAGTGACTACAGGGTAAGGGAGATTTTGAATTTCTGGGAGATTTTGAGTTTCTGCAGACACTTGTGGACACTGGACACTTGGAGTGTGTGAGGCCCACTGAATATCACAGCGCTATGTCACAGGCTCGATGGCGCAGGTGTGAAAAAAGTGACTACAGGATAAGGGAGATTTTAAATTTCTGCAGACACTTGTGGACACTGGACACTTGGATTGTGTGAGGCCCACTGAATATCACAGCGCTATGTCACAGGCTCGATGGCACAGGTGTGAAAAAAGTGACTACAGGATAAGGAAGATTTTGAATTTCTGGGAGATTTTGAATTTCTGCAGACACTTGTGGACACTGGACACTTGGATTGTGTGATGCCCACTGAATATCACAGTGCTATGTCACAGGCTCGATGGCACAGGTGTGAAAAAAGTGACTACAGGATAAGGGAGATTTTGAATTTCTGCAGACACTTGTGGACACTGGACACCTGGATTGTGTGAGGCCCACTGAATATCACAGTGCTATGTCACAGGCTCGATGGCACAGGTGTGAAAAAAGTGACTACAGGATAAGGGAGATTTTGAATTTCTGCAGACACTTGTGGACACTGGACACTTGGATTGTGTGAGGCCCACTGAATATCACAGTGCTATGTCACAGGCTCGATGGCACAGGTTTGAAAAAAGTGACTACAGGATAAGGGAGATTTTGAATTTCTGCAGACACTTGTGGACACTGGACACTTGGATTGTGTGAGGCCCACTGAATATCACAGCGCTATGTCACAGGCTCGATGGCACAGGTGTGAAAAAAGTGACTACAGGGTAAAGGAGATTTTGAATTTCTGGGAGATTTTGAATTTCTGCAGACACTTGTGGACACTGGACACTTGGAGTGTGTGAGGCCCACTGAATATCACAGCGCTATGTCACAGGCTCGATGGCACAGGTGTGAAAAAAGTGACTACAGGATAAGGGAGATTTTAAATTTCTGCAGACACTTGTGGACACTGGACACTTGGATTGTGTGAGGCCCACTGAATATCACAGCGCTATGTCACAGGCTCGATGGCACAGGTGTGAAAAAAGTGACTACAGGATAAGGGAGATTTTGAATTTCTGCAGACACTTGTGGACACTGGACTCTTTTGGATTGTGTGAGGCCCAATGAATATCAGAGCGCTATGTCACAGGCTCGATGCAGCAGGTGTGAAAAAAGTGACTACAGGAGAAGGGAGATTTTGAATTTCTGCAGACACTTGTCGACACTGGACACTTTTGGATTGTGTGAGGCCCAATGAATATCAGAGCGCTATGTCACAGGCTCGATGCAGCAGGTGTGAAAAAAGTGACTACAGGATAAGGAAGATTTTGAATTTCTGCAGACACTGGACACTTTTGGATTGTGTGAGGCCCAATGAATATCAGAGCGCTATATCACAGGCTCGATGCAGCAGGTGTGAAAAAAGTGACTACAGGATAAGGGAGATTTTGAATTTCTGCAGACACTTGTGGACACTGGACACTTTTGGATTGTGTGAGGCCCACTGAATATCAGAGCGCTATGTCACAGGCTCGATGGCACAGGTGTGAAAAAAGTGAATTGTAGAATTGGGCAGAATAGTAATCTCCCTAGAGTGTAGGTCTGTAAGAACTGAACAAGTCCTCCACTTATCCTTCCACAGTGACACACAGATAGCTTCACTGTGGCTGTGATAACAGCCATTACACGGTACTGTGTGAGGAGCGTATACCGCTGTTTGGTGTGAATAAATGCACGCTCAGTACCTTAGCAGGACCAAAAAAAAATTGGGATTGCTTTTAAAAAAGCAGTTTGCAGAGCAGTGGGGAAACAGCAATGCAGTTGTCAGGAAGCCTTAGAAGGCAGCCTATCAACCAACACCGCTGATCCACCACAATATAGCCTCCCCTTGCACTGCACACACAGTGACTGGTGTGTTGCACAGGCAAAATCGCTAGCAGCAGAAGCAGTTTTTTTGTCTTCTTCCCTGCCTAACGCTCTCCCTACAGAATCAGCAACCTCTCCCTATGCTAAGATCGGCAGAAGTAAGATGACGGTCGGCGTGCACGCCATTTTATAACCCCTGTGACGCCCACCAAAGCAATCCAATCACTTGCATGCCCTTCTGAAAGATGGTGGCGACCCCTGCCTATGTCATCACGTTGCCCACAGTGTCCGTGGATCCTGATTGGCTGAAAAAGAGCGCTAAGCAAACTTTTGAAACGCGACTTTGGCGCGTAAGTCGCCGACCTCGTGGCCGACCTCATCCTAGGGTCGGGTTTCGTTTCATGAAACCCGACTTTGCCAAAAGTCGGTGACTTTTGAAATTGTTCGACCCGTTTCGCTCAACTCTAGTTGGGGTTATAGCTAGGGTTATGGTTGGGTTTAGGGATAGAGTTATGGTTGGGGCTATATTTGGGGTTATATCTAAGGTTAGGCTTGGGCTAGGGTTAGGGTTGTGTCTGGGCTTATAGTTGGGGTTATAGCTAGGGTTATGGTTGGGTTTAGGGATAGAGTTAGGGTTGGGGTTATAGTTGGGGTTATAGATAGAGTTAGGTTTGGGCTAGGGTTAGGATTATGGCTAGGGTTATAATTGTGGTTATAGCTATTATTATTATTATTTATTTATATAGTGCCATTAATTCCATGGTGCTGTACATGGGAAGGGGGGTTACTACAAAGTTATAGATATCGTTAACAGCAAACAAATTTACAATGACGGACTGGTACTGAGGGAAGAGGACCCTGACCTTGCGGGCTTACATTCTACAGGATAGTAGGGAAGAGACAGAAGGTCAGGGGTGCAGCAGCTCTGGTGGTGATGAGGCGGCAGTTCAGGCAGTGGTGAGGTGGCAGAATGATCATTGCAGGCTGTAAGCTGTCCTGAAAAGATGGGTTTTCAGATTTTGTTTGAAGGATCTGAGGGTGGTGGATAATCGGACGTGTTGAGGCATGGTATTCCAGAGGACAGGGGATATTCGGGAGAAATCTTGGAGGCGGTTGTGTGAGGAATGAATAAGTGGGGAGTAGAGTAGGAGGTCTTGGGCGGATCAAATATTACGTGAGGGAAGATATTGGGAGATTAATTCAAAGATATAGGGAGGGGAAAGGTTGTGGATGGCTTTGTAGGTCAGTGTTAGTAGTTTGAATTGGATTCGTTGGGGAATTGGGAGCCAATGGAGGGATTTGCAGAGGAGAGAGACAGGGGAGTAGTGAGGAGAGAGGTGGATTAGTCGGGCAGCAGAATTGAGGACAGACTGGAGTGGTGCAAGAGAGGTAGCAGGGAGGCCACAGAGGAGAGGGTTGCAGTAGTCAAGATGGGAGATGATGAGGGCATGAACAAGAGTTTTAGTAGATTGAGGACTCAGGAAGGGACAGATTCTGGAAATATTTTTGAGTTGGAGGCAACAGGAGGTGGCAAGAGTTTGGACGTGTGGTTTGAAGGACAGGGCAGAGTCGAGAGTTACTCCGAGGCAGCGGATTTCAGGTGCGGGAGAGAGCGTGATGCCATTTACCATAATAGATAGATCGGGTAGGGAAGATATGTGAGATGGAGGAAAGATAATGAGTTCAGATTTGTCTGCGCTGAGTTTTAGGAAGCGAGAGGTGAAAAAGGAGGATATGGCTGATAGACACTCCGGGATTCTGGACAGCAGAGAGGTGACATCTGGGCCAGAGAGGTAGATCTGAGTGTCATCTGCATACAGGTGGTATTGGAAGCCAAGGCACTTTGTGAGTTGTCCTAGGCCAAGAGTATAGATGGAAAAAAGTAGGGGTCCCAAGACAGAGCCTTGGGGGACTCCAACAGAGAAGGGGCGAGATGAGGAGGTAGTGTGGGAGTGGGAAACGCTGAATGTGGGGTCAGAAAGGCATGAGGAAATCCAGGACAGGGCAAGGTCTTTTATGCCAAGGGAAGAAAGAATCTGTAGCAGTAGGCAGTGGTCAACTGTGTCAAAGGCAGAGGACAGGTCAAGAAGGAGGAGGAAGGAGAACTGTCTGTTAGCTCTGGCTGTGAGTAAGTCATTAGTAATTTTGGTTAGGGCAGTTTCAGTGGAGTGGTGGGGGCGGAAGCCAGATTGCAGGATGTCATGGAGGGAGTTAGATGAGAGGTGGGAGGAAAGTTGAGCATGGACATGCTGTTCGAGGAGTTTGGAAGCAAACGGAAGCAGTGATATGGGGCGATAGCTGGGCATAACAGATGGGTCAAGGTCTGATTTTTTGAGGATGGGTGTTAGAGTGGCATGTTTGAAGGCAGAGGGGAGGGTACCAGAAGTTATCGATACGTTGTCGAGATGGGTTAGGGCTGGAATGATCATGTTGGTGAGGTTGGGGAGCAGGTGGGAAGGGATGGGGTTAAGTGCACAGGTGGTGAGGCGTGATTTGGAAAGGAGATGAGTAACTCTCCTTCAGTGATGTTGGAGAGGGAGGTTATTAGGGAAGGGCAGAGGTCTGGTATGTGGAGCGGTTGGGGTGGTGGAACTGTAAAGTTTTGCCTTGTTTGATCGATCTTGTTTTTCAAGTAGGTGGCAAAGTCCTCAGCAGAGATGAGGGGAGTTGGAGGTGGCAGTGGTGGGCAGAGGAGAGAGTTGAATGTGCTGAACAGTTGTTTAGCTAGGATTAGAGTTGGGCTAGGATTAGGGTTGGAATATATTTAAGGTTGGGGCTAATGTTAGGGTTGTTTCATACAATAGAAACAAGGAGTCTGAGCCCAAAATTTTTGAAGTACACAAAAAATACTATTTTAACCCTGCTGTTCTGTTCTGTCAAAAATGACCGTTTTTGAACTTTGATATTTTTTAAAAAATTCATTATGCGGTTCTGAAACTTGTGGTTACTTCTATTTTCCTAATTTGGGGGGTTCTTTCTAAGGGTACTTTTTTTTTTGTTGTTTAGTTTTTGCGCCACATTTTTTTTTACACTTGTACTGTCCTGGTCAAAAGTGACCGAATAGCATTTTATGCTAATTTCAGCCATTTTTTGAGTAAAACAAATGAGTTATAATTTCTTTTGAGACTACTTATTGCATCTACTATTGTTTATGAAGTAAACAGTTGCTTTAGGTGCAGATTTACACATGCTTTCAGTACAAACCATGCACATTGGCTTTCAGTACAGTTCTGTGCAATTTTTTTTCTCTTTTTCTTGTAAACAATAGAATTATGTGAAGATTTTCTGAAAAAAACTATTTTTTTTATTATTTTTACTATTTTTTTCAAAATGTTTGCACGCATTTTATACTATAGTTAATTTTAGTTATAGTTATAGTTAGTTATAGTTTATAGTAGTAGTAGTAGTTGTTTTAGTTAGTTAGTTAAGCTCAAATTTGTAATTTCTGTGGAGAATTCAATAAGCCCTTGTAACCTTTATAAACACAAAATAAATAAAAAAATTGATTTTTTCACGTTTATTTTGTTTATAATGACCAATCATGTTCACATACAGTATAATAATGCAACAGGTATTCAAAAAAATTTTTTTAAGTAGCTAAAACAGCATTTTAATAGGACCGGTCAAAAATGACCGGAGCAGTACAAGTGTATAGTGGAAACGAACAGAATAGCAGGGTTAATCATATACAAGGCAAGTCAGTATACATCCATTTAATCCATATCCAGACAAGGAACTTGTCAAGTGGATCATGACAAAATAATATGAGGTGGGAGAGCAGTTTGTCCCAAATATCAGCAGCATATATTCAAAGTGCATTAGTGCTAGAGAAAGTTTACGGTTAAAAGTACCTGCAGACCATAAAAGTATTCAAAAAAAATACACCATATAGGGTACCCGAGTAACATAACCAGCCACTATGCCTGTTCATAACAATAATACATCATATGCAAATAACCCTGCTCTTACCCATAGTGCCTCAGTCAGGATCCAACGAGAACGCAGCACCAATGCGAGTTTCGCATTGGCTTTTTTGGGGGGCCATGTTTAACCCCTTTCTGACATCAGACGTACTATCCCGTCCATGGGACCCGGGCCCCTATGCCCATGGACGGGATAGTACGTCTAGCGCGATCAGCGGCGCCCACGTGGTGTTATCACAGCTGACACCCTGCACAATGTGTCAGGGGCAGTCACGGACCGCCCCCGACACGTTAACCCCTTGCACACCGCGATCAAACATGATCGCGGTGTACCGGGGGTTAAAGGGAAGCATCGGCAAGGAGGGGGCTCCCTCCGTGCTTCCCTAAGCCCCCCATGGCAGCGCAATGTGCAGCGCTGCTGCGGGGGGCTCCTTCCCTGCAGGCCCCCGAATCCAAGATGGCAACGGGGGCCTTCGGGGGCCTGCAGGAAGCTGACTTCCTCAGTGCCTGCAAAGCGCAGGCATGAGGAAGTCTGCAGCAGTGCCTTTGACAGATCGCTGATCTGTCACAGTGATCTGTGATGTGACAGATCAGCGATCTGTCACAGGACAGTAATGTCCCACCTGGGACTATGTAATAAAGTTAAAACGAAAAAATAATTGTTAAAATAATTTTAAAAAAATCGCCAAATAAATTAGGAAAAAAAAAAAATTCCCACAATAAATCTATTTTTTGGAAATAAATAATAAAAAAAACAATAAAAGTACACATATTAGGTATTGCCGTGTCTGTAACGACCTGCCCTATAAAACTGTCCCATTAGTTAACCCCTTTAGCGAACCCCTTAAAAAATAAAAATAAAAAACGAAGCAAAAAATAATGATTTATTATCATACCGCCAAACAAAAAGTGCAATAACGCGCGATCAAAAAGACGCATATAAATATACATGGTACCACTGAAAACGTTATCTTGTCCTGAAAAAACAAGCTGTCATACAGCATTATCAGCAAAAAAATAAAAAAGTTATAGCTCGCAGAATAAAGCGATGCAAAAATAATTATTTTTTATATAAAATAGTTTTCATTGCATAAAAACGACAAAACATAAAAAACGACCTAAATGAGGTATCGCTGTAACCATACTGACCCGAGGAATAAAACCGCTTTATCAATTTTACCGCACGCGGAACGGTGTAAGCGCACCCCCCCAAAAGAAATTCATGAAACGCTGGTTTTTGTTCATTCTGCGTCCCAAAAATCTGAATAAAAAGCGATCAAAAAATGTCACGTGCCCAAAAATGGTGCCAATAAAAACGTCAACTCGTCCCGCAAAAAATAAGACCTCACATGACTTGGGTCAAAATACGGAAAAATTAAAGCTCTCAATATGTGGTGATGCAAAAACTATTTTTACAATAAAAAGCGTCTTTTAGCGTATGACAGCTGCCAAACATAAAAACCCGCTATAAATAGTAAATCAACCCCCCCATTATCACCCCCTTAGTTAGGGAAAAATAATAAAATTAAAAGAAAATGTATTTAGTTCCATTTTCCCATTAGGGTTAGGGTTAGGGCTAGGGTTAGGGCCAGGGCTAGGGTTAGTGTTAGGGCTAGGGCTAGGGCTACGGTTAGGGCTAGGGTTAGGGCTGAGATTAGGGTTAGGGGTGTGTTGGGGTTAGGATTGGAGTTAGAATTGGGTATTTCCACTGTTTGGGCACATCAGGTGCTCTCTAAATGCAACATGGCGTATGATCTCAATTCCAGCCAATTGTGAGTTAAAAAGGCAAATGGTGATCCTTCCCTTCCAAGCTCTGCCATGCACCCAAACAGTGTTTTACCCCCCACTTTTAGGGTATCAGCCTACTCAGGACAAATTGCAAAACAACTTTTGGGGTCCAATTTCTCCTGTTACCCTTAGGAAAATAAAAAATTGGGGGCAAAAATAACATTTTTGTGGAAAAATATGATTTTTTTATTTTCACGCCCGGGCGTTTTAAACTTCTGTGAAGCACTTGGGGGTTCAAAGTGCTCACCACACATCTAGATAAGTTCCGTGGGGGGTCTAGTGTCCAAAATGGGGTCACTTGTGGGGAGTTTCAATAGTTTAGGTACATCAGGGGCTCTCCAAATGCACATGACACCCGCAGACCATTCCATCAAAGTCTGCATTGCAAAACGTCACTACTTCCCTTCCGAGCCCTGACGTGTCCCCATACAGAAGTTTTCTCCCACATATGAGGTTTCAGGGTACTCAGAACAAATTGGACAACAACTTTTTGGGGTTCAATTTCTCCTGTTACCCTTGGGAAAATAAAAAAATTGGGGACTAATTGATAATGTTTGTGGAAAAAATACAATTTTTTTATTTTCATGCCCGGGCATTATAAACTTCTGTGAAGCCCTTGGGGGTTCAAAGTGCTCACCACACATCTAGATAAGTTCCGTGGGGGGTCTAGTGTCCAAAATGGGGACACTTGTGGGGAGTTTCAATAGTTTAGGTACATCAGGGGCTCTCCAAACGCACATGACACCCGCAGACCATTCCATCAAAGTCTGCATTCCAAAACGTCACTACTTCCCTTCCAAGCCCCGACGTGTGCCCATACAATAGTTTTCTCCCACTTATGGGGTATCAGTGTACTCAGGACAAATTGGACGACAACTTTTGGGGTCCAATTTCTCCTGTTACCCTTGGAAAAATTAAAAAATTGGGGACTAATTGATCATGTTTGTAGAAAAAATACGATTTTTTTATTTTCATGCCCGGGCATTATAAACTTCTGTGAAGCCCTTGGGGGTTCAAAGTGCTCACCACACATCTAGTTAAGTTCCTTAGGGGGTCTAGTTTCCAAAATTGGGTCATTTGTGTGGGGTTTCCACTGTTTAGGTACATTAGGGATTCTCCAAAGGCATCATGACACCCGCAGACCATTCCATCAAAGTCTGCATTCCAAAACGTCACTACTTCCCTTCCGAGCCCCGACATGTGCCCATACAGTAGTTTTCTCCCACATATGGGATATCAGCGTACTCAGGGCAAATTGGACAACAACTTTTGGGGTCCAATTTCTCCTGGTACCCTTGGGAAAATAAGAAAAATTGGTTACTAAAAATCATGTTTGTGGAAAAAATACTAATTTTTTATTTTCACGCCCGGGCGTTATAAACTTCTGTGAAGCACTGGGGGGTTCAAAGTGCTCACCACACATCTAGATAAGTTCCTTAGGGAGTCTAGTTTCCAAAATGGTGTCATTTGTGGGGGGTTTCCACTGTTTTGGTACATCAGGGGTTTTCCAATCGCGACATGGTGTCCGATCTCAATTCCAACCAAAAACGTCAAATGGCGCTGCTTCCCTTCCGAGCTCTACCATGCGCCCAAATAGTGGTTTACCCCCACATGTGGGGTATCAGCGTACTCAGGACAAATTGCACAATAACTTTTACTGTCCTGTTACCCTTGGAAAAATAAGAATTGAGGGTGAAAAGGTCATTTTTGTGGAAAAAATATGATTTTTTAATTGTACGGCTGTATGTTATAAACTTCTGTGAAGCCCTTGGGGGTTCAAAGTTCTCACCACATATCTAGATAAGTTCCTTAGGGGGTCTAGTTTCCAAAATGTTGTCATTTGTGGGGGGTTTCCACTGTTTTGGTACATCAGGGATTTTCCAATCGCGACGTGGTATCCGATCTCAATTCCAGCCAAAAACGTCAAATGGCGCTGCTTCCCTTTCGAGCTCTGCCATGTGCCCAAATAGTGGTTTACCCCCACATATGGGGTATCAGCGTACTCAGGACAAATTGCACAATAACTTTTAGGGTCCTGTTACCCTTGGGAAAATAAAAATTGGGGGTGAAAAATCATTTTTGCGGAAAAAAATATGATTTTTTAATTGTACCGCTGTACGTTATAAACTTATGTGAAGCCCTTGTGGGTTCAAAGTTCTCACCACATATCTAGATAAATTCCTTGGGGGGTCTAGTTTCCAAAATGGGGTCACTTGTGGGGGGTTTCCACTGTTTAGGTACATCAGGGGCTTTCCAAACGTGACATGGCGTCCGATCTGAATTCCAGCCAATTTTGCATTGAAAAAGTCAAACGGCGCTCCTTCCCTTCTGAGCTCTGCCATGTGCTGAAACAGTGGTTCCCCCCACATATCAGGTATCAGCGTACGCAGTACAAATTGCACAATAACTTTTGCAGTCCAATTTCTCCTGTTACCCTTGGTAAAATAAAAAAAATTGAACCTGAAGTATTTTTTTTGTGAAAAAAAGTTAAATGTTAATTTTTTTTTAAATATTCAAACCTAAAGGGTTAATAAACTTCTTGAATGTGGTTTTGAGCACCTTAAGGGGTGCAGTTTTTAGAATGGTTTCACTTTTGGGCATTTTCTATCATATAGACCCCTCAAAGTGGCTTCAAATGTGATGTGGTCCGTAAAAATAAAATGGTGTTGCAAAAATGAGAAATCGCTGGTCAATTTTTAACCCTTATAACTTCCTAACAAAAAAAAATTTTGGTTCCAAAATTGTGCTGATGTAAAGTAAACATGTGGGAAATGTTACTTATCAAGTTTTTTGTGTGCCCTATCTCTGTTATTAAAGGGATTTGAATTAAAAATTCAAAGTTGGAAAATTGCGAAAGTTTCAAAATTTTCGCCAAATTTCCATTTTTTTCACAAATAAACGCAAGTTATTTGAATGAAATTTTACAACTATCATGAAGTACAATATGTCACGAGAAAACAGTGTCAGAATCACCAGGATCCATGGAAGTGTTCCAGAGTTATGACCTCATAAAGGGACAGTGGTCAGAATTGTAAAAATTGGCCCGGTCATGAACGTGCAAACCACCCTTGGGGGTGAAGGGGTTAAAGTGTGTCCGGTTTGGTCATATATAGACCAAGCCATTTGTCCTCACAGCTGATGTGATTACCGCGGCACGCATATTCCAGGAATCGCGCCGAATGTCACGTCATCCCCAACAGTCAAAGATGGTGCGGGTCATGGGGAAATCCCCAGTGACGTCAGTGACCCGCACACGTCATAGTAAGATGCCGGAAGTGATGTGTCATCAGTGAGACCACGGGAGAAGCGCGCACCACATCCTTTATAACAAAGGCTGAGCGGACACACTCCAACCATATTAAGTAAGGGCAAATCTCTACATTAACCCCCTCCTTGCACTAATGAGTGCAAAAGATATATACAATGACTCTGAAAAAAAACCATATAGAGAATATACTTAAGAATAAAGTGCAGCTGTGCAGATAAAGGTGGCAGTGCAGAAGAATCCATATGGATACTAGATGCATAATATATAAATATACAAAATACAAACACATAATATATTAATTAATAGCAATATAAAATAAGAATAAAATAAATCGAAGCAGCTTGAAACTTGAAAGTGAGTGATGTAATTGATGATAAAGAAGACTTGGGACTTTCAGAAATTCTTATCAAATGGGGGGGTATGCCCCATACTTGGCACTTGAGTGATGATTAATGTTAATACTGAAATAACAAAACAAAGACACATATTAAACAAAAAACATATAATATGAATAAATTAAAAACAAGAGACACATACTGATGAAAATCAGAAACAAGGATGCTTCCAACCTTGAGCATCCTTTTGGAACAAGACTGCTCCAGCACCGACGGATGACCTGCAGAAGCTGTTAAGGACTATCTACAAGTGAAAAAGGACTTCAATCAGGTTAGCACAATATTTCACATTTATCTTGATTTTTCTGTAGATAAACCCTATTTTGTGCTATTCCTTTTCTCTTGTATATATCTTTCATCAATGTATGTTTAGTAGGCTCAGGGACATGAGCTATTTTTCATATGAGTCTGAATGTTTACTCTTGTTGTACATTGATTTGATGTTTGTGAATTGTTGAATGGCTGCTGTTTACTTATTTTATCAGTTCCTACAATTTATTGTGTTGATATCTTTAGAAGGCAATGTCACATGATAGTTGAAGAATAGATGTTGACTAGTGTTGAGCATTCCGATACCGCAAGTATCGGGTATCGGCCGATACTTGCTGTATCGGAATTCCGATACCGACTTCCGATATTTTTTCAATATCGGAATTCGGCATCGGAATCGGAAGTTCAAAGTTGATTGACAGCCTGACGTCATCATGATGCGCGGTGTGTGCGCATCATGATGCGCCGTCATTTCGGGCCTTCCGGGGGTCTCTGCCGGCCTGCCGGGGGGCTGTGCCGGCCTGCCGGGGGGCTGTGTGGACTGCCCGGGGTCTGTACCGGCCTGCCGGGGGGCTGTGCCGACCTGCCGGGGGGCTGTGCACCCTGTGGGGGTCTGTACCGGCCTGCCGGGGGGCTGTGCCGGCCTGCCGGTGGTCTGTGCACCCTGTGGGGGTCTGTACCGGCCTGCCGGGGGGCTGCGCCGGCCTGCCGGTGGTCTGTGCACCCTGTGGGGGTCTGTACCAGCCTGCCGGGGGGCTGTGCCGGCCTGCCGGGGGGCTGTGCTGATGTCCGGGGGTCTGTGCAAGCATCGTCCGATGGGACTACAAGTCCCATCTGGCGATGCCTGCTACCATGACAGTGATTGACACATTAGCCAATGATGGGACAGTAGTAGTCCCATCATCCGGCTAATGTGTTAAATGTTAAAAAAAAAAAAAAAATACTACATACATACTACATACATACTACATGCATGCTACATACATACTACATGCTACATACATACTACATGCTACATACATACTACATATATACTACATGCATGCTACATACATACTACATGCTACATGCATACTACATATATACTACATGCATGCTACATACATACTACATGCTACATACATACTACATGCTACATACATACTACATATATACTACATACATACTACATACATGCTACATACATGCTACATACATACTGCATGCTACATACATACTACATACATACTACATACATACTACATGCATGCTACATACATACTACATACATACTACATACATGCTACATACATACTACATGCATGCTACATGCATGCTACATACATACTACATGCTACATACATACCACATACATACTACATACATACTACATGCTACATACATACTACATATATACTACATGCATGCTACATACATACTACATGCTACATACATACCACATACATACTACATACATGCTACATGCTACATACATACTACATATATACTACATACATACTACATACATACTACATACATACTACATGCATGCTGCATACATACTACATACATACTACATACATACTACATGCATGCTACATACATACTACATGCATACTACATACATACTACATGCTACATACATACCACATACATACTACATACATACTACATACATACTACATGCTACATACATACTACATATATACTACATGCATGCTACATACATACTACATGCTACATACATACCACATACATACTACATACATGCTACATGCTACATACATACTACATATATACTACATGCATGCTACATACATACTACATATATACTACATGCATGCTACATTCATACTGCATGCTACATGCATGCTACATACATACTACATATATACTACATGCTACATACATACCACATATATACTACATACATACAATACATTCATACAATACATACATAGACATACAGTACATATAACATAGAGTAACATACTTACCAATACTTGTCACATTGTTCCCCGAAGCCATTGTCTTTTCCGGAATAAATATTAACATAACAAACCACAAAAATACTCACCCACGATCCGAAGCAGTCCACGAGTGTGTCCCACGACGATCTTGGGTAGAGAACTGCAGCATCAGCTGATGCTGCCGTTCTCTACGGGCTGCAGGAATCCAATGACGGAAGGTAGGTATCCTTCCGCACTGTATTCCTCCGCCACTTAAAAAAAAAAAGTCCCTAGTCTCACTTTATGCCATTGCTGCGTGGGAAATTCCCACACAGCAATGGCATAAAGTGAGACTAGGGACTTTTTTTTTTTTTAAGTGGCGGAGGAATACAGTGCGGAAGGATACCTACCTTCCGTCATTGGATTCCTGCAGCCCGTAGAGAACGGCAGCATCAGCTGATGCTGCAGTTCTCTACCCAAGATCGTCGTGGGACACACTCGTGGACTGCTTCGGATCGTGGGTGAGTATTTTTGTGGTTTGTTATGTTAATATTTATTCCGGAAAAGACAATGGCTTCGGGGAACAATGTGACAAGTATTGGTAAGTATGTTACTCTATGTTATATGTACTGTATGTCTATGTATGTATTGTATGAATGTATTGTATGTATGTAGTACATATGTGGTATGTATGTAGCATGTAGTATGTATGTAGTATGTATGTAGCATGCATGTAGCATGCAGTATGTATGTAGCATGCATGTAGTATATATGTAGTATGTATGTGGTATGTATGTAGCATGTAGTATGTATGTAGCATGCATGTAGTATGTATGTAGTATGTATGTAGCATGCATGTAGTATACACTCACTGGCCACTTTATTAGGTACACCATGCTAGTAAGGGGTTGGACCCCCTTTTGCCTTCAGAACTGCCTCAATTCTTCGTGGCAGAGATTCAACAAGGTGCTGGAAGCATTCCTCAGAGATTTTGGACCATATTGACATGATGGCATCACACAGTTGGCGCAGATTTGTCGGCTGCACATCCCTGATGCGAATCTCCCGTTCCACCACATCCCAAAGATGCTCTATTGGATTGAGATCTGGTGACTGAGGAGGCCATTTGAGTACAGTGAACTCATTGTCATGTTCAAGAAACCAATCTGAGATGATTCGAGCTTTATGACATGGCGCATTATCCTGCTGAAAGTAGCCATCAGATGTTGGGTACATTGTGGTCATAAAGGGATGGACATGGTCAGCAACAATACTCAGGTAGGCTGTGGCGTTGCAACGATGCTCAATTGGTACCAAGGGGCCCAAAGAGTGCCAAGAAAAAATTCCCCACACCATGACACCACCACCACCAGCCTGAACCGTTGATACAAGGCAGGATGGATCCATGCTTTCATGTTGTTTACGCCAAATTCTGACCCTACCATCCGAATGTCGCAGCAGAAATCGAGACTCATCAGACCAGGCAACGTTTTTCCAATCTTCTACTGTCCAATTTCGATGAGCTTGTGCAAATTGTAGCCTCAGTTTCCTGTTCTTAGCTGAGAGGAGTGGTACCCAGTGTGGTCTTCTGCTGCTGTAGCCCATCTGCCTCAAAGTTCGACGCACTGTGCGTTCAGAGATGCTCTTCTGCCTACCTTGGTTGTAACGGGTGGCAATTTGAGTCACTGTTGCCTTTCTATCAGCTCGAAACAGTATGCCCATTCTCCTCTGACCTCTGGCATCAACAAGGCATTTCCGGCCACAGAACTGCCGCTCACTGGATTTTTTTTCTTTTTCGGACCATTCTCTGTAAACCCTAGTGATGGTGGTGCGTGAAAATCCCAGTAGATCAGCAGTTTCTGAAATACTCAGACCAGCCCTTCTGGCACCAACAATCATGCCACGTTCAAAGGCACTCAAATCACCTTTCTTCCCCATACTGATGCTCGGTTTGAACGGCAGGAGATTGTCTTGACCATGTCTACATGCCTAAATGCACTGAGTTGCCGCCATGTGATTGGCTGATTAGAAATTAAGTCTTAACACACAGTTGGACAGGTGTACCTAATAAAGTGGCCAGTGAGTGTATATGTAGTATGTATGTAGCATGTAGTATGTAGCATGCATGTAGTATATATGTAGTATGTATGTAGCATGTAGTATGTATGTAGCATGCATGTAGTATATATGTAGTATGTATGTAGCATGTAGTATGTATGTAGCATGCATGTAGTATATATGTAGTATGTATGTAGCATGTAGTATGTAGCATGCATGTAGTATATATGTAGTATGTATGTAGCATGTAGTATGTATGTAGCATGCATGTAGTATATATGTAGTATGTATGTAGCATGTAGTATGTATGTAGCATGCATGTAGTATATATGTAGTATGTATGTAGCATGTAGTATGTATGTAGCATGCATGTAGTATATATGTAGTATGTATGTAGCATGTAGCATGCATGTAGTATATATGTAGTATGTATGTAGCATGTAGTATGTATGTAGCATGCATGTAGTATATATGTAGTATGTATGTAGCATGTAGTATGTATGTAGCATGCATGTAGTATGTATGTAGCATGCATGTAGTATGTATGTGGTATGTATGTAGCATGCATGTAGTATGTATGTAGTATATATGTGGTATGTATGTAGCATGTAGTATGTATGTAGCATGCATGTAGTATATATGTAGTATGTATGTGGTATGTATGTAGCATGTAGTATGTATGTAGCATGCATGTAGTATGTATGTAGTATGTATGTAGCATGCATGTAGTATATATGTAGTATGTATGTAGCATGTAGTATGTAGCATGCATGTAGTATATATGTAGTATGTATGTAGCATGTAGTATGTATGTAGCATGCATGTAGTATATATGTAGTATGTATGTAGCATGTAGTATGTATGTAGCATGCATGTAGTATATATGTAGTATGTATGTAGCATGTAGTATGTAGCATGCATGTAGTATATATGTAGTATGTATGTAGCATGTAGTATGTATGTAGCATGCATGTAGTATATATGTAGTATGTATGTAGCATGTAGTATGTATGTAGCATGCATGTAGTATATATGTAGTATGTATGTAGCATGTAGTATGTATGTAGCATGCATGTAGTATATATGTAGTATGTATGTAGCATGTAGCATGCATGTAGTATATATGTAGTATGTATGTAGCATGTAGTATGTATGTAGCATGCATGTAGTATATATGTAGTATGTATGTAGCATGTAGTATGTATGTAGCATGCATGTAGTATATATGTAGTATGTAGCATGTAGTATGTATGTAGCATGCATGTAGTATGTATGTAGCATGCATGTAGTATGTATGTGGTATGTATGTAGCATGTAGTATGTATGTAGCATGCATGTAGTATATATGTGTTATGTATGTAGCATGTAGCATGCATGTAGCATGCATGTAGTATGTATGTAGTATGTATGTAGTATGTATGTGGTATGTAGCATGCATGTAGTATGTATGTAGTATATATGTGGTATGTATGTAGCATGTAGTATGTATGTAGCATGCAGTATGTATGTCGCATGCATGTAGTATATATGTAGTATGTATGTAGTATATATGTAGTATGTATGTTGCATGTAGTATGAATGTAGCATGTATGTAGTATGTAGTATGAATGTAGCATGTATGTAGTATGCATGTTGTATGTATGTAGCATGTATGTAGCATGTAATTTTTTTTTTTTTTTTTTTTTTTTACATTCAACACATTAGCCGGATGATGGGACTACTACTTTCCCATCATTGGCTAATGTGTCAATCACTGTCATGGTAGCAGGCATCGCGCGATGGGACTTGTAGTCCCATCGGACGATGCCTGCACAGACCCCCGAAGCCTGCACAGACCACCGGTAGGCCGGCACAGCCCCCCGGCAGGCCGGCACAGACCACCGGCAGGCCGGCACAGCCCCCCGGCAGGCCGGCACAGCCCCCCGGCAGGCCGGCACAGCCCCCCGGAGCCTGCACAGCCCCCCGGCAGGCAGGCACAGCCCCCCGGCAGGCCGGCACAGCCCACCGGAGCCTGCACAGACCACCGGCAGGCCGGCACAGCCCCCCGGCAGGCCGGCACAGACCACCGGAGCCTGCACAGACCCCCTGGCAGGCTGGCACAGCCCCCCGAAAGGCCCGTACAGACCCCAGAGAGGCTGTACAAGGCAAAAACAGGGTTTTTCTTATTCCGATACCGGAAGTCCCATAGACTTGAATGGGACTTCCGGTATCGGAATCGGCGATACCGATACTTTTTTTTAAGATCGGCCGATCCATTCCGATCCGATACTTTGAAGTATCGGACGGTATCGCTCAACTCTAATGTTGACTAATATTTTGATTACCCTTAGCATACAGTGGGTGCGGAAAGTATTCAGATCCCTTTAAATTTTTCACTCTGTTTCATTGCAGACATTTGGCAAATTCAAAAAAGTTCATTTTTTTCTCATTAATATACACTCTGCACCCCATCTTGACTGAAAAAAACAGAAATGTAGAAATTTTTGCAAATTTATAAAAAAATAAAAACTGAAATGTCACATGGTCATAAATACTCAGGCCCTTTGCTCAGAATTGAGTAGAAGTATCCTTTTGAGTCATGAGTCTTCTTGGGAATGATGCAAAATGATTTTCACACTTGGATTTGGTGATCCTCTGTCATTCTTCCTTGCAGATCATCTCCAGTTCCATCAGGTTGGATGGTGAATGTGGGTGGACAGCCATTTTCAGGTCTCTCCAGAGAAGCTCAATTTGATTGAAGGTGAACTTTTAGCCAAGTCTGTGGTCCAGAGCAATCTTGAAGACGTTTTCATCCAGGATATCTCTGTACTTGACAGCATTCATGTTTCCTTCAATTGCAACCAGTCATCCTGTCCCTGCAGCTGAAAAACACCCCAATGGCATGATGCTGCTACCACCATGTTTTACTGTTGGGATTGTATTGGGCAGGTGATGAGCAGGGCCTGGTTTTATCCACACATACAGCTTAGAATTATCACCAAAAAGTTTTATCTTGGTCTCATCAGACCAGAGAAACTTATTTCTCATAGCCTGGGAGTCCTTCACATGTTTTTTTAGCAAACTCTATGTGGACTTTCATTTGTCTTGCACTGAGGAGAGGCTTCCGTCGGGCCACTCTGCCATAAAGGCCTGACTGGTGGAGGGCTGCAGTGATAGTTGATTTTGTGGAACTTTCTCTCATCTGCCTACTGTATCTGTGGAGCTCAGCCACAGTGATCTTGGGGTTCTTCTTTACCTATCCCACAAAGGCTCTTCTCCCACGATTGCTCAGTTTGGCTGGATAGCCAGGTCTAGGAAGACTTCTGATGGTCCCAAACTTCTTCGATTTGGTCTGACATGCACATTGAACTGTGAGGTATTTTATAGACAGGTGTGTGCCTTTACAAATCAAGTCCTATCCGTTTAATTAAACACAGCTGGGCTCTAATGAAGGAGTAGGACCATCTCAAAGAGGATCACAAGGAAATAGACAGCATGTAGCTTAAATATGAGTATCTGAGCAAAGGGTCTGCATACTTATGACCATGAACTGAGGTGTGGCAAAACCACATAAAATGACCAAGAAAACCAAATATAAGAAAGATTTTATTGGCAAAATAGGACAGCAAAGGGAATTTATGGGGGAACAAGTGCAAAACATACAAAAAGTGCAACAGTGCAAAAAAGAGGATGTGCCAAGCATTGGACCACTACAATCAATATATCATGATATTATCATATGGAAACCGTCCATACAGTTATATTAAGCAATTGAAAATATATATATATGGGATAAAGAGAGTATAATTCCTCAAAGTACCTATATCAGAAATAGTGTAACCACGTATCAGGTAGGACCACCACCTAAAATTAGGCTAGCTACAAAGAAACTAGATAAATGTTGAAAAATTTCTGGGTATTCTATCTGCATATATCCATTCATAGAATGGCACTTCCCATAAAAGCAGAATATATAATCTCAATATAGCTTACCCACCGGTATATGTAAAAGAATCTCATAAGGGATTAATGCCACAATATAAATTATCCCAGGGGCATAATCACCTAGGGCTCACAGAGGACCATTGCCTCTGGAACAGGGATAATATTAATTAGCCCCAAAAGCACAATTAAGCAGGGTCATGGAGAACCACTGCCTCAGGGACGGGGTAACAATAAGCGGCACACACTGATAAGTTAATACATCCTAAATCAAGTTACCTCAAAATTGGTGGCAGTGTGTGTGGCGGACCAGGTCAGTGAGTCACCCCGACGCGCGTTTTGGAGACAGACTTCTTGTGGTTTTGCCACACCTCCACTCATGAATATATACGACTGATCCACATATATGTTCAGGATTTTCAGCTAGCATGAGTTATTGACTCATAATACATATCTAAAATATATATATGGTGCTGCTGTTCACAATCTTTATTGCTTTATACTTATGACCATGTGATATCTCAGTTTTTGTTTTTTAATAAATTTGCAAAAATGTCTACATTTAGTCTTTTTCAGTAAAGATGGGGTGCAGAGTGTACATTATGAGAAAACTGAACTTGTTTGAATTTCCAAATGGCTGCAAAGAAACAAAGAGTGAAAAATGCAAAGGGATCTGAATACTTTCCTTACCTACTGTAAGGGCCCCGTCACAGAGCGATGCAACAGCGATCCCGACAATGATATGACCTTGTCAGGATCGCTGGAGTGTCGCTACATGATCGCTGGTGAGCTGCCAAACAGGCAGCTTCACCAGCGATCAGCATCAGCGACACAGGGGTAATAAGCGACACACGTTGCTTAGTTACCCACTGTGTACCTTAGTTGCCAGTGCGCTGGTGCAGGGAGCTGGTAACTAAGGTACACATCAGATTTCTAAGTGGCGCGCCGCTTAGAAACCCTCTGTTTACCTTAGTTACCAGCTTCTGCTCGCTGATCGCTGGTCTCCCACCTGTCACGTGCAGCAATGTGTGCTGGCCAGCAGGAGACCAGTGATCAAAAAAATGTCCTGGCCTTTCCAGGACAATCAGCGATAACCAGCAGGGGGGCAGTCGCTGGTAAGTGTCACACACAGTGATCTCACTGGTGAGATCGCTGTTGTGTCACAAAACTTATGACTCAGCAGCGATCTCGCTAGCAAGATCGCTATGTGTGATGGGGGCTCAAGTCCATGTAGCTTGTTGACCTGCAAACAGTGAAGGACACACTATGCAGATTGAATACTTGGACAAGGAAAGGTGACCTCATCACATGTTCCCTCTGATCTGTGGATTCTTCTGTTCGCAGTGAGAGACCACAGCTTCAGCTGGAGGGATAAAGATCTGTTTCATTAACCATCACTTAACACATGGAGACGTTCGGAGGAGCTAGGTTGTGCTCATCTGATCACCTGGCCCCATGGAGACATAGAGCACCGAAAAAAACCTTGAAAATGGATAACCGGCGGAAAAATGTCATGGGATACATGAATAATTATTATTAAATGCCTTCATTGCAAAAGTTAATGGCAAGCCAAAATGGCACTGTATTCAAGAGTGCCCGCACAATCGTGAAACAATAATGGAAAAACGATAAAGCAACTAAAGAATGTAAGAACATATAATATTCAATTGATCAGAACAACTGGGGACCACCAAGCAATGAAATAATTAAAGAAATAAATAATGTAAAAATATGGAATGTCTAAAGGCAACCGGCCAGAGGACGAGAGCACCCACTGTCCCCAGTGTTTCCACACAGTCTATGCACACTTTTGGCTTTCTCACACTGCTACGGCTCACCTGACTGCAGTGCAGGGCCACTTCTGATGTCATTATTGTAGAGACACAGAGGGTGTGAGTGTGTGCTATTGTCTGTTGGCCCACGATTGCCTGGTCCAGGGCTCATCCCACTGAATTCCCTCTCTCCTTTACCTGTGAGCATAATGCTACTCAAACAACACAGGGAAAGGGTAAAGCAGAGTGGCAATACTTTATTGAACCACCAATAGACAATAACATATAGAACAGTCCCAGGAAAATACCCAAGATAGTGCAAAATTCAAACCCTACTGCTGGCTCTCCAGGATTAGAGCAGCTGTGACTTCTGGGCTTCCAGGCCCAACTACCCCCACCTATGGCAACAAGCTTTTGGTGGGAACCCACAGAGAGGAGGTAACAGCAAGATTAGGAATCTGACAGTCCATTGAGGCACATGGCCAGGTGACAGGATTGTCCAACTTGGTTTCTCCAAATGTATTCATGGGTTCTGTGATAGTCAATGGAGGAGATCTATATTCTTCCAGCCAGGACTGTGGTCCCATAAGTTGGCATCCTGTAAAATTTATATCTATATCCCCCTTGATGGAACTATGTTGTCCTGGTACAGTGGTCCTTTATGGAGTCATGGTCTCCTGGCTGTGGTTCTGTGAAGGCACTCTTGATACAAAGGCATATCCCTTATATAGTTCACAACTGTCCTTCCAATCATTATACACAGGTCAAGGGGAAGTTGTGATGAGATTAACTCACATTATTTGAGCATTTAATCAATCTGAATAGTTTGTCATCTTCTGTTTTTGCAGGACAACAAACTAGCTGGCCTAGTACAAAGTGTAATCAACATGTTAACACACATCGATTGTTCAATTACTTTATGGCCCTATCACTTTTAGATAGCAGATGAGTGGCAGCAAACAGCAACTCAAAAGTAAACATCCAGCTTTTACTAACAATAGTCTGTGCTTCTTGATGAAGCAAAGAAAAGCATATAAATTCAAAAGAAAACATAAACATAGTAGCCAATGTCTCCTATGCTACTGAAAATAAACTTCTAGTTAATTAAGATTAGATGCTGTCACACTGCTTCTCACCACATATGTAACATACCCTCAAGTTGGAATTCCACATTGCATATCCTGGAGAGACTGTGCGAGTAGCAGCAGGCAATAGCAGAGTTTGCTTATACCAAAGAAAGGAGATTACCAGATATTAACCCTAAATTCTTCTATGTAAATTTTTAAGTAGACACCTTAAACATGAAACCAAAAAATTCTACTTAAGAAAAAGAACTCCAAAAATAAATAATTATCAAATATATAATTTTTATTTAGTCACAAAGACACCAACATGATTTTAAATATAAAAGACAATAAAAAATTCCTACAGAGGAAGCAGACCAATATGCACAGAAAACAATGTAAGGCTATGTGCCCACGTAGCGATTTTTAAGCGTTTTTGCCGTGATTTTCGGCGTGAAAACGCTGCAAAAACGTTTAAAAATCGTGTACAGAACGCCCCCCCCCCATGCATTCCTATGGCATTCCGCACATGCTGTGCTAATGCTGCGCTTTTTTCCACTGCGGAATCGCATCGCATAAAAAATCGCAGCATGGTCATTCTTTTGTGTGGAATCGCAAAGAATTGCCGTGATTCCGCACCTATAGGAATGCATGAGAATCGCTTACTTCCCGCATGTGGCTATGCCCACCATGTGGGAAGTTAAGCGTCTCATGTGCGGTTGGTACCCACGGTGTGGAGGAGAGGAGACTGTCCTCCAGGCCCTGGGTACCATACCCCTGTAAAAAAAAGAATAAAAAATAAAAAATCGGGGTATATTTACCTTCCGGCATCACGCGCTGCATTCCCGGGTCTCAGCGTTCCCAGTAATGCCTTGCGGCACGGTCCTGTGATGACGTAGTCTCGTGTGACTCTAGCAGTCTCGCGAGATCGCTATAGTAACGCGAGACCAACGTTATCACAGGTCTCGCAAGGCATTACTGGGAACGCTGAGGCCGGGAATGCAGCGCGGGACGCCGGAAGGTAAATATACCCCGATTTTTTATTTTTTTTAGCATTTTAACATTCTATCTTTTACTATTGATGCCGCATAGGCGGCCTCAATAGTAAAAACCTGGTCACACTTGTCAAACACTATGTTTGACGAGTGTGACCAACCTGTCAATCACTTTCCAAGCGATGCTTCAAATCGCTTGGAAAGTGCTTGAGTATCGCACGCGAAAATCGCGGCAAAATCGCGAACATAATCACGGTAAAATCGCAGTGAAATCGCGCTGAAAAAAATGTGCGATTTCTGGGAAGGAGTCCGGTTTTTAGTGTTCGGAATAAAACGCTACATGGGCACATAGCCTAAGGGGTTTTAATCCCCAAAAAAGGGGTTTGAAAAAAAGGTCAAAAAGCAGAAAAAATATTTGTATAGTTATCTTATTCAATATAAAGTGCAGTGCATTTATGCACATAATCAATTATCAATCTGCTTTCACCATGTTATCAGGAATCAGATTTGGTTAATAGGATGGCTCTGTTTTTGAAGGCGTCACTTCATTGTATTTAATGTTAAGTAATTTTTTGTCACTGCACTAATTTGTATTTACACTTGCTTTTTATATATGGACTGTGGTGTAGTGACCACTGTGTCCACTAGAGGGTGCTGTGTGGGTGTCCCAGGAGAGAGGATGAGTGGCAGGATGCTGAATGATCGTTGTGTATCCCAAGTTAGGTGGCCTTGTGATGGAAGCTTGAATATGTGTGTTGATCAGCAGAGGTACTGCTGAGCTTTCGTTACACTGTGTCAGGGAGAGCTTTCCAGGTAGCTGGTGAGACGGGTGGGACCAGCTACCTATAAACCCACCAAGGGGTGGTGTCTAGAATGCCATAGTAAAGTGGATGTATGTGAAGGACCTGCGAGGAGGTCATAGCCACATGATCCAGTGGGCGTGGCTACGGACCATATAAGGTGACCAGGGTAGGTCACATGAGTGAATGCTTGGACCCGGTTGGTCCGTATGGAAGGTCTCATCTGGGCTGACGGGAGACCGAATGAGGAAGATGTGGCTGCCTTCCTAACAGCATGTGTGGACACTGTGTTTAATGGCTGCAAGTACCTGAGAGTTCCCAGGGGAGGGAATGGATGTCTGCAGTGTGGTGAAGCAACCCTGAGGTAACCCAGCCACGGGGTGAGATAACTGTGAGGCTAGAGAGCCTGCGTATTGGACATCGCATAACCTGTATGACTACAGGGTTAACAGAGTGGAGCCCTGTCATGGATGCCATGCTTTTGTATATGAACTTTCTGTTGCTGTTCATGGTTTAAGATGCTTAATAAACCGCATGGACTGTAGGAGATATATGAGAAACCCATGCCGGACCTGGTTATTTGGCTTCCTAGCGAGTGTCCCCTACTTGAATATTAAGTGCTACCTTACAATTGGTGGAGAATGCTATGGGCAGTGTTGTAGCCTAGTTGCTAGGGGCAACGGACGAGGATTGCAAAATTCGGTTGCTAAGGGCAACGGTTTCCAAAAGTACATGTTGCAGTGCTGGCAATGCTGAGCCAGGAGGGCGGACAGTCTTGAAAACTGTGTGATATGCTGACCGGGGACAGTGGAAGAGACTAATTGGACACCTCTGTGGTAGAGGGGTCCAAGAACCTGCGTGGTCAGCAGGTGACGGTCGTGAAAACCATGTGATGTGCTGACCGGGGTCAGAGAAAGAGACTAGTGATTGCTATAGGGTGCTTTTGTGGATAAGGAGGTACCCAAGAACCTGTGTGGCCGACACAGGTAACGGACAGGTGTCCGTGTTGTATTTACCGGGGTCAGTGAGAAAGAATGTGTACCTGGAGGGTTCAGTGTGCAAGGTCCTGGAAGGTCAGTGTTGGGAGGTTCGGGTAAAAGAATCGGATCCCTGGAGCACGTGTTGTGACCTTGGACCTGGAGAGGCGTGAGTGTTGGACAGTCTCAGGTGGAGATGGATGTCCTGAAGAGCACCTGCTGAGCCCCTGGACCTGGTGAGGCCGGTGTGTTGGGAAACCCTGGGAGGAGGGTCGGCTCCCTGAATAGCACCCGATGCGCCCTGTGTGTTGGACGTCTCAGGAGGAGACGGACGTCCTGAATAGCACACAGACAGGACACGTGAGTTTTGTGTTGTGTGTGTTGTTTTTTTTTTCTTTTCCCACTCAAGTCAGCTTGTGGTGGCTCAGTGGGGTCAAGAAGGTGACAAGCGGCTTGCTGTAACTCGGCGGGGTTACGAAGGTGACAAGCGGCTTGCTGTAACTCGGCGGTGTTACGAAGGTGACAAGCGGCTTGCTGTAACTCGGCGGGGTTACTAAGGTGACACCAGCAGCTGTGTGTGAACAGCAGCCGGAGGTGTCAGAGATCGGTGACAGCAGGAGAAGTGGTGGTGCCAACAAGAACTTGTGTGGTATCGTTAAAGACATAAACTGTTTTGGTGTGAACTGTGGTCTAAGGAAACCTGTAGAAAGGACATGGGGAAATCCCAAAAGGGGGCGGTGACCCAAATGGGGGTGGTAACCCAAAAAGGGGTGGAGTCTCAGAGGAAGGTGATTACCCAAATGGGGGTGGTAACCCAAAAAGGGGTGGAGTCTCAAAAGGGGATAGTCACCCAAAAGGGGGTGGAGTCCTGGGGAATGGGGGTGGAGCATCCCAATGTGAAAAGGCTGGTACAGATGAACTGTTGCCAGGAGCAAATGTCCTATGTCTGTCCTATCTGCCTGGTGAACTACCCAACCGGTACGATGCCAAGGGGGTGTGACCTCCAAATAGATAATGAAGATATAGTTGGCCTGGTCAACCCTGGGAGCCCGGTGACTCTAGTGCAGGTTGCTCCTGAGATACCCAGCAGAAAGGTGGGGGTTACTTGCAACCACGGGCACACTGAGAGTTACCCGTCACCAGGGTAGTCTTGGAGAAGGGTTGGGACATCGAGGAACAGGATGTAGCGATAGTCCCAAATCTGTCCTGTCCAGTGGTTATAGGCCGCGACTCTAGACTCTTCTCTGGCTTGTGGGAGAGGGGAGTTCCTCTACAGCAAGGGGTTGCAGACATTTCTACTGTTGGGCTAGCAGACAGTGACACGGTGATGCTTGCTAAAGTGGACAAGCCAGTTGTAGGAGTGACCGGAAGAGGTACATCTGCCCAACTTATGGACCTGACATCTTGTGACATGACTGATTGTGAGCTGGTAGATGAGACGACTGGAGTAGACACATGGTCAGATGATGACTGGAGGGTTCACTCGACTGTTGGGGCTGACCCAGTGGTACCCGTTGAAGATATAATTAGAGAAGTAGTGGTTCGACACGTGATGGCCAAAAAAGAACAAGACCATGAAATACAGTTGATAAAAGAGACAGTGGAAGAACATCTCAAACGAGAAAGGGTCCTGAGACAAATGGCCGAGCACAGGGTGGAGGCGCTCGAGAAAGATGTCTTGGAACTCAGAGGTCACCTGTCAACCTGGCAAAGCATGAACAAGACCCTTAGGGAGGAGATGGAAGAACTCAGAGGAGTAGTAAAAGTTCTTCTGCGGGAGAAGAGCTTGGAAAAAGATGTACAGCGGCCAGGCCCTAGTGATAACAAGGTGGAACGGCCAGTACCTATCTTGGCAAAGGTTCATGAAGAGATAAAACCTCATGAAGTTTGTGAGCTTAAAACTGAAGAAGACGGTCACCCGGTTGGGTCAACTGTAGTGAGAGAAGTGTCCGTGGTAAAGCCAGAGCCTTCTGTCCAGGAAGAGAGCAAGACCACAACCTTCAAGTCTGTGATTGACGTGCCCGAGGACATGCAAGAAGCCTGTGCTGAGGAAGGAGTGCATCAGGCTTTTAAGGACGCCGTCAAAGCGTGTAAGGTGCACTGGGTGCCTGAGACTCGGCAGTTGGTGATAATATCAGCCAGGGAAATACAGCAAACTGGGTAGCTGTCCTGAAAGAGATGCACTTGCAATATCTCCACGCCAAACAGTTGGTCAGGCGGAGTAATATGAAAGCTGCTCGACGCCTAGAGTTAGCAAGGGAGGCTATGGATCAGCTGGGTTTTCGGAAAGATGTAATTCCGGTACCCAAAGGTCTGATTGTGAGAATCATTGGAAGATTTGGGAAGGTAATGAAAGACCTTGTAAATATCTCCGGTGTGGTGAGGGTGAGGATCCCTCCTGATGATGAAGACCAGGTATCCAGTGAAGAGGGTAGGATTCCCATCATCGTGGTTGGCTCCGTGGAAAGCCTGAAAAACTTTTGAATGCTCTTGGAGTATCGAGTGGGGTACCTGAAAGAGATTGAGCAGTTGAGGCTGGACCATCTGCGAATCAATAAAGAGGTATGGAACACCAGGTGGCGGCTGCCTTCAACCCAAGATGTAAGGTCCCGAAGGGTTCCTCCAAGTAGTGACATGGCAGATGGCCAAAGAATGTCAGCAAGTGGCAGTGCGACGGGCAATACAAGGCTGAGAGACCTAATCCCCTGTGAGACTAAACAGTCTGATGATGCAGACCGGCTGTGACTGGAAGGTCAAAGACCAAGGCCGATATTCTGACCACTGGGGGCGGGGGAGGCCTAACGTAGGGATGAGGCCGTATGACAGATGGAGACGGTTCTCTCGACCTATTGGGCAAGGTGTAATTAGTGCCTGGTCTTGAGATCCCGGGGTAATTTTGTGTGTTCAACCCCACAAGTTTGAACAGAGGGGGGAGGTATGTGGTGTAGTGACCACTGTGTCCTTTAGGGGGCATTCTGTGGGTGTCCCAGGAGAGAGTATGAGTGGCAGGATGCTGAATGATCGTTATGTATCCCAAGGTAGGTGGCCTTGGGATGGAAGCTTGAATATGTGTGTTGATCAGCAGAGGTACAGCTGAGTTTTCGTTACACTGTGTCAGGCAGAGCTTTCCAGGTAGCTGGTGAGACGGGTGGGGCCAGCTACCTACAAACCCACCTAGGGGCGGTGTCTAGAACGCCATAGTAAAGTCGATGTGTGTGAAGGACCTGCGTGGAGGTCATAGCCACATGATCCAGTGGGCGTCGCTATAGACCATATAAGGTGACCAGGGTAGGTCACATGAGTGAATGCTTGGACCCGGTTGGTCCGTATGGAAGGTCTCGTCTGGCCTGACATGAGACCGAATGAGGAAGATGTCTTTGCCTTCCTAACAGCACATGTGGACGCTGTGTTTAATGGCTGCAAGTGCCTGAGAGTTCCCAGGGGAGGGAATGGACATCTGCAGTGTGGTGAAGCAATCCTGAGGTAACCTGGCCATGGGGTGAGATAACTGTGAGGCTAGAGAGCCTGCATATTGGACATCGCATAAGCTGTGTGACTACAGGGTTAACAGAGTGGAGCTCTGTCATGGATGCTATGCTGTTGTATATGAACTTTCTGTTGCTGTTCATGGTTTATTATGGTTAATAAACCGCATGGACTGTTGGTGTTAAAGGAGAAACCCATGCCGGACCTGTCTATTAGGCTGCCTAGCGAGTGTCCCCTACCTGAATAACAAGCGCTACCTTGCAGGATGTTACTTGCCCATAAATTTGCCCTTGAATATAATGGCCACACCAGTGTTGTGCGCATCGCCTGCTTTCGCTGTTGGCGCATGCCCAGTCGGGAGCCTCACTTGTGACGTCATGGACAGCGCTATCGCGCTTTCTGGTGACGTTGCCACGAGACTTGCGGCGGGATCGCCATCAGTGCGGCAGCTGGCGATGCGCCACAGAGCGCTTGTGACTGGTTTTTAGCCTAATTATTATCACTATATAATGCAGCACTTAGCCCACCCACCTCATCACTCCCTGAAGAAACTACGTGTGAAACGCGCGTTGGAGTGTGAGGTGGCAGCGTCTGCATACACAGTATGAATCTAGATGGGTAGCTTTGGTTAGCCCTATATTCTCATGGCCTAGTCATTCTTTATTGAAATTGCACCATGTGTTTTTTGAATTAATCATGATAATTTAGCCATGCAATAATGATTTGTAATATGGATTGCTGATATCATGGTGAAAAGCAGATTGATAATTGATTATGTGCATAAATGCACTGCACTTTATATTAAATAAGATAACTATACAAATATTTTTTTCTGCTTTTTGACCTTTTTTCAAACCCCTTTTTTGGGGATTAAAACCCCTTACATTGTTTACTGTGCATGTTGATCTGCTTCCTCTGTAGGAATTTTTTATTGCCTTTTATATTTAAAATCATGTTGGTGTCTTTGTGACTAAATAAAAATTATAGATTTGATAATTATTTATTTTTGGAGTTCTTTTTCTTAAGTAGAATTTTTTGGTTTCATGTTTACGGTGTCTACTTAAAAATATACATATATGAAATTAGGGTTAATATCTGGTAATCTCCTTTGTTTGGAATAAGTGTATTGTGTCTTTTCAGGAGCAACCCTTTTGACCATGGATTACAAAAGCCGGGACACCAACTGGCTTACACAAATCTCTACTATTTTTGGGAACAATTCAGATAAGAACACTGTTTATGATAATAATGATGGCAATTTTGAATCAGATAAGCAGTAGCTCAGGGATCTCCTACTCAAACGCATGAAAACATGGTGGAATAGTAAAACTCTTGAGCAATATTTGCAACGTAAATTAGTACCTCGTGGCTTGCGAGTTCAAATTTTCCCCTCTTTTCCGGTGGAAGACATAAATATTATTAACAAATGGGAGGATGCATGCCAAAATTGTTCAAAGATATTTTTGGAATTACTTATCTCTCTTAATCAGAAAAAATTGGAAATAATAGAAAGTCAAATTCGTATCATACTGGACAGATTAAAAGAAAAATTGTCTTTGGTTGACCTAACCTCTTTTGAAGAGGATTTGAATAAAAGTTATTTGAAATGGGAAAAGGAATTAAAACAAAGACCGAAAAATTCCAGCGAGACCAGTTGGACTACCAACAAAACAAGGTCTATAAATGGAGGAAAAATAATAGTCGATCCCGTACAAATTCGGTAGTCTCTGTGGCTAGTACCTCATCGCATATTTCAACAGACACAAGTACCTCAACGAATTCAAGAAGCTTTAATACTCGTCAAATGACACATGAACGGAATTTTAAGAATCAGGAGGGCAAATGAGACGACAACTTTAAGGTAATTAATTTATCCGATATTAAATTGTCATCTGCTCATTTATCGGTTTTATCTTAAGGTCTAACATTTTGTCCTGTATCCAACTTTGATACATTTATTGCGATTAAAGATGTCTTCTCTCTGCTTGGAAACTCTTACTCAAAAAATTCCATGACAACAAAAATTAATTCATTGCGTCTTTTTCTACAGAGGCAGAATTGGAAGCGCTTAAGATACTAGAAGACTTACTACTTGAACAGCAGGAAAACCCACAAAGTAAGTTCCCTGATTTTATTAGAAAAAAATCTAAAAATGTTCCACCAATTACTTTGAATTCATCCATAGAAGTATTTGTTAAAATGGTATGCAATGAGTTGTATCAACTACAAGTACGCAGGCCACATGACAATTTGACACAAACACAACGTCAAGTCTTGTGAGTTCATTTTCTGGTCTTCCTGTTGTGAGTTCTCCTTCCAGGCTCCCTCTGGTGGTAACAGGAGGTAGTGAGGCTGATTTAATCAGTGGAGATCTGCCACCTGATAAGGAGGATAACGATTGGACCTCAGGAATCTCAGACTGGATTTAAGACAACCGACGCCCTATTCTGGTGCTGGTTATTCCTTCTGGCTTGTCAGGTCTTGGTTCTCAGCTCTGTTCCAGTCAGTTCAAGCTAAGTTTTTCTGCTAATTTTCACACTTGATTTTGTTGGCCTATTCAGTTTTTTTGTGTGGTCAGCCAGGCTGTGCTGAATTTCTATTCTTATTTATCTGTATTTGCCAATTTGCTTTTTGTCCCTTATTAGGTTGGCCTCTTTTTGCTGTCTCAGAATATTTCAGAGTGCTGATATAGTGGGAGAAGTCTAGTGACTTCAGGGTTAATTTTGCTATCAGAAGTGTTGGACATTATTTTTATAGGGTTTTTGGCAGATTGCAGACAGTGTCTTTCCTTTCCTGTCCTTTCTAGTTAGTTTGGGCCCCATCGTTTGCTCAGCCTATTTTCCTGCCTGTGTTTGTGTTTTCATCTAGCTTGACCGTCAATACATGTGTGGGGGCTGTCTATTCATTTGGGGTCTGCTCTGGGGCAGTTAGTTTTCCCCTTTTCCTGCCTTTAGGCTTATTTAGTCCTCCGGCTGTGACAAAGCGTCTAGGTTCATCGTAGGAACGCTCCACGGCTGCTGCTAGTTGTGTGGTTAGGATCAGAGATCTGCAATATACATAGTTACCAACCTCTCTGGTTTTCTGTGACTTGGCTTGTTTTGGTTTTTTTCCTCCTCGGTGACCCATTCATAACAGTCAAGCATTGAATGAACTTAAAAAAATGAAACAGGTGGTGATAAAACAAGCAGATAAAAGTGGTAATGTGGTGGTCTGGCCGGTACAGTAGTATGAGAAAGAGGGCTTTTCTCAATTAACCCCTTCATGACCCAGCCTATTTTGACCTTAATGACCTGGCCATTTTTTGCACTTCTGACCAGTGTCCCTTTATGAGGTAATAACTCAGGAACGCTTCAACGCATCCAAATGATTCTGAGATTGTTTTTTCGTGACATATTGGGCTTCATGGTAGTGGTAAATTGAGGTCGATAATTTTTGCGTTTATTTGTGAAAAAAATGGAAATTTGGAGAACATTTTGAAAATTTCAAAATTTTCAAATATTGAATTTTTATTCTGCTAAACCAGAGAGTTGCGTGATACAAAATAGTTAATAAATAACATTTCCCACATGTCTACTTTACATCTGCACAATTTTGGAAACAACATTTTTTTGTTAGGAAGTTATAAGGGTTAAAAGTTGACCAGCGATATCTCATTTTTACAACAAAATTTACAAAAGTCACCTTGAGAGGTCTATATGGCAGAAAATACCCAAAAGTGACATCATTCTAAAAACTGCACCCCTCAAGCTACTCAAAACTACATTCAAGAAGATTATTAACCCTTCAGGTACTTCACAGGGACTAAAGCAACATGGAAGGAAAAAATGGACATTTTAATTTTTCCAACCAAAAATTTTTTTAGCATCATTTTTTTCATTTTCACATGGGTAATAGGATAAAATGGATCCTACAATTTGTTGGGCAACTTCTTCTGAGTACACCGATACCTAATATGTGGTCATAAACCACTGTTTGGGCACACGGCAGGGCTCAGAAGGGAAGGAGCGCCATTTGACTTTTTGAATGGAAAATATGCTGGAATATTTATCAGTTGCCATGTTGCGTTTCAAATGTCCCTGTGTGCCTAAACATTGGAGCTCCCCCACAAGTGACCTCATTTTAGAAATTAGACCCTCCAAGGAACTTATCTAGATGCATAATGAGCACTTTGAACCCCCAGGAGCTTCACAAATTGATCCATAGGAAAAAAAAGTACTTTTTTTTCACAAAAATTTTCATTTAGACTCAGTTTTTTTAATTTTCACATGGGCAACAGGGTAAAATAGATCATAAAAGTTGTTGGGCAATTTCTCCTGAGTACACTGATACCTCAGATGTGGTCATAAACCACTTATTGGACGCACGGCAGGGCCCGGAAGGGAAGGAGCGCCATTTGACTTTTTGAATGGAAAATTAGCTCCAATCGTTAGCTGACACCATGTCGCGTTTGGAGAGCCCCTGTGTGCCTAAACATTGGAGCTCCCCCACAAGTGAACCTATTTTGGAAACTAGATCCCCGAAGGAACTTATCTAGATGTGTGGTGAGCACTTTAAACCCCCAAGTGCTTCACAAAGGTTATAACGCAGAGCAGAGAAAATAAAAAAATATTTTTTTTACTCAAAAATGATTTTTTAAATTTATTTTCACAAGGCTAGCAGGAGAAATTGGACCGCAAAAGTTGTTGTCCAGTTTGTCCTGAGTATGCTGGTACCCAATATGTGGGGGTAAACCACTGTTTGGGCGCACGGCAGGGCTCAGAAGGGAAGGAGCGCCATTTGACTTTTTGAATGAAAAATTAGCTCCAATCCTTAGCGGACACTATGTCGTGTTTGGAGAGCCCTTGTGTGCCTAAACTTTGGAGCTCCCCCACAAATGCCCCCATTTTGGAAACTAGACCCACCAAGGAACTTATCTCAATGCATAGTGAGCACTTTGAACCCTCAGGTGCTTCACAGAAGTTTATAACGCAGAGCCGTGAAAATAAAAATATTTTTTTCCTCAAAAAATGATTTTTTAGCCCGCTAATTTTTATTTTCACAATGGTAACAGGAGAAATTGGACGCCTAAAGTTGTTGTCCAGTTTCTCCTGAGTACGCTGTTACCCCATATGTGGGGGGACCACTGTTTGGGCACACGTCGGGGCTCGGAAGGGAAGTAGTGACGTTTTGAAATGTCGACTTGATGGAATGGTCTGCGGGGGTCATGTTACGCTTGCAGAGCCCCTGATGCGCCTAAACAGTGGAAACCCCCCACAATTGGTCCCATTTTGGAAACTAGACCACCCAAGGAACTAATCTAGATGTGTGGTGAGCAATTTGAACCCCCAAGTTCTTCACAGAAGTTTATAACGCAAAGGCATGAAAATAAAAAATATTTTTTTCCTCAAAAAATGATTTTTAGCCCACAATTTTTTATTTTCACAAGGGTAACAGGAGATATTGGACCCCAAAAGTTGTTGTCCAGTTTGTCCTGAGTATGCTGGTACCCCATATGTGGGGGGAACCACTGTTTGGGCACACGTCGGGGCTCGGAAGGGAAGTAGTGATTTTTTAAAATGCCGACTTCATGGAATGGTCTGCAGGCATCATGCTACGTTTGCAGAGCCAGCCCTTGATGTGCCTAAACAGTAGAAACCCCCCACAAGTGACCCCATTTTGGAAACTAGTCTCCCTAAGGAACTTATCTAGATGTCTGGTGAGCACTTCGAACCCCCAAGTGCTTCACAGAAGTTTTTAACGCAGAGCCATGAAAATAAAAAATCATTTTTTTAACAAAAAAATTATTTTAGCCCCCAATTTTTTTTCCCCAAGGGTAACAGGAGAAATTAGACTCCAAAAGTTGTGTAATTTTTCCTGAGTACGCTGATACCCCATATGTGGGGGTAAACCACTCTTTGGGCACACGTCGGGGCTCGGACTGGAGGGAGCACAGTTTGACTTTTTAAACGGAAAATTGGCTGGGATAAATGGTGGCGCCATGTCGCGTTTGGATACCCCCTGATGTGCCTAAACAGTGGAAACCCCTCAATTCTAACACCAACCCTAACCCCAACACACCCCTAACCCTAATCCCAACCCTAATCATAACACTAACCACAACCCTAACTCCAACACACCCCTAACCCTAATCCCAACTCTAACCCTAACTTCAAGCCTAACCCTAATCCCAACCCCAACCCACCGCTAACCCTAATCCCAACTCTAACCCTAATTCCAACCCTAACCCTAATCCCAACCCTAATTCCAACCCTAATTCCAACCCTAACCCTAATTCCAACCCTAACCCTAATTCCAACCTTAACCCTAATTCCAGCCCTAACCCTAATTCCAGCCCTAACCCTAATGGAAAAATAAAAATATTTTCTTTTTTTTATTATATGTCCCTACCTATGGGGTGATAAGGGGTGGTTTATTTACTTTTTTTTATTTTGATCACTGTGAGAGTTTCTCACAGTGATCAAAATAAATGAATGAATCTGCAGCCGGTGCACTGCGCATGCGCCCACTATTTTCCAAGATGGCGGCGCCCATGACGCAGGACACCAGGAGGGCCAGAGGGACAGGAGGTACTGGGGCTGGTGGGGGGGATCGGAAGGCTGGGGGGAGCAGAGGGAAGGGGGAGGGGACCTGATGATGACTGCGGCATCCGATCGCTGCTGTCAGTCGGTGGCGGCAGCCGATCGGCGCCATTAGTCGGTGGGTGAGGGGTCTGATTGCTGTCTCCAGCCATGGCCAATGCTATTGCAGCATCGGCCATGGACCAATTGTAATATTTCACCAAATTTAATTGGTGAAATATTACAATCGTACTACGCATGAGCCCACCATTTTCAAAGATGGCAGCGCCCGTGCAGGAGGGACGGTGGGGCACCGGGAGCTGGAGCAGGACGTGACAGGTACCAGGGAGGGTGAGGGGAGATCAGACTGCGGGGGGATCAGAGGGAAGGGGAGGGGGGGCAGTTCGTGACAGCAGCGGCCCATCACTGCTGTCAGTCCGTGCTGAGGGACGATCTCCCCCGCAGCCGGTGTGGGGGGGTTAAATTAGTGTCTCCAGTCATGTCCGATGCTACTGCAGCATTGGCCATGGCTGGATTGTAATATTTCATCAAATTTCATTGATGAAATATTACTATCGCTCTGATTGGCTGCTTCACTTTCAACAGCCAATCAGAACGATCGTAGCCACATGGGGGCTAAGCCACCCCCCCGTGGTGAAGCATAAAGGGTCCTTTGTGTGCGGGTCGGGTGACGTTTCACTGATCCAGGTCACCCGACCCGCAGGAGAGCTATTTATAGCATGATGCCTATGGGGGACGTCATGGGTCGTTTGGGCACGACTTTTCATGATGCCTATGTAGGCATCATGGGTCGGGAAGGGGTTAAATAATGCCGATTGCTACAACAGACTTGCCTCAGACCCCAAAGCCACCTTTCAGGAACAACTATTTCATATTTTGAATGAAGCACTTGAAAAAGGCCACATCACCAAGACAGTATGGGAAGGATTACAGGTAAATTTTTCGGTTGTGCCAACAATATATTTTTTTTACCTAAAATCCATAAGGATTTGGCCAACCTACACGGCAGGCCAATTGTATCTGGATGCGGTGGTTTGAATGAACCAGTCTGTAGGTTTTTGGATTATTATTTAAAGCCTTGCGTTGAAGAACTGCCATCCTATGTGAAAGACTCTGGGGATGTTTTGCAAAGATTGCACGGAATTAATCTGGAATCGGATATGTTTCTTATTACTGGTGATGTCGAGTCCCTATACACTTGTATAGATCATGGACTCAGCATCTCAGCAGCTAAATTTTTTCTAACAAATAAGGGTATGGACAAGGAACTGATGCAACTCCTTTTTGAGCTACTAGAATATGCCTTAACGCATAACTGCTTTACATTCAAAGACCGATTTTATGTACAGCAAAGGGGAGTAGCTATGGGGGCATCTTTTGCACCCTCATATGCCAACCTCTTTATGGGCCAATGGGAGCGAGAGCATATGTTGGCATATCTATGTAATGTACAAAGTCCATTTGTGGTCAGTTGGATGCGCTTTATTGATGGCCTTTTATTCATTTGGCAGGGCAACAGATCTGATTTGGATGAATTCTTAGTGCATCTAAACTCTAATGATTGGAATATCAAGTTATCTTTTAAAATCTCCAGAGAAAAAATTGATTTTTTGGATCTTCAACTTACAGTGGATCAATTGGTAAATATTCATAGTACTATTTTCCGCAAGGAGACAAGTACTAACTCAGTACTACATGCGAGATCTGCTCATCCAAGACATACAATTAGGGCAATCCCTAAAGGCCAATTCATCAGTGCAGAGAGGATCTGTGATACTGATAATGAATTTGAAGCTCAAGCCAGAGATATTACATCAAGATTTTTAAATCGAGGATATAATTCTTCTGATATTGATCGAGGATACCAACAGGTTAAGAACATGGATCGTAATATGCTTCTCCAAGGTAAACAATTAAAGAAGGAAGATTCTCATTTACGTATTATTACCAATTACCATGGCAGATGGAAGGACATGATGGATGCTTTCAATCGATTTTGTCCTATACTGAAACAAGACTCGGGATTGAGTAAGTATATTTGAAGATAAACCTTTGATTGTTGCAAGGAGTAAAACTATAGGGGAAACTATTACACATAGTCATTATGTTGCCCCCAAATCGAATTTTATATTCAATTCTAAAGGTCCTAAATGGGGTTCACGATCATGTGGGGATTGTAGTGCGTGTAAATACATGATAAAAACTGAGACTTTTTGTAACTCAAAAACACAGGATTATAAAATCACTCCTGCAATTAATTGCAAGATCATGTCGGTTATATATTACCTCACATGTCTGTGTGGACTTATTTATATAGGTCTCACATCAAGAAAACTTTGTGTACGGATATTGGAACATGTTAGGGATATAAAATCTGCAAGACTTATTGGTTCGGTTGAATCACGGAAGGAAGATGTGGCTAAATTGAAAACATTTCTTGCTCATTATCGAGAATTTCATCCTTCCAGAAATATTGATCTTCAAGTCAGAGGTATTGATATAATTCATTTGGGCATTCGTGGGGGGAACCTTATGAATAGGTTGGCCCAAAAAGAATGTCGGTGGATTACCACCTTGAGAACAATGAAACTGCATGGTCTTAATGACCAATGGGGATTCTCTAGTTTCCTGTAAATTTAAATTGAGTAGGATTTTTGGATGTGGGGATCTCTGGGTTGCTGCTTATGTATCTAGTTTATTATAAATGTCCCTTTATAAAAATATTTTTCTAAAAACATACTGTAAATGATATTAAGTTTTTAAAAAAATTCCATTTTTTTAGTGGTGGGATTGCAAGTTTTATTAAGAATTTGGATATGGGTTCCTCTTATTGAATAATGTGTATTTAATGTGATATTATAATATATATTTCTCCTATTATATTGTGTTCCATTTGTTCGGTATGGTTCCTTTGTGAAATGGGAGGAGGAATCCTAAGTATGAAGAAACAAGAAAATATACTTTTTTCTCCCTTGGTGTGATTTCTTGATATTATGAGGACATTCATCATTCAAATTTGAGGAAGAAAAATATGAAGCAATGTCATTATATACACACTTTCTTCACATTTACATAAATTAATATAATTTTTTATATGTATTTTTTCTTTTTTGCATTTTATTTATTTTTTCATCACCTTAAAAAATTCTTGTATTAGGTTGTTAAATAAGATTTTGATAATTTACTTATTATAATTAGTGATTACTTGGCTATTTTCTATGCTATTACACATAACCACTATTTGAGCCAGATCTAACTAATAGGATGGCCCTGCTTGTAAAAGTGACTCACTTTATTTCATCATTTCACTTAGTCATTTATATTTGCATATTGTATATCTCACATTTAATTGAGTCAGATTTGGTTAATACGATGGCTCTGTTTTTGAAGGTGTCACTTCATTGAATTTAATGTTACGCAATTTTTTGTCATTGCACTAATCTGTATTTACACTTGATTTTTATATATGGACGTTGTTTGCCCATAAATTTGCCCTTTAATATAATGGCCACGCCAGTGTTGTGCGCATCACCTGCTTCCGCTGTTGGCGCATGCCCAGCCGGGAGCCTCGCTTGTGATGTCACGGACAGCGCGATCGCGCTTTCTGGTGACGTTGCCGCGAGACTTGCTGCAGGATCGCCATCATTGCGGCAGCTGGCGATGCGCCACAGAGTGCTTGTGACTGGTTGTTAGCCTAATTATTATCACTATATTATGCAGCACTTAACCCACCCACCTCATCACTCCCTAAAGAAACTACGTGTGAAACGCGTGTTGGAGTGTGACGTTGCAGCGTCTGCATACACAGTATGAATCCAGGTGGGTAGCTTTGGTTAACTCTATATTCTCATGGCCTAGTCATTCTTTATTAAAATTGCACTATGCACTTTACGTTTTTTGGTATTAATCATGATAATTTGGCCATGCAATAATTCACTGGGGAACAATTTGAAAAAAAATTTCTGTTGAGTTAGGTTTTTGAGCTGATTTATACTAAAATTGGCATGCTGATTCCAAAAATGTAGTCAGTTTTTTTCTATCACGTCAAGTTTTTCCTCCTCAACTTACCTGCCATAGAAGCACAATTGGACTGATTTCTGTAATAAGACTTGTTATCTGAGTACAATTCGACTCATATAGAGCTACGTGGCAACTTGTAAGAGTAGTCACAACTGAGACAGTGTGGTGAGAGGTGTGTACAGCTCCCAATACGTCATAATTATCAATATCTTTACACAAAAAATGTATCATAGTAGGAATAAATAGGATTTGTGATAGCTTTTCTCTTTACATTGGACGCTTAGTTGTAATTTATATATCTTTTATGATTTTTTTCTTTGTTAGTTTTCAAAGCTTGTAACTTTCCATCTCAGTGTTTTATTTACTTATGTACATATTTCCTTTGTTTCAGATCATGTCTGCTCCTTCTTCCTCTCGTCGTAAATGCCTAAACAACCCTGACTCCTTCTGCTATATTTGTGGTGTTTTCACCATTCTAGTTCAAAGGGCAAACATCAGTGCTTTTGTCAAACAAGCATATTTTGCATATTTTAAAGTAAAACTCGGTGATCAAGATAAGCCATGGGCCCCTCACATAGTGTGCAAGCAGTGTGTCGAGAGTTTACGGATGTGGACCAAAGGAACACGTGAAAAGTTGGCATTTGGTATCCCCATGGTGTGGAGAGAGCAAACAAGTCATTCCACAGACTGTTACTTCCGTTTAGTGAAAACATCAGGATTTAACAGGAAAAATAAAAGTAAAATAGAATATCCAAATCTACCGTCAGCTATCAGACCAATGCCTCATTCAGCTGAAATTCGAGTGCCAGTTTTCGAACAGCTACCATCTCTAGAAGTTCTGAGTGATGTTGACGAACACAGTGACAGCAATGATGCAGAATTTGAAAGTCACAAGGATTCAGTTCGTAAGGGATTTGATCAGCACGAGTTAAATGATTTAGCACGTGAATTGGGCTTATCAAAAAAAGCTTCAGAATTACTAGCATCAAGGCTGAATGAGAAACAGTTACTTGAACAAGGAGCGAAGGTATCATACTTTCGTACTAGAAAAAGTACATTTTTGCAGTACTTTCGGTGTGACAGCGGTTTTGTGTTTTGCCATAATATTCCTGGTTTACTACAAGAATTAGGGCTTTCAATGTACAATCCAAATGAATGGCGACTGTTTATTGATAGCTCAAAGTGGAGTCTTAAGTGTGTCCTTCTACACAATGGCAATTTATTTGGTGCAGTCACTATTGGGCATTCTGTCTCTCTTCGTGATGAACATGGAGATGTAAAGAGAGTTATTGAGTTATTGAAATATGACACACACAATTGGATCATCTGTGTTGACCTTAAAATGGTTTGCTTCCTTCTTGGTCAGCAACGTGGGTGCACAAAGTATCCATGCTTTCTCTGTATGTGGGATAGCAGAGCTCGAGAAAAGCATTGGGTTGAGTCGAATTGGCCTCCAAGATCTGGTCTTAAACCTGGAGATCCTAACATTCTACATCAGCCACTTGTTGACAGGAAGAATATACTATTCCCACCTCTGCACATAAAACTAGGTCTCATGAAGCAATTTGTAAAAGCATTGCCAACTGACGGCGACTGTTTTAAGTACATCATGTTGGCACTTCCTGGACTGTCCATTGAAAAAATTAAGGCTGGTGTGTTTGATGGTCCACAAATTCGACAGCTCATCAAAGATGAACATTTCACCGGGACTATGTCAGATCTTGAGAAGAATGCTTGGTTATCATTCAAAGACGTCGTCAAGAACTTTCTTGGAAATATACGTGCAAGTAATTACAAAGAAATTGTTCAGAAACTATTGGAGAGCTACAAAGCGCTTGGTTGCAACATGAGTATTAAACTACATTTTCTGCATTGCCATGTTGCCAACTTTCCAGAAAATCTTGGTGCTGTTAGCGATGAGCAAGGTGAACGATTTCACCAAGATTTGAAGGTTATGGAAGACAGTTACCAGGGTAGATGGGATGTACATATGATGGCTGACTATTGCTGGAGCATCAAACGTGATTGTCCTCAAGTTAAACACTCCAGAAAAAGCTATAAATATACATTTTTACCTTAAATACTTGCATATATATATATATATATATATATATATATATATATCCTTTGTAAAAAACATGATAGTGTTAAAAAACATATTTGTCATGCCTATTTCTTATATATTTCATTTTTTGTTCATATTTGTACTATTTAAAAAAAAAAAAAACTTTTTAGGTACAGTAGTTTACATATTTTTGAGAAGACAAAAATCCTATAGTTCAAAAACTTGACGTGATAGAGAAAAACTGAGATCATTTCTGGATTCAGCATCCAAAAATTAATTAAGAACAGTTGTCTGACCTAATTCCTAAAAAATTGCGTTCCCCAGTGTAATGATTGTTAATATGGATTCCTAACATCATGGTGAAAAGCAGATTGATAATTGACTATGTGCATAAATGCACTTCACTTTATATTAAATAAGATAACTATACAAATATTTTTTCTGCTTTTTGACCTTTTTTTCAAACCCCTTTTTTGGGGATTAAAACCCCTTACATTGTTTACTGTGCATGTTGATCCGCTTCCTCTGTAGGAATTTTTTATTGTCTTTTATATTTAAAATCATGTTGGTGTCTTTGTGACTAAATAAAAATTATATATTTGATAATTATTTATTTTTGGAGTTCTCTTTCTTAAGTAGAATTTTTTGGTTTCACAATAGCAGAGTTTGAGCTGCAGCATGCAAAGGTAAGTCGCTCTGCAGAACAACACCACATCAAGACGAAGGACGGGGTCTCCATGTGGAACTTGTGTGTCGTGTTGCACTGCTTTGAGTACTCCAAGAACATGGCCAGCACTGATGATGCCATCATCAGTGTTAATATCCAACTTCTGTACTCCCTTGAAAAAATGCTTCAGATGATGATGGATCAGATAGTAGCACAGGAGGAAAAAAGGAGAAGGAAGTTTGATTCTGAGATACATGGCGTAGACAAATTATGGATGGCTTTGTAGGTCAGTGTTAGTAGCTTCAACTGGATATGTTGTGGAATTTCTAAGACAATGAAGAGATTTTCAGAGGGGATAAGCACCAATGAACTGAGCACACCAAAGTCAGCTCAAAGGTGATTTGCACTCTCTGTCACTCTGTGTCATTAGAAAGAGAAGCTAGGCATAAATATTCTTAACCTGAGCGCTATCTGCTTGTGAAGGCATCTGAATGCAAAGCACGAGCTGCAGTGGAGTACACACCTGAAAAACAAGGAAACAAATGAGCCTCCTCTTGCTCAAGCTTGTGCTGCAGTCTCATCTTCTTTCTCTCCCTTCCAAGTAACAGGATGACCTGGCTCCCTGCAAAGATAGAATGTCACAGCACCAACTCCTGCAGTGTCATCCAGCATCTCTACATCACCACTCTGAAGCAATCAGCTGTACATCCTCCAAACACTGGATCCCATATTCTATATATGGCCTCAGAAGTAATTTATAAAGGGCAAGAATATGTTGGGATTACGGGAACCACAGTACATGGTTGCCAGCTACCACTACTTTGCTGATGGGCCATCCCTTGTCCTACATGGACATGTTACAAAATCAGGTATGCACCGAGCACCACCATTAGTGTGTAAAGGTCCACACAACCACAGATACATGGATGAATAAGCACGGGCAAAGACGTTCTCTCTAACGGCAAAGCACTAATGCATGCTCTTATCATCTCCCACTTCGACTAATGCAACCTTCTGCACTATGGCCTCTCTTCTAACACTCTCGCACCCCTCCAATCTATCCTAAACTCTGATACCTGACTAATCCGCCTGTTCCCCTGCTATTCCCTGGCCTCGCCTCTCTGTCAGTCACTTTACTGGCTCCCCATTGCCCAGAGACTCCAGTTCAAAACCTAACCATACAAAGCCATCCATAATCTGCCTGTTCCATACATCTGTGACCTAGTCTCCCTGTACTTAGGCTAGTTTCACATTTTTGTTTGGAGGCGCAGCGGATGCTTGTCATGAAGCTCCGCCCCCTGCCACGCCTCCTCTGGTCAGCTCTGGTGCATGTGGCCTGCGTACCTTATTTTTAGCTTTGGGTATGCAGGCCGTGCGCAGGTATGCTTTTGCCGCTGAATGTGTCCTTTTGACGGTGCGGCGATCTTACCAAAATGCAACACGTTGCACTTGGCGCAAGTCGTCGCAACGTCAAAAGGATGCAAATGTGAAACTAGCCTTACCTGCACGCAACCTCTGATACTCACAAGATCTCCTCTATTCCCCTGTTATCTCCTGTCCCCACAATCGTGTACAAGATTTCTTTTGTGCATCCCCCTACTTTGGAACTCTCTACTCCAACTTATCAGACTCTCCCCTACCGTGGAAACCTTCAAAAGGAACCTGAAGACCTCCCTTTTACAGCAAGCCTACAACCTGATAACCCTCATTCCATGATATCACTGCTTGAACAGCTCTCCCCTCACTTACTGTATCTTCACTCATTCCTTGTAGACTGTGAGCCCTGGGTGACATATTGTTTAAGATTATTGTACTTGTTTTTTTTCTTTTGTATACCTATAAAGCATCATGGAATAAATGGTGCTATAATAATAAATAATAATAGTAAATAATTATATCTGCCCACTGGCTAAATGTCATGGCTAGGCCTGAGGCACAAAGTGTTTCGGTGCATGTCCTACCACCTCAGAAGATTGCTGGATTTGTTTGGTTTGTTCGTCTTTCCATGTTGTCTCCTGCTTCTTCTCTGCTTCCTCCAACTCCTACTTATCTGTACAGAATAACACCTGCACCACCAACTTCAGCACAGACAGGGGTAAACTACTGCAGGCTATTCTGAAACTCATCTGTTTGTTGGACAAATCCCACACTTTGCAGGAGTTTGGAAGGGGATCAAAGAACAGACAGATGTGTGACTGATGCCTCTAAATGTCAAGCCTAGCCTGGTGGTGTGTGATAACGGGCAAAATCTCACTTTAGCTCTCGGTCTAGCTGGTTTGAAGCACATCCCTAGCCTGGCTCATGTGCTGAATTTAGTGGTGTAGAGCTTCCTTAAAAATTGAACAGATAAGTCAGAGAGCTGCTTCTGAAACTGCAGGCCGTATATCCGCTTTTGGCATTCTCACCCTGATGCTGCTCACCTCTCCTGTGCTGCATATTCACTGCTGCCTTATATGCTCACCACCTCATATGTCACATATCCACAATTTAGATCTCCACTTTCCACATGCTGGAGAGACTGGGTGAGCAGTAGCAGGCAATACTGGAGTTTAAGCTGCAGCATGCACCAGTGAGTTGCTCTGCAGAGCCACACTACTTTATGACCAACAAATGGGCCTCCATACCATATGTGTGTGGCATCTTGTGCTTAATGAACATGACCAGTGCTGATGATGGCATCAACAGCATTACTATACTACTTCTATGCCTCCTAGAAAAACAAAGCTTCAGGCGATTATGGATGAGGTGGAGGCCAGGAGGAAGAGTATGAGGAGGAGCTGGAACTATTCACACCATTTTCATGGCTGTGATAGCTCTGGAAGTGCCCACAGCCTTTACAGCTTGTGAATTGGCTGCGCTGCAACCTTTCAACAAATTTTATTCGGCACTGAACCCTAACAGTATAACGGACTTTTGGGAAAAAGTCGGTGTTCAGAGTTCGGCACCAGACACTAGGTGTCTGGTTTGAACTCTGAACTTTACAGATTGGCTTCGCCCATCCCTAGTTTTTATATCTTTTAAAACTATAATTTGTTATTTAAAAAAAAGTATTTTTTCTCTCATTTTCCCTTCTCTTGCAAGAAATAAATAAAAAACTATTGTTCTCTGTGTTGTAGAATGCATTTTTTTAGTGCTTTCTTTTCAATATATTATGTGCTGCACAGATCAATAAAATCCTACCTGAGATATGCACATGAAAAATCAAATGTAATATATTTTTTAAGTCGTTTGCATGTGCCATATATTTAATTGAATGCTGCTGAGAGATTTTAAATAATGTCAGAAACTGTCAGTAGCATCAAATGAGTGAGAAGTTCTTCCATATTAAATAACTGCATCTTTTAATCTTCAAAGCTGGGTTATGAAAATGTCAGAAAAGAAAGTCGCTTTAGATCTAAGGATTTATGTAATGATAAACATTTTCTTAAAAAATAAAATTCTGGAATGATAAATAATAGTCAATCATGCATTCTGTGCTTTTAATATCCAGGAAATACTAGAGAGAATATTTTGTGTATTTTGCCATAGGTACCATTTAATGCTGGGATTAGAATTTTGGCATGTAATTCTTTGCAAAAATATTTCAGTTAAATGTTTTAAAAATATTTCGCATAATATCTCTGCCCATTATGAGATTTGTTCAACCAGACCATGGCAATTGAAAGCATGCAAGACCGTGCAGCCACCACACCAGCTTTCCTAGATGGGAGTTTCCGTTACAACTATAATTCTGTCTGACATTGGTGGAAGCAAGATTTACAGCAAGATCAATAGCACCAAACATATTGCTACTTAAGGTTAAATATTACTGCACACACACGACCACATAGTGACAGAAAGAGACCATACTCTTTACCAAACATTATTGTACCAATACAAATATTAACATTAATTCCACAATATAAGAGACAAATTATATCATCAGATTATAATAATGATAATCTTTATTTATATCGCACCAACATATTCCGCAGCGCTTTACAGTTTAACAGTTTCAAAACGCAAGTCATAAGTAACAACATTAACAATACAATAATTAAAGCAAAATAAGACGACCCTGCTCGTGAGAGCTTACAATCTACAATGAGGTGGGGGAGATATAAAGTACAGGTGTGTATTTACAATGGTGTATTTACAATGAAGATCCAGCCATCTTGAGGGAGTGAGGGATGGATGGAGATAGTGAATGGGCTACACACGCACACTTACACATAGAATGACTTTGATTAGTGAACGTGATAGGCCGCTCTGAACAAATGTGTTTTGAGGGAGAGCCTGAAACGATGCAAATTGTGGATAGTCCTGATTTCTTGGCGTAGAGCATTCTAGAGGATAGGAGCAGCACGGGACAAGTCTTGTAGTCAAGAATGGGAGGTGCGGATTAGTGCAGAGGTTAGTCGAAAGTCGTTTGCAGAGCGCAGCGGTCGGTTAGGCCGATGGACAGAAATGAGGGAGGAGATGTAGGGGGGTGCTGAACTGTGGAGAGCTTTGTGGGTGAGAACAAGTACTTTGAATTGGATCCTATAAAAAATGGGCAGCCAATGTAAGGACTGGCGAAGAGTGGACGCGTCCGAGTAACGATTAGTCAGATAGATGACCCTGGCTGCTGCATTAAGTATGGACTGGAGAGGGGATAGTCGAGTGACGGGGAGGCCAATTAATAGAGCATTGCAGTAATCCAGGCAGGAGTGGATCAATGCTACAGTGAGGGTTTTTGTTGTTTCCAAATGAGAAAAGGGTGGATTCTAGAGATGTTCTTTAGGTGTAAGCGGCAAGAGCGGGCAAGAGATTGTATATGGGATGTGAAGGAGAGATTGGTGTCAAACATAACACCTAGACAGCACGCCTACTGCCGGGGTGTTATTGTGGCACCACCCACGGAGAGGGAAATGTCAGATTTAGGGAGGTTAGTAGACGGCGGGAGCAGAAGAAGTTCAGTTTTGGAGAGGTTGAGTTTCAGATAGAGAGTGGACATGATGTTGGAGACTGCGGACAGACAGTCACTGGCATTCTGTAGTACAGCGGGGGTAAGGTCGGGGAATGACGTATATAGTTGTGTGTCATCAGCATAAAGATGGTACTGAAAGCCAAATCTGCTGATGGTCTGTCCAATTGGGGCCGTGTAGAGAGAGAAAAGAAGGGGGCCATGGACTGAGCCCTGAGGTACCCTGACAGCAAGAGGAAGAGGAGATGATGTGGAGCCAAAGAACAAAACACTGAAGGAGCGGTCAGAGAGATAGGAAGAAAACCAGGAGAGAGCAGTGTCCTTAATGCCTAGTGACTGAAGCCTACAGAGTAGGAGATGGTGGTCAACAGTATCGAAAGCTGCAGATAGTTCAAGAAGAATGAGCAGAGAGTGGTCACCATTACGTTTTGCTGACAGAAGGTCATTGGTCACTTTGATGAGTGCAGTTTCAGTCGAATGTAGGGGGCGGAAGCCGAACTGTGAAGTGTCTAGAAGGGAGTGAGTGGAGAGGTAACGTGTAAGGCGGGAGTAAACTAGGTGTTCCAAAAGTTTAGAGATGAAGGGGAGATTGGAGACTGGTCTGTAGTTGTTTGTGCAGGATGGGTCGAGAGCGGGTCTCTTTAGTAATGGAGTAACGATGGCGTGTTTGAAGGAGGATGGGAAAATGCCCGCGGAGAGGGAGAGATTAAAGATTTTAGTTAGGTGGGTTTTAAATACAGATACAGTAGTGATAGTGCTACTATACTGATCATTATTAGAAACTACTGTGCTAAGACTGATATTACAACCATGCAGTTAATATATAATGGCTGATACTTTTGACTCATTGCTATAGATGATGGGGTTGGTTAAAATTCTATTTTGCTTGTTCATGCAGATTTTCCCAAGAAATTCAATTCACAAAAAAGTTATTCTCAGAAAATTGAATATCCCTTGTTATTCTTGAGAACCCAGAGCATAATAAACATAATATGTAAAAAAAAATAAAAAAAATATGGTCCTCGTTGCATTTTCTTATTACCATAGGCTGAATCCCTGGGCCACTTCACGTTCATCCTGAACTTTCAGAGGCCTGGAACCATCCTTAAAGAGGCCATGATAAGTGATGGTGATGAATGGAGGGGCTGATAAAGTGAGTAGAAGAATTTTTTAACCTTTTGATAGCCCTTTACTATTCAGCAAAATGACAGTGAGCAGCTGACATTTTGCTGAATCCGCTGGGAAACAAATTACAATTTTGACGAATGTGTATGTTTTAAGCATTTGAGTAGAATTTAAATCCATTTCAACATATTCATTCACGTCTTCTCACTGGTGACGTGTTTCTGATCTTAATCATTCACTCTGCCTTTTATTTTCCATTAAGCCCAAACCTCCATGACCTGTTAATCCATGAGTCATAGCTGCAAAATGTAGATTCACCTGGACACAAACCATATAATCCTAAAACAAGTGCTATATAGATAGTAATAATGCCCTATACATACCATTTTTGTTATGTCCCACAGAGTAATGGGGCTTTCTCTGTGCCCTACACAATAAAAATAACCTCTCTGTACTGTACCTACCTATAGTAATAAAGTCTCCTAGGCTTCCTTATAAAAATAATGTCCCCTCCACACGTGCATGTTTTGTGCTTTCACTTGCACAAGAACGTCAGTCGCTTTGTGGACTTTTAATTGAGCTGGAAAGTCCACTACAACGCATGGAGCAGATTCTGGGTATTCAGGGTTCATTGGGACAATGACTTAAACAACAGTAATGCAACACTACATCCAAGGAAAGTGGAGATACCTCTTCAATGGGGCAGTAGGTCTGAATCTAGCATCAGGAAGCATTAGTACACCTCTTCCTCTAAAGTCTCCTCATTGGATATTACATTGTCCACAGCAGCAACAGGACTTTGCATGCATTCCCGCCATCAATCTTTTCTTGCTTGTGAGCATGGGCGACAAAATCCATTAAAGTGGGGCTTGACATTTTTTGAACCCCTCATAATTTTCCACATTTCTGCATTAATTCTTACCTAAAACTGTATCAGATTTTCAGACGCTTCCTACAATTCCAAAGAGTAGACAAAGGTAACCAAATCAAACAAAAATATTAGATTTTGTCATTTTTAATTGTGGTAATGATCAAATATCACTTGTCTTTGAGTGGCAAAAGTATTCGACATTTTGCTTTTAATATCTGGTGTGACCTCCTTGTGCAGTGATAACTGTATCTAAACACAGATAAAAAGTCTGAAAGTCTGGATTTTGACTAAACTAGTCCAAAACTTTAAATTTGATTTTACTTTAGCCCTTCGTTTATAAAAAATGACTTGCAGCACAACCATGTGATCTTAATATTTAGCTCATGGATAGATGTACTCATATTTTCCTTTAGAATTTTCTTTAAAAATTCGAAATTCAGTGTTCCATCAATGATGGTAAGATGTCCTGACCCACATGCAGTAAAAGAGGCACCAGCAACGATGCTGTCTCTATCATGTTTTACAGTTGATATGACATTTATGTGTTGTAATGTAGTGTTTTACTTTCTACAAATAAAATGCTTACAATTTGAACTAAAAAGTTTTATTTTAGTCTCTATCCACAAAACATAGATCCAATATTAGAAAATGGTGCAAATCGGGGTAGGAACCCTGTAAGCTGCTTCAAGCTTGATGGCATCCCAGGATTTTTTTATTCGATCTAGTATGATATTATTGTTGCAGTGTGACAGCCATGTGATGTGGTGTCAAAATGGGTATGCAGTTGCACATGGTGGGCTGCAAGTGCTAGTAGTTAGGAAGCAGTTCTTAGGACTATATTAGTGACCTGGCTATTGGACTGGGTTTTGAGAATTGTTTTCACAATCTATATCCAATAGATGACTGACTTGTCCAGGTGTTTTTCAGGAAACTGCAGATGGGCAGCAATTTCCTTTTTAAAGAGCCATGGCTTTCTTCTTGTAATCCTGCCATGTGCACCATTCTTGTTCAGTTTCTTAGTTTCTTCCTGATGACGCACTCATGAACAGTAACATTAACAAATGTGAGAAAGTTCATCAGTTCTTCCAAGGTTTCCTTGGATTTCTTTTTGACCTTGCAGGATATTAAACACCTTACTCTTGGCGTGTTCTCTGATGGACAACACCTGCTGAGTGAAGTATTAATGGTCTTGAATTTCCTACATTTGCACCCAATCTGTCTGACTGTGGATTGGATTTTGCAGAAGCACTTTAGAGAAGATTTTGCAAAGTTTCTCTAGCTGATGAGCATCATCAACTCTTCTACTAAGGTTCTCAGAAAACTCATTCATGCCAAGATATACTTCTACAATCAAGTGTTGTGAAGATCAGGCGTTAAGATATCCCTGTTCTTTAAATAGATAAATAGGTCCCCCACTCACACCTGATTGCCACCATGTTGATTGAAAAAACAGTATCTAATTTCACCTTTAAATAATTTGCTAATCCTAAAGATTCATATACTCTTTCCTCTCATACATATTGAGAATCAAAATCTAATGTTTTTGACTTATTTCTTTGATATGTCTTGCCAAATTAGCAATTTTCATTTTTTTTAAATGACAGATTTTTAATGATTTGGATCCTAATGAATCAGAAACATAATTTGCCAAATTTTTACAAGTACAGATTTTTCAGAAAAGGGCGTCCCAATTTTGGGACATTGGCAGAAAGTGATAGCAAAAACTCTTTTTTTGCCTACAAGCTATTATGCAAACAATATGTTTATGCACTTTTTTTCAAAATATTATATTACAAAATTCTCCAAATAACTCAGTTAGGGGAATGGAATACAGCAAAACACTTAGCATGAAGGTGAATATCACACCGTTTGCAAATTCTGGTTGTGTTTTCTTACATAAAGCACACCTTCTTTGTGTAGCAATTGGCTCTATCAAATGATTACCAGGATCAAATCTGATGTCATCACTAACTCGGCCACCTAATAGTTTACTCCGTTGAGGTCCACATCGCTTTGGGGTTGATTGTGTTCTTTTGTTTAGATAGGCCAGCGCAATCCTCCTCCTTACACTTAGCAGTGGCACACTTTCTCCTGGATTTGCCTTTTGATATGCCCTCCAGGTGTTGACAACGGCAATATCTATCATTTGAGTGAAAAGGGGCCACCACCACTTTTTGGAACGGATTCTGACACGGTACAGGGAGATTTGTTTGTCCAATAAATCAACTCCCCCCATGTGGGAATTATATTCCTGAACCATCAGTGGCATTGAGATTTGGACATGTTTTTTCTGTATTTGAGAGTACCTACGAGCTGTTGACAAAGGCTCTATTGTGCTAAAGTTCATACCAAATGTGACAACCTTATTATCCTTCCATTTCAGCACAAGAATGTTATTTGCTTTATCAAACCGGTAATCACAAAATCCTCTTTCCTTTTGTTTTTCAATCTCCTTGCTTGGCATAAGAGGACACTGTTTTGTGCGATTTTCTCTCATAGTACCAGTAGCTTGGATGTTTTTGGTTTTCAGCATAACCAGAGCATCAATACTTGTAAAGAAATTGTCAAAAAATAACTTGTAACTGAATGACTGGGAATTAGGAATTACATTTTTAAGTTGTGAAATTACTCTCAAGCCTAACGGTCCTTTCTCTTTGTCAAACTTACCACAGCATGGCACAAATTTGTAGAGGTAGCCGTTGGAACTGCACAGACACCAAATTTTGTAGCCGAATTTTATTGGCGTGCCTCGCATGTACATTTTGGTAGGGTGTTTGCCATAGTAGCGGACCATCATTTCATCTAAGGAAAGTTCCTGGTGGAATACACCAAATTTCAGGAATTCTTTCCCCAGTACTTCAAAGAATAAACTAACTTTGTACATCTTGTCAGACTTGTCAATTTTAGAATTGTCATTTAGGTGTATATATTTTTTAATTTCCCTAAAACGGTTCTTTGACATTGCTTTGTACACCAATGGAACTCCCACATCTTGAGCTTGTTCCCAGTACATGTCCTCTTGGGGGAGAGAATGATATCCAGACAGTAATAATATGCCTAAGAAAACTTGTAATTCTCCCTCGCTGATGGAAAAGGAGGGTTTATTTTTTTGGTTTGCATATAGCATGCTTTGGGTCAAAATAATATCCATAACATCATGGGAAAAAAACTCTTCAAATACTTCAACTTCATTTTTATTTTCTATAAGGTCACAAATGTTGCTTATTTCGGACGTATCCTGGTCCGCACTGCTTTCATATGTTGGTTGACATTTTTTCCATTTTGGAGTTGCTGCACATTGTAATATTTCTGTTGCATTTTTTTTTCTTGCTCACAACTGGTTTTGAAGTTTGATTCCTTGGTTCTTTTCTGCAACTGGTACTTGAAGTTCCTGCTGAGGTGGATGGTAAATTCTCAGTTGATGCCACCTCAGGAGCCTCTTCAATTTCTGTTGAAGTGTGCATTACATCCAAAGTTCCTGCTACATCATTCAATTCATGAGCAAGAAGCTCATTTTCCTGAAAATCTTCCTCATCAGTTGCCTCATCAGGATCAGGGGACACAATCACTACTTCAACATCAGAAACTTCCTCTTCTTGGTCATCTAATTCCTCAAGATAACCTAGTATTTCATCAATAGTAAGTCGTTTTTTATATTGATATGCCATGTTCTTACTGCTGATACAACAAAAACAAAAATTAGTATAGTAACATTTAGAAAACTATAAATAAAAATATATATAGTTATTTTAAATATATATAAATATATTTCACATTTCACTATCCATTCTTAAAACAAGCTAAATAAACAAATGTGATGAATAAAAACATAAAATACCAACCTTATATACTGTGATGTGATCGTAAACAATGTCTGACAAGCCAGCAAGTTACATGGTCTGTTCTCCTGAGTGTCTCCAGTACCGCTGAGATATCAGGTTTCACAAAGCATATATAGTCAGAAAGGTAATGGGGAAGGGGGTGGAGGGGTGAGGGATTTCCAGACTATCTGGTAAGAAGGAAGAAATTAAACTAAAAGACCTCTGCCTGCCATATCAGTTGTAAATGATTTAGGGTTATGTATAAAAACTAGTGAATCAAACAAAAATTTCCATGTAAGAAAAACATTGAAAATGGGACGGCAATTTCACTTGAATATAACTCTGGCCTTGGTAAATCTACATCAATGCCGTTGCATTATATACCTTCCTTCAAGTATAAACAATAGTGCTAATAACTTTGTGATCACAGAACTGTGGTTTTAAATAATAATTTCAGCTTATGATCCTAATTTTGAAAAAATCTCAAAAATAGGTGCTTTGAAAGCTCTCTGGGTGCAAGAATATTCAATTAAAATGACAAGACATGATTTCCTGTTTTGAAAACATTCATTTTACAAACACAACACAAAAAATTGGACCTATTTATAAAATCTTAGTTGCTAGAAGCAAAAGATTAGGCGTCCCAAAAAAAGGACATTGGTTGAATTAGTTTTAGGTAACATTTTTTCAGAAATACAGAAAATTATGAAGGATTCACAAACTTTGAAGCACGATTATATAGTGTACTTGTTGTTCCTCCATATCAAGCAGCAAATATCATGCTGGGCATTGCCCCAATAACTACAAATTGGCCTTCTGTTAAGCAGCTAGGTTGAGAATATTCCGGAAGCACTATATTTGGACAAAGTAACAAATGCTTCCTGTAAGGTCCAAATTTGATTGTGAAAATTTTTCAAGGAAAAATACTAACTTGAAGAAGGTGGTCACCATGGCCAGGATATTGTCTGGATATTTCAACGACTTTTAAAATGGTCAGCCATGCCTTCTAAGCGCTGGGAAACCAGAATAGTGTATCTGAACACCTCGTGTTTAATATGTTTAATGGTTTAGAATGAGTATGTGGATGGAAAGGAAACATTTCAGACACAGCCAGAGAATGATGATCATAGCCAGTGTGAAATTAATGATGGCAATGAAGACACAGACTATGATAGTCAACTAACACAGTAGAAGGCAGATAGGGAACCAATGAAAACCCAGGTTGTGCTGGCAATCATAGCAAGCTTGTGGGCTAACAGGCTTATTATTATTATAAAGCAAAGCGATTTTTCTTGGATATCCATGCTTTTAGTTCCTGGCTATTAAAATAAAATGGGAGAATTTTTTCTACTTTAGGAAGAGAAGTCAAAATTACTGAACTACCAGTATTAGCAATTAACAGTGGGAAAAAAAGTATTTAGTCAGCCACCAATTGTGCAACTTCTCCCACTTAAAAAGATGAGAGAGGCCTGTAATTGACATCATAGGTAGACCACAACTTTGAGAGTCAAAATAAGAAAACAAATCAAGAAAATTACCTTGTCTGATTTAGCAAGATTTATTTAGCAAATTATGAAGGAAAATAAGTATTTGGTCATTAACAAAAATTCATCCCAACATTTTTTTAGATATCCTTTGTTGGCAATGACAGAGGTCAAACATTTTCTGTAAGTCTTCACAAGGTTTGCACACACTGTTTGTGGTTTGCTGGCCCATTCCTCCATACAGATCTCCTCTAGAGCAGTGATGCTTTAGGTCTGTCGATGGGCAACACGGACTTTCAAATCCTTTCAAAGTTTTTCTATGGGGTTGAGATCTAGAGACTGGCTAGGCCACTCCAGGACCTTCATATGCTTCTTTTGAAGCCATTTCTTCACTGCCCTGGCCGTGTGCTTGGGATCATTATCATGCTGAAAGACCCATCCATGCTTCATCTTCAATGCCCTTGCCAATGGAACATAGTAACATAGTAACATAGTTATTAAGGTTGAAGGAAGACTTTAAGTCCATCTAGTTCAACCCAGGAGGTGTGCTCTCCAAATCTCACGATACATGGCCTCATTTTTTCTTTCATGTACACAGATAAGTCGACCTTGTCCCTTTGCAGAGAATAACTGCAAAGCATGATGTTGTCACACCATGCTTCACAGTAGGTATGGTGTTCTTTGCATGCAACTCAGCATTATGTCTCCTCCTAACACGACAAGATTTTTTTTCACCAAACAGTTCTACATTGGTTTCATTCAGACCTAATGACATTCTCCCAATACTCTTCTGGATAATCCAAAGTCTCTCTAGCAAACTTCAGTTAGGGCAAGAAATGTACTGGTTTAAGCAGGGGGACACATCTGACACTGCAGGATCTGAGTCCCTGGCGATGTCGTGTGTTACTGATGGTAGCCTTTGTTACGGTGGTCCCAGCTCTATGCAGGTCATTCGCTAGGTCCCCCATGTGGTTCTGGGATTTCTGCTCACCGTTCTTGTGATCATTTTGACCCTACGGGGTGAGATCTTGCGTGGAGCCCCAGATCGAAGGAGATTTTCAGTGGTCTTGTATGTCTTCCATTTTTTTATTATTGCACAGTTGATTTAATCACATCAAGCTGTTTGCCTATTGCATGTTCAGTCTTACCAGCCTGGTCAGGACTACAATTTTGTTTCTGGTGTTCTTCGACAGTTCTTTGGTCTCCACCATCGTGGAGTTTGTAGTGTGGCTGTTTGAGGTTGTGGACAGGTGTCTTTTACACTGATAACAAGTTTAAACATGTGCCATTTTCTACAGGTAATGAGTGGAGGACAGAGGATCCTCTTAATGTAGAAGTTACAGGTCTGTGAGAGCCAGGCATTTGATATCAAATAGGCTAATGTCACTGGTTAGCTTCTGGTAGCCGACAACCATATCTCTTGAGGTCATTTTACAATACTAAGGCAGTGTTTGTGTTAAAAAATAATAAAAAATATTTCAGCATAGTCTACTTAGAGCAAAATGTGTTTCCACAGCATTTTAGTGGCCTTTATATTTGGTTATTTTTTACCATCATTTTTAGTTATTAGTAGAGCTGGGTGAATCCAAACAGTAAATTTCGTTATTCGTACCTCCTGTTCGGGCACGGACACCGAACACGGACTTCACCAGGAAGCCTGTGTTACTGTTAGGGTTCGGCCCCACAAACACTGAGTGTTTCTCACACTGTCATGTGCATGACAGCGAAGCAAACACTGCTTCTGATCAGAGGTAAAATCATTACCGCCAGTTATACAGCCACAGTTATCACACTGTCAAATGCAGCTATGGTCGGAGGTAAAAAGTTTTTGTCCGGTTACTGGCATCGGATAATGGGGCTACTGCTCCCGCTATTAACAGCGAAAGCAAGCTGCAGCTGATGGAAGTATTCATCAGACGCTGCCTGCACAATAAATAAATAATTTAAAAAAAAAATCGGCTTGGTTCCCCTGTATTTTTGATAACCAGCCAGGCAAAACTAAGCGCTTGGGGCTGCAACCCTCAGCTGTCAGATTTAGCCAGGTTCGTTATCAAGAATAGAGAGGTCCCCACCCTCTTTATAAAATTTCTAGCTGAAGAGCCCGGCGCTGCCCAGGCATAGTAACTAACTGTGGTTAGGTATAGCAAATTATAATTATCCTCCATCCTATAGTCCCTTGCCCATATACCCATCATACAGATCCACGATCCCATAGGCCCGTGTCCATACACCCATCATACATATCCTCCATCCCATAGTCGAGTGCCCATATACCCATCACACATCCTCCATCCCATAGTCCCATGCCCATATACCCATCACACATCCTCCATCCCATAGTCCCATGCCCATATACCCATCATACATATTCGCCATTCCATAGTCGAGTGCCCATATACCCATCACATATCGTCCATCCCATAGTCCAGTGCCCATATACCCATCACACATCCTCCATCCCATAGTCCCATGCCCATATACCCGTCATACATATCCTCCATCCCATAGTCCAGTGCCTATATACCCATCACACATCCTCATCCCATAGTCAACCATTATGACATCGTAATGAGAGGCGGGGCTTGCAACCTATGATGACATCAGCGTCGCCATGGCAACCATTATGACATCATAATGAGGGGCGAGGCTTGATACACACACACTTTATCCCCATTATGTAGATAAGGGCAAAATTGTTTGGTGAATTGGAATGCGTGGGATTAAAATTTTGCCTCACAACATAGCCTAGGACGCTCTCGGGGTCCAGACGTGTGACAGTGCCAAATTTTGTGGCTGTAGCTGCGACGGTGCGGATGCCAATCCTGGACATACCCACACACATACATACATACATACACACTTTGAGCTTTATATATATTATATATTTGGTGGCAAAGTGACATTGACACTACCCGGAAACAGCAGGCATGCTGGAACCAGGCTGGGCAGGAGGGCGTACCCATGCCAAAGACACTGCCGAGAACCAGCTGACGGTGCTGGAACCCAGATGGGTAGCAGAAGCTGCAAGAGCCAATGGAACAAGCGAGGACCAGCTGACGGTGCTGGAACCTGGAGGGGCAGCAGAAGGACCAAGAGCCAATGGCACTACCAAGGACCAGCAGACGTTGCTGGAACTCGGATACCGAGAAGAAGGCACCTAAGCCAAAGGCACTGCCGAGAACCAGCTGACGGTACTGGAACTCGGATGGGTAGCAGAAGGTACCCATGAAAAACAAAGTTGCAAGGCCACGAGCCGGCCGCAGTTACCGAAACCCACAGTACTACAGGGGGTGCTTGGCCCATTGGCAGCCTTTGTTGCCAGATCCCGCAGCCCACATAGGAAGCCCATAAACTGCAGGCACAATAGACTCGGCTAACCAGACCGCAACACGACCGGACAACGTATTGGTGGCAAAGTGACATTGACACTATCCAGAAACAGCAGGCATGCTGGAACCAGGCTGGGCAGGAGGGAGTACCTGTTCCAAAGGCAATACCGGGAAACAGCTGGCGGTGCTGGAACCCAGGGAAAATACTACAAACAGAGTGGAGACAGATGCCTAATTGGAGCAAGTTTAAAATCTGTAGTTGTGTGAGCATGGAGAGAGCAGGAGAAATTGCCGGACTCACAGCTGTGGATCAGATGACATTTCTGAACCCCAATAACATTGGAGCATATGTTGACTGTGCAGACGGCACTTCTGAGCAGCAACTGGTGATGTTGGAGCCCAGGGTCAATCAGGGTGTAGGCTGAGGCCTAATTTAATCAAGTTTAATATCTGTTGTAGACTACTACTGATTTTAAACGTGCTCCAATTAGGCCTCTGGCTCCACTCTGTCTCTAGTTTTTACCCTGGTCTCCAACACCGCCAGTTGCTGCTCAGAAGTGGTGTCTGCACAATCAACACTCGTTCCTGTTTTACTGGGGTTCAGTAATGTCAGCTGATCCCCTGATGTGTGTCTGGCAATGTCTCCTGCTCTTTCCACACTCCCACTACTAGTAGTAACGTCAGCTGATCCCCTGATGTGTGTCCGGCAATGTCTCCTGCTCTGTCCACATTCCCACTACTAGTAGTGGGAATGTGGACAGAGCAGGAGACATTGCCGGACACACATCAGGGGATCAGCTGACATTGCTACTAGTAGTTTGAATGTGGAAAGAGCAGGAGACATTGCCGGACACACATCAGGGGATCAGCTGATGTTACTGAACCCCAGTAACACAGGAACAAGTGTTGAATGTGCAGATGGCACTTCTGAGCAGCAACTGGCGGTGTTGGAGGCCAGGGTAAATGCTAGAGACAGAGTGGAGCCAGAGGCCTAATTGGAGCAAGTTTGAAATCAGTAGTAGTGTGAATGTGGAGGCAGCAGTAGACATTGCTGGACACACAGCAGAGGAGCAGCTGGCGTTACTGAACCCCACTAACACTGGAGCATGTGTTTTTCTCTGTGCAGATGGCACGTCTGAGCAGCAACTGGCGGTGTTGGAGCCCAGGTTCAATCAGGGTTTAGGTTGAGGCCTAATTGGAGCAAGTTTTATATCTGATGTAGTGTGAATGTGGAAGCAGCAGTAGACATTGCTGGACACACAGCAGAGGAGCAGCTGGCGTTACTGAACCCCACTAACACTGGAGCATGTGTTTTTCTCTGTGCAGACGGCACGTCTGAGCAGCAACTGGCGGTGTTGGAGCCCAGGTTCAATCAGGGTTTAGGTTGAGGCCTAATTGGAGCAAGTTTTATATCTGATGTAGTGTGAATGTGGAAGCAGCAGTAGACATTGCGGGACACACAGCAGGGGAGCAGCTGGCGTTACTGAATCCCACTAACACTGGAGCATGTGTTTTTCTCTGTGCAGACGGCACTTCTGAGCAGCAACTGGCAGTGTTGGAGCCCAGGGTCAATCATGGAGTAGGCTGAGGCCTACTTAGAGCAAGTGTAAAATCTGATGTACTGTATTTTGAATGTGGAGGCAGCAGGAGACTTTGCCGGACACACAGCAGGGGAGCAGCTGGCGTTACTGAACCCCACTAACACAGGAGCGTGTGTTTTTCTCTGTGCAGACGGCACTTCTGAGCAACAACTGGCGGTGTTGGAGCCCATGGATTACAGTTCAGGTGTTAGAAACATGAACACAACAGGAGACCTGGATACTGTTGCCAACCAATTATTTATTCTGGAAGAGGACTGGCAAATTCCAGCGAGATCCAGGCCTTGTTTATTTTCAGAAAAGTAAGCCGGTCAACGTTATCGGAGGATAGTCGTGTGCGACGGTCTGTTAGTACACCACCTGCGGCATTAAAAACGCGTTCCGATAATACACTAGCAGCAGGGCAAGCCAGCACCTCCAATGCATACTGGCTAAGCTCTGGCCATGTATCCAGCTTAGAGACCCAAAACTTGAAGGGGGAAGAGCCGTCAGGGAGTACACTGACAGGATAAGACATGTAGTCTGTCACCATCTGACGGAAACATTGCCTCCTGCTGACTGGAGCCGTCTGTGATGGTGTAGACATTTGTGGCGGGCACACAAAACTTTGCCACATTTGGGCGATACTGGTCTTGCCTTGTGCTGAGGCGCTGCCTCTGCTACCTCTTTGTGCAGAGCTTCCTCCACTGCCTCGACGCACAGAGCTGCTTTTTAAAGCACTAGCAGCACTGCTCTTGGGTGGAATGGAGAACATGATGGAATGCACCATTGTGCCTTGGTACTCCCGCATTTTACGCTCCCAGTTCAACGGTGTTATGAGGCTTTGTAAGTTGTCCTGGTAGCGAGGATCTAGAAGGGTGTACACCCAATAATCAGCCGTGTTGAGAATGTGGGCGATGCGGCGGTCGTTTCTCAGGCACTGCAGCATGAAATCAACCATGTGCTGCAGACTCCCAACTGCCCAAGAAATGCTGTCACCTGCTTGAGGCATCATCTCTGCCTGCTCTGCATCACCCCACCCTCGTTCTACATACTGACTACTAGAGCATTGTGTACCTCCCTCCTCTGGAGAGATGTCTTCCTCCTCCATTGACTCCTCCTCATCCTCCTCACAAAGTGTCCCTTGCCTAGGCCTTTGTGAGGAACTACGTAGCGCAGACTGTCCCGAAGCAGATGGCATTTGCGACTCCTCATCCTCCACCTCTTCCAAAACCTCCTCCCTTAGTGCTTGCAGTGTTTTTTGAAGTAGGCAGATAAGGGAGACAGTCATGCTGACTAGTGCATATTCTGCAGTCGCCATCCGCGTGGAATCATCGAAGGCACGCAAAACGTGGCAGATGTCCTTCATAGAGGCCCACTCAGTGGTGCTGAAGTGTGACCGGCGCATAGTGCGACTTGTTTGTGCCTGATGCAGCTGGTACTCCATTACTGCTGCCTGCTGCTCACACAACCGCTCCAACATATGTAACGTTAAATTCCACCTGGTGGGTAGGTCACATATGATGCGATGTTCTGGAAGGTGGAATCGGCGCTGCAGAGCTGCAATGCGCCATCTTGCCATGCTGGAACGCCACAAGTCAGCGCACTCTATGCGGACCTTGTGCAGCAGTGCATCAAGATCCGGATAGTCCCTCAGAAAGCTCTGCACAACCAAGATGAGCACATGTGCCAGACATGGGATGTGAGTGAGGTTGCCTAGGCACAGAGCTGCCACCAGATTTTGGCCATTGTCACACACTACCAAGCCTGGCTGGAGATTCGCTGGCACAAACCACACGTCGCTCTCCTGCTTGATGGCATTCCAGAGCTCCTGCACTGTGTGGCTTCGATTCCCCAAAGAAATTAATTTCAGTACGGCCTGTTGATGTTTGTCCACGGCTGTGCTCATATCGGTCGTAACAGGCTCCTGCAGCGCTGATTCAGAGGAACTGGAGTATGAGGAGTAGTCAATGTGTACAGACTGGATTCCTGCAATCCCTGGAGTTGGCAGAACACGTACAGCGCCACTCTCAAGATCTGTACCCGGCTCCACAACATTGACCCAATGGGCAGTGAGGGAAAGTTATCGTCCCTGTCCATTTTTACTGGTCCACGTATCGGTAGTCAGGTGGACCTTGCTACTGATGGCGTTTAGTAGCGCATATTTAATTTTTCCCTCCAAATGCTTTTGCAGGGCAGGGACGGCTTGCCTGCTGAAATAAAAGAGGCTGTGCACGGTGTATTGTGGGACTGCCAATGCCATGAAGTTACGGAAGGTGTCAGTCTCCACCAGCCTGAATGAGAGCATTTCAAGGGCCAGTAGTTTTGCAATGCCAGCATTCAGAGCCTGTGCTCGGGGATGGTTTGCCGAGTATGGCCTCCTTTTCTCCCATGCCTGTGGTATGATGGCTGTAGAGTGGCCTGGGAGTCTGAGGATGACAGGGAACGTGGTGCTGTGGGTGGAATATCACTGGGTCTCTGGACAACAGTGCCAGAGGTTTTTCCATGGCGATCCTGTGAGGAAGCCGAACCAGCTTAGAATTGAGAGTCCTCAGTGGTTGATACCTTTTAATGACTAAGATCAAGCGACACTACTCTGTCCTCCTCCTCCTGGACCTGTCGTCTGCCTTTGACACAGTGGACCAATCCCTATTATTACAGACCCTCTCATCCCTTGGCATCACAGACTTGGCCCTATCCTGGATCTCATCATACCTAACAAACCGGACATTCAGTGTCTCCCACTCACACACCACCTCCTCACCTCACCCCCTATCTGTCGGAGTCCCACAAGGTTCAGTCCTAGGACCCCTGCTCTTCTCCATCTACACCTTTGGCCTGGGACAGCTCATAGAATCTCATGGCTTTCAGTATCATCTCTATGCTGATGACACACAGATCTACATCTCTGGACTAGATATCACCTCCCTACTAACCAGAATCCCTCAATGTCTGTCCACTATTTCATCCTTCTTCTCCGCTAGATTTCTGAAATTTAACATGGACAAAACAGAATTCATCATCTTTCCCCCATCTCATGTGACCCCCCCCAACGAACCTATCCATTACAGTAAATGGCTGCCCACTCTCCCCAGTCCCACAAGCTCGCTGCCTCGGGGTAATCCTTGACGCTGATCTCTCCTTCAAACCACATATCCAAGCCCTTTCCACTTCCTGCCGACTTCAACTCAAAAATATTTCAAGAATCCGTTCATTCCTCAATCAAAAATCTGCAAAAACCCTAGTCCATGCCCTCATCATCTCTCGCCTTGACTACTGCAACCTCCTGCTCTGTGGCCTCCCCTCGAACACTCTCGCACCCCTCCAATCTATTCTAAACTCTGCTGCCCGACTAATCCACCTGTCCCCCCGCTATTCCCCAGCTTCTCCCCTCTGTCAATCCCTTCACTGGCTCCCCATTGCCCAGAGACTCCAGTACAAAACCCTAACCATGACATACAAAGCCATCCACAACCTGTCTCCTCCATACATCTGTGACCTCGTCTCCCGGTACTTTCCTGCACGCAACCTCCGATCCTCACAAGATCTCCTTCTCTACTCCCCTCTTAACTCCTCTTCCCACAATCGCTTGCAAGATTTCTCTCGCGCATCACCCCTACTCTGGAACTCTCTACCACAACATATCAGACTCTCACCTACCATCGAAACCTTCAAAAAGAGCCTGAAGACCCACCTCTTCCGACAAGCCTATAACCTGCAGTAACCACCGATCGACCAAACAGCTGCATGACCAGCTCTACCCTCGCCTACTGTATTCTCACCCATCCCTTGTAGATTGTGAGCCTTCACGGGCAGGGTCCTCTCTCCTCTTGTACCAGTTATGACTTGTATTGTTTAACATTATTGTACTTGTTTTTATTATGTATACCCCTCCTTACATGTAAAGCGCCATGGAATAAATAGCGCTATACCAATAAATAATAATAATAATAATAATCGCTATCTGAAAAGATGGTAACAAATTGCAAGCTTTCGAGACTACGCAAGTCTCTTCATCAGGCTAGACTAATACAAAATCTGAAGAATCACATATTTATACACAAGAAAATAGCTAAGACAAGTGATGTGAAGCAGAATAGTCATTATGGGAGAGGGATAAGCATAAATATTGGAGCAGTTCATAGATAAGCAGTGTGAATGTTGCCCTCTGATTGCTGTCTGGTTCTGTGTTGTGATGACCCCAGAAGGTCTGAGGAGCAAATTAATTAATTGATGTAAAAAGACGTAAATCCATGTGACACATTCATACCTGCACTGCATGTGTCGAAAGTTTTCATAAATTTGTACTCAGCGATTCTTCTCTCTCTCTGAGACTTGAAGTTACCTTTTAATTCAAGTAATTTAATGTCGATCATGCTATGACCAGGGATACAAAAATGTTTTGCCACAGGTAGATCCATTCTTTTTTCTCTTATTGTTTGGCGATGAGAATTCATCCTTGTTCTTAGTTTTCACCCTGTGCTGTCTTGTGTATAAATATGTGATTCTTCAGATTTTGTATTAGTCAATGCCTGATGAAGAGACCTGCGTAGTCTCGAAAGCTTTCAATGTGCTACCATCTTTTCAGTTAGCCATTAAAAGGTATCAATCACTGAGGACTCTTAATTCTAAATATTCTTCTAACACAGTTATACTAACATAACACCCATTCCATTGAAGTCATGTTCTCCTGTAATAAAACAAAAACAAAAGAACTCAAGAAATGCCCAATTCCATTGAAGCCAAAGTCTATTGTAAAAAAACAAAAATAAAAAGACAACCATATCCCTCACTTGTCTGACTTTATGTCCCTCTCCATAATCCATGTCTGAGGATAAACATTTTTCAACCTTTACTGTGCCAAGATGCAACCGTCCAGGCTGAGAACCACTGAGGATTGAGCTGCTGCAAGTGCAGCGTCACTGACTAGCAATGACATCATCGAGATTACCGCAGGTAATTGAGGCTGTGTTCCCAGCTGAGCAAATGAACTATGGTGATCTCGGGCAGATGACCACTTGCACAGTGAGAAAAATTGGTTTGCCAAGCAGTCAATATGGCAATTTATAGCTCATATCTGCCATGTTACTACTTAGAAAACGCCCAGTAAATAAGAACTACATCATTAGATATAAAATATACACACAGTAATATCTTGTGCAAAAAGTATGAATATTTTATTAAACTATTAAAGCATTAAAATACCAGTAATTACAAAATATGAGTCAGTACATTGGTGAAAGACATCATGGCTAGAACACCCGATAAGATATGATAGTCAGGTGAATGGGGACTAGCAAAAGGGGATTATAGGAGAAATGGGTAGCCCCAAGTCCTAAAGTGGGCACATAGTCAAAGACTATGTATCAATATAAATACATGTAATGCCCTGACTGGGGTAAGTGCCTTTATGTGTCATTGCACTGCTCAATAGCAAACCTATACATCCCACAATATATTGCTAAGCTCCCAATATTAAACCATCAGTACACATCATGAAGATTTATTTCTTACCCATAGTGGTGAGTCCCGGGGTCCCGCCACCGCCCCTACGCGTTTCGCACACAAGGGCTTCCTCGGGGGGCCGTATGGCTAATTAACAGGCTGAGGGGTCTTTTATAATGAACCTAATGTAAGTGCCAGCACACATTTAGTGCGCGTGGCCATTTTAGACGCCGGCGCATGCGCAGTGGATCCTTCAGTCCCGTCGCGTCACTTCCGGTCATCACGGAAGTCGGCGCACGTCAGAGCCCACATGGGTACCATGGGAACCCGACGCAGCGCCGTCCCCGTTAGGATGCCTTACATAACGCGACAGGCACGTCCACCACGCAGGCGCAGGGCAAGGCCTGCCATTTGCTGTACACAGCACTAGATACATGTCTAAAGTGCCACAGTCATTCTTCCAGGTGCCAGTACAAATAGCCGTGAGCAGCAGTTGGCAGCAATATACAATGGATTATACACAGTTAGAGGGTAAAGATTATATTAGCCTACAATTTCATAAAAATGACCTGCACAGCGCGGCAGAAAAAGCCCACCACGCAACCGCAGACCAGTGCCTGCCATCCACTGCTCACAGCGCTAAGCATGTATAAATTGCACAACAATAATTCTTAAAGGTACAGATACAGATACCCATAGACGAAATTGGTAGCAACATACAATAGATTATATGTAGTTAAACAAAAAGAATTCATTTATACATACAGACATATCTAGAAAATGCGCACAGAATTATAACAGCAACAAACAAGGATCAATGACGTCAGAAACGATGATCTTCTTCTTTTTCCAACGAGATGGATGTCAAACTTCAGCACTTAATGGCATAAATATGATTGCAGACATCAAGGTAATAGATTCATATTTACCAAAAACTGATAAAATAAAAAGAAGAAAACAATTAAAAACCCAAAACCAATTATAATAGAGAAACCAAGGAACTATAAATTTGATTAGAGAAATGGTGAAAAAGTTAACTTTTCATTGAGGCCATGTGGGGTCATTGTGTCAAGCAGAACAATCCATCGACATTCCAACTGCGCAAGTTTTTTCTTCATATCTCCACCCCTAATGCCACAGTGGACTTTATCTATCCCCTGTACTTTTAGACCCGATGGATTTGAATCATGATGTGATTTAAAATGCTTCGGTATGGTTTTGAGAATGGAGGGATCAGTAATATCTCTAGAGGCCAGGATATCCCTGACATGCTCTCGGATCCTGACGCGCAATTCTCGCGACGTCAGACCCACGTATGCCAGATTGCAAGGGCATGTCGCAAAATATACAACGTACCGCGTATTACAAGAGATATAGGTTAAAATACGATATTCCTTTTTGCCATCAGAGGATAAAAAGGACGTGGCCCGTATTATGTTGCTACAAGCACGACATGAGCCACAGGGATAGCATCCCAAACGCTGTCCCTGTGTACCGAAAATTTTAGGGACAGGTGCCACATAGTGGCTTTTGACCAAAAGATCACGCAAATTTTTCCCCCTCCTTGCTGTCATCAATGGATGATCAGGTAAAATCTGACTCAGAATTGCATCAGTCTTGAGCACCGGCCAATGTTTTTGGAGGATCAAACGCATCTCAGACCATTGATTATTAAAGGTTGTAATATATCGCAATGGCTGTTCCCCACTAATGTTGCGTTTGGTACCGCATAGCAGCTGGCTACGTGGAGTACCCCGGGCACGGCGATATCCCCTCTTTATACATCTATTGCTATATCCATGCTCACGGAACCTGGAGCTTAGGTCCCGAGACTGACCCTCGAAGGCCCCATCCGAAGAGCAAACCCGTCTCATACATAAAAACTGTCCTGTTGGTATAGCTCGTATGGTCGATGGGGTATGGGCAGATGTAGCATGCAGCAAAGAGTTAACTGCAGTTTCCTTGTGGAAAATATCAGTTTGAATTTTCCCTTCCCCATCGACCATAATCTTCACATCCAAAAAGTCAATAACTCTTGCATCAATCTTATATGTCAGTTTAATGTTATATGGGTTCTGATTAAGCTCTCGGATGAAGCCCCGAAAGTCAGCCTCGGTACCCTGCCATATCAAAAAAACGTCATCAATAAATCGATACCAGCCTGTTGCTTCTAAAACCAAAAAATATCAGAGGGATATGTCCGACTACTCAACTGATAGAGTATATAGATGGAGGAAAAAACAGCCATTTGTGCGAATGCCCATTAAAAACCATCGCAACTCATTCTCATCAGCGTCATCTATGGATGAGGACGGGAATGCGGGTCCTTCTCTCCCATTTCATTTGAGTGAGAGATTGGGATATGTTAAGACCAATACAAGAAAAAGCAAGACACAAAATAAACGAAAATTGACTCCACCTCAGTCACTAGAAAAGAAACCCAAAAATACACTGGAGGTAATTAATTTATCTAATCATACTCTTACCCATGCTCAAGCAGAGGTTTTGAGTATGGGTTTGACTTTTGTTCCCACTAACTCTTTCGATTTCTTCTCAGCGATGAAGGATTTGCAACTGTTCTTGAGGAAGGTGGTCCTGCGTAAACTTCACTATAAACCTGAGGGGCCTATGGATTTGTTCACCACTCAGGAGCAGGAAGCCTTGGTCGCTTTGGAGGAACTCGAAATGGGAACAACCTCCTCCAGCACAGGTACTTTTCCTGCATCCATTTTGCCTAGGTCAACCACGTTCCCCTCCTTCTCCATTTATCCACAAATTGAAATCTTTAACAAATTAGTTTTGGAGGACTTTAATAACCTCCCAAGGAGTAAGAGTTGTTGCAATCTCACTAGGGCACAGAATGATGCCATTAGGGAATTGAACAGCCTTGTGGATGTGGTTATTAAGCCAGCGGATAAGGGGGGGAACGTGGTGATTTGGCCGGTGGGGATGTATGAGAAGGAGGCTCTACGACAGTTGAGGGATCGAGAGGCATACCTTCAGTTGCATAGTAACCCTATGGGGAAATTTTGGGGTGATTTATTTAAGATCTTGGATGGTGCCTTAACTTCGGGCACAATTCCACAAAAGGTGTTCGATGGTTTGATGGTGAAGGACCCGGCGGTTCCTACCTTCTACTTGTTGCCAAAGGTGCACAAGGATCCGTTGGTTCCCCCGGGGCGTTCGATTGTCTCTGGCATTGGAGGGCTGTGTGACCCCGTGTGCAAGTTCATAGATCACTACTTGCAGTCCTTGGTTGAGTCCCTGCCCTCCCATGTCAGAGACACTACGGACATCCTGAGCAAGATAGACGGATTATGCATTGACTCAGACATGCATCTGGCTACTATTGATGTTGAATCACTCTACATGAGCATCCGCCATGTAGATGGTTTGCTGGCAGTGGAGTATTTCTTGGGCATGAGCAATTATGATCCTGCCCTTCGCTCACTGATCCTGGAGCTTTTAGATTTCATTTTGACACATAACTTTTTTACTTTTAAGGATAGATTTTATTTACAGCAACGCGGCACTGCGATGGGTGCGGCCTGTGCGCCGTCGTACGCTAATCTCTTTTTGGGGTATTGGGAGCGAGAGATTTTCGGCGGCGGCGCTCGGGCCGCATCCCAGGCGCAGTGCTGGTATCGATTTATTGATGACGTTTTTTTGATTTGGCAGGGTACCGAGGCTGACTTTCGGGGCTTCATCCGAGAGCTTAATCAGAACCCATATAACATTAAACTGACATATAAGATTGATGCAAGAGTTATTGACTTTTTGGATGTGAAGATTATGGTCGATGGGGAAGGGAAAATTCAAACTGATATTTTCTGCAAGGAAACTGCAGTTAACTCTTTGCTGCATGCTACATCTGCCCATACCCCATCGACCATACGAGCTATACCAACAGGACAGTTTTTACGTATGAGACGGGTTTGCTCTTCGGATGGGGCCTTCGAGGGTCAGTCTCGGGACCTAAGCTCCAGGTTCCGTGAGCGTGGATATAGCAATAGATGTATAAAGAGGGGATATCGCCGTGCCCGGGGTACTCCACGTAGCCAGCTGCTATGCGGTACCAAACGCAACAATAGTGGGGAACAGCCGTTGCGATATATTACAACCTTTAATAATCAATGGTCTGAGATGCGTTTGATCCTCCAAAAACATTGGCCAGTGCTCAAGACTGATGCAATTCTGAGTCAGATTTTGCCTGATCATCCATTGATGACAGCAAGGAGGGGGAAAAATTTGCGTGATCTTTTGGTCAAAAGCCACTATGTGGCACCTGTCCCTAAAATTTTCGGTACACAGGGAATGCATTTGGGATGCTATCCCTATGGCTCATGCCGTGCTTGTAGCAACATAATACGGGCCACGTCCTTTTTATCCTCTGATGGGAAAAAGGAATATCGTATTTTAACCTATATCTCTTGTAATACGTGGTACGTTGTATATTTTGCGACATTCCCTTGCAATCTGGCATACGTGGGTCTGACGTCGCGAGAATTGCGCGTCAGGACCCGAGAGCATGTAAGGGATATCCTGGCCTCTAGAGATATTACTGATCCCTCCATTCTCAAAACCATACCGAAGCATTTTAAATCACATCATGATTCAAATCCATCGGGCCTAAAAGTACAGGGGATAGAAAAAGTCCACTGTGGCATTAGGGGTGGAGATATGAAGAAAAATCTTGCGCAGTTGGAATGTCGATGGATTGTTCTGCTTGGCACAATGACCCCACATGGCCTCAATGAAAAGTTAACTTTTTCACCATTTCTCTAATCAAATTTATAGTTCCTTGGTTTCTCTATTTTAATTGGTTTTGGGTTTTTAATTGTTTTCTTCTTTTTATTTTATCAGTTTTTGGTAAATATGAATCTATTACCTTGATGTCTGCAATCATATTTATGCCATTAAGTGCTGAAGTTTGACATCCATCTCGTTGGAAAAAGAAGATCATTGTTTCTGACGTGATTGATCCTTGTTTGTTGCTGTTATAATTCTGTGCGCATTTTTTAGATATGTCTGTATGTATATATGAATTCTTTTTGTTTAACTACATATAATCTATTGTATGTTGCTGCCAATTTCGTCTATGGGTATCTGTATCTGTACCTTTAAGAATTATTGTTGTGCAATTTATACATGCTTAGCGCTGTGAGCAGTGGATGGCAGGCACTGGTCTGCGGTTGCGTGGTGGGCTTTTTCTGCCGCGCTGTGCAGGGCATTTTTATGAAATTGTAGGCTAATATAATCTTTACCCTCTAACTGTGTATAATCCATTGTATATTGCTGCCAACTGCTGCTCACGGCTATTTGTACTGGCACCTGGAAGAATGACTGTGGCACTTTAGACATGTATCTAGTGCTGTGTACAGCAAATGGCAGGCCTTGCCCTGCGCCTGCGTGGTGGACGTGCCTGTCGCGTTATGTAAGGCATCCTAACGGGGACGGCACTGCGTCGGGTTCCCATGGTACCCATGTGGGCTCTGACGTGCGCCGACTTCCGTGATGACCGGAAGTGACGCGACGGGACTGAAGGATCCACTGCGCATGCGCCGGCGTCTAAAATGGCCGCGCGCACTAATTGTGTACTGGCACTTACATTAGGTTCATTAGAAAAGACTCCTCAGCCTGTTAATTAGCCATACGGCCCCCCGAGGAAGCCCTTGTGTGCGAAACGCATAGGGGCATTGGCGGGACCCCGGGACTCACCACTATGGGTAAGAAATAAATCTTCATGATGTGTACTGACGGTTGAATATTGGGAGCTTAGCAATATATTGTGGGATGTATAGGTTTGCTATTGAGCAGTGCAATGGCACATAAAGGCACTTACCCCAGTCAGGGCATTACATGTATTTATATTGATGCATAGTCTTTGACTATGTGCCCACTTTAGGACTTGGGGCTACCCATTTCTCCTATAATCCCCTTTTGCTAGTCCCCATTCACCTGACTACCATATCTTACCGGGTGTTCTAGCCATGATGTCTTTCACCAATGTACTGACTCATATTTTGTAATTACTGGTATTTTAATGCTTTAATAGTTTAATAAAATATTCATACTTTTTGCACAAGATATTATTCTGTGTATATTTTATATCTAATGATGTAGTTCTTATTTACTGGGTGTTTTCTGAACTCAATTGTGTCTCTGTTGTATGCTCTAGTACCGAGTTGCCCACCTTTCTTGGACCTAAGTCCATCTGTGATTAAATTTAGGCATGATTTTCTATATTCAATTCTATGTCTTTCTGTGTATATTCACAGCTCATCTGCCTGATCATATGGATCACAAGACCCGCGAACAAGCGTGGTTGACAAAATTGAATGAGGTATTTGGTGGAGACCAGAGTGTGGCTGTTAATTCTGGAGAAACTGAGGACTTGATTGTTAAGTTGCAAAATTTACTAAACAAAAAAACGAGGCTATGGTGGAATAAGTCATTTTTGGAACGGTATGTGGATAAGGGCCTGATACCCCGGGGGTTGCGGGTACAGGTCTTCCCCTCCTTTTCCATCGACGATGAAAATTTTAGAAGGCAGTGGGAGGAGCTGTCCTCTAATTGCTCGAAGGGATATATGGGCCTCTTGATTAAAAATAATGAGACGATTCTGAATCAATTAGAAGTGGAAATTGGCCTTGTTCAGGCAGACCTTCGGGTGAAATTAACAAATGAAGCCCTGCTAAAAATGAATAAAGAATTGGAAGAGGACTTTACAAAGTGGGAAAAGGATATTGTTGCTTCTAAAACCAAAAAATATCAGAGGGATATGTCCGACTACTCAACTGATAGAGTATATAGATGGAGGAAAAAACAGCCATATGTGCGAATGCCCATTAAAAACCATCGCAACTCATTCTCATCAGCGTCATCTATGGATGAGGATGGGAATGCGGGTCCTTCTCTCCCATTTCATTTGAGTGAGAGATTGGGATATGTTAAGACCAATACAAGAAAAAGCAAGACACAAAATAAACGAAAATTGACTCCACCTCAGTCACTAGAAAAGAAACCCAAAAATACACTGGAGGTAATTAATTTATCTAATCATACACTTACCCATGCTCAAGCAGAGGTTTTGAGTATGGGTTTGACTTTTGTTCCCACTAACTCTTTCGATTTCTTCTCAGCGATGAAGGATTTGCAACTGTTCTTGAGGAAGGTGGTCCTGCGTAAACTTCACTATAAACCTGAGGGGCCTATGGATTTGTTCACCACTCAGGAGCAGGAAGCCTTGGTCGCTTTGGAGGAACTCGAAATGGGAACAACCTCCTCCAGCACAGGTACTTTTCCTGCATCCATTTTGCCTAGGTCAACCACGTTCCCCTCCTTCTCCATTTATCCACAAATTGAAATCTTTAACAAATTAGTTTTGGAGGACTTTAAAAACCTCCCAAGGAGTAAGAGTTGTTGCAATCTCACTAGGGCACAGAATGATGCCATTAGGGAATTGAACAGCCTTGTGGATGTGGTTATTAAGCCAGCGGATAAGGGGGGGAACGTGGTGATTTGGCCGGTGGGGATGTATGAGAAGGATCGAGAGGCATACCTTCAGTTGCATAGTAACCCTATGGGGAAATTTTGGGGTGATTTATTTAAGATCTTGGATGGTGCCTTAACTTCGGGCACAATTCCACAAAAGGTGTTCGATGGTTTGATGGTGAAGGACCCGGCGGTTCCTACCTTCTACTTGTTGCCAAAGGTGCACAAGGATCCGTTGGTTCCCCCGGGGAGTCCGATTGTCTCTGGCATTGGAGGGCTGTGTGACCCCATGTGCAAGTTCATAGATCACTACTTGCAGTCCTTGGTTGAGTCCCTGCCCTCCCATGTCAGAGACACTACGGACGTCCTGAGGAAGATAGACGGATTATGCATTGACTCAGACATGCATCTGGCTACTATTGATGTTGAATCACTCTACACGAGCATCCGCCATGTAGATGGTTTGCTGGCAGTGGAGTATTTCTTGGGCATGAGCAATTATGATCCTGCCCTTCGCTCACTGATCCTGGAGCTTTTAGATTTCATTTTGACACATAACTTTTTTACTTTTAAGGATAGATTTTATTTACAGCAACGCGGCACTGCGATGGGTGCGGCCTGTGCGCCGTCGTACGCTAATCTCTTTTTGGGGTATTGGGAGCGAGAGATTTTCGGCGGCGGTGCTCGGGCCGCATCCCAGGCGCAGTGCTGGTATCGATTTATTGATGACTTTTTTTGATTTGGCAGGGTACCGAGGCTGACTTTCGGGGCTTCATCCGAGAGCTTAATCAGAACCCATATAACATTAAACTGACATATAAGATTGATGCAAGAGTTATTGACTTTTTGGATGTGAAGATTATAGTCGATGGGGAAGGGAAAATTCAAACTGATATTTTCCGCAAGGAAACTGCAGTTAACTCTTTGCTGCATGCTACATCTGCCCATACCCCATCGACCATACGAGCTATACCAACAGGACAGTTTTTACGTATGAGATGGGTTTGCTCTTTGGATGGGGCCTTCGAGGGTCAGTCTCGGGACCTAAGCTCCAGGTTCCGTGAGCGTGGATATAGCAATAGATGTATAAAGAGGGGATATCGCCGTGCCCGGGGTACTCCACGTAGCCAGCTGCTATGTGGTACCAAACGCAACATTAGTGGGGAACAGCCGTTGCGATATATTACAACCTTTAATAATCAATGGTCTGAGATGCGTTTGATCCTCCAAAAACATTGGCCGGTGCTCAAGACTGATGCAATTCTGAGTCAGATTTTACCTGATCATCCATTGATGACAGCAAGGAGGGGGAAAAATTTGCGTGATCTTTTGGTCAAAAGCCACTATGTGGCACCTGTCCCTAAAATTTTTGGTACACAGGGACAGCGTTTGGGATGCATATATCTAGTGCTGTGTACATCAAATGGCAGGCCTTGCCCTGCGCCTGTGTGGTGGACGTGCCTGTCGCGTTATGTAAGGCATCCTAGGCATCCTAACGGGGACGGCGCTGCGTCGGGTTCCCATGGTATCCATGTGGGCTCTGACGTGCGCCGACTTCCGGGATGACCGGAAGTGACGCGACGGGACTGAAGGATCCACTGCGCATGCGCCGGCGTCTAAAATGGCCGCGCGCACTAAATGTGTACTGGCACTTACATTAGGTTCATTATAAAAGACTCCTCAGCCTGTTAATTAGCCATACGGCCCCCCGAGGAAGCCCTTGTGTGCGAAACGCGTAGGGGCGGTGGCGGGACCCCGGGACTCACCACTATGGGTAAGAAATAAATCTTCATGATGTGTACTGATGGTTGAATATTGGGAGCTTAGCAATATATTGTGGGATGTATAGGTTTGCTATTGAGCAGTGCAATGGCACATAAAGGCACTTACCCCAGTCAGGGCATTACATGTATTTATATTAATACATAGTCTTTGACTATGTGCCCACTTTAGGACTTGGGGCTACCCATTTCTCCTATAATCCCCTTTTGCTAGTCCCCATTCACCTGACTACCATATCTTACCGGGTGTTCTGGCCATGATGTCTTTCACCAATGTACTGACTCATATTTTGTAATTACTGGTATTTTAATGCTTTAATAGTTTAATAAAATATTCATACTTTTTGCACAAGATATTATTCTGTGTATATTTTATATCTAATGATGTAGTTCTTATTTACTGGGTGTTTTCTGAACTCAATTGTGTCTCTGTTGTATGCTCTAGTACCGAGTTGCCCACCTTTCTTGGACCTAAGTCCATCTGTGATTAAATTTAGGCATGATTTTCTATATTCAATGTTACTACTTAGGCAGGGATTGTTAGGAGACAGGTAAATGATTAAACACTGCAATATAAAAGTATTGCATATTAAACAAGTAATCAGGTGATTGCAGGTTCAAACTCTCTAGGAAGGCTAAAAATAAATTGTGAAACCAAAAATAAATATTCAAAATACCATGATTTTCTATTACTTTAACCCTTTAATGACGCCAATAAATCTTTTTACTGACCTGAGATATAAGAGACTTGCATCCCCATACAGGTGACAGCTGTCGGCTGTACACTATAGATGACAACTTGCTGCATTAGCCACGATCAGTTTTGCCACCTTCCATAGCTGTTTAACCCATTAGATGCTGCTGTAAATAGTGACTATAACATATAAATGGTTAACAGATTGTGGTGGCTTCCTCTCTATCCCCATCGGTGCCCTCAGATCATGATTGTGTGGTCCTGATGTTTGCCATGGTATTTCATGGCCAAATAGTGGACTTAGTGTCTGTCCGCTACTAATGTCCAGTTCAGAAGTTTGCGACATTTAGGTGATAAAATACACTTTTTCATTACTGTCATGTCACTTTGTATTAATTCCTGAAAATCACCTGAAGGGTTAATAAACTACCTTATTGCAGTTTTCAACATGTCAGGGGTGCTGTTTTTAAAATGGTTTAACTTTTGGGAGTTTTTCAATATATAGGACTCCCAAAGTCACTTTGAACCTGGATAGGTTCCTAAAAAAAATAAATAATGTAAATGTCCTTGAAAAAATGAAAAGAAATGCTGCTAAATTTGTAAAGCTTCAAAAATGCTAACAAAATATAATATCATTTCACAAGTGATGGTGGTGAGGGAAATGTTATTTATTAATGTTTTTCTAAGGTATGACTGGATTAAAATGATAATCATTCAAAGTTTGAAAATCAAATTTTTTTTTACATTTTTGTCAAATTTCTGATATTTTTATAAATAAACAGAGAACATATCGACCTAAGTTTACTGTTATCATAAATTATAATGTGCCACAAAATAACAATCTCTAAATCACTGGGATTTTTTTGAAGCGTTCCAGAGTTATTACCACATAAAGTGACACTGGTCATATATGAAAAATTTGGCTCTGTCACTAAGGGGTTAAAATAAATAATAAACATATTTTAATTTAAAGTGTCAAGTTAATAATTATTTACTGAAATATAATATTTGTTTTCTTAATTAACGCCAAAAAAAGAAGACTTGAAATTTTTTGAATTGTTCTTTTTTGGAATATACCATTCACCAAAAATGTAATTAGAAGCATTCAAAAAGTCAAAAAAGCTCCAAATTGACCATGAAAAAACTGCATCTTGTTGCACAACCCCCCAAAAAACAATGCAACTAATTTCACTGAATCACAAACTAGTTATATCTCTCAGAATCAAAGTGTCCAAGCTATTTTTTTTCAAAAGTATTATTTTTTAAAGAAAATAACATGAAATAAGCTACATAAACTTGTTAATGACAAGGGAGTATTAACTCAGAGAGCAAGCTTTACAGGTCATTTTGAACAATGTAAAAGCAAAGCTAAACACTGGCAGAATTGCTGTTGTTTTTTTTACTAATTTTTTTATTTACACTCCACAAATATTTTGCTTCATTTTTCAATACATTATTCAGTTAATTAAATAACTCCACTAAAAATTACAACTTCTCTCTAAAAATGAAGCCCTTAGCCTGCTATAAAAAAAATAATGTTATGACTCTTGAAAATTGGGAGGGGAACAAAAGAAAAAAAAATACTGTATTTGAGGGATTAAGAAGTTACTTTAAAAAAGGCAGATATTTAAAACTGTATAAAATTGATTAGTCATATTTTTCTTATAAATGTCAAGGTTTCTACATAATTCATAATTACAATAAAAATGACTGATTTGGCGAATATTTATTAGTGATAAAGCTATAGCCTTAATCAGGGAAAATGATGACTATAAATGTGCTGCTGTGAGAACGCAGTTTAACCTTCCCGGGCACATTATGCAAACATTTGAAAAGGTCACAGAAAATGGCTCCGTAGTATGGAAAGCACCGAATCATAACATCACTCAATGCACTTTTTATCACAATCAATAAGCAGCAAATCAATCAACAAAAATAAAATGATGAAATAGAAAATTGGAATATGCATGTGCAAACAAAAACAGAACAATACTTTTCACCTTTTTCCTAAAGTAGACTGAGAGCTCACACAACCTGCCTTTGCGAAAGGGGGTATCACTGACATCAATGATGCAATTTTATTCCATTGCCACACAATGTGATTTGACACTTCATTGCACTGAGTTTTGGGCACTGTGATCTTGTTTTATTTAAGGATATTATGGTAGATTATAAGGGGGTTACTTCACTTAAAGGGATGGACACATTAGCTGAGGGAGAAAAACTGTCTAAGTATAGCAGATGATTGGTCTAAGGGTCCCGTTTCACACAGCGATGCACCAGCGATCCCAACAATGATACGACCTGGTAGGGATCGCTGGTGCGCCGCTAAATGATCACTAGTAGGATGTCAAACAGGCAGATCTCTTCAACGACGCACCAGCAATCCTGACAACGATACAACCTGGTAAGGATCGCACGTGTGTTGTCACACAGCAGCTATTCTGAACGATTCCAGCCTGCGTCCCTGAGTTCTGTGCCGCCAACGAGGTCACTTGCCAGCGTCAAACACAGCGATGCATGCTGACGAGCGGGATGCCAACAATGAAAAAATGGCCCAGGACATTCGAGCACGATCAGCAATATCCATGGGGGGGCCGGTCGCCGCTATGTGTCACATGTAGCAAGATCGGTGATGCATTAGCGATCTCGCTAACGATCTCGCTATGTGAGACGGGGCCTCAAGAGGTATATGAAATCTCATTCACACGCTGCAGAGAAAAGCCACAGTCTATAAACTTATTCATTTACAATACAATGGATGACGTTGGCAGTAAAGTTTATCTGTAGCATTTACACAGAGGAAACCTGCAATAGCACACCATGTAAGGTGGATCCGCTAAGTCTCTGGTCCAGAGCCCAGGGTTTGGTACAGCTTCCAGTGGAGACATGCAATCATGAGTACTAGAACTAACTAGAAACTCAGGAGCAGATGGACAGAATGAGTGGAAGTCAGCACTGATGGATGCAAGTTGTATCTCAGTAGTACAGATAATGGGGCACACCAAAGAACACTTGACTAGTGAGATAATTTCTTTGTTCCACTATGGACGACCTGCAAAACCCAACATGGAGCACAACAGAGGGCAGCGGACACAGGAGAAGGAAGTGGAGCTCGGGATACCCAGAACAGGTGTTTAATAAAACTGCTGTAATATCCACACATTTTATCCCTGCTGTTCTGATTGCATGTACTATACACTTGTACTGTTTCAGGTCAATATGACCCGACCTATTAAAAAGGTTGATTTTAGCTACTGTAAGTATTTTATTTGAATACCTATTTCATTATTAAACTGTATGTGAACATGGTTGATCACAAACAAATGAAAAAATGAAGCTTACATCCATGACACAGCAATCAAAAAATGGCTTTACAATATGCAATCTAAAGAACAGAATTGAATAATTTGAGAAGAATGGCATATGTTATATGCTACATACTGGTAAAGATGTGTATTCACAGCTCAATGTGCTCTCTCACAGAATTGAAAGAACATTGAAAACTCCACCCTTTTGAAAAGTGAGAAAAAGTCCACAGGAAAACAAATTAATTTTACAGGCAGAAAAAATTTGTTAATGTTATCAGGTCCGTTTGACCTGAACAGTATAAGTGTAACAATCAGCATGTAGCAAAAAATAAACAAAAAAAAACAACACTACTAGTAAGAACTCCTGAGGAAAAGTCAAATAATTACAAGTTTCAGATATGCATAATAAAAAAATCTGCAGGGTCTCAAATTTCATTTTGGGTCATATTGACCAAAACAGAACAGCAGGTTTAATATGTATATTGTCTCTTAAAATTTTGGCAGCAGATGTATTCCCAATAGAAGTACCCTAAAATTTGAAATGAGGAAGTTATGAATGATTTACAAAATTATGACATTTATCTATACATAAACAGGAATATGTTTTCATTACAATGTTTGTAAAATTGTTATTCCACCAAGGAATTAATTTGTATATAACAAAGGATATTTTAAGTATTTTACCTATTTTCTATTATTCTATTACAAGTACAGTAATCCCAGTTTGTGAATTCAGTTTCTTTGCATATCTATGTTTCTCCATGTTGGCAGACTACAAGCACACTCAATATGGAATGCATAAACTGATAATACTGAGCACTTATACATGAAGAGATAATTATTGTCAATCAGTTGACTTCGAGCTCTTGTGAGTAGTCTGATTTTGACATCATGTCTTAGACTCTGCATTGGAGTTTTGTTTTGTTTATTTTTTTTGTCAGGAGCTGTATGATGGTTTCCGCTACTTTTGACAGCAAGAAAACTTCCAAACTTGTTGCATTCTAATAACATTAACCTCAAAGATGCCTTTTTAAGACTGACTTCATATGAGCACATAAAAAATTATTCATTTTTAATCCAGAAAAAACAAACATTCTTTCATCTGTATTGTCAACAATATTCAATCCATATGGCATTCAAATGGCATCTGTTTTTATATTTTTGCATAATTTCAGTTATTAAAATTAACAAGACCAAATACAGTTTTCTATGTTAAAGAATTGCAATGTCTCCATAAAAAAATCGGATGCTATGCAGTTGATATGCATGAAAATTGAATTTTTCTTGTGCACCCATACATTTCATAAGCGGGTTGAATCTGAATATACGGAACAGACTAGAGCATGCTTCGACTTTTGCCAAGCAGACATTTGGTCCATGAAAAAAAGGTAATCTGAATAGCCCTATTAAAATACCATTTGTCTGAGTGCTACAGTTGTGGCCAAAAGTATTGACACCCCTGAAGTTCTGTCAGATAATACTCAGTTTCTTCCTGAAAATGATTGCAGACACAAATTCTTTGGTATTATCATCTTCATTTAATTTGTCTTAAATGAAAAAACACAAAAGAGAATGAAGCAAAAAGCAAAACATTGATCATTTCACACAAAACTTCAAAAATGGGCCAGACAAAAGTATTGGCACCCTCAGCCTAATACTTGGTTGCACAACCTTTAGCCAAAATAACTGTGACCAACCGCTTTCGGTAACCATCAATGAGTTTCTTACAATGCTCTGCTGGAATTTTTGACCATTCTTCTTTGGCAAACTGCTCCAGGTCCCTGATATTTGAAGGGTGCCTTCTCCAAACTTTTAGATCTCTCCACAGGTGTTCTATGGGATTCAGGTCTGGACTCATTGCTGGCCACCTTAGAAGTCTCGAGTGCCTTCTCTCAAACCATTTTCTAATGCTTTTTGAAGTGTGTTTTGTGTCATTGTCCTGCTGGAAGACCCATGACCTTTGAGGGAGACCCAGCTTTCTCACACTGGGCTCTACATTATGCTGCAAAATTTGTTGGTAGTCTTCAGACTTCATAATGCCATGTACACGGTCAAGCAGTCCAGTGCCAGAGGCAGCAAAGCAACCCCAAAACATCAGGGAACCTCCACCATGTTTGACTATAGGGACCGTGTTTTTTTCTTTGAATGCCTTTTTTTCTCCTGTAAACTCTATGTTGATGCCTTTGCCCAAAAAGCTCTACTTTTGTCTCATCTGACCAGAGAACATTCTTCCAAAACGTTTTAGGCTTTTCAGGTAAGTTTTGGCAAACTCCAGCCTTGCTTTTTATGTCTCGGGGTAAGAAGTGGGGTCTTCCTGGGTCTCCTACGATACAGTCCCTTTTCATTCAGACGCTGACGGATAGTACATGTTGACACTGTTGTACTCTCGGACTCTAGGGCAGCTTGAACTTGTTTGGATGTTAGTCGAGGTTCTTTATCCAACATCTACACAATCTTGCGTTGAAATCTCTTGTCAATTTTTCTTTTCCATCCACATCTAGGGAGGTTAGCCACAGTGCCATGGGCTTTAAACTTCTTGATGACACTGTACACGGTAGACACAGGAACATTCAGGTCTTTGTAGATGGACTTGTAGCCTTGAGATTGCTCATGCTTCCTCACAATTTGGTTTCTCAAGTCCTCAGACAGTTCTTTGGTCTTCTTTCTTTTCTCCATGCTCAATGTGGTACACACAAGGACACAGGACAGAGGTTGAGGCAACTTTAATCCATGTCAACTGGCTGCAAGTGTGATTTAGTTATTGCCAACACCTGTTAGGTGCCACAGGTAAGTTACAGGTGCTGTTAATTACACAAGTTAGAGAAGCATCACATGATTTTTCGAACAGTGCCAATACTTTTGTCCATCCTCTTTTTTATGATTGGTGTGGAATTATATCCAATTTGGCTTTAGGACAATTCTTTTTGTGTTTTTTCATTTAAGACAAATTAAATGAAGATAGTGATACCAAAGAATTTGTGTTTGCAATCATTTTCAGGAAGAAACTGAGTATTATCTGACAGAATTGCAGGGGTGTCAATACTTTTTGCCACAACTGTATATGTCCGTCTCAAATAGAGTGTAAGCTCTTGTGGTCAGATGAACACTTTAGCTCTCTATCTCACCTGCAAATATAAGTTATGTTCTGCTAGGTTCTCTCTCTCCCCTCCCCATCGCTGCATGTGACAGGAAGAGCAACAATCAGCGAACTTGCACGCTGGTTTCCTGGGTAAACAGCAGGTATCTAAGATCCACTGCTTACATTGGAAACCAGCGTGCAGCGTCGCTGATCGTTGTTCTTCCGCTGCCAAGTGCAGCGAAGCGCTCTGGCCAGCGGTAGACCAACGATCAAAAAAATGTCTCAGGACGTTCTAGCGCTATCAGCGATACCCAGCAGGGGGGCTAGTCACTGATCTATGTCACAATCAGCGATCTCACTGGCGATCTCGCTGTGTGTGACGGGGCCTTAAGAGTGCATTGCTTATCTTTCTTTTCATCCTCTTTATCTGTTTGTGCATGAGTATTTCAAGTATTTTTTTCTTAAACAATTATCTGATAGCTATCCAAATCTATCCTAGAGTATCCAAATGATTTTGCTCTTTTTCTAAATTATATCTAGTATGCAGTCTAGCCTGAGATTCTTAACTCCAGCTATTGCTTATCATTAGTCCAGTGTTCGATATTGCCTTCAAACATTGAGAAAAAGAAAGAAAGATAAATCTGAATAATTGTCTCTGCTTTGCAAATTCACATCAAAGTTCTAAGTAAACTCAGTTTAAAATGGAAAAGCTCATTTGGACCTGATATAAGGATCGTTAGTCACCGCAACGATTGCACAGAGGACGAGACCAAAAACACTAAAAGCATTTCTACAGAGACTTTTCTACATTAGCAGCCTGGAGGGATTTCTGAGACTTGCTTAGCAGAGTAATCAGTTCTTGCTGACAATGCTTTTAATAGCAATGTCTCCATCTATCTCAATTGAAAAACTAGACCAATTAAGTGTTTATCCTTAAATAGTTGAGTTGAGAAAAGAGATAAGAAAGTCCACTACTTACAAAACATCATTCTTAAAAATGGCTGAATATTAAATGGTCTCAGTCATACATGAAAACAAGACGATACTTAAAGGAGAACACATATGCTAAAACATGGCACCCATTTTTGTTCTACAGTAAAGGCACTAATAAAATTTCTGCCAAAATAATAAAATGTTAATCAGATGTTGGTGCAGCACCCAAAGTAATTATTTTTCATTTACATTTAGATATATTGATATTTATTAATTCATTATAGATGACATTTTTTGAAGCAATTACAGAAAGTCGCTATACAATTAGCATCTCAGCAAATCTTTGACAACTGGATTCAACATCCCAACATAACAATAATTGTTATTGTTAAAAAATGATATGCAATCTAATTGCCTTACTAGGATATCTAGAAATAAAAGAATTGATTGATTGCAGATTAAAAGGCTTCAAGATGCAGTCGACAGTCTTGGAGAATGCTTCAAATATGTGTATACAGGTGAAAATTATGTCCAACACAGTGCACAGTAACTCCATCTGCATCATTACAGTCAATAGTCCTTTAGTACATACACATGTGACATTTTGTAAGGCTTCAGATGTAAGGTCGAACGGAGCCACTTAAGTGAGGTTAAAATGCTATATGAGCATAGCCTTAGGGTATGATCTGGAATTGGCAGCGCTTCGGACGCAACGCACTTTCACTGCATCCAAAGCACTGCTGTCTATTGAATTCAGGTGAATCTGCATGTGTTCACTGAACCATGCGAATTCACAGCGTCCAATACATTATATGGGTGAAATTTCTCTAGTGGAGAAATTGACATGCTGCAGTCTGGAAACAGGCACTGCATGTCCGTCTCCGCGGGTCTTCCGCGGGCATCTCTGGATGCATAGTTGGCATAGGATTTCTTGAAATCCCATCCACTATGCTGTAACATCTGGAAGCTGCACAAGCACGCAGCATTCAACTCGCAGCATTTAGTGATCGTGTGCACATACAGTTAGAGATAAAGAGATAAATGCCTAAAACAGACTGAACAACAACTGCAGTGCTGTTAACAAAGAACATGGTCGTGATAGTAGAAATCTGTGTATAATACTTTGAGTCAGTTGATAGGGTGAGAAAATTGTCAGCAGTTGTGGATCCTTTGTGTATTGATCAAATTGTGAAATATTTAAGTAAGAAATCTTTTCCAGCTGCCTGAAATTTAACTTTCACATTCTTTTTTTCATCATTCCTAAAGCACTATTTATTTTTACTTTTTTACTCACTGATAAAGAGCCATTAATTCCCATAGTGCTTTAAAAAAATTATCAACACTGTTCCTAGTAGGGCTCACAATCTAAATTCTCTATCAGTATGTTTTAGAAGTAGGTATGGGGAGCAACTGGAAGAAATGTCCATAGACACTGGGAGAACATGCAAACTCCTTGCAGTTGTTGCACTTGATGGGGTTTGAACCCAAAACACCAGTACTACATAGCTACAGTGCCAACCACTGAGCCACCGTGTTATCCAAGCACTATAACATAGGAAGGCAGCTCAATATGCCTTAGTCCTATTATTTTCTACTGAAGTCAGATTGTGTGCTTGCTGGATTGTGACACTGACAAGTAGAGTTAAACAGATCAATTTTCAGAGGAATTACTTAAAGTCCAATTTCTTTAAACTTGAAGGTCCCCAGCAAATTTAAACACTCTGTGATTAAGTTCTTGAGGATCAACACTCCACAAAAAATATGTGTCATTTCCCACACTGCTTAAAACTCAGAAAGCAGGCTCAGAAACTGAAGCATGGCTTGCAGGGCATCTTTCCGATAATACCCTGCAAATATCACATTGCATGTTCAGTTGTAGCTAATTAGGAATACTATGACAGCCAGTACAAATGATGGGGGCTGGCCAAGGGGTGCCATTTTATGCTTGCACAATCTAGGGATAGGGGCTCAGCTCATTGCACGTAGGGACAGAAAAAGTCTCAATGCGAGTACTACAGCATCTTAAAAATGTGAGTGATAGTCTATGAATACTAATCCAAAGATTCAAGAGCTATAGAAAACCACTGTACCTGTATAGCCACTTTGTTTGCCTGGGAATTGATTGATCTGAGATATACCACAGTAACAGAATATCAACAACAGTTTTTCATTTATTCTTCACACACTGCAAATCAGGAAGGCAATAGTAAACCCCTCTGTGCTAATTTTACTGTGAAAACTAAAGCTCAGGCTGGTGTGTCATAGAAAGTATGCAACATTGTAAGCTGTGCTCAAAACATGTTCAGTACTCTCCTATGAGTGTTACACACATATTTTGCTAGCAATTATGGGCTTTTTAGTATTACAATTTTTGTAAAATCTATGACCAAAATTATTTTGCCAGAGGAACCCAAAATAAATTGGTGCCTATGTGCAAAAAATTGGAAGTGCCAAAATAAAATTAATTAAAATTATACATTTTTATTGTTTGCATAGATTAAAAAACACATAATTACAACAGGAAGTTGTCGAGAGAAAAAAAAGCTGGAAAACATGCTCAATAAATTTGTAAAAATTAGCAGCCTGGATATCAACATCGCATGAAACAAAAAATTAAATAGAAATTGCCAAAATACTAACGTGCCTGTGTCAGAATATTTATCACAAATTCTGCCTACTTATTAAATTATTAGCTTTGGATCATAGGCAAAAAGGATAATATTGCTAAAAAAAACTCCTGTTGAAATATATATATCTATATATCTTATAGATGCGACTTTTCTGGGCTGGCTGACCGCTGATGTTTTTAACCTGGGGGGGCAGTATCCATGGCCCCTTCCTAGACTATTAATATCAGCCCACAGCGGTCTGCATAGCCTTTGCTGGTTATTAATTATAAGGCGACCTTACGTCATTTTTTTAGGGTCCCCCACTTTATTAGCCAGTAAAGGCTAAGTATACAGTTGTGAGCTAATAGCCTTGGAAGCTCCATGAGTATTACCCCCTTTTCAGGCTGTAAACATTGGCCCTCGGCTATAGGCTTTCCCTCTGCTGGTTACGAAAATTGCGCTGGCGCCCACATCATTTTTTTCTAAAAAATATTTTATTAATTAAATACATGTACAGTAAGTTGTACAAACACTGTACAAATTATATTTGTCACAGACATCTGTATATCTATCTATTCTATGTGTATATACTGTATGTAAGCCATCTTTTCTTGTAAGCTCCTGCAGTGATTTTACAGTACATGGCATATGATTTGCTGACTTTTCATCTATCTATCTATCTATCTATCTATCTATCTAATATACAGTATATATGCATATGCATGTATATATATATATATATATATATATATATGTGTGTGTGTGTGCCACTGACACCTATGTACAGTATCTAGGTGGCATCAACCCCCAAATATGAACCCCACTTGCCACCACTACAGGGCAAGTGGGAAGAGGCGGGCAAAGCTCCAGAATAGATGCATCTAATATATTTGTCATTTCTGGATGGCTGTGGGCTGATAATTTTAGGCTGTGGGGCAATATCAATAGCACCTTAATAGCCTGAGAATATCAGCCCCCAGATATGAGCTTCAGTAAGCCTGGTTGTCAAAAATGCGGGGACCCCACACCATTTTTTAAAATTTTTTAAATAAAAATAAGGTGTGGCGACCCCTCTATTCTTAATAACCAGCCTTACTGAAGCTGACAGCTGAGAATATCAGCCCCCAGCTTGAGCTTTAGCAAGGCTGGTTGTCAAAAATGGGGGGAACCCAAGCCGTTATTTAAAATTATTTATTTAACTAATTAAAAAACTATGGCATGGAGACCCCTCTATTCTTGAAAATTAACCTTGCCGAAGCTGACAGCCTAGGGTTGCAGCTATGAGTTTTACCTGGCTTATTTACAGAGCAGAAGCAGCTGATGAATACTCCCATCCACCGCTCATGCTCTCACTCTTATTAGTAGCAGCAGTTTTCAGCTGATGGGAGCTGTAGACCCATCAGCTGACACCAGTGACTGGAGGTAACCTTGATGATGTCACTGCCGGACACTAAGGCTGGGCTCTCAGTAGCTCAGTCACCAGTGGTTCTCAGCCTGGATGGTCACATCTTGGGATCATCCAGGTTGAAAACTAATTATACCTCAGACATGGATTGATGGAGAAGTGAGGGTTATTGATTTTTTTTTATTTTAGTTTTATTACAAGAAAACAAGGGCATTGGAGGAATAAACGTTAAATGAGTATTACTGTGTTTGTTATTTTTAAATAAGAAAGGAAAATTGTGTTTTGTATTATTTATAATAAAGGACTTTATTATTGCTGTGTCGATTTATCATTCATATAGCTATAGGATAAGCAATGGATAGGTGTTTTACAGACACATCTCCATTATTAACCCATGGTCTTCATGTCACCTGACAATACAAAGGTAACATCATCCCTACAAATATGAACCTCACTTGCCTCCACTGCAGGGCAAGTGAGAAGAGCTGGGCAAAGCGCCTAAATTGGCACATCAAATAGAGCAACCTTTTCTAGGTGGCTGTGTGCTGCTATTATTAGGCTTGGGGGGCTTATATCTATGGCCCCTTACCAGCCTGAGAATAACAGCCCCAGCTGTCTGCTAAAGCCTTTTTTTTGGGACTACCCCATATTCACGCACCTGGGGCCTTTTAGGCCTGTGTGCAAATAACACGGAATAACGCAAATAAAAATACTTTTCAAAATGTATTTTACAATTGCAAAGTAAGGATGCATTCGCACTAGCGCTGGGGTCCGCCAGGAGGTGATCCGTAATGGATCCGTAATCCGTAGAGCAAGTGTTTTTACTATGTCGGAACATAGGTCTTTCTGGACTGGAGCATCAGCTTCTTTGCCACAGTAAATCAGACCATTCATCCCATAATAGCTTGCTGAATCGCACATCCAGAAAATTTTTATGTCATACTTAGCTGGCTTACTGGGTATATACTGAATGAATTTGCAACGTCCCCTAAAGGCAAGAAGTTGCTCGTCCACTGTCACATTATCACTGGAATGGTAAAGCTTTGTACAGTTCTTGATAAAAAGTTTCCAGATATAGATAATAGGGGCTAATTTATCGGTTGCCAACCTCACAGGGCGAGTTCTCTTTTCATCAAAACGAAGGCATCTCCGAATACCCTCAAATCTATTGATGGACATAGTAGCTTTGCAGTGTGGATCTGCAAATGGGTTCTGAAATAACTCTCTGATTGGAACATCGTATGATTTTGTCGACCCTGCCGGAAGAGTAAGGCCAATATAAGCATATAGTTCCTCTTTAGTTATATTTTTCCATGTTTTTTTTCTTCCTGAGGCGATACGTTTTCCTTCTAGGTTAGTACACAAAACTACCTCATCTGCAATATCATCCGAAACAAATTTACAGAAAACATCTCTTTTGGACATGAATTGGGGAATTCTGACAGCTCCTTGAGCAACTCTAATAATGTTATGTGATGGGGTGCGTGCAAGAGCCGCAGCAGTACTGTTCCAAAAAATATTCGTTTTAGATGTTCTATTTGAACGTTCTGCTGGATCCACTACTTCTTCATCATCTGAAGAATCGCTGGACGATTAAGTTGATACATTAGCTGGTGGCATGTACTCTTCATCAGACAAAGAAATTTCACTTTCTTCATCACTATTGAAAACAATCACCTCGATTTCATGGTCAGTCAATCCCCTGGAAGTAGACTGTGCCATTGTAATTTTAGATGTCAGTAAACTAAAAAGAAAAAAAAAAAGATTACAATCAGGCTTGTGCACTGTAAACAGTATGTGATAAGACTCTTTGTTAGGGTCTCAGCACACCAAGCGATATAAAGCAGGTAAAGTGCAGCCCCCCTCCTCTTACCTCCAACAGATCACTTTCTTGTAGTGTAGTAGAAGCCTCTGGTTTTGGAGCTCAGAAAGTTTCTATTTCCAGACAAAAGAAAGCTGACTTCTTCCTCCAAAGTCTCTCCAGCAATTAGGACAAAAAGACCTGTGATGAGGTCAGAGACACATGACTTTGTGAGGGAGCCTCCCTTCCAAGATCACATGACCATGTTGTCATGCAGAACCCACACTCTTCCCAGCAATAGCAGAGTCATAAAAGTTCTTCCCCAGCAACAATACAGACAAAAAGACTGAGTATCACATGTAAACCTAGTACAGGCCTAAAATCCCCAGGTGCGTGAATATGAGGTAGTCCCAAAAAAAGGTTGTTATACCGAAATGTCTGTAACATAAAAATATATGAATAACTGGAAATTACTAACAACTATATACCTAGGATTACCTAGATTTTCAAAATTCTAACTAAAGTACTTTTACAGAAAATAGAAAACAAGTAACCTGGCAGGCCTGCGAGGCCCCAGGTATGCGTTCTAGGGTTAAGTGTCGAAAATGGAGAGGGGTTACATAAAGAAATTTCTACAATGGAGAACAGATATCAAGGTAGCTGGAATACCAACATGATGAGGGACTACTGCTGTTTTTTTCAACGGGCACATATGATGGCTGACAAGCTCAAAGGCAGATGTCTGAAGCTTTTTTAACAGGAATGGGCCTTGCTCAAGTAAGACTTTTAAACTGTAATACGAGATTTTTTGAAATTTTGGTATTCCATTATATTTTCATTTACTGTTTGCTGCGAAAACTTTGATGTAAATCAGGTATTTGTTGGAGTACAAAATTATTCAAGTGGATTCTAATATCTATCCTTGCACTCACTTGTTCCCATGATTGCATTTAACCCTTAAACTGTTGGTCCTACTCAAGCACATGCTGTTACCTTGATGTTCTTTTTACTTGAATATTATATGTAAATCTTAGGACTTCTTTTTGATGTGAGATAGTTGTGAGTTACATATTCCTCCTTTGATGCTAAGCTATGCTGCTCATGTAGCTCTTTGATTCTTTTTATTAAGTGCTTTGATCTTGATACAGGATATTCCAGGTTTATAATATGGATTTTTTCATAGATGGGGGTCACAGTACTTGAATTATTTTAGTATCCCCTCTATGTATTTATATATCCTGTATTTTCTGGATTGTAAATACCACCTTTGATTGGCCACACTAGCATCCCCTGCAGAACAATCTGCTTTTTTAATTGTTTTTTCTACATTTTGTTTCAATAAAAATAATTTTAATGTTATGCATCTCTTCCTTACTCAGCCTTTTGTATACCTAAACCTATGCCGAAAAAAGGAACCTCCAATTACTGTAGTTTAAATGAACAATTTTTATTGAAAAAACATATTAAAATTCAGAGATGCCAAATACCAGAATCGAGAACAAAAAAACACTAACAAGAAATAGCTAATAGCTAATGTATCAACTTAATCGTCCAGCGATTCTTCAGATGATGAAGAAGTAGTGGATCCAGCAGAACGTTCAAATAGAACATCTAAAACGAATATTTTTTGGAACAGTACTGCTGCGGCTCTTGCACGCACCCCATCACATAACATTATTAGAGTTGCTCAAGGAGCTGTCAGAATTCCCCAATTCATGTCCAAAAGAGATGTTTTCTGTAAATTTGTTTCGGATGATATTGCAGATGAGGTAGTTTTGTGTACTAACCTAGAAGGAAAACGTATCGCCTCAGGAAGAAAAAAAACATGGAAAAATATAACTAAAGAGGAACTATATGCTTATATTGGCCTTACTCTTCCGGCAGGGTCGACAAAATCATACGATGTTCCAAACAGAGAGTTATTTCAGAACCCATTTGCAGATCCACACTGCAAAGCTACTATGTCCATCAATAGATTTGAGGGTATTCGGAGATGCCTTCGTTTTGATGAAAAGAGAACTCGCCCTGTGAGGTTGGCAACCGATAAATTAGCCCCTATTATCTATATCTGGAAACTTTTTATCAAGAACTGTACAAAGCTTTACCATTCCAGTGATAATGTGACAGTGGACGAGCAACTTCTTGCCTTTAGGGGACGTTGCAAATTCATTCAGTATATACCCAGTAAGCCAGCTAAGTATGACATAAAAATTTTCTGGATGTGCGATTCAGCAAGCTATTATGGGATGAATGGTCTGATTTACTGTGGCAAAGAAGCTGATGCTCCAGTCAAGAAAGACCTATGTTCCGACATAGTAAAAACACTTGCTCTACGGATTACGGATCCATTACGGATCACCTCCTGGCGGACCCCAGCGCTAGTGGGAATGCATCCTTACTTTGCAATTGTAAAATAAATTTTGAAAAGTATTTTTATTTGAGTTATTCCGTGTTATTTGCACACAGGCCTAAAAGGCCCCAGGTGCGTGAATATGGGATAGTCCCAAAAAAAGGTTGTTATACCGAAATGCCTATAACATAAAAATATATGAACTGGAAATTACTAACAACTATATACCTGAGGAATACCTAGAGTTTCAAAATTCTAACTAAAGTAATTTTACAGAAAATAGAAAACAAGTAACCTGGCAGGCCTGCGAGGCCCCAGGTATGCGTCCGCCAGCCTTAGCTGTGGTCACCAGGAGGTCAGATCCATTACGGAATCCCGTCCTGGTGGACCCCAGCGCTAGTGGGAATGCATCCTTACTTTGCAATAAACTTTGAAAAGTATTTTTATTTGAGTTATTCCATGATAATTGTAAACAGGCCTAAAAGGCCCCTGGTGCGTGAATGTGTAGATTTCTATGTGTATGCGTTCTAGGGTTAAGTGTCCCAAATTGGGGGGGGCAAAAAAGTCAAGATGGAAATGTAAGTCAAGATGGAAATGTGCTTTAAGCACATTGTCTACTAGTTCAGCATAATTTTTGCCTATTCCCAAGAAAGATCTGCACTACTAGCACAAATCCATCCCAAGCGGCAAGTTCCAGATTCTCTACATCATGTGATATTGGTTTAAAAGCAAACTCACAGTCGGGACACAAAATTTGTGACTTGTTTCTTTTTGAATATCTGGCGATTTTAGTCATGCAAAAATAACAGTCTGAATGGTGAACTTTCTGTTCCCGCCAAACCATTGGCACTGCAAAAGCCACTCCTTTCCTTTTACCATTCAACCACTCTGCTAGCCCAGAGTAACACAGAGCAACAAATATGAGGGGTTCAGCTTTTTTCTTCATTTCACTTTGACAGTCAAAATAATACTTGTAAGCAAGACGCACTCACTTTTTCAAAAGTAGTCTATTTAGCAGAACATGTCTGGAGTGTTAACACATTTGCGTCTATCCATCTTAAGTCTCAAAACTGATAAGACTATAACAGATCACCAGACTCTGTACAGCTTGCCTTATATACATACCGATGACATCAGTCGACAGACCTGCCAGACTGCTTCTGGACAGGTCTGGGCATGTCCTTTAAAATATTTCCAATAAATAATGCATTAATATTATATGTAAATAGGCTTTGCATGTATACCTTAAAATCTAGACATGTAAGGCCAGGTTCATATTGCGTTAGGGGGCTGCATTTAATGCATCCATTACATAGCAGCATTAACGCTACGTAATGGATGCGTTAACGCACCCATACTGTTAGGGACGGCGGAATGCACTAAATATTAAATAATGGAAAGTGAGTTCGCCGCCCGGGGTCCACCATGCAGTAGGTGTTAAAACCGCTGCTAGACAATCGCAGACGCGCTATATGGTGGTATAGCACACGTGGGTTATAAATCACCCGATGTGTGCTGGGTGTACTCTGTAGATTCACAGAGTCGCCTAAGGCATGAACATAAATGCTGAGCCTGTTGACCTCACAGGACTCAGCGAAGTGCACGCACGGTATGTGGTCACAGGACTATGCCCAAGACTCAGGGCAATGCCCGTTTAGACCTACCGTGCGTGTGGCATCGCTACAGTGGACGCCAACTAGTGCTGCTACAGCAGCACGGCGACTGACCCAGCTGCAATGTGATAGTGCCCAAGAGAGGCGCACTGTTGGATGCTAGCACTGTGGAGGATGTGCCGTGTGGCCAGTAACTTGCCACTGACTGGCGCTGACTCTATAACTAGATCCCTAAACGCACTCGTAATATCAGAGGGAGGGGAAACTTAATAAGTCATTTGCAGTCCATACATCATCACCATTCACACAGTAGCAATTAGAGTCTATACTAGCGCATGGCCGAGCGGCCATGCAAACCTTTTATAGCCAGGACCTTCCGGAAGCTTCCAGATCCCTGAGATGGACCAGTCAGATCTGGAGAAGGACCTGGACATGTGGCTCCCGATCTCCAATGGGAGATCATCTCGTGAGCATGCTCAGTAGAGCTATGGAGGGACTTAGCCTCTGGAGTGATTTGCTGCTGAGAAGACTGCATTGCCATTGCTGACCCAAAGGTGGCAGCAATAGCCAATCCCACAGAGCAGGTCTGGGCAGAGTGTCTGGGAAGCCGGGATTGCTGAACAAGGTCCTCTACAGCTGAAAGACAATGGGAGACCGCAGAATGCGAGGCTCTGGACTCCTGCTGAACCACTGCAGGAACCCGTCGTCTAACATTACCCCCCCAGGGCAGAGCCTTCCAATCCACCAAATAAAGTTTTTTTGCCACATACCACCTTGTGTACCACAGAGGCATAGGCCTCAGGCTCGTCTGAAGGCAAGTCTGGTGTCCCGGCAGATGACTCAGAAAACCGGGACATGTGAACAGGTTTGAGAGGGGACACGTGGAAGGCGTCAGGGATGGCTAAGTTACCAGGAGCAGAAGTTGAAGTGGGACACCGATGTGTGTCGGCGGGCATCATCACTCTCACTTTAGAGGATAGAGTGACATGCGGGGTGCGTCCCAGACTGTCGCGAACCTCCATTGCCCTGTCTGCCACCGGCAAGGGAGTCAGTAACCCAGCCGGCCTCAGTTTAGAGGAGCTGCTCCGAGCACGAGAGGCGCATGCCTGAATGTACTTTTTAGTGTCTCGAGCCCTGTGCGGCCAACAATATGACCTTGCCAGGAGTTTTGTGTTCTGTTTGTAGCCAAAGTAACCATCCACCCTGGACGCGTGTGCCCACACGAGAACCTTGGGCCGCAGGTGAGGCGGGACAAAGGTCTTGCATGGCGGCACTGACTCGAGGATGACCGGAGCCACAGTCTTCAGATTCCCAGCAGGGGGCGCGGAAAGATCCGCAGGCACCTCCACAGAGGCTACCTGGACGCTGCTCCCCATGCACCTTCCCACACAGTCCTTGCTCCATCCCAATATTTTCCCCGAGGACCACTCTATATCAGGGGAATGGCAACGGAGCCAGGGAACCACAAGGAGCACCTGATCAATGCCCTCTGACATAATGAGCAGGGACAGCGTCTCCTGATGAGATGGTGGAAATGAGAGCCTAAGTGGTGCTGATTGATGGGTAATCTGGGATGACAAGGTCGACTCGTTTACCACCCTGATGGGCACTGGGTGAGGAAGTGGTACCAATGGGATAGTGTGCTGTTGGACGAAGGACATAAAGTTCCCTTCTGCCCCGGAATCCACTGTGACCTGTACCACCCAGGAGGAATCACCGCTATCTAACGTCCCTTGGAGCACCGGTTTGGGGGAGAAGGTCTCCATAGAGAATAGACCCCCACCAATTACCAGTGGACGCGTTCGTTTTTTCGGCCGCTGCGAGCACCTGTTAGCCAGGTGACCAGACTGTCGACACTGGTAACAGCGTGTGGAGCGTTGTGCCGGACACATCTTGAGACCAGCGTGGGACACCTCCATGGGCTCTGGAGGCAAACTCTCTGGCTCGAGAGGTTCTAGAGGTTCAAAGAGGTTGGGAGCCAAGTTAACCTTCTGTCTGGATTGAGCACGCTCCAGCCCACGCTCCGAAAAACGGAGATCGATGCGGGTGGAAATAGCAATCAGCTCTTCCAGACTTACGGGAACCTCCCTGGTAGATGGAGCATGTTAAGGATGCTCTGCCAAACCTCTCCAGAACACAGGGATGAGGGTTTTATCAGGCCATTCCAGCTCGGAAGTCAGTGTCCGGAAACGGATACTGGCTGACTGTGAAAGATCCCTGTGTTAATGCTAGTAACTGGAGAGAGGTGTCGTGAGTGACCCTTGGCCCTAAAAAGACCTGCTTCAGAGATGATAGGAACTAGGGACGGCGGAATGCACTAAATATTAAATAATGGAAAGTGAGTTTGCCGCCCGGGGTCCACCATGCAGTAGGTGTTAAAACCGCTGCTAGACAATGGCAGATGCGCTATATGGTGGTATAGCACACGTGGGTTATACATCACCCGATGTGTGCTGGGTGTACTCTGTAGATTCACAGAGTCACCTAAGGCATGAACATAAATGCTGAGCCTGTTGACCTCAGAGGACTCAGCAAAGTGCACGCATGGTATGTGGTCACAGGACTAAGCCCAAGACTCAGGGCGATGCCCATTTAGACCTACCGTGCATGCGGCATCACTACCGCGGACGCCAACTAGTGCTGCTACAGCAGCGCGGCGACTGACCCAGTTGCAATGCGACAGTGCCCAAGAGGGGCACACTGTCAGATGCTAGCATTGTGGAGGATGTGCCGTGTGGCCAGTAACTTGCCACTGATTGGCGCTGACTCTATAACTAGATCCCTAAATGCACTCGTAATATCAGAGGGAGGGGAATCTTAATGAGTCATTCGCAGTCCATTTATCCATCACCATTCACCCAGTAGCAATTAGAGTCTATACTAGCGCATGGCCGAGCGGCTATGCGAACCTTTTATAGCCAGGACCTTCGGAAGCTTCCAGATCCCTGAGATGGACCAATCAGATCTGGAGAAGGACCTGGACATGTGGCTCCCGATCTCCAATGGGAGATCGTCTCGTGAGCATGCTCAGTAGAGCTATGGAGGGACTTAGCCTCTGGAGTGATTTGCTGCTGAGCAGCCTGCATTGCCATTGCTGACCCAAAGGTGGCAGCAATTGCCAACCCCACAGAGCAGGTCTGGGTAGAGCGTCTGGGAAGCCGGGATTGCTGAGGGATGTCTTCTGCGGTTGAAAGACAATGGGACACCGCAGAATGCGAGGCTCTGGACTCCTGCTGAACTGCTGCAGGTACCCGACGCCTAACACATTCACTGCCATATCCGAACGCATTGATTACGCTTGTCATGATCGGCATGCGTTAGCGATGTGCCGTCATTCTGTGATGGGCTCTTGGACGTGGTGTGCAGTGTTCTAGGGTCTGTCACTACTAGCTTCATCTGCGCTAGCAGGATCGCATAACGTGATCTGAAAAAAGAGTAGCGTTAGCCCAGCCCGTTTAACGCATGCATTGAACAGACTGCTCTAACGCAATATGAACCTGGCCTAAGGCAAACTTGGAGTTCATATTTGGAACCAGTGCGTTCAATTTAGTAAAAATCACGTTTTTCTCTCAATAGCAAAATCATTGTTGTAATCAATTCAGTAGGAATTGAGGTTTTTTCAAAAAATGCAATAAAGCTGGTGATTTTGAATTTCAAGAGAGTCAATCATCTCTATTATTTAGCATTTATTATCTTTAATCACGAGCAAAGCAAAAAAGAAAGGCTCCCAGTAGTTGGACAATGGCTTATCTATTTTTTTTTATTTCTTATAGTTTTATAACAATATAAAACAAAACAGAATCAGGAAGTGTAAGTCTATATGTGATAATTCTGGAATATCATTAGTTTTATGATAGGAATGATGATGATGCTCATTATTTCATATGGACTGTTATTCCTAAGAATAACAAATAGTAATAACAGCAGAAATTAATGCTATATTGCTACATTCTAAAAACAAATAATACATTTGATTGCATAATGCCATTTGTATTTTAACTTTACTTTAAGTTGACTTAAAAGTTACCTGAAGGTTTTGTGCCTACTGATATATTCTCTGGATGTTTTCATTATTATGAAGTCAAAGTATATAAATCAGAATAATGGTGACAGAAGGCTTTTACTGCTTCATGTGGTTATTCTATATTATACGATTCAAGGTCTTCTTTTTGAAAAGTTTGTGAGGATTTGAAATCTGAAATAAAATAGCAGGATGCCATCTGCACAAGTCAGTGAACAGACATTGGCTTTAACACATAATGAAAATGAATGGTCAAATTCAAAAGTAAAATAAATAATATAGGAAAAACTGAAAATGTAATAAAATGATTTCTTTCGTGCCACTTTTTTTCTACAATTTCTTTTTGAAAATGGTAATATCTAAAAAAATGGAAAAATTAGATTTTCTTTCCAAGAATTGTGACACTTAAATAAAATACACACAACTATTATACAGTTGAAACTAGAAGTTTATATACACCATATAAAAGACACACGTTTGTTTTTCACAATATCTGACATGAAATAAGAATAAACCTTTCCATGTTTTTAGGACAATTAGGATTACCATAATTATTAATTTTTGCCTATTGCCAGGACAATGAGAGAGAGAATGTTTCCAGGAATTTTCATTACTTACTGCAAAGTCAAAAGTTTACATACATTTCATTAGTATTTGGTACCATTGCCCTTAAACTGAATGACTTGGGTCAAACGTTTGGGATATCCTTCCACAAGCTTCTCACAATAGTTGGTCAGAATTTGGGCCCATTCCTCCTGACAAAACTGGTGTAACTGATCCAGGTCTGTAGGACGCCTTGCTCGTACTTGCGTTTTCAGCTTTGCCAATACATTTTCAACAGGATTGAGATCCTGGCTTTGTCATGAAATACCTTGTTATTCTTAAGCCACTTTGTTACCATTTTGGCAGTATGCTTTGAGTAAATGTCCACTTGGAAGACCCACTTCCACCCAAGCTTTAACTTCCTGGCTGATCTGTTGAGATTAGTGTTGAGCATTCCGATACCGCAAGTATCGGGTATCGGCCGATACTTGCTGTATCGGAATTCCGATACCGACTTCCGATATTTTTTCAATATCGGAATTCGGCATCGGAATCGGAAGTTCAGTTGATTGACGGCCTGACGTCATCATGATGCGCGGTGTGTGCGCATCATGATGCGCCGTCATTTCGGGCCTTCCGGGGGTCTCTGCCGGCCTGCCGGGGGGCTGTGCCGGCCTGCCGGGGGGCTGTGTGGACTGCCCGGGGTCTGTACCGGCCTGCCGGGGGGCTGTGCCGGCCTGCCGGTGGTCTGTGCACCCTGTGGGGGTCTGTACCGGCCTGCCGGGGGGCTGTGCCGGCCTGCCGGGGGGCTGTGCTGATGTCCGGGGGTCTGTGCAAGCATCGTCCGATGGGACTACAAGTCCCATCGGGCGATGCCTGCTACCATGACAGTGATTGACACATTAGCCAATGATGGGACAGTAGTAGTCCCATCATCCGGCTAATGTGTTAAATGTTAAAAAAAAAAAAAAAAAAAAAAAAATACTACATGCTACATACATACTACATGCATGCTACATATATACTACATACATACTACATACATGCTACATACATACTGCATGCTACATACATACTACATACATACTACATACATACTACATACATACTACATATATACTACATACATACTACATACATACTACATACATACTGCATGCTACATACATACTACATACATACTACATGCATGCTACATACATACTACATATATACTACATACATGCTACATACATACTGCATGCTACATACATACTACATACATACTACATGCATACTACATACATACTACATACATACTGCATGCTACATATATACTACATGCTACATACATACTACATATATACTACATGCATGCTACATACATACTACATACTACATATATACTACATACATACTACATATATACTACATACATACTGCATGCTACATACATGCTACATACATACTACATACATACTACATACATACTACATGCATGCTACATGCATGCTACATGCATGCTACATACATACCACATACATACTACATACATACAATACATTCATACAATACATACATAGACATACAGTACATATAACATAGAGTAACATACTTACCAATACTTGTCACATTGTTCCCCGAAGCCATTGTCTATTCCGGGATAAATATTAACATAACAAACCACAAAAATACTCACCCACGATCCGAAGCAGTCCACGAGTGTGTCCCACGACGATCTTGGGTAGAGAACTGCAGCATCAGATGATGCTGCCGTTCTCTACGGGCTGTAGGAATCCAATGACGGAAGGTAGGTATCCTTCCGCACTGTATTCCTCCGCCACTTAAAAAAAAAAAGTCCCTAGTCTCACTTTATGCCATTGCTGTGTGGGAATTTCCCACACAGCAATGGCATAAAGTGAGACTAGGGACTTTTTTTTTTTTAAGTGGCGGAGGAATACAGTGCGGAAGGATACCTACCTTCCGTCATTGGATTCCTGCAGCCCGTAGAGAACGGCAGCATCATCTGATGCTGCAGTTCTCTACCCAAGATCGTCGTGGGACACACTCGTGGACTGCTTCGGATCGTGGGTGAGTATTTTTGTGGTTTGTTATGTTAATATTTATCCCGGAATAGACAATGGCTTCGGGGAACAATGTGACAAGTATTGGTAAGTATGTTACTCTATGTTATATGTACTGTATGTCTATGTATGTATTGTATGAATGTATTGTATGTATGTAGTATATATGTGGTATGTATGTAGCATGTAGTATGTATGTGGTATGTATGTAGCATGCATGTAGTATGTATGTAGCATGCATGTAGTATGTATGTAGTATGTATGTAGTATGTATGTAGTATATATGTAGTATGTAGTATGAATGTAGTATATATGTAGTATGTATGTAGCATGTAGTATGTAGCATGCATGTAGTATATATGTAGTATGTATGTAGTATGTATGTAGCATGCATGTAGTATATATGTAGTATGTAGCATGTAGTATGTATGTAGCATGCATGTAGTATGTAGCATGTAGTATGTATGTAGCATGCATGTAGTATATATGTAGTATGTATGTAGTATGTATGTAGCATGCATGTAGTATGTATGTAGCATGTAGTATGTAGCATGCATGTAGTATATATGTAGTATGTAGCATGTAGTATGTATGTAGCATGCATGTAGTATATATGTGTTATGTATGTAGCATGTAGCATGCATGTAGTATGTATGTAGTATATATGTGGTATGTATGTAGCATGCAGTATGTATGTAGCATGCATGTAGTATATATGTAGTATGTATGTTGCATGTAGTATTTATGTAGTATGAATGTAGCATGTATGTAGTATGTAGTATGAATGTAGCATGTATGTAGTATGTAGTATGAATGTAGCATGTATGTAGTATGCATGTTGTATGTATGTAGCATGTAATTTTTTTTTTTTTTTTTACATTTAACACATTAGCCGGATGATGGGACTACTACTGTCCCATCATTGGCTAATGTGTCAATCACTGTCATGGTAGCAGGCATCGCCCGATGGGACTTGTAGTCCCATCGGACGATGCCTGCACAGACCCCCGGAGCCTGCACAGACCACCGGCAGGCCGGCACAGCCCCCCGGCAGGCCGGCACAGCCCCCCGGAGCCTGCACAGCCCCCCGGCAGGCCGGCACAGCCCCCCGGCAGGCCGGCACAGCCCCCCGGAGCCTGCACAGCCCCCCGGCAGGCCGGCACAGCCCCCCGGCAGGCCGGCACAGCCCCCCGGAGCCTGCACAGACCACCGGCAGGCCGGCACAGACCACCGGAGCCTGCACAGACCCCCTGGCAGGCCGGCACAGCCCCCCGAAAGGCCCGTACAGACCCCAGAGAGGCTGTACAAGGGCAGGAAAGGGTTTTTCTTATTCCGATACCGGAAGTCCCATAGACTTGAATGGGACTTCCGGTATCGGAATCGGCGATACCGATACTTTTTTTAAAGATCGGCCGATACCATCCGATACGATACTTTGAAGTATCGGACGGTATCGCTCAACTCTAGTTGAGATGTTTCTTCTATTTTGTGAAGTGCACAAGTCCCTCCTGTTAAAAAAAACAACCCCACAACATGATGCTACCAATCCCGTATTTCACAGTTGGGAATGGTGTTCTTAGGCTTCCAAGCTTCTCCCTTTTTCCTCCAAATGTAACGATGGTCATTATGCACAAAAATAGGTATTAGACCTACCGGTAATGATGTTTCCAGGAGTCCATCCTGACAGCACCATGGAGGACGTCCTCCTCCTCCTTACAGGGACAGGAAAGCACACGAGAGGTTAAAAGGCCCCGTCCCACCCCTTTCCCTCAGTGACTTAACAAGTACCACAGCGTGGATAATACTATAACTCTTTTAATGGTATTATCATATTACATCATATGACATAACTTAACATAACCAGGGAGGGAACTACCCGTGCTGTCAGGATGGACTCCTGGAAACATCATTACCGGTAGGTCTAATACTTATTTTCCAGGATGTCCACCTGACAGCACCATGGAGAGTACCAAAGCACCTCCTCAGGGTGGGATCACCGCCTGGAGAACTTTTCTCCCAAATGCGGTATGTTGGCCTGATAGCACGTCAAGTTTGTAGTGCTTGCAAAATGTATTCAGGCTGGCCCAAGTTGCCGCTCTACAAATCTGTTCGACTGAGGCGCCTGCGCGCTCAGCCCAGGAGGCTGAAACTGCCCTAGTAGAGTGGGCCCTTAAGGTATCTGGTGGGTTGGCGCCTTCAGACTGGTAGGCGTCTGAAATTACTGAGGTGATCCATCTTGCGATGGACGCCTTAGAGGCTTTTCTCCCCCTATTTTTACCCCCGAAGAGGATGAACAGGTTTGAGTCAATACGCCAGTCATTGGTGGCCTCTAGATAGCTTATAACTGCCCGTCTTATGTCTAGGGAGTGGAGAAGCTGTTCTTTCTCATTGCGGGGATTGCTGCAGAAGGATGGTAGCACTATCTCCTGATTTATATTTTGGTAAGAGGCTACCTTGGGGATAAAAGCCGGATCTAATCTTAAGGTTATATGATCGTCTCTGATCTGGAGATATGGATCCTTGGTGGACAGGGCCTGAATCTCCCCTATTCTTTTGGCCGTGGTAATGGCTACCAGGAAAGCCGTCTTCCGAGAGAGAGTCGAAATGGACATTCTATCACTAGGCATGTAGGGGTCCCTACATAAAGATCTGAGTACCAGGCCGAGGTCCCAGGGCGGGGTGAGCTGCCTAATTGTGGGGCGAAGACGCTGCGTGGCCTTTATGAATCTTACCACCCAAGGATGGGAGGCTAAAGGGTAGTCGAAGAAGGCGCTCAAAGCCGAAATCTGGACCTTTAACGTGCTGGGTTTAAGCCCTTTATTATATCCCGACTGCAGAAAGCCTAGGACACTAGGGAGGTCAGGGGTACCTGCCGAGAGGTCGGACCTGCCACCTTCCAGGCAGAATCTCTTCCATATTTTTCTGTAGATTGCGGATGTTACCGGTTTCCTGCTGGCCAGTAGAGTGGATATGACCTGCTCGGATAAGCCCTTTGCTCTCAGGAGGTCCCTTTCAGGATCCATGCCGAGAGGTGTAGCCTTGCTGGGTCTGGATGGCGAATCGGCCCCTGATGGATAACATCTCCCTTCAGGGATAGCTCGACTGGGTTTCCTACTGCTATGGCTCCTAGCAGCGGAAACCAGCTTCTCTTTGGCCAGTATGGCACTATTAATATCACCGACGCGCGGTCCTCGCAGATCTTCCTGAGTACCGCCGTTATCAGCGCCAGTGGTGGGAATGCATACGAGAGGGGTTCCGTCCAGGCCTGGCTCAGGGCATCTACTCCGTCCGGGTGGTCTGCTGGGTTCAAGGAGTAGAATCTGACGACCTTTGAGTTCTTCCGGTTTGCAAACAGGTCTATACTGGGGGTCCCCCAACGCTGACAAAGCTGATGGAAGATTTCTTTTAGTTCCCACTCTGTCGGGCTGACCCGCTGTCTGCTTAGATAGTCCGCTACTACGTTCTGAGAACCCTCTAGGTGGATTGCCGTTATGGAGAGGACCACCTCTTATGCTCAGGTGAATATTCGTCCTGCAAGTGCCTGGAGTGGTCGATGTCTCGGACCTCCCTGGTGCTTCAGGAATGAGACTGCCGTTGTGTTGTCGGACAATATCTGGACATGTCGATTTCTCACTACCGACCGGTTCTGACGCAGGGCTTCCCAGACCGCATAGAGCTCCCTGAAGTTGGAGAATCTGCTTCTGATGCAGACCGGCCATCTTCCCTGAAAAATTCTCCCTTCTACGTGGGCTCCCCATCCCCACGTACTGGCGTCTGTGGTGATTACCACATACGGCGAGGTTGTCCATAGCACGCCCACCTGTAAGTTCTGGGGCTGTATCCACCACCGCAGGGATCTTCTTACCGTGTCTGGTAAGGATATGGGCCTGTCGAGAGAATCTTGACACCTGTTCCATCCTGCGAGGATTTCCTTTTGCAGGGGCCTCGAATGGGACTGGGCCCATCTGACACATGGAATGCAAGCCGTCATCAGACCCAGAACTTCCATTGCACCTGTTATGGAGGAGCGATGTCTCAGTAGTCCCTTGACTCTGTCCTGAATTATCTGCTGCTTTTTTCTCGGTAGCCAGGATATTCTGTCTCTTGAATCCAGAAGGACTCCCAGGAAGATCTTCCTGCTTTCTGGCTTTAGGTCTGACTTCTGGTCGTTGATCAGCCAGCCGAGATACTCCAGTGTTCTGATCATTCGGCTCCTCTCCTGAATGAGCCTTTCTTCTGATCCTGCGACTAGGAGAAAGTCGTCTAGATACTGTATTATAATGACTCCCTGCTTTCTCAGGTAGGCTACCACCTCCGCTACCAGCTTTGTAAATATTCGGGGGGCCGAAGCCAGCCCGAACGGAAGGCACTGGAACTGGAAGTGGCAGGTCCGGGACGGTAGACTGATTGCGAATCTCAATAAGCTCTGAGATGAGGGATAGATAGGGACCTGATAGTATGCACTCTTCAGGTCCAGAGTACACATGACGGCATCCCTGTCTATAAGTTGAATTGCTGAACGTATTGATTCCATTCGAAATCTTTTGTATACCACCCAGCCATTTAGGGGTTTTAAGTTTATGATTGTTCTGGCCTCGCCAGATGGTTTTGTAATGGAGAATAGGGAAGAGTAATGACCTTTTCCCCTCTCCTGCTGCGGAACTGGCACTATGACCTCTGACCTGAGCAGGTCCTGTAGATCTGCCCACATGGTAGAGTCTTCCGGGACTACGGTGGGGGCGATGTATCTGTCGGGGGGAGGGGAATAACATTCTATGCTGTACCCTTCTGTGATGGTTCTGAGGACCCACTGGTTCTGGGTTACCTGGCGCCACCTTGCTGCGAATCGTCGCAGTCTTCCCCCGACACCTATGGCGTCATTGCCTTCTAGACCTGGAGGATGATGCGAAAAGAGGGCTTTGCTTCTCCCCCCTGGCTCTGAGTGTATCTAAAGGAGCCCCTGTTGGATCTACCCTGGCTCCTAAAGTCGGTCTGTCTCCTGAAAAAGGACCCTCTACAAAAGGACTGGGGACTAGAGTTGAGCGAAACGGGTCGAAAAAATTCAAAAGTCTCCGACTTTTGGCAAAGTCGGGTTTCATGAAACGAAACCCGACCCTAGGATGAGGTCGGCCACGAGGTCGGCGACTTACGCGCCAAAGTCGCGTTTCAAAAGTTTGTTTTGCGCTCTTTTTCAGCCAATCAGGATCCACGGACACTGTGGGCAACGTGATGACATAGGCACGGGTCACCACCATCTTTCAGAAGGGCATGCAAGTGATTGGCTTGCTTTGGTGGGCGTCACAGGGGGTATAAAAGGGCGTGCACGCCGACCGCCATCTTACTTCTGCCGATCTTAGCATAGGGAGAGGTTGCTGCTGATTCTGTAGGGAGAGCGTTAGGCAGGGAAGAAGGCCAAAAAACTGCTTCTGCTGCTAGCGATTTGGCCTGCACAACACACCAGTCACTGTGTGTGCATTGCAAGGGGAGGCTATATAGTGGTGTATCAGTGGTGTTGGTTGTTGGGCTGCCTTCTAAGGCTTCCTGACAGGCTGGCATTGCTGTTTACCCACTGCTCCGCAAACTGCTTTTTTAAAAGCAATCCAATCTCACTTATTCTCTAGTCACTTTGGTCACAGCTGTGCCATCGAGCCTGTCACATAGCGCTCAGATATTCATTGGGCCTCACACAATCCAAAAGTGTCCAGTGTCCAAAAGTGTGTGCAGAGATTCAAACTCTCACTTATCCTCTAGTCACTTAGGTCACAGCTGTGCCATCGAGCCTGTCACATAGCGCTCAGATATTCATTGGGCCTCACACAATCCAAAAGTGTCCAGTGTCCAAAAGTGTGTGCAGAGATTCAAACTCTCACTTATCCTCTAGTCACTTAGGTCACAGCTGTGCCATCGAGCCTGTCACATAGCGCTCAGATATTCATTGGGCCTCACACAATCCAAAAGTGTCCAGTGTCCAAAAGTGTGTGCAGAGATTCAAACTCTCACTTATCCTCTAGTCACTTAGGTCACAGCTGTGCCATCGAGCCTGTCACATAGCGCTCAGATATTCATTGGGCCTCACACAATCCAAAAGTGTCCAGTGTCCAAAAGTGTGTGCAGAGATTCAAACTCTCACTTATCCTCTAGTCACTTAGGTCACAGCTGTGCCATCGAGCCTGTCACATAGTGCTCAGATATTCATTGGGCCTCACACAATCCAAAAGTGTCCAGTGTCCAAAAGTGTGTGCAGAGATTCAAACTCTCACTTATCCTCTAGTCACTTAGGTCACAGCTGTGCCATCGAGCCTGTCACATAGCGCTCAGATATTCATTGGGCCTCACACAAACCAAAAGTGTCCAGTGTCCAAAAGTGTGTGCAGAGATTCAAACTCTCACTTATCCTCTAGTCACTTAGGTCACAGCTGTGCCATCGAGCCTGTCACATAGCGCTCAGATATTCATTGGGCCTCACACAATCCAAAAGTGTCCAGTGTCCAAAAGTGTGTGCAGAGATTCAAACTCTCACTTATCCTCTAGTCACTTAGGTCACAGCTGTGCCATCGAGCCTGTCACATAGCGCTCAGATATTCATTGGGCCTCACACAATCCAAAAGTGTCCAGTGTCCAAAAGTGTGTGCAGAGATTCAAACTCTCACTTATCCTCTAGTCACTTAGGTCACAGCTGTGCCATCGAGCCTGTCACATAGCGCTCAGATATTCATTGGGCCTCACACAATCCAAAAGTGTCCAGTGTCCAAAAGTGTGTGCAGAGATTCAAACTCTCACTTATCTTCTAGTCACTTAGGTCACAGCTGTGCCATCGAGCCTGTCACATAGCGCTCAGATATCAGTGGGCCTCACACAATCCAAAAGTGTCCAGTGTCCACAAGTGTCTGCAGAAATTCAAAATCTCCATTATCCTGTAGTCACTTTTTTCACACCTGTGCCATCGAGCCTGTGACATAGCGCTCTGATATTCAGTGGGCCTCACACAATCCAAAAGTGTCCAGTGTCCACAAGTGTCTGCAGAAATTCAAAATCTCCCTTATCATGTAGTCACTTTTTTCACACCTGTGACATCGAGCCTGTGACATAGCGCTCTGATATTCAGTGGGCCTCACACAATCCAAAAGTGTCCAGTGTCCACAAGTGTCTGCAGAAATTCAAAATCTCCCTTATCCTGTAGTCACTTTTTTCACACGTGTGCCATCGAGCCTGTGACATAGCGCTGTGATATTCAGTGGGCCTCACACAATCCAAAAGTGTCCAGTGTCCACAAGTGTCTGCAGAAATTCAAAATCTCCCTTATCCTGTAGTCACTTTTTTCACACCTGCGCCATCGAGCCTGTGACATAGCGCTGTGATATTCAGTGGGCCTCACACAATCCAAGTGTCCAGTGTCCACAAGTGTCTGCAGAAATTCAAAATCTCCCTTATCCTGTAGTCACTTTTTTCACACCTGTGTCATTGAGCCTGTGACATAGCGCTGTGATATTCAGTGGGCCTCACACAATCCAAGTGTCCAGTGTCCACAAGTGTCTGCAGAAATTCAAAATCTTCCTTATCCTGTAGTCACTTTTTTCACACCTGTGCCATCGAGCCTGTGACATAGCGCTGTGATATTCAGTGGGCCTCACACAATCCAAAAGTGTCCAGTGTCCACAAGTGTCTGCAGAAATTCAAAATCTCCCTTATCCTGTAGTCACTTTTTTCACACCTCTGCCATCGAGCCTGTGACATAGCGCTGTGATATTCAGTGGGCCTCACACAATCCAAGTGTCCAGTGTCCACAAGTGTCTGCAGAAATTCAAAATCTCCCTTATCCTGTAGTCACTTTTTTCACACCTGTGCCATCGAGCCTGTGACATAGCGCTGTGATATTCAGTGGGCCTCACACAATCCAAAAGTGTCCAGTGTCCACAAGTGTCTGCAGAAGTTCAAAATCTCCCTTATCCTGTAGTCACTTTTTTCACACCTGTGCCATAGAGCCTGTGACATAGCTCTGTGATATTCAGTGGGCCTCACACAATCCAAAAGTGTCCAGTGTCCACAAGTGTCTGCAGAAATTCAAAATCTCCCTTATCCTGTAGTCACTTTTTTCACACCTGTGCCATCGAGCCTGTGACATAGCGCTGTGATATTCAGTGGGCCTCACACAATCCAAAAGTGTCCAGTGTCCACAAGTGTCTGCAGAAATTCAAAATCTCCCTTATCCTGTAGTCACTTTTTTCACACCTGTGCCATCGAGCCAATGACATAGCGCTGTGATATTCAGTGGGCCTCACACAATCCAAGTGTCCAGTGTCCACAAGTGTCTGCAGAAATTCAAAATCTCCCTTATCCTGTAGTCACTTTTTTCACACCTGTGCCATCGAGCCTGTGACATAGCGCTGTGATATTCAGTGGGCCTCACACTATCCAAAAGTGTCCAGTGTCCACAAGTGTCTGCAGAAATTCAAAATCTCCCTTATCCTGTAGTCACTTTTTTCACACCTGTGCCATCGAGCCTGTGACATAGCGCTGTGATATTCAGTGGGCCTCACACAATCCAAAAGTGTCCAGTGTCCACAAGTGTCTGCAGAAATTCAAAATCTCCCTTATCCTGTAGTCACTTTTTTCACACCTGTGCCATCGAGCCTGTGACATAGCGCTGTGATATTCAGTGGGCCTCACACAATCCAAGTGTCCAGTGTCCACAAGTGTCTGCAGAAATTCAAAATCTCCCTTATCCTGTAGTCACTTTTTTCATACCTGTGCCATCGAGCCTGAGACATAGCGCTCTGATATTCAGTGGGCCTCACACAATCCAAGTGTCCAGTGTCCACAAGTGTCTGCAGAAAATCTAAATCTCCCCTGTCCTATATACACCTTGTACCTTGATTTACATTACTATATAGTTTGTTGGATTTTGTCTACATTTCTACCAAAAATGAGGAAGGCTGGTGGAAGAGGCCGTGGAATTGGGAGGGGGTTGGCAGCTGGTAATGATGGTGTTGGTGGTGGATCTGATGGTAGTGGCAAAAGCAAAATAGGACCAAATGCAGGAGGTGTTGAGCCTGCGTCATCGTCTGGCTCCATAAGGCTTCGAAGGCTTAGTTTTCTAGGAGTTGGCAAACCGCTTTTAACGCCAGAGCATCAGGAAAAGGTTTTGTCTTACATTGCTGACTCAGCCTCCAGCTCTATCGCCTCCTCTTCTGAAGTTGTAAAAAGTAAAAGCACTGAGTCGTCATTGGAGGCTCATGTTCGTGAACCACACCTTTCCTTGTGTCCTTCACCCCAACCAAGATTGAAGGATGACGCAGGCCATATTACTGATTACTCCATGGAGCTGTTTTCACATACCATGCCTGGATTATCAAGTGAAATGGTGAATTACCCAGGCCAAGATGAATCTGACATGGAGTGCACTGATGCACAGCCGCTGATAGATGATTCTGCTGGTACATTCACTCAGAGCACTACATTGTCCTCGCAGTGTACAGAGCCAGATTCTGACACTGATGAGACTCAGGTGCCTTTTCCCGCACACTATACCACCATACACGGTGACACAGAGGAAGGTGCACATGACATTGAAGAGGAGGTGATGGATGACCCAGTTGTTGACCCAGATTGGCATCCATTGGAGGAAGAGGGTGCTGCTTCCAATAGCTCAGATGAGGAGCATCCACAGCAGACATCTACATCGCAACAGCTGTTATCTGGCAGGCCCGGAGCACTCCAAAGACAGGTTCCAAAAATCAAAAGAGTTGCTGGACAGCTTGTCCAGAGGGTCAAAAGATCACAGCGTGCTAGGCCGCAAAATGTCTGCCAAAGTAGGAAGAGTGCAGTGTGGCACTTTTTTGAACAAAATCCTCATGATCAGGCCAAGGTTATCTGTAAGAAGTGCGCAAAGACCTTTAGCCGAGGGAAAAATCTGAAAAATTTGAATACCAGTTGCATGCTTAGACATTTAACCAGCATGCACTTGCAAGCGTGGACACAACACCAAACCTCAAGTGCCACATGTGCAACTGATCACAAAGAAGGTAGTCAGCAACGCTACATTGTTTCCCCCACTGTAAGCCCACCGGTTAGCACAGCAGCAAATGTTGAGGTGTCGTTGCAAGGCCACAGCAGTCAGGGAATCCCACTGTTATATCAACGAAATACTGAATCTAGGCCATCAGAAAGAACACCAACTCCATCACCATCATCAACCCTCTCTCAGTCCGCCTTGTCCACCGCTACTTCCACCATATGCAGCTCTCAAGTCCAGCTCACCCTCCCAGACACTATGAGTAGGTCAAGAAAGTACTCAGTCTCTCATCCATGTACACTGGGTTTGAACGCCCACATTGCCAAACTAATCTCGTTTGAGATGATGCCCTATCGGTTGGTGGAAAGCGCAGCTTTCTGCGAACTCATGGCCTATGCAGTACCACGCTATGACCTACCCAGTCGCCACTTCTTCTCTCGCAAAGCCATCCCAGCCCTCCACCATCATGTGAAAGACTGCATTGTCCATGCACTCAAGCAGTCAGTGAGTGGAAAGGTGCACCTCACAACTGATGCATGGTCCAGTCGGCATGGCCAGGGCCGTTACATGTCCATCACTGCGCACTGGGTTAATGTGGTGGATGCAGGGTCCACAGGGGACAGCGGTGGTGGGACAGTGCTGCCTAGCCCACGGTATAGGAAACAGTTGGCTGTAGGCGTTCCACCCTCCTCCTCCTCCTCCAGAAGCGAAAGCTCGTCCACAGAGCGCAGTCGTACGAGCACTCCATCTGCAGCTGCCACTGTTGCACACAAGGTTTCCCCCTATCGAGCAGCTATTGGAAAGCGTCAGCAGGCTGTGTTGCAGATGATGTGTTTGGGTGACAGACACACCGCCGAGGTGCTGGCCGAGTACTTGAAGCGACAAACTGAGTCATGGCTGGGCAGTGTACATCTTGAGGCAGGCAAGGTAGTTAGTGATAACGGCCGTAATTTTGTGGCAGCCATAGCCCTTTCAAAACTCAGCCACATACCTTGCTTGGCTCACACCTTGAACCTGGTGGTGCAGTGCTTCCTCAAAAATTATCCGGAGTTAACAGCCCTGCTCCATAAGGTGCGAAGACTGTGCGCGCACATCCGCCGGTCGCCTGTACACTCCGTTCGTATGCAGAAGCTGCAGCGATTGCTCCACCTTCCCAACCACCGCCTCATTATCGACATTGCAACAAGGTGGAACTCCACCCTGCACATGGTGGAGCGGCTGTGCGAGCAGAGGCAGGCCCTAATGCATTTGTGGGAGGATACACGGCCAGGCACTTTGAGAGCAGACATGGAGTTGACAGGTGTGCAGTGGTCGAAGCTGAAAGACCTCTGTAAAGTCCTTCAGTGTTTTGAGGAATGCACACGGCTGGTAAGCACAGACGACGCCATCCTAAGCATGAGCATCCCACTTATGCGTCTGCTCATGCAAACTTTGACGCACCTTAAGGAGCAGGCGTCTGCAGCCAATGTTGACGAGGAGGAAGAGGTGGAGGGAATCCTTGATGACATTCAGCCATTGTCTGCTCAGGGACCTCTCCTGGACGAGTTGGAGGAAGAAGAGGAGGAGGAGGATGATGATGGGGATGATTACTTAGGGGAGGAGGATGCATCTCGTGGGGCAAGTGAAAATGTTGGCGTGGCAAGGTCTGGTACAGGGTTTGTGCGTGACTGGAGGGATGTGGATTTGCCAGAAAGCGCTCCTCCAACCAGCACTCGCAGTGCATCATTGACACCGGGAACATTGGCCCACAAGTCAGATTATGCCTTGCGGATCCTAAAAAGGGACCCCCGCATTGCCAAAATGATGAACGATGACGACTACTGGTTGGCCAGCATCCTGGATCCACGCTATAAAGGCAAATTACAAAACATCATGCCACAGGAGAACCTTGACCTAATATTGGCTAATAAACAAGTAACTCTGGTAAATCGGTTGCTTGAGGATTTTGTCCCACCTTCCCCTGATGACACATAGGGTGACAGAAAAATGGCTTGCTTTGGTCCACCTCTTCCTGGGACTTGACCTATTTCGCCTTTTGCATCAGCTGAATGTCCAACATCAACATATGCCACTTTCTAAAACTCCCTAACTGTGCAGCCTCCCCCCCCCCCATGGCCGGGGTCACCACCTAGCGCACGACACCGTGCGAGAGCCGTTGCCCTGGACAGGTGGGTAGGCCGACTCTTGGGCGCGGGCACTGGCACAGGGTCCCTCATAGTGCAATCAAGTGTCTCTGACGGTGGTGGGGCACACCCGCCGTCAGACACACCGCCGTACTATGAGGGGCCCAGTGCCAGTACCGACGCCCACGAGTGGGCCCCCCTTGCTTGGGCAGGGCCCCAGCATTTGCAATCTTTACCTCTCCCTGCTCCTCCGCTGTGTAGTCTGGGCCGTCAAATCCATACTGTGCCTGACACCGTCTGAGCCTGCCTCCTGATGTATAGACATATATTTTGAATGTGCACAGAAAAAACGGAGCAGAGAACAACATCCAATAAAAAACAATAATTTATTAATTCAAGTAGTTGACAATACAAAAATAAACATGTCGATAATGGCTTATATAGTAAAAAGGAAAAGGAGGGATACAAAGGCCAGAAACAGGGGTACACATGGTGATCCTGTGACCAAGGGTTATAAGATATATACAGCGACAATATGATAACATGATAAATCCCGGGCAAAATACCCATACAAGGTGTAGTTAATATTGTCTAGAGCATTTAAACAAGTCAAATGCCCTTCGTTATCTAAATAGTATCAGTTACCCATGATCACCAGTATGCCAATGTGCACCTCTGGGACCCCCTGATGCGCGTTTCGCGTTGAATGCTTTCTCAAAAGGGGTACATGTGAATGCCATATCCTTAATACTTATATAGTGTCATCAATCAGTGCCGGAGTATCGGGCGCACGCGCCAATGACGTCACCCGCCAAGAACGTTACCTCCCACCCCCGTGGCCGTCAATAGACGGCGCGCATGTAGGTGGAAATCCACCTGCTGACGTCATACACATGTGCGCCAAGCTAGTGCAGATAGCCACAGGGGAAGGGTGGGAGGGGCGTGAGACAAAGCGCGCGTGCTCACCACAACCGCCATTTTACTGAGGACCAAGGCGGCAGCCATATTGGGGAGGATAGAGATCAGCCCAAATATACAGAAAAGAAGAAATTATGGTGGTCCAATGCTAAAATAAAACACAGAGGAATAATGCACATAACAGCGCAACATTAGTGATATCTAGGAGAATGATATAAAGTGCAAATGTGCATCATCAAAGTAACAAAGTGCGAACTTATATTCACATTATAGAATATTATAATGCTGATGTATACAAAAATCAGTGACAAATATATGAAAATAATACAAACAAGAAACAGTACAAAAAAGAATATAAATATAATTTATATATACAAAAAAATAATAATAAATATGTGTATATATGGGCAGAAAAAATAAAAATAAAAAGAAGAAAACAATGAAAATAATAAAAATAATAAATCATCAGAAAATCTTCTCATCCAATTAAACGGAATCCCTTGGTTTCATTCAGTATTCAATAATGTCCCACATCCAGGAATTATCCCGACATAGGATAATGGGGCATCATAACCAACATAGGTTCCGAAGAATCAAAATCCGGCAGGGCAAAACTATAAAGGGAGAACTAAAAGACATGACAAAATTAAAATACAGTATAAAAACGTGGGACGATGATGCAAATTCATTCTTAAGGCATATATTACATGCATACAAGTGTATATATATATATATATATATATATATATACAGTCATGGCCAAAAGTATTGACACCCCTGCAATTCTGTCAGATAATACTCAGTTTCTTCCTGAAAATGATTGCAAACACAAATTCTTTGGTATTATTATCTTCATTTAATTTGTCTTAAATGAAAAAACACAAAAAGAATTGTCCTAAAGCCAAATTGGATATAATTCCACACCAAACATAACAAAGAGGGTGGACAAAAGTATTGGCACTGTTTGAAAAATCATGTGATGCTTCTCTAATTTATGTAATTAACAGCACCTGTAACTTACCTGTGGCACCTAACAGGTGTTGGCAATAACTAAATCACACTTGCAGCCAGTTAACATGGATTAAAGTTGACTCAACCTCTGTCCTGTGTCCTTGTGTGTACCACATTGAGCATGGAGAAAAGAAAGAAGACCAAAGAACTGTCTGAGAACTTGAGAAACCAAATTGTGAGGAAGCATAAGCAATTTCAAGGCTACAAGTCCATCTCCAAAGACCTGAATGTTCCTGTGTCTACCGTGCACAGTGTCATCAAGAAGTTTAAAGCCCATGGCACTGTGGCTAACCTCCCTAGATGTGTCCGGAAAAGAAAAATTGACAAGAGATTTCAACGCAAGATTGTGCGGATGTTGGATAAAGAACCTCCACTAACATCCAAACAAGTTCAAGCTGCCCTGCAGTCCAAGGGTACAACGGTGTCAACCCGTACAATCCGTCGGCGTCTGAATGAAAAGGGACTGTATGGTAGGAGACCCAGGAAGACTCCACTTCTTGCCCCGAGACATAAAAAAGCCAGGCTGGAGTTTGCCAAAACTTACCTGAAAAAGCCTAAAACATTTTTGAAGAATGTTCTCTGGTCAGATGAGACAAACGTAGAGCTTTTAGGGCAAAAGCATCAACATAGAGTTTACAGGAGAAAAAAGAGGCATTCAAAGAAAAGTACACGGTCCCTACAGTCAAACATGGCGGAGGTTCCCTGATGTTTTGGGGTTGCTTTGCTGCCTCTGGCACTGGACTGCTTGACCGTGTGCATGGCATTATGAAGTCTGAAGACTACCAACAAATTTTGCAGCATAATGTAGGGCCCAGTGTGAGAAAGCTGGGTCTCCCTCAGAGGTCATGGGTCTTCCAGCAGGACAATGACCCAAAACACACTTCAAAAAGCACTAGAAAATGGTTTGAGAGAAAGCACTGGAGACATCTAAGGTGGCCAGCAATGAGTCCAGACCTGAATCCCATAGAACACCTGTGGAGAGATCTAAAAATGGCAGTTTGGAGAAGGCACCCTTCAAATATCAGGGACCAGGAGAAGTTTGCCAAAGAAGAATGGTCTAAAATTCCAGCAGAGCATTGTAAGAAACTCATTGATGGTTACCGGAAGCGGTTGGTCGCAGTTATTTTGGCTAAATGTTGTGCAACCAAGTATTAGGCTGAGGGTGCCAATACTTTTGTCCGGCCCATTTTTGGAGTTTTGTGTGAAATGATCAATGTTTTGCTTTTTGCTTCATTCTCTTTTGTGTTTTTTCATTTAAGACAAATTAAATGAAGATAATAATACCAAAGAATTTGTGTTTGCAATCATTTTCAGGAAGAAACTGAATATTATCTGACAGAATTGCAGGGGTGTCAATACTTTTGGCCATGACTGTATATAAACGGACGCTGCCACAGAGACTAAGACACAGATAGGTAGGCAGAACAAAGGGGGGAAAATGTATTTCTAAAGAAAAGGGACGAAAGTAAGTTTTTCATTAAGTCCCTTGGGTGTGATGGTGTCAAGGGTGACAATCCACCTACACTCGCGTTGTGCCAAAAGGCGGACCAAATTGCCACCCCTGACACCGCCATGGACCCTATCAATGCCCCTCACCCTAAGGCCAGCGTCCGTTTATATATATATATATATATATATATATATATATATATATATATATATATATATATGCACTTGTATGCATGTAATATATGCCTTAAGAATCAATTTGCATCATCGTCCCACGTTTTTATACTGTATTTTAATTTTGTCATGTCTTTTAGTTCTCCCTTTGTAGTTTTTGCCCTGCCGGATTTTGATTCTTCGGAACCTATGTTGGTTATGATGCCCCATTATCCTATGTCGGGATAATTCCTGGATGTGGGACACTATTGAATACTGAATGAAACCAAGGGATTCCGTTTAATTGGATGAGAAGATTTTCTGATGATTTATTATTTTTATTATTTTCATTGTTTTCTTCTTTTTATTTTTATTTTTTCTGCCCATATATACACATATTTATTATTATTTTTTTTTGTATATATAAATTATATTTATATTTTTTTGTACTGTTTCTTGTTTGTATTATTTTCATATATTTGTCACTGATTTTTGTATACATCAGCATTATAATATTCTATAATGTGAATATAGGTTCGCACTTTGTTACTTTGATGATGCACATTTGCACTTTATATCATTCTCCTAGATATCACTAATGTTGCGCTGTTATGTGCATTATTCCTCTGTGTTTTATTTTAGCATTGGACCACCATAATTTCTTCTTTTCTGTATATTTGGGCTGATCTCTATCCTCCCCAATATGGCTGCCGCCTTGGTCCTCAGTAAAATGGCGGTTGTGGTGCGCACGCGCGCTTTGTCTCACGCCCCTTCCACCCTCCCCCGTGGCTATCTGCACTAGCTTGGCGCGCATGTGTATGACGTCAGCAGGTGGATGTCCACCTGCATGCGCGCCGTCTATTGACGGCCACGGGGGTGGGAGGTAACGTTCTTGGCGGGTGACGTCATTGGCGTGTGCGCCCGATACTCCGGCACTGATTGATGACACTATATAAGTATTAAGGATATGGCATTCACATGTACCCCTTTTGAGAAAGCATTCAACGCGAAACGCGCGTCAGGGGGTCAAAGAGGTGCACATTGGCATACAGGTGATCATGGGTAAGAGATACTATTTAGATAACGAAGGGCATTTGACTTGTTTAAATGCTCTAGACAATATTAACTACACCTTGTATGGGTATTTTGCCCGGGATTTATCATGTTATCATATTGTCGCTGTATATATCTTATAACCCTTGGTCACAGGATCACCATGTGTACCCCTGTTTCTGGCCTTTGTATCCCTCCTTTTCCTTTTTACTATATAAGCCATTATCGACATGTATATTTTTGTATGGTCAACTACTTGAATTAATAAATTATTGTTTTTTATTGGATGTTGTTCTCTGCTCCGTTTTTTCTGTGTTCATTCCTAATGGGAGCATTTCCTTCTCTTATTGTTGTTAGGCCTTGGCCTTATTTTTTGGATTGAAGTTATTTTCTTCAATATTTATTACAGTTTATATATGCTTATTTTTGACTATTTTTTGTTTTCATATATTTTGAATGTGTACGCTATCCATACATGTTATCCGGGGATACGGTACCCTTTCTCACCTTTGTGCAATCACATGCAAGCTATACTGGGCCTAACTCCGTCTGAGCCTGCCTCCTGATGTATAGACATATCTTTTGAATGTGTACGCTATCCATACATGTTATCCGGGAATACGGTACCCTTTCTCACCTTTGTGCAATCACGTGCAAGCCATACTGGGCCTAACACCATCTGAGCCTGCCTCCTGATGTATAGACATATCTTTTGAATGTGTACGCTATCCATACATGTTATCCGGGGATACGGTACCCTTTCTCACCTTTGTGCAATCACTTGCAAGCCATACTGGGCCTAACACCGTCTGAGCCTGCCTCCTGATGTATAGACATATCTTTTGAATGTGTACGCTATCCATACATGTTATCCGGGGATACGGTACCCTTTCTCACCTTTGTGCAATCACGTGCAAGCCATACTGGGCCTAACACCATCTGAGCCTGCCTCCTGATGTATAGACATGTCTCTTGAATGTGTACGCTATCCATACATGTTATCCGGGGATACGGTACCCTTTCTCACCTTTTTGCAATCACTTGCAAGCCATACTGGGCCTAACACCGTCTGAGCCTGCCTCCTGATGTATAGACATATCTTTTGAATGTGTACGCTATCCATACATGCTATCCGGGGATACGGTACCCTTTCTCACCTTTGTGCAATCACTTGCAAGCCATACTGGGCCTAACACCGTCTGAGCCTGCCTCCTGATGTATAGACATTTCTTTTGAATGTGTAGGCTATCCATACATGTTATCCGGGGATACGGTACCCTTTCTCACCTTTGTGCAATCACGTGTAATCCATACTGGGCGTGAGAACGGCTGGCGAGCTGTTAAGCAAGCTACAGCACCTGTGGTTTGCACACGTAAGTTTTTCATTTTTTCAGGAATGTTGGTTAGGCCTAATTCCGGAACTGCGGTTGACCTGCACTTACTGGGAAATCATCATTCGCGAGTAATAATTGTAATCAGTGATCCCCATCACTAACGTTGTTCAGCGGGTTATCTGCACCTGTAAGCGACAAACGCTGGCCTTTTCAGTGTAGCGCACATGCAGCCACGGACATGTAAGGGCATGACACACCAGTTATTGGCCAATCTCATGTGCCAGAGCCTCACGTGTCCCTCTAGTAAGCCGGACACGGACCGCGGGGCATGACGGAGTCTCGTTGGTTAACGGAATTAAGCTTGCAATGTGTGCATCTGTTCTGTAGCTGGCATGGTTGAGGTTGCCCGTGTTGAGTCAAATTACGCCGTAGGCTCCACTCCTGGTGGTGCCCTTCTGGACATTCCTTTAAGGTTCAGCTTTGCAACCATACTGCCCACGTAAAACAAACACTTTGCCTTCATGAACGCTGTTTGGAGGGTCATGACTCGTGGGAATAACGCCGCCCAATCAGTTAACCTGCTAGAGAGATCCTTCGTTGCTCCCAAGCATGACATCACACTCCCTAGGAGGAAGGTAATGCCACTGTGGCGACCGTACTCCTGGGGGCGACACAAGTGCACTGATGCCCAGCCACTGTTCGATGAATCTGCTGGTACATTGACCCAGACCACTACATTCCCCTCGCACACTACACGGCCTGAATCTGACCCTGATGAAACTCAGGTTACCCTTCCCATATACAGTTCCATCTTACACGGTGACAAAGAGGAAGCTGCAGATGAAAGTGCAGGTTCGGCCCACCCGACATCAGACACACCACCGTACTATCAGGGGCCCTGTGCCAGTGACGTCGCCAACGAGTGGGCCCCCCCTGCTTGCTCAGGATCACAGCACTTGCAAGGTTGAAATACTGTGCAGTGAGATGGAAGATGGGGACGACGAGGAGTCCAGACTAGTCCAGGGATTCCCTAGCGAGGAGACTTATTTGATTGTTTTCAATGTTGGGACAGCAATTTTTGGGGAGCACTATACTCTGGAGAATGATAGATGGGGCCCACCATACACTGGAACATTCCAAAGGTGGACATCAGACACTGGAGCAGCATTTACAGGGCCCATTATACACTAGAGCATTAGAAATGGGGCCCATTATGTTTGGAGCATTATTTGGGCCCATAAGACAGTGGAGCTTCATCCATGGGGACCAACATATACTGTAGCATTATGTGGAGCGCATCATATACTGTTTCAAACATTATATGGGACCAATGATTCTGTATGGAGAAATAGATGGGCCTCGTCATGAGATGTAAAAAGTGAAGTATTTTTCATTGTACTATACCGCTATTTCTCTGCTGTATCGGAGCATGATGAGTTGTGGTATGTGTTAAAGGGGCGCTCTTTCGCCCAGGGCACATGAAAACCTGGAGCCAGCCCTACCCCCCCCACAACTTTAGCCAAATAACCCCCATTTTTCAGTGCGTAATTTGTATTATGAATAGAGTTGAGCGATACCGTCCGATACTTCAAAGTATCGTATCGGATGGTATCGGCCGATCTTTAAAAAAAGTATCGGTATCGCCGATTCCGATACCGGAAGTCCCATTCAAGTCTATGGGACTTCCGGTATCGGAATAAGAAAAACCCTTTCCTGCCCTTGTACAGCCTCTCTGGGGTCTGTACGGGCCTTTCGGGGGGCTGTGCCGGCCTGCCAGGGGGTCTGTGCAGGCTCCGGTGGTCTGTGCCGGCCTGCCGGTGGTCTGTGCAGGCTCCGGGGGGCTGTGCCGGCCTGCCGGGGGGCTGTGCAGGCTCCGGGGGGCTGTGCCGGCCTGCCGGGGGGCTGTGCCGGCCTGCCGGGGGGCTGTGCCGGCCTGCCGGGGGGCTGTGCCGGCCTGCCGGTGGTCTGTGCAGGCTCCGGGGGTCTGTGCAGGCATCGTCCGATGGGACTACAAGTCCCATCGGGCGATGCCTGCTACCATGACAGTGATTGACACATTAGCCAATGATGGGACAGTAGTAGTCCCATCATCCGGCTAATGTGTTAAATGTAAAAAAAAAAAAAAAAAAATTACATGCTACATACATACAACATGCATACTACATACATGCTACATTCATACTACATAAATACTACATGCAACATACATACTACATATATACTACATGCATGCTACATACATACTGCATGCTACATACATACCACATATATACTACATACATACTACATGCATGCTACATGCATGCTACATGCTACATACATAACACATATATACTACATGCATGCTACATACATACTACATGCTACATACTACATATACTACATGCATGCTACATACATACTACATGCTACATACATACTACATGCATGCTACATACATACTACATGCTACATACATACTACATATATACTACATACATACTACATACATACTACATGCATGCTACATGCATGCTACATACATACCACATACATAACACATATATACTACATGCATGCTACATACATACTACATGCTACATACATACCATATACATACTACATGCATGCTACATACATACTACATGCATACTACATACATACTACATGCTACACACATACTACATATATACTACATGCATGCTACATACATACTACATGCTACATACATACTACATGCTACATACATACTACATATATACTACATGCATGCTACATACTACATGCTACATACATACTACATGCATGCTACATACATACTACATGCTACATACATACCACATACATACTACATATATACTACATGCATGCTACATACATACTGCATGCTACATGCATGCTACATACATACTACATACATACTACATATATACTACATACATACAATACATTCATACAATACATACATAGACATACAGTACATATAACATAGAGTAACATACTTACCAATACTTGTCACATTGTTCCCCGAAGCCATTGTCTTTTCCGGAATAAATATTAACATAACAAACCACAAAAATACTCACCCACGATCCGAAGCAGTCCACGAGTGTGTCCCACGACGATCTTGGGTAGAGAACTGCAGCATCAGCTGTTGCTGCCGTTCTCTACGGGCTGCAGGAATCCAATGACGGAAGGTAGGTATCCTTCCGCACTGTATTCCTCCGCCACTTAAAAAAAAAAGTCCCTAGTCTCACTTTATGCCATTGCTGTGTGGGAATTTCCCACGCAGCAATGGCATAAAGTGAGACTAGGGACTTTTTTTTTTAAGTGGCGGAGGAATACAGTGCGGAAGGATACCTACCTTCCGTCATTGGATTCCTGCAGCCCGTAGAGAACGGCAGCATCATCTGATGCTGCCGTTCTCTACCCAAGATCGTCGTGGGACACACTCGTGGACTGCTTCGGATCGTGGGTGAGTATTTTTGTGGTTTGTTATGTTAATATTTATTCCGGAAAAGACAATGGCTTCGGGGAACAATGTGACAAGTATTGGTAAGTATGTTACTCTATGTTATATGTACTGTATGTCTATGTATGTATTGTATGAATGTATTGTATGTATGTAGTATATATGTGGTATGTATGTAGCATGTAGTATGTATGTAGTATGTATGTAGCATGCATGTAGCATGTAGTATGTATGTAGCATGCATGTAGCATGTAGTATGTATGTAGCATGCATGTAGTATATATGTAGTATGTATGTAGCATGCATGTAGTATATATGTAGCATGTATGTAGTATGTATGTGGTATGTATGTAGCATGTAGTATGTATGTAGCATGCATGTAGTATATATGTAGTATGTATGTAGCATGTAGTATGTATGTAGTATGTATGTAGTATGTATGTGGTATGTATGTGGCATGTAGTATGTATGTAGCATGCATGTAGTATGTATGTAGCATGCATGTAGTATGTATGTAGTATGTATGTAGTATGTAGCATGTATGTAGTATGTATGTGGTATGTATGTAGCATGTAGTATGTATGTAGCATGCATGTAGTATATATGTAGTATGTAGTATGTATGTAGTATGTATGTGGTATGTATGTAGCATGTAGTATGTATGTAGCATGCATGTAGCATGCATGTAGTATGTATGTAGCATGCATGTAGTATGTATGTAGCATGCATGTAGTATGTATGTAGTATGTATGTAGTATGTATGTAGCATGCAGTATGTATGTAGCATGTATGTAGTATATATGTAATATGTATGTAGTATATATGTAGTATGTATGTAGCATGTAGTATGTATGTAGCATGCATGTAGTATGTATGTAGCATGTATGTAGTATGTATGTAGTATATATGTAGTATGTATGTAGCATGTAGTATGTATGTAGCATGCATGTAGTATGTATGTAGTATTTTTTTTTTTTTATTTATTTATTTTTTAACATTTAACACATTAGCCGGATGATGGGACTACTACTGTCCCATCATTGGCTAATGTGTCAATCACTGTCATGGTAGCAGGCATCGCCCGATGGGACTTGTAGTCCCATCGGACGATGCTTGCACAGACCCCCGGACATCAGCACAGCCCCCCGGCAGGCCGGTACAGACCCCCACAGGGTGCACAGACCACCGGAAGGCCGGCACAGCCCCCCGGCAGGCCGGTACAGACCCCCACAGGGTGCACAGACCACCGGCAGGCCGGCACAGCCCCCCGGCAGGCCGGTACAGACCCCCACAGGGTGCACAGACCACCGGCAGGCCGGCACAGCCCCCCGGCAGGCCGGTACAGACCCCGGGCAGTCCACACAGCCCCCCGGCAGGCCGGCACAGCCCCCCGGCAGGCCGGCAGAGACCCCCGGAAGGCCCGAAATGACGGCGCATCATGATGCGCACACACCGCGCATCATGATGACGTCAGTCTGTCAATCAACTTTGAACTTCCGATTCCGATGCCGAATTCCGAAATTGAAAAAATATCGGAAGTCGGTATCGGAATTCCGATACAGCAAGTATCGGCCGATACCCGATACTTGCGGTATCGGAATGCTCAACACTAATTATGAAGTTAATTAAGGTTGACCAGCTTTAGTAAGAAGAATTGATGCTTTTGGCATTCAAATGAGCACTGTAGGTGTGTTTCCTGTCCTCCTCTCACTGCCGACTTTTATTCCCCATTGACTTACATTGGGTTTCGTGTTTCGGGACGACCCCGACTTTTCCCTATAATCGGCCGATCTTGCTCGACCCTGCTTTTGGAAAAGTCGGGTTTCACGAAACGAAACTCGACCATAAAAAACCAAAAGTCGCTCAACTCTAGTCACTGCTAATCTTTGACACCAGCACTTAAATGGTGTGATTGTCAGTGCATACAGTCATTAGCTACCACTTAGGGCCTGCTGAAAGCCCTTGTACCTGCCATCTTTGCCCTTCTATGCAGCCCAACCTGTGGCATGGCAAGATATAGTACCGTATAAGCAATAGATCAATTTAAATTCAAAATTTCCTGAGGGGACTAAAAAATTATGTAGAAAAAAAAATTAAGTTTTTACAGCACAATAAATGCTATAATTACAAAACCCCCAAAACCAATTGCTGAATTGTGTCTTTTGTAAAATATTACTGCACATGATTTTATTCTTGTTTTCCAGCACATTGTATTGCAAAATGAATAGTCCTATTCAAAACTACAACTTGTCCCCAGAAACACATGCAGTCATATGACCATACCGAAGAAGAGGAGGAAAAGTAAAATATGGAGAATCACCTGGTCAGTATGGGGTTTGCAATGTTCATTCTGTGATGACTACAAATAAAAAAGGTTAACATTGGGAATTGAATGGGTGCTTATGAAGTTACATGGTTACTTGTTTTACCCTTGCTAAACGCACTATGCCTCTTCTATAGAATCAGTCATTGCATCATTGCAGTGCCTCAGCATCATTGTGTGCATTACAACTGCAGGTCTTTTTTTTTTCAATGACATTTTGATGTATATTATTCTCATTTTGTGGCATTATTGTGTAGATTATTCTTACACATCTGCATTACAGTGTAAATAGCCTCTAATTTGTCCTTTTTCTCAACAAAGTAACACATATTTATGGTCTGAAGTTGATCATGGCTGTGTGGACCAATACTTTGCAATATTAATTCAAATAAAAGGTATATCATACACTTTATACATAGAAGCCAATAGATCACAATATAAAAATCACCTACGCCATATCATATGATTTCCCCTTTGACAGACTTTAAAGGTGCCCTGTGATATTTAACATCAAGAATTTAGGAACAGCTCATTTATGTTTTGTGAATTGTGGTTTGGCCTCCAAGAATCGGATTAAGATTGAACACTATTTACACCATACTGTTTTTCATTTTTTTTGCTTGTGAATATGGCTGCATGCAGTACATGTACTGAAGAAGAACTCACTGATTTCAGCATTATGGCTCATACTCATCTACATTTAAAAAATCGGTTTGCACTAATGTCACTCAATGTTTATGCGTTCATCTGTGACTCTTTCTCAGCTCTGATTGGACTGAGATAACAACGGCAGCATGCTGTGAGTGGCTGCGTGTATCGGATGAGACTCGCCAATGCAAGTCAATGGGTGCGAGAAAAAAATTGCTTGGCACACAGACCATGTGTTTGATGTCCGATTTTTACGCACCCATCTCATAGGAAACCTGCCATTTCATCAGCCAAGTACAATAAATTCACGGGGTGACCCATCAGCATAGAATAGATACAAAGATGTCAGGGATATATACAGTGGGCATGGAGAGTATTCAGACCCCTTTAAATTTTTCACTCTTTGTTTCATTGCAGTCATTTGGTAAATTCAAAAATGTTCATTTTTTTCTCATTCATTTTTTTTTCATTTTTTTCTGCACCCCGTGTTGACTGGAAAAAAAAACAGAAATGTAGAATTTTTTGGAAATGTATTAAGAAAGAAAAACTGAATTATGACATTGTCATACAGTACGTATTCAGACCCTTTGCTCAGTATTGAGTAGAAGCACCCTATTGAGCTAGTACAGCCATGAGTTTTCTTGAGAATGATGCAACAAGTTTTTCACACCTGGATATGGGGATCCTCTGCCATTCTTCCTTGCAGATCCTCTCCAGTTCCATCAGGTTGGATGGTGAACGTTGTTGGACAGCCATTTTCAGGTCTCTCCAGAGATGCTCAATTGGGTTTAGGTCAGGGCTCCGCCTGGGCCAGTCAAGAATGGTCACAGAGTTGTTCTGAAGCCACTCATTTGTTATTTTAGCTGGGTGCTTAGGGTAATTGTCTTGTTGAAAGGTGAACCTTCAGCCAAGTGTGAGGTCCAGAGCACTCTAGAAGAGGTTTTCATCCCAGATTTCTTTGTACTTGGTTGCATTCATGTTTCCTTCAATTGCAACCAGTCGTCCTGTCTCTGCAGCTGAAAAACACCCCCATATCATGATGCTGCCACCACCATGTTTCACGGTTTGAATTGTACTGGGAAAGTGATGAGCAGTGCCTCGTTTTCTCCACATATAGCTCTTAGAATTATCACCAAAAAGCTCTATCTTCATATCATCAGATGAAAGAATCTTATTTCTCAGAGTCTAGGAGTCCTTCATGTGTTTTTTTATCAAACTCTATGTGGGCTTTCATATGTCTTGCACTGAGGAGATGCTTCCGACGGGGCCACTCTGCCATAAAGACCCAACTGCTGGAAGGCTGCAGTGATAGTTGACTTTGTGGAACTTTCTCCCATCTCCCTTCTGCATCTGTGGAGCTCAGCCACAGTGACCTTGGGGTTCTTCTTTACCTCTCTCACCAAGGCTCGTCTCCCACAATTGTGTCCATTTAAGGATTATGGAGGCCACTGTGCTCTTAGGAACCTCGAGTACTGCAGAAATTCTTTTGTAGCCTTGGCCAGATCTGTGCCTTGTCACAATTCTGTCTCTGAGCTCCTTGGCCAGTTTCTTTGACCTCATGATTCTCATTAGGTCTGACATGCACTGTGAGCTGTGAGGTCTTATATAGACAGGTGTGTGTCTTTACAAATCATGTCCTGTCAGTTTAAATAAACACAGCTGGACTCCAATGAAGGAGTAGAACCATCTCAAGGAGGATCACAAGGAAATGGACAACATGTGATTTAAATATGAGTGTTTAAGCAAAGGGTCTGAATACTTATGATCATGTGATATTTCAGTTTGTTTTTCAATAAATTTGTAAAAATTTCTACATATGTTTTTTTTCAGTCAAGATGGGATGCAGAGTGTATATTACTGAGAAAAAATGAACTTTTTTGAAGTTACCAAATGGCTGCAATGAAACAAAGTGAAAAATTTAAAGGGCTCTCAATACTTTCCGTACCCCCTGTACCTCAGGTATTTTTGGATTACATTCTTTTTCTTCCATCTTTCATGTATGACTGTGTGAACACATCCTTATTCCTGTGTCTCACACTCTGTGTGCACTTCTTTCTGTTCTGGTTGTTGCGTATGACACTATGTTTAGTGGATAGTGTATTATGGACTCTTAGGGTCCACTGACATTGAGTGGGGGCACCATTGCTTTGTTTTAGGGTGCCAACCTTTGCGGTCAGCCAGGGACAAATCAGAGGCAAGTTAGGGATTTTCCGAGTCTATATAGCTACCTGACATATGTAGGTTTAACTTCACTTGTTTTGTTTGTCTCCATGCGAGTGTTAGGACTCAGTCAAAACACATGTGCAGCCAGAATTAGGTAGCAGCTGCATTTTTGCAGCAAAGTATGCTTTACTCTGAAAAGCAGCAGCGTTTCAGAGAAGCATATTTTGAAAAGCTGGTCTAGGATCATGCATTCATAAAGTCCGAGACCAGGCCCCAGAGATTTCTTTTCACCCTGATCTATTGGACTATTACTATGCACATACATAGAGAGCAAGAAACCTGTCAGTCTTTGGTACATGGGAGAAGTCACCAAGGACCTGCCTCTGAATAGTTATTCGAGATGCATAGTCACAATGCTGCTTTTCAAAGTAAGTTTTCTGTGAAGCATTTCAGGATTTAAAACTAAAAGATACTTGGTTGCAATAACTCTATCTGATTCATGTTGCCCTTTGTTCATGTAGCATCAATCAGATGACAAGCTCCATTTAATGTCATGTTTATTTACACTACAAACTACACATAGTTCTGTGCTTTATATAATACAAAGTTCACATGAATACACATTTTTATTAATATAGATATAGACTTGTGTTTAAGCATTTACTGCTACTTACTAAAAATTTAAAGTCAAATAAAATGCAAAAATGATAAAAGTTCTCTTTTCTTTAATTATTACTTGACAACTGATGTTATTTAAAAATTGGGGATAGAAATGAGCAGATCATGCAATATTCAAAATCACCTGTTGAGGAAAATTTTAGTCGATCCACGAATAAGTTATTCTTCTGGAATTTATTGTCCTTTATGATGCCTCTACAGATCCCAGAACATAATAAATGTAATATGTAAAAGAAAAAAAAACAAAATGTGTTCTCACTGTCATTGGTCTGATCCTCACTGCTACAGCTTCATGACACTTGAGCTGATATCCCCTAGTGGAGCCTGGAAGGGTTCTGCAGATGCGTGTGCAAAGTCTTGCTGTGTGCTGCAACATCATAATGTTGTGAATAGTGATGAGCGAGTATACTCATTGCTCGGGTTTTCTCGAGCATGCTCGGGTGTCCTCCTAGTATTTTGGTGTGCTCGGAGATTTAGTTTGTGTTGACGCAGCTGCATGATTTACTGCTTCTAAACAGCCTGAATACACATGAGGAATGCCAGTCTGTTAGGGAATCCCCATATGTATTCAGGCTGTCTAGCAGCCATAAATCATGAAGCTGCGTTGACACAAATTAAATCTCTGAGCATGCCAAAATACTTGGAGGACACACGATCATGCTCGGGAAAACCCGAGCAACGATTATACTCATTCATCACTAGTATCTTGGGAACCGCAGCTCGCTGACCGGAGGTAAAAATCTTACTGCCAATCAGAGGCAGTGTTTTCCATGCTGTCATGTAGAAGACAGTGTGGCAAGTAACAAATGTTCTTTTCCCCATTCATCTGAATGAGGTCCGGGTTCGGGCTTGGGTATTGTTCTGGTACGCGAACCAAACTTTTTTAAAATTTTCGGCCAAACTCACCGAACCAGAACATTCAGTGGTTCACCCATAACTATCTGTATGTTCTAAAAACTACACAGGTTCATTATGTATATATTTTTAAAATCTGATGTCTAGGCAGGAAAATTTGCAAATAAAAGTATTTAAAAAAATGTAACTTTCCAAATTCTTTTGTTGTGGGAAAAAGTAATAATATGTAACTTTGTTTTCTTTATATGTACATTGTGAAAAATTCTCCTTTTAAATGTAACAACTTTCCTGTCCTTGTATGGAGACAGGTTATTTCTTATATGTGTTGGGGCTGTGACCCTGTTGTTTGACATTCTCTTTCTAGCCATAAGTGTGTAAAATCAGTCAAGTATCATCAATCATCATCAGCCCCATGCTGATTACCAAGGTGGGAACTGTCTTGTCCTTTGATCCTTGACTTCTTTTTTGTCCTTGAGCTGTAATTGATTACAGTCCTATAGACAGATATCAGGCAGAATTGAATTTCAACACAGACAGTGCCATCACCTGCAGGCAACAGTCTATTCATTATATTCTGCCTTTACCAGGAAACATGATAAACCTTTATCTGTGGAAGCATTTTAGCTCACAAAACTATTACACATTGTGTTCATCATTTACCTGCCATGGTAATTTGCAGTTAAAAAAAATACCGCACATATAGTTTCAGTCAACAATATTTATTCACTTGATTGTGTATTATGAAACTAAACCAATATCTTCAGAAGAAAGTAGCTATGTCCCAACTGTGTACAATTAGAAAACTTTCATAGGATGTCCTAATTTCTTAAAAAGGCTGACCTTTAATTTAGTGACTGCAAGAATTAAATAAGCAAATAGCCTCTACAAAGAGGAAGAAGTAGGAACTAGGCATGTGCGGGCACTAAAATGCTCGGGTACTCGTTGCTCGGGTCAAGCAAATTGGAATGCTCGGGTGCTCAACCCGAGCAATGAGCCTAATATAAGTTTATGGGAAATTCTAGCATTTTAACCGTGCCCCCCCCCCCGGGGTCTTTAGAGGGACTAGAAATTGTGGAAAATAATGGGAAAAGTGATCTAATGAGATGGGAACCTCATGGGGAAGACCCCTGGAATTATTTCTGACTCCAAGGTTACTGCTGTGAACATTGTTGTCAGAGTCTTATGCCACTTTTGCAGGGGCACAATAAAACACACAAAAACTAAACCAAAATGGATTTTCCTGGGAAACATGTTAAGGAACATCCTTTCCAGAGTAATGACTTGTTCAGAAGGCAAAATAAATAACCAAAAACAAAAATGCTCCTCCACACCTTGGGCTATGTTCACGTGTAGCATTTTTGATGCGTTTTTGAACTTTAGCATTACTTTCAACCAAGACAAATGCATTCACTGGGAAATGTCATTTTAACAATTTTCAACCTTAGCTGGCCAAGTGGTGTGTGACACATCAGACACATCCTCTTTCATTTATGAATGAGTGACTCTAAAAGTCACAAAGCCTATTTTCATAGGGCCATCAGGCGGCCTTTACTATTCATCCATCTGCTGGCTATGCTTTGTTGCTCCCATTATTAAACAGTGGGTCTCCTATACTATTATTGCGTTATGCAGTGAGTAGCTGGGCTGCCAAAAATTTGGACTCTCCCCAATACCCCTTTGATGAAACGTACAGGAGGGCCTTCTGAGAACAATGTTCCTATTATTATGAAGTGGCTCTCCCATACTGTTTGCATATGCAATGAATGCAAGGCCTCGGCAAAATTTAGATACGCCTCAATTCCCTTATGAAGAGATGTACAGGAGGGTCACCTGAAAGCAATGTCCCCATTATTAGGAACTTGGTACTCCCATACTGTTTGCCTATGCATTGAATGCAAGGCCTGCCCTGCACCAAATTTAAATGCAACCCAATGCGCCTTTGAAGAGCAATACAGGAGGGCCTCCTGAAAGAAATGTTCCCATTATTAGGAAGTGGTAATCTCAAAATGTTTGCCTTTGAAGTAATTGCAAGGTCTGCCCCAAATTTGGACGCACCCCAATAACCCTTTGAACAGACATACAGGAGGGCCACCTGAAAGCAACAATCCCATTATTAGGAAGTTGGTCCTCCCATACTGTTTGCCTATGCAGTGAATGCAAGGCCTGCCCCAAATTTTGATGCACCTGAATAACCTTTTCAACAGACATACAGGAGGGCCACCTGAAAGCAAGGTTCCGACTATTAGGAACTTGGTACTCCCATACTGTTTGCCTATGCATTGAATGCAAGGCCTGCCCTGCACCAAATTTAGATGCACCCCAATACACCTGTCACGGTCCTGTTAGGGTCGGCGTGCAGTCACCGCTGAGCAAAGACTCACCCACACTGCAGAGAGGCCCGGGGTCAGACACAGCTGGATAGTTCAGGCAAACAGGATCTGGAGAAGCTGAAGTCAGTGAGCAGTGAAGGACCTACGGTCATGTGACTGCAAGGGGGCGGGGCTTAGCATCCTGCTGCCAGAGATAGGCAAAATACTATACAGGAATACTCAAAGTCAGACAAACCGGGTCATACACAGAGTTATCAGTAAAGTACCAGGGATGAGACAGAATGGATAGTCGGGGACAGGCAGTGGTCAAAGCCAAACAGACATAGAAGGTACCAAGCAGAATCCAACAAGCAGTATCCAGAGAACAGGCTGAGTCATACAACAAGTTATCAGGCAAACAAGAACGCAGCACAAACACACTCAGGGGTCAACACACTCTGCCAAGGGGCGAAAGTATAACTGACGGGGATAGGAGCTTCCTGAGGCCATAAGAAGCCTTCCCAGAATGAGGGAGAAGCCACAATAGTGAGCCCCAGGTGTGCAGGTAAGCCTGCACTGGGATCATAAACTTTAACCTCAGAAGTGCCAGTCATCAGCACTGGTTCCAGACATTAACCCCACATGTGCGAATCAAACCCACACTGAGATCATGACAGTACCCCCCTCTCAATGGGGGGCCTCTGGATCCCCAGGCTTGCCTGGGTACTTAGCATGGAAAGCCTGTACCAGGCGATCAGCATGCATCAACCGGGCCGGCACCCAGGACCTGTCTTCGGGTCCATACCCCTTCCAATGAACCAGGTACTGTACCGACCGCCGTACCAACCTGGAATCTACTATATGACCCACCTCGTACTCCACCTGCCCTTCGACCAAAACAGGAGGAGCAGCGGACTTGGAGTCTCCCCGGACTGCTTCAAAAGGTTTCAGTGGGGATTTATGAAAGACGTTAGGGATCTTGAAAGAAGGTGAAAGGCATAGCCTATACGCCACTGGATTGATTTTTTCCACAATCTTGTTTGGGCCAATGAATTTGGGCCCCAACTTGGCTGAAGGAACCTTCAACTTAATGTTTTCAGTGGAGAGCCAAACCTTCTCTCCAACCTGAAACGTGGGACCTGGTGTTCGTTTCCTGTCTGCGAAAAACTTATACCTGCCCTGAGACCTAGATATATTCCGCTGGACTTCCGCCCACGTATTCTTTAATCGCTGAACAGAGCCCTCAGCCCTGGGACACCCCGAGTCCAGATGAGAAAACTCACCAAAATGAGGACTGAACCCATAATTGATCAAGAAAGGAGTCATACCCGTGGACTGACTCACCCGACTATTGAAGGCAAATTCAGCCAACGGCAGTGCATCGCACCAGTCATTCTGTCTAGCTGAAGTTAGACACCTGAGGATCTGTTCCAGGGACTGGTTAGTGCGTTCCGTCTGACCATTGCTCTCAGGATGGTATGTAGACGAAAAGGACAGACATCCCTAATTTTTTGCAAAAAGCACGCCAAAACTTAGCCACAAACTGCACACCACGATCAGACACCACATTCAGGGGTACCCCATGCAACCGGATCACATGCTGCACAAACAATTTGGATAAAGTCTCAGCTGACTAGTGCGGACAGGGGTACAAAATGAGCCTGCTTAGAAAATCTGTCCACCACTACCCACACCACCGTATTACCCTTAGACGGAGAGACATTGGTAACAAAATCCATGGACAAGTGAGTCCATGGTCTTTCGGGCACTGCTAAGGGCATCAGCTCCCCTGCCGGCCGGCTGTGAGAGCTTATAGAACGAGCGCAGACCCCACAACCAGAAATGAATTTTTTTTATGTCCGAACCAAGGGTGGGCCACCAAAAGATCCTAGCCACCACCAGACGCGTGGCTGAAATACCAGGGTGAGCACTCAGCTTGGATTCATGGAACTCCTGCAAGAGTTTCAGGTGAAGTTGCTCTGGGACAAACAACTTACCCTCCAGCTTAGCTGCCGGAGCCAGCGACTGGGCCCCCTGAATCTCCCATTCCAATTCAGACGAGACCCCTGCTAACACAACCCCAGGGTGAAGAATGGAGGACGGTGGCTCAGAGGGAGACGCCGGCTGAAAATTGCGCGATAAGGCGTCATCCTTGACATTCTTAGACCCTGGACGAAATTTAATCGTAAACTGAAAACGGGAAAAAAAAAGTGACCAACGGGCCTGTCTGGGCGTTTGTCTTTTAGCAGACTCAATGTAAGACAAATTTTTGTGATCGGTGATCACAGTAACCGGGTGACTGGCCCCCTCCAAAAAGTGCCTCCATTCTTCAAACGCCAATTTGACCGCAAGAAGCTCTCTATTGCCTACGTCGTAATTTCTTTCCGCAGCAGATAACTTCTTGGAAAAGAAAGCACATGGCCTGAGGTTGGTTAGAGTGGCAGGCCCTTGGGACAACACCGCCTCCACCCCCACTTCGGAGGCGTCCACTTCCACGACGAATGGTTTGGACGGATCTGGCTGTACTATCACGGGAGCAGACATAAAGCATCTTTTCAGAGTCGCAAAGCCCTCTTTTGCGAGCGAGGACCATTCTCTCACATCTGCACCTTTACATGTAAGATCTGTGCGTGGTTTGACCACCTGTGAAAACCCCCGAATAAATTTGTGGTAATTGGCGAACCCCAAGAAGCGCTGAAGAGCCTTAAGGTCTTGGGGTTGCACCCAATCTGCAATGGCCTGCACCTTCTTGGGGTCCATGCGAAAACCCTCACAGGACACAATTAATCCCAAAAAAGACAATTCTTGAACAAACAACACACATTTCTCCAATTTGGCATACAGATGATTTTCCGTCAGTCTTTGAAGAACGGTTCGTACATGATTCCAGTGAGACTAACTGTCAGGAGAGTATATCAGAATATCGTCTAAGTAAATGACAACAAAACGACCAATGCGATCCGAGAATACCACGTTGATGAAATTCTGAAATATGGCGGGGGCATTGGTAAGACCAAATGGCATGACTAAATTTTCAAACAGTCCCTCAGTCGTGAGGAACGCGGTTTTCCATTCATCCCCCTCCCGGACCCTTATCAAATTATATGCGCCCCGAAGATCCAGTTTGGAGAACCATTTAGCCCCTGAAAGTTGCTTACACAAATCAGGAATCAACGGAACGGGGTATGTATTTCGTACAGTAATCTTATTGAGCTCACGAAAATCGAGGCAGGGATGTAAACCGCCATCTTTTTTCTTCACAAAAAAACCCTGACGCCACAGGTGAGACTGAGGGACGTATGTGTCCTTTGCGAAGACTCTCAGCAATGCAATCTTTCATGGCCAAGCGCTCAGGGCCAGATAAATTAAACAGATGGGCTTTAGGTAATTTAGCCCCCGGGACTAACTCGATAGCGCAGTCAAAGGGTCTATGTGGTGGCAACGTCTCGGCCTCGCTTTCAGAGAATACATCTTCGAATTCTTTCAGGTACTCCGGAATACCTTCCAGCTCGACAGATGACACAGATACAGATTTAACAGGTTCGACCAGTAGTGCAGATTTATCACATAACATCGAATCGTTAAACCCCCCTTTGAACAATCTCCCCCGTTTTCCAGTTAATAACTGGGTTATGGCGTTGTAACCAGGGCAAGCCCAACACCAATCCTGCTGGTAGATTGTCCAGAACCAAACAACTTAAGTTTTCCACATGAGCAGCACCCACTCTGAGTGAAAACAAGTCAGACCTAAAGAGAATTCCCTCCTTTAGTGACGGGGGAGGAGTCAATGGCCACCACCTTGATCGGAACCTTGAGTCTAACTGTCCCTATCTTACAGCGTGTGACCAATTGAGAGTCAATAAGATTGATGGATGATCCATAGTCCATGAAGGCTGTAGAGGGAAAAAACAACCGTCCACTAACAGTTTCACATGAAACAACACCTTAGAAAACGAGGAAAAGGGTACCTGAGGGTCTGAGTAGTCTCCCCGCTGACTACTCAGACCTAGTCATTTCCCGTCGACTGGGTCGAGGATGGGCAATCAGGACACTCCCTTTTCCAATGTCCCGTTTTACCGCAGAAAAAGCATAACTGCCTTTCTCTCCAGCGTTGTCTCTCCTTGTCCTTCAGGGAGAGAGCCCCTACGCCCATGGGCACAGAAACAGTCTCTTTTCCACTAGGGAACAACAGAGTTTTCACCTGCATCACCTCCCTGGCCCGCAACCTGCTGTCCATCCGGACGGCCTGGGTCATGGCGTCCTCAAGAGAGTTAGGTGGGGGATGTAGTGCCAAGGCATCCTGTAGCCGCTCGGACAAGCCTCTGCGAAAAAGCCCTCGGAGTGCGACGTTGTCCCAAGAAACCTCTGCGGCCCAATGGCGGAATTCAGTGCAAAACCACTCAGCCAAGTGTTTCCCCTGACAGACACTCATCACCATGTCCTCTGCCAATCGCACTCGGTCAGGCTCATCATATATGTGCCCGAGGGCCTCAAAAAATGCATTCACAGACACTCTCTCAGGGGCAGTGGGAGGAAGGGAGAAAGCCCAAGCTTGTGGGGACCCTCTTAATAAAGACATAATGACACCTACTTTCTGACTTTTGTCCCCAGAGGAACGTGGCCTCAAACTAAATCAGAGTTTGCACGCATCCATGAAGACCCTGAACTCCTTTTTGTTCCCAGAAAAGAAGTCAGGCAGTTTAACAGGTGGTTCTGGAGACACCAAAACAACATCACTTACCCCAGCCCCCAGAGATCCAGCAGCTAAAGCCCCCTGCACTGTCTCAGAAACCTGCTGCTGAGAACGAGCAAGAGCTTGCTGCTCCTGAAATAAACCCTGAAACAACTGACTCAGACTTTTCATCTGTTCAGCCAATGATTGTATGGGATCCATATTTCTCAGCAGAGAAAAAAAAACCCAAAAACTTAACGGTCAGTTATAATGTCACCGTCCTGATAGGGTCGCGTGCAGTCACCGCTGAGCAAGGACTCACCCACACTGCAGAGGGGCCTGGGGTCAGACACAGCAGGAAAGTTCCGGCCAAACAGGACCTGGAGAAGCTGATGTCGGCAGTGGTGAATTGCATTGTTGAAGCTGAAGATCCGGCAGTAGTGAATTGCAGTGTTGAGGCTGAAGAACCTGCATTGGAGAATTGTAGTGTTGAGCCTGAAGAACCTGCAGTGGAGAATTATAGTTTTGAGACTGAAGACCCAGCAGTGGCGAATTGCAGTACTGAGGCTGAAGACCTGGCAGTGGTGAATTGCTGTTTTGAGGCTGAAGACCCAGCAGTGGCGAATTGTAGTGTTGAGACTGAAGTACCTGCAATGGAGAATTGCAGTGTTGAGCCTGAAGAACCTGCAGTGGCAAATTGCAGTATTGAGGCTGAAGACCCGGCATTGGCGAATTGCAGTTTTGAGGCTGAAGACCTGGCAGTGGCGAATTGCAGTGTTGAGGCTGAAGAATCTACAATGGAGAATTGCAATGTTGAGGCTTTCCTGACGGTGTTTGAAAGTTTAGCCAAGAGGGAGAAACTCCTGTCAGAGCAGTGGGCAGAGGTACTGGTGCCATAATTGACGGAGGAAGCCCAGAAAGCATATTATGATTTAGCTTTGTAGGACACTAAAGAATTTGGCAAGCTAAAAACAGAGATTTGTGCATATTTGGGGATAACAATGACTCTCTCGGGTTCACCACTGGACATATCACCGGGACTAACCACCGAGGTCAAATGTTTGACCTGTTGCACCTGGTTCACAAGTGGCTTCAGCTAGTGTCCTTTACGCCTGCGCAGATGGTAGAACAGGTGGTGATGGACCAGTTTGTGCACTCCCTGCTGAGGCCTGTACAGACTTTGGTTACCCAGGGTGATTCCCAGAATGCCAATGAACTTATCGGACTAGTGAAGAAATTCCAGGGGATGGAAGGTTCCGTGGGAAAACAACCCACTCCATACTGGGGGTCCCAACAGGGGATGGAGACCCAAAAAGGGGTGGGGCGCCCATACTCTTTGTCTATACCATGAATTTCAGAGGAAGGAGGGCCTCATAAAACAATTTTCCCATTGTAAGCAAGAAGATCTCCCATACTGTTTGCCTATGCAATGAATGCAATTGCTGCAAAACATTTGGATGCACCCCAATACCCCTTTAACAAAATGTGGAGGATGGCCTCATAAAAAATGTTCCCATTATAAAGGAGCAGGTCTCCTTAACTTGTAATGCCCATACACTAAGTGTATGGGCTGACAAACATTTACCCATAGGTGTATACATGAATAAACTGTAAAACGTTTTTTGTTACGGGCATCATAAACACCCTTTAAAAAAATTATGTTGGTGTTGCATCACGGACCACAGTCACCCTAGTGATATAGTGGTGGTGGATGATGAGGATCAGGAGAAGGAGACATCAGCAAACAGCCAGAATCAAGAAGCGTATACATGTGTGGGTGTGAAAAGGTGTATGGGAACACCTCCCAAAAAAAGACACTGGATTTGAGTTTGTTACGCTGCTATCATTTGGTGGTGTAGAGAAGTCTGGCCTAATCCACGTCTTGTTCATTTTTATAAGAGTCAGCCTGTCAGCATTTTTAGTTGACAGGCAGATGAGCTTATCAGTTATAATTAAAATAAGAAGAGGAAAGAAAAAAATTCTCCGGCGTGTAATCCAATAAAATCAATTCTTTTGTTCAAGACATATTAAAATGTATGTATCAAAAATTCAAATGAACAAAGGAAAGGAAGGATGGGGTCCCCATAACAACCAACGCGTTTCAACCTCTTGCGGTCTTAGTCATGGTATGAAATGAGATCCCTTGTCCAAACCTTAAATGATTAACTGCACATGACAAAACAGGTGCAGTAATTAGAGAAGAGCGACTTTGTCTTTTTTCGGGTCGAGTCGGGTTTCATGAAACCCGACTTTCGCAAAAGTCAGATCAAACGAAACCGGCTGATTATCGTGAAAAGTCAAAGGCCGACTGAAACACGAAGCCCAAAGCAAGTCAATGGGGAAGAAAAGTCAGCAGTGAGTGGAGGACAGGAAACATACCTACAGGGCCCATTTTAATGACAAAAACATCAATTGTTATTACTTAAGCTTGTCAACCTTAATTTACTTTATAATAGTTAGGCATTTAAAACTGGGGGTTATTTGGCTAAAGTTGTGGGGGGGTAGGGCTGGCTCCAGATTTTCGTGGGCCCTGGGCCAAAGAGTGTCAATGGGCTCCTTTAACACATGCCACAATTCATGATCCTCTGATACGGCAGAGAAATAGCGGTATAGTACAATGAAAAATACTTCACTTCTTACATAACATGACTGATATATTATTTTAAATTCTCCAATAGTTCCAAAAACGGACAGTATATTACTCCATACAGTATTATGGCCACCGCATAGTGCGCTATACAGAGTAATGAGGCCCATATATTTCTCCATACAGAATCATTGGTCCCATATAATGTTCCATACAGTATATGATGAGCTCCACATAATGCTACAGTATATGTTGGTCCCCATGGATGAAGCTCCACTGTCTTATGGGCCCAAATAATGCTCTATATATAATGGGCCCCATTTCTAATGCTCCAGTGTATAATAGGCCCTGTAAACGCTGCTCCAGTGTCTGATGTCCACCTTTGGAATGCTCCAGTGTATGGTGGGCCCCATATATCATTCTCCAGAGTATAGTGCTCCCCAAAAATTGCTCCCAACCTTTAAAACAATTAAATAAGTCTCCTCGCTAGGGAATCCCTGTAGTAGTCTGGACTCCTCGTCTTCCCCATCTTCCAACTCTCTGCACTTGGACTGTTTAGGCAGAGGGCGTACAGACGTGATGTCATCGTGCTCTCTGACCAGAATGTCACTGTCACGAAACGAGGAAGACATCACGGCGGTGGAGCAGGGAGAGGTAAGTATTTCAACTTTGCAAGTGCTGTGATCCTGAGCAAGCGACGGCACTGGCACAAGGCCTCTCATAGTACAGCGGTGTGTCTGACGGCGGGTGGGCCCTCCTCCCACCAGCGGCAGAGACACTTTGGCGTATTATGAGGGGCCATGTGCCAGTGCCGTCACCCATGAGAATGCCCTCGCCACCTGCTCAAGGAACCTGCACTTACATCTGCATCTTCCTCTTTGTCACCATGTAAGGTGGTATAGTATGCGGGAAGGGGAATCTGGGTTTCATCAGGGTCAGATTCTGGCTCAGTACACTGCGAGGACAATGTTGTGCTCTGAGTGAATGTACCAGCAGAAAAATCTAGCAGTGGCTGTGCATCAGTGCACTCCATGTTCGATTCATATTGGACTGGGTAATTCACCATTTCACTTGATAACCCAGGCATGGTATGTGAAAAGAGCTCCATGGAATAATCTGTAGTGTGGCCTGCCGCATCCTTCACTTTTGGTAGGGGTGAAGGACACAAGGAAAGGTGTTGTTCCTGACCAGGAGCCTCCACTGATGACTCAGTACTTTTATTTCTTGAAACTTCAGAAGAGGAGGCGATAGAGCTGGAGGCTGTGTCAGCAATGTAAGCCAAAACTTGTTCCTGAAGCTCCGGCTTTAAAAGCGGTTTACCTACTCCCTTAAGAGGGAGCCTTCGAGGCCATGTGGAGCCAGACGATGATGCAGGCTCAACACCTCCTGCCTTAGGTGCTATTGTGCTTTTGCAACTACCAGCAGATGCACCACCACCCCCACCACCATCAGTACCAGCTGGCAACCCCCGCCCACTTCCACGGCCTCTTCCACCATACTTCCTCATTTTAGGAAAAATGTACCCAAAATACCACCAGCTATATGGTACTTTAAAACAAGGTACAAGGTGTATATAGTGTTGGGGAGAATTTGAATCTCCCTAGAGATTTTAAGGAGGCTGAACTATTATCTCAGGCCCACTATAGATTACACCTCAATTTAACTGGCTGAAATTGGCTGGTGTATGACAAAGTACAAGGTGTGTATATAGTATTGGGGAGAATTGGAAGCTCCCTAGAGATTTTAGGAGGCTGAACTATTATCTCAGGCCCACTATAGATTACACCTCAATTTAACAGGCTGAAATTGGCTGGTGTATGACAAAGTACAAGGTGTGTATATAGTATTGAGGAGAATTGGAAGTATGGCAGCAGGCAGCCTAATAAGCCAGACTGCAGCACACAAAAGTGTGGAAAAATGAACGTTTGGTAACTGTGCAGAAAAGAGGAAGAAAAGTATTTTTGCTTTTAAAAAAGCAGTTTGCACAGCAGTGTGCAAACAGCAATGCAGCTATCAGGGAGCCTTATAAGACAGCCTAATAACCAACAGAGCTGATGCACAAAAAATATAGCCTCTCCTGTCACTGCACACAAACTGTTGTGTTGTACAGTGGAAATCACTAACAGCAGAAGCAGTTATTTTGTTCTTCTTCCCTGCCTAACGCTCTCCCTTATTCAGAATTAGCAGCTGCAACCTCTCCCTAATGCTAATATTGGCAGAAGTAAGATGGCGGTTGGCGTGCACACCCTTTTATAGCCCCTATGACGCCACACAAAGCAAGCCAATCACTTGCATGCCCTTCTCAAAGATGGTGGTGACCGATGCCCATGTCATCGCATTGCCCACAGTGTGCACCCTCCATCATTGGCTAAAAAAGGGCGCTGGAAGCATCATTTGAAACGCGACTTTGGCGCTCTGGTCGCCGACCTCGTGGCCGACCTCACGCTATGGTCGGGTTTCGTTTCATGAAACCCGACTTCAGCGAAAGTCGGCGACTTATGAATTTGAGAGACCCATTTTGCTCAACTCTAGCAGTAATTAAAAATCTTAAGAAAACACAATCAAATCCACTTGGACAAGAGAATGACAAAAATACAAATATACATATCATAGAGAACCTATAGCTTATAATGAAATGCATTCATTATAATCATAGCATGGCAAATTAGGAAAGTGCACTTAAGGAAAAAAGGGCTTTTTCAAATGTGGGTTAATGAAGGAGGAGGAGGAGGAGGAGGTGCAGACTCTGCAGACATTGCTGTCACTGGTTTAAAAAAAAGAGTTCGGGAGTACCAATTGAATATGGTGAAGTAGATTCTCATGGGCCCATCCAGTATGTGAGTACCAAGGAGTAATGGGGTGCATATGAATTGGCAGCAGTGCAGGCCTTGCATTCAATGCTACCTTTTTTATTGTGGCCCTCCTGGAAATCTTATGAAAGGGGTATTGGGGTGCGTTGGAATTCTTGGCAGCCCATCCACTCACAGCATAGGTTATAAAAGTTTAGGAGACCCACTGTTTATCAATGCCCCTTTAAGAAAATTAATGCCACCTGATGTACCGGCGCCCAGGTGCCAGCTGTGATGAGGGGCTTTAACTCTTCAGCACCCTTGCTCTCCGAAACTACAACTTTGGAGTGTGTCTTGGTGTTGGTGCGGCATGTGTGTAGTTCTTCTCCCACCTGCAGGACCAGAGCCTGGTCAGGATACAGTGTCCCATGGGGCTGCAAACACACACAAATATCTTCAGGAGCCTTGTGCATTTTCTGGAAAACTTTAATAGGAACAAGTTCTCTCTTCATAGTCAAAGTCCATCCGCTCCGTAAGACACAAGCATGACATCTCCTGTACAGTTCCTGGTCTGGCCATGCACATTCTCTATCCTCAAGGCCTGAAAAATCATCCCGTTGGCAGCCACTGGACACTCCCCTTCTACGTTGCCCATCTTTGGCAAAAGTACCAGACTGCCACTTGAAGTTTCAACTGGACCTTAGGTCCCTGTCAGTTCCAGATGGTGTCCCCAGATTCCAACCAGAGATGCTCTTCCTGGCCTCTCCCTACAGTAAAAGTAGAATAGTGAAATTGCACAGAAACATGGTTCACGAAGATCCCAGGTTTTCTACTGATCAGTAGTGTTGAGCGATACCATCCGATATCGTGAAATATCGGATTGGATCGGACCGATACCCAAAAATTATCGGATATCGCCGATTCTGATACCGGAAACCAATGCAAGTCAATGGGACAGAAATGTCGGAATTAAAATAAACCCTTTCTTTCCTTGTAGGTTAATTCTACATGAAGCTGCATGAAGAAAAACAACTAATAATAATGTAGACTGTATTGGGGGATGTGGAGGAGACATTAAAGGCATAGAGGTTTAGCCCAATCAAATGGAATAGCAGGAATAATTTTTTTTTTTTTAAAGACATTCGGAGTTACAAAGATATTGGCTATCTTAACCTTTTTTATATTTTGCCAGATATGTATGTTTCACTACTTCCATGCTCTTCACCTTCTTTTTTACTTCTCCCACACTTTCTCCTTCATGATCCTCAGCAGCAGCATCTTTTTCATCAAATTCTTCTTCACCTTATTCCTCTTCTTCTTCACCTTCTTCCTATTATTCTTTTTTTTACATTCTTCATATTCTTCTTATTCAACTATTATTCTTCTTCATATTCTACTTCTTCATCTTCTTCCTATTCTTCTTCATCATATTCTTATTTGTGACAGGCATTCCTGTAGTTGTTATCTATAAAAGTTTGAAGATTACACCTTCCGTTCTGCCTGTCAAAAAAGATTTACAACAGGATTTGTCCGCGTTCAGTTTGGTCTGCAGCAGCAGGCATTTTCCAGGGGCACCACGAGGAGGAACGGACTCACCCCCAAACACTGCTTAGTCTTCTTCTGCTTATAATTTAGATAATATCTTTTGCTCTGATTTTTAGTCTTATGCTTAATGTTCTTCTGCTTTTTGTTCTTCTGCTTCTTCGTCTTCTGTATCTTGGTGGTTGTCTTCATGTTCTTTGTCCTCTTGGTCATCTTCTTCAGGGTCATCTTTTTGGTCTTCTTCGGGGTGGTCTTCCTGGTCGTCGTCTTCAGGGTTGTCGTCAGGGAGATCCAGAGTGATAACCAAAAATCATTTCCAAAAGCTTGAACTTGGAAATGTAGCAGAAGGTACAAGAAGGCTCAGGAACTGCGGAGAACCAGCTGACGGTACTGGAACCCGGATGGGTAGCAGAAGGAAGCCAATGGCACTATCGAGGACCAGCTGATGGTACTGGAACCCAGTTAATAAGCAGGAGGTACCCGTGCCAGAAAGCACTACCAAGGACCAGCAGATGTTGCTGGAACTCGGATACCGAGAAGGAGGCACCTAAGCCAAAGGCACTGCCGAGAACCAGCTGACGGTACTGGAACCCAGATGGGTAGCAGAAGGTACCCATGAAAAACAAAGTTGCAAGGCCGCGAGCAGGCCGCAGTTACCGAAACCGACAGTCCTACAGGGGGTGCTTGTCCTATTGGCACTGCAGAACCAGCCTTTGTTGCCAGATCCGGCAGCCCACATAGGAAGCACGACTGCAACACGACAGGACAACGTATTGGTGGCAAAGGGACATTGACACTACCCGGAAACAGCAGGCGTGCTGGAACCAGGCTGGGCAGGAGGGAGTACCTGTGCCAAAGACAATGCCAGGAAACAGCTGGCGGTGCTGGAACCAGGCTGGGCAGGAGGGAGTACCCATACCAAAGACACTGCCGATAACCAGCTGACGGTGCTGGAACCCGGAGGGGCAGCAGAAGGAACAAGAGCCAATGGCACTACCGAGGACCAGCTGAAGGTGCTGGAACCCGGTTACTAAGCAGGAGGTATCTGTTCTAGAAAGCACTACCAAGGACCAGCAGACGTTGCTGGAACTCGGATACCAAGAAGGAGGCACCTCAGTCAAAGGCACTGCCGAGAAACCGCTGACGGTGCTGGAACCCGGATGGGTAGCAGAAGCTGCAAGAGCTAATGGAACTAGCGAGGACCAGCTGACGGTGCTGGAACCCGGAGGGGCAGCAGAAGGAACAAGAGCCAATGGCACTACCGAGAACCAGCTGATGGTGCTGGAGCCTGGTTACTAAGCAGGAGGTACCTGTGCTAGAAAGCACTTCCAAGGACCAGCAGACATTGCTGGTACTCGGATACCGAGAAGGAGGCACCTAAGCCAAAGGCACTGCTGAGAACCAGCTGACGGTGCTGGAACCCGGATGGGTAGCAGAAGGTACCCATGAAAAACAAAGTTGCAAGTCCGCGAGCCGGCCGCAGTTGCCGAAACCCACAGTCCTACAGGGGGTGCTTGTCCTATTGGCACTATGGAACCACCCTTTGTTGCCAGATCCCGCAGCCCACATAGGAAGCCCATAAACTGCAGGCACCATAGACTCGGCTAACCTGACCGCAACACGACAGGACAATGTATTGGTGGCAAAGGGACATTAACACTACCCGGAAACAGCAGGCGTGCTGGAACCAGGCTGGGCAGGAGGGAGTACCTGTGCCAAAGACAATGCCGAGAAACAGCTGACGGTGCTGGAACCCAGGGAAAATACTACAAACAGAGTGGAGACAGAGGCCTAATTGGAGCAAGTTTAAAATCTGTAGTTGTGTGAGTGTGGACAGAGCAGGAGAAATTGCCGGACACACAATTGGGGAGCAGCTGGCATTACTGAACCCCACTAACACTGGAGCATGTGTTTTTCTCTGTGTAGACGGCACTTCTGAGCAACAACTGGCGGTGTTGGAGCCCAGGGATTGCAGTTCAGGTGGTAGAAACATGAACACAACAGGAGACCTGGATACTGTTGCCAACCAATTATTTATTCTGGAAGAGGACTGGCAAATTCCGGCGAGATCCAGGCCTTGTTCATTTTCAGAAAAGTAAGCCGGTCAACGTTATCAGAGGATAGTCGCGTGCGACAGTCTGTTAGTACACCACCTGCGGCACTAAAGATGCGTTCCGATAATACACTAGCAGCAGGGCAAGCCAGCACCTCCAATGCATACTGGCTAAGCTCTGGCCATGTATCCAGCTTAGAGACCCAAAACTTGAAGGGGGAAGAGCCGTCTTGGAGTACAATGAGAGGGCAAGACATGTAGTCTGTCACCATCTGACGGAAACATTGCCTCCTGCTGACTGGAGCCGTCTGTGATGGTGTAGACACTTATGGTGTGCACACAAAACTGTGCCACATTTGAGCCATACTGGTCTTGCCTTGTGCTGAGGCGCTGCCTCTGCTCCCTCTTTATGCAGAGCTTCCTCCACTGCCTCGACGCACAGAGCTGCTTTGTAAAGCACTAGCAGCACTGCTCTCGGTTGGAATGGAGAACATGATGGAATGGACCAGTGTGTCTTGGTACTCCCGCATTTTACGCTCCCGGTTCAACAGTGTCATGAGGCTTTGTAAGTTGTCCCAGTAGCGAGGATCTAGGAGTGTGTACACCTAATAATCAGCAGTGTTGAGAATGTGGGCAATGCGGCGGTCGTTTCTCAGGCACTACAGCATGAAATCAACCATGTGCTGCAGACTCCCAACTGCCCAAGAAACGCTGTCCCCTGCTTGAGGCATCATCTCTGCCTGCTCTGCATCACCCCACTCTCACTGTACATACTGACTACTAGAGCATTGTGTACCTCCCTCCTCTGGAAAGATGTCTTCCTCCTCCATTGACTGCTCCTCATCCTCCTCACAAAGTGTCCCCTGCTTAGGCCTTTGTGAGGAACCACGTTGCGCAGACTGTCCAGAAGCAGATGACATTTGTGACTCCTCATCCTCCACCTCTTCCAAAACCACCTCCCTTAGTGCTTGCAGTGTTTTTTGAAGCAGGCAGATAAGGGGGACAGTCATGCTGACTAGTGCATTATCTGCACTCGCCATCCGCGTGGAATCATCAAAGGCACGCAAAACGTGGCAGATGTCCTTCATAGAGGCCCACTCAGTGGTGCTGAAGTGTGACCGGCGCACAGTGCGACTTGTTTGTGCCTGATGCAGCTGGTACTCCATTACTGCTGCCTGCTGCTCACACAACCGCTCCAACATATGTAACGTTGAATTCCACCTGGTGGGTAGGTCACATATGATGCGATGTTCCGGAAGACGGAATCGGCGCTGCAGAGCTGCAATGCGTGATCTTGTCATGCTGGAATGCCGCAAGTGAGCGCACTCTATGCGGACCTTGTGCAGCAGTGCATCAAGATCCGGATAGCCCCTCAGAAAGCTCTCCACGACCAAGATGAGCACATGTGCCAGACATGGGATGTGAGTGAGGTTGCCTAGACCAAGAGCTGCCACCAGATTTTGGCCATTGTCACACACTACCAAGCCTGGCTGGAGATTCGCTGGCACAAACCACACGTCGTTCTCCTGCTTGATGGCATTCCAGAGCTCCTGCGCTGTGTGGCTTCGATTCCCCAAAGAAGGTAATTTCAGTACGGCCTGTTGATGTTTAGCCATGGCTGTGCTCATATCGGGTAAGCGTTCACGGGTCCATGTGGAGGTAGACCGTGACGGCCCCTGCAGCGCTAATTAAGAGGAACTGGAGTATGAGGAGGAGTCAATGTGTACAGACTGGATTCCTGCAATCCTTGGAGTTGGCAGAACACATACAGCACCACTCAAGATCTGTACCCGGCTCCACAACATTGACCGAATGGGCAGTGAGGGAAAGGTATCTTCCCTGTCCATGGTTACTGGTCCACGCATCGGTGGTCAGGTGGACCTTGCTACTGACGGCGTTTAGTAGCGCATGTTTAATATTTCCCTCCACATGCTTTTACAGGGCAGGGACGGCTTGCCTGCTGAAATAAAAGCGGTTGGGCACGGTGTATTGTGGGACTGCCAATGCCATGAAGTTACGGAAGGTGTCAGTCTCCACCAGCCTGAATGCGAGCATTTCATGGGCCAGTAGTTTTGCAATGCCAGCATTCAGAGTCTGTGCTCGGGTATGTTTTGCTGAGTATGGCCGCCTTTTCTCCCATGCCTGTGCTACCGATGGCTGTGGAGTGGCCTGGGAGTGTGAGGATGACAGGGAATGTGATGCTGTGGGTGGAATGTCACTGGGTCTCTGGACAACAGTGCCAGAGGTTCTTCCATGGCGATCCTGTGAGGAAGCCAAACCAGCTGTGTGTGAGCTGGAAGAAGAGGCTACAACACGAGTTCAAGAGGTGGTAGGTGGTGCTGTAGGTTGGCCTACATATTCAGTGTGTCTTTGTAACTCCACCACGTGCTTGTCCGCACATGTTTCCACATATTTGTGGTATTGAGGTTGCTGACACCTTTCCCTCTTTTGACTTTATAATTACACAGCTTGCATTTGACAAAGCAAATGTCATCTTCAACTGTGTCAAAAAAGGACCACGCACTGCAAGTCCTGGGAGCGCCCGTTTTGGGTTTTGGAAGAGTAATGCTCCTAACGGGTGCCGAAGTGGAGGCTACAGGCAACCAAGTCTGCCTCCTCCCTCTCCCTCCTGTTTTGGCCATTCGGGGAATCTCTTCCTCAGAGCTGTTCCCACCACCTTCCTGTTCCTCACGCCATGATGGGTCAAGGACCTCATCATCTACACTCCCCTCTTCAAACACCTGCTTCACCTGGGTAGTCTCACCAGCACAGTACGCACCAGAAATGGCACCTGAGTCTCATCAACTGATGCATACTGAGGTGTGCTGACCATAGGCACTGGCCCACCCGCCTCTTCAGATTCAGAGGGACAAAGCAGTTGCGCATCACTGCATACTCCCTCTTCTTCACATTCTAGAATGCTGCTTGGCTGGCCCCCTGTTTCCAAGCCAAGAGATTCAGAGAACAGAAGTAGAGATGGCTCCTGTCCAGGGCTCTCTGACTGCCTGGGCAATTTGGCAGGTGTTGAAGAGACAGATGGTTGCTCTTCAGTACTCTGGCCCTGAGAGGATGTGGAAGTAATTGAAGTTGATGTGTTAGCTGCCATCCATCTGACAACGGCTTCAATTTGTTCGTCCCGCAGCAGTGGGGTACGATGAGGTCCAACAAAGCTGCGCATAAAGGACTGTTGCCTGGTTAAACTGGGGGATGCTGAGTCACTGGTGCCCAAAGCATGCACAGAATCCCCACATCCTCTCCCTGCTGAAACTCAACGCCCACGACCATGTGCCTTACTCCCTGCCTTCTTCATCTTGGTAGACTGATAAAGATAGGCAGAAAAGTACAAAGGGGGGCTTAGTGTGCTTATTCCTGAACAGCTGCTAACAGGTATAAGAAACACTAATTTTATAAAGTGTGTGGACTACACTTTAATATGAGCTAATGTGGCCTACACAACTGTCAAGTGGAGTGTTTGGTGAACTTTATTTACGTGTTTTTTTTAAAAAAAAAACAAAAAGGATGTGACCATAGATGTGAAAGCGATTGTATCACAAACTTTTTGGAGCTATTACAATGCAGGAAGGTAACCTACAATGCAATAGATGAGGCTCCAAAAAATAGGCTAATACTAATCTGGCTGCGGCTGCAGGGCACAAGCCAGAAAAAAGGCTCCTCTATCTCCTCCTATATAGTGTTTGCAACCAACCAATGTAGATGGATACGGATGGAAGCACACTAATAGGAGAAAAAAAATCAGGAAAAATGAGCTGCAATAAAACAAAAAAAGGACCATGTATGAGGCAGTGACGCACGCTGAGCGGACTACAACCAGAGGTGGCTGCAGAATACACTACAACGTGAGCTGCACTCACACACAGAGACCTCACAGACAGCCGTGAACAGTGCAGGGAACTGGGAACTAGCACTGAAAGTCTGCAGAAAGGCTCTGCTGTCTACTCCTATAGTGTTTGCAACCAATGTAGATGGATACGGATGGATGCACACTAATAGGAGAATTAATGAAAAATGAGCAACAATAAAACAAAAATAAATATTATGAGGCAGTGACGCACGCTGAGCGGCCTACAACCAGAGGTGGCTGCATGACACACTACAGCGTGAGCTGCACTCACACAGACCTTGCAGACAGCTGTGAACAGCACTGCAAGGCAAAAGAAAGCTACAGTGATTGATAATGTAGCCTGGGTAAAGCACAATATTATATAGCAAATCGCTATCTCTAACTGTCCCTCAGAGTCTTGAACAGCAGCCTGTCCCTAACTGAATTCACAGCAGAGTTAACCCTAAATGGCGTCGGCGGCTTTTATAGTGCATCATGACATCATTTCAGCAGCCAATCACAGTCATGCCAATAGTTAACATGCCTACATGCCTAACAGGATGTGCCCACACTTCTGAGGATTCCTCATTGGCTGAATCAAATCAAACTGGCTCATAGCATTATGGGAACTTCCGATTCTGGTATTCGATATGCAAAAAGTATCGGAACTCAGTATCGGAATTCTTATACCGCGAATATCGGCCGATACACGATATTTGCGGTATCGGAATGCTCATCACTACTGATCAGGCTGATAATCTCATTTATCTGCCACCATAAATATCAGTCATGCTTTTCACCAATGGACAGGCACAAACCTTATACATTAGTACAGTAGAGAAACCCTCACACACATTTTTATGCAACGTCAACTTGTAATTTGTCCGGCTGAGTTGCTCATGGATGTGCAGTATCTGTATGCAGTATAGTATCATATTTAATGGGTTGTTATGAGAAAAGTATTACGTGTTATATGGGTATATTCAGGTGAATTATGGGGAAAGTAGCACTTTAAAAAAACTCACAGCATCAGAGCACAGTAACACATCAATAATGCATAAAAGTGTCTGTGAGGAAATATTAAATCCACATGACATTTAATATGTGCACTTTCCTACATTCATGTGTGTCACTTAATGATACCATACGGGAGGGGGGGGATTCATTTCTGTCATGTACTCACTGCTCCTTTCTGGGGGACAGACGATGGCTGGAGCTTATGTTCCTGGGGATGCTAAATTTCTCCCACCATGTCAGTGTCTGCTAAGATGCTGTCAAGTGGGAAAACTTGCGTATAGCAACCAATCACAGCTCAGCTACTTTTAACCAGCTCTGGTGAAATGAGAGATGCTTAGTGATTAGTTGCAAGGAAAACTGTTGGTCATAGCAACCAATCACAGCTTAGCTTCTTTTGAACAGCTCTGGTGAAATGAAAGATGCTTCATGATTGGTTGGTGATACACACACATTGATATATATATATATATATATATATATATATCAAAGACCCTGAGGGTCCCTGGATTGCCCTATCACCTGTACGTTCCCTTTCCCACCAACATCATGCCCAGATCACTTCATCTATCAGCACGTCCACCATATTTCTGCAACAAAACTGCACCTTCCCAGCAGCAACTGTGTTGGAAACCATGTCATTGTTTTAAAGGGTGTTTATGAAGCCTGTAAAAAAATGTGTACACAGTATGTTGAAGTGTACCCCCCAGGGGGAAATATTTGTCAGCCAATAAGCTTACTGCATGGGCATTACAAGTATAGGATACCCGCTTCTTTAAATTGGGAAAAGATTTTTATGAGGCCCTCCTCCACATCTCTTCCAAGGGGTATTGGGATGCATCCAAATTTTCGAGCAGGCCTTGCATTCACTTCATGAGGAAAATATTATGGGAGGTGCCAATTAAGAAAAATGGGAACTTTGATTTCATGTGGCTATCCAGTACGTTCAAAGGGTTATTGTGTGCGAGTAACTTTGGGACAGGGAAGACCTTGCATTCAGTGCATAGCCTATCAGTATGGGAGTAGCTGAATGAGAAAAATGGGAACTTTGGTTTCATGTGGCCATTCAGTATGTTGGTTCAAAGGGTTATTGGGGTGCTTTTAACTTTGGGGCAGGGCAGGCCGTGCATTCAATGCATAGTCTAGCATTATGGCACTGTCAAATAAGTAAGAATGGGAAATTTGGTTTCATGTGGCCATCGAGGATGTATATTCAATGGGTTATTGGGGTGCATCCAAATTTTGGGCAGGCTTTGCATTCAACACATAGGCAATAACAGTATAGGAGACGCACTTTTTAATAATGGGAACAACAACGCATAGCCGGATGATGGCTCTCTAAGTATAGTGAGGACCAACTGCTGTTCCTTTAATAACATTAAAGTCTGCCTGATGACCCTCCTACTTTAACAGTCCCTCCTTCATAAATGAAACAGGATGTGTCTGGTGATGTGTCACACACCACATGGCCAGCTAAGATTGTAAAATGTTAAAATGACATTTCCCAGTGCTAAAGTTGAAAAATGTATCAAAAACGCTACGCTTGAACATAGCCCAAGTGGTGGAGGAACATTTTTGTTTTGGGTTATTTATTTGGCCTTACATACAAATCATTACCCTGGAAAGGATGCTCCTTAACATATTTCCAAGAAAAATCAATTTTGGTTTTGCTTTAATATGTTTTATTGTGCACTCGGAAAAGTGACGTAAGACTGACAACATTGTTGACAGCAGTGACTTGGGAGTCAGAAATGCTTCTTCTCCATTACGTTCCCATGTCATTACAGCACTGTTCCCATTGAAGGCCGCCCATGACTGCCATTTTTGTCCTCCTGTGAAACTAAAAAATGAAGATAAATATGTAAATTAAAATCCCTGTGCTTGCTTGATTCTGCCGCTTTTTTCCATTTTACGCTGCAAAGCTCCATGGCAGAGGTCACGTGTAGACATTCCATTGATGCAACCTGTGCAGTCAAACAGGATCCCAAAAGGTAAGAGGGCCCACATCTCCCCCTCCAAACAGGTGGAATTGTGTATTATGATGCACTAATAAACGGTAATGGGCCCATATGTTGTTGGTGCATAGTGTCCTCTTCTATCACTTTTTACGTTTGGCAGAGAGATTCACATTTTTTGCTTTTGGAGCACAATGTGAGAAATCTCTGCTTGTAGTTAAACTGGGCATTTTTTCAGAGTTTACTCTGGGGTTGTATGCTTTCACTACTACCTCTCAAACACGGCCAGTCACAGTTCAACAGTGTCTGAGACTCCTAGGTCAGCAGCCAAGCTGTTATTGGTAGTTTCTAGGAGGGATGGTTAAAAGCGCAAACCCCAGAGAAACACCCATTTGGATTGCAAGCAGAGATATTACATAATGTGCTTAAAAAGTAACAAATATGAATAAATCTGCAACGGAGCAACAAACTGCATGATGCAAACATCATCAGAATCAGGGGAGTTCAGAGATTTTTAAGATATTTTTAATTATTTTTTTTTTAACAAGTTACCTCTATGTAATTCACTAAAAGATCTCCAAAAAAGTGAGTGGTATTTATTCCTTTTCAAGAATTTGTAATTATTTAACTTGTTGTTTAGTTTAAAGAGAAACATTGCCTGCTTCTAAATTATGCAATGATTTCAATAATGATTTTGTAAACGCTAAAATATTACATTAAACGAATTGATAAAAGTAAAGGCTGCAATTGATTTAATATATTGGCACAAAGACATTTACAAGTCAAATCAGTTAGGACCCAGGTGAATTGGAAATTTTACATACTGTAATTGGCATTTGTCAAACAGCTGTTTTTCATGTTGTACAAAAAGGGCAATTCAGCTTGTCCTGGTGGAGTTTACACTGAAGTCAATCAAAAAAGACCAATTATTTCTGTAGGAAATCATTATGTGACAAGTAGAAATCATTCTCATGGATAATAATTTTATGAGAGAAGCAGGTGAGGTCAGCTCAGCATTAGGCCTAGTTCACACATCTGTTTTTGTTATACATGCCCTTTCAGTTTGTTAAATAGATAGCACATGGACACCTTTTATTCTATGGCTCATTTCACATTTTAAAGAAATGCTGACAACAATCTATGAAGAGTGTTTATGTGACGCTAGACACAACCCACGGCTAGGCCGTGAGTAAGCACAGTCAGACGCTCCGGGGTCAATAGCAAAGGATCACGTAGAAAACCAAGGAAAAATATGAAGTCGCAAGCCAGGTCACGTGCCAGGGTCAGAATGCCAGAGAAATAGCGGATAAGCAAAAGGGTAATAACAAACGGGAAGTCTGAACAGTCCAAAGGTCAACAGCAGAATATCAGATGAAAAGGAGCAATAACAAATGGGTAGTCAGAACATGGTCCAAAGGTCAGCAGCAGAATATCAGATGCAAAGGGGCAATGGCAAACGGGTAGTCTGAGCACGGTCCAAAGGTCAGGAGTAGAAGAAGATCAGTACTTACAGCACAGGGTACAGGCGAACACACCAGAGAGCACCAGCTTAGAACAAGCTTTTGACTAGCAATGATCTGAGCCAGACAGCTCACCTAAATAACAGGGCAAATACCAAGAATATGGAGCATCTGTGGAAGTCTCTGCACCTTCCGGTCAGATAGGTCAAGCAAGCTGTCAATCAAAGTGCCGACAGCTCAGCACGCTCCAGCACAGGATAGGATGCCAGAGCTGTCCATCACAGAGTTCAGACACTCTGAGCAGAGGAATCATGACAGTTTAGTTGTATATTAATAAAGCTTTTTTATTATTTATGCCTTAATGTTTAAGATCTAACATTAAGTCTTGAAAGTCCGCTAAAATATTGTCACAAATTAGCTTCATTTAATTCAAGACTGCAGTAGCATAGCCCATAAATAGAAAAAATGGATAGTGGTACTTTTATTACCCAACAGAGAGACATCTATATGTGTGTCACTGCATTCACAGGCTGAAGAGACCTGCTTTGAGCAGTGGCAACATGTTTTAACAGAGTAACACAGGCGAACATTTTTGGTATGATAATTAGAGATGATGATAATAATAATAATAATAATAATAATAATCTTTATATAGTGCCAACATATTCTGCAGCGCTTTACAGTTTAACAGTTCCAAACATAAGTAATAAGTAACAACATTAACAATACAATAATTAAAGCAAAATAAGATGACCCTGCTCGTGAGAGCTTACAATTAGTGTTGAGCATTCCGATACCGCAAGTATCGGGTATCGGCCGATACTTGCTGTATCGGAATTCCGATACCGACTTCCGATATTTTTTCAATATCGGAAGTCGGCATCGGAATCGGAAGTTCAAAGTTGATTGACAGCCGAAATGACGTCATCATGATGCGCGGTGTGTGCGCATCATGATGCGCCGTCATTTCGGGCCTTCCGGGGGTCTCTGCCGGCCTGCCGGGGGGCTGTGTGGACTGCCCAGGGTCTGTACCGGCCTGCCGGGGGGCTGTGCCGGCCTGCCGGTGGTCTGTGCACCCTGTGGGGGTCTGTACCGGCCTGCCGGTGGTCTGTGCGGCCTGCCGGTGGTCTGTGCACCCTGTGGGGGTCTGTACCGGCCTGCCGGGGGGCTGTGCCGGCCTGCCGGGGGGCTGTGCTGATGTCCGGGGGTCTGTGCAAGCATCATCCGATGGGACTATAAGTCCCATCTGGCGATGCCTGCTACCATGACAGTGATTGACACATTAGCCAATGATGGGACAGTAGTAGTCCCATCATCCGGCTAATGTGTTAAATGTTAAAAAAAAAAAAAAAAATACTACATACATACTACATACATACTACATGCTTGCTACATACATACTACATGCTACATACATACTACATATATACTACATGCATGCTACATACATACTACATGCTACATACATACTACATATATACTACATGCATGCTACATACATACTGCATGCTACATACATACTACATACATACTACATACATACTACATATATACTACATACATACTACATGCATGCTACATACATACTACATGCTAAATACATACTACATATATACTACATGCATGCTACATACATACTACATGCTACATACATACTACATGCATGCTACATACATACTACATGCTACATACATACCACATACATACTACATACATACTACATGCTACATGCTACATACATACTACATATATACTACATACATGCTACATACATACTGCATGCTACATGCATGCTACATACATACTACATACATACTACATGCTACATACATACCACATATATACTACATACATACTACATACAATACATTCATACAATACATACATAGACATACAGTACATATAACATAGAGTAACATACTTACCAATACTTGTCACATTGTTCCCCGAAGCCATTGTCTTTTACGGAATAAATATTAACATAACAAACCACAAAAATACTCACCCACGATCCGAAGCAGTCCACGAGTGTGTCCCACGACGATCTTGGGTAGAGAACTGCAGCATCAGCTGATGCTGCCGTTCTCTATGGGCTGCAGGAATCCAATGACGGAAGGTAGGTATCCTTCCGCACTGTATTCCTCCGCCACTTAAAAAAAAAAAGTTCCTAGTCTCACTTTATGCCATTGCTGCGTAGGGAATTTCCAACGCAGCAATGGCATAAAGTGAGACTAGGAACTTTTTTTTTTTAAGTGGCGGAGGAATACAGTGCGGAAGGATACCTACCTTCCGTCATTGGATTCCTGCAGCCCATAGAGAACGGCAGCATCAGCTGATGCTGCAGTTCTCTACCCAAGATCGTCGTGGGACACACTCGTGGACTGCTTCGGATCGTGGGTGAGTATTTTTGTGGTTTGTTATGTTAATATTTATTCCGTAAAAGACAATGGCTTCGGGGAACAATGTGACAAGTATTGGTAAGTATGTTACTGTATGTTATATGTACTGTATGTCTATGTATGTATTGTATGAATGTATTGTATGTAGTATGTATGTAGTATATATGTGGTATGTATGTAGCATGTAGTATGTATGTAGTATGTATGTAGCATGCATGTAGCATGCAGTATGTATGTAGCATGCATGTAGTATATATGTAGTATGTATGTAGCATGTAGCATGTAGTATGTATGTAGTATGTATGTGGTATGTATGTAGCATGTAGTATGTAAGTAGCATGCATGTAGTATGTATGTAGTATATATGTAGTATGTATGTAGCATGTAGTATGTATGTAGCATGCATGTAGTATATATGTAGTATGTATGTAGCATGTAGTATGTATGTAGCATGCATGTAGTATGTATGTAGTATATATGTAGTATGTATGTAGTATGTATGTAGTATGTATGTAGCATGCAGTATGTATGTAGCATGCATGTAGTATATATGTAGTATGTATGTAGCATGTAGTATGTATGTAGCATGCATGTAGTATATATGTAGTATGTATGTAGCATGTAGTATGTATGTAGCAAGCATGTAGTATGTATGTAGTATGTATGTAGTATTTTTTTTTTTTTTTTAACATTTAACACATTAGCCGGATGATGGGACTACTACTGTCCCATCATTGGCTAATGTGTCAATCACTGTCATGGTAGCAGGCATCGCCAGATGGGACTTATAGTCCCATCGGATGATGCTTGCACAGACCCCCGGACATCAGCACAGCCCCCCGGCAGGCCGGCACAGCCCCCCGGCAGGCCGGTACAGACCCCCACAGGGTGCACAGACCACCGGCAGGCCGGCACAGCCCCCCGGCAGGCCGGTACAGACCCCCACAGGGTGCACAGACCACCGGCAGGCCGGCACAGCCCCCCGGCAGGCCGGTACAGACCCTGGGCAGTCCACACAGCCCCCCGGCAGGCCGGCAGAGACCCCCGGAAGGCCCGAAATGACGGCGCATCATGATGCGCACACACCGCGCATCATGATGACGTCATTTCGGCTGTCAATCAACTTTGAACTTCCGATTCCGATGCCGACTTCCGATATTGAAAAAATATCGGAAGTCGGTATCGGAATTCCGATACAGCAAGTATCGGCCGATACCCGATACTTGCGGTATCGGAATGCTCAACACTAATTGTAAGCTCTCACGAGCAGGGTCATCTTATTTTGCTTTAATTATTGTATTGTTAATGTTGTTACTTATGACTTATGTTTGGAACTGTTAAACTGTAAAGCGCTGCGGAATATGTTGGCACTATATAAAGATTATTATTATTATTATTATTATTATCATCATCTCTAATTATCATACCAAAAATGTTCGCCTGTGTTACTCTGTTAAAACATGTTGCCACTGCTCAAAGCAGGTCTCTTCAGCCTGTGAATGCAGTGACACACATATAGATGTCTCTCTGTTGGGTAATAAAAGTACCACTATCCATTTTTTCTATTTATGGGCTATGCTACTGCAGTCTTGAATTAAATGAAGCTAATTTGTGACAATATTTTAGCGGACTTTCAAGACTTAATGTTAGATCTTAAACATTAAGGCATAAATAATAAAAAAGCTTTATTAATATACAACTAAACTGTCATGATTCCTCTGCTCAGAGTGTCTGAACTCTGTGATGGACAGCTCTGGCATCCTATCCTGTGCTGGAGCGTGCTGAGCTGTCGGCACTTTGATTGACAGCTTGCTTGACCTATCTGACCGGAAGGTGCAGAGACTTCCACAGATGCTCCATATTCTTGGTATTTGCCCTGTTATTTAGGTGAGCTGTCTGGCTCAGATCATTGCTAGTCAAAAGCTTGTTCTAAGCTGGTGCTCTCTGGTGTGTTCGCCTGTACCCTGTGCTGTAAGTACTGATCTTCTTCTACTCCTGACCTTTGGACCGTGCTCAGACTACCCGTTTGCCATTGCCCCTTTGCATCTGATATTCTGCTGCTGACCTTTGGACCATGTTCTGACTACCCATTTGTTATTGCTCCTTTTCATCTGATATTCTGCTGTTGACCTTTGGACTGTTCAGACTTCCCGTTTGTTATTACCCTTTTGCTTATCCGCTATTTCTCTGGCATTCTGACCCTGGCACGTGACCTGGCTTGCGACTTCATATTTTTCCTTGGTTTTCTACGTGATCCTTTGCTATTGACCCCGGAGCGTCTGACTGTGCTTACTCACGGCCTAGCCGTGGGTTGTGTCTAGCGTCACATAAACACTCTTCATAGATTGTTGTCAGCATTTCTTTAAAATGTGAAATGAGCCATAGAATAAAAGGTGTCCATGTGCTATCTATTTAACAAACTGAAAGGGCATGTATAACAAAAACAGATGTGTGAACTAGGCCTAATGCTGAGCTGACCTCACCTGCTTCTCTCATAAAATTATTATCCATGAGAATGATTTCTACTTGTCACATAATGATTTCCTACAGAAATAATTGGTCTTTTTTGATTGACTTCAGTGTAAACTCCACCAGGACAAGCTGAATTGCCCTTTTTGTACAACATGAAAAACAGCTGTTTGACAAATGCCAATTACAGTATGTAAAATTTCCAATTCACCTGGGTCCTAACTGATTTGACTTGTAAATGTCTTTGTGCCAATATATTAAATCAATTGCAGCCTTTACTTTTATCAATTCGTTTAATGTAATATTTTAGCGTTTACAAAATCATTATTGAAATCATTGCATAATTTAGAAGCAGGCAATGTTTCTCTTTAAACTAAACAACAAGTTAAATAATTACAAATTCTTGAAAAGGAATAAATACCACTCACTTTTTTGGAGATCTTTTAGTGAATTACATAGAGGTAACTTGTTAAAAAAAAAATAATTAAAAATATCTTAAAAATCTCTGAACTCCCCTGATTCTGATGATGTTTGCATCATGCAGTTTGTTGCTCCGTTGCAGATTTATTCATATTTGTTACTTTTTAAGCACATTATGTAATATCTCTGCTTGCAATCCAAATGGGTGTTTCTCTGGGGTTTGCGCTTTTAACCATCCCTCCTAGAAACTACCAATAACAGCTTGGCTGCTGACCTAGGAGTCTCAGACACTGTTGAACTGTGACTGGCCGTGTTTGAGAGGTAGTAGTGAAAGCATACAACCCCAGAGTAAACTCTGAAAAAATGCCCAGTTTAACTACAAGCAGAGATTTCTCACATTGTGCTCCAAAAGCAAAAAATGTGAATCTCTCTGCCAAACGTAAAAAGTGATAGAAGAGGACACTATGCACCAACAACATATGGGCCCATTACCGTTTATTAGTGCATCATAATACACAATTCCACCTGTTTGGAGGGGGAGATGTGGGCCCTCTTACCTTTTGGGATCCTGTTTGACTGCACAGGTTGCATCAATGGAATGTCTACACGTGACCTCTGCCATGGAGCTTTGCAGCGTAAAATGGAAAAAAGCGGCAGAATCAAGCAAGCACAGGGATTTTAATTTACATATTTATCTTCATTTTTTAGTTTCACAGGAGGACAAAAATGGCAGTCATGGGCGGCCTTCAATGGGAACAGTGCTGTAATGACATGGGAACGTAATGGAGAAGAAGCATTTCTGACTCCCAAGTCACTGCTGTCAACAATGTTGTCAGTCTTACGTCACTTTTCCGAGTGCACAATAAAACATATTAAAGCAAAACCAAAATTGATTTTTCTTGGAAATATGTTAAGGAGCATCCTTTCCAGGGTAATGATTTGTATGTAAGGCCAAATAAATAACCCAAAACAAAAATGTTCCTCCACCACTTGGGCTATGTTCAAGCGTAGCGTTTTTGATACATTTTTCAACTTTAGCACTGGGAAATGTCATTTTAACATTTTACAATCTTAGCTGGCCATGTGGTGTGTGACACATCACCAGACACATCCTGTTTCATTTATGAAGGAGGGACTGTTAAAGTAGGAGGGTCATCAGGCAGACTTTAATGTTATTAAAGGAACAGCAGTTGGTCCTCACTATACGTAGAGAGCCATCATCCGGCTATGCGTTGTTGTTCCCATTATTAAAAAGTGCGTCTCCTATACTGTTACTGCCTATGTGTTGAATGCAAAGCCTGCCCAAAATTTGGATGCACCCCAATAACCCATTGAATATACATCCTCGATGGCCACATGAAACCAAATTTCCCATTCTTACTTATTTGACAGTGCCATAATGCTAGACTATGCATTGAATGCACGGCCTGCCCTGCCCCAAAGTTAAAAGCACCCCAATAACCCTTTGAACCAACATACTGAATGGCCACATGAAACCAAAGTTCCCATTTTTCTCATTCAGCTACTCCCATACTGATAGGCTATGCACTGAATGCAAGGTCTTCCCTGTCCCAAAGTTACTCGCACACAATAACCCTTTGAACGTACTGGATAGCCACATGAAATCAAAGTTCCCATTTTTCTTAATTGGCACCTCCCATAATATTTTCCTCATGAAGTGAATGCAAGGCCTGCTCGAAAATTTGGATGCATCCCAATACCCCTTGGAAGAGATGTGGAGGAGGGCCTCATAAAAATCTTTTCCCAATTTAAAGAAGCGGGTATCCTATACTTGTAATGCCCATGCAGTAAGCTTATTGGCTGACAAATATTTCAACACTTCAACATACTGTGTACACATTTTTTTACAGGCTTCATAAACACCCTTTAAAACAATGACATGGTTTCCAACACAGTTGCTGCTGGGAAGGTGCAGTTTTGTTGCAGAAATATGGTGGACGTGCTGATAGATGAAGTGATCTGGGCATGATGTTGGTGGGAAAGGGAACGTACAGGTGATAGGGCAATCCAGGGACCCTCAGGGTCTTTGATATATATATATATATATATATATATATATATATATCAATGTGTGTGTATCACCAACCAATCATGAAGCATCTTTCATTTCACCAGAGCTGTTCAAAAGAAGCTAAGCTGTGATTGGTTGCTATGACCAACAGTTTTCCTTGCAACTAATCACTAAGCATCTCTCATTTCACCAGAGCTGGTTAAAAGTAGCTGAGCTGTGATTGGTTGCTATACGCAAGTTTTCCCACTTGACAGCATCTTAGCAGACACTGACATGGTGGGAGAAATTTAGCATCCCCAGGAACATAAGCTCCAGCCATCGTCTGTCCCCCAGAAAGGAGCAGTGAGTACATGACAGAAATGAATCCCCCCCCTCCCGTATGGTATCATTAAGTGACACACATGAATGTAGGAAAGTGCACATATTAAATGTCATGTGGATTTAATATTTCCTCACAGACACTTTTATGCATTATTGATGTGTTACTGTGCTCTGATGCTGTGAGTTTTTTTAAAGTGCTACTTTCCCCATAATTCACCTGAATAGACCCATATAACACGTAATACTTTTCTCATAACAACCCATTAAATATGATACTATACTGCATACAGATACTGCACATCCATGAGCAACTCAGCCGGACAAATTACAAGTTGACGTTGCATAAAAATGTGTGTGAGGGTTTCTCTACTGTACTAATGTATAAGGTTTGTGCCTGTCCATTGGTGAAAAGCATGACTGATATTTATGGTGGCAGATAAATGAGATTATCAGCCTGATCAGTAGTGATGAGCATTCCGATACCGCAAATATCGTGTATCGGCCGATATTCGCGGTATAAGAATTCCGATACTGAGTTCCGATACTTTTTGCATATCGAATACCAGAATCGGAAGTTCCCATAATGCTATGAGCCAGTTTGATTTGATTCAGCCAATGAGGAATCCTCAGAAGTGTGGGCACATCCTGTTAGGCATGTAGGCATGTTAACTATTGGCATGACTGTGATTGGCTGCTGAAATGATGTCATGATGCACTATAAAAGCCGCCGACGCCATTTAGGGTTAACTCTGCTGTGAATTCAGTTAGGGACAGGCTGCTGTTCAAGACTCTGAGGGACAGTTAGAGATAGCGATTTGCTATATAATATTGTGCTTTACCCAGGCTACATTATCAATCACTGTAGCTTTCTTTTGCCTTGCAGTGCTGTTCACAGCTGTCTGCAAGGTCTGTGTGAGTGCAGCTCACGCTGTAGTGTGTCATGCAGCCACCTCTGGTTGTAGGCCGCTCAGCGTGCGTCACTGCCTCATAATATTTATTTTTGTTTTATTGTTGCTCATTTTTCATTAATTCTCCTATTAGTGTGCATCCATCCGTATCCATCTACATTGGTTGCAAACACTATAGGAGTAGACAGCAGAGCCTTTCTGCAGACTTTCAGTGCTAGTTCCCAGTTCCCTGCACTGTTCACGGCTGTCTGTGAGGTCTCTGTGTGTGAGTGCAGCTCACGTTGTAGTGTATTCTGCAGCCACCTCTGGTTGTAGTCCGCTCAGCGTGCGTCACTGCCTCATACATGGTCCTTTTTTTGTTTTATTGCAGCTCATTTTTCCTGATTTTTTTTCTCCTATTAGTGTGCTTCCATCCGTATCCATCTACATTGGTTGGTTGCAAACACTATATAGGAGGAGATAGAGGAGCCTTTTTTCTGGCTTGTGCCCTGCAGCCGCAGCCAGATTAGTATTAGCCTATTTTTTGGAGCCTCATCTATTGCATTGTAGGTTACCTTCCTGCATTGTAATAGCTCCAAAAAGTTTGTGATACAATCGCTTTCACATCTATGGTCACATCCTTTTTGTTTTTTTTTAAAAAAAACACGTAAATAAAGTTCACCAAACACTCCACTTGACAGTTGTGTAGGCCACATTAGCTCATATTAAAGTGTAGTCCACACACTTTATAAAATTAGTGTTTCTTATACCTGTTAGCAGCTGTTCAGGAATAAGCACACTAAGCCCCCCTTTGTACTTTTCTGCCTATCTTTATCAGTCTACCAAGATGAAGAAGGCAGGGAGTAAGGCACGTGGTCGTGGGCGTTGAGTTTCAGCAAGGAGAGGATGTGGGGATTCTGTGCATGCTTTGGGCACCAGTGACTCAGCATCCCCCAGTTTAACCAGGCAACAGTCCTTTATGCGCAGCTTTGTTGGACCTCATCGTACCCCACTGCTGCGGGACGAACAAATTGAAGCCGTTGTCAGATGGATGGCAGCTAACACATCAACTTCAATTACTTCCACATCCTCTCAGGGCCAGAGCACTGAAGAGCAACCATCTGTCTCTTCAACACCTGCCAAATTGCCCAGGCAGTCAGAGAGCCCTGGACAGGAGCCATCTCTACTTCTGTTCTCTGAATCTCTTGGCTTGGAAACAGGGGGCCAGCCAAGCAGCATTCTAGAATGTGAAGAAGAGGGAGTATGCAGTGATGCGCAACTGCTTTGTCCCTCTGAATCTGAAGAGGCGGGTGGGCCAGTGCCTATGGTCAGCACACCTCAGTATGCATCAGTTGATGAGACTCAGGTGCCATTTCTGGTGCGTACTGTGCTGGTGAGACTACCCAGGTGAAGCAGGTGTTTGAAGAGGGGAGTGTAGATGATGAGGTCCTTGACCCATCATGGCGTGAGGAACAGGAAGGTGGTGGGAACAGCTCTGAGGAAGAGATTCCCCGAATGGCCAAAACAGGAGGGAGAGGGAGGAGGCAGACTTGGTTGCCTGTAGCCTCCACTTCGGCACCCGTTAGGAGCATTACTCTTCCAAAACCCAAAACGGGCGCTCCCAGGACTTGCAGTGCGTGGTCCTTTTTTGACACAGTTGAAGATGACATTTGCTTTGTCAAATGCAAGCTGTGTAATTATAAAGTCAAAAGAGGGAAAGGTGTCAGCAACCTCAATACCACAAATATGTGGAAACATGTGCAGACAAGCACGTGGTGGAGTTACAAAGACACACTGAATACGTAGGCCAACCTACAGCACCACCTACCACCTCTTGAACTCGTGTTGTAGCCTCTTCTTCCAGCTCACACACAGCTGGTTTGGCTTCCTCACAGGATCGCCATGGAAGAACCTCTGGCACTGTTGTCCAGAGACCCAGTGACATTCCACCCACAGCATCACATTCCCTGTCATCCTCACACTCCCAGGCCACTCCACAGCCATCGGTAGCACAGGCATGGGAGAAAAGGCGGCCATACTCAGCAAAACATACCCGAGCACAGACTCTGAATGCTGGCATTGCAAAACTACTGGCCCATGAAATGCTCGCATTCAGGCTGGTGGAGACTGACACCTTCCGTAACTTCATGGCATTGGCAGTCCCACAATACACCGTGCCCAACCGCTTTTATTTCAGCAGGCAAGCCGTCCCTGCCCTGTAAAAGCATGTGGAGGGAAATATTAAACATGCGCTACTAAACGCCGTCAGTAGCAAGGTCCACCTGACCACCGATGCGTGGACCAGTAACCATGGACAGGGACGATACCTTTCCCTCACTGCCCATTCGGTCAATGTTGTGGAGCCGGGTACAGATCTTGAGTGGTGCTGTATGTGTTCTGCCAACTCCAAGGATTGCAGGAATCCAGTCTGTACACATTGACTCCTCCTCATACTCCAGTTCCTCTGAATTAGCGCTGCAGGGGCCGTCACGGTCTATCTCCACATGGACCCGTGAACGCTTACCCGATATGAGCACAGCCATGGCTAAACATCAACAGGCCGTACTGAAATTACCTTCTTTGGGGAATCGAAGCCACACAGCGCAGGAGCTCTGGAATGCCATCAAGCAGGAGAACGACGTGTGGTTTGTGCCAGCGAATCTCCAGCCAGGCTTGGTAGTGTGTGACAATGGCCAAAATCTGGTGGCAGCTCTTGGTCTAGGCAACCTCACTCACATCCCATGTCTGGCACATGTGCTCATCTTGGTCGTGGAGAGCTTTCTGAGGGGCTATCCGGATCTTGATGCACTGCTGCACAAGGTCCACATAGAGTGCGCTCACTTGCGGCATTCCAGCATGACAAGATCACGCATTGCAGCTCTGCAGCGCCGATTCCGTCTTCCGGAACATCGCATCATATGTGACCTACCCACCAGGTGGAATTCAACGTTACATATGTTGGAGCGGTTGTGTGAGCAGCAGGCAGCAGTAATGGAGTACCAGCTGCATCAGGCACAAACAAGTCGCACTGTGCGCCGGTCACACTTCAGCACCACTGAGTGGGCCTCTATGAAGGACATCTGCCACGTTTTGCGTGCCTTTGATGATTCCACGCGGATGGCGAGTGCAGATAATGCACTAGTCAGCATGACTGTCCCCCTTATCTGCCTGCTTCAAAAAACACTGCAAGCACTAAGGGAGGTGGTTTTGGAAGAGGTGGAGGATGAGGAGTCACAAATGTCATCTGCTTCTGGACAGTCTGCGCAACGTGGTTCCTCACAAAGGCCTAAGCAGGGGACACTTTGTGAGGAGGATGAGGAGCAGTCAATGGAGGAGGAAGACATCTTTCCAGAGGAGGGAGGTACACAATGCTCTAGTAGTCAGTATGTACAGTGAGAGTGGGGTGATGCAGAGCAGGCAGAGATGATGCCTCAAGCAGGGGACAGCGTTTCTTGGGCAGTTGGGAGTCTGCAGCACATGGTTGATTTCATGCTGTAGTGCCTGAGAAACGACCGCCGCATTGCCCACATTCTCAACACTGCTGATTATTAGGTGTACACACTCCTAGATCCTCGCTACTGGGACAACTTACAAAGCCTCATGACACTGTTGAACCGGGAGCGTAAAATGCGGGAGTACCAAGACACACTGGTCCATTCCATCATGTTCTCCATTCCAACCGAGAGCAGTGCTGCTAGTGCTTTACAAAGCAGCTCTGTGCGTCGAGGCAGTGGAGGAAGCTCTGCATAAAGAGGGAGCAGAGGCAGCGCCTCAGCACAAGGCAAGACCAGTATGGCTCAAATGTGGCACAGTTTTGTGTGCACACCATAAGTGTCTACACCATCACAGACGGCTCCAGTCAGCAGGAGGCAACGTTTCCGTCAGATGGTGACAGACTACATGTCTTGCCCTCTCATTGTACTCCAAGACGGCTCTTCCCCCTTCAAGTTTTGGGTCTCTAAGCTGGATACATGGCCAGAGCTTAGCCAGTATGCATTGGAGGTGCTGGCTTGCCCTGCTGCTAGTGTATTATCGGAACGCATCTTTAGTGCCGCAGGTGGTGTACTAACAGACTGTCGCACGCGACTATCCTCTGATAACGTTGACCGGCTTACTTTTCTGAAAATGAACAAGGCCTGGATCTCGCCGGAATTTGCCAGTCCTCTTCCAGAATAAATAATTGGTTGGCAACAGTATCCAGGTCTCCTGTTGTGTTCATGTTTCTACCACCTGAACTGCAATCCCTGGGCTCCAACACCGCCAGTTGTTGCTCAGAAGTGCCGTCTACACAGAGAAAAACACATGCTCCAGTGTTAGTGGGGTTCAGTAATGCCAGCTGCTCCCCAATTGTGTGTCCGGCAATTTCTCCTGCTCTGTCCACACTCACACAACTACAGATTTTAAACTTGCTCCAATTAGGCCTCTGTCTCCACTCTGTTTGTAGTATTTTCCCTGGGTTCCAGCACCGTCAGCTGTTTCTCGGCATTGTCTTTGGCACAGGTACTCCCTCCTGCCCAGCCTGGTTCCAGCATGCCTGCTGTTTCCGGGTAGTGTCAATGTCCCTTTGCCACCAATACATTGTCCTGTCGTTTTGCGGTCAGGTTAGCCGAGTCTATGGTGCCTGCAGTTTATGGGCTTCCTATGTGGGCTGCGGGATCTGGCAACAAAGGGTGGTTCCATAGTGCCAATAGGACAAGCACCCCCTGTAGGACTGTGGGTTTCGGCAACTGCGGCCGGCTCGCGGACTTGCAACTTTGTTTTTCATGGGTACCTTCTGCTACCCATCCGGGTTCCAGCACCGTCAGCTGGTTCTCAGCAGTGCCTTTGGCTTAGGTGCCTCCTTCTCGGTATCCGAGTACCAGCAATGTCTGCTGGTCCTTGGAAGTGCTTTCTAGCACAGGTACCTCCTGCTTAGTAACCAGGCTCCAGCACCATCAGCTGGTTCTCGGTAGTGCCATTGGCTCTTGTTCCTTCTGCTGCCCCTCCGGGTTCCAGCACCGTCAGCTGGTCCTCGCTAGTTCCATTAGCTCTTGCAGCTTCTGCTACCCATCCGGGTTCCAGCACCGTCAGCGGTTTCTCGGCAGTGCCTTTGACTGAGGTGCCTCCTTCTTGGTATCCGAGTTCCAGCAACGTCTGCTGGTCCTTGGTAGTGCTTTCTAGAACAGATACCTCCTGCTTAGTAACCGGGTTCCAGCACCTTCAGCTGGTCCTCGGTAGTGCCATTGGCTCTTGTTCCTTCTGCTGCCCCTCCGGGTTCCAGCACCGTCAGCTGGTTATCGGCAGTGTCTTTGGCAAGGGTACTCCCTCCTGCCCAGCCTGGTTCCAGCACCGCCAGCTGTTTCCCGGCATTGTCTTTGGCACAGGTACTCCCTCCTGCCCAGCCTGGTTCCAGCACGCCTGCTGTTTCCGGGTAGTGTCAATGTCCCTTTGCCACCAATACGTTGTCCTGTCGTGTTGCAGTCGTGCTTCCTATGTGGGCTGCCGGATCTGGCAACAAAGGCTGGTTCTGCAGTGCCAATAGGACAAGCACCCCCTGTAGGACTGTCGGTTTCGGTAACTGCGGCCTGCTCGCGGCCTTGCAACTTTGTTTTTCATGGGTACCTTCTGCTACCCATCTGGGTTCCAGTACCGTCAGCTGGTTCTCGGCAGTGCCTTTGGCTTAGATGCCTCCTTCTCGGTATCCGAGTTCCAGCAACATCTGCTGGTCCTTGGTAGTGCTTTCTGGCACGGGTACCTCCTGCTTATTAACTGGGTTCCAGTACCATCAGCTGGTCCTCGATAGTGCCATTGGCTTCCTTCTGCTACCCATCCGGGTTCCAGTACCGTCAGCTGGTTCTCCGCAGTTCCTGAGCCTTCTTGTACCTTCTGCTACATTTCCAAGTTCAAGCTTTTGGAAATGATTTTTGGTTATCACTCTGGATCTCCCTGACGACAACCCTGAAGACGACGACCAGGAAGACCACCCCGAAGAAGACCAAAAAGATGACCCTGAAGAAGATGACCAAGAGGACAAAGAACATGAAGACAACCACCAAGATACAGAAGACGAAGAAGCAGAAGAACAAAAAGCAGAAGAACATTAAGCATAAGACTAAAAATCAGAGCAAAAGATATTATCTAAATTATAAGCAGAAGAAGACTAAGCAGTGTTTGGGGGTGAGTCCGTTCCTCCTCGTGGTGCCCCTGGAAAATGCCTGCTGCTGCAGACCAAACTGAACGCGGACAAATCCTGTTGTAAATCTTTTTTGACAGGCAGAACGGAAGGTGTAATCTTCAAACTTTTATAGATAACAACTACAGGAATGCCTGTCACAAATAAGAATATGATGAAGAAGAATAGGAAGAAGATGAAGAAGTAGAATATGAAGAAGAATAATAGTTGAATAAGAAGAATATGAAGAATGTAAAAAAAAGAATAATAGGAAGAAGGTGAAGAAGAAGAGGAATAAGGTGAAGAAGAAGTTGATGAAAAAGATGCTGCTGCTGCTGAGGATCATGAAGGAGAAAGTGTGGGAGAAGTAAAAAAGAAGGTGAAGAGCATGGAAGTAGTGAAACATACATATCTGGCAAAATATAAAAAAGGTTAAGATAGCCAATATCTTTGTAACTCCGAATGTCTTTAAAAAAAAAAAAATTATTCCTGCTATTCCATTTGATTGGGCTAAACCTCTATGCCTTTAATGTCTCCTCCACATCCCCCAATACAGTCTACATTATTATTAGTTGTTTTTCTTCATGCAGCTTCATGTAGAATTAACCTACAAGGAAAGAAAGGGTTTATTTTAATTCCGACATTTCTGTCCCATTGACTTGCATTGGTTTCCGGTATCAGAATCGGCGATATCCGATAATTTTTGGGTATCGGTCCGATCCAATCCGATATTTCACGATATCGGATGGTATCGCTCAACACTACTGATCAGTAGAAAACCTGGGATCTTAGTGAACCATGTTTCTGTGCAATTTCACTATTCTACTTTTACTGTAGGGAGAGGCCAGGAAGAGCATCTCTGGTTGGAATCTGGGGACACCATCTGGAACTGACAGGGACCTAAGGTCCAGTTGAAACTGCAAGTGGCAGTCTGGTACTTTTGCCAAAGATGGGCAACGTAGAAGGGGAGTGTCCAGTGGCTGCCAACGGGATGATTTTTCAGGCCTTGAGGATAGAGAATGTGCATGGCCAGACCAGGAACTGTACAGGAGATGTCATGCTTGTGTCTTACGGAGCGGATGGACTTTGACTATGAAGAGAGAACTTGTTCCTATTAAAGTTTTCCAGAAAATGCACAAGGCTCCTGAAGATATTTGTGTGTGTTTGCAGCCCCATGGGACACTGTATCCTGACCAGGCTCTGGTCCTGCAGGTGGGAGAAGAACTACACACATGCCGCACCAACACCAAGACACACTCCAAAGTTGTAGTTTCGGAGAGCAAGGGTGCTGAAGAGTTAAAGCCCCTCATCACAGCTGGCACCTGGGCGCCGGTACATCAGGTGGCACTAATTTTCTTAAAGGGGCATTGATAAACAGTGGGTCTCCTAAACTTTTATAACCTATGCTGTGAGTGGATGGGCTGCCAAGAATTCCAACGCACCCCAATACCCCTTTCATAAGATTTCCAGGAGGGCCACAATAAAAAAGGTAGCATTGAATGCAAGGCCTGCACTGCTGCCAATTCATATGCACCCCATTACTCCTTGGTACTCACATACTGGATGGGCCCATGAGAATATACTTCACCATATTCAATTGGTACTCCCGAACTCTTTTTTTTAAACCAGTGACAGCAATGTCTGCAGAGTCTGCACCTCCTCCTCCTCCTCCTCCTTCATTAACCCACATTTGAAAAAGCCCTTTTTTCCTTAAGTGCACTTTCCTAATTTGCCATGCTATGATTATAATGAATGCATTTCATTATAAGCTATAGGTTCTCTATGATATGTATATTTGTATTTTTGTCATTCTCTTGTCCAAGTGGATTTGATTGTGTTTTCTTAAGATTTTTAATTACTGCTAGAGTTGAGCAAAATGGGTCTCTCAAATTCATAAGTCGCCGACTTTCGCTGAAGTCGGGTTTCATGAAACGAAACCCGACCATAGCGTGAGGTCGGCCACGAGGTCGGCGACCAGAGCGCCAAAGTCGCGTTTCAAATGATGCTTCCAGCGCCCTTTTTTAGCCAATGATGGAGGGTGCACACTGTGGGCAATGCGATGACATGGGCATCGGTCACCACCATCTTTGAGAAGGGCATGCAAGTGACTGGCTTGCTTTGTGTGGCGTCATAGGGGCTATAAAAGGGTGTGCACGCCGACCGCCATCTTACTTCTGCCAATATTAGCATTAGGGAGAGGTTGCAGCTGCTAATTCTGAATAAGGGAGAGCGTTAGGCAGGGAAGAAGAACAAAATAACTGCTTCTGCTGTTAGTGATTTCCACTGTACAACACAACAGTTTGTGTGCAGTGACAGGAGAGGCTATATTTTTTGTGCATCAGCTCTGTTGGTTATTAGGCTGTCTTATAAGGCTCCCTGATAGCTGCATTGCTGTTTGCACACTGCTGTGCAAACTGCTTTTTTAAAAGCAAAAATACTTTTCTTCCTCTTTTCTGCACAGTTACCAAACGTTCATTTTTCCACACTTTTGTGTGCTGCAGTCCGGCTTATTAGGCTGCCTGCTGCCATACTTCCAATTCTCCTCAATACTATATACACACCTTGTACTTTGTCATACACCAGCCAATTTCAGCCTGTTAAATTGAGGTGTAATCTATAGTGGGCCTGAGATAATAGTTCAGCCTCCTAAAATCTCTAGGGAGCTTCCAATTCTCCCCAATACTATATACACACCTTGTACTTTGTCATACACCAGCCAATTTCAGCCAGTTAAATTGAGGTGTAATCTATAGTGGGCCTGAGATAATAGTTCAGCCTCCTTAAAATCTCTAGGGAGATTCAAATTCTCCCCAACACTATATACACCTTGTACCTTGTTTTAAAGTACCATATAGCTGGTGGTATTTTGGGTACATTTTTCCAAAAATGAGGAAGTATGGTGGAAGAGGCCGTGGAAGTGGGCGGGGGTTGCCAGCTGGTACTGATGGTGGTGGGGGTGGTGGTGCATCTGCTGGTAGTGGCAAAAGCACAATAGCACCTAAGGCAGGAGGTGTTGAGCCTGCATCATCGTCTGGCTCCACATGGCCTCGAAGGCTCCCTCTTAAGGGAGTAGGTAAACCGCTTTTAAAGCCGGAGCTTCAGGAACAAGTTTTGGCTTACATTGCTGACACAGCCTCCAGCTCTATCGCCTCCTCTTCTGAAGTTTCAAGAAATAAAAGTACTGAGTCATCAGTGGAGGCTCCTGGTCAGGAACAACACCTTTCCTTGTGTCCTTCACCCCTACCAAAAGTGAAGGATGCGGCAGGCCACACTACAGATTATTCCATGGAGCTCTTTTCACATACCATGCCTGGGTTATCAAGTGAAATGGTGAATTACCCAGTCCAAGATGAATCGAACATGGAGTGCACTGATGCACAGCCACTGCTAGATTTTTCTGCTGGTACATTCACTCAGAGCACAACATTGTCCTCGCAGTGTACTGAGCCAGAATCTGACCCTGATGAAACCCAGATTCCCCTTCCCGCATACTATACCACCTTACATGGTGACAAAGAGGAAGATGCAGATGTAAGTGCAGGTTCCTTGAGCAGGTGGCGAGGGCATTCTCATGGGTGACGGCACTGGCACATGGCCCCTCATAATACGCCAAAGTGTCTCTGCCGCTGGTGGGAGGAGGGCCCACCCGCCGTCAGACACACCGCTGTACTATGAGAGGCCTTGTGCCAGTGCCGTCGCTTGCTCAGGATCACAGCACTTGCAAAGTTGAAATACTTACCTCTCCCTGCTCCACCGCCGTGATGTCTTCCTCGTTTCGTGACAGTGACATTCTGGTCAGAGAGCGCGATGACATCACGTCTGTACGCCCTCTGCCTAAACAGTCCAAGTGCAGAGAGTTGGAAGATGGGGAAGACGAGGAGTCCAGACTACTACAGGGATTCCCTAGCGAGGAGACTTATTTAATTGTTTTAAAGGTTGGGAGCAATTTTTGGGGAGCACTATACTCTGGAGAATGATATATGGGGCCCACCATACACTGGAGCATTCCAAAGGTGGACATCAGACACTGGAGCAGCGTTTACAGGGCCTATTATACACTGGAGCATTAGAAATGGGGCCCATTATATATAGAGCATTATTTGGGCCCATAAGACAGTGGAGCTTCATCCATGGGGACCAACATATACTGTAGCATTATGTGGAGCTCATCATATACTGTATGGAACATTATATGGGACCAATGATTCTGTATGGAGAAATATATGGGCCTCATTACTCTGTATAGCGCACTATGCGGTGGCCATAATACTGTATGGAGTAATATACTGTCCGTTTTTGGAACTATTGGAGAATTTAAAATAATATATCAGTCATGTTATGTAAGAAGTGAAGTATTTTTCATTGTACTATACCGCTATTTCTCTGCCGTATCAGAGGATCATGAATTGTGGCATGTGTTAAAGGAGCCCATTGACACTCTTTGGCCCTGGGCCCACGAAAATCTGGAGCCAGCCCTACCCCCCCACAACTTTAGCCAAATAACCCCCAGTTTTAAATGCCTAACTATTATAAAGTAAATTAAGGTTGACAAGCTTAAGTAATAACAATTGATGTTTTTGGCATTAAAATGGGCCCTGTAGGTATGTTTCCTGTCCTCCACTCACTGCTGACTTTTCTTCCCCATTGACTTGCTTTGGGCTTCGTGTTTCAGTCGGCCTTTGACTTTTCACGATAATCAGCCGGTTTCGTTTGATCTGACTTTTGCGAAAGTCGGGTTTCATGAAACCCGACTCAACCCGAAAAAAGACAAAGTCGCTTTTCTCTAATTACTGCACCTGTTTTGTCATGTGCAGTTAATCATTTAAGGTTTGGACAAGGGATCTCATTTCATACCATGACTAAGACCGCAAGAGGTTGAAACGCGTTGGTTGTTATGGGGACCCCATCCTTCCTTTCCTTTGTTCATTTGAATTTTTGATACATACATTTTAATATGTCTTGAACAAAAGAATTGATTTTATTGGATTACACGCCGGAGAATTTTTTTCTTTCCTCTTCTTATTTTAATTATAACTGATAAGCTCATCTGCCTGTCAACTAAAAATGCTGACAGGCTGACTCTTATAAAAATGAACAAGACGTGGATTAGGCCAGACTTCTCTACACCACCAAATGATAGCAGCGTAACAAACTCAAATCCAGTGTCTTTTTTTGGGAGGTGTATTCCCATACACCTTTTCACACCCACACATGTATACGCTTCTTGATTCTGGCTGTTTGCTGATGTCTCCTTCTCCTGATCCTCATCATCCACCACCACTATATCACTAGGGTGACTGTGGTCCGTGATGCAACACCAACATAATTTTTTTAAAGGGTGTTTATGATGCCCGTAACAAAAAACGTTTTACAGTTTATTCATGTATACACCTATGGGTAAATGTTTGTCAGCCCATACACTTAGTGTATGGGCATTACAAGTTAAGGAGACCTGCTCCTTTATAATGGGAACATTTTTTATGAGGCCATCCTCCACATTTTGTTAAAGGGGTATTGGGGTGCATCCAAATGTTTTGCAGCAATTGCATTCATTGCATAGGCAAACAGTATGGGAGATCTTCTTGCTTACAATGGGAAAATTGTTTTATGAGGCCCTCCTTCCTCTGAAATTCATGGTATAGACAAAGAGTATGGGCGCCCCACCCCTTTTTGGGTCTCCATCCCCTGTTGGGACCCCCAGTATGGAGTGGGTTGTTTTCCCACGGAACCTTCCATCCCCTGGAATTTCTTCACTAGTCCGATAAGTTCATTGGCATTCCGGGAATCACCCTGGGTAACCAAAGTCTGTACAGGCCTCAGCAGGGAGTGCACAAACTGGTCCATCACCACCTGTTCTACCATCTGCGCAGGCGTAAAGGACACTAGCTGAAGCCACTTGTGAACCAGGTGCAACAGGTCAAACATTTGACCTCGGTGGTTAGTCCCGGTGATATGTCCAGTGGTGAACCCGCTGCGCCCCGAGAGTCATTGTTATCCCCAAATATGCACAAATCTCTGTTTTTAGCTTGCCAAATTCTTTAGTGTCCTACAAAGCTAAATCATAATATGCTTTCTGGGCTTCCTCCGTCAATTATGGCACCAGTACCTCTGCCCACTGCTCTGACAGGAGTTTCTCCCTCTTGGCTAAACTTTCAAACACCGTCAGGAAAGCCTCAACATTGCAATTCTCCATTGTAGATTCTTCAGCCTCAACACTGCAATTCGCCACTGCCAGGTCTTCAGCCTCAAAACTGCAATTCGCCAATGCCGGGTCTTCAGCCTCAATACTGCAATTTGCCACTGCAGGTTCTTCAGGCTCAACACTGCAATTCTCCATTGCAGGTTCTTCAGTCTCAACACTGCAATTCGCCACTGCTGGGTCTTCAGCCTCAAAACAGCAATTCACCACTGCCAGGTCTTCAGCCTCAGTACTGCAATTCGCCACTGCTGGGTCTTCAGTCTCAAAACTATAATTCTCCACTGCAGGTTCTTCAGGCTCAACACTACAATTCTCCAATGCAGGTTCTTCAGCCTCAACACTGCAATTCACTACTGCCGGATCTTCAGCTTCAACAATGCAATTCACCACTGCCGACATCAGCTTCTCCAGGTCCTGTTTGGCCGGAACTTTCCTGCTGTGTCTGACCCCAGGCCCCTCTGCAGTGTGGGTGAGTCCTTGCTCAGCGGTGACTGCACGCGACCCTAACAGGACGGTGACATTATAACTGACCGTTAAGTTTTTGGGTTTTTTTTTCTCTGCTGAGAAATATGGATCCCATACAATCATTGGCTGAACAGATGAAAAGTCTGAGTCAGTTGTTTCAGGGTTTATTTCAGGAGCAGCAAGCTCTTGCTCGTTCTCAGCAGCAGGTTTCTGAGACAGTGCAGGGGGCTTTAGCTGCTGGATCTCTGGGGGCTGGGGTAAGTGATGTTGTTTTGGTGTCTCCAGAACCACCTGTTAAACTGCCTGACTTCTTTTCTGGGAACAAAAAGGAGTTCAGGGTCTTCATGGATGCGTGCAAACTCTGATTTAGTTTGAGGCCACGTTCCTCTGGGGACAAAAGTCAGAAAGTAGGTGTCATTATGTCTTTATTAAGAGGGTCCCCACAAGCTTGGGCTTTCTCCCTTCCTCCCACTGCCCCTGAGAGAGTGTCTGTGAATGCATTTTTTGAGGCCCTCGGGCACATATATGATGAGCCTGACCGAGTGCGATTGGCAGAGGACATGGTGATGAGTGTCTGTCAGGGGAAACACTTGGCTGAGTGGTTTTGCACTGAATTCCGCCATTGGGCCGCAGAGGTTTCTTGGGACAACGTCGCACTCCGAGGGCTTTTTCGCAGAGGCTTGTCCGAGCGGCTACAGGATGCCTTGGCACTACATCCCCCACCTAACTCTCTTGAGGACGCCATGACCCAGGCCGTCCGGATGGACAGCAGGTTGCGGGCCAGGGGGGTGATGCAAGTGAAAACTCTGTTGTTCCCTAGTGGAAAAGAGACTGTTTCTGTGCCCATGGGCGTAGGGGCTCTCTCCCTGAAGGACAAGGAGAGACAACGCTGGAGAGAAAGGCAGTTATGCTTTTTCTGCGGTAAAACGGGACATTGGAAAAGGGAGTGTCCTGATTGCCCATCCTCGACCCAGTCGACAGGAAATGACTAGGTCTGAGTAGTCAGCGGGGAGACTACTCAGACCCTCAGGTACCCTTTTCCTCGTTTTCTAAGGTGTTGCTTCATGTGGAACTGTTAGTGGATGGTTGTTTTTTCCCTCTACAGCCTTCATGGACTATGGATCATCCATCAATCTTATTGACTCTCAATTGGTCACACGCTGTAAGATAGGGACAGTTAGACTCAAGGTTCCGATCAAGGTGGTGGCCATTGACTCCTCCCCCGTCACTAAAGGAGGGAATTCTCTTTAGGTCTGACTTGTTTTCACTCAGAGTGGGTGCTGCTCATGTGGAAAACTTAAGTTGTTTGGTTCTGGACAATCTACCAGCAGGATTGGTGTTGGGCTTGCCCTGGTTACAACGCCATAACCCAGTTATTAACTGGAAAACGGGGGAGATTGTTCAAAGGGGGGTTTAACGATTCGATATTATGTGATAAATCTGCACTACTGGTCGAACCTGTTAAATCTGTATCTGTGTCATCTGTCGAGCTGGAAGGTATTCCGGAGTACCTGAAAGAATTCGAAGATGTATTCTCTGAAAGCGAGGCCGAAACGTTGCCACCACATAGACCCTTTGACTGCGCTATCGAGTTAGTCCCGGGGGCTAAATTACCTAAAGCCCATCTGTTTAATTTATCTGGCCCTGAGCGCTTGGCCATGAAAGATTGCATTGCTGAGAGTCTTCGCAAAGGACACATACGTCCCTCAGTCTCACCTGTGGCGTCAGGGTTTTTTTGTGAAGAAAAAAGATGGCGGTTTACATCCCTGCCTCGATTTTCGTGAGCTCAATAAGATTACTGTACGAAATACATACCCCGTTCCGTTGATTCCTGATTTGTGTAAGCAACTTTCAGGGGCTAAATGGTTCTCCAAACTGGATCTTCGGGGCGCATATAATTTGATAAGGGTCCGGGAGGGGGATGAATGGAAAACCGCGTTCCTCACGACTGAGGGACTGTTTGAAAATTTAGTCATGCCATTTGGTCTTACCAATGCCCCCGCAATATTTCAGAATTTCATCAACGTGGTATTCTCGGATCGCATTGGTCGTTTTGTTGTCATTTACTTAGACGATATTCTGATATACTCTCCCGACAGTTAGTCTCATTGGAATCATGTACGAACCGTTCTTCAAAGACTGACGGAAAATCATCTGTATGCCAAATTGGAGAAATGTGTGTTGTTTGTTCAAGAATTGTCTTTTTTGGGATTAATTGTGTCCTGTGAGGGTTTTCGCATGGACCCCAAGAAGGTGCAGGCCATTGCAGATTGGGTGCAACCCCAAGACCTTAAGGCTCTTCAGCGCTTCTTGGGGTTCGCCAATTACCACAAATTTATTCGGGGGTTTTCACAGGTGGTCAAACCACGCACAGATCTTACATGTAAAGGTGCAGATGTGAGAGAATGGTCCTCGCTCGCAAAAGAGGGCTTTGCGACTCTGAAAAGATGCTTTATGTCTGCTCCCGTGATAGTACAGCCAGATCCGTCCAAACCATTCGTCGTGGAAGTGGACGCCTTCGAAGTGGGGGTGGGGGCGGTGTTGTCCCAAGGGCCTGCCACTCTAACCAACCTCAGGCCATGTGCTTTCTTTTCCAAGAAGTTATCTGCTGCGGAAAGAAATTACGACGTAGGCAATAGAGAGCTTCTTGCGGTCAAATTGGCGTTTGAAGAATGGAGGCACTTTTTGGAGGGGGCCAGTCACCCGGTTACTGTGATCACCGATCACAAAAATTTGTCTTACATTGAGTCTGCTAAAAGACAAACGCCCAGACAGGCCCGTTGGTCACTTTTTTTTTCCCGTTTTCAGTTTACGATTAAATTTCGTCCAGGGTCTAAGAATGTCAAGGATGACGCCTTATCGTGCAATTTTCAGCCGGTGTCTCCCTCTGAGCCACCGTCCTCCATTCTTCACCCTGGGGTTGTGTTAGCAGGGGTCTCGTCTGAATTGGAATGGGAGATTCAGGGGGCCCAGTCGCTGGCTCCGGCAGCTAAGCTGGAGGGTAAGTTGTTTGTCCCAGAGCAACTTCACCTGAAACTCTTGCAGGAGTTCCATGAATCCAAGCTGAGTGCTCACCCTGGTATTTCAGCCACGCGTCTGGTGGTGGCTAGGATCTTTTGGTGGCCCACCCTTGGTTCGGACATAAAAAAAATTCATTTCTGGTTGTGGGGTCTGCGCTCGTTCTATAAGCTCTCACAGCCGGCCGGCAGGGGAGCTGATGCCCTTAGCAGTGCCCGAAAGACCATGGACTCACTTGTCCATGGATTTTGTTACCAATGTCTCTTCGTCTAAGGGTAATACGGTGGTGTGGGTAGTGGTGGACAGATTTTCTAAGCAGGCTCATTTTGTACCCCTGTCCGCACTAGTCAGCTGAGACTTTATCCAAATTGTTTGTGCAGCATGTGATCCGGTTGCATGGGGTACCCCTGAATGTGGTGTCTGATCGTGGTGTGCAGTTTGTGGCTAAGTTTTGGCGTGCTTTTTGCAAAAAATTAGGGATGTCTGTCCTTTTCGTCTACATACCATCCTGAGAGCAATGGTCAGACGGAACGCACTAACCAGTCCCTGGAACAGATCCTCAGGTGTCTAACTTCAGCTAGACAGAATGACTGGTGCGATGCACTGCCGTTGGCTGAATTTGCCTTCAATAGTCGGGTGAGTCAGTCCACGGGTATGACTCCTTTCTTGATCAATTATGGGTTCAGTCCTCATTTTGGTGAGTTTTCTCATCTGGACTCGGGGTGTCCCAGGGCTGAGGGCTCTGTTCAGCGATTAAAGAATATGTGGGCGGAAGTCCAGCGGAATATATCTAGGTCTCAGGGCAGGTATAAGTTTTTCGCAGACAGGAAACGAACACCAGGTCCCACGTTTCAGGTTGGAGAGAAGGTTTGGCTCTCCACTGAAAACATTAAGTTGAAGGTTCCTTCAGCCAAGTTGGGGCCCAAATTCATTGGCCCAAACAAGATTGTGGAAAAAATCAATCCAGTGGCGTATAGGCTATGCCTTTCACCTTCTTTCAAGATCCCTAACGTCTTTCATAAATCCCCACTGAAACCTTTTGAAGCAGTCCGGGGAGACTCCAAGTCCGCTGCTCCTCCTGTTTTGGTCGAAGGGCAGGTGGAGTACGAGGTGGGTCATATAGTAGATTCCAGGTTGGTACGGCGGTCGGTACAGTACCTGGTTCATTGGAAGGGGTATGGACCCGAAGACAGGTCCTGGGTGCCGGCCCGGTTGATGCATGCTGATCGCCTGGTACAGGCTTTCCATGCTAAGTACCCAGGCAAGCCTGGGGATCCAGAGGCCCCCCATTGAGAGGGGGGTACTGTCATGATCTCAGTGTGGGTTTGATTCGCACATGTGGGGTTAATGTCTGGAACCAGTGCTGATGACTGGCACTTCTGAGGTTAAAGTTTATGATCCCAGTGCAGGCTTACCTGCACACCTGGGGCTCACTATTGTGGCTTCTCCCTCATTCTGGGAAGGCTTCTTATGGCCTCAGGAAGCTCCTATCCCCGTCAGTTATACTTTCGCCCCTTGGCAGAGTGTGTTGACCCCTGAGTGTGTTTGTGCTGCGTTCTTGTTTGCCTGATAACTTGTTGTATGACTCAGCCTGTTCTCTGGATACTGCTTGTTGGATTCTGCTTGGTACCTTCTATGTCTGTTTGGCTTTGACCACTGCCTGTCCCCGACTACACTACAGTGTACATCTTGAGGCAGGCAAGGTAGTTAGTGATAACGGCCGTAATTTTGTGGCAGCCATAGCCCTTTCAAAACTCAGCCACATACCTTGCTTGGCTCACACCTTGAACGTGGTGGTGCAGTGCTTCCTCAAAAATTATCCGGAGTTAACAGCCCTGCTCCAGAAGGTGCGAAGACTGTGCGCGCACATCCGCCGGTCGCCTGTACACTCCGTTCGTATGCAGAAGCTGCAGCGATTGCTCCACCTTCCCAACCACCGCCTCATTATCGACATTGCAACAAGGTGGAACTCCACCCTGCACATGGTGGAGCGGCTGTGCGAGCAGAGGCAGGCCATAATGCATTTGTGGGAGGATACACGGCCAGGCACTTTGAGAGCAGACATGGAGTTGACAGGCGTGCAGTGGTCGAAGCTGAAAGACCTTTGTAAAGTCCTTCAGTGTTTTGAGGAATGCACACGGCTGGTAAGCGCAGACGACGCCATCCTAAGCATGAGCATCCCACTTATGCGTCTGCTCATGCAAACTTTGACGCACCTTAAGGAGCAGGCGTCTGCATCCAATGTTGATGAGGAGGAAGAGGAGGAGGGAATCCTTGATGACATTCAGCCATTGTCTGCTCAGGGACCTCTCCTGGACGAGGTGGAGGAAGAAGAGGAGGAGGAGGATGATGGGGATGATTACTTAGGGGAGGAGGATGCATCTCGTGGGGCAAGTGAAAATGTTGGCGTGGCTAGGTCTGGTACAGGGTTTGTGCGTGACTGGAGGGATGTGGATTTGCCAGAAAGTGCTCCTCCACCCAGCACTCGCAGTGCATCATTGACACCGGGACCATTGGCCCACATGTCAGATTATGCCTTGCGGATCCTAAAAAGGGACCCCCGCATTGCCAAAATGATGAACGATGACGACTACTGGTTGGCCAGCATCCTGGATCCACGCTATAAAGGCAAATTACAAAACATCATGCCACAGGAGAACCTTGACCTAATATTGGCTAATAAACAAGCAACTCTGGTAAATCGGTTGCTTGAGGCATTCCCAGCACACAGCAGCGGTGATGGTTCTCACACGAGCCGTACGGGCCGGGGGCAGCTTGGCAGAGGTGTTCGTGGTGCACACAGCAGAAGTGGCGTTGGAGACAGGGGTTTCATGACAATGTTGTGGACTGATTTTTCAAATACCGCTCACACAACTGGTAATACTGCATCGAAAAGTGGACAGGAGACAGCAGTTGTCAACTATGGTTACAAACTACTTTTCCTCCCATATCGATGTTCTCCCACACAAGTCATTCCCCTTTGACTATTGGGCCGCTAAACTGGACACCTGGCCTGAATTGGCCCAATATGCCTTACAGGAGCTCGCTTGCCCAGCTGCAAGTGTGCTATCGGAAAGAGTCTTCAGTGCAGCTGGATCAATCCTGACAGAAAAAAGGACCCGTCTGTCAGCCCAAAATGTGGATGATCTAACCTTCATTAAAATGAACCACGCATGGGTTTCCAAGGATTTTGTCCCACCTTCCCCTGATGACACATCGGGTGACAGAAAAATGGCTTGCTTTGGTCCACCTCTTCCTGGTACTTCACCTATTTCGCCTTTTGCATCAGCTGAATGTCCAACATCAACATATGCCACTTTCTAAAACTCCCTAACTGTGCTGCCTCCCCCCCCATGGCCGGGGTCACCACCTACCGCACGACACCGTGCGAGTGCCGTTGCCCTGGACAGGTGGGTAGGCCGACTTTTGGGCGCGGGCACTGGCACAGGGTCCCTCATAGTGCAATCAAGTGTCTCTGACGGTGGTGGTGCACACCCGCCGTCAGACACACCGCTGTACTATGAGGGGCCCAGTGCCAGTACCGACGACCACGAGTGGGCCCCCATTGCTTGGGCAGGGCCCCAGCATTTGCAATCTTTACCTCTCCCTGCTCCTCCGCTGTGTAATCTGGGCCGTCAAATCCATACTGTGCCTGACACCGTCTGAGCCTGCCTCCTGATACATATATTTTGAATGTGTAGGCTATCCATACATGTTATCCGGGGATACGGTACCCTTTCTAACCTTTGTGCAATCACGTGCAATCCATACTGTGCCTGACACTGTCTGAGCCTGCCTCCTGAGACATATATTTTGAATGTGTACGCTATCCATACATGTTATCCAGGGATACGGTACCCTTTCTAACCTTTGTGCAATCACGTGCAATCCATACTGGGCCTGACACCGTCTGAGCCTGCCTCCTGAGACATAAATTTTGAATGTGTACGCTATCCATACATGTTATCCAGGGATACGGTACCCTTTCTAACCTTTGTGCAATCACGTGCAATCCATACTGGGCCTAACACCGTCTGAGCCTGCCTCCTGAGACATATATTTTGAATGTGTTCGCTATCCATACATGTTATCCGGGGATACGGTACCCTTTCTAACCTTTGTGCAATCACGTGCAATCCATACTGGGCCTAACACCGTCTGAGCCTGCCTCCTGATACATATATTTTGAATGTGTACGCTATCCATACATGTTATCCGGGGATACGGTACCCTTTCTAACCTTTGTGCAATCACGTGCAATCCATACTGGGCCTAACACCATCTGAGCCTGCCTCCTGAGACATATATTTTGAATGTGTACGCTATCCATACATGTTATCCAGGGATACGGTACCCTTTCTAACCTTTTTGCAATCACGTGCAATCCATACTGGGCCTAACACCGTCTGAGCCTGCCTCCTGAGACATATATTTTGAATGTGTACGCTATCCATACATGTTATCCGTGGATACGGCACCCTTTCTAACCTTTGTGCAATCACGTGCAATCCATACTGGGCCTAACACCGTCTGAGCCTGCCTCCTGAGACATATATTTTGAATGTGTACGCTATCCATACATGTTATCCGGCGATACGGTACCCTTTCTAACCTTTGTGCAATCACGTGCAATCCATACTGTGCCTGACACCGTCTGAGCCTGCCTCCTGAGACATATATTTTGAATGTGTACGCTATCCATACATGTTATCCAGGGATATGGTATCCTTTCTAACCTTTGTGCAATCACGTGCAATCCATACTGGGCCTGACACCGTCTGAGCCTGCCTCCTGAGACATATATTTTGAATGTGTACGCTATCCATACATGTTATCCAGGGATACGGTACCCTTTCTAACCTTTGTGCAATCACGTGCAATCCATACTGGGCCTAACACCGTCTGAGCCTTCCTCCTGAGACATATATTTTGAATGTGTACGCTATCCATACATGTTATCCGGGGATACGGTACCCTTTCTAACCTTTGTGCAATCACGTGCAATCCATACTGGGCCTAAGACCGTCTGAGCCTGCCTCCTGATACATATATTTTGAATGTGTACGCTATCCATACATGTTATCCGGGGATACGGTACACTTTCTAACCTTTGTGCAATCACGTGCAATCCATACTGGGCCTAACACCGTCTGAGCCTGCCTCCTGAGACATATATTTTGAATGTGTACGCTATCCATACATGTTATCCGGGGATACGGTACCCTTTCTAACCTTTGTGCAATCACGTGCAATCCATACTGGGCCTAACACCGTCTGAGCCTGCCTCCTGAGACATATATTTTGAATGTGTACGCTATCCATACATGTTATCCGGGGATACGGTACCCTTTCTAACCTTTGTGCAATCACGTGCAATCCATACTGGGCCTAACACCGTCTGAGCCTGCTTCCTGAGACATATATTTTGAATGTGTACGCTATCCATACATGTTATCCGGGGATACGGTACCCTTTCTAACCTTTGTGCAATCACGTGCAATCCATACTGTGCCTGACACCGTCTGAGCCTGCCTCCTGAGACATATATTTTGAATGTGTACGCTATCCATACATGTTATCCAGGGATACGGTACCCTTTCTAACCTTTGTGCAATCACGTGCAATCCATACTGGGCCTAACACCGTCTGAGCCTGCCTCCTGAGACATATATTTTGAATGTGTACGCTATCCATACATGTTATCCGGGGATACGGTACCCTTTCTAACCTTTGTGCAATCACGTGCAATCCATACTGGGCCTAACACCGTCTGAGCCTGCCTCCTGAGACATATATTTTGAATGTGTACGCTATCCATACATGTTATCCGGGGATACGGTACCCTTTCTAACCTTTGTGCAATCACGTGCAATCCATACTGGGCCTAACACCGTCTGAGCCTGCCTCCTGAGACATATATTTTGAATGTGTACGCTATCCATACATGTTATCCGGGGATACGGTACCCTTTCTAACCTTTGTGCAATCACGTGCAATCCATACTGTGCCTGACACCGTCTGAGCCTGCCTCCTGAGACATATATTTTGAATGTGTACGCTATCCATACATGTTATCCAGGGATACGGTACCCTTTCTAACCTTTGTGCAATCACGTGCAATCCATACTGTGCCTGACACCGTCTAAGCCTGCCTCCTGAGACATATATTTTGAATGTGTACGCTATCCATACATGTTATCCGGGGATACGGTACCCTTTCTAACCTTTGTGCAATCACGTGGAATCCATACTGGGCGTGAGAACGGCTGGCGAGCTGTTAAGCTAGCTACAGCACCTGTCCAGACAAGTACAGGGTTTCCCTAGCGAGGAGACTTATTTGATTGTTTTCAATGTTGGGACAGCAATTTTTGGGGAGCACTATACTCTGGAGAATGATAGATGGGGCCCACCATACACTGGAACATTCCAAAGGTGGACATCAGACACTGGAGCAGCATTTACAGGGCCCATTATACACTAGAGCATTAGAAATGGGGCCCATTATGTTTGGAGCATTATTTGGGCCCATAAGACAGTGGAGCTTCATCCATGGGGACCAACATATACTGTAGCATTATGTGGAGCTCATCATATACTGTTTCAAACATTATATGGGACCAATCATTCTGTATGGAGAAATAGATGGGCCTCGTCATGAGATGTAAAAAGTGAGGTATTTTTCATTGTACTATACCGCTATTTATCTGCCGTATCGGAGCATGATGAGTTGTGGTATGTGTTAAAGGGGCGCTCTTTCGCCCAGGGCACATGAAAACCTGCAGCCAGCCCTCCCCCCCACAACTTTAGCCAAATAACCCCCATTTTTCAGTGCGTAACTTGTATTATGAAGTTAATTAAGGTTGACAAGCTTAAGTAAGAAGAATTGATGCTTTTGGCATTCAAATGGGCACTGTAGGTGTGTTTCCTGTCCTCCTCTCACTGCCGACTTTTATTCCCCATTGACTTACATTGGGTTTCGTGTTTCGGGACGACCCCGACTTTTCCCTATAATCGGACGATCTTGCTCGACCCGACTTTTGGAAAAGTCGGGTTTCACGAAACGAAACGTGACCCTAAAAAACCAAAAGTCGCTCAACTCTAGCCGTTATGTATCTCAAAGTGGGTGGCTTTGATATGGAGACTTATGTGTTGGTCAGCAGCGTTACTGCTGAGGTGCTGCTTTAATGTGTCAGGGAGAAGTCTCCAGGTAACTAGGGAGATGGGCGTGCCAGTTACCTACAAACCCACCCAAGGGGTGTGTTTATGAGTGTCATAATAAAGTATATGTGTGTGAATGCTTGAAGGACCTGTGATGAGGTCATAGCCATGTGACCTGCTGGGCATGGCTACGGACCATATAAGGTAACCAGAGTAGGTCACATGAGATAGAGCACATGGATCTGATTGGGCCATGTGGAAGGTCCCGGCAGGCCTATGTGGTGGAAGGTGTGCTACCTTCCTGAAGACCAAGTGCTGAGGCTGCTGACTCGGTGAGGCCTGTGGATATTGGCTGTATGTAAGGACACATAAGCCTCCTGTGTTTGCTGAGGCTCTAGGACTGAGCCTGAAATAATGGACATTTATGCTTGCTTTCACCTGACCTAAAGGCTATTCCTTGTGTTATGTGCTGCTTTATGGGTTATGAAGCAATAAACTCTACGATCTTTTAAAGGAACGTGCCTCCTGATTGACTCCCGTTGCTCCTGAGCGAGTTGAATCCCTACAATTGGTGACAGACTGCGGGCAGTGGTTTCAAGAAGCACATGTTGCCGTACTGGCGGCTCTGAGCCAGGAGCGCATACGGTCTGGAAAACCGTGAGTAATACTGACCGAGGTCAGAGAAAGTGACTGTATGGATATTTATGATATACCTCTGAGGAGAAGAGGCGTCCGGGAACCTGTGTGGCCGTCACCAGCAGGTAACGGACAGGAATCCGTGTTGCACTGACCAGAGTCAGTGATAAAGACTGTGTACCTACAGGGTTCAGTGAGCAAGGTCCTGTAGGGTCAGTGTTGGGAGGTTCTGGGAGAAGAATCTGATCCCTGGAGCACAATGTATGACCTTGGACCTGATGACGCGTGAGTGTTGGGCATTCTCAGGTGGAGACAGATGTCCTGAATAGCACCCGCTGGGCCCTGGACCTGGTGAGGCCGGTGTGTTGGGAAACCCTGGGAGGAGGGTTGGCTCCCTGAATTGCCATCGGTGCACCCTGTGTGTTGGACAGTCTTAGGTGGAGACGGTACGTCCTGAATAGCACACAGACAGGACACGTGAGTTTTTTTGTGGTGTTTTATTTTTCTTCTTTTCTCAACTCAGCCTGCGGTGGCTCAGTGGGAGTCAAGAAGGTGACAAGCAACTTCCTGTAACTCGGCAGGTTACGAAGGGGACAAGCGGCTTCCGGTAACTCGTCGGGATTACGAAGGGGACAAGCGGCTTCCTGTAACTCGGCAGGGTTACGAAGGGGACACCAGCTGCTGTGTGTGAACAGCAACCGGTGGTGTCGGTGATTTGTGACAGCAGGAGCTGTGGCAGTGCCAGACGGAACTGGTGTGGTGTTGTGCTTAAAGGGCCAGTACCAGCCCAAAAAGTCAAACTGTACAGTGTGAACTGTGGCATAAGAAGTTCTCCAGAACGGACATGGGGAAATCCCGAAAGGGGGCGGTGACCCAAATCGGTGTGGTAGCCCAAAAGGGGGTGAAGTCCCAAAAGGGCGGTGACCCAAATTGGGGTAGTAGCCCAGAAGGGGATGTAGTCCCAGAAGGGGGCGGTGACACAAATTGGCATGGTAACCCAAAAAGGGGTGGAGTCCCAGGAGGGGACAGCGACCCAAATTGGGGTGGTTCAGGAAATGGCAGCACTGGTTGCTTCAGTGGGTATGTCTGGGGAACCGCAGTGTGTGTATGAGTTTTGAAGAGTGCGGCATGTACTTTCCTGATAACGATGGGCCACAGGTGTGTACTGTGATGCTGCATCGGGAAGGAGTCCCTGGTAGGCTGAACTCAAAGATTCAGGTGACTCTGACAGGAACTCCTCTCGTTTTATCTCTGACCAAGAAAAACATCAGGGTTCGCTGCGACCATGGGCTCATTGTGAATTATACGGTGGACAGAGTTATGATTGAGATGGCAAAGTGGAAGTGTCAATGTGGTAGTATGCCACCAAACTTAGTGCATACCTTTGAGAGGGGCCAAGACTTTGTCGTGCTTGATGACATATGGCAGGAGGTTGGAGACGTTTCTACTGTTGGGCTAACAGGTATTGAGACAGTGACTGCTCCTGACGTGGACAGGTCAGAGGTAGAACAGACCGGAAGAAGAAGTACATCTGCCCAACTGACGGACCTGACGTCTCATGACAAGACAGATGGTGGGCTGGGGGATGAGGTGACTGGAATGGACACACGGTCAGAGGGTAACTGGAGGGTTGACTCGGATGATCGGCGTGACTCAGACTCTAGGGGTGACTGTGGCTCTGAGAGAGAAAGGGAGCACAGACTAGATGACCTAGAGAAAGAAGTCTTCGAGCTCAAAGGTCACCTGGCATCGTGGCAAGGTCTGAATAAGTCCCTAAGAGAAGAGGTAGGAGTACTAACAGAAACTGTAAGAAGTCTTCTGCGGGAGAAGAAGTGGGATGAAGACTTACAGCGGCCAGGCCTGAATGAGGAACAGTGTGAAGACAAAAAGAAACTGAAAAGTATGGAAGCAGAGGTGATTCGTTTGCAGACGGAGCTTGCTGCTGCAGAGTGTGCTAAAAGACAAGCACAGCAGGAAAGAGATGAACTGGCTGATGTGATTGCCAACAACAGGGGTGAAGGTGTTCTGGCTTTGGAAGAAAAGAGGTGGTTAGAGTCTCGCATTGTTCAGCTTGAGGAAGAAGTGGAGGAAGAACACGGCAACGTTGAATTAGCCAATGACAAGCTGAGAAAGGCCACACTTCAGGTTGACCAGATGGATTTCTTACAAGACGCTTAGATAGAGAAAGGATGGTGACTAACCAGTGTCTGATGACGCAGACAGACCGTGACTGGAGGGTCAAAGCCAATGACCAATATTCTGACCGCTGGAGGCGGGGGAGGTCTAATGTAGGAACGAGGCCGTATGACAGATGGAGACGGTTCTCTCGACCTGTGGGGCAAGGTGTAGTGAGTGCCCGGTTGCGACACCCTGGTGTAATGTTGTGTGTTCAACCCCACAAGTTTGAACAGAGGGGGGAGGAATGTGGTGTAGTAACCACTGTGTCTGCTAGGGAGCACTGTGTGAATGACCCAGGAGAAAGGATGAATGGCAGAATACTGAATGGCCATTATGTATCTCAAAGTGGGTGGCTTTGAGATGGAGACTTATGTGTTGATCAGCAGTGATACTGCTGAGGTGTTGCTTTAATGTGTCAGGGAGAAGTCTCCAGGTAACTAGGGAGATGGGCGGGCCAGTTATTTACAAACCAACCCAAGGGGTGTGTTTATGAGTGTCATAATAAAGTATATGTGTGTGCATGCTTGAAGGACCTGTGATGAGGTCATAGCCATGTGACCCGCTGGGTGTGGCTACGGACCATATAAGGTAACCAGAGAAGGTCACATGAGAGAGAGCGCATGGATCTGATTGGGCCATGTGGAAGGTCCCGGCAGGCCTATGTGGTGGAAGGTGTGCTACCTTCCTGAAGACCACGTGCTGAGGCTGCTGACCCGGTGAGGCCTGTGGATATTGGCTGTATGTGAGGACGGAAAAGCCTCCTGTGCTTGCTGAGGCTCCAGGACTGAGCCTGAAATAATGGACATTTATGCTTGCTTTCGCCTGACCTAAAGGCTATTCCTTGTGTTATGTGCTGCTTTATGGGTTATGAAGCAGTAAACCCTATGAACTTTTAAAGGAACGTGCCTCCTGCTTGACTCCCGTTGCTCCTGAGCGAGTTGAATCCCTACTATATATATATATATACACACACACACATGCACATACTTTATATACAGGGTGGGCCATTTTTATGGATACACCTAAATAAAATGGGAATGGTTGGTGATATCAACTTTCTGTCTGTGGCACATTAGTTTATGGGAGGGGGAAACTTTTCAAGATGGGTGGTGACCATGGTGGCCATTTTGAAGTTTGCAGTTTTGGAACCAACTTTATTTTTTCAAATGGGAAAAGGGTCATGTGACACATCAGACTTATTAAGAATTTCACATGAAAAACAATGGTGTGCATGGTTTTAAGATAAGTTATTCTTTCATGAGTTATTTACAAGTTTATGACCACTCATAAAATGTGTTCAAAGTGCTGCCCATTGTGTTGGATTGTCAATGCGACCCTCTTCTCCCACTCTTGGCACACTGATAGCAACACTGCAGATGAAATGCTAGTCTAAGAGGGTCAGATTCCCTGTAGGAATGCTCGGACCTGACACCCATTATGTGGTGGTGCAACATCTTGCTGAAAAAACTCAGGGAATGTGCTATCTTCAGTGCATAAGGAGGGCAACACATAAACATGTAGCAATTTCAGATATCCAGTGGCATTGAGGTTTCCATTGATGAAGAATGGCCCCACAATCTTTGTACCCCATATACCACATCATGCCATCAATTATGGGTGTCAGGTCCGAGCATTCCTACATAAACAGTTTCCAGGAAAGTGGATTGGTCATCGTGGGCCAGTTGAATGGCCACCAAGGTCTCCCGATCTGACCCCCTTAGACTTTTATCTTTGGGGTCATCTGAAGGCAATTGTCTATGCTGTGAAGATAGGAGATGTGCAGCATCTGAAACAAAGGATACTGGAAGCCTGTACTAGCATTTCTTCTGCAGTGTTTCTATCAGTATGTCAAGAGTGGGAGAAGAGGGATTCATATGAAGGGTGTTCTTGGGGAGAATCAAGGATCGAATATCTTTTAAAACAAGATGTTGAAAAGTTTCAATATGTGAGCCCTTATGATGTAAAGGGTAAAAAGTATTAGAATGACTTCACTTTCTATTTCCTCACTATTTAAAGTTGTGGAGCTATTTAAAGTAGGAAGGGCTGATTGTTTACTTTTTTCTTAAATCAAAAAATGCTGCTGTATTGTAAAAAATTAATTCAAATCAAGGTATAAAAAAATGCATTAAGGGGGGATTGAGACAAAAGGAAAGACCACGTCCCAGTAATGAAACGTCTTCTTTAGTTAATATGTGATCTGAAAGATTGACTATACCTGTGTTTCTAGGAATTGTATTTTCATCAGTAGCGAATAAGGTTAATTGGCTTTTGTCCTTTTCAAAGTTAGATCCGGTGTTTCCTGTGTTTGATCTTGTTGTTCTCCTACTCTCCCTGCATCCCCATTTTCTCTTTTTTTTGGAGTGGTGTCCTGGAGCCACCCGTAAAAACTGGGTAATTTTTGAATTTTTCAAATTAGAATTAATCATAGGGCTCTTTGTCTTTGTAGAGGGAATAGTGTTATGAATGAGTCACCGTAGGAGGCAAAAGCAGAAATACAAGCTAAGTCCAGAAAACCAGAGAAGTTGGCAACTATCAGATTGCAGACCCCTGAACCTATCAACACAACTAGCAGTAGCCGTGGGGGGTTCCTACGATGCCCTAGACCCCTCGATCACAGCCGGAGAAATACATAGGCCTAAAGAAAGAAAGGGGAAATCTAAACTGCCCCAGAGCAGACCCCAAAGCAATAGGCAGCCCCCAACATATAATGACGGTGAAGCAAGATGAAAATACTAACACAGACAGAAAGATAGACTGAGCAAAAATGGGGCCCCAAAACTACCTAGATAGGAAAGGAAAGGAAGGCTGCTGTCTGCAGTCTGCCAAAACCCTATCAAAGACATAAGTCAACCAGCTGATACGAAAAAGGCCCTGAAGCGGCTAGGCTTCAAAAACGGAATCAGCACTCAGGTATTTTCAGAAGACAGAGCTAAATGAATTCAGCACACCCCAGCAGGGAATGGCAGAAATCCAGAAAAACAAAGCAAAAACAAAGTCAATGCACAAAAGCAAAAGGCTGAGCAGCAAACTTAGCTTTGGAGAAGCAGGAATTCAGACTGGTCTCCAAGGATCCCACAGAGAAATCACCCGCAGGGCAGAAGGGCGTCGGCAGCATTATATCCAGTCCGTAACTCCACTCAGCCAGTCACAATCATCAGCCTCAGGTGTTTGACAATCAGGCTCACTACCTTCTTTTACCAGAAGAGGGAGTTCCTCGGGCCTCAGTAATGAAGGGGAAAATGAACTCACAACAGTTCCTCCCCCTTGAGGAGGGGTCACCGAACCCTCAACTATGCCACCAGGGCGATCAGGGTGAGCCCGATGAAAGGCACGCACCAATCGTTTGGCATGAATATCAGAGGTGGAGACCCAGGAATTATCCTCCTGACCATAACCCTTCCACTTAACCAAATACTGGAGTCTCCGTCTAGCCAGACGGGAATCCAGTACTTTCTCTACCTCATACTCCATGTTACCTTCAACCAATACAGGGTCTGGAGGTGCCACCCCCGGAACAACAGGTTTAACAAACCTCTTCAACAAAGATTTATGGAACACATTATGGATTTTAAATGTGACAGGAAGAGCCAAACGAAAAGAGACCGGATTAATAATCTCCACAATCTTGTAAGGTCCAATAAATCTAGGCATAAACTTAGGAGAAGCCACCTTCATAGCAATATTTTTTGATGATAACCACACCATATCACCAACCTTAAACTGGGGACCAATGGTCCTATGTCGGTTGGAAAACCGCTGGGCCTTCTCCTGGGAGAGAGATAACTTATCCACCACTTGGTCCCAGATCTGGTGCATTCTCTCCACCACAGTGTCAACACCTGGGCAGGCAGAGGGCTCCACCTGCCCCGAAGAAAATTGAGGATGAAACCCAAAGTTACAAAAAAAAAGGTGACATCAAAGTGGCAGAACTAGCTCTATTATTCAAAGCAAATTTCGCCAAGGGCAAAAATGAAACCCAATCATCCTGATCAGCAGAAATAAAACATCTCAAATATGACTCCAAGGTCTGGTTTGTTCTCTCTGTCTGCCCATTGGTCTGAGGGTGAAAAGCAGAGGAGAAGGACAGCTGAATTCCCAGCCTGGAACAGAAAGTTCTCCAAAATCTAGACACAAACTGCACTCCTCTGTCAGATACAATGTTCTCAGGAATCCCGTGCAAACGAACCACCTGTTGTAAAAACAGGGGCACCAACTCAGAGGAAGGCGGCAACTTAGGGAGTGGTACAAGATGAACCATCTTAGAGAACCTATCACAAATCACCCAAATAACAGTCATCCTCTGAGAGACAGGCATATCAGAGATGAAATCCATTGAAATATGGGTCCATGGCCTCTTGGGGACAGGCAAAGGCATCAACAACCCACTAGAGCGAGAACACGATTTAGACCGGGAGCACGTCCCACAGGTCTGCACAAAATTCCTGACATCACGAGACAAGGAGGGCCACCAAAAAAACCGACTCACCAGATCTCTAGTACCAAAAATACCTGGATGACCAGCCAAAGCAGAGCAATGAACTTCAGACATCACTCTCTTCTTCCACTGGTCAGGAACATACAACTTTCCACTGGGACAACGCTCAGGTTTGTCCTCCTGGAACTCTTCCAGAGCACGTCTCAAATCGGGCGGGATGGCAGAAAGAACTACCCCTTCGCCTAAGATGGTAGCAGGCTTGGTCACCACAGGAGAATCAGCAAGGAAGCTCCTAGAGAGGGCGTCTGCCTTGACATTCTTTGTTCCAGGAAGAAAAGAAACTACAAAATCAAAACGTGTAAAAAACAAGGCCCACCTAGCCTGTCTAGGGTTCAAGCGCTTAGCCGACTCTAGGTAAATCAAATTCTTGTGGTCAGTGAGGACCACGACTTGATGCTTAGCTCCCTCCAACCAATGTCTCCACTCCTCAAATGCCCATTTCATGGCCAACAGTTCCCTATTCCCCACATCATAGTTACGTTCAGATGGAGAGAACTTTCGGGAAAAGAAAGCACAGGGATTCATTTTAGATGTTACAGGATCCTTTTGGGACAAAACAGCTCCTGCACCAATCTCAGAAGCATCCACCTCTACCTGGAATGGAAGTGAGACATCAGGTTGCCGCAAAACCGGGGCGGAGGTGAATCTTCGCTTCAACTCCTGAAAGGAAGAAACAGCCTCCGGAGACCAATTTAACACATCAAGGGATGGCCGAATCCTGAAATATTCGGAATCGCTAGGCTGTAAGGAGTCCGACTTGGAAACTCGCTATTCGTTGCAAGTCTAGCGAGTCCAATGTTAATGAATGGGGATGCGAGTTTTGCAGCGATTCCTGTGCTTGGGAGGAGGAGAATGGGGATGCAGATTTTTTTTTTTGCAGATTTTCTTAGCGATTTTGTGTCAGCAGCTGGACACAAAATCGCTAAGAAACTAGGATTGCTTGTATTAAACTGTTAAAAAACTAGCTAGGAGTTCTCTCTCTCTGTTTTGCAGCGATTCCTGTGCTGGGGAGGAGGAGAATGGGGATGCGAGGAGAGAGAGAGAGAGAGAGAGAAAACGAACTCCTAGCTAGTTTTTTCACAGTTTAATACAAGCAATCCTAGTTTCTTAGCGATTTTGTGTCCAGCTAGGACACACAAAACTAGCTAGGAGTTCTCTCTCTCTCTCCCCTCCAGCACAGGAATCGCTGCAAAACTCGCATCCCCATTCTCCTCCTCCCCAGCACAGGAATCCCCCAGCACAGGAATCGCTGCAAAACAGAGAGAGAGAACTCCTAGCTAGTTTTTTCACAGTTTAATACAAGCAATCCTAGTTTCTTAGCGATTTTGTGTCCAGCTGCTGACACAAAATCGCTAAGAAACTCTGCAAAAACTAGGATTGCCATTCATTTGCATTGGACTCGTTACTGTGCGAGTAATCGCTTGGAAACTCGCAGAGTACCGACTCCTGCGAGTCCCCTACTACTCGCAGAGTAACGAGTCCTAACGAGTAGATTCGCCCATCCCTAAACACATCAGCACCCTTTTTAGTCAAATCAGTCAATGGCTTGGCAATACTAGAAAATTTTGCTATAAATTTCCGATAAAAATTAGCAAAACCCAAAAACTTCTGGAGGGCCTTCAAAGAAGTGGGCTGAACCCAATCGTGAATGGCCTGTACCTTGGCCGGGTCCATTTCAATAGTTGACGGGGACAAAATAAATCCCAAAAAAGAAATCCTCTGTACTCAAAAAAGGCATTTAGATCCCTTGACATACAGGGAATTCTCCCTCAAGATCCGGAACACAGTCCGAATATGTTCCACATGAGAATCCCAATCCTTGGAGAAGATCAAAATATCATCCAGATAGATAATCAAAAATTTATCGACAAAATCTCAGAAAATATCGTTCATGAAGCACTAGAAGACAGAAGGGGCATTAGTGAGCCCAAAAGTCATCACCAGGTACTCAAAATGTCCCTCCGGAGTATTAAACGCCGTCTTCCATTCATCCCCATGCTTAATGCGAATAAGATTATACGCCCCCTGAGGTCAAGCTTGGTAAACCAGCAGGCACCTTTAACTCTGGAGAATAGATCAGAAATCAGGGGTAACGGATACTGATATTTAACAGTAATTTTGTTGAGGGCACGATAATCAATACAAGGTCTTAATGAACCATCCTTTTTGGCTACAAAAAAAAAACCGGCACCCAAGGGTGACGAGGATGGTCTAATATGACCCTTCTCCAACGCCTCCTTAATATAGGATCGCATAGCCTCATGCTCGGGTACAGATAAATTGAAGAGCCGACCCTTGGGAAATTTACACCCCGGGCTCAGTTCAATTGCACAGTCATAACTCCTATGAGGAGGCAGAGACACAGACTCATTCTCACTAAATACATCATAAAAGTCCGCCAAATAATCAGGAACATAATGCGACTGAGGAGAGGTGGAAAACACCGGAGCCTCGCTAAAGGCACACTGACAACCCCAACTCACCACAGACACAGATTTCCAATCCAAAACTGGATTATGAATCTGTAACCAGGGAAACCCCAGAACAACAGTATCATGCAGATTATGCAACACCAGAAATCTGCAATTTTCTTGATGGTCTGGGGCGACCCGCATTACCACCTGGGTCCAAAACTGGGGTTTATTTTTAGCCAAAGGAGTAGCATCAATTCCCCTCAAAGGGATAGGCGTCTGCAGAGGTGTCATCGGAAATCCACAACGTTTAGCAAAATCCAAGTCCATTAGGTTTAGGGCTAGGGATGGGCGAATCTACTCGTTAGGACTTGTTACTCTGCGAGTAGTAGGGGACTCGCAGGAGTCGGTACTCTGCGAGTTTCCAAGCGATTACTCGCACAGTAACGAGTCCAATACAAATCAATGGCAATCCTAGTTTTTTCAGAGTTTAATACAAGCAATCCTAGTTTCTTAGCGATTTTGTGTCCCCCTGCTGACACAAAATCGCTAAGAAACTAGAATTGCTTGTATTAAACTCTGAAAAAAAAAAAATAGGAGTCTTAGCGATTTTGTGACCCCCTGCTGACACAAAATCGCTAAGAAACTAGAATTGCTTGTATTAAACTCTGAAAAAAAAAATAGGAGTCTCTCTCTCTCTCTCTCTCAGCACAGGAATCGCTGCAATACTCGCATCCCCATTCATTAACATTGGACTCGCTAGACTTGCAACGAATAGCGAGTTTCCGAATCGGACTCGTTACAATCTAGCGATTCCGAGTATTTCAGGATTCGCCCATCCCTATTTAGGGCTGCTCCCGAATCCACAAACGCCTTGGCGGAAAATGTGGACAGGGATCAGAGACAGCAGATCAGAGTAATAGCCAGAAGAAACTTAGGTTGAACACCCCCAACAGAAAACGTGTGTGCAAAGCGTTTCTCTCGTTTGGGACAGACAGAAATAATATGCAAGGCATCTCCACAGAAAAAACACAACTTATTACACCTTCTGAACTCCTGACGCTGCTCTGGAAAAAACTCTATCACATTGCATAGGTTCAGACATTTGTTCAACAGGTGGCAACACCTCTCGTGCAGCTTTGCTTTCGCGCAAACGCCGATCAACCTGAATGGCTAATGACATAGAATTGTCAAGACCAGAGGGAACAGGAAATCCCACCATAGTATCTTTTATGGCTTCTGACAACCCCTTCCGAAAGAGAGCAGCCAAGGCATTATCATTCCAGGTAGTAAGTACTGCCCACTTTCGGAATTTTTGACAGTACAATTCTGCAGAATCACGACCCTGGCTCAATGCCAGCAGGGTCTTTTCAGCCTGATCAATGGCATTAGGTTCATCATACAACAACCCCAAAGCTTGAAAGAATGCGTTCACATTAGTCAGAATAGGATCATCTGGTTTCAAAGAAAACGCCGAATCCTGGGGATCGCCACGCAGCAAAGAGATGACAATTTTAACCTGCTGCGTGGAGCTCCCTGACGAGTTAGGCTTCAAGGCAAAAAATAATTTACAATTATTTTTGAAATTCAAAAATTTAGACCGATCCCCAAAAAATACATCAGGTGTAGGAATCTTTGGTTCAGCAGCATGTGAATGAGCAAGGTAGGCGGAAATTCCCCGCACTTCCGCAGCGAGCTGCTCCACACGATCAGACAATTGCTTTATCTCCATTGAGAGAAAAAAAAATTCCCCCTACGGCCTCAGAGATATAGAGGAAAAAATATACACACCCTTTTTTTACAATTACAATTCTTTCCTGCTATTAAGTACCCTAGAATCTGTGGTATGGCGGGTGATTCTGTTATGAATGAGTCACCGTAGGAGGCAAAAGCAGAAATACAAGCTAAGTCCAGAAAACCAGAGAAGTTGGCAACTATCAGATTGCAGACCCCTGAACCTATCAACACAACTAGCAGTAGCCGTGGGCGGTTCCTACGATGCCCTAGACCCCTCGATCACAGCCGGAGAAATACATAGGCCTAAAGAAAGAAAGGGGAAATCTAAACTGCCCCAGAGCAGACCCCAAAGCAATAGGCAGCCCCCAACATATAATGACGGTGAAGCAAGATGAAAATACTAACACAGACAGAAAGATAGACTGAGCAAAGACGGGGCCCCAAAACTACCTAGATAGGAAAGGAAAGGAAGGCTGCTGTCTGCAATCTGCCAAAACCCTATCAAAAACATAAGCCAACCAGCTGATATGAAAAAGGCCCTGAAGCAGCTAGGCTTCAAAAACTGAATCAGCACTCAGGTATTTTCCGAAGACAGAGCTAAATGAATTCAGCACACCCCAGCAGGGAATGGCAGAAATCCAGAAAAACAAAGCAAAAACAAAGTCAATGCTCAAAAGCAAAAGGCCGAGCAGCAAACTTAGCTTTGGAGGAGCAGGAATTCAGACTGGTCTCCAAGGATCCCACAGAGAAATCACCCGCAGGGCAGAAGGGCGTCGGCAGCATTATATCCAGTCCGTATCTCCACTCAGCCAGTCACAATCATCAGCCTCAGGTGTTTGACAATCAGGCTCACTACCTTCTTTTACCAGAAGAGGGAGTTCCTCGGGCCTCAGTAATGAAGGGGAAAATGAACTCACAACAGAATAGTATGCGCCTTGTTCACCAACTCTTGAACTGATGGTGTTAGATCTATTTGTTGAAGACATACTTCTAAATGGAGATAAAGTGACAAAAGAATTTTCTCCATTGTCCAAATATATTGGATTAGTAGACTGGATGGGCTGAATTATGTCCAGAATGTCTGTTGTGGGGATGTTTAATTGGTTAGTACTAGTGGGGAATCGGTGATCAACACTGGAACAAAGTGCTAAGGTGTGTCCCAACGGTGTGGGTACATCTCATGTTGTTAATGAAGAAGACCTAACAGAAGGAACTACCCATCCAATTTGTGATAGAGTCCTCATGTACTGTCAAAATTGACAGGTTAATTAATCCATATGGTCTTAAACTTGTGTAAAGGTAATCGTGGATGGATCATTTAATCCAAAATCAAGTGGAGGTGGGAAACTATCCCTCTTGTCCATCCCTGATTCCAGAGTGTTAACTAATGGTGGGGGAAATGAACTAGGTGCAGGTGGTGTGGATTGTGTAATGACAGAATTTTCTGAGTTGTGTATTACTTTGGTAACAAGTTCCTCAATAGAAGTTGTAAAGGAGGCCATAGCCTTCTTTTGATGCTTCAAAGGACAAATATGTAAAGTTTTTTTGTATTGTTCATAAAATGCTTTTTGTTGGTCAGATTTGAAAAAAAGTGAGGGATTCTTTTGATTTACTTTTTCTAGAATTTATTTCATCTTTTAAAACAGGAAGGCTGGGATTAATGGTAGGATTTTTGCTGGTGTTCGTCATGTCAACGGTGACTTACATATTTTCTTCAGTGACGGCCATATCTTTCCTGTCACGTAATAATTTAGCTGCTTTTTTTATCAGATCATCCTCAAACTTGTCTAGTTTGAGTTTGAGGTTCAGATCAAATTCCTTAAAGTCCTTGGAATGTGAGTAAAAATCCAAATTGCTCCTAAGGGATTTTAACTCAGCTAATGCTTGATCAGCAATAGTATTTCTCTTATTTAAACCCTAAAAATTCACTTTTAATTAGATAATTAAAAACTTTGGACAATACCAGCTCATAGGGTACAGGACAATAAGTCACCAAAAGACCACCAAACAAAGAATTAATATATAAATTATGCTCAGGACAACTACACTCGCCCTAATGGGCCCTAGTGAGTCCCTTCCTGACCGCGGAGGTTGGCACCCTTGTTGTTGACGATATGGCGCCCCCGCTCAATGTCGGTGACTCTGTAACACCCTAAAACTCCCTAGTCCACGACGAGGATACACAGAAAAAACTACACACATACATAAACACCCGAAAAAAAAACCCTAGTGGAGAGACTGGATATCGTCTCTTAAAAAGGTGCACACTTGCTATAACCTTAGCTACCCAGTGCACTAAACGCCATATTAGTGCTCATGTACACTAACAACAAAATACTCCGGGTTGCATTGCAGGGAGCATCCATGTGACATATACCTCCCAATAACCATGTGACCACACGTCACATCACACCTGGTATGCATGGCTCCTCATCCCTATCCTGGTATGCATGGCTCCTCATCCTTTTCCTGGTATGCATTGTCCCCTCATCCATATCCTGGTATACATGGCTCCTCATCCCTTTCCTTGTCTGCCTGGCTCCTCATCCCTATCCTGATATAATTGGCCCCATCCCTATCCTGGTATGATTAGCCCCTTCCTTATCCTGGTATGACTGGCCCACCATCCCTATCCTTGTATGCATGGCTACATCCTTTTATGCATGGCTCCTCATCCGTATCGTTGTATGCAAAGCTCCTCATCCGTATCCTGGTATGATTGGTCCCCATCCTTATCCTTGTATGTATGGCTCCATCCGTATCCTTGTATGTATGGCTCCATCCCTATCCTTGTATGCATGGCCCCATCCCTATCCTTGTATGCATAGTTCCATCCTTGTATGCATGGCTCCATCCCTATCCGTGTATACATGACCTCATCCCTATCCTTGTATGCATGGCTCCATCCCCATCCTTGTAGTCATGCCCCATCCCTTTGCTTGTATGCATAGCTCCATCCCTATCTTTGTATGCATGACCCCATCCTTATCTTGGAATGATTGTCCCCCTTCAAAAAACATAAAAAAACAGAACCATTACACTTACCTTCCTGCACTCCCTCACAGTGTCTTGTTCCGGAGCCTGCAACTTCCACACTGTGCATTTCCTGATAGTGTGTGTGTGTGTTTATTAATGAGCAATTTTGAATGCATCTTTTATTGTCTATATACCCTTGCTAGAAAAATATTTGGAATTGAGAGTCCTCAGGGGTTGATACTGTTTAATGTCTAACTGAAAAGGTGGTAACAAATTGCAAGCTTTTGAGACTACTCAGGTCTCGTCATCAGGCTAGACTAATACAAAATCTGAAGAGTCACATATTTATACACAACACAGCACAGAACTGTCATTATGGGAGAGTGATAAACAGTTGTGTCTATAAAAATTGGAACAGTTCATAGATAAGGAGTGAAAGTTTTATTCTCCTCTGATTGGGGTTTGGTTCTGTGCTGTGATGCCCCCCACAAGGTCTGAAGAGCAAATTCCTTAATTGATGTAAAAAGACATAAATCCATGCGACACATTCATTCCTGCACTAAGGCCGCTTTCACACGTCCATGTCTCCGGTACGTGTGGTGGCAGTTTTCACACGTACCAGAGACACGTACACACGTAGACCCATTATTATCTATGTCTCTGTGCACATGAACGTGTTTTCATTTTTTTCGGCTGCACGGTCAGTAATACGGACGGCATACGTACACATGGATGACTTTATTTTTGCCATCCGTGTGCTGTCCGTGTGCGTTTTTGCTAACATTGTTTCTTTATTATAGGCAGGTGTCCTGAATTTGATATGTAAATCCAATATTTAAACTCTGTTGGCCCTTTTCAGTGCTGAGGTGAAGTAGTTTTTTGTGGAGGCACGTGTATGGGTATTCTCCTGTTTTGGCTTTATATCATGGCACCTCGTGTTGATACTGAGCGCCTTATATCTGCTGTGGAATAACACCCAGAACTTGCGTAGAGGGATACTACGACCGGCTGACAATAGAGTGTGGATGACTTGCAGTAGCAGAAGCATTGTTTCCACGAAGTGGTTGGTCTACATATTCGCCATCCAAGAGAATGAAGTTTGGTGAGTGCACCCATGGATATTCCTTTGCCATAACAAACTGTATTTACTTCCCTCATAGTTGAAAGATTGCTAATAGTGCTGTCTGATGTGTTTATGAGTAAGTCATAGGGAAAATTTGCTTGGGAATTTTAACCCTTATGCCTAACTTTGTTTCTAGACTTCTGAATGTGCTTGCTGAATGCAAACCATAAGCTTCAGGATTTAAATTGTAATTGTCTGCAATAAAGTTGGACAATAATCTTGTTAAAGTTGAATATTGGCAATGTTTTTACACATTAGTACATCATGTTGGGCCTGGTGTGGAGAACCATGCTGTACAGGCCTACAAAACATAGCCCCCCTGTTCAGTGATGAAAAAACAAAGTTGTTGTGGAGCCACCACTATTTCCCTTTTCATTAGTTTATTTCAGCAGTCGGTGTTTAATTTGCAATATCCCAACAAATATCTTACACCGGTGCAGGCATTACAGATGTCTGGCAGTCATTGTCAAGGCTGTGTATAGTGACTTTGCTATCCAAGCACAAATATGTAAATGAAAGGTATCTGCTAACAACTATAACACTGCATACATTATGGTGCTGGGTCCAATTATAAACTTGATGCATGACAGGAGGTATCTAAGTGGCAATACAATGAGTAGTAATCACACCACTTATATGTCTAGCAATGTCATATCTTCTGGGTACTTGTGTTAACATACAGAACAAATTACTTTTATAGGCATATGATCTTTTTACATATTCTGTTGTTGTTTATAATATAGGTTTCAGTTGTTTGAAAATCTGATTTGTATTTCACTTTGTCAACAGTGGCTTTGCTGAAAAGACGCTGGCGCACAGCAAGGGACCAGTACCACCGGGAATTTAATCCCCTTCCCACGATATCTGGTGCAATTAAAAAGTGTCAATATGTGTTTTTCTGCAATTTAGAGTTCCTATGCTCAGTCATAGAACTCAACCAGTAAGTGACTATGTATGTGTTTTTGGCCTTTATACACAGAAAATCGGTATTGCCCAAGTTTACAGCTTAATTATGATCATTTTTCTTTTTTGGTAGTCCCACGCAAATATTTTTTGAGTCCAACTATGTCTGTGGTACTGGAAACACTCAAGTCATTATCATTCTACATAAGCATTTTTTTAATTAATGTTAGAGATTAAGGGGGGGAAAAAACCTACCTGAACTCAAATCCTCTACTGCTTTATTTCAATTTGGCCTCATTTTAAGCTTTAATTGATAATGTAAAAAAACATGTTTATGTGTCACCTTTTGTAGAAATGACAATTTATTTGATCCTAGAACTGAGGACAACTTAGAAGATTTCGAAAAATCACCAACAGCGTCAGCCTCTGCGCCTTGTACCTTGGCCTCGGAGACAGATCACACAGCCACTCCAATAATACAGCCACAACACAGCCATCGGACTCAGGTGATGTATCCACTGAGGGTGCTAATGTAAGCAGCCAAACAACAACACAACCACCATCACAGTCAGCAAACGTCCCAGTACTCCAGGCATCACAAGCATCACCACCAATTCAATCACGGTACCTAGCGCCTAGTGGGAGAGGAAGATGGAGCAGGCGATATGATGACATGAGAATGTTGCCTGAAGTAATTGATGCTAGAGTCCTGCATATCATGAACTCACTGACTCCAGAAACAGATGTTAAACGCTTTGGCCGCTCTCTGTTTCCCTACCTGGCTCAAGTACCAACACAACATCAAGAAAGTGTCCAGGCAGCTATTCTGACCCTCATTGCTGCCAACCAGGGAGAGCATGAGCCCAACAAGGTGCTTGCACCCATAGAACAGTGGCGAACTGGCCAACATCAAACCTAGTTGATAACTATAGCGTCAACACACCAGGAGCAACAGGTGCCTGCAACCTGTTATAGGCCAGAACAAGCAACAACCAGCTAGCAATACACACAAATGGCAGTACCCTCATATGCCCAGGAACCACCCCCTGCATCCAGCCAACAGATCCAACATAGTCCACTGGGTGAAGTTGCTTGTACATTTCAAATGCAACAGCAGTACACTCTGCCAGCAAAATAACAGATACCATGCCTAAATTGATTAGTGCATCTGACCCCTCTGCCACAAAACACACAACTGGCCAAACATATTTCAGTCAGATATCACGGCCACAAAAGCAAATGCAACCTGTTGGTCAGGTTGTACAATAGTCTGTCAGTTCTAACTACCAACAACAACCACTACACCCACAACAATCCTTTTATGGTTCCTCCTTTTGAACACAAACGTATCACACAACTACCTCTGGATAACGACAAATGTATCAGGAAACATCTGTCGAAAATCCACCACTCCAGCAACAAGTAACGCATTCTTAATGGCCCCCACAATCCACCATCCCTGAAGGTGTACTCCCAGTAAGCACCACACAAGATTCATTGTCTAGTCAGGATGATTTTGTAAATATGTAATAAAAATGATACTTTCTACATTTGATAACAAATATCTGGCATGTACCAATGTTATGAAGACAAATTCTTCCTCATATGTTGTGTGAACAATAAAACACACGTGTTAAATTGATTGTTGTCTATTATTTCTTAATGATTTATGAGCAAAAAATATGTTGTCCCTGTTGTGTTAAGTTGGACCACAATTACAAAATTGTTTTAGGCTAGATAGGACCAAGTGATGAAATATACAATAAAAAAACACAATTAAAAATAATGATAGAAAAAGGGAGCACATAAGTTTGGTAAAACAGGGAAATAAATGGCATTCCCAAGCAAAAAAAACATAACAAAGGCAAAACATACATTTATGAGAGAAACCATATTTTAATAAATACTTAAAAACTAAAATAAATATGCTATGGGGTGAACACATTGGTATTATGTTTTTCAACATCAAAGTCACATCAACAAACTCAATAGCCACAAAAACAATACCTCATTGAAAAAAGACATATTTATCCTCCCATCAAAATAAAAAAAACAGAAGGTAAAGGCGAAATGGTCAAGATCAGTGTATTTGTTATGATGTAACATGCTGATTAGTAAATTAGTACAACTTTTCCACATCTAACCCTTTAATCAAAGGCCCAACCCTTTAATTCCAAACTAAAAAGGGTTTCCGGTATGTGTCCACACGGATGACAAACGTATAGCACATGGATGACACACGGAGTGGACACATGACACGGATATCTCTGGTACTGGTTTTTCCGCTACCGGAGAAAAACACATGTAAAAGAATCTTAAGTGTGTCAAGGGTTGTCATAAGTTTATACTCCCAGACTCTCCTGTCTCTCTGAGATTCGAAGTTACCTTTCAATACAAGTAATTTCAGGTCCATGGTGCTGTGATCAGGCACACAAAATGTTTGGCCCCAGGCAGATCCATTCTTTTTTCTCTTATTCTGTGGCGGTGAGAATTCATCCTTGTTTTAAGCTTTTGTCCTATCTCCCCTACATGCAGACCCCAGTTGGACATTTAGGGTGTCTGTATGTAGGGGAGACAAGGCAAAAGCTTAGAACAAGGATAAATTCTAACCGCCACATAATAAGAGATAAAAGGTCACTGGGTTTCCACTCACTGTGAATATGGAGCACCAGGAATCTTTAGATTTGCTTGTGCTTGATAAATTGCCTTTTCCAGTCGTCCTGGGGTTACCCTGGTTCAAGGTGCACAATCCTGTACTGGACTGGTCATCCAATACTATAAGATCCTGGGGTCAGGGGTGTTAAGGGAAATGTTGTGATGTACACATTGCTGCTGTGGTGAAAAATGAGCTACCTGAAGCCATTCAGGAATTCTGGAAAGTATTTTCTGAAGTTGAGTCACAAGCTCTACCACCACATAGTCATTATGTTTATTTAATCTGACGATCCCTGAGAGGGAGGCCTTAAAGGAATACCTGCAGACTAGTCTTGCTGCAGGTCATATAAGACCCTCGAAGTCCCCTGTGGCTGTGGGATTCTTTTTTGTCAAAAAGAAAGATGGTGGTCTTAGGCCATGTTCGGATATCAGGGAGATTAACAAGATCAATGTGGGCAATCCTTACCCCTTGCCACTAATTCTGGATTTGTTTAACCAATTAGTTGTAGCCAAGTGGTTCTCTAAGACTGATCTCTGTGGGGCATAAAATTTGCTGCGAATTAGAATCATAGAATCATAGAATCGTAGAGTTGGAAGGGACCTCCTGGGCCATCTGGTCCAACCTCCTGCTCAAAGCAGGATTCGCTAAATCATCCCAGTCAGATGTCTGTCCAGCCTCTGTTTGAAGACTTCCATTGAAGGAGAACTCACCACTTCTCGTGGCAGCCTGTTCCACTCATTGATCACTCTAACTGTCAAAAAGTTTTTTCTAATATCTAATCTGTGTCTCCTCCCATTCAGTTTCATCCCATTGCTTCTAGTCTTTCCTTGTGCAAATGAGAATAAAGTTGAGCCTTCTACAATGTGACAGCCCTTTAGATATTTGTAGACAGCAATTAAGTCTCCTCTCAGTCTTCTCTTTTGCAAACTAAACATTCCCAAATCCTGCAACCTTTCCTCATAAGACAGGGTTTGCAGACCGGTCACCATTCTGGTCGCTCTTTTCTGAACTTGCTCCAGTTTGTTGATGTCTTTTTTAAAATGTGGTGCCCAAAACTGGACACAATATTCCAGATGAGGTCTGACCAAAGAGGAGTAGAGGGAAATAATGACTTCACGTGATCTAGACTGTATGCTTCTGTTAATACATCCTAGAACTGCATTTGCCTTTTTTGCTGCTGCATCACACTGTTGACTCATATTCAGTCTGTGATCTATTAGTATACCCAAGTCTTTTTCACATGTGCTGTCACTTAGCCCTATTCCTCCCATTCTATATATGCTTTTTTCATTTTTATTGCCCAGATGTAGTACTTTGCATTTCTCCCTGTTAAAAACCATTCTGTTAGTTACTGCCCACTTCTCCAGTTTATTTAAATCTTTTTGAATCCTCTCTCTCTCTTCTCTAGTATTAGCTATCCCTCCTAGCTTTGTGTCATCAGCAAATTTAATCAGTTTACCCTCAATTCCTTCATCTAAATCGTTGATAAAGATGTTGAACAATACAGGGCCCAGGACAGAGCCCTGTGGTACCCCACTTGAGACATTCTTCCAACTGGATGTGCAGCCATTTACGACCACTCTTTGGGTCCGATCACTAAGCCAGCTATGAATCCACCTAACAGTTGCCTTGTCCATTCCATACTTAGTCATTTTTTCAATAAGGATTGTATGAGAGACTTTGTCAAATGCTTTGCTGAAGTCAAGATATACTATATCTACAGCATTTCCTTGATCCACCCAATCAGTGATACCGTCATAGAAGGAAATTAAGTTAGTCTGACATGACTTATTAGTTACAAACCCATGCTGACTCTGTTTGATCACTTCATTCTTATCCAGGTATTGACTTACATGTTGTTTAATAATTTGTTCAAAGATCTTTCCTGGTATAGAAGTCAGACTCACCGGCCTATAGTTGCCTGGGTCCACCTTCTTCCCCTTTTTGAAGATAGGAACAACATTTGCTCTTCTCCAGTCTTCTGGCACTTCTCCTGTTCTCCAAGAATTTTCAAAGATTATGGAGAGTGGTTCAGAAATTTCTTCTGCTATCTCCTTCAGTACTCTGGGGTGTAATTCATCTGGACCTGGAGACTTGAATTCATTTAGGTTAGCTAAGTGTTTCCTCACTATCTTTCTGTTTATAGATATCCTGGATTCTTCTATTCCCTTAATAGGACAGTGAATAACAGTTGGTGTTACATTTCCTTTCTGAGAGAAAACAGATGCAAAATAGGAATTTAAAAGTTCAGCCTTCTCAACATCCTGTCTTACCATTTCATCATTTTCATCCTGTAAAAATCCTATAGCATCTTTGACTTTTCTTTTACTTTTGACATATCCCCAAAATCCTTTATTATTGCTTTTGACATCTCTTGCAAGCCTCAATTCATTTTCAGCTTTAGCTAATCTGATTTGTGCCCTGCAGATTCTGCAGACAGCATTATATTCTTCTTTAGATATGCCTCCCTCTTTCCATTTTATAAACATTTTTTTCTTCCTTTTTAGCATGTGCTTAAGTTCTGTGTTCACCCATCCTGGTTTCCTTAAATGCTTCCTATTCTTCCCTCTTTTCGGAATTGTTAACAACTGTGCTTTGAGAATTTCATTTTTCAAGATTTCCCATCCTTCCTGGACATTTTTGTCTTTAAGGATATCCAGCCATTGGATTCCTCCAATTATCTTTCTGAATCCCTTAAAATCTGCCTTTCTGAAATCTAACCTTGACGTCTGAGTCTTCACAGGTCTTCCGCCTCTAGTTATCCAAAATTCTAAAATAGCATGGTCGCTACCTCATAGGGTTCCAGCCACTTTTACCTCCTCAACCATTTCCTCCCTGTTTATAAGGATTAGATCCAAGGTAGCAGTTCCCCTTGTTTTCTCCCCTACCTTTTGGAAGATAAAGTTGTCAGCAAGAGAGGATAAGAATTTCCTTGACCTGTTAGTTTTGCCTGAGAGAGATTCCCAACAAATGTCTGGATAGTTGAAATCTCCCATGACAACTATGTCATATTTTTTGGAGAACTTGGCCATTTGATGCATAAAGAGTTCATCCATATCTTCAGCTTGCACAGGCGGCCTGTAGTAAATGCCTACAATGGTGTCCTTTCCATTGTTCTGTCCTTGTATTCTTACCCAAACAGTTTCCACAGAACTCCCAGTCTCTGAAGCTTCAATCTCTGTGCAGATATACGCGTTTCTAACATACAATGCAACACCCCCTCCTCGTTTATCAAGTCTGTTTCTTGCAAATAAGTTGTATCCTTCTAGTCTTGTATTCCAATCATGTGTATCGTCCCACCAAGTTTCAGTGATTCCAATGACATCATATTTCTTTTCCTGTGTTAGTAGTTCCAATTCTCCTTGTTTGTTGCCCAGGCTTTGTGCATTAGTATAGAAACATTTTAGTTTGTGATTGGTTTCTCTTTCTCCAATATTTTTATTAATTAGATTCTTTCGTCTTTGTTCTTCCTTTCCACTTCTATTAGCAGAGTTCTCAATAGCATTTGTCAGGTGTATGGCTTTTTCTGGTCTTTTGCTTCCCTTCCCATGTTGTTCTAGTTTAAAGCTCTCCTTACAAGTGTAGCAAGGCGACTTCCAAATACATGCTTTCCAGTCTTCGTAAGGTGCACCCCATCTCTAGCAAGTAGTCCATCGTATAAGTAGTTCACTCCGTGATCCAGAAATCCAAATTGTTGCTGACAGCACCATCGACGTAGCCAGTTGTTCACCTGCAGAATCTTATTCCACCTCCTTGTTCCATGGCCATCCACTGGGAGGATGGAAGAGAAGACCACCTGCGCTCCCAGTTCTTTCACTTTCTTGCCTAAGTCTTCAAAGTCTCTGCAGATGGTTTCCAGGTCGTTTCTTGTGGTGTCATTTGTCCCCACATGTAGTAGCAGGAATGGGTAGTCATCTGTAGGTCTGAAGAGTCCTGATATCCTGTCAGACACATCTTTAATTTTTGCACCTGGAAGACAGCACATTTCTCTTGAAGTTATATCCGGTCTGCAGATAGCGGCCTCTGTTCCTCTCAACAGGGAATCCCCCATGACCACCACTCTCCGTTTCTTCTTCACAACATTTTTCTTTCTCCATCCAGGAGGACTCTGAAGGCGTACAAGGTTGCTGTTTGTTGGCAAAGTCTTATCCTGATGTATTTCTTCATCATTTTCCTGCATGAGAGCCTGGTACTGGTTCCTGAGCAGTATGGGTGCTGACTGCCTCCTGATCCTCCTGCTTCTCTGGGTCACATGTCTCCATTCCTCTGTTTCTTCAGGTGCACTTCGAATTTCTTCTCTTTCTGTAACATGAAGAGATAATTCTGCTCTGTCCAAGAACTCTTCACCTTCCTTAATGATCTTCAACGTAGCCAACCTCTCTTCGAGATTTTGCAACTTTTCCTCCAACAGGGACACAAGCTTGCATTTGTGGCATGTGAAGTTTGGCTTTTCCACTGGTAAGTCTGTGAACATGTAGCAAGAAATGCAGCTCACCAAATGGCTCCTGGCCTTTTCCATCTTGAGATTTCTTAAAAACGATGAAAGATGAGCCAAAATTCGGCGCGCGGTTTTTCCGATTTCCTCTTTTCAGCTGCAACGGCCAAAACCCAGTGATCGTTGAGCTGGCGGAGACTCTTCACTTATCCCAGAAGGCACTGGGAATATGCAAATGATCTCCTCAAGACTCTTCCCCTGGTTTTCCGATTTCCTCTTTTCAGCTGCAACGGCCAAAACCCAGTGATCGTTGAGCTGGCGGAGACTCTTCACTTATCCCAGAAGGCACTGAATTAAAGAAGGCGATGAATGGAAGGCAGCCTTTAATACCCCAGAAGGTCATTTTGAGTGTCTAGTAATGCCTTTCAGCCTTACAAATGCTCCGGCGGTCTTTCAAAATTTCATCAACAACATTTTGAGGCCGTTGATCGGTAGGAGTGTTATCATTTATTTGGATGATATTTTGATCTACTTGCCCGATCTGGAGTCGCATTGGCAGAGAGTCAGCGAGGTTCTGCAGATTCTGAGAGAAAACTCACTCTTTGCTAAACTGGAGAAATGTGAGTTTGTGGTACAGAAGATTAGCTTTTTGGGGTACATTGTTTCCAGTGATGGGTTTGAGATGGACCCGGTGAAGGTTCAGGCAGTATTGGAGTGGCCAAGACCTGAATGCTTGAAGTCAATTCAGAGATTCTTGGGGTTTGCTAATTATTACAGAAAATTCATAAACAATTTTTCTGTTATCACCAAACCCCTTACTGATCTGACTAAGAGGGGTGCCAATACTGTCCAATGTTCCCCTGAGGCGGTTAAGACCTTTGAGCATATCAAGGAGAAGTTTAGCTCTGCTCCTGTTTTGATCCAGACAGACAAGACTAAGCCCTTTCTGGTAGAGGTGGATGCCTCATCATTAGGAGTGGGGGCTGTTCTGTGACAGGAGGGAGAGGATGGGGTACATCCCTGTGTGTTCTTTTCTAAGAAATTTTCAGTGGCGGAGCTCAACTACGATGTTGGGAAGCGAGAGTTGCTGGCTATTAAGCATGCGTTTGATCATTGGCGGCATTTTTGGGGGGGCGCTAGACACCCTATAAAAGTCTTTACTGATCATATGAATCTGATCTATCTGGATGCTGCTAAACGGTTAAATGCTCGTCAAGCCAGGTGGGCATTGTTTTTTCCCAGTTCCATTTCTCTGTGACATATATCCCTGGGACAAAGAATGTTAAAACTGATGCTTTGTCTCGAAGTTTGACAAGAAAAGAATTGAGGCAAGGTTTGTTGTTGGGGACAAGGCGTGGTTGTCCTCCAGGAATCTGCATTTAAAGATCCCTTCTAAAAAGTTGGAGCCTAAGTTTGTAGGACCCTTCAAAGTGGTTCAGATGGTCAACTCGGAAGCGGTCAGATTGGACATTCCTTCGTCCTGGAAAATTAATTCAGTTTTTCATGTATCTTTGCTGAAGAACGTTGACACATCTGATAAGGTTTCTATGCCGTCTGCTCCTCCAATTGATGAGGACTAGAGTTGAGCGAAACGGGTCGAAAAATTTCAAAAGTCACCGACTTTTGGTAAAGTCGGGTTTCATGAAACGAAACCCGACCCTAGGGTGAGGTCGGCCACGAGCTCGGCGACTTTAGTTCAGGATATTTGTGTTTTTTGCTTTTTGTATTCTCTGGTTAATGGTCATGTGTTAACATGCACTTACATTGTGCATACACATTAATTTACTTTTCTCAGTTCAGATTTGTTTTTTATTCATTTCATTGTGCATTCAGTGCATATAGGGGTGTGACCGCCCTCTTTCTGAGCTGGGAAAGCCATCCAGTCTGGCCTAAGCTGTTACTAGTGGTTCAGCCACTCGACCCTTGTTCACATTCACGCCACTTGGCAAGTGAAAAGGTTTTAAATACTAGAGTAGGGACTGTCCCACAGGGGTTGCCGTGACGTGGCGGGATGGCTTGTACATTATTTTGATCAAAATTATGTTTACTAAATACCCTTATTATTATTATTATTACCTTTATGCATTATTTGCAGTATATTTTTTACTTTTTAGTTCAGGATATTTGTGTTTTTTGCTTTTTGTATTCTCCAATTCTAAATACACCTTGTAGTTTGTCATAAACTAGCCAATTTCTGCCTGTGACATAGCGGTGTGATATTCACTGGGCCTCACACAATCCAACAGTGTCCACAAGTGTGTTCAGAAATTCTACATCTCCCCTGTCCTATAGTGACATTTTTCACACCTGCGACATTGAGACTGCGACATAGCGGTGTGATATTAACTGGGCCTCACACAACAGTGTCCACAAGTGTGTTCAGAAATTCTACATCTCCCCTGTCCTATAGTGACATTTTTCACACCTGCGACATTGAGACTGTGACATAGCGGTGTGATATTCACTGGGCCTCACACAATCCAACAGTGTCCACAAGTGTGTTCAGAAATTCTACATCTCCCCTGTCCTATAATGACATTTTTCACATCTGCGACATTAAGCCTGTGACATAGCGGTGTGATATTCACTGGGCCTCACACAATCCAACAGTGTCCACAAGTGTGTTCAGAAATTCTACATCTCCCCTGTCCTATATACACCTTGTACCTTGTTTTACATTACTATATAGTTTGTGGGATTTTGTGTACATTTTTACCAAAAATGAGGAAGGCTGTTAAAGAGGCTGTGGAATTGAGTGGGGGTTGCCAGCTGGTAATGATGGTGTTGGTGGTGGATCTGATGGTAGTGGCAAAAGCAAAATTGGACCGAATGCAGGAGGTGTTGAGCCTGCGTCATCGTCTGGCTCCACAAGGCTTCGAAGGCTTAGTTTTCTAGGAGTTGGCAAACCGCTTTTAAAGCCAGAGCTTCAGGAAAAAAGTTTTGGCTTACATTGCTGACTCAGCCTCCAGCTCTATCGACTCCTCTTCTGAAGTTGTAAAAAATAAAAGCACTGAGTCGTCATTGGAGGCTCATGTTCATGAACCACACCTTTCCTTGTGTTCTTCACCCCAACCAAGATTGAAGGATGACGCAGGCCATACAACTGAATACTCCATGGAGCTGTTTTCACATACCATGCCTGGGTTATCAAGTGAAATGGTGAATTACCCAGGCCAAGATGAATCTGACATGGAGTGCACTGATGCACAGCCACTGATAGATGATTCTGCTGGTACATTCAGTCAGAGCACTACATTGTCCTCGCAGTGTAATGAGCCAGATTCTGACCCTGATGAGACTCATGTGCCCCTTCCCGCATACTATACCACCATACACGGTGACACAGAGGAAGGTGCACATGACATTGAAGAGGAGGTGACGGATGACGCAGTTGTTGACCCAGATTGGCATCCATTGGGGGAAGAGGGTGCTGCTTCCAATAGCTCAGATGAGGAGAAGGAGCATCCACAGCAGACATCGACATCGCAACAGCTGTTATCTGGCAGGCCCGGAGCACTCCAAAGACAGGTTCCAAAAATCAAAAGAGTTGCTGGATAGCTTGTCCAGATGGTCAAAATAGCACAGCGTGCTAGGCCGCAAAATGTCTTCCAAAGTAGGAAGAGTGCAGTGTGGCACTTTTTTGAACAAAATCCTCATGATCAGGCCAAGGTTATCTGTAAGAGGTGTGCAAAGACCTTTAGCCGAGGGAAAAATCTGAAAAATTTGAATACCAGTTGCATGCTTAGACATTTAACCAGCATGCACTTGCAAGCGTGGACACAACACCAAACCTCAAGTACCACATGTGCAACTGATCACAAAGAAGGTAGTCAGCAACGCTACATTGTTTCCCCCACTGTAAGCCCACCGGTTAGCAAAGCAGCAAATGTTGAGGTGTCGTTGCAAGGCCAAAGCAGTCAGGGAATCCCACTGTTATATCAACGAAAGACTGATTCTAGGCCATCAGAAAGAACACCAACTCCATCACCATCATCAACCCTCTCTCAGTCCGCCCTGTCCACCGCTACTTCCACCATATGCATCTCTCAAGTCCAGGTCACCCTCCCAGACACTATGAGTAGGTCAAGAAAGTACTCAGTCTCTCATCCGCGTACACTGGGTTTGAACGCCCACATTGCCAAACTAATCTCGTTAGAGATGATGCCCTATCGGTTGGAGGAAAGCGCAGCTTTCCGCGAACTCATGGCCTATGCAGTACCACGCTATGACGTACCCAGTTGCCACTTCTTCGCTCGCAAAGCCATCCCAGCCCTCCACCATCATGCACTCAAGCAGTCAGTGAGTGGAAAGGTGCACCTCACAACAGATGCATGGTCCAGTCGGCATGGCCAGGGCCGTTACGTGTCCATTACTGCGCACTGGGTTAATGTGGTGGATGCAGGGTCCACAGGGGACAGCGGTGGTGGGACAGTGCTGCCTAGCCTACGGTATAGGAAACAGTTTACTGTAGGTGTTCGACCCTCCTCCTCCAGAAGCGAAAGCTCATCCACAGAGCGCAGTCGTACGAGCACTCCATCTGCAGCTGCCACTGTTGCACACGAGGTGTTCCCCTATCGAGCAGCTAGTGGAAAGCATCAGCAGGCTGTGTTGCAGATGATGTGTTTGGGCGACAGACACACCGCGGAGGTGCTGGCCGAGTACTTTCAGCGACAAACTGAGTCATGGCTGGGCAGTATACATCTTGAGGCAGGCAAGGTAGTTAGTGATAACGGCCGTAATTTTGTGGCAGCCATAGCCCTTTCAAAACTCAGCCACATACCTTGCTTGGCTCACACCTTGAACCTGGTGGTGCAGTGCTTCCTCAACAATTATCCGGAGTTAACAGCCCTGCTCCAGAAGGTGTGAAGACTGTGCGCGCACATCCGCCGGTCGCCTGTACACTCCGTTCGTATGCAGAAGCTGCAGCGATTACTCCACCTTCCCAACCACCGCCTAATTATCGACATTGCAACAAGGTGGAACTCCACCCTGCACATGGTTGAGCGGCTGTGCGAACAGAGGCAGGCCATAATGCATTTGTGGGAGGATACACGGCCAGGCACTTTGAGAGCAGACATGGAGTTGACAGGTGTGCAGTCGTCGAAGCTGAAAGACCTCTGTAAAGTCCTTCAGTGTTTTGAGGAATGCACACGGCTGGTAAGCGCAGACGACGCCTTCCTAAGCATGAGCATCCCACTTATGCGTCTGCTCATGCAAACTTTGACGCACCTTAAGGAGCAGGCGTCTGCAGCCAATGTTGACGAGGAGGAAGAGGAGGAGGGAATCCTTGATGACATTCAGCCATTGTCTGCTCAGGGACCTCTTATGGACGAGGTGGAGGAAGAAGAGGAGGAGGAGGATGATGATGGGGATGATTACTTAGGAAAGGAGGATGCATCTCGTGGGGCAAGTGAAAATGTTGGCGTGGCAAGGTCTGGTACAGGGTTTGTGCGTGACTGGAGGGATGTGGATTTGCCAGAAAGTGCTCCTCCAACCAGCACTCGCAGTGCATCATTGACACCGGGAACATTGGCCCACATGTCAGATTATGCCTTGCAGATCCTAAAATGGACCCCCGCATTGCCAAAATGATGAACGATGACGACTACTGGTTGGCCAGCATCCTGGATCCACGCTATAAAGGCAAATTACAAAACATCATGCCACAGGAGAACCTTGACCTAATATTGGCTAATAAACAAGCAACTCTGGTAAACCGGTTGGTTGAGGCATTCCCAGCACACAGCAGCGGTGATGGTTCTCACACGAGCCATACGGGCCGGGGGCAGCTTGGCAGAGGTGTTCGTGGTGCACACAGCAGAAGTGGCATTGGAGACAGGGGTTTCATGACAATGTTGTGGACTGATTTTTCAAGTACAGCATCGATGTAAAGTGACAGGAGACAGCAGTTGTCAACTATGGTTACAAACTACTTTGACTCCCATATCGATGTTCTCCCGCACAGGTCATTACCCTTTGACTATTGGGCCGCTAAACTGGACATCTGGCCTGAATTGGCACAATATGCCTTACAGGAGCTCGCTTGCCCAGCTGCAAGTGTGCTATCGGAAAGAGTCTTCAGTGCAGCTGGATCAACCCTGACAGAAAAAAGGACCCGTCTGTCAACCCAAAATGTGGATGATCTAACCTTCATTAAAATGAACCATGCATGGGTTTCCAAGGATTTTGTCCCACCTTCCCTTGATGACACATAGGTTGCCAGAAAAATGGCTTGCTTTGGTCCTCCTCCTATTCCGCGAACTTGACCTATTTCGCCTTTTGCAGCAGCTGAATGTCCCACATCAACATATGCCACTTTGTAAACCGCCCTAACTGGGCTGCCCCCCCATGGCTGGGGTCACCACCTAGCGCACGAAACCGTGCGAGTGCCGTTGCCCTGGACAGGTGGGTAGGCCGACTCTTGGGCCCGGGCACTGGCACAGGGTCCCTCATAGTGCAATCAAGTGTCTCTGACGGTGGTGGTGCACACCCGCCGTCAGACACACCGCCGTACTATGAGGGGCCCAGTGCCAGTACCGATGCCCACGAGTGTGCCCCCTTGCTTGGGCAGGTCCCCAGCATTTGCAAAGTTTACCTCTCCCTGCTCCTCCGCTGTGTAGTCTGGGCTGTCAAATCCTTCACTGGGACTGCCACTACAAATTGATTGAACTGAAAGATGATGGTTAAGATGTAGCTATGCCCTGTCCTGCTGGCCGGGCCCTAGCTCCAGATGATCAATGGCTTCCATTTCTTATGGACGTCGACTCACAATGACATGCAGTGGTGGTTTATCATCAGCTTTCACAGTTTTCCTACTCACAAACGTGTGACATTCCGGTGCACATTTTAAAATGTGCCCTCTCATGCCAATCAAATAGAATCGCCTACGGCCTGTGGCTTCTGTCTTTTGCACTCCAAAGTTACGTGACAGATCATGATAGCCAGTGAGCACCATGTTTACATTGCTCCCTGTGATAAAAATTTGATTGAGATGAGTAACAGTGATGGAATCAACGGAAGTGCGATACAGCAAGACTTTATTCACAAAAAAATGTTTTCACTGTCTCAACACACAAATTAATTGAGGGTCAGCATCGCCTATGAGAATTGTGACGTAAGTTTTTCCCGTGAATAGTAATTCCTAGATTTCTGCAATCACTAGCCTTTATGTCAGTAATTGTATGCATCTCATTTCCTATTGCGGAGAGGCTGGACTGTATTACTGAGACAGAAATATATATGAAGATATAAAAATAACACCAAAAGTATATAGTTGTGTACGCCTCAAATGCATTTCCTTTTTTCCACTTTTTTGATGGCTGTGTAATCCATACTGAGAACACAGAGATTTTACTTGTTTAAACTATGCTATACAGTTGTAGCCAAAAGTATTGACACCCCTGCAATTCTGTCAGATAATACTCAGTTTCTTCCTGAAAATTATTGCAAACACACATTGTTTAGTATTATTATCTTCATTTAATTTGTCTTAAATGAAAAAACACAAAAGAGAATGAAGCAAAAAGCAAAACATTGATCATTTCACACAAAACTCCAAAAATGGGCCAGACAAAAGTATTGGCACTCTCAGCCTAATACTTGGTTGCACAACCTTTAGCCAAAATAACTGAGACCAACCGCTTCCGGTAACCATCAATGAGTTTCTTACAATGCTCTGCTGGAATTTTAGACCATTCTTCTTTGGTAAACTGCTCCAGGTCCCTGATATTTGAAGGGTGCCTTCTCCAAACTGCTATTTTTAGATCTCTCCACAGGTGTTCTATGGGATTCAGGTCTGGACTCATTGCTGGCCACCTTAGAAGTCTCCAGTGCTTTCTCTCAAACCATTTTCTAGTGCTTTTTGAAGTGTGTTTTGGGTCATTGTCCTGCTGGAAGACCCATGACCTCTGAGGGAGACCCAGCTTTCTCACACTGGGCCCTACATTATGCTGCAAAATTTGTTGGTAGTCTTCTGACTTCATGATGAGCACACGGTCAAGCAGTCCAGTGCCAGAGGCAGCAAAGCAACCCCAAAACATCAGGGAACCTCCGCCATGTTTGACTGTAGGCACCGTGTTTTTTTCTTTGTATGCCTCTTTTTTCTCCTGTAAACTCTATGTTGATGCCTTTGCCCAAAAAGCTCTACTTTTGTCTCATCTGACCAGAGAACGATCTTCCAAAACATTTTAGGCTTTTTCAGGTAAGTTTTAGCAAACTCCAGCCTGGCTTTTTTATGTCTCGGGGTAAGAAGTGGGGTCTTACTGGGTCTCCTACCATACAGTCCCTTTTCATTCAGACGCCGACGGATAGTACCGGTTGACACTGTTGTACCCTCGGACTGCAGGGCAGCTTGAACTTGTTTGGATGTTAGTCGAGGTTCTTTATCCAACATCCGCACAATCTTGCGTTGAAATTTCTTGTCAATTTTTCTTTCCCGTCCACATCTAGGGAGGTTAGCCACAGTGCCATGGGCTTTAAACTTCTTGATGACACTGCGCACGGTAGACACAGGAACATTCAGGTCTTTGGAGATGGACTTGTAGCCTTGAGATTGCTCATGCTTCCTCACAATTTGGTTTCTCAAGTCCTCAGTCAGGTCTTTGGTCTTCTTTCATTTCTCCATGCTCAATGTGGTACACACAAGGACACAGGACAGAGGTTGAGTCAACTTTAATCCATGTCAACTGGCTGCAAGTGTGATTTAGTTATTGCCAACACCTGTTAGGTGCCACAGGTAAGTTACAGGTGCTGTTAATTACAAAAATTAGAGAAGCATCACATGATTTTTCGAACAGTGCCAATACTTTTGTCCACCCTCTTTTTTATGTTTGGTGTGGAATTATATCCAATTTGGCTTTAGGTCAATTCTTTTTGTGTTTTTTCATTTAAGACAAATTAAATGAAGATAATAATACCAAAGAATTTCTGTTTGCAATCATTTTCAGGAAGAAACCGAGTAATATCTGACAGAATTGCAGGGGTGTCAATACTTTTGGCCACAACTGTATATACCTGCTATCCAGTGATAAAGTACCCTTTCTCAACTTTGTACAATCTGGTCAAATCCATACTGGGCCTGAGAACATCTGAGTCTGCCTCCTGATCTATAGACATATATATTTTTAATGTGTAAACTAGGCTACATATATACGTGTTATCCGGTGAAACTGTACCATTTATCAACTTTCTACAATGTTGTTGAATCCATACTGGGCCTGAGAACGGCTGCCGAGCTGTTAAGCAAGCTACAGCACCTGTGGTTTGGACACGTAATTTTTTCAGGAATGAGGGTTAGGCCTAACTCCGGAATTGCGGTTGACCTGAACTTACTGGGAAATCATCGTTCGCGGGGAATAATCTGAATCCCAGATCCCCATCACTAACGGAGTTCAGCAGGTTATCTGCACCTGTAAGTGACAAAAGCTGGTCCTTTCAGTGTAGCGTGCATGCAGCCCTGGACATGTACGGGAATGCTAGACCTGTTATTGCTCGATCTCACGTGCCAGAGCCTCGCTTATCCCTCTAGTAAGCTTGACGCGTACTGCTGGGGCATGCCGGAGTCTCGGTTGTTAACGGAATAAAGCTGAGAAATCACTAGCACAACTACAAACACACATACCACACCACACACAGAATCGACAAAGCTTTCAAAGTGTGCATCTTTTCTTTAGGTGGCATGGTTGTGGTTTCCCGGGTGGAGTCCAATTAAGCCACAGGCTCCACTCCTGGTGGTGCCCTTTTGGACATTCCTTTAAGGTTCAGCTGTGCCATCATACTGCCCCCGGAAACCAAAAACTTTGCCCTCATGGACGCTGTTTGGAGGTTCGTGGGAATAACGTCGCCCGATCAGCAGTCGGCATATGGGTCGCCCTCCCAGGGCTGTGGGGTACTCGGTACCGGGCCGGTGTCAGTAGGATGTGTTACAGCAGCGGTGACCCGGACGGTGGCCCTGGGCACCCATGTAAATGGCGTGGTATAATGGTAAAGAGTTTATATAGATAGTTTGACGCCACCTGTGGTGTTCGGCAACATAGATGTTAGGCGGACGCTGCATGCAGATCCTCTGGGACTGATTGTGTTGTGCAGCAAAGATGGTGAAGCTCCCCACAGGTGGAGCTGGAGTCCCAGGGAAGTGTAGATGTAGTGATGGGGGAAAGGCACAGGCGGTGTAGGTGCTGGTACCCAGATGTAGCAGTGCTGGAATAACTGTAGGACACCAGAGCGTGCAGTTCCAAAGCTTTACTCACAGTCTGCAGGTTACACAGATGCCTGCCTCTGTGCTGTGTCCTCCGGGTCAGGACCTCAGCCAACCTCCGGGACCAAAATGGAAAGCTCCCTTCCAACACTCCGCCAACATGTACCTTCCTGATCGTCTCCTTTCTAGCTCTTGTGGGGGAAGCACTCACAGGACCGTGGTTCACTGAATCGCCTCCTGTCTAACAGATGTTCCTCAGACTTTACTTGTATGGCAGACAGCTGTAGCCTTTTCCTTCTGGCTCCCACACGTCGATGCTGGGGCCTCCGAGCCTCAGTTGGGTACAGAGCATTTATAGCTGCTACTTCCCCCGGTTTCTGCTGCAGGAACGTCAGTGTCCCTACAAACTCGGAGACCGGAATCGGGACCATGCGCTCCAGCTAGGAGTGAGCCTTAACTCTGCTCATCCTCCAGCTCCTCTTCTCATGTCCACACACTTCCCCTTCCCTGCACAGAGTGCCCTAACTTACCTCCTCCCGACCACAGAGAGCAGCTCCTCAGCAGTCAGGTTCAGAGGTCTCCCTGCTAGCCTGGAGTGGGAAATGTGTTGTGTGTTGGTTTCACTGCTAGAGAGATCCTTCATTGCTCCCAAGCTTGACAACACACTCCCTAGGAGGAAGGTAATGCCACAGTGGCGACTGTACTCTTGGGGACGCCACAAGTGCACTGAGGCCCAGCCACTGCTGGGTGATGCTGCTGGTACATTGACCCAGACCACTACATTCCCCTCGCACTCTACACTGCCAGAATCTGACCCAGAGGAAACTCAGGTTCCCCTTCCCACATACTATACCACCTTACACAGTGACAAAGAGGAAGGTGCAGATGAAAGTGCAGGTTCCTGGAGCAGGTGGGGGGGCATACTCATGGGCGATGGCACTGGCACAGGGCATCGCATAGTACGCAAAAGTGTCTCTGCTGGTGGGAGGGCCTAAACAGCCAAGTGCAGTGAGATGGAAGATGGGGACGACAAGGAGTTCAGAGCAGGGCAGGGATTCCCTAGCAAGGAGACTTATGTAATTGTTTTCAATGTTGGGACAGCAATTTTTGGGGAGCACTATACTCTGGTGAATGATATATGGGGCCCACCATACACTGGAGCATTCCAAAGGTGGACATCAGACACTGGAGCAGCATTTACAGGGCCCATTATACACTAGAGCAGTAGAAATGGGGCCCATTATATATGGAGCATTATTTGGGCCCATAAGACAGTGGAGCTTCATCCATTCGGACCAACATATACTATAGCATTATGTGGAGCTCATCATATACGGTTTGAAACATTATATGGGATCAATGATTCCATATGGAGAAATATATGGACCTCATTACTCTGTATAGCGCACTAAGCGCTGGCCATAATACTGTATGGAGTTATATACTGTCCGTTTTTGGAGGTATTGGAGAATTTAAAATGGATATCAGTCATGAGATGTAAGAAGTGAAGTATTTTTCATTGTACTATACTGCTATTTCTCTGCCGTATCGGAGCATCATGAGTTGTGGTATGTGTTAAAGGGGCACTCTTTGGCCCTGGGCCCACGAAAACCTGGAGCCAGCCCTCCCCCCCCACAACTGTAGCCAAATAACCCCCATTTTTTAGTGCGTAACTAGTATTATGAAGTAAATTAAGGTTAACAAGCTTAAGTAATAAGAATTGATGCTTTTGGCATTCAAATGGGCACTGTAGGTGTGTTTCCTGTCCTCCTCTCACTGCCGACTTTAATTCCCCATTGACTTACATTGGGTTTCGTGTTTCGGTCGGACCCCCGACTTTTCCCTATAGTCAGCCGATTTTGCTCGACCCGACTTTTGGAAAAGTCGGGTTTCATGAAACGAAACTCGACCCTAAAAAAACAAAAGTCGCTCAACTCTAATGAGGACTGTGAGTTTGAGATTTTATGCATTCTTTATTCCAGGTGGCACAGAGGAGGCTTATAGTATCTTGTGTCCTGGAAGGGTTTCGGCCCCGAGGACAATTCCTGAGTAAAAGCTGTGGACATCTCAGCCTCAATATTAATTAAGGCTTTTCACAGGAGATTTCCAAATAAGGCTCGGCCTAGAAGATCCGGGGGAGGTTCTATTAGAATCTGTTCAGTTTGTGACTATCAGCCATATTCTTGTAGTGTTCTGGCTGCTGGTCTTTTTCCCCTGGTGCTGGGTTTTTTCTTGGGTCAGGTGATTGTATCACCCTTTACACCTGTCTCCCATTCCCTGCTGGACAACAGTGTTATTCCACTTGAAGTCTGGCTTGGAGCCTTGCTTTGCCTTCTGTGTGTTTAATTGGTGCAGTTCTGGGACCTTTGATTCTGCTAGTCTTAGTTTCTGCTTTCAGTTTGTCTCTGCAGCCTTCTCTTTGTTTTCTATTAGGAGGTGACCCGTTTTTGTACCCAGTCCTTAGATCTTTCAGGGACCCCCTTCCCCCTATCTATAGGTCTTCACTTGAGATTAACCTAGGATTGTCTGTAGGTCTATTCACAAAGAATGGATTGCCCGCTCCATCATAGGGTATCAACCTAGTCGCAGAGCAGGGTCAGTTTTCACCCTCCTACCCTAGTCCTGTGCTACAGAACCTTAACATTATAAACTTATGTCAACCTTTGACACAATTAGTGCAGGAATAGTGTTGAGCATTCCGATACCGCAAGTATCGGGTATCGGCCGATACTTGCTGTATCGGAATTCCGATACCGACTTCCGATATTTTTTCAATATCGGAATTCGGCATCGGAATCGGAAGTTCAGTTGATTGACGGCCTGACGTCATCATGATGCGCGGTGTGTGCGCATCATGATGCGCCGTCATTTCGGGCCTTCCGGGGGTCTCTGCCGGCCTGCCGGGGGGCTGTGCCGGCCTGCCGGGGGGCTGTGTGGACTGCCCGGGGTCTCTGCCGGCCTGCCGGGGGGCTGTGCCGGCCTGCCGGGGGGCTGTGCACCCTGTGGGGGTCTGTACCGGCCTGCCGGGGGGCTGTGCCGGCCTGCCGGGGGGCTGTGCTGATGTCCGGGGGTCTGTGCAAGCATCGTCCGATGGGACTACAAGTCCCATCGGGCGATGCCTGCTACCATGACAGTGATTGACACATTAGCCAATGATGGGACAGTAGTAGTCCCATCATCCGGCTAATGTGTTAAATGTTAAAAAAAAAAAAAAAAAAAATACTACATACATACTACATGCTACATACATACTACATATATACTACATGCATGCTACATATATACTACATACATACTACATATATACTACATGCATGCTACATATATACTACATACATACTACATATATACTACATACATGCTACATACATACTACATACATACTACATATATACTACATGCATGCTACATATATACTACATGCTACATACATACCACATACATACTACATACATGCTACATATATACTACATGCATGCTACATACATACTACATATATACTACATGCATGCTACATACATACTACATATATACTACATGCATGCTACATACATACTACATGCTACATGCATGCTACATACATACTACATACATACTACATGCTACATACATACCACATATATACTACATACATACAATACATTCATACAATACATACATAGACATACAGTACATATAACATAGAGTAACATACTTACCAATACTTGTCACATTGTTCCCCGAAGCCATTGTCTTTCCGGAATAAATATTAACATAACAAACCACAAAAATACTCACCCACGATCCGAAGCAGTCCACGAGTGTGTCCCACGACGATCTTGGGTAGAGAACGGCAGCATCAGATGATGCTGCCGTTCTCTACGGGCTGCAGGAATCCAATGACGGAAGGTAGGTATCCTTCCGCACTGTATTCCTCCGCCACTTAAAAAAAAAAAAGTCCCTAGTCTCACTTTATGCCATTGCTGTGTGGGAAATTCCCACACAGCAATGGCATAAAGTGAGACTAGGGACTTTTTTTTTTTTAAGTGGCGGAGGAATACAGTGCGGAAGGATACCTACCTTCCGTCATTGGATTCCTGCAGCCCGTAGAGAACGGCAGCATCATCTGATGCTGCAGTTCTCTACCCAAGATCGTCGTGGGACACACTCGTGGACTGCTCCGGATCGTGGGTGAGTATTTTTGTGGTTTGTTATGTTAATATTTATCCCGGAAAGACAATGGCTTCGGGGAACAATGTGACAAGTATTGGTAAGTATGTTACTCTATGTTATATGTACTGTATGTCTATGTATGTATTGTATGAATGTATTGTATGTATGTAGTATATATGTGGTATGTATGTAGTATGTAGTATGTATGTAGCATGCATGTAGTATATATGTAGCATGTATGTAGTATGTATGTGGTATGTATGTAGCATGTAGTATATATGTAGCATGCATGTAGTATATATGTAGTATGTATGTAGCATGTATGTAGTATATATGTAGTATGTATGTAGTATATATGTAGCATGCATGTAGTATATATGTAGTATGTATGTAGTATATATGTAGCATGCATGTAGTATATATGTAGTATGTATGTAGTATATATGTAGCATGTATGTAGTATGTATGTAGCATGCATGTAGCATGTAGTATGTATGTAGCATGCATGTAGTATATATGTAGTATGTATGTAGCATGCATGTAGTATATATGTAGCATGCATGTAGTATGTATGTGGTATGTATGTAGTATATATGTAGTATGTATGTAGTATATATGTAGCATGTATGTAGTATGTATGTAGCATGCATGTAGCATGTAGTATGTATGTAGCATGCATGTAGTATATATGTAGTATGTATGTAGCATGCATGTAGTATATATGTAGCATGCATGTAGTATATATGTAGTATGTATGTAGTATATATGTAGCATGTATGTAGTATGTATGTAGCATGCATGTAGCATGTAGTATGTATGTAGCATGCATGTAGTATATATGTAGTATGTATGTAGCATGCATGTAGTATATATGTAGCATGCATGTAGTATATATGTAGTATGTATGTAGTATATATGTAGCATGTATGTAGTATGTATGTAGCATGCATGTAGCATGTAGTATGTATGTAGCATGCATGTAGTATATATGTAGTATGTATGTAGCATGCATGTAGTATATATGTAGTATGTATGTAGCATGCATGTAGTATATATGTAGCATGCATGTAGTATATATGTAGTATGTATGTTGCATGTAGTATGAATGTAGCATGTATGTAGTATGTAGTATGAATGTAGCATGTATGTAGTATGAATGTAGCATGTAATTTTTTTTTTTTTTTTTTTTTTTTTACATTTAACACATTAACCGGATGATGGGACTACTACTGTCCCATCATTGGCTAATGTGTCAATCACTGTCATGGTAGCAGGCATCGCCCGATGGGACTTGTAGTCCCATCGGACGATGCCTGCACAGACCCCCGGAGCCTGCACAGACCACCGGCAGGCCGGCACAGCCCCCCGGCAGGCCGGCACAGCCCCCCGGCAGGCCGGCACAGCCCCCCGGCAGGCCGGCACAGCCCCCCGGAGCCTGCACAGACCACCGGCAGGCCGGCACAGACCACCGGAGCCTGCACAGACCCCCTGGCAGGCCGGCACAGCCCCCCGAAAGGCCCGTACAGACCCCAGAGAGGCTGTACAAGGGCAGGAAAGGGTTTTTCTTATTCCGATACCGGAAGTCCCATAGACTTGAATGGGACTTCCGGTATCGGAATCGGCGATACCGATACTTTTTTTAAAGATCGGCCGATACCATCCGATACGATACTTTGAAGTATCGGATGGTATCGCTCAACTCTATGCAGGAATGAATGTCGCACGGATTTATGTCTTTTTACATCAATTAAGGAATTTGCTCTTCAGACCTTGTGAGGGCATCACATCACAGAACCAGACCTCAGTCAGCGGACAATAAATCTTTCACTCCTTATCTTCGAACTGTTCCAATATTTATGAACACAACTGTTTATCACTTTCCCATAATGACAGTTCTGTGCTGTGTTGTGTATAAATATGTGATTCTTCAGATTTTGTATTAGTCTGTATGCCTGATGAAGAGACCTGAGTAGTCTCTAAAGCTTGCAATCTGTTATCATCTTTTCAGTTCAGTTAGCCATTAAAAGTTATCAACCACAGAGGACTCTCAATTCCAAATATTTTTATATCTACTGGCTGACACTGTACAAAGATATTGTTAGGCGTCGGGTTCCTGCAACTGCACAGCAGGGATCCAGAGCCTCACATCCTGCGGTCTCCCATTCTCCATTGACCGCAGAGGAACTTGCTCAGCAGCCCCATCTTTCCCGACACTCTGCTCAGACTAGCTCTGTGGGTCTGGCTGTTTCTGCCACCTCTTGGCCAGCAATAGCAGAGCAGGCTGATCAGCAGTAAGTCACTTCAGAGGCTAAGTCCTTCCATCGCTCCACTGAGCATGCTCACGAGATAATCTCCCATTGGAGATCGGGAGTCACATGCACAGGTCCTTCTCCAGATCTGATTGGTCCATCTCAGGGATCTGGAAGCTTCCGGAAGGTCCTGGCTATAAAAGTTTTGCATGGCCGCTCGACCATGCGCTAGTATAGACTCTAGTTGCTACCTGTGTGAATGATGATGGATGTATGAACCTGCGAATGACTCATTAAGATCCCCTTCCCTCTGATATTACATGTGTGGATAGGGACTTAGTCACAGAGACAGTGCCAGTCAGTGGTACGCTACAGGCCACAGTGCATATCTCCACAGAACTAGCGTCCAACAGTGCGCCTCCTCCTGAGCATTGTCGTAAAGCAGCTGTGTCAGCCGCCACGCTGCAGTCAGCAGCATATGTCAGCGTTCACGGTAGCGAGGCCGCAACCATGGTAGGTCTAGACGGACACTGACCCTGTGTCATGGGCCCTAGTCCTGTGACCATATACCGTGCGTGCATTCCGCTGAGACCTGTGAGTCCAACAGGCTCGGTATTTAAGTTTATTGCTTTGGCGCCTCTGTGAATCAACAGAGTACGCCCAGCGCACACCGGGTGACGTTCAACCCGCGTGCGAAATACCGCCATATTACGCGTCCACCATTACCTAGCAGCAGTGTAACACCTTCTGCATGGTGGACCTCGGGCGGCGAACGCACTTTCTATTTATAATTTAGTGTGTTCCGCTATCCCTAACAGATATATATCTTTCCTATACCCCTGCTAGTTACATTTGCTGGTGCTGATATTTTCTCTATCTGTATTTCCTTTTTTTTATATTGCTATGTTTTTAATAATATTTCAATTAAGTATTTACTGATCTTGATGTGTTTTCATTTGTGTATAGGTACTATATTTCTCTATAAGTATGTTACCACATATACATTTTCAATTTCTTAGTATAAAGTTAGCATTTGGTAAATTTGTTTTCAATCTACCTCTGATTTTTATTTTTAAATTAATAATCTTGCCTAAATAAAAAGTACCAAAAACTATTTTTTGCACCATAACTTTAGGAAAAAAAATGCCATCTGTAATTGCTTAAAATCTAATCGGAAAGTATTATTGAAATGTTGTCACGACACTGTATGCTTCCATATGGCATATTTTTCCACCCAAATCTCACAGGTTAAGGATATGGGTACACCATATGGAAGTAATGCTACTTTCTTATTATTTCAATGAAATGTGTAATTGAATGACAAATTCTGTTAAGTCATGGGTACATATTTAAGCTGTTGAAATACAGTCTAGCCATGATGTCCTCTCTTCAGTACACCACTTTAAATTAGCTAATTAAGCACATTTTCATTTTCCAATGCCATAAGTAAATTGTGCTCGAGAGTCTGTTGATGTATTCTGTTACTTTTCAACAAGAAATAAATTATAATTCTAGTTAAAATCAGTGATTATATTTCATCAAAAGAGATAGTCTGCTTCTCTGCGATAACAGTTATAATTTCAGATGATCGTTTATTTGAAGATTTAAATTGACTAGGTTTCACAAATGTAAAAAAAAAACAAATTGCTTTGCAGCAAATTGATTCACAGTGAATCATACCCCTTCAATGCAAGTACACAACCTAAGAAATGTGAACATGGCCTCAACATATTTGTCCAGTGAAAAATGGATGGTAACAGCCTGTTTATTAACACTTGGCACTAGCAGACTTCTAGACTATAAAAATGGTAAAAACTTCTCTCTTCTGGGTTCAGATGCCTGCCGTACTGATTTTTCTGCACAGGTGGTGCACACAGAAGTTGTGGCTCACAAGGGTTGGACCTAAAAAGGGTCTCCAACAGCCAGTGGACAGTGATAAACATGCACAAATTGCTGTTTTTATTTTATTTACTTTTGTATACTGATTAGTGGGTTTTTTTTCAAAGAAAATTATGAAGGCAAAGATATAATTGATGATTCAGTAATCCTTAGTGAAAAATCATGTAGCCGCTTTAAAGAATTTCAGTAGGTGACATGCGTCCTGCAGCAGTCACTAAGAGCTGATTTCAAAGTAATTCATGCTGAAGTTTGGCTCCTGTATGATATATTCCATCACCATTTTAAACTGCTTGTACTGGCGCTCCAACATGTGGTGCATTGGTGTGTTGAAATGATGTTTCAGATTAGGCTAGTTTCTTGCAGACCATTCTGTTTTGGCAAAGCCAGCAGGGCATGCTTTTTTGTGTAAGCATGGTTGAAAGGAGCACTTTCTTGGCCATAGCAACCACCTTCGATAAGTGGGGTAATTTCTCTAAGAATCAATCAATTTAATGTACATGTAAATGAAATCTCCTCGGAGGCGTCTTTTTTCTAAGCTAAACAAGCTGGATCCCATATTCTAGATGTGGCCTAGCAAGACATTTATAAAGCAGTAACAATACATTGGGATGGCAGGATTATCTATTTTCATACACCCTCAAATCTTGTTTGCTTTTGCTGCTGTTGCTTGACATTGAGTACTGCTGCTAAACTAAATTGTAGCCAGAATACCCAAGTCCTTCTCTTGTTTTGCAGTCCCGAGTATACTTACATTTGGTGACCAGAAAAATGCCCACAGGAAAATTGCCCACATGGAAAATTGCCAATTGCAGCATCACAAAGTTTCAGATCTATGATATTTGAGGTGCAAGGTGAGAATGTTCACATGATATGTGAAAAATGCCCACAGAAAATTGCCCACAGATATGAATACCCACAGGAAAACATTAGAGAGTTATAGATAAATGATCTGCAGGACAGGGGAATAGTATTTCAGGTTTACGTGAGATGCTCTGCAGCACAGAGATTAGTATGGAATTATAGGTTAAATGCTCTGCAGGACAAGGGGATTGTATACAGGTATAAGTGAGATGCTCTGCAGGCCAGGAGAATAATATAGAATTATAGGTGAGATGCTCTGCAAGGCAAGAGAATGCTATAGAATTATAAGTGAGATGCCCTGCAGGGCAAGAGAATGCTGTAGAATTATAGGTGAGATGCTCTGCAGGGCAAGAGAATGCTATAGAATTATAGTTGAGATGCTCTGCAGGGCAAGGGAATGCTATAGAATTATAGGTGAGATGCTCTGCAGGGCAGGGGAATAATATAAAATTATAGGTGAGATGCTCTGCAGTACAGAGAATAGTATAGAATAATAGGTGAGATGCTCTGCAGGATAGGATAATAATATAGAATTATAGGTGAGATGCTATGCAGGACAGAGAATAGTATAGAATTATAGGTTAAATGTTCTGCAGGACAGGGGGATAGTATACAGATATAGGTGAGATGCTCTGCAGGGCAGAAGAATACTATAGAACTATAGGTGAGATGCTCTGCAGGGCAGAAGAATAATATAGAACTATAGGTGACATGCTCTGCAGGGCAGAAGAATAATATAGAGTTATAGGTGAGACAGGGGGATAGTATACCGTTATGGGCACAGCCACACTAGCGCCATTTTCAGGGGTGGCTGCAAGCTGCTATTCTTTAGTGTGGGGGGGGCCTAAAACAGTGCACCCTCACCCCGCTGAGAATGCCAGCCCTCAGCTGCCTAGTTTTACCTTGGCTGGCAATTAAAAATAGGGCGCAGCCCATGCATTTTTTTGCCAGCCAAATTAGGCAGCTGAGAGTGGCAGCTCGCAGTTGCCAGCTTTCATTGGGATAGACGTAAAAATAATGTGAAGCCCCACACATTTTTTTTTTTATTTTAATTTATTTAACACCCTATGATGGCAGATTGGTTGCCATACACTAATGTGTATGGCAACCAAGAACAAACAACGTTCATATCGAGGAAATGCAGTCTGACTGCAACAGCCAATCACAGAGGCTCTCACATATTGTGAGTGTCTGTGATTGGCTGTTTGCCGGCCAATGCAGTGAACATGCATGAGGCTTAATGGGCGGGAGACTGGTAAGCCTGATCTAACTATTCTAGCATCTATTTATCTGTCTATTCAATCTATCCTATCTGTCTGTCTTCTCTTTTCGAACTTTATACAGCATGGGAAAGACCATGTTAAAAACACATTGCACACGGGCGCCACACAGATGTCACATGGATGTCACACTGATGTTAGCTGAGAAAAAAAATGCAAAATCGCATCACACTCGCACCACACTCACATGACCATACGGAAAGCACTTGTGCGACTGTCATGCATCAAAATCCCTCTGATAACGCATACCCTAGTGTGCCTCTACCCCATAAGTGAGATGCTCTGCCGGCAGGAGAATAGTATAGAGTTATAGGAGAGATGCTCTGAAGAGCGATACAGTCGGCATCTCCAAGTCACCACTGCATTGATCGTATGAAATGCAAGATATTCAAACCCCAAGTAAATCATAACTTTGCTTTTCCTCTGGCTTCTTGAAAATGCCATTGCTTGCACTACAAGCAGACTACTTTAGATGAACTCAAAATACACTTTTATTGAAAAGAAATTAACAAATATGGGGATAGATCTATTAAAGTACATGTTTTAACTAACCAAAAAACAAATGGCTGGCAGGAAAGTCATTGTTCATTGGGGTTGTACCAAAAGGAATGACACGATTGCCAATTGGAAAAAATGGGGCTGGGGAGCGTTGGAAGGCCCATTTGAAATTTGTCAACAAGGAAAGCCAATTGATTTCCATTGACATACAATACAGCACAACAGAGGCAGCAAAGAAAATGCAGAATGGATTTCAAGAAAGGTCTCTGGGCCCAGCTTACTTCTCCAGGTTCTACAGGTTCAGTACCCTCATACCTAGTCCCAGAGTACAGATTCTGTTCTTACGAGTTGTCATTCCACTGTGCTAAAATAATTTCACTCTCATTGTGGTGTGTATGAGCCTAGAGACCCTTATTCAAATCCACTCTGCATTTTCATTCATCTTATGCCTGCCTACACCTGCAGTATATGTGTATGATACATAGCTACGTAGGATCTGTTCACTCTTACTCTTGGTAGTAATAAGTGGACAGGGAAGGAAGTGCAGGTGCCAGATTCACTGCCACTGAAATAAATAGGAGAGCGGCACTGCTCTGGCACTTCCGGCTCCTCTGTTGCTCAGTGACATCACTATAGAGACACACTGGTCAGTGGGTGCTCTTGTCTGCTGGTCTGGCTGTCTTTCGAGAGCCTACAAGAACAAGGGATCATCTCATTGAAGGCCTGCGCTTGATCCCCATGGGTAGAACACCACTCAGACAACGCGGCGTGAGGGGAACACACATTGGTAAGATTATTGGTTCAACAACAGAAAAAAACACACAGGTGTAATGACTGTGGTCGCTGGCATCAATACCACGACCAGGCATGGGGGTACAGGTGACTTCTTTTACTGGATCTGCATTCTCACTGAAGATGCATTTCCAGATGACAAGCGATACATGCTGTCGGTGCAGAAGCTGTGAGCTGACGTCGAAGTCGTAGCCATAAGGAGTGGTGCATGACAATGGGGCACACACCGATGTCAGCTGCTGGACTGTGCAGTGGCTACAAAAGGCACTGGATGACGTGGGAGCAGAGGAAAGGTGAGTAGAATGCTTTTGTTTTTAATTATGCATTAGGAGCAGAAAGGGGACACATACACTAGGATTGGGGACAATGTAAACCAGGATGGGGAAATACATACCAGTAAGGGGGCTTATATACCAGGATGGAGACCATGTGGACCATACATACCAGGATGGAGTCCATATATATCAGCACTGGGACATATATAACAGGAAGCGGACATATTCACCAAGGTGATGGGCATACATATAAGATAAGATAAGATAAGATAAGATAATCCTTTAATCGTCCCACCATGGGGAAATTCAGAGCATTACAGCACCAAGGCAAGAACAAGTACAGATACAGATGCATAAAGGCATTACATTGACAGTAGGTAGGTATATATACGAAAAAAAAAAGATATAACCGGACTATCATAACTTTGAATCTATCAGTTCACTGTTTGGGTCGTTCTCCGTTTTGGACAGTGCTGGTTATACAGCCTAACTGCAGCAGGAAGGAAGGACTTTCGATAGCGCTCCCTCTCACATTTAGGATGAAGTAGCTGGTCACTGACAGTACTGCACATCTTTGTCACGGTCTCATGCATGGGATGGGAATCATTCTGCACCATGTAGCTCACCTTGGCCAGTATCCTCCTGTCGCCTACTTCCTGAACTGGATCAAGGGGTCATCCCAGGACAGAGCTGGTCCTTCTAATCAGTTTGTCCAGCCTATTCCTGTCCCTGGTTGATATGCCACTACCCCAGCACGCCACACCAAAGAAGATGACTGATGCCACAACAGAGTTGAAGAAGGATGCAAGGAATGCCCCACTAACTCCGAAGGCTCTCAGCCTTCTATATATATATATATATATATATATATATATATATATATATATATATATATATACACCAGGATAGTGGACATTACTACATAATGAAATGGGAGGGGGGAATTCATGTCTTTATGGAATTTAGAATGCTACAGGGGCTCATATATCTGACCAACGTGTGTGTGGGGGGCAGGTCAAAATTTCGCACTGGGGCCGATTGGGCTCCAGTTACACCACTGCAAAAACATATCATACATTCTCAGCACGAACACAAGGTGGTACAAGTGACAGAATCTCACCTTTCTGCTGTGCCTTCTGGGCTTCCAGGACCAACTATGTATGCCAGCAGCACCCTGCTTTTGGTGGGCTCCCACTGAGTGATAATGTATTACATGTGACATGCAGTCCCATGTATCTCCACAGATAATACAGTGATATTTTTATGAGTACTGATAGGAGTGATGGCTCCTCTGGATCACACTGCTGCTAGTTCTGCATGTGCTGCTGTTTTGGGCTGGTGGGAGGAGTAAGGCAGAATCAGTGAGAGATGAGAGCAAACTATAGCTATCTATTGCTGATAATGACAGACTGCTACAAACCACGGATCTTCACTTTTGCAGTTTTTAACTAGGTGAACTGTAAATCACAAGTTGATCACATGTCATGTAAACATCCTGACCTTGCCCCTCAAATATCATAGAATCATAGAATGGTAGAGTTGGAAGGGACCTCCTGGGCCATCTGGTCCAACCCCCTGCCATAGATCTGAAACTTTGTTATGTTTCAATTTGCAATTTTCTGTGTGTGCAATTTTCTGTGTGGGCAATTTTCCTGCTGGGATTTTTCAGGGAACTGTTAACTCATTTAGTACTGTTCATAATCTTGCACCGTTTATTGTTTACAATTTCTTTACATCCTAAACCAGACAAACTCCCGTGCTCCCTGCATGGAGCGCTTACTGTTAATTTCCTTTTCCTGCATAAAGTACCTGCCTCCTGCAGGTAAAGGATGTGCTGTTTGTAATTGTAGTCCTTTACATAGCCTCCCCACAAGGCAAGGGTACTGGAAGCCCATCTACAGTGGAACGCATGCATACAAATTCCTAGAACGCATTCTATTACATCCCTAAGAGCCATGGAATGCACACCATAGATGCTTCCCGTCCATGGAATGCACAGAACATCACTTCTGGTGATGACACTTCTGCCGCGCACTCACCGACAGCACCCGGCTATTTATATGAACACGCTACACGGAGACCCACACTCACAGCAGGTGTCACGGGCAGCCCAAGGACACTACTCCACTGTCACCAATGGTAAGCAACACCACCTTTTTCTCACAATTAATTTTGTATAAACACATATTAGACTCCGACAACTCATCCACACAGAGCCCGACTGGCCATCTGACAATTCTGGCAAATGCCAGAAAGGTCTGTCTGGTCATGGGCTGCCTTGTCTGCTATGTTGTTAACAGAATCAGTATTCTCAAGACACCCATACTGTTAAGAGTTGTGATGGAGCACAAAGTCACTGACTCCGTCACTTACCCCAGAAGGCCACAGGAATCCTTACAAATATTGGTCTTATAGTAAATCCAGGGTAATACTGTATATCCCATCTGGAGCTTGGGGATGGGGAAGGTGGGACAGTGTGATTTCAAATGCCAAGGCTGAATTTCAGCCCCAGTCCGTGCCTGCATCCACATGTTTTCATTATTAGATACCCGGTGGATACCGGATCTGTTCAGCATAACGGCACTAAAGTGTAGGTCGGTGTTTGCTCATTGCTTTTTATTTTAATATCTTAATTATCAATATATGTGTTTACATTGGGAAAGTACATTCACTGTGGGGTTAATTACAGATCGCTGGATCACACATTCCCTGGATATATATAACTACTTGAGGTGGGTCTCAGTAAAGTATATATTTCAAGTAACACTAGTCAAATTTCATTTTACAACTTTCGTTTTAGGTCTATTAAACCATAAATTGGACCCTCACTAATAACCTGCTATACCTATCAGTTTTTCTCTACTTCTAACAGTCAAATAGGTTCCTACTCCTTACTCCTACATTACATATCCTTTATTGGGATTGTGTTCCATTGTGAACACAGCCATATTTATAAAATAATCTGCTAGGCTGCATTGTTCTGATTTTTTTCTGTTTTTTGTACGTTTCTCTTCTCTATTTAGCATGATTATGTGCTTTAATTTTTTTTATCATGTCATCTAATTGTGTGTATATATATATATTACAGATATAATATATCTGTATTTTTTGTACACTGATGAAGGTCAAGGTGTGACCGAAACATTTGTTAAAAGTACTACATTTGGACTACATTAAAACACTTCTTCTAAAATAGCAAAGCTGAGTGTCAAGTGTTTTGTACTATAGCAGATCAGCTGAGTCATGAGCTGAACTGACTCATGATTATTGAGACATGTTACTGGAGGTGTGCTTCTGTTTAAGTACATAGTGATCAGGCTTACATCACAGTAAGTGTGTACATCGGGAGTTGTCATGACTCGGTCTCTAAGTAACGGGTGACGAATTAGGGGTGTTCCTGACCAGGCCAAAGATAGTATGTGTGGCGTTACAGTTAGTATATCGGTCAGAATTTGTTTTAGGTAGGAGTCCAGGCAATGTAACTCAATGGATATGTCTGTATACAGCCATAAGGTATTCAATACAGTGCTTCAATAAACAAAACTACTATAGCTAAGTGTCACGGTTATTATGAAGACATCTATGTGACCTAAGTAGCACCATAGAAAAAGAATAGTCAAGAATATTTAACCACTTCCCGACTGCCCACTGTAGATAAACGTTGGCGCTTGCTGGGCTTTGTGCAGCGCCGACGTTTATCTACTGTCGGCGGTTTTGTGCCCCCCGGGACCCCCACATACCTTACAACGCGGGGATCCCGGTGCACAATGCATGCTGGGACCCCCGACGTCATCGAGACCTGATTGGTTCAGGTCCTGATGACGTCAGCATCACAGCAGCCAATGGGAGCGATCGCTGGGAAAGCTGCTTGTTTCCCGGCGATCTCACTCATTGTAACGCGGCTTCTCCTCTGATCTAACACTGACAGATGATCAGAGGTGAAGCAGCGTTACTGTGTGACTAGATCGCTGCCTGGCACAGCTGATTGCTGCCTGGCACAGCTGTGCCAGGCAACGATCTTGCCACACAGTAACGCTGCTTCTTCTCTGATCATCTGTCAGTGTGAGGTCAGAGGAGAAGTCGCGTTATTATGTGCCAGGCAGCGATCTTGTCACATAATAACGCTGCTTCACCTCTGATCATCTGTCAGTGTGAGATCAGAGGAGAAGTGGCGTTACTATGAGTCAGATCGCAGAGCAGCGATCTTGTCACAAAAATAAAAAAGTAAAGAAAAAAAAAAGCAGGTACACAGGTTAGGGCTAGGGCTAGGGTTAGGGTTAGGGTTAGGGCTAGGGTTAGGGTTAGGGCTAGGGTTAGGGCTAGGGCTGGGATTAAGGTTATGGGTGTGTTGGTGTTAAGTTTGTGGTTAGGGTTATGGTTAGGGCTGAGATTAAGGTTAGGGGTGTGTTGGGGTTAGGGTTGGAATTAGAATTGGGGGTTTCCACTGTTTAGGTACATCAGGGGCTCTGTAAATGAAATATGACGCCCACAGACCATTCCATCAGTCTGCATTTCAGAACGTCACTACTTCCCTTCCGAGCCCCACCGTGTGCCCAAACAGTAGTTTTCTCCCACATACGGGGTACAAGCGTACTCAGGACAAATTGGACAACAACTCTTAGGGTCCAATTTCTCCTGTTACCCTTGTGAAAATAAAAATTGGGGGCTAAAAGATCATTTTTGTGGAAAAAAAATGATTTTTTTATTTTCACACCTCTACATTATAAACTTTACTGAAACACTTGGGGGTTCAAAGTGCTCACCACACATCTAGATAAGTTCCTTGGGGGGTCTAGTTTCCAAAATGGGGTCACTTGTGGGGGATTTCCACTGTTTAGGTACATCAGGGGCTCTGCAAATGCGACATGACACCCGCAGACCATTCCATCAAAGTCTGCATTTCAGAACGTCACTACTTCCCTTCCGAGCCCCGACGTGTGCCCATACAGTAGTTTTCTTCCACATATGGGGTACCAACATACTCAGGACAAATTGGACAACAACTTTTGGGGTCCAATTTCTCCTGTTACCCTTAGGAAAATAAAAATTGGAGGCTAAAAGATCATTTTTGTGGAAAAAAAATGATTTTTTTTATTTTCACGGCTCTACATTATAAAGTTTAGTGAAACGCTTGGGGGTTCAAAGTGCTCACCACACATCTAGATAAGTCCCTTGGGGGGGTCTAATTTCCAAAATGGGGTCACTTGTGGGGGGTTTCCACTGTTTAGGTACATCAGGGGCTCTCCAAATGCGACATGGCATCCGATCTCAATTCCAGCCAATTCTGCATTGAAAGAGTCAAATGGCACTCCTTCCGTTCTGAGCTCTGCCGTGTGCTCAAACAGTGGTTTAGCCCCACATACGGGGTATTGGCGTATTCGGGAGAAATTGCACAAAAAATTTTGTGGTTCATTTTCTCTTTTTACACTTGTGAAAATAAAAAAAATGGTTTTGAAGTAAAATGTTTGTGAAAAAAAGTTAAATGTTTATTTTTTCCTTCCATATTCCATTCATTCATGTGAAGCACCTGAAGGGTTAATAAACTTCTTGAATGTGGTTTTGAGTACATTGAGAGGTGCAGTTTTTAGAATGGTGTCACTTTTGGGCATTTTCTGTCATATTGACCCCCCAAACTCACTTCAAATGTGAGGTGGTCCCTAAAAAAAATGGTGTTGCAAATTTTGTTGTAAAAATGAGAAATCGCTGGTCAACTTTTAACCCTTATAACTTCCTAAAAAAAAAATTATGTTTCCAAAATTGTGCAGATGTAAAGTAGACATGTGGGAAATGTTATTTATTAACTATTTTGTGCGATATCACTCTCTGATTTAAGGGCATAAAAATTAAAAGTTTGAAAATTGCAAAATTTTCTAAATTTTTGCCAAATTTTGATTTTTTAAAAAATAAGTGCAGATCATATCAAAAATTTTTTACCACCATCATGAAGTACAATATGTCATGAGAAAACAATGTCAGAATCAGTAGGATCCGTTGAAGCGTTCTAGAGTTATGACCTCATAAAGTGACACTGGTCAGAATTGAAAAAATTGGCCCGGTCACGAAGGCAAAAACAGGCTCGGCTGCGAAGGGGTTAAAGTGATATGGACCCAAAATGCAATTAGCGTCAAAATTGGATGTAGCATGCATATCAATGTAGCAAATGTATTTAGATATCTAGTATAACTCATGAATGTCTATTAGTAAGTATATAGAGCAAAAAAGGAAAAAAGGACTACTAGATGTAGCATGTAACAAGAATTCAAGCATAGGGAATCAAAAATAAGAGCCGATGCACTTACCATAATTGGGCCCTGATAATCAGCGAGTCTAAAATTTCAAGTTAAGACATTGAGATATCAAGCTGTCTATTAAAACCCTTGGGGGTCAGAGTCCCGAGTATAAAGATCCAATATGATTCCCTTGATTTGAGCAACTTAATATGGTTGCCCCCATGTCTTGGCTGTGATACTTGTTCAATTATTTGGAAAAGGAGCTGGTAGGCTGAGTGTCCTGCTTCTCAAAAGTGGGGGGGCAAGGGTAGCCATGTCTTGCCACACTTTATTGTAGATTTATGGCTCGCTGTGCAGTCTCTTATATGTTTGGTAGTCTCACCGACATATAAGAGATTGCGGGGCATTTCATCACATAAATCATGTTGTTAGAATCACACGTAAAATAACCATTAATTGGGTAAAATTCCACAGTGTGTGAATGCACAATGTTGGGTATTTTTATGACAGTTGAACAGGCCGCACAGCTTAAACATGGAAAAGTGCCTTGTTTCCTAGTATTCCGGACAAGACTGCCAATGTCAGCCCGAATAAAGTAATCCCTAATATTCAGTGAGCATTTAGTGCATATTAGCACTGGTGATCTAACGTCCTCTATGTTTAGATAACATTTGGTTAGTAGAGATGTCTATGGATAATATTGTCAACTCTTGGCACCATTGAGTGAAAATAATGGACAAACAGGATACGTTCCAGTTCGGATTTAGGTTCCATGAAAAGAATACTAGTAACAGACAGTTCTTATTCTCATTCAAGTAAGGGATATGGATAATCTTTATCCAGAAATTTCTGAAGCATTTCATTAAGCCTAATGGAGCAACTTGTTTGGTCAGACACAATTTTGGTTACCTCTGAAAATGATAAAGTTGATGAAGACTTTTTTTTACAAATGGTGTTATATTTTAATCAAGAATGTGTTAAAATTTCATTAAATCCATTCCCCCTCTACCCATGAAACGTTCCCTGTGCCATTGGCTGCCATATAACCCTGAAGCATGATTGATCCACCCCGCATGCTTAATGGTTGGCAAGATGTTCTTTTCTAGAAATTCTGTGCATTTTTTTCTCCACACATACCTGTGATTATTGTAGCCAAAAAAGTTATATTTCCTCTTTGGCTAATTCTGATTCCACCATTACTTTTTCTACACCCTATAGCCCACAATATAATCAGATCATTTCCATTATCAAAAAGTATTTACCATTGGTTAGCCAGGATGAGAAATTACGGCATATTATCAGCGCAGGTTGCAGATATGTAGCAAAAAGGGGATTTAGTTTGGCTAACGCGCTATCGCCGAGTCTTTTAAAACAAACTTCCAGTTCCAGATCTTGGCTGTCTGTTTCTGCTTTTTATAAGTGTGCAGGAGCTAGGTGCAATTTTGGCACTCATACGTTAGGTAGAACAAAAGCAGTTCAGTCCTCAGATTGTATATCATATGACATTACTTCATTTACAAATTGCGATACCCAGTAAGCAATATATTGTATTTGTTGCTTGTCATGTGGTATCAAATACATTGGATGTGCTACACTTAAAATAAAAAAGCGCACTGCTGAACATTTAACTAATATTGGTAACAGGAATGTGAGCGACTCTGGTGCTGCCAAACTGGTGCATAAGGGGATATTTCCCAGTTCGCATTTTTTGCATTTGAACAAATATATAACCCCATCAGAGGTGGTAATAAACAAAAACTTTTAACAACACACGAAGAATTTTGGATTTTAAAACTTGATACAAAATATCCTACCAGTATGAATTTGGTTGGTTCCTTGTCCTATATGAGTTTATGTCAATGTGTTTTTTTATATCCTGTGAGCAAAGGCGCTTGCTATGCACCAGAAACCCGTCAGTTGTTTCTCATGCATTTAATGCAATTTGACATGCCGGAATAAAGTTTTTCTATGTTTTACATGAGTTAGTTGGCCGGATCCATTTCCCTTTTTTTTCCTATGTTTGCTGTGCTCACGTGCGGAATGAGCACCCACCAAGTTTATGCATTGGACTCAACTTCATTTGGATTCATCTGGATAACGTTTGCAACTCCTTACCTCTCTCTCCTACCACTTATATTGAGGTGTCTGTCTAAATCTCTGAGTGACGTGATTCAGATGAAAGTCACGAGGGAGCCTCTCACTATAATGAGGCAGCAGAGTTACTCTGGACTCCATCTGGCATCTGTTCAGCATTGTCCTTCTTTTCTGATGTGGCGAACTGCGCTTTTATACATGCCTAAAAAGGCGGACACAGCCGGATTACAGGTTAGACAGTTTCCACAGTTACTCCATATACCTTATTATAGGGAATCTTCCACTGGGGGTTCTGTCTGAATCACGTATTTCAGAGACTAACATTGAAACCCTGGTGTAAGCTGTGAAGAAACCAGATTGTATCTTAATTTCCCAGACAACCATGTTTTCAGTGTCTTGCTTTACATGTGTCTGCCCAGTGCATCACATAAGTGCATCATAGAAGTGTGTGGAGGCATGAATTAATCCAGAATGATGTATACAGACTTTACCCTGCCATCTGCCACCATCTCACTCTAATCAGCATGTCTATTTATTTATTCTCCCTACAGGTACGTGACCCAGCTTTCCACACTGACTTTCCCTACCTTTGCTTCTTTCATCCTCTCGGTAAGTGACCCAGCTTTTCACACAGCCTTTCCCAACCTCTGCTTCTTTTATCCACTCGGTACGTGACCCAGCTTTCCACACTGACTTTCCCTACCTCTGCTTCTTTCATCCGTTCGGTATGTTTTTCAACTAACCCCAACTACTGTATACCCCAATGTTATTTATTACCTTATTTAATCTGCCTTGATCGTTCTGCATCTGGCTCACTCTTAATTATCTGACCAAGATGAGAACAGACCACTCCCTTCTGCTCCACACCTGAATGCACTTTCTAGCAAATATATTGCAAACCATATGTCTGTGAGATGTCAGTCCGCCCAGTGCATCACAAAAGTGCATCATAGAGGTGTGTGGAGCTATTAACTAACCGTGAATTGAACCAGAAGGGAACTGAAAGTAATGGATGCAGTCACAGTAAACAATGTTTCTGATTGTTTTCACTCTCACTCCTAGAATCCTTCACTTTCTACTAACCCCCCAATCCCTACACCTTTTAATGAACTGGTCATCTCTCTCTCCCTCCATCCTCCTCATCTATCTCACCTCCTCCTCAGAACTATTGCTCAACATACAATCATCTGTCTCCAAACACAGACAGCCCCCTCATGCCCTTTCCTGCTCCCAATTGCTATCACTTTCTCTGATCCTCTTCACTGCTGGTGATATTTTTCAAAATCCTGGCCCTCCTCACCACATCCCCACAGTCATTTCTACCTCCCATTCATGCTATATCACAAATTTCCATAACCTATCTAACGTTATACCCAATCACCCAACCCCTGCTTCCCCAGTCCCACTAACAAGAGCTCTATGGAACATTCGCTCTGTCTGCAACAAACCTTCCTACAGCCATGATCTTGTTATCACTAGCAAACTTTATTTAATCGCCATTACCGAAACCTGGCTCACCCCCTCTGACACAGCCTCTCCAGTTGCACTTTCATATGGTGGATTCCACTTTTCCCACATCCCCCACCCCTGCAGCAACATGGCAGAGGAGTTGGTTTTCTCCTGTCAGATAACTGCTCCTTCTCACAAATTCCACTGCCACCTTCTGTTACCATGCCTTTCTTTGAGGTGCACTCTGTGCGTATCTACTCCCCCTCCAACCTCCAACTGGCTGTCATTTACCTCCCCCCAGGGCCAGCCACCACCTTCTTCGACCACTTCACCACCTGGCTACTTCACTTCCTCTCTGCTGACATCCCCATAGACTCTTCCCTCTCAGCTGCCACTAAACTTCTATATCTCACTTCCTCCTTCGGTCTTGCTCAATGAACTTCTGCAGCCACTCACAAAGATGACCACACATTGGACCTCATCTTCAACTGCCTCTGCTCCCTATCTAACATCTTTAACTTTCAGGTCCCTCTTTCTGACTACAGCCTACTAAGTTTATCTTCCCTCTCCTTGTCCACAATCCCCACTCCACAAACATGCACACCCTTGCTGAAATCTTAAACACCATAATTTACACTCACTTTCTGAATCCATCCAGCATCTTACAGACAGAAGTTCCTTACACAGTGTGGATGCTGCTGCTACTTTATATAACACCACAATAGCTGCAGCTCTGGAATCAGTTGCCCCTATCACACATACCAAAGCAAAGTCAACAGACATTCCTGGCACACCAGCCTTACCAAAGAATGGAGATGGGCTACCAGGGTTGCTGAGCGGAGATGGAAAAGATCCCACTTCAATGAGCACTTAATCGCATTCAAACAGTCCATCACTACTTTCAATTCCACACTCACTGCAGCAAAACAAAATTACGTCTCATCTCTCATATCCTTCCTGTCTCACAACCCTAAACAGCCATTCAACACTTTCAATACTCTCCTCTGTCCCCCAGCACCTCTTCTCTCTCCACTCATCTCAGCCAAAGACTTTGCATCATTCTTCAAGCAGAATATTGATAACATCAGAGAAAGTTTTGGTGTATAACCCCCAGAGCCCCTCCTCCTAACTGCATAGACCTCCTCCTCCAAAACCAACTTCTCCACCATTACCGATGATTTACTCTCCACTTTACTCTCAAGATCACATCTTACCACTTGTGCACTTGACCCGATTCATTCCAGCTTCATACCGAACTTCATCACAGTCGTCATCACACCCCTAACCCATGTCTTCAACCTATCACTAACAACTGGTGTTTTCCCCTCATGCTTCAAATATGCCTCAATCACACCCATCCTCAAAAATCCCTTTCTTGACTCATCCTCGGTATCTAGCTACCACTCCATATTACTTCTCCCCTATGCCTCAAAACTATTGGAACAACACGTCCATCTTGAACTGTTCACCCACCTCTCTTCCTGCTCCCTCTTCGACCGCTTACAATGTGATTTCCTGCCTCATCACTCCACTGAAACTGCTTCAAGTAAAGCCACCAATGACCAAGCGACACTTCTCTGTCCTCCTCCTCCTCCTGGACCGGTTCTCTGCCTTTGGAACAGTGAGCCATTCCCTATTACTACAGACTCTCTCATGTCTTGGCATCATGGACTTGGCCCTATCTTGGATCTCGTCATACCTAACCGACTGGACATTCAACATCTCCCACTCGCACACTAACTCCTCACCTCGCCCCCTATCTGTTGGAGTCCCACAAGGTTCAGTCCTAGTGCCTCTGTTCTTCTCCATTTACACCTTTGGATTGGGACAGCTAATTGAATCTCACGGCTTTCAGCTTCAACTCTATGCTGATGACATACAGATCTACGTGTCTGGACCAGATATCACCTCCCTACTAACCAGAATCCCAGTGTGTCTGCCCGCTATTTCATCTTTCTTCTCCACAATATTTCTAAAAGTTAATATGGACAAAACAGAATTCATCATCTTTCCCCATCTCACTCAAATCCCCCAATGGTCCTATCCATTAAAGCAAATTGCTGCTCACTTACCCCAGTCCCGTAAGCTCGCTGCCTCGGGGTAATCCTTGACCCTGATTTCCCCGTCAAACCACATATCCAAGCCCGTTCCACTTCCTGCCGACTTCAACTCAAAAATATTTCCCAGATTCGCACATTCCTCAACCAAGAATCTGCAAAAATCTTAGCTCAAGCCCTCATCATCTCTCACCTTAACTATTGCAACGTCCTGATATATGGCCTCCCCTCTAACAGTCTCACACCCCTCCAATCTATTTTGAACTCTGCTGCACAAATAATCCACCTGTGCTCCCTCTATTCCCATCCTCTCCCTCTGTTAATCCCTGCACTGGCTCCCCATTACTCAAAGACTCCAGTTCAAAATCCTAATCATGACATACAAAGCCATCCACAAACTGTTTCCTCAATACATCTGTGACCTAGTCTCTTGGTACTTACCTATGATCCTCACAAGATCTCCTTCTTGACTCCCCTTCCCACAATTGCATAAAAGATATCTCCCACACATCAGACTCTCGCCTACCATGGAAACCTTCAAAAAGAACCTGAAGACCTACCACTTCCGTCAAGCCTACAACTGCATTAACTACCAATCGTCCAAACCACTGCACAGCCAGCTCTCCCCTCACCTACCGTATCCTCACACATTCCTTGTAGTTTCTGAGCCCTCATGGGCAGGGTCCTCTCTCCTCCTGTACCAGTCGTGAATTGTATTGTTTAAGATAACTGTACTTGCTTTTTATTATGTGCACCCCTCCTCACATGTAAAGCGCCATGGAATAAATGGTGCTATAATAAATAATAGTATTAATAATAATAATAATAATAATAATAATAACAAATAAGGTGCCCACAACTGGACACAGTTTTCCAGATGCTGCCTGATCAAAGAGGAGTAAAGGGGGGTAATTACTTCCATGATCTAGACTCTATGCTTCTCTTAGTACATACCAGAACTGGGTCTGCTTTCTTGCTACTGCATCACACAGTTGACTCATGTGCAGTCTGTGATCTATTAGTGTACCCAAGTCTTTTTCACATGTGCTGTTGCTTAGTTCTATTCCTTCCATTCTGTAGATGTAATTTTAATTTACCTTACCCAAATGTAGAATCTTGCATTTCTTCCTGTTGCCCATTGTTCAAGCTTATCCAGATCCTTCTGAATCATAGTATCATAGAATGGTAGAGTTGGAAGGGACCTCCTGGGCCATCTGGTCCAACCCCCTGCTCAAAGCAGGATTCACTAAATCATTCAAGACAGATGTCTGTCCAGCCTCTGCTTGAAGACTTCTATTGAAGGAGAACTCACCACCTTTCGTGGCAGCCTGTTCCACTCATTGATCACCATAACTGTCAAGAAGTTTTTTCTAATATCTAAGGCTGGTTTCACACTAGCGTTTTTTAGCGCATTGCATCATGTGCATCCATGCGCATGCGCCATGCTCCCCTATGTTTAAAATGGGGGTGCATGGTCTAGCGTTTGCACGCATTTGTATGCGTTTTCGTGTGTATGCGTTTTTTGTAGTGTGTGCCTAGGCACGCAGGACGCAACCTGTTGCATTTTTGGTCTGTCCAACCTGTGTCAAAAAAACGCATGCGCACGGAATGTGCCAAAAAAATCACATTACAGTCTATGGGAACACAGGTGTGGGCATACACATCCGCATGCCTGCATTTAAAATCTCATGCATTTTAAGAGTTATCATGACTAGTAAATGGTAAAAAAAGCAAACGCATGATGCATTTTTTGCATGCGTTTCTATTGCACACGAAGCACTACGCTAAAAAATGCTACTAATGTGAAACTAGCCTAATCAGTCTCCTCCCATTCAGTTTCATCCCATTGCTTCTAAGACTTTCCTTGGCAAATGAGAATAAAGATGATCCTTCTACAATGTGATAGCCCTTGATATATTTGTAGACAGCTATTAAGTCTCGTCTAAGTCTTCTCTTTTGCAAGCTAAACATTTCCAAATCCTGCAACAGTTCCTCATAGGACATGGTTTGCAGACTGGTCACCATTCTGGTCGCTCTTCTCTGAACTTGCTCCAGTTTGTTGATGTCTTTTTTAAAATGTGGTGCCCAAAACTGGACACAGTATTCCAAATGAGGTTTGACCAAAGAGGAGTAGAGGGCAATAATGAGTTCACGTGACCTAGACTGTATGCTTCTGTTAATACGTCCTAGAATTGTATTTGCCTTTTTTGCTCCTGCATCACACTGTTGGCTCATGTTCAGTTTGTGATCTATTTGTATACCCAAGTCTTTTCACATGTGCTGTTGCTTATTCCTGTTCCTCCCATTCTGTATATGCTTTTTCATTTTATTGCCCAGATGTAGTACTTTGCATTTTTCCCTGTTAAAAACCATCCTGTTAGCTGCTGCTCACTGCTCCAGTTTATTTATATCTTTTTGAATCCTCTCTCTCTTCTCTAGTATTAGCTATCCCTCCTAGCTTTGAGTCATCAGAAAACTTTATCAGTTTACCCTCAATTCCTTAATCTAAAGCATTGATAAAGATGTTGAGCAATACAGGGCCCAGAACCAAGCCCTGTGGCACCCCAGTTGAGAAATTATTCCAACTGGATGTGCAGCCATTTATGACCACCCTTTTGGTCGTATCACTAAGCCAGTTATGAATCCACCTAACAGTTGCCTTGTCCATTCCATACTTAGCCATTTTTTCAAGAAGTATTGTGTGAAATACTTTGTCAAATGCTTTGCTAAAGTTAAGAAATACTATATCTACAGCATTTCCCTGATCCACCCATTTAGTGATTCTGTCATAGAGGGAAATTAAGTTAGACTGACATGACTTACTAGTTACAAACTTATTCTGACTCTGTTTAATCACTTCATTCTTATCCAGCTACTTACATACATATTGTTTAACCCCTTCCCAACCTGTGACACAGTATATGCATGATGAAAGTCGGTGAAACAGCCAATCAGAGCAGTTGTAATATTTCATCAATGAAGTTTGGTGAAATATTACAATCCAGCCAAGGCCGATGCTGCAATAGCATCGGGGATGGCTGGATACCGAGATCCGACCCCTCCCATCGACTGACGGGGGAGATCGTCCCCCGCCACCGACTGACAGCGGTGATCTGCCGCCGCCATCAGCATCTGCTCCCCCTTCTCTTCCCTCCACTCCCCCTACCTTCCGATTACCCCCTCACCACCACGGTACCTTCCGAGGCCCGCTGTCCCTCCAGATGTCCCGCCGCCATCGGTGATGGGTGCCGCCATTTTCTGTCATTCGGCAGATTCATTCATTCATTCACGGACATTTTGATCACTGCGATAAACTCTATTACAGTGATCAAAATAAAAAAAACTAAACTAACCCCCCGTTTGTTAGACGTCGGGTTTCTCCCTCTGCACTGGTGGAATACCGAGCCTTGCCTTCTGCCGCCACCATCAGCATCTGCTCCCCCTCCTCTTCTTTCCACTCCCCCTACCTTCTAATTACCCCCCTCACCCCCACGGTACCTTCGAAGGCACACTGTCCCACCAGATGTCCCGCCGCCATCGGTGATGGGCACCTCCATTTTCTGTCATCTGGCAGATTCATTCATTCATTCATGGACATTTTGATCATTGCGATAAACTCTATTACAGTGATCAAAATAAAAAAAAAATAAACTAATCTACCATTGGTTAGGCGTCGGGTTTCTCCCTCTGCACTGGAGGAATACCGAGCCTTGCCTTCTGCAGTCTCCCATTCAATCCCGGCTGCAGAGGAGCCTGCTCCTGTGCCTTGCTCAAACTCGAGCTGTCGGGTTGGTTGCTGCTGCCATCCCTGGTTCAGCTATATCAGCCTGCACTAGCCAGCAGCGAGCAGCTCTTGGGACTAAGTCCCTTTTTCACTCCACTGAGCATGCCCGTGGCTCTACCTCCCATTGGAGTTCAGGGGTCAGATGCTCAGGTCCAGTGCCTGTTCTGATTGGACCACGGGGAAGGTCCCGGAAGGTCGCCGCTATAAAAGACTCGCATGGCTGCTTGGCCATGTGCTAAAATAGACTCAGATGGCTAGTCTTGTGTGAGATGAAGGATGCTTGTGAACCGCTGACTGACTCATTAAGACTCCCTCCCTCTGGTTGTGCTTGTGTATAGGGTTAGGGTGTAGAGTCAGCACCGAGTAGTGGCACTGCCTAGCGCCGCAGTGCTCCCAGCTCCTCTCACGTGTTAGCACCAGTGTGTACCAATCTGCAGAAGGCACCACTGTACCGCTTATACAGCAGCGTCCATCAGTGCGGCACCATGTGCAGACAGTGTGCTTTCCAGCTCTAGCTTAGGCTGGTTAGTGGCATCTGCCATGGCAGCGCTGCATGCTGTTGGAACAGTTATCGTAGTCACTTTGTCCACTTTGTCCAGGCATATCAGTTGCGGTGCTGATCGCTAGTGGGGCCAGAGGAACTCTGACCTCGTGTCCTTGGGGCAGAGTCCTGTGTCTCAACACTAGCACTCTCCTTGCCGGGCTCTGTGAGTTAACAGGCTCCGTCATTTGCTTCAGTGGCTCTGTGAAGTAACAGAGATCGTCCCTGTACACACCGGGTCAGTGGTTAACCTGCTGGTGTTCAGTTAGTACTCCGACATTACCAAGCAGCAGTTTACCATCTCTGCATGATGGACCCTAGGTTGAGATCACACTTTCTTATATTTTATATTTGTGATCTGCAACCCCAACAGATTGCCCCATAAGATGCTCCATAGAATATGCCCTATATGTTTCTCCATAAAGATTATGGCCTCATAAGATGCTTTATAGATTATTCCCCATATGCTGCTCCATATATCTTGATGACCCATAAGATTCTCCATAAAATATGCCCCATATGCTGCTCCATATATCATGATGGCCCCAAAGATGCACCATAGAATATGCCCCATATGCTGCTCCATATATCTTGATGGCCCCATAAGATGCTCCGTAGAATATGTTCCATATGATGCTCCATATATCTTGATGGCCAAATAAGATGCTCCATAGAACATGCCCCATATGGTGCTCCATGAAGATTATGGCCCCATAAGATGCTCCTTTTTTATTATTATATATATATATTGCGCCATTAATTCCATGGTGCTGTACAGTTGTGGCCAAAAGTATTGACACCCCTGCAATTCTGTCAGATAATATTCAGTTTCTTCCTGAAAATGATTGCAAACACAAATTCTTTGGTATTAGTATCTTCATTTAATTTGTCTTAAATGAAAAAACACAAAAGAGAATGAAGCAAAAAGCAAAACATTGATCATTTCACACAAAACTCCAAAAATGGGCCAGACAAAAGTATTGGCACCCTCAGCATAATACTTGGTTGCACAACCTTTAGCCAAAATAACTGCGACCAACCGCTTCCGGTAACCATCAATGAGTTTCTTACAATGCTCTGCTGGAATTTTAGACCATTCTTCTTTGGCAAACTGCTCCAGGTCCCTGATATTTGAAGGTGCCTTCTCCAAACTGCCATTTTTAGATCTCTCCACAGGTGTTCTATGGGATTCAGGTCTGGACTCATTGCTGACCACCTTAGAAGTCTCCAGTGCTTTCTCTCAAACCACTTTCTAGTGCTTTTTGAAGTGTGTTTTGGGTCATTGTCCTGCTGGAAGACCCATGACCTCTGAGGGAGACACAGCTTTCTCACACTGGGCCCTACATTATGCTGCAAAATTTGTTGGTAGTCTTCAGACTTCATAATACCATGCACACTGTCAAGCAGTCCAGTGCCAGAGGGAGCAAAGCAACCCCAAAACATCAGGGAACCTCCGCCATGTTTGACTGCAGGGACCGTGCTCTTTACTTTGAATGCCTCTTTTTTTCTCCTGTAAACTCTATGTTGATGCCTTTGCCCAAAAAGCTCTAATTTGGCTCATCTGACCAGAGAACATTCTTCCAAAACGTTTTAGGCTTTTTCAGGTAAGTTTTGGCAACCTCCAGCATGACTTTTTTATGTCTCGGGGTATGAAGTGGGGTATTCCTGGGTCTCCTACCATACAGTCCCTTTTCATTCAGACGCCGACGGATAGTACGGGTTGACACTGTTGTACCCTCGGACTGCAGGGCAGCTTGAACTTGTTTGGATGTTAGTCGAGGTTCTTTATCCAACATCCGCACAATCTTGCGTTGAAATCTCTTGCAATTTTTCTTTTCCGTCCACATCTAGGGAGGCTAGCCACAGTGCCATGGGCTTTAAACTTCTTGATGACACTACGCACGGTAGACACAGGAACATTCAGGTCTTTGGAGATGGACTTGTAGCCTTGAGATTGCTCATGCTTCCTCACAATTTAGTTTCTCAAGTCCTCAGAAAGTTCTTTGGTGTTCTTTATTTTCTCCATGCTCAATGTGGTACACACAAGGACACAGGATAGAGGTTGAGTCAACTTTAATCCATGTCAACTGGCTGCAAGTGTGATTTAGTTATTGCCAACACCTGTTAGGTGCCACAGGTAAGTTACAGGTGCTGTTAATTACACAAATTAGAGAAGCATCACATGATTTTTCGAACAGTGCCAATACTTTTGTCCACCCTCTTTTTTATGTTTGGTATGGAATTATATCCAATTTGGCTTTAGGACAATTCTTTTTGTGTTTTTTCATTTAAGACAAATTAAATGAAGATAATAATACCAAAGAATTTGTGTTTACAATCATTTTCAGGAAGAAACTGAGTATTATCTGACAGAATTGCAGGGGTGTCAATACTTTTGGCCACAACTGTACATGAGAAGGGGGTTACATACAAAGTTATAAATATCGTTATCAGTAAACAAATTTACAATGACAGACTGGTACAGATGGGAGAGGACCCTGTCCTTGCGGACTTACATTCTATGGGATAGTGGGGAAGAGACAGAAGGTCAGGGTGCAGCAGCTCTGGTGGTTTTGAGGTGGCGGCTTGGGCGGTGGTGAGGTGTCAGCATGGACTAAATAGAGCATTATATGGGGCTCCTGATTCAATATGGCTATTCAAAAACATTTAACCTACTGATGTCTCAATTAATTTTACTTTTATTGCTATCTATTTTTATTTTTGAAATTTGCCAATAGCTGCTGCATTTTCCACCCTAGGCTTATACTTGAGTCAATAAGTTTTCCTAGTTTTTTGTGGCAAAATTAGGGGGTCGGTTTATACCCGAATATATACGATAACTCATAAAGTAACAGTGGTAGGAATTGTAAGAATTGGCCTGGTCATTAATATGCAAACCCCCCTCGAGGTAAAGGGGTTAAATTAAGTGGCAGTCTAACCAGGCTGCAAACTGCGCATGTTTTCAAGACATTTGGCTATAATGTTGGCTCGAGGCAGGAGCAGGGGGGCCAGAATAAGGGCCGGACATTTGGCCATAATGTTGGCTCGAGGCAGGAATAGAATAGAATATGCCCCATATCCTGCTGCTGCTGTGAATTAAAAAAAAATAAATTACATACTCACCTCTCATCGCCGGGGGCCAGGTGCCGGTTCCTGAGCAGGCGGGGACACCGGAACGCTGTGGGTTGAGGTGCAGGTGTCACCACTGGCTCAGGGCCCCGTCACCAGCGATATTCACCTGTCCCCGTTCCACCATCACGCGCCACTCTGTCTTCCGGGTCTCTGCAGTAACTGTCCAGGCAGAGGGCGCACACTAACCATGTCATTTGCACCCAATGACCTGAATGTCACCGACAGAGGACATGGAAGACAGAGTGGCGCACAGCGGTTGAATGGGGACAGGTGAATATCGCATGGCTCCCCCGTCTTCCCTGACATACTCATCCCCTCCTGTAGCATCTCTGCAGTCCCTGCTTCTCAGATGGTCTCCGGCAGCCCCTTCCAGTGTTCAGCGGTCACGTGGTACCGCTCATTAAAGAAATTAATATGCACATATTCATTACTTTAATGAGCGGTACCACGTGACCGCTGAACACAGGAAGAGCTGTGGCATTAGAGACCATCTGAGAAGCAGGGAAGTGCAGAAACCATGCCAGGAGGGGGTGAGTATGATCTGACAGCCCCGCTCCCCTCCCCCTCCGACCACCTGGGACAATGACTCGAGTATAAGCTGAGAGGGGCACTTTCAGACTTAAAAAAATGGGCTGAAAATCTCGGTTTATACTCTAGTATATACGGTACATACATGCTGTTTTATAGTTTGTTCAAATATATTTCATGGAATAGAAGTAAGTCTCACTGACCTGTAGTTTCCTAGCTCCGTCTTCTTTCCTTTTTTAAAGAGAGCAACAAAATTTGCCCTTGTCCAATCTTCTGGGACTTCTGTTTTCCAGGATTTTTCAAAGATTCTGACTAGTGTTTCTACAATTTCCTCTGCTAACTGTTTAGTACCCATGATGTTATTCATCTGGACCAGTATATTTAATTAATTTAATTTAGCTAAGTGTTCCCTCACCTTCTTTTGTTTTATGGATAGGGTGAATTTTATTATTTCTTCGATGCCACCATGAAAATCTGTTGATGTTACAGTTGCTTTCTTAGAGAATACAGATGCAAAATAGGAATTTGAAAGTTTGGCCTACTCAACATCATTTCTAAGCACTTCACCCTTTATATCCTGCAAAAATCCTATAGCATCTTTTACATTGCTTTTGTTTTTGACACATTATATTCTTCTAAAGAAGAATGTAATGCTGTCTGCAGAACTTGCAGGACACTAATCAGATTATCTAAAGCTGACAATGAATTGAGGCTTGCAAGAGACGTCAAAAGCAGTTATAAAGTATTTTGGGGATATGTCAAAAGTAAAAGAAAAGTCAAAGATGCTATAGGATTTTTACAGGATGAAAATGATGAAATGGTAAGACAGGATGTTGAGAAGGCCAAACTTTTAAATTCCTATTTTGCATCTGTTTTCCCTCAGAAAGGAAATGTAACATCAACTGTTCTTTATTGTCCTATTAAAGGAATAGAAGAACCCAGGATATCTATAAACAGAAAGATAATGAGGAAACACTTAGCTAACCTAAATTAATTCAAGTCTCCAGGTCCAGATTAATTACACCCCAGAAAATTCTCGGAGAACAAGAGAAGTCCCAGAAGACTGGAGAAGAGCAAATGTAGACTGGAGAAGAGCAAATGTTGTTCCTATCTTCAAAAAGGGAAGAAGGTGGACCCACGCGACTATAGGCCGATGAATCTGACTTCTATACCAGGAAAGATCTTTGAACAAATTATTAAACAGTTATAACATGGATGAATGTGACACGCATCTCTATTCTCTTCATACAGGTAACCAGCTCTTTCATTCTCTGCTCTGAATCAACCTGTGTTTCTCCACTCCATTCAATGTCAGCAAGCAGATAATCCTGAATGCTATATATGTGTTATCAACTATGCAAGCTTATATCTGGTAACCAGCTCTTTCATTCTCTGCTCTGAATCAACCTGTGTTTCTCCACTCCATTCAATGTCAGCAAGCAGTTAATCCTGAATGCTATATATGTGTTTTCAACTATGCAAGCTTATATCTGGTATATAGTTTTTTTCAACTTACTCTGCTCGTCCCCTTATGTTGTGAGGTCAAGAAACTTTTCAAAGTGCTTTATGATCCATGTAGTGCTGGACATCTGTTTATTTGACCACAACATTTTATTGGGTCCTGCTGTCTCAATTTAGTTTGATTGATTAACGAGAAGAGAGAGAGCAAAAAAAAAAAGTTCTAAGTCTTAGCCTCCTATATATTCAGATATAGCTTGGGGAAGGCATTTATGCACATGTAATCTAAGTACATGTATCAAAGTACTGGCAGTTATAACATGGCAGTTAGACAGGGCAGGAGACAGGTAAGACATTTATATACATCTACTCCCTGTACATTTGGAATACAACAAATATATACCATATGCATTTGTGTTATTTATATCCTGGCCGCTGCATTCACACACATCCACCACCATGGCATTAACTCTATACACTCCATCCATATCGGCCCCTCGCTCCTTTCCTCTCCTATGTATAGCACTCCTTCTCTTTTCACATTGTTAAATTGCACAGATCCAGTCAGTCCCACCATTCAACATAAGAGACGCTCTCACAAATCACTTAACCATCTGCTCACTCTTTCTATCCTCCTTCTCCTTGTCGCAGGAGACATTGCTCCCAACCCTGGTCCCCCATGTTATAGAAAGTCAAACCCCCCCACTGCTACACTCTGAAACCCCTCTAATCTTATTAATATTCCCTGCATGCCATCTGTCTCTCTTAATTGTGCACTTTGGAATTCTCGCTCAGTGTGTAACAAACTCTCCTTCACTCATGACTTTTTCCTTTCTAATTTTCTTAGCCTCCTGGCTCTTACTGAAACCTGGATCCAGCAGTCAGACACTACCGCTGCTGCTGCTCTTTCATACGGGGAACTACATTTCTCTCATACCCCAAGATCAGACAATAGAGCAGGTGGAGGCGTTGCTCTGCTTCTATCACCAAAATGTACCTTCAGGTTATCCCTCAACTACCCTCACTAGTCTTCCCTTCTTTTGAGGTCCATGCCATCAGACTCTACACCCCCTTCTCCATGCGAGTGGCGGTGGTGTATCATTCTCCCGGCCCCTCCCATCAGTTCCTGGATCATTTTGCCACTTGGCTTCCACATTTTCTCTCCTGTGACATCCCTACCCTCATCATGGGAGATTTCAACATCCCCATTGCTCTTCCACTCTCCCCATCTGCTACTCACTTTTTATCTCTAATCTCCTCGTTTGGCCTTTCGCAGCTTACTAATTCTCCAACGCATGAAGATGGAAACTCCCTCGACTTGGTCTTCTCTCGGCTTTGTACAGTGGATGATTTTGCAAACTCCCCTCTCCCGCTCTTTGACCACAATCTTCTTTCATTCTCTATCAAGAACTGCCAGGTTGCTCAGGTCACCCCCACTGTCCATATTTATAGAAACGTACAGGCCATTAACACCCAGAAACTTATGAAGAACTTGCAGTCTTCATTGGCCCCTATCTCCTCCCTCTCGTGTTCTGATTCTGCATTGAAGCATTACAATGAAACACTTCAAAGTGCCCTGGATGAATTTGCACCCCCTATAAATAGAACACCACAGCACAGATGGCGACAACCATGGCACACCCTGCAAACATGTTTCCTGCAGCGGTGCTCCAGGTGCGCCGAACGTCTGTGGAGAAAATCCAATCTACACGAAGATTTCATCCATTATAAGTTTATGCTTCGAACATACAACACTGCCCTTCACCTCTCCAAACAAACCTATTTCAACACCCTCATCACATCACTGTCCAATAACCCGAAACGTCTCTTTGACACTTTTCATTCTCTACTCAACCCAAGAGTACAGGCCCCAACCACGGAGCTCTGAGCTGATGATCTGGCCAATTACTTCAAAGAAAAAATTGACCAGATTCGACAGGAAATTATCTCTCAATCACCTCATACCATGCACTGTCCTCCCTCCCCCACTGCATCTAGCTCACTCTCTGATTTTGAACCAGTCACAGAAGAAGTAAGCAGGCTCCTTGCATCTTTTCTCGCCCAACCACTTGCACCAGTGACCCATTTCCGTCACATCTCCGCCAGTCACTTTCCCCTGCAGTCATCCCTCACCTAACTAAAATATTTAACCTCTCTTTCTCTTCTGATATCTTTCCCTCCTCATTTAAGCATGCCATCATACATTCACTACTTAAAAAACCATCCCTCGACCAAAACTGTACCGCTAACTATAGACCTGTCTCTAATCTTCCCTTCATCTCTAAACTCCTGGAATGCCTGGTCCACTCCCATTTGATCCACTATCTCTCTGATAACTCTCTTCTCGACCCTCTCCAATCCGGTTTCCGCTCTTTACACTCTACTGAAACTGCCCTCACTAAAGTCTCTAATGATCTACTAACAGCTAAATCAAATGGTCACTACTCCATGCTAATTCTCTTGGATCTCTCTGCAGCATTCGACACTGTGGATCATCAGCTCCTCCTCACTATGCTCCATTCCACTGGCCTCAAGGACACCGTTCTCTCCTCGTTCTCCTCCTATCTCTCTGACCGCTCCTTTACTGTATCTTTTGCTGGCTCCTCCTCCTCTCACCTTCTCCTTACTGTTGGGGTTCCTCAAGGATCGGTTCTAGGCCCCCTCCTCTTCACCTTGTACACTGCCCCTATTGGTCAAGCAATCAGTAGATTTGGTTTCCATTACCATCTCTATGCTGATGACACCCAATTATACGCTTCTTCTCCTGACATCATGCCAGCCTTTCTTGAAAACACTGGCAATTGTCTAAACACTGTGTCCAACATCATGTCCTCACTATATCTGAAACTGAACCTGTCAAAGACTGAACTCCTTGTGTTTCCTCCCTCTACTAATGTACCTATACCCAACATTGCCATTTCTGTGTGTGGTTCCACTATTACTCCCCAGCAACATGCCCGCTGTCTTGGGGTCATACTTGACTCCGAGCTTTCCTTCGCCCCCCACATTCGATCACTGGCTCGCTCTTGTCATCTGCACCTCAAAAACATCTCTAGAATTCAACCTTTTCTTACTTTTGACTCTGCAAAAACTCTTACTGTTTCTCTTATTCATTCTCGTCTCGACTATTGTAACTCTCTCCTAATTGGTCTCCCTCTTACCAAACTCTCCCCTTTCCAATCTGTCTTGAATGCTGCAGCCAGGATCATATTCCTCCCTAATCGTTACACCGATGCCTCTACCTTGTGCCAGTCATTACACTGGCTACCCAACCACTCCAGAATTCAGTATAAACTTATTGCCCTCACCCACAAAGCTCTCCATGCCTCAGCACCACCCTACATCTCCTCCCTTGTTTCAGTATACCACCCTACCCGCGCCCTCCGCTCTGCTGATGACCTGAGGTTAGCATCCTCAATAATCAGAACCTCCCACTCCCGTCTCCAAGACTTTACAAGTGCTGTGCCAATTCTTTGGAATGCACTTCCCAGGTCAATATGATTAGTCCCCAATCCCCAAAATTTTAAGCGTGCCCTGAAAACGCATTTAATTCAGACTGGCCTATCACCTCAACACATTAACCTAATCTATCCCTGTGTGGCACAGCCAAAAGTTTTACCATAACCAGGTTCCCTGCATCATGTTCCCACATGCTTTATGCATCCATTAGCCCTCTGTGTCTGTACTGTTACACACTTAACATTATGGCTGGTCCATACAATCAGGGCAACTGTTACCACCCACCTTTCGTGTCTACCTCTTTCCTCATAGACTGTAAGCTTGCGAGCAGGGCCCTCATTCCTCTTGGTATTTGTTATAATCTATGTGATTATTGTTATGCTGTAATGTCTATTGTCTGTACAAATCCCCTCTGAAATGTAAAGTGCGGCGGAATATGTCGGCGCTATAGAAATAAATTTATTATTATTATTATTATTATTATTATTATTAAACAACTTGTATGTAAGTACCTGGATAAGAATGCAGTATGTAAGTACTTGTATTAGAAGCAGAGTAAGCATGGGATTGTAACTAATAAGTCATGTCAGACTAACTTAATTTCCTTCTAAGGCAGAATCACTGATTAGGTAAATCAGGGAAATGCTGTAGATATAGTGTATCTTGACTTGAGCAAAGCATCTGACAAAGTATCTCACACAATCCTTATTGAAAAAATGTCTAAGTATGGAATGGACAAGGCAATTGTTAGGTGGATTAATAACTGGCTTAGTGATCGGACCCAAAGAGTGGTCGTAAATGACTGCACATCCAGTTGGAAGAATGTCTCAAGTGTGGTACCACAGGGCTCTGTCCTGGGACCTGTATTGTATACACCCTGTATTGCACCTATTGATAAAAGGTGAGTAGCAGATGGGGAGAGGGGAAAAGCAATGAGGATGTTGAAATCTCCCATAATGAGGGTAGGGATGTCACAGGAGAGAAAATGTGGAAGCCAAGTGGCAAAATGATCCAGGAACTCATGGGAGGGGCCGGGAGGACGATACACCACCGCCACTCGCATAGAGAAGGGGGTGTAGAGTCTGATGGCATGGACCTCAAAAGAAGGGAAGACTAGTGAGGGTAGTTGAGGTTATCCCTGAAAGGTACATTTTGGTGATAGGAGCAGACCAACGCCTCCACCTGCTCTATTGTCTGATCTTGGGGTATTCCCCCACAGCAACCACTACTGGCAAATGTTTTATTGCATGCCTTTAATTCCAATAAATGTTTGATATTTTAACACATTCACAGCATGGGCTGCTTGAGAGGTAAGCAATGTTTATGAGAAATTCTCTGTTCTGACTTATAAGGTAAAGTTGGATGAAACATGGAATTCCGCTCTATGTCATCATATGGAAAAACCTTTTAAAGTTAAACCCAAATTTTTAAAATGGAAACAAATTACTTTGTATACATTTTTCTAAACATTTTTATGCTTAGTAACCTTACTGCTGTATATAAAAATATGTGCATTGTGGAAAATCATGCAATATGATATGTTTATGTTTGTGTTTCTTTTAGTTTGCAGCATGCAAGTTTTTATGGATTAATACCAAAATTGACTTCAGGAAAAAAGACTTAACAAATCATTTTACTTGCAGAAACACATCACTATTTCCCCACTGTACACCTTATAGTGATTGATGCCTCGGTCTGTGGATTCAAATCCAAGCTAACTGGGAAATCATTGCAGAACATTTAGGAGTTATTTATGGACTTGGCTTACGCAGAATCTAAACTAATACAGCCGGAGATGTGATCTTGAATTCCCATCAACACAATAGATGTTGTTGTCACCCTGTGATAAAAGTGGTTACGGTGTCCTTTAGATAACATTTGAAATGCACCATAAATTACTGCTGTTGAAATGAAGATGACTTTAGGTGATAACGCAATATATTAAGTAACACCTTGCTTTCTTTCCATTTATGCTCTCTTACATATCATAGATTATACCTAGGAAACTTTAGAAAGCTAACTGTAATTGAACTATTGTTTCACTTACTACATTTCTAGAATTGCAAAAATATTATATACTTAACAAATGCTGCAAAGTCATAATGGGCCAGGAATACTCTACACATCTGTATGTGGCCACATATTGTGGAACGTTCTGAACTTTGTGCCTGCTCCAAATTAAATAAAGTAGATGTACGAGAGAGGTGCCACACTGACACTCTTAGTAATAGAAAAGAACTACTTTTAATACAGCTTTGGTGAGGGTTCCCTACTAAAATTTAAGAAGGGACTGGATGCCTTTCTTGAAAAGTATAATATTACAGGGTATATACACTAGTTTCCTTAATATTGCGTTGATCCAGGGAGCTAGTCTGATTGCCGTATGTGGAGCCGGGAAGGAAATTTTTTCCCCAATGTGAAGCTTACTGTTTGCCACATGGGTTTTTTTTTGCCTTCCTCTGGATCAACATGTTAGGGCAAGTTAGGATAGGATATGGGTTGAACTAGATGAACGTAAAGTCTTCCTTCAACCTTAATAACTATGTTACTATGTTACTATGTAACTATGTTACTATGTTTAGATAGATTATTAATGGACATACATTGTAACAACATATAATTGGCTCAGCTTATCTCTACATATGTGCTGGCAATAGCATTCATCTAATTGGCTAAAGCTATCACTATCGACACCCAGCTTTTGGGTCCAGGTGTTGCTCTGCCTCTTTACATTCGCTTCTCTGTTATCTCTAAGGGTATGTGCAGACGATCCAGAAGTGGCAACGCTTTGATCGGAGCTCATATTTGCTGCTTCCAAAGTGCTGCTGTCTATTCAGCACAGGTCAATCCACATGTATTTACTGAACCACGCAGATTCATCTTTTCCAATACATTCTGTTGGTGAAATTTCTCTTGTGGAGACTGGCATCTCCACAAGAGAAATTGACATGCTGTGTTCTGGAGAGATGCGCTACATTTGCATCTCCGCTGGTGAGCCCCGGTGTCTGTGGATGCATAGTGGCTATGGGATTTCTTGAAATCCCATTTACTATGCTGTAGTATTTGGCCGATGCAGATTGGATGCTGCACAAGTATGCAGCATGCAATCCAGAGTGTTTAATGATCGTCTGCACCTGCCATAAGTCCTAAGACAAAGAAATTCCTTATCTAAACATAGACTCCATTTTTCAAACAAGGATATGCATGTAGAATAACCAAAATGGAGTCATGATAGATAAATAACTCCTTCTCTCAGAATTGCCTTCTCTTGTGGCAGTGAATGGCTTTTATCAGCCAAAATGCATAACTACAAACTCCCCCAGACACATTTTCCTCCCCTAGTAGAAGAATCATGCTTTCCTGCACCTGTTCACGTTATTCTCCGGATCGATCTGTCTGTCACATCATAGGATGGGCACACACATGAGCCGCAACAAACAAGGAAGCTATACGGGTGCCACATTTTTTTGCTGATCAGAGTTAGCTTTCAACAGTTGGTCATAATACTTGCCATCTTTCACTATCGAATGGTGTAATCCAGCAACAGGTCATGTCTCTGAGCCCATGTCTATAGCTTTCAAAACAGTTCCCGGACACAGTGATCGAGGCAGCAACCAAGTACCGCAATGGCCACCAGAACTATTACCAAAGTAAATGCTACGTTACTAAGGGAGGGATTCCCATTTGCCAATGGTGTTTTCTAACCACTTACTGAGGGAGTTTGTAATACCTGAGTTTCCAGCTAATTTGTTGGACATGGCATCAATTCCTCTCAGGGATTAATTTATGCTACCATCTGGAGCAGTGTTGTTGGTAATAAAGGTACCACATGGTTCCCCAACCTTCTTATGGACCCCTCCCCTCTCTGCTAGGATCATGTAAAGGGTGAGTATATTCTGAAAGGTCCTGGTCTAGGTGTCATCCAACTGTTCAGCTTTCCCCTGAAATGTTTCCCTACTAAAATTACCAAATCTCTGTTGGTTATATAAGATATATTATATCCAGTCCACATTTTAGTCGCTGTAACCATGGGGAATAGCAATTCAAATCCTGCTGCTTCTTAATTTCTGGCTTTGAACTCATCAGGTACTCCTCTTGGGTCTGAAATAGCTTCAATACACGTGTGAGGATCGAACGAAGTAGGAATGCTTGTGCCAAGCTTGTATCCCTTGTATCCCTGATTTTCTGTTGCATATTCATGAAGCTGGTCTGTATTTGAAGTGACAATATGAAAAGATATCAGGAATTTAACCATACCACACGTACCCTTCATCCCACTGGAAGTGCTGGATAAAACTCATCATTTCCACACATCCACCACAAGTCAGCCCTAGCTACCATCTGATTCAATAATGCGTGACCTCATACCAAGTTAGTGGTGGTGGGGCTACAGTAAGAGGGATCTACGTGCTTTAGGTCAATGGTACCTGCTAAATTCTGGGGCATTGTAGGTAGATGGGGTTTCAGTTTTATTTGGAATAGTTTGGTCCCTGATATCTTTAAGATAAAAGAGTCCTTTTCGGTTAATACCCCTTGGGATATTTATGCCCATCACATATAGCCCAGCATCCGTAACAGAGAAGTTCTCCATCATCACATATAGGAAGAAGGGGAAGACAGTTGCCAGACTTGCAATTAAGACTGGACCCTACTGTAAAATGTACGGACACATATTCTGGTTGTAACAGTCATTTTAGCAAGGAGGCTTCTACTCTTGCTATCTGTCTTTTCTTGGGCTACTGAAGGGTTGTAGATCCAGTCTTCCCCAGACTTCCACCCCACCATCTAATATATAAACCTCAATGTGTGTATGTATGTATGTATGCATGTGTGTTTGTATGTGTGTATATGTCCGGGATTGGCATCCGCACCGTCGCAGCTACTGCCAAAAAATTTGGCACAGTCACACGTCTGGACCCCGAGAGTGTCCTAAGCTATGTTGTGAGGTGAAATTTTAACCCCGCCCGTCCCAATTCACCAAACAATTTTGCCCCTGTCTACAGTACACAAAGGGGAAAAAGTGTGTTTGTATCAAGCCCCGCCCCTCGTTATGATGTCATAATGGTTACCATGGCGATGCTGATGTCATCATAGGTTGCAAGCCTTGCCGCTCATTATGATGTCATAATGGTTGACTATGGGATGGAGGATGTGTGATGGGTATATGGGCACTTGACTATGGGATGGAAGATATGTATGACGGGTATATGGGCACGGGACTATGGGATGGAGGATGTGTGATGGGTATATGGGCACTCGACTATGGGATGGAGGATGTGTGATGGGTGTATGGGCACTCGACTATGGGATGGCGAATATGTATTAGGGGTATATGGGCATGGGACTATGGGATGGAGAATATGTATGATGGGTATATGGGCATGGGACTATGGGAATGGAGGATGTGTAATGGGTATATGGGCACTCGACTATGGGATAGAGGATATGTATGATGGGTATATGGGCATGGGACTATGGGATGGAGGATAATTATAACTTGTTATAACTAACCACAGTTAGTTACTATGCCCGGGCAGTACCGGGCTCTTCAGCTAGTATTATATATTCCATATTTCAAACCCTTAGCCAGTATTGGAGGTAGTGACACATATATACTTTTGAGTGAATCTATAGGTGTCCCCAAGCTGCCATGCCGCCATAGGGTAGGAGACCATGTTACACAGATAAAATTTGTAACTGACTACAGGGTCTGAGGTAATAAACCAGAAAGTGGTAACTGTCTCCTCCTTTTTTTCACTTGGGACATAGCCCTTGATGAGCCCTCATTTATTAAAGCAAAAAGGATAAGGGACAGAGTGTGTGTTCTCATCATTCGGTAGCTTTCAGTTGTCAGCAGAACTTAGAAAGGCCCATCAAATTGAGACTCAAGGGCTCTCCTGACATGTCTTTTGACCACTATCCAGTCTCCGACAGAATCTGGATCTGGAACAGAAAGTAGACTTGAGAGTATAGTATGTTAGACAAGCATTTTGTAAGTGCAATAACAGAATAAGACAGCCTATCATGTCGCATCTGAAGCTCCTGTAGAAAATACAACCCTAGCCTAGTTGCTGACCAAAGTAACTCCCTCATGTGGGCTTAGGCCTGTCTTTTAGTTGGGAGTAAATCTGATTGAGAAGAGTTCAAATGGCAAGTATTCTCTCCATAGTCGGTCTGATTCAGCCATGGATATTTTCATTTTCATTTTCAGGGTCACATTCAATCTTTCTACTCTACCTCTACTTCGTGGATTGTATTGAATATGAAAGGCCTGTTCCACTCCAAAGGAGGGCATAATTTTCTGCATTGTGTCTCAGGTAAAGTGGGTGCTTCTGTCACTCTTTATCGCAAATATATTAAAGGGTTCTCACAGATAGCTAAGCTCCTCATGGATCTCACTTGTAAAGGGGCAGATGTCAGGAACTGGTCCCCGTTAGCTAAACAGTCATTTCTAACACTAAAAAACTGTTTCACATCTTCTTCTATCCTGGTTCAATCCGACTCTTCTATGCCATTTGTGGTCAAGGTTGATGCTTCTGAGGTGGGGGTGGGGGCAGTATTGTCACAGGGACCGGCTTCCCTAAAGGCCCCGTCACACACAGCGTGATCGCTGATTTTGTGACGCCACAGCGATCTCACCAGCAAGTTTGCTGTGTGTGACGGGGATCAGCGACTGCCCCCCCGGGTATCGCTGATTGTACACTATTGTGCACGGCCATTTTTTGATCGTTGCGATGCTCCCAGCACTCTAAGCAGGGGCTGGGAGCTGGTTTCTATGGTAAATATCTGGTTACTAAGTGGCACGCATCACTTAGTTACCCAATGTGTACCTTAGAAACCAGCGTGCTCGCAGCTCCAGGTGCCAGCATGCAGGTTTCTAATGTACACATCGGGTATCTAAGTGACGCACGCCACTTAGTAACCCGATGTGTACCTTAGAGACCAGCGTCCACGCTGGTGCTGATCGCTGGTGAAGCTGCCTGTTTGGCAGCTCACCAGCGATCATGTAGCGATGCACCAGCGATCCTGACAAGGTCGTATCATTGTCGGGATCGCTGGTGCATCGTTTAGTGTAACTGGGCTTTAACTAATCTCAGGCCTTGTGCCTATTTTTCAATGAAATTTTCTCCCACTGAGAAAAATTAAGACATAGGCAATAGGGAGCTCTTGGCTATTAAATTGGTGTTCGAAGAATGGAGACATTTTTGGAGGGAGAGGCTCACCCTATTACTGTTATCATGGACCATAAAAATTTAGAATATATCAAATATGCTAATAGACTGACTCCCAGGCAAGCCCTCTGATCACTTTTTTTTTTCCATATTTCAGTTTTCCATTACTTTTCATCCATGGTTAAAAAACATGAAGGCTGATGCTTTGTCATGCAGTTTTGAACCATTGTCTGCCCCCGATCCGCCGTCCCCCATTCTTCAACCCAGTATCATAGTTGCCAAAGTGTCATCGGAATTGGAGCGGGAGATTGTGGGGGCTCAATCTTCAGCACCAAGGTCCAAACCTGAAGATAAATTATTTGTTCCACAGCATTTGCACACCAAACTCCTGTGGGAGTTTCATGATTTGAAGTTGAGTGTTCATCCGGGTATAGCGGCCACACGAGAAGCAGTGGCAAGTTTTTTGTGGCTTTTAATGGCTTCGGATGTTAAGAAACATGTCGCTGCATGTGGAATATGTGCCCGTTCTAAGAGCTCTCATTGCCGGCCGGCTGGGGAATGGGTGCCTTTACCAATTCCGGGAAGACCATGGACTCATTTGTCCATGGACTTCATTACAAATCTTCTATCGTCCCATGTAAATACTGTTATTTGGGTAATTGTGGACAAATTTTCTATATTAGCACATTTTGTACCCATGGCAAGTTTACCATCAGCAGAGACTCTCTAGACTTTTCCTTTCCCAGGTGGTACATTTGCACTGGGTGCCTACGAATATTGTGTATGATAGAGGGACTCAATTTGTGTCTAAGTTTTGGCGAGCATTTTGCAAAAAAGCATATCATCCAGAAAGCAACGGGCAAACTGAACGCACCAACCAGTCGCTTGAACAGATCCTGCGGGTGCTTGTCTTCTACCCTGCAAAGTGACTGGTCTGATGCCTTACCGTTATCAGAGTTCGCCTTCAACAAACAGGTAAACCAGTCTACCAGTAGTTCACCATTTTTTGTTAATTATGGGATAAACCCTCATTTTGGCGAATTCTCGTGTATGGATTCTGGTTGCCCAGGGGAAGAGGACGGGATGAATCATCTCAGGGATCTTTGGTCAAAGGTTCGACTAAATATTTCTAGGGCTCAGGAAAAATAGAAACGTTTTGCGGATAAAAAATGGGACTCTCATCAGATGTTACAATGTGGGGATAAAGTTTGGCTTTCCACATGGAACATAAGCCTTTGAGTGCCCTCCGCCAAACTTGGACCTAAATTAATTGGTCCCTATGAAGTCATTGATGTGGTGAACTCGGCAACCTATCGCCTTTGCCTATCGCCTTCTTCTTCCCCCCTCTTTAAAACTCCTTAATGTGTTTAATAGGTCCTTACTTAAACCTTTGGGGTCAGTGAGGGAGGATTCAGATGCTGGCCCTTCTCCAGTCTTGGTTGATGGGCATATGGAGTTCGAGGTGCAACATATTGTGGACTGCAGGCGGGTTTGGAGGTCTTTGCAATATCTGGTGCATTGGATGGGGTATGGCCCGGAGGATCGGTCTTGGGTACCAGCCAGATCGGTACATGCTGACCGCATGGTTCGTGCATTCCATGCCCAGCACCCTAAGAAACCTGGGGGTCCAGAGGCCCCCCATTGAAAGGGGGGCACTGTCATGGTCTGATGAGTTTCTGGGATTAGGTGGTTTTAGGATTAACCTGGTGGACGCTCACTTTGTCCAGACTCATGGCCTGAAGTGTAAGAGGCTGGCCAAACCCCTAAGCATCCAGGCCATTGAATCTGTCCCACTGAGCCAGGGGAGGTTGACCCAAGTCGTAGAAAATATACATCTGCGCATAGGGACTCAGCATGAAGAGTACCTGTTATGCTACGTCTTGGGGGTATGCCATCACCTATCGTTTTAGGCTTCCCTTGGTTGGAAAAACACAACCCGGTGATAGATTGGTGGACCAGGGAAGTAGTCCGCTGGGGTCAGTTGTGTGAGGGCTGCTGCCCGGGGTCTACTGTCTATGCCGTCATTCTACAACCATCCCCTTCTTCTCCAGTGAGGGCAGCAGAGGTGCTGCCAGGGAGCAGGGGCAAGTCTCAACCCTCACCACATGCTAACCTTGGGTGTTGGAGTCCTCTTATGAGGATGGGTCAGAGGAGGGTGATGACTCCTTCTGAGCATTGTGAGGGTGTGAGTGTGACTACACAGGGGGACACCTCTGTTGTTGGTGCTGTGAAGAGTTCACCATCTTGTGGCAAACATGTTGGGGCAATAAACGTTCAGGTCCTGACCTGTGTGTGAATGAGTATGTATGGCTGTCCACCAAAAACATCCGGTGCAGATGTACTGCTGGGGTCTGTAGTTCTCAGGTGATCGGGCCATATTGGGTGTTGGCCATCCTCAGCCCAAGGACTTACCAGCTGGAGCTACCCCCAATAATGCCCATACACAACTCATTCCCCAGGGCAGCGCTCTGGAGATTTGTGGTGCCTCCGGAGCATACGTTGCCACTTCCATCTGCCCACGTTTGCCATAAACCTGTGGGTCAGGTAGTTGCTGAGCTGAACTCTGGTGGATCTAGGCATCCTCACCGTAGGTGTTTTTCTGGTGAGGTGCAGTGTTGAGGGTCCAGACGCCCCTCATTGAAGGAGGGGTACTGTCATGATCCATTTTTGGATCTGTGTCAGAGTCTGGACTCTCTTATATAAACCTTTTTCCTTTCTGGCCCTGGAGGGTTAATATAGGGTTTTGCACCCCGGTGGCCGCTGGTGTTACTACATGCTTAGTTAGTCAGCAGGTGGTGACTACTCCCATTTCCCTTTATAATGCCATCTGGTGCTGCAATTAACTGTTTGTAATACTGGTCATTTGGAAATCAACCTTGGTGAAGACTGGACCTACCCGGTGGAGAGGGGGTTCAGCTTATTTGGAGCAGTGGTGATGCTGCTGGATGATGATCGGGAGCCTTTCTCTGCTGCTTGAAGCATTGGCAGCAGACTAAGCTAAGTTTTGTTTTTTAGTTGCTTTAACCCTGCGGTGTCTGCTTTATCTTTCCTTTGGTTTGCAGTGCAGTTCACTTTATTCGCTGTCTCACCTCCTGGGGAGGGGGTTGGGGTTTAGCTCAGGGCTAAACAGGAGATAGGGACAGGTTGGGGACTTGGGCCTCACTACCATCAAGTGTACCTCCAAGTTTGGGAGAGTCAGGGCACCCCGGCCAGTTCAGGGGCCCAGATTCCACGTCTCCTGTTTTCCCCCTACTGCCCCGTGACAGGTGCATATGACTTGGAAGCAGGGCAGGCCTTGCAGTCAAACCATAAGAAAACAGAATGGGAGTACAAAATGAATAATGTGAAGTGGATTTTCCTGTGCCCATCCAGTATGTGGATTCAAAGGCATATTGAGGTACAGATAACTTGGCAGCAGGACAAGTCTTGAATCAATGCATAAGAAAAAAGAATGGGAGTACAAAATGAATAATGTGAAGTGGATTTTTCCTGAGCCCATCCAGTACCTGGATTTTAAGGCTTATTGGGGTGCATATTACTAGGTAGCAGGGCAGACCTTGCATTCAATGCAACATTTTTTTTAAGGAAGCTCTCCTGTACATCTTGTGAAAGGGGTATCTTGCTTGTTTCTACTTCCACCAATCTCTGAGTTTATAGCGGTATTAATACCGGGTGGTTTGCCATCCATTTTCTCCAGAGGGGTCTTAATCAACCAGAATATATGTCAAAGATATGTTTTGATATACATGTGATGTTAATGTCCTGATATAGTGGTAATTGATTTTATACTCCTTTGTTTAATCTAACAATTAACCTGGATAGAATATTCACCATATCTTATGAGTTCCGATGAGCTAAACTTTATGCAACATTTAAGATTTGAAAGGAAATGGGGCATATTTGGAATTTAATCTCTCAACAAAAAAGCTAATTTTGACCTTAATGATCAAACCAAATTTTACAATTCTGGCACGTTTCACTTTATGAGGTTATAACTCTGGAACGCTTCAATGTCTCCCATTGATAGAGAATTTTTTTTTCACGACACATTGTCCTTCATGATAGTGATCAAATTTCTTCTATATGCCTTGCATTTAATTGTGAAAAAAACTGAAATTTGACAAAAATTTAGAAAATTTTGCAATTTTCAAACTTTTCATTTTATGCTGTTGAATCAGAGGGATACGTTACACAAAAGAGTAAATATATAACATTTCCCACATGTCTACTTTATATCAGCACAATTTTTTAAACAGTTTTATTGTTATGACGTTATATAGGTTAAAAGTTGACCAGCAATTTCTCATTTTTCCAACAAAATTTACAAAACCTTTTTTTAAGGGACCACATCACATTTGACATGACTTTGAGGGGCCCATATGACATAAAGCACCTGAAAGTGCCACCATTCTAAAAACAGCACCCCTTAAGGTGCTCAAAACCACATTGAAGAAATGTATTAACCCTTCAGCTGCTTCACAGGAACTGAAGCAATGTGGAAGGAAAAAATTATCATTTAATTTTTTTCACAAAAAATTACTTTAGACCCAAACATTTTTATTTTCACAAGGGTAACAGGAGAAAATGGACCCCCAAAATTTGTTCTGCAATTTTTCGTGAACACGTCGATACCTTATTTGTTGGTGAAATAAGGCCATGTCCTGTTTGGAGAGCCCCTGGTGTGCCTAAACAGCGGAAACCCCCAACAAGTGACCCCATTTTGTGAACTACTCCCCTCAAGGATTTTATCCAGGGATATTGTGAACATTTTGAACCCACAGGTAAGAAACAGAATTTGATAACATTAGGCTGTCATATTGAATACATTGTCATTAGTGTTGAGCGCAAGTGCTCGCTACTCCAGTTTGCTTACGGTGCTCGGGTATGCAGCAAATATCGTGGGTGCTTGAGTGACATGGTCAAGTCCCTGCCCTGCATGATTCACAGCTGTTAGACGCTTAAAAAACATGCAGGGATCTGTGATAATCCGTGCATACCTGAGCACCCGATGCAAACTTGAGTAGTGAGCACTTGCGCTCAACACTGCAACCCTAACTCCAACCCTAACCATAACACAACCCTAACCCAACTCTAACCCCCAACCCTAACGCTAACCCCCATCCCTAACAATAACCCCCAACCCAACCCTAACCTCAACTGCAAAGAATGGAAAAAAAAAATTAAAAATGTATTTTATAATTTTTATCTAAGGAGGTGACAAAGAAAGGTTTTATTTACTATTTTTTTCTTTTGATCACTGTTAAAGGGCTTATCACATTGATCAAAAGGAACCAATAGGAAAAATGTTTTATTGTTGTCGGGTACCAGCCGGCAGATCTCAAAGGGCACTCTGCGCATGTGCCAATCATTTTTTTTTCCAGGAAGATGATGCCGGACTGGGGGACAGGTTAGGAGAGCCCAGGGATGGTGGTGGTGTCAGGAGACCTAGGAGGCATCATCTCTTTCTCCTCTGACATGTATATGATGTCAGAACAGAGAGAAATCATTGTAACAGCTGGCAAACTTTTTGATTTGTTTGTGTACCAGAAAATCCAGCCCTGATCATGTTCTCCGGGGACCCCTGGTAGCCAGGACTTCACAGATTTTCCGACTCTGGGGGGCATTGCAGCCTTATTCCTGATCGGCGATCGCCATTTGAAAATAGCGATGAGGTAACAAGTCACCTTAGCGACTGCCATTTTAATGCATATCGGCAGTCACTAACGAGTTAAGGAAGTTTTAGACTTTGATATCTTAGGGTACCATTACACATAGCGATGCACCAGCGATTCCGACAACAATATGGATTGCTGGTGCATCGCTAAGTGGTCGTTAGTGAGCTGCCACACAGGCAGATCTCATCAGCGACATAGCAGCGGTCGGGGGGCGCTACTTACCTGTCAGAAGCGGCGATCCTGGCGTCCTCCCACCCGCATCCACGCGTCGTTCATCGGCGCCACAGGAAGTGCAGCAGGAAGCGCCCGACGAGAAATGATCCAGGAGCTTCTCGCGCGACCAACGATGAGCAGCGGGGGAGCCGGTCGGATGTAAGTATCACATGCAACGATATCGCTAGCAATATCGCTGCTACGTCACAAAATCGGTGACTTTACAGCGATATTGCTAGCGATATCGCAGTGTGTAACGGGGGCTTTAACATGTCTCACAATGGTAATGCTCCCTTTAATCTAAAATAAGCTCTAAAGGCAGATTCTCAGGGGATCAGTGTCAAGCTAGTAGCATAGAGAGGATAAGATAGTATGGCAGTGCAATTGGGTAGCAGTGGCACCAGAAGCGATGAAGGTTGTACTACCTAATTGCGCTGCATTGCTCTCTCACCAACTACTCATTGGTCAGTTCCCGGTGATTCCACTTCAGCATGCTTCTGAAGGATGCCATTCAATTTACCCTGAACAGGATCTCTTAGGATCATCAGTGTGTATATTTAAAAAACTTCTAAGAACGAAGCATCCTGTATCGTACACACAGTTTAGACCACATAATACATTTTTTATGTGATTTCACCAAAGCCCCCATTCAAGTGCCAGATTCTTTGCATTCATGGATTTGGGTTGGGACTCTGAGCACCGACTTGCCATATTCCTGCTGACTCATATAATGGCAGTATTACCCTAGAATTTCCTCCTTCTACAAATTTCAAAAGGCCCCTGGAAATTGGCCTGTATAGATCATGATTAGTCTTGTTCTGAGTTTTGTTGAAGTCGTGGAATGGTAATAATTTTTTATCTTTTAAATTGGTGTTTAAGAAGAAACAGAATTTGCCATAAGCACTGTAAACATTTGTACAACCTCTGTGATTTGTTCATACAACAGAACGCAGCTGTGAGAACCCGCTTGAGTTCAAGTCGGTTCTCAGGAGACATATATACTTTATATATTCCAATGTATAAATGATTTAAAGATTATAGTCTGACACATCCCTGCTGAATAGCAAAGGCAAAGAGCTTAAGACAAGACTGATGAGGAAGGTGGGGGCAGGGAGGTCTGTGGAACATTAGACAATAAGCCAGAACTGAAAGCGGCTTTGTCAAACACCTGTTACTAGTGAAACCGTACAGATGTGAAATTATGTTCCTTTTTTTATTGTAAACTGAATAATAAGACTGGATTATTTTGCTGTGAGTAAAAAGGGTCCAGCAAGCACTTCTGCCATTTAAGTTTTGCAAAGGAAATATAATTTTGTGTGCATTCATGCATTGGGAAGACAGATGGGAGCACAGCAGGTAGATAAACTGACATTCCCCTCTATGAATACCTTTAGAAGAAAGGTCAGAGATAAGACAGGGAGTAAAGGGAATGCAAATGAGACTGTCCGTCTGTTATAATATGATAGGAGGAGAAAACATATTCATTCCTGTTTCTTTCCGAGTTTTGTGTTCACAAAGCTATCAACGAGCATCTGTTTCATGTGAAATTCTTTGCCTTTTTCAACACCACTCAACCATTTAGAATCCTTCCTCCAATAACCCTTAGGAGTAGTCTGCAGGATCTTTGATACAACCTAAGTTTATCATGAATACTTTATTATGATGATAAAGCAATATGGTGTTCGCGTTAATTTTAAACTGTCTGGGCTTTCTTCACGACCTGGGTGCATTCTACACGATGTGCTTCAATGATCTCATCAGATGGTGAAATGCAAACAGTAAGCGGGGTAGCTGGATGCCAGTAACTCCTAATAGTCCCTTTGCTGTAGAAAAAGCCAACTGTTTGCAGTGAATTGGTTTGTAATAATAAGCAAAAACATTTTCTAATTTTCTTCTGGAAATATACTTTGAAGTAAACGTAACATTTTAGCAAACAAAGAACATGGAAGAAATTTTGATTCTAGTTCTATGTTTCAAGTTCTGTATATTCTGTAATTGTGGTGATATATACAAACACATGCTGTGTATGCATACCTCAATATTGAAATTGCCGCACCAAGAGGAAAAAGTTGTGGAATTATGAAATTCACAATGGATAGACAATTTTAATGATATGAGAAAATTAAAACAAAATTGTAAAATTAATTTACGGTAGATTTTTTCATTATCAAGCATGAGCACCTCACATAGAAATGCACACATGTACCCTCCTTAGCATAGTATCAATGAGGTTACTGATGGTTGTCTGGGGAGTGTTCTGCTGTGCTGAATGCACTTGGGCATGTAAATTCATCAAGATCCACTGCCAGCAGTACCCTTTGCAATTTCCAACCAATAACATCTCAGATTTGTATGATGGGAGACATGTCTGGAGACACTGCAGTCCATGAATCTTTGTGCTATCGTGCTGAAGAATGAATACTGGAATACCTAGAATACTTTGCAGAAATGATAGCACGACTGGTTGCATGATTGATATGTGGCGCCCCTGAGGGTTCAGTCGCCACAGAGGTACTGCACCTCCTCCTGAGGTGTAGTATCCCACTCTCCAGGTAAGATGGTAACTAGAGTTGACCGACTTTGGTCCGATGGGGTTTCGTGAAACCCGAATGAAGCAAAATTTGAGTCGGATGAAACTGGTCCTACTAGGGCAAAAAAAGTCATCCGCTCAATGCCGACTTTTATTTCCCATTGACTTGCATTGGGGTCGGGTTTCGGATGAAACTCCGACTTTTTTTGCCCTAGTCGGACCAGTTTCATCTGACTCGAAGACACGGTGGCAACCTATGTGTGAGCCGGGACATGATGGATGGAGTCCCCGAAGCAGGCTACAGTCACTTGTCATGCGAGTAGAGTTCCAAGGAACATCTGAGAGGAGGAACTTGGGTTTAACACACAACTGCAAGTACTTCAGTTTAAGCGCTAGTGAGGAGACATTCAGAACAGGCACACGAAAGGGAGAGCTGGAAAGGTTAATTCCATCTGCCAGGGAGTTGGCTGAGCCCCTGATCTTGAGACCGCAGCATTGAAGCTGGCACCTGTCTGTGCCAAGAACGTGAGTAAAAGAACTGGAACTGCACTCAGCTGTCACATTGCCTTTTTCCTTCGCCAACCCACTCAGCACTGCTACATCTCTGTGCCTAACACTGCACCATCTACTTCTCCTCACTATCTCCTCATTGGCCAACCTCATCTACTCTGCCCTGGGACTACAGCCCTACCTGTGGAGGGCTACACCATCATTGCTGCACCACACCATCTGTCCCAGAGAAGCAACCCTGCAGCGCAGGTCAAACTGACCAGAAACCAAAGGTGGCATCACAGAATCATCTCAATGACTTTCTCCCCATCAAACTACCCCTTTTACATTGACAGCCTGAGGCCACGGACCGGGTCACTGCCACTGTGACATCTCCCATTGAAATCCACGGGCCCAGCACCGAGTACCCCACGGCTTCTGGGGGCGAGTAAGATACATTATGTATTGCAAGTGATATTGGACATAACATACAGAAAGCATTATCATGAGATTGAGAAACGAGCCAGACATCAAGCTACAGGTGCTCCATTGACCTCAAGCCACCAACCCTTAAAGCTATTATGGTGAAGAGCAAGACAGCAATATAAGTTAAAATATATCCTCTTCAGTGATGTCCCACTTGTGTATGATAGCTGGAGATTGATTTGGAGACAATGTGGGAAATGCCACTGTAACATGGGAGTTCGATAAATACAGTCTGATCAAAATGTTAACCTAAGATCCTCATGTTCAGTTTTTTAAATTTTTTCTCGGACACAAGAGGTCAGTGTATAAGTTTTGCATGGTCAGTCCCTTCTTTTTTTTCTTTTACTTGGTACCAACATACCCCCATTTTGCCCAGGTGTTTTTGATTAGTAGAAGACTGCAAGAGGGGTACCATCTATGTTTGCTCTTGGCTGTTAGTCTAAGACCATGTCAAAGTGAGTTTTTTAGATCAATTCACTTGGTGTATAGTGAAAGGAGCCTTATGGCATATGTTTTTGGGGGCATTACTGGGTCAATCACCCTGCTGTTGAGCTATTGCTTCAGTGGTGGTCATCTCATGGAGCCACCCTTTTAAATTCAGGGACCCACTATGAGGTTCGTAGTGATGTTGCAGTGGGTTTTCTACAGTCTGAGCAGAATGTTAACTAAGAACCTTGTGATCAGTTTTGTCAATGTTTATTTAACTGCAATATACCAATGTATTTGTTTTGGATGTGCAGTCCATGTCTTTTTCTACATAAATGGGATTATGAACCATAACCTGAGCCCTCTAGCTTTAATTCCAGGTACAGTAATGGCTCCACTAACAGCTGGGTGTTACCTTGATTTTGTAATTAAACCAGTGGTATACAGGCAACACCAGACCACATGTTGCTCGTTCTAATGTGAGCAGCTTGCTTAGCCTAAACACGCTATCATGGTCTGCAGCATTTCTGAACTTGTCTCCCATTGAAAATCATCTGAGATATCATTGGTTGACAATTGGAAAGAGAGCTGCCAGCAGTGGATCTTGAAAATTTGTATAGCCAAGTTCATTCAGTGTTGCATAGCATTTCTAAGGCTAAAAATATCCTCATTGATTGTATGCCAATGTGTGTAAGCGTGTGTATTGACTTTTACTTTTTGGTAGTATGATTTCAATGTGGAGGAATATTCTACACATGGGGCCGGAGTTATGGGCAGGCAGACTAGGCAGCTGGCCAGAATCTCCATGCATAAAAGGGCCCCCTTGCTGGATCAGTAATGGAGCTTACAATTCAAATAACAGCAGGCATTGTTTTTTAAAAAAAGTTCCCTGCATAAAAATCACGGAGGACCATAATGTAAGGAAAAGCCTATGTAGAGAAGAAAAGTCCTCCAAACACAAGTTACTGTATATAAAGAGTGAATAATTTTATTGGAGCAGACAATGAAAATAATTTAAAAATGGAGAACTGAACAGCCCATACAGAAAATGAAACATTAGGCAGATGGATAGGTTATGTCCAAAAATATGCAAAAAGTACATCACCTTGCAGAATAGACTCTAATTCATACAGTATATGAGCGAATGCATGAAATAATAGAGAGTAACATTCTAATGAGTAAAGTACATGGAGCAAATAACTAAGGTGCAGAAAAGGACATAAATTAAATTAGAGGGACAATGGTGTTTGTCTCTGGTAACTCCTAAAGAAGGTTATACTAAATGTATGGTAAATTAAGTGACATAGATTAAGTGATTCATAGGAGAATCCAAAGACAAAAAGATGCAAACCATAGCTCAAAGTCAAAATAGGTAATTAATATCACATAGAGACATATAGATAAGTCCAAGCCAGGAGACATATAAATAAATACCCAGGGTCCAGGGTGTTCCACAGTAACCCCTTGATGCGCATTTCGATGATTTCTTCCTCAGAAGGGGTGCAGGAGTTAAATACATGGCCTCTGTTTAGATATTTGCCTATTATTTTGTTCAGTGATTGAGAATTTGTTCTTTGCAGTTGACTTTTTAGACACCAAGTCTACTTTCTTATGGTCTCTGTAGGTAGATTACATTTAAAGATTGTTATTTTGATTCAGTATTATTGCTCATGCATATTGGAGTTGCCGTGGCATTATCCATTTACTGTATCTGCTCTGTTTCATTCACCTTTAATCTTTTCTTTTGTATGATTTTATTATTTATGGTTTTGTAAAATACATCAAAAAAGTTATTTTAATGCGTTCATGATTTTTATGACCTGTATATTAGAGTTGAGCGAAACGGGTCGATCAAATTCAAAAATCGTCGACTTTCGCTAAAGTCGGGTTTCGCTGATCGAAACCCGACCATAGTGTGAGGTCGGCCATGCGGTCGCCGACTCGATCGCCAATGTCGCGTTTCCCATAATGCTTCCAGCGCCTTTTCTCAGCCAATGATCAAGGACGCACACTGTGGGCAACGCGATGACATGTGCAGCGGCCACCATCATCTTAGAGAAGGGCATTGCAGTGATTGGCTTGCTTTGTGTGGCGTCACAGTGCCTATAAAAGGCCTGAACGCCGACCGCCATATTACTTCTGCCGATCTTAGCATAGGGAGAGGTTGGTGCTGCTCGTTCTCAATAGGGAGAGTGTTTAGGCAGGACAGAAAAAAAAAATCTGTGCTTCTGCTGATAGCGATTTTCACTGTACAACACAACAGTTAGTGTGCAGTGACAGGGGAGGATTTTTGTGTGTAGCGGCACTGGTGGTGATTAGGCTGCCTTATAAGGCTCCCTGACAGCTGCATTTCTATGTGCACACTGCTGTGCAGACTGCTTTTTTCAAAGCAAAAATACTTTTATTCCTTTTTTCTGCACAGTTACCGAAAGTTCATTTTTTCACACACAGTATAGAGGTGTACGCTCCTCACACACTACCGTGTACTGGCTGGTATCACGGACAAATACATGCTATATGTGTGTGACTCCGTAAAAAAATAGATGGAGATTTACATTTTTCCATACATACACTGTATAGAGGTGTCCGCCTATCAAACAGTATCATATATCTGCTGTTTGCGGATTACGGTCACATCTATACAGAAACAGCCTGTGTGTGTGACTCTGGAAAAAAATAGATGGAGATTTAACATTTTTCATACATACACAGTATAGAGCTGTCCGCTTCTCAAACAGTATCGTATATCTAAAAAAAAAAAAAAATCTGAACTGAGAAAGTAAGTTAATGTGTATGCACATTGTAAGTGCATATTAACACATGACCATTAACCAGAGAAAACAAAAAGTAAAAAACACAAATATCCTGAACTAAAAAGTAAAAAATATACTGCAAATAATGCATAAAGGTAATAATAATAATAAGGGTATTTAGTAAACAGAATTTTGATCAAAATAATGTACAAGCCATCCCGCCACGTCACGGCAACCCTTGTGGGACAGTCCCTACTCTAGTATTTAAAACCTTTTCACTTGCCAAGTGACGTGAATGTGAATAAGGATCGAGCGGCTGAACCACTAGTAACAGCTTAGGCCAGACAGGATGGTTTTCCCAGCTCAGAAAAAGGGTGGTCACACCCATATATGCACTGAATGCACAATGAAATGAATAAAAAAACAAATCTGAACTGAGAAAGTAAGTTAATGTGTATGCACATTGTAAGTGCATATTAACACATGACCATTAACCAGAGAAAACAAAAAGTAAAAAACACAAATATCCTGAACTAAAAAGTAAAAAATATACTGCAAATAATGCATAAAGGTAGTAATAATAATAAGGGTATTTAGTAAACATAATTTTGATCAAAATAATGTACAAGCCATCCCGCCACGTCACGGTAACCCTTGTGGGACAGTCCCTACTCTAGTATTTAAAACCTTTTCACTTGCCAAGTGATGTGAATGTGAATAAGGATCGAGCGGCTGAACCACTAGTAACAGCTTAGGCCAGACTGGATGGCTTTCCCAGCTCAGAAAAAGGGTGGTCACACCCATATATGCACTGAATGCACAATGAAATGAATAAAAAAAACAAATCTGAACTGAGAAAGTAAGTTAATGTGTATGCACATTGTAAGTGCATATTAACACATGACCATTAACCAGAGAAAACAAAAAGTAAAAAACACAAATATCCTGAACTAAAAAGTAAAAAATATACTGCAAATAATGCATAAAGGTAGTAATAATAATAAGGGAATTTAGTAAACATAATTTTGATCAAAATAATGTACAAGCCATCCCGCCACGTCACAGCAACCCTTGTGGGACAGTCCCTACTCTAGTATTTAAAACCTTTTCACTTGCCAAGTGACGTGAATGTGAATAAGGATCAAGCGGCTGAACCACTAGTAACAGCTTAGGCCAGACTAGATGGCTTTCCCAGCTCAGAAAAAGGGCGGTCACACCCATATATGCACTGAATGCACAATGAAATGAATAAAAAAAAAAAAATCTGAACTGAGAAAGTAAGTTAATGTGTATGCACATTGTAAGTGCATAATAACACATGACCATTAACCAGAGAAAACAAAAAGTAAAAAACACAAATATCCTGAACTAAAAAGTAAAAAATATACTGCAAAAAAAGCATAACGGTAGTAATAATAATAAGGGTATTTAGTAAACATAATTTTGATCAAAATAATGTACAAGCCATCCCGCCACGTCACGGCAACCCTTGTGGGACAGTCCCTACCCTTGTGGGACAGTCCCTACTCAGTATATCTGCTGTTCCCATTACGGTCACATCTATACAGAGAAAGCGTGTGTGTGTGAGACTCCGGAAATACAGTACATCTACGGACATTTCCATTTTTCAGTAGACCATATAGAGCTTCTCAAACAGTATCGTATATCTGCTGTTTGGATTAGTGTCACATCTATACAGAGACAGCATGTGTGTGTGCGAGACTCTGGAAAGACATATACGGACATTTCCAATTTTCCATAAACCGTATAGAGCAGTCAGCTTCTCAAACAGTATCGTATATCTGCTGTTCGCATTACGGTCACATCTATACAGAGACAGCGTGTGTGTGAGACTCCGTAAATACATATACGAACATTTTGATTTCTCCATACACCGTATTGAGTTGTCTGCTTCTCTAACAGTATTGTATATCTGCTGTTTGCATTACTGTCACATCTATACAGAGACAGCGTGTGTGTGTGTGAGACTCCGGAAATACATCTACTGACATTTCCATTTTTCAATACACTGTATAGAGCTGTCCGCTTCTCAAACAGTATCGTATATCTGCTGTTTGGATTAGTGTCACTTCTATACAGAGACAGCATGTGCATGTGTGAGACTCCATAAATACATATACGGACATTTCCATTTCTCCATACACCGTATAGAGCTGTCCGCTTCTTATACAGTACCGTATATCTGCTGGTTTTATTACGGTCAAATAAATACTGGCAGAGAGTCTGTGTGAGACTCCGGAAACAAATATATGGAGATTGACATTTTCGTTAAAAACATATACAGCTGTACACTTCTGATACTGTACCATATATCTGCTGGTTGGATTACGGTCAAATACATACTGGGAGAGCGTCTGTGAGTAACAAAATATATACGGAGATTTAAATTTTTCCATACACCTTAGACAGCTGTAAGCTCCTCATACAGTACCATATTTCTGCTGTTTTTTTTGTTACATTTTCCCAAAAATGAGGATGTATGGTGGAAGAGGCCGCGTACGTGGGTGGGGGGGGCAGCTGGTACTGGTACTGATGGTGGTGGTGCATTGACTGGTTCTGGCAAAAGCACAATAGCAGCTAAGGAAGGAGGTGTTGAGCCTGCGTCATCGTCTGGCACAAGAAGACTTTTACGGTTTCCTTTTCTGGGAGTAGGTAAACCGCTTTTAAAGCCGGAGCATCAGGAATAGGTTTTGTCTTACATTGCTGAAACAGCCTCCAGCTCTATTGCCTCCTCTTCTGAAGTTTCAAAAACTGCAAGCACTAAGTCGTCAGTGCAGGCTTCTGGTCAGGAACAACACCTATCCTTGTGTCCTTCACCCACACCAAAAGTGAAGGATGCGGTGGCCCACACTTTTTCAGCTTTTTATATTCTTGTCTAATTCATACGGAGCCTGACAGCGTCTGTGTGTGACTCCTGAAATATACACGGAGATTTACAATTTTCCCCTTCACCGTATACAGCTGTACGCTTCTGATACAGTACCATATATCTGCTGGTATTTTTGGTACATTTTCCCAAACATGAGGAAGTATGGTGGAAGACACCGCGGACGTGGGTGGGGGGCACCTGGTACTGATGGTGGTGCATCTGCTAGTAGTGCCAGAAGCACAATAGCACCTAAGGCAGGAGGTGTTAAGCCTGCGTCATCGTCTGGCTCAAGAAGGCTTGGAATTCTCCCTTTTCTGGGAGTAGGAAAACCGCTTTTAAAGCTGAAGCATCAGGAACAGGTTTTGGCTTACAGTGCCGAAACAGCCTCCAGCTCTATCGCCTCCTCTTCTGAAGTTTAAAAAAATGCAAGCATTGAGTCATCAGTGCAGGGTTCTGGTCAGGAAGAACATCTTTCCTTGTGTCCTTCACCCCCACCAAAAGTGAAGGATGCGGCAGGCCACACTTCAGATTACTCCATGGAGCTCTTTTCACATACTATGCCTGGGTTATCAAGTCAAATCCTGAATTCTTCAGTCCAAGATGAATCTGACATGGAGTGCATTGATGCACAGCCACTGCTAGATGATTCTGCTGGTACATCGACCCAGAGCACTACATTGACCTTGCAGTCTACTGAGCCAGAATCTGACCCTGATGAAACTCAAGCGCCCCTTACCATATACTATACCACCTTACACAGTGACACAGAGGAAGGTGCAGATGAAATTGTAGAGAAGGTGATGCATGACCCAGTTCTTGACCCAGATTGGCATCCATTGGGGGAAGAGGGTGCCACTGGCAATAGCTCAGAAGAGGAGAAGGATCTGCAGCATGCATCGACATCGCAGCAGCGGTTATCTGGCAGGCCCTTAGCTGTCCAAAAACGTGGTAAAAAATAATAAGAGTTGCAGGACAGTTTGGCCAGATGGTCAAATTAGCACAGCGTGCAAGCACTAAAAAATGTATACCATAGTAGGAATAGTGCAGTGTGGCACATTTTTGACCAAAATCCTATTGATGAGGCAAAGGTTATCTGTAAGAAGTGCAGACGGACCTTTAGCCGAGGGAAAAATCTCCGAAATTTGAATACCAGTTGCATGCTTAAACATTTAATCAGCATGCACTTGCAAGCGTGGATGGACTACAAAACCTCAGGTAGCATATGTGCACCTGCTCCAACTGAAGGTAGCCAGCAACGGTCCATCGCTTCACCCACTATAAAAGCACACCGGTAAGCACACCACCAGCAAGAAATGTTGAGGTGTTGTCGCAAGGCCAAAGCAGTCAGGGAATCGCAATGTTTTTGCAACAAAAACAATCTAGGCCATCACCACCACCACCGTCACCATCACCAACCCCCTCTCAGTCCGTCAGGTCCACTGCTAGTTCTCCCATATGCAGCTCTCATGTCCAGCTCACCCTATCAGACACTCTGAGAAGGACAGGAAAGTACTCATCCTCTCATGCGCATACACTGGCTTTGAACGCCTACATAGGCAAACTGATCTCATTAGAGGTGATGCCCTTCCGTTTGGTTGAGAGCGAAGCGTTCCGAGAGCTCATGGCCTACTCTGTCCCATGCTATGACCTACCCAGTCGGCACATATTTTCTCGAAAAGCCATCTCTGCCCTCCACCTGCATGTGAAAGACCGCATTGTCCATGCACTCAAGCAATCAGTGAGTGGAAAGGTGCACCTCACAACAGATGCATGGGCCAGTAGGCATGGCCATGGCAGTTACGTGTCCATCACTGCGCAATGGTTAATGTGGTGGATGCATGCTCCACAGGGGACAGCGGTGTTGGAACAGTGATGCCCAGCCCACGGTATAGGAAACAGTTGGCTGTAGGCGTTCGACCCTCCTCCTCCTCCTCCAGAAGCGAAAGCTCGTCCACAGAGCGCAGTCGCATGAGCACTCCATCCACAGCTGCCAGTGTTGCACACGAGGTGTCCCACTATCGAACAGCTAGTGGTAAGCGGCAGCAGGCAGTTTTAAAGATGATGTCTTTGGGCGACAAAAGGCACACCGTGGAGGTACTGGCCGACTACTCGCAGCGACAAACTGAGTCATGGCTGGGCAGTCTACATCTTGAGCCAGGCAAGGTAGTCAGTGATAACGGCTGGAATTTTGTGGCAGCCATAGCCCTTGCAAAACTCTCACACATACCTTGCCTGGCTCACACCTTGAACCTGGTGGTGCAGTGCTTCCTAAATAATTATCTGGAGTTAACAGCCCTGTTCAATAAGGTGCGAAGACTGTGCTTGCACATCCGTCGCTCACCCGTACACTCCAGTCGTATGCAGAAGATGCAGCAATCGCTCCACCTCCCCAAGCACCGCCTAATCATAGACATTGCAAGAAGGTGGAACTCCACCATGCACAGGGTTGAGAGGCTGTGTGAACAGAGGCAAGCTGTAATGCATTTGTGGGAGGATATACGGGCAGGCATGGAGTTGTCGGGTGTGCAGTGGTCAAAGCTGAAAGACCTCTGTAAAGTCCTTCAGTGTTTTGAGGAGTGCACATGGCTAGTAAGCACAGACGACGCCATCATAAGCATGAGCATACCACTTATACATCTGCTCATGCAAACTTTGACGCACATTAAGGATCAGGCGTCTGCAGCAGAGGAGGAGGAAGAGAAGGAGGGAAGCCTTGATGACAGTTAGCCATTGTCAGTGAGGGCAACTGACCTGGATGAGGTGGAGGAAGAGGAGGAAGAGGAGGATGCTTCTCAGGGGGCAAGAGAAAATGTTGGCGTGCCAAGGTCAGGTCCAGGGTTTGTGGGTTTGTTCGTGACTGGAGGGATGTGGATTTGCAAGAAAGTGCTCCTCCACCCACCACTGGCAGTCCATCATTGACACCTGGAACATTGGCCCACATGTGTGATTATGCCTTGCGGATCCTAAAAAGGGACCCCCGCATTGCCAAAATGATGAAAGAAGATGACTACTGGTTGGCCAGCATCCTGAATCCACGCTATAAAGGCAAATTACAGAACATCATGCCACAGGAGAACCTAGAGATAATATTGGCTAACAAACAAGCAACTCTGGTAAACCATTTATTGCAGGCATTCCCAGCATACAGCTGTGGTGATGGTTCTCCCATGAGCCGTAGAGGCCAAAATGGAAGAGGTGTTCATGGTGCACACAGCCGAAGTGGCGTTGGAGACAGGGGTTTCTGCTATGAATGGGTAGCCGAGGAGGAAATAAAAAACAAACAAGCTAAGCCTCAGAAAACCAAAGAGGTTGGTAACTATGCAGACAGCAGATCCTTGATTCTAACACACAACTAGCAGCAGTCGTGGAGCGTTCCTACGGTGGTCCTAGACGCCTCGTCTCAACTGGAGAACTAAATAAGCCTAATGCAGGAAAAGAGGAAAACTAACTGCCCCAGAGCAGACCCCAAAGGAGAGACAGCCCCCCACATATATTGACGGTTAAACAAGATGAAAACACAAACAAAGGCAGGAAAATAGGCTGAGCAAACGATGGGGCCAAACTAACTAGAAAGGACAGAAAAGGAAAGATACTGTCTGCAATCTGCCAAAATACCCTACAAAAATGTCCAACACAAATGATAGCAAAATAAACCCTGAAGTCATTAGACTTCTCCTACTATATCAGCACTCTGAAATACTGAAATATTCTGAGACAGAGCAAAAAGAGGCCAATCCAATAAGGGACAAAAAAAATACAATTTGGCAAATAAGTGTGGAAATTCAGCACAGCCCAGCCGGGCTGGCTGACCACACGAAAAACTGAAATGACCAACAAGAGCAAGTGTGAACATTAGCAAAAAACAAACTTATCTTGGGAAGACTGGAACAGAGCTGAGTCCTAGACCTGAGAAGCAGACTGAATCACCAGCACTAGGATAGGGCATCAGCCATCTTATATCCATTCTGATCCTCCAGAGATCCAATCGTCATCTTCCTCACCAGGTGGCAGATCACTACCACTTAAGTCAACCTCTCTACCTCCTGTCACCACCAGAGGGAGAACGGAAGGGGAACTCTCAACTGGTGGAGCAGAAAATGAGCTCATAACAGGTTTCATGACCATGTTGTGGACTGATTTCTCAAGTACCACTCACACGACTGGTAATACTGAATCGATTGCAAGTGACAGGAGACAGCAGTTGTCAACTATGGTTACAAACTACTTCTCCTCCTATATCGATGTTCTCCCTCACAGGTCATTCCCCTTTGACTATTGGACCTGTAAACTGAACTCCTGGCCTGAATTGGCACAATATGTCTTACAGGAGCTCGCTTGCCCTGCTGCTAGTGTGCTATCCGAAAGAGTCTTCAGTGCTGCTGGATCAATCCTGACAGAAAAAAAGACCCGTCTGTCAACCCAAAATGTTGATGATATAACCTTCATTAAAATGAACCAAGCATGGGTTTCAAAGGATTTTGTCCCACCTTCCCCTGATGAAACATAGGTGGCAACAAAAATGGCTTGCTTTTGTCCTCCTGTTCCTCGGACTTCTCCACTTCCTCCATTTACAGCTGCAGAATGTCCAGCCTCCACATAAACATATGCCATTTTTCAAACCTCCCTAACTGGGCTGCCCCCCCAGGGCCGGGGTCAACACCTGGCGCAACCGGGAAAGTGGCGTTGCCCTGAACTGGTGGGTGGTCCCACTCTTGGGCAACGGCACTGGCACAGGGCCCCTCATAGTACAATAAAGTGTCTCTGACGGTGGGGGGGCCCAGTCGCCGTCAGACACACTGGCGTACTATGAGGGTCCCTGTGCCAGTACGCCACCCACGAGTGTGCCCCCCTTGCTTGCTCAGGGCCCAAGCACTTTTAAGACTTACCTCTCCCTGCTGCACCGCTGTGTAGTCTGGGCAGTTAAATCCTTCACAGGGCCGGGCACTACAAATTTGCTGAACTGATCGATGATGGTTAAGAGGTAGCTAAGGCCTGTCCTGCTGGGCTCTACCTTCAGATGATCAGTGGATACCATTTGTTATGGACATCGACTCACAATCGGATGCAGTGGTGTTTTATGATCAGCTTTCACAGTTTTCCCAGTTACAGACTTGTGACATTCCTGCCACCATTTTTCAATGTCTCCTCTCATGCCAATCCAATAGAAATCGCCTATGGCCTGTGGCTTCTGTCTTTTGCACTCCAAAGTGAACCGACAGATCATGATAGGCAGTGAGGACCATGTCTACATTTCTCCCTGTGATCACAATTTGATGGAGATGAGTAACTTTGATGGGATCCATGCTACTGTGATACAGCAACCCTTTCTTCACAAAGAACCATTTTCGCAGTCTACACAGACAAAGTAATTGAGGGTCACCATCGCCTCTGCAAATTCTCCTGGGAGGTTTTCCCGTGATTATTAATTCCCAAATTTCTGCACTCACTCCACTTTCCGCCTGTACTTGTATCCATCTATTTTCCTGTAGTGGAGAGTCTGGACTGGCTTACTGAGACTGAAATATATACGAAGATTTAAAAGTACCCCAACACTGTATACTGGTGTACGCTTCAAATACATTTCCCTTTTTCTAATTTTTTTTATTATGGTGTAATCCATACTGAGCCTGTGAGAGTTTGTGTCTGACTCCTGTAAACTATAAGGAGATTTAAAATGACACCAACACTGTATGCAGCTGTACACTTGTAATTAGAGTTGAGCGACTTTGGTCGGACCAGTTTCATCAGACTCAAATTTTGCTTCATTCGGGTTCCACGAAACCCAATCCCACCCAAGTCGCTCAACTCTACTTGTAATACATTACCCTTTTCAGACTTTTTATATTCTTGTCTAATCCATACTGAGCCTGTGAGTGTCTTTGTCTGACTCCGGAAATATAGACGGAGATTGACAATTACCCCTAGACTGGATACACCTGGTATCTGCTGATACAGTACCATTTTGGATTGGGGTTAAATCAATACTGACTGAGTGAGCGTCTGAGGGTGACTCCTAAAATCCGGTGGTTGGACAAAATAATGGAAACACCTGGAAACATCCACAAAAGTTAGTTTAATATGGTGTATGTCCACCTTTAGTGGCGATTACAGCCTCAATTATCCGAGGTATGGATTCATACAAGGTGTGAGTTGTTTACAAAGGAATTGTAGCCCATTCTTATGTTAAAACACTCAGGTTCTTTGAGCGACGATGGGGGCGGAAATCGTCGTCCAACTTGAATCTCTAAAATCGGCCATAAATGATCGATAATGTTGAGGTCTGGGGATTGTGGGGGTCAGATGAGATGCTCAACTTCATTACAATGTTCCTCGTTCAATGCCTTCACAATTCTAGCTGTATGAATTGGTGCATTATCATCCTGAAAGATGGCGTTCCCCTCCGGGAACAGTGCTTAAACCATAATATGCACTTGGTTGGCCAAAATGCCTAAATAATCACGGCTGTTAATTCTTCCATTAAGGGATATCATTGGCCCAGCGGATCTCCACGAAATAGCACCCCAGACAATCACAGAACCTCCGCCATGTTTTACGGTTGGGAGAAGGCAGTCTGGATGGAATGCTTCTTTCGGCTGTCTCCAAACATACACTCGGCCAGAAGGCGGGAATAGGGTAAACGATGATTTGTCTGAGAATATCACATGTTTCCATTTCTTGAGGGACCTATTCTGGAGGTTTCTACACCACTCTAAACACTTGTAAACATTTTTCAGTGAGAGCAGCGTTTTTAAAATTGCAGCTCTTCCGTGGAATCCATATTTGTGCTGCTCCCGACAAAAATTTTTTGTGTAAACTGTTCTGTAGGTGTTCATTGAGCTCAGCATTGATTTTTGGAGCCGTGGTCTTGCGATCCTCTCTCACAATTTGCTTTAGAGTCCGACAGTGTCTCTCAGTCAACTTCCACTTTCGGCCGGACCTGTGCTTTGCTGCTGACGTTTTGCCTTCTCTTTCCAACAAAGTCATTACTTTGGAGACAGTACCTCTTGACACACCAAGCATACGGGCACTTTCTGTTACACTAGCACCTGCCATACAAGCATCATCAATTTGGCCTCTTTGAAAATCAGAGAGGTCTGCCATTGGTATCAGGTTTTCTTCAATGTTCTTACAATTATGCAAAACAAACAGTTAATTTACATACACATATCACATAACACAAATAATCAACTACAAAACATTACCATATGTCACGGTTTGCATCTTTATAACATGTTCGAAGCTTATGATGCCAAAACGTTAGGTGGTTGCATTATTTTGTCCAACCCCTGTATATACGGAGTGTGTCTAAAAGCCCTCACCGCCGACCACCATTTTTCTTCTGCCCATCTTTACAGTAGGGAGAGGTTGCTGACGCTGTTTATGAATTGGGTACACTTAGGCCTGTAAACAGAAGTTCTTATGTGCTTGTGCTGAACACAATTGTTGTGTACAGTTAGTGCGCAGTGACAGGGAATGATTTTCTTGTGTGCAGCAGCACTGATTATTAGCCTGTCTTACAGCAGTATTGCTGTGTGGATACTGCTGTGCAGACTGTTTTTTTACACAGCACTACTACTTTTATTCTGTTTATCTGCACAGTGAGCGAACGTTCATTATTTCCCACAACGTATAGAGCTGTACGCTCCTCACACACTACCGCATACCGGCTGGTATCACAGAGAAATACATACTGGCTGTTACAGAACCACTCAGCATCCAGAATATGTTGTGCAGTTATATGTATGGATAATAGATTCTATGTGAGATGCATGTCCCTAATGCATCAGCATTCCACTTTTGTCCGCCCTCCCCCACCTTTGCAATTTCCACAGTAAAGCGGCTATTGTAATGTATGTCTAGCCTGCCGCTTTTCTATTGGCCTGCCCTCTGTATCTGTCTGATATATTCTGTGTCCTGTGAGTAAAGTGTTGTCAGACTGGAAATACATGGAGAAGCAGTGATCTGTTATATGCGCCCATGTAACCCAGGGATTCCAGCCAGCGTCATTCATTCAGACTCCAGCCAACGCAGAGCGGACCTCTGAAAACACGGGGTGGTACTGAAAGAGGTACCCCAGCTTGGTAGACCCCGTTACACTGGTGGCAGACAGCGGGATATGATACCCCTTCTACAGGAGGAAAGGAATGAATGGAAAATAACTACCAGAAGTTAAAGAGGACTACATTAAAAGATCTGGCGGAAGCCCGAGGGTTGATCGCCAGCAACAAAACAAAAGCGGATTTGATAGCAGCCATCATGGAACACGACAGTACAGCGCCCCCCAATGTGAACGTGGAGACCGAATTCCAGAGGGAGGTAAAGAACAGACTGGCGGTCTATGGCCCAAAACCTGTGATAGAGATCATACGAGAGGTGATGGCTGATGTGCATACTGATCTGAAGGAAAAGATGGCCGAGCAGACCAGGATAGAGCTAGCCAAGATGGAGATGGCAGAGCGGACCAAAGTGGAGCTGGCCAAGATGGAGATGGCAGAGCGGAGAGAGGAGAGCCAGCGAGCAGGGGGAGCTCTGGCCTTCGACCAGGTACCTTCAACAGTAAGCCACAAAAAGATCCAGTATAATGCCTTCCGACAGTTGGGGGAGGCAGAGGAAGACATTGATGGCTTTCTGCAGGACTTTGAGCTGCAGTGTGCCCTTCATCAAGTGAAGCCGGAGGAACGGGTTCAGATTCTGGCCAGCAAGCTGACCGGCCGGGCAGCGGACGCCTATCGCACGGTACCTGATGAGGACTGTATGGACTATGAGCGGATCAAAGAAGTGATCTTGGCCCGGTATGCACTGACACCAGAGGCCTATCGCCAAAAGTTCCGCGGACTGATAAAACGCGTAACCGATACCCACTCTGAATGGGCCTGTAAATTACGGTGGTCACTGCTACAGTGGGTACAAGGGAGCCAAGCAACCACTAAGGAGGACGTCCTCCAGCTCTTCCTGTTAGAACGATTCTTTAATGGACTAAACCCCGAGACACAGGAATGGCTTCGGGACATGCGGCCAACGACTCTTGACTAAGCCGCTCGTCTGGCGGATGAACATCATGATGCCAGGAGGCCGCAGTTCTCCGGATCAAAGGTGGTCACTAGGGGCCCGCCCATGGACCTGGAGGGCCTCAAACCACCGAAGATTGTAGGGGGACCAGCTAGAAACCCGGCCTACCACAGTCCCCCTGGGGCGCGATGCCACACCTGCCGTCAGCTGGGCCACCTGCAAAGACAATGCCCCAACCAGACTCAGCAAACCCAGCGGCCAAAGGCGGGAACAGCTACCTTCAGCCGGGCTGCTGTACACTGCTACCAAGGCCAAGCTGACCTGGCATTGGGGGCTACGACTAACCAAGGGGTGGAAGAGATGGAGGAAGTGCTGCATGAAGTAGACCCCGTGCAGGCAGCCCGGGCAGATAATCGACAACAGCATCGACAGGTCATGTGGGTTAATGGGAAACATATGCAGGGACTAAGAGATTCCGGAGCAACTTTGACCCTTGTGAAGCCTCATCTCGTCTGGGACCAAGAGAAGATGGACCGGACAGTGGCAGTCCATGTAGCAGGGGGAGCTATACATCGACTACCCACTGCCAGGATTCACCTGAACTGGGGAGTCGGGGATGGCCTTGTTGAGGTCGGCTTGATGGAGGATTTGCCTGCAGACCTCTTGCTGGGAAATGACATGGGGCCCATGTTGTCTGCATTCTCGGTGGCCCCTCTGGCTGAGACCTATCCTGTGACCACCCAGAGACAAGCTCGAGATGCGTAGGCGGAATCACACTCAGAGGAGGCCCAGGTAAGACATTCCAGCCCTGCACGTATTCCCATAGCCAGATACATTTCTTGGGCCACCCCAGATGAATTTAAGAGGGAGTTACTTGAGGATCCTTAATTAGAGGGATATGGTGGGAAGGCACAGGAGGGGAGAGGAGTACTGGAAGGGGAACAGTTTGTATGGAAGCAGGGACTCCTCTACCGGATCACAGAGCAGCACCACACAGGGATGAGCTCCACTATAAAACAACAGCTGGTAGTTCCCAAGAAGTATAGGCAGGAGCTACTGCGAATCTCTCATGATATAACCTTGGCCGGGCACTTCGGCGTCAGTCGCACCAGATATTGTCTGACACAAAACTTCTTTTGGCCGGGGGTAACCTATGTTGTTCATCAGTACTGCCAGACCTGTGACAGTTGTCAGCGCATTGGCAAGAGGGGGATCGATGCAAGGCCAAATTACGCTCCCTCCCCATTGTGGAGGAACCATTTAGCCGAGTAGCGGTCGATCTGATAGGGCCGTTAGCCAAACCCAGTCCGTCCGGGAAAAAGTATATATTGACCGTGGTAGATTATGCCACACGGTATCCAGAGGCGGTTGCATTACCTAACATACTGGCAGAGACAGTGGCGGCCGCCCTGCTCCAGGTTTTCTCATGGGTTGGATTTCCCCAGGAGATTATCTCGGACCAGGGTACCCAGTTTACAGCAGAGGTGACCAACCAACTGTGGAAGCTGTGTGGCGTAAAGTCCATTAGAAGCGCCCCGTACCACCCGCAAACCAATGGGTTGTGTGAACGCTTTAACGGGACATTAAAACAGCTCATTGGGACTTTTACCAGGACCTACAGGGACTGGGAGAAATTCTTGCCACACCTCCTGTTTGCCTATCGGGAGGTGCTCCAAGAATCCACGGGGTTCTCCCCGTTCGAGCTGGTATACGGGAGACGGGTAAGGGGACCCCTAGACTTAGTGCTGGAACACTGGGAAGGGGAGGGCCTCATAGAAGGGGTACCTATTGTAACCTATGTGCTGGAATTCCGGGACCGCCTACAGGAGCTGACTCAGGCTGTACGTGAGAACATGCAGGCGACCCAGCGGCGCCAGCGCATATAGTACGATCGGAGGGCCAGAGAGCGCACTTTGGAAATAGGACAGAAGGTCCTGGTGTTAGAGCCCACTGAGCAGAATAAGTTTCAAGCTGCATGGCAGGGGCCCTACAGGTAGTGGGGAAAATAGCCGACACAACCTATAATGTCGCCAATTGTGACGACCCCAGGGTTATCCGCATGTTCCACGTGAATATGCTAAAGCCCTACCGGGAGCGCCCTGAAGAGGTAGTGGCCATCTGTGCACCTGAAGCATAGGATTTAGCCGGACTTCCCTTGCCGGATGTCTTAGGGGAAAGGACTCAGTATAAAACATGGGAACAGGTATACTTGGGTGAAGACCTAGGCCCCCGGGAGAGGCAGCAGGCGGAGGCGTTGTTGAGGCTGCGACAGAGGATGTTTTCAGAGAGACCGGGGTACACTAGCCTGGCACAACACAAGGTTGAGACCCAGGATCAGACCCCCCTGTGACAAAACCCCTTCCGCGTCCCTGAGTCTGTATGAGAGGGGATGCGACAAGAGATACAAGGGATGTTGCGTTTAGGGGTCATTGAAGAGTCAGATAGTCCCTGGGCATCCCCCGTAGTGTTAGTGCCCAAGAAGGATGGGACTACACGGTTTTGTGTAGACTATCGTAAGCTCAATGAGAAAACAGTGACGGATGCATACCCCATGCCGCGTGTGGATGAGTTGTTAGACCGGCTGGCGGGGGCAAAGTATTAGACCACCATCGATCTATGCAAAGGCTACTGGCAGATTCCCCTTAGTCCTGATGCTATTCCCAAGTGGGCATTTGTCACCTCGTTCGGCTTATTCCAGTTTCGAGTTATGCCATTTGGGGTGAAGAATGCCCCGGCGACCTTCCAAAGGCTGGCTGACCGGCTTTTGGATGGTCTCCAGGACTATGCTTGTGCCTACCTGGACAACATCGCTATCTACAGTGCGACATGGGAAGAGCATCTAAATCACCTAGAGACAGTATTGGACAGCATCCACCAGGCCGGAATCACCCTGAACCCAAACAAGTGTCATGTGGGCAAAGCAGAGGTTCAGTATTTAGGGCACTGGGTGGGAAGTGGGAAACAGCGACCAGAACCAGCCAAGATTGAGGCCATAGCCAAATGGCCCATCCCACGCACTAAAACCCAGGTCATTCCCAATTACAGCAGCGTAGCCAAGCCCCTCACTGATTTGACCCGTAAGAACCAACCCTGCCAGGTAACCTGGACCCCAGAGTGTGAGGAAGCCTTCCGCCAACTAAAGGACGCCCTCACCAATACCCCTGTATTGGCCGCACCCGATCTAACTAAACGTTTCCTTGTTCATACAGACGCTTCTATGTTTGGATTGGGGGCAGTACTGAGCCAAGTCGGGCCGGACGGCCAAGAACACCCGGTAGCTTACCTGAGTCGGAAACTACTGCCCCGTGAAGTAAGCTATGCGGCCATCGAGAAGGAGTGCCTGGTGGTAGGATGGGCACTCAAGAAGTTGCAACCATATTTGTATGGACGACAGTTTTCCCTTCTAACGGACCATAATCCCCTAGTCTGGCTTAATCGGGTCTCCAGAGACAACGCCAGATTGCTGCAGTGGAGTTTAGCCCTACAACCTCTGGACTTCACCATCCACCACGAACCCCGCCAACAAAATGGTAACGCCGATGGACTAAGTCGACAAACGGAACTTGTACCAACCCCAAAAACTTCGGTCATCTCCAAACCGATCCGTTAAGGATCAGACTGTGTATGCCGATCGGGTCGCTGAAAAGGGGAGCCATGTTACAGTACCACTCAGCACCCAGAATATGTTGTGCAGTTATATATATGGATGATAGGTTCTATGTGAGATGCATGTCCCTAATGCATCAGCATTCCCCTTTTGTCCGCCCTCCCCCCACCTTTGTAATTTCCACAGTAAACAGCGGCAGGCTCCGGCCACCTGCGGCTATTGTAATGTATGTCTGGCCTGCCGCTTTTCTATTGGCCTGCCCTCTGTATCTGTGTGATATATTCTGTGTCCTGTGAGTAAAGTGTTGTCAGACTGGAAATATATGGAGAAGCAGTGATCTGTTATATGCGCCCATGTAACCCAGGGATTCCAGCCAGCATCATTCATTCAGACTCCAGCCAACGCAGAGCAGACCTCCGAAAACACGGGGTGGTACTGACAGTGGTACCCCAGCTTCGTAGACCCCGTTACACTGGCTAACTGAATGTGACTCGGGAAATATATGGGGAGATTTACATTTTCACTTATACTATATATACCTGGTATCTGCTAATACAGTACCTTAGTTCTAAATTTTTTATTACGCTATAATCCATACTGAGTGAGCGTGTGTTGTTTACTCCTTCAATATATACGAAGATAAAAATTTTACCCTATATTATATACACCTCCTATCTTGTGATACAGTACCTTTGTTAGACATTTTGTATTACGGTCAAATCCATAATGAGTGAGCATCTGAGGGTGACTACGGAAATATATACAGAGATTTAAATAGTACCCTACAATATATATACTTGCTATCTTGTTATCCAGTACCTTTTTTAAACATTTTGTATTATGCTGAGATCCAGACTGAATGAGTGTCTGAGGGTGACTCCAGAAATATATACCGAGATTTAAATTTTGACCAACACTGTATACAGCTGTACGCTTCTGATACAGTACCCTTTTATGCTATTTAGATTCTGGTGTAATCCAGACTCAGCCTGTGAATGTCTGTCTGTTACTCCGGAAATATATTTGGAGATTTACAATTACCACCACACTGTATACAGCTGTACGCTTGTGATACATTACCCATTTTTTACTGCTTTTTATATTGTGGTATAATGCATACAGAACCAGTGAGAGTATGTTTCTGACTCTGAAAATAAATACGGAGATTTACAATGACCACTACACTGTATAAAGCTGTACGCTTCTGATCCATTACCCTTTTACTGCTTTTTATAATGTGGTGTAATCCATACTGAGACTGAGAATGTCTGTGTCTGCTTACTGAAAAATATATAGAGATTTAGAATGTTTAAACTATACTATATAAACCTGGTATCTGGTGTTACTGTACCCTTTCTCAACTTTCTATATTCTTGTCAAATCCATACTGGGCCTGAGAACTGTTATGAATGGGTCACCGAGGAGGATAGCAGGCCAGGCTAAGCCACAGAAAACCAGAGAGGTTGGTAACTAAGCGGATTGCAGACCCTAGATCCTGTCCACACAACTAGCAGTAGCCGTGGAGGGTACCTACGATGATCCTAGACGCCTCGGCACAGTCGGAGAGCTAACTAAGCCTAAAGCAAGAAAGGGGAAAACTAAACTGCCCCGGAGCAGACCCCAAAGGAATAGATAGCCCCAAACATATATTGTCGGTGAGACAAGATGAAAACACAAACGCAGGCAGAAAAATAGACTGAGCAAACGATGGGGCCCACACTGACTAGACAGGACAGGAAAGGAAAGACACTGTCTGCAATCACGCAAAAAACCTGCAAAAAGTCCAACACGTCTGATGTACAAAAACACTGAAGTCGCACGACTCTGCCCCCACTATATCAGCACCCTGGTATATTCTGAAAGCAAAGCATAAAGATACCAATATAAAAGGGGACAAAACAAACTGGCACATGCAGTAACATATGGGCGTTGATTCAGCACAGCCCTAGCCGAAGCTAGCTGCCCCGCACAAAGCAGAGATAAGCAAAACCAGATCAATTGCAAACAGAATAGCAAATGAACCACTTAGCTGAACATGTAGAGAAAGAGCAGGAGACATCAGACCTCAGGTGGCACAGGAAAAAAAATCACCAGCAGGGATAGAGGGAGTCAGCTATCTTAAATCCCAATCAGAAACCCTAAATCTCCAATCGTCTTCCTCATTATCAGGTGACAAGCCTCTGTCAATCAGATCAGCTCCACTACCTCTACTAACCACCAGAGGGAGCCCAGAAAGAGAACTCTCAATCTGACCAGCTCCACTATCTTCAGTAATCACCAGTACCTCCCCTTGAGGAGGGGTCACCGAACCCTCATCCATGCCACCAGGCCGGTCAGGATGGGCTTGGTGAAAAGCATGAACAAATCTTTCGGTATTAATGTCAGAAGCAGAGACCCAAGAATTATCCTCTTGGCCATAACCCTTCCATTTGACCAGGTACTGGAGTCTCCGTCTAGCCAAACGAGAATCCAATATTTTCTCTACCTCATATTCCAAATTACCTATAACCAATACAGGGTCAGGAGGCTCTACAAAGAACTACTGGCTCTACAAAGAAGATCAACAAGGATTTATGGAACACGTTATGAATCTTAAATGTAACTGGAAGAGCCAAGCGGAAAGAAATGGGATTAAGGATTTCCAAAATCTTATAAGGTCCAATGAATATTGGCTTGAATTTTGGAGACACAACCTTCATAGGAATATTCTTTGAAGACAACTAAACCGGGGACCAATGGTCCTATGCCGGTTGGAAAACCGTTCGGCTTTTTCCTGAGAGTGGGACAACTTATCCACCACTTGGTCCCAAATCTGCTGCATTCTCTCTACCACAGAATCCACACTTGGGAAGGCCGAAGATTCCACATGCCCTGAAAAAAATCGAAGATGAAACCCAAAGTTACAGAAAAAGGGAGACATCAAAGTGGCAGAACTATCCCTATTGTTTAGCGCAAATTCGGCCAAGGGCAAAAATGAGACCCAGGCATCCTGATCAGCAGATATGAAACATCTCAAATCGGATTCCAAAGTTTGGTTTGTTCTCTGAGTCTGCCCATTGGTCTGAGGATGAAATGCAGAGGAGAAAGATAACTGAATTCCCAGTTTGGAACAAAAAGCTCTCCAAAATCTGGAAACAAACTGGACTCCTCTGTCCGACACAATGTTCTCATGAATCCCGTGCAACCGAACCACCTGTTGTAAAAACAAGGGCACCAACTCAGAAGAAGATGGCAATTTTGGGAGTGGTATCAGATGGACCATCTTAGAAAATCTATCACAGATCACACAGATAACAGTCATTCTCTGAGAGACAGGAAGATCAGAAAGAAAATCTATTGAGATATGAGTTCATGGCCTCCTGGGCACCGGCAGGGGCATCAACAACCCACTAGAATGAGAACAGGGCTTGGACCGAGAACAAGTCCCACAGGACTGCACAAAATTCCTGACATCACGAGATAAGGCAGGCCACTAGAGTTGAGCAAAACGGGTCAAAAAAATTCAAAAGTCGCCAAGTTTCGCCAAAGTCGGGTTTCATGAAACGAAACCTGACCTTAGCGTGAGGTCGGCCACAAGGTCGGCGACCATCGCGCCAAAGTCACGTTTCAAAAGATGCCTTTGCGCCCTTTTTCAGCCAATCAGGAAGAACGGACACTGTGGGCAACGTGATGACATAGCCAGCGGTTACCACCATGTTTGTGAAGGGCATGCAAGTGATTGGCTTGCTTTGTGTGGCGTCACTGGGGGTATAAAAGGGCGTGCATGCCGACCGCCATGTTACTTATGCTGATCTCAGAATAGGGAGAGCTGCTGCTGATTCTGTAGGGAGAGCGTTAGGCAGGGAAGAAGATACCAAAAACTACTTCTTCTGCTAGCGATTTTGCCTGTACAACACTCCAGTTACTGTGCAGTGCAAGGGGAGGCTATATTTCGGTGCATCAGCTCTGTTGGTTATTAGGCTGCCTTTTAAGGCTCCCTGATAGCTGCATTGCTGTTTTCACACTGCTGATCAAACTGCTTTTTTCAAAGCAATCCAAATTTTATTGTTTCGTCCTGGTGAGTTACTGAGCATTCATTTTTTCACACACCATACAGCGATGTATGCTCCTCACACAGTAAGGTGTACCAGCTGTTATCACGGCCAGATTGAAGCTGTGTGTGACTCTGTAAGAAAAAGCCAAGGAATTTGTCTGTTCTTACAGATCTACACTCTACGGAGATTCCAATTCTGCCCAATTCTATATACACCTTGTAGTTAGTCATACACTGGGCAATTTCTGCCTGTCACATTGCAGTATAATCTGTCCTGGGCCAGAGACAATAGTTCAGCGTCCTCCAATCTACATTGAGATTCAAATTCTCACCAATACTCTATACAGTTTTTGCCTTCTCATACACCAGCCAATTTCTGCCTGTCACATTACGGTGTAATCTATACTGGGCCTGAGAAAATAGTTCAGCGTCCTCCAATCTACAGTGAGATTCAAATTCTCACCAATGCTCTATAGACCCTTTACCTTGTTTTACAGTACCATATAGCTGTTGTTATTTTGGGTACCTTTTTAAAAAAAGTGAAAAAGTATGTTGGAAGAGGCCGTGGAAGTGGGTGGGGGTTGCCAGCTGGTCCTGATGGTGGTGTTGGTGGTGGTGCTTCTGCTGGTTGTGGCAAAAGCACAATAGCACCTAAGGCAGGAGGTGGTGAGCCGGCGTCATTGTCTGGCTCCACAAGGCCTCGTAGGCTCCCTTTTCTTTTCTGGGAGTAGGTATACCGCTTTTAAAGCCAGAGCTTCAGGAACAAGTTTTGGCTTACATTACTGACACAGCCTCCAGCTCTATCGCCTCCTCTTCTGAAGTTTCAAGAAATAAAAGCACTGCTTTGTCAGTGGAGGCTCCTTGTCAGGAACAACACCTTTCCTTGTGTCCTTCACCCCTACCAAAAGTGAAGGATGCGGCAGGCCACACTACAGATTACTCCATGGAGCTCTTTTCTCATACCATGCCTGGGTTATCAAGTCAAATCGTGAATTCCCTTCCAAGATGAATCTGACATGGAGTGCACTGATGCAGAGCCACTGCTAGATTTATCTGCTGGTACATTCACTCAGAGCACTACATTGTCCTCGCAGTGTACTGAGCTAGAATCTGACCCTGATGAAACATCAGGTGCCCCTTCCCGCATACTATACCACCATACACGGTGACACAGAGGAAGGTGCACATGACATTGAAGAGGAGGTGATGGATGACCCAGTTGTTGACCCAGATTGGCATCCATTAGGGGAAGAGGGTGCCGCTGCCAAAAGCTCAGAAGAGGAGGAGGAGCATCCGCAGCAGGCATCGACATCGCAACAGCTGCTATCTGGCAGGCCCAGAGCAGTCCAAAAACGGGTTACAAAAAGCAAAAGAGTTGCAGGACAGCTTGGCCAGATGGTCAAAATAGCACAGCGTGTAAGGCCTCAAAATGTCTTCCATAGTAGGAAGAGTGCAGTGTGGCACTTTTTTGAACAAAATCCTAATGATCAGGCAAAGGTTATCTGTAAGAAGTGCGCAAAGACCTTTAGCCGAGGGAAAAATCTGAGAAATTTGAATACCAGTTGCATGCTTACAAAAACGGCGTGAAAGTGCAATAAGGACTGCGCTTGCTTCTGGTGGAGTACAATGTTCTTTATTCAGCCAACGCGTTTCCTGAGCCTACTGGCTCACTTCATCAGGGCAGATTACATTGAAAGATGGTGAAACATTCTTATAGAGAAAAAAATGGCGCCAATACAGGGTTAAATGACATCAGCAAAGGTCAAAGAAAAAAACAACAAAAAACTCAAAAACAATGAAATTTTATTAACATAAAAACACCACAATAAAAGTGTATTAAAATGAGAAAAAATATATAAAATTATGCAAAAATAAAAATAAAACAGAGTGCTATGGATCACAGGGTAAAAAGTGGCTAAGGTTAATGAAAAAAAGGGGGGGAGGGGTGAGACCTCAAGGAGTATTAGAACCTGGCTCATGAATTGCAGATGTATGCTGTAAAGTGCAAATACCAGGTATTAGTCCACTAAACCATTGGATTTAGCTGGAGTGGTGTAAGAAAGAATTTAAGAAATTATTTGTTTTATAGAAATCAAAATTCAGCAAAATAACTTGAAGTGGTATTAGAACCTGGCTCATAGCAGGATATAAGGTGCAATTACAAGGTATTAGTCCACTCAACTATAAGACTGTAATGACGTTTTTTGTATGTATTAGTACATTATACCATTAGACTTAAATGATGTTTTTTTGTAAAGAAATTGTCTTTTCATTTTATTTTGTAGGGAGAAAATCAAAATCGGACATCAGAGAAAAAAAAAAAAAAAAAAAAAGACATAAAATTGGGTAAAATGTAATAAAAGTGTATGAAAATCACAATAAGGATAAAATCAAATAAAAGCATCATTGATAATATTGAGGCCATAGGGGCCAATTGTCTTCAATTTATAGATCCAATAGACCTCTTTTCTGTTTAATGCTTGGGTTCTATTGGAAACGTGTTCAGGGATGTGTTCTATAGGAAAAATGATGGCTTTAGAGAAATCTCTTTGGTGAAATGAATCAAAGTGTCGTGACAGACCATGTTGTTGATATCCAATTTTAGTGTTGTGTCTATGTGAGTTCATTCTACAGTGAAGGGGTTGTGTGGTTCTCCCAACATACAATTTAGGACAAGGACACAGGATAACATAGATAACAAAGGCAGACACACAGGACAGGTGATTAGTGATGGTGAATTTTTCTGAGGTGAATGGATGTGAAAAGATGAAGGTATTATGGGCAATATTGCTGCAAAGGCTACACCTGGGTCTCTGGCATCTAAAAATGCCTGGTGTCAAGCCGATCCTGATTATTAAAATCCTCATCTTCTGTACAATTCTTTCGGATTCTCTGAAATTGATTATGAGGAATGTTAAAAAGCCATTTAGGATAGTGGCTGCTCTTAAAATGGACATAACTATTGGAGGATTTTAATAATCAGGATGAGGTCCTCAAGGGAAGATTCCTGGCTCAAAAATACCCTTCCCAATTGATTCATTCTACTTTTAATAATGTTTCAAAAAATTTTAACCAGCAAATTCTTTTAAGTGGGAGATCTAAAGAAAAAGATACACATGCTAACTATCAGGCCAATTTTATTACTACCTACAACTCCCAACATAAGGAGATTAAAAATATACTAGGGGACCTATGGTACATTATCCAAAAAGAACCTGTACTTAATAAAGTTTTGCCTGACAAACCTACTGTTACATTTAGGAAGGCCAGATCACTAAAAAATCATCTGGCCCCTAGCAGATTGAGCCAATGTACTCGCGACAATCATACCGGCTTGACACCAGGCATTTTTAGATGCCAGAGACCCAGGTGTAGCCTTTGCAGCAATATTGCCCATAATACCTTCATCTTTTCACATCCATTCACCTCAGAAAAATTCACCATCACTAATCACCTGTCCTGTGTGTCTGCCTTTGTTATCTATGTTATCCTGTGTCCTTGTCCTAAATTGTATGTTGGGAGAACCACACAACCCCTTCACTGTAGAATGAACTCACATAGACACAACACTAAAATTGGATATCAACAACATGGTCTGTCACGACACTTTGATTCATGTCACCAAAGAGATTTCTCTAAAGCTATCATTTTTCCTATAGAACACATCCCTGAACACGTTTCCAATAGAACCCAAGCATTAAACAGAAAAGAGGTCTATTGGATCTATAAATTGAAGACAATTGGCCCCTATGGCCTCAATATTATCAATGATGCTTTTATTTGATTTTATCCTTATTGTGATTTTCATACACTTTTATTACATTTTACCCAATTTTATGTCTTTTTTTTTTTTTTTTTTTTCTCTGATGTCCGATTTTGATTTTCTCCCTACAAAATAAAATGAAAAGACAATTTCTTTACAAAAAAACATCATTTAAGTCTAATGGTATAATGTACTAATACATACAAAAAACATCATTACAGTCTTATAGTTGAGTGGACTAATACCTTGTAATTGCACCTTATACCCTGCTATGAGCCAGGTTCTAATACCACTTCAAGTTATTTTGCTGAATTTTGATTTCTATAAAACAAATAATTTCTTAAATTCTTTCTTACACCACTCCAGCTAAATCCAATGGTTTAGTGGACTAATACCTGGTACTTGAACTTTACAGCATACATCTGCACTTCATGAGCCAGGTTCTAATACTCCTTGAGGTCTCACCCCTCCCCCCCTTTTTTTCATTAACCTTTACCACTTTTTACCCTGTGATCCATAGCACTCTGTTTTATTTTTATTTTTGCATAATTTTATATATTTTTTCTCATTTTAATACACTTTTATTGTGGTGTTTTTATGTTAATAAAATTTCATTGTTTTTGAGTTTTTTTTTTTTTTTTCTTTGACCTTTGCTGATGTCATTTAACCCTGTATTGGCGCCATCTTTCAATGTAATCTGCCCTGATGAAGTGAGCCAGTAGGCTCAGGAAACGCGTTGGCTGAATAAAGAACCTTGTACTCCACCAGAAGCAAGCGCAGTCCTTATTGCACTTTCACGCCGTTTTTGCAAATTTGTCCTAGGACCCTGTGCAGATTTGCTGCTGCTTCTCATGCGTTTATGGGTGTTGTGACTTCCTCACAACCCCAATAGATGAGCACCTTCCTTTTTTCTCTGTTATTGTGCTTTTTGATACGGATTTACACAGTGGATGCGCCCTGTATTTCTCTTTTCAATTCACAGTTGCATGCTTAGACATTTGACCACCATGCACTTGCAAGCGTGGACGGACTACCAAACCTCACGTACCACATGTGCAACTGCTCCCAAAGAAGGTAGTCAGCAACGCTACATTGTTACCCCCACTGTAAGCCCACCGGTTAGCACACCACCAGCAGCAAATGTTGAGGTGTCATCGCAAGGCCAAAAGCAGTCATGGAATCACAAGGTTATATCAATGAAAGACTGAATCTAGGCCATCAGAAAGAACACCAACTCCATCACCATCATCAACCCTCTCTCAGTCCACCATGTGCAGCTCTCAAGTCCAGCTCACCTTACCAGAGACTATGAGTAGGACAAGAAAGTACTCATCCTCTCATTCGCGTACACTGGGTTTGAACGCCCACATTGCCAAACTAATCTCGTTAGAGATGATGCCCTATCGGTTGGTTGAAAGCGCAGCTTTCAGCGAACTCATGGCCTACGCAGTACCACGCTATGACCTACCCAGTCGCCACTTCTTTTCTCGCAAAGCCATCCCAGCCCTCCACCTTCATGTGAAAGACGGCATAGTCCATGCATGCAAGCAATCAGTGAGTGGAAAGGTGCACCTCAAAACTGATGCATGGTCCAGTAGGCATGGCCAGGGCCGTTACGAGTCCATCACTGCGCACTGGGTTAATGTGGTGGATGCAGGGTCCACAGGGGACAGTGGTGGTGGGACAGTGCTGCCTTGCCCACGGTATAGGAAACAGTTGGCTGTAGGCGTTCGACCCTCCTCCTTCTCCTCCAGAAGCGAAAGCTCATCCACAGAGCGCAGTCGCACAAGCACTCCATCCGCAGCTGCCAGTGTTGCACACGAGGTGTCCCCCTATCGACCAGTGGAAAGCGTCAGCAGGCTGTGTTGCAGATGATGTGTTTGGGCGACAGACACACCGTGGCGGTACTGGCCGACTACTTTCAGCGACAAACTGAGTCATGGCTGGGCAGTCTACATCTTGAGGCAGGCAAGGTAGCTAGTGATAACGACCAGAATTTTGTGGCAGCCATAGCCCTTTCAAAACTCAGACACATACCTTGCTTGGCTCACACCTTGAACTTGGTGGTGCAGTGCTTCCTCAATAATTATCCAGAGTTAACAGGCCTGCTCCATAAGGTTCGAAGACTGTGCACGCACATCCGCCGGTCGCTGGTACACTCCAGTCGTATGCAGAAGCTGCAGCGATTGCTCCACCTTCCCAAGCACCGCCTAATTATCGATGTTGCAACAAGGTGTAACTCCACCCTGCACATGGTTGAGCGGCTGTGCGAACAGAAGCAGGCCGTAATGCATTTTTTGGGAGGATACACGGGCAGGCAATTTGAGGGCAGACATGGAGTTGACAGGTGTGCAGTGGTCGAAGCTGAAAGACCTCTGTAAAGTCCTTCAGTGTTTTGAGGAATGCACATGGCTGGTAAGCGCAGACGATGCCATCATAAGCATGAGCATCCCACTTATGCGTCTGCTCATGCAAACTTTGACTCACATTAAAGAGCAGGCATCTGCAGCCGAGGTAGATGAGGAGGAAGAGGAGGAGGGAAGCCTTGTTGATAGTCAGCCATTGTCTGCTCCGGGACCTCTCCTGGACGAGGTGGAGGAAGAAGAGGAGCAGGAGGAGGAGGATGATGATGGGGCAGATTATTTAGGGGAGGAGGATGCTTCTCGTGGGGCAAGAGGAAATGTTGGCGTGGCAAGGTCTGGAACAGGGTTTGTGCGTGACTGGAGGGATGTGGATTTGCCTGAAAATGCTCCTCCACCCTGCACTCGCAATGCATCATTGACACTGGGAACATTGGCCCACATGTCAGATTATGCCTTGCAGATCCTAAAAAGGGACCCCCGCATTGCCAAAATGATGAACGATGACGACTACTGGTTGGCCAGCATCCTGGATCCACGCTATAAAGGCAAATTCCAAAACATAATGCCACAGGAGAACCTTGACCTAATATTGGCTAACAAACATGCAACTCTGGTAAACGGGTTGGTTGAGGCATTCCCAGCACACAGCAGCGGTGATGGTTCTCACATGAGCCGTAGGGGCCGGGGGCAGCTTGGCAGAGGTGTTCATGGTGCACACATCAGAAGTGGCGTTGGAGACAGGGGTTTCATGACCATGTTGTGGACTGATTTTTCAAGTCCCGCTCACACGACTGGTAATACTGCATCGATTGAAAGTGACAGGAGACAGCACTTGTCAACTATGGTTACAAACTACTTTTCATCCCATATCGATGTTCTCCCTCACAGGTCATTCCCATTTGACTATTGGGCCGCTAAACTGGACACCTGGCCTGAATTGGCTCAATATGCCTTACAGGAGCTCGCTTGCCTAACTGCAAGTGTTCTATCAGAAAGAGGCTTCAGTGCAGCTAGATCAATCCTGACAGAAAAAAGGACCCATCTGTCGACCCAAAATGTGGATGATATAACCTTCATTAAAATGAACCATGCATGGGTTTCCAAGGATTTTGTCCCACCTTCCCCTGATGACACCTAGGTTGCCAGAAAAATGACTTGCTTTGGTCCTCCTCTTCCTCGCACTTGCCCAATTTAGCCTTTTGCAGTAGCTGAATGACCAACATCAACATATCCCATTTTGTAAACCTCCCTAACTGGACTGCCTCCCCCCCATGGCTGGGGTCACCGCCTTCTGAACCCAACCGTGCGAGTGCCGTTGCCCTGGACAGGTGGGTGGGCCGACTCTTGGGCGCCGGCACTGGCACAGGGTCCCTCATAGTGCAATCAAGTGTCTCTGACGGTGGGGGTGCACACCCGCCGTCAGACACACCGCCGTACTATGAGAGGGCCCAGTGCCAGTGCCGTCACCAACGAGTGGGCCCCCCCGCTTGCTCCGGATCACAGCACTTGCAAAGTTGAAATACTTACCTCTCCCTGCTCCACCGTCATGACGGCTTCCGCATGTCCTGACAGTGCTATTCTGATCAGAGAGCGCAATGACATCACGTCTGTACGCCCTCTGCCTAAACAGCCAAGTGCAGTGAGATGGAAGATGGGGACGACGAGGAGTCCAGACTAGTGCAGGGATTCCTGTTGTGAGTTCATTTTCCCCTTCATCACTGAGGTCTGGTGAACTCCCTTTTCTGGTAAAGGAAGGTAATGAGCCTGATTATCAGGCACCTGAGTCTAATGAGGATGACTGGCTGAGTGGAGTCACTGACTGGATATAAGGCTGCCGACACCCTTCTGCACTGCGGGTGATTTCTCTGTGGACTTCTAGGACACCAGTCTGATTCCTGCTTCCCTAAAGTTAAGTTTCTGCTTTGCCTGTTTGCATTTATGTTTTGTGTTTGTTTTCCTTGCTTTTCTGGATTCTGCCATTCCCTGCTGGGATGAGCTGGGTCTCCTTTTGCCGGTTGCTCTGTCTTTAGAATATTCCTGAGTACTGACATAGCTTTTTTGAAGCCTAGCGTCTTCAGGGCCTTTTTCACTGTCAGTCTGTTGGCTCTTATTTTCATAGGGTTTTTCACGGATTGCAGACAGCAGCCTTCCTGTCCTTTCCTATCTAGGTAGTTTGGGCCCCGTCTTTGCTCAGTCTATCTTTCTGTCTGTGTTAGTGTTTTCATCTTGCTTCACCGTCATTATATGTTGGGGGCTGCCTATTGCTTTGGGGTCTGCTCTGGGGCAGTTTAGATTTCCCCTTTCTTTCTTTAGGCCTATTTAATTCTCCGGCTGTGATCGAGGGGTCTAGGGCATCGTAGGAACCCCCCACGGCTACTGTTAGTTGTTGTGATGGGATCAGGGGTCTGCAATCCGATAGCTGCCAACCTCTCTGGTTTTCTGGACTTAGCTAGCATTTTTGTTTTTGCCTCCTACGGTGACTCAATCATAACAGAATCACCTGCCATACCGCAGATCCTAGGGTACTCAATAGCAGGAAAGAATTGTGTTTAAAAAAAAAAAAAAAAGGTGTGTGTATATTTTTTCCTCTATATCTCTGAGGCCGTAGGGGGAATTTTTTTTTCTCTCAATGGAGATAAAGCAATTGTCTGATCGTGTGGAGCAGCTCGCTGCGGAAGTGCTGGGAATTTCCGCCTACCTTGCTCGTTCGCATGCTGTTGAACCAAAGATCCCTACACCTGATGTATTTTTTGTGGATCGATCTAAATTTTTGAGTTTCAAAAATAATTGTAAATTATTTTTTGCCTTGAAGCCTAACTCGTCAGGGAGCTCCGCGCAGCAGGTTAAAATTGTCATCTCTTTGCTGCGTGGCGATCCCCAGGATTGGGAGTTTTCTTTGAAACCAGATGATCCTATTTTGACTAATGTGAAAGCATTCTTTCAAGCTTTGGGATTGTTGTATGACGAACCTAATGCTATTGATCTGGCTGAAAAGACCCTGTTGGCATTAAACCAGGGTCGGCATTCGGCAGAGTTGTACTGTCAAAAATTCCGAAAGTGGGCGGTCCTTACTACCTGGAATGATGGTGCCTTGGCAGCCCTCTTTCGGAAGGGTTTGTCAGAAACTGTAAAAGATACTATGGTGGGATTTCCTGTTCCCTCTGGTCTTGACGATTCTTTGTCATTAGCCATTCAGGTGGATTGGCGTTTACGTGAACGCAAAACTACACGAGAGATGTTGCCACCTGTTGAACAAATGTCTGAACCTATGCAATGTGATAGAGTTTTGTCTAAGGCGCAACATCAGGAGTTCAGAAGGCGTAATAAGCTGTGTTTTTTCTGTGGAGATGCCTCGCATATTATTTCTGTTTGTCCTAAACGAGAGAAACGCTTTGCACACACGTTTTCTGTTGGTCGTGTTCAACCTAAGTTTCTTCTGGCAATTACTCTGATCTGCTCCCTGTCCACATTTTCCGCCAAGGCTTTTGTGGATTCTGGAGCAGCGCTAAACCTAATGGACTTGGATTTTGCTAAACGTTGTGGATTTCCGATGACACCTCTGCAGACGCCTATCCCTTTGAGGGGGATTGATGCTACTCCTTTGGCTAAAAATAAACCTCAGTTTTGGACCCAGGTGGTCATGCGGGTCGCCCCAGACCATCAAGAAAATTGCAGATTTTTGGTGTTGCATGGTCTGCATGATGCCGTTGTTCTGGGGTTTCCCTGGTTGCAAATTCATTATCCGGTTTTGGATTGGAAGTCTGTGTCTGTGGTGAGTTGGGGTTGTCGGTGTGCCTTTAGTGAGGCTCCAGTTTTTTCCACCTCTCCTCAGTCGCATGATGTTCCTGACTATTTGGCGGACTTTTATGATGTATTTAGTGAGAATGAGTCTGCGTCCTTGCCTCCTCATAGGAGTTATGACTGTGCAATTGAACTAAGCCCGGGGTGTAAATTTCCCAAGGGTCGACTCTTCAATTTATCTGTACCTGAGCACGAGGCTATGCAGTCCTATATTAAGGAGGCATTGGACAAGGGTCATATTAGACCATCCTCTTCACCCTTAGGTGCTGGGTTTTTTTTTGTGGCCAAAAAGGATGGTTCTTTAAGGCCTTGTATTGATTATCGTGCCCTCAGTAAAATTACTATTAAATATCAGTATCCGTTACCCCTGATTTCGGATCTATTCTCTAGAGTTAGAGGTGCTTGCTGGTTTACCAAGCTTGACCTCAGGAGGGCGTATAATCTTATCCGCATTAAGCAGGGGGATGAATGGAAGACGGCGTTTAATACTCCGGAGGGACATTTTGAGAACCTGGTGATGCCTTTTGGGCTCACTAATGCCCCTTCTGTCTTCCAGTGCTTCATGAACGATATTTTCCGAGACTTTGTCGATAAATTTTTGATTATCTATCTGGATAATATTTTGATCTTCTCCAAGGATTGGGATTCTCATGTGGAACATATTCGGACTGTGTTCCGGATCTTGAGGGAGAATTCCCTGTATGTCAAAGGATCGAAATGCCTTTTTGGAGTACAGAGGATTTCATTTTTTGGGATTTATTTTGTCTCCGTCAACTATTGAAATGGACCCGGCCAAGGTACAGGCCATTTATGATTGGGTTCAGCCCACTTCTTTGAAGGCCCTCCAGAAGTTTTTGGGGTTTGCTAATTTTTATCGGAAATTTATAACAAAATTTTCTAGTACTGCCAAGCCATTGACTGATCTGACTAAGAAGGGTGCTGATGTGTTGAATTGGTCTCCAGAGGCTGTTGCTTCCTTTCAGGAGCTGAAGCGAAGATTTACCTCCGCCCCGGTTTTGCGGCAACCGGATGTCTCACTCCCGTTCCAGGTAGAGGTGGATGCTTCTGAGATTGGTGCAGGAGCTGTTTTGTCCCAAAAGGATCCTGTAACATCTAAAATGAATCTCCGTGCTTTCTTTTCCTGAAAGTTCTCTCCATCTGAACGTAACTATGATGTGGGGAATCGGGAACTGTTGGCCATGAAATGGGCATTTGAGGAGTGGAGACATTGGTTGGAGGGAGCTAAACATCAAGTTGTGGTCCTCACTGACCACAAGAATTTGATCTACCTAGAGTCGGCTAAACGTTTGAACCCTAGACAGGCTAGGTGGGCCTTGTTTTTTACACGTTTTGATTTTGTGGTCTCTTTTCTTCCTGGAACTAAGACTGTCAAGGCAGACACCCTCTCTAGGAGTTTCTTTGCTGATTCTCCTGTGGTGACCAAGCCTGCTACCATCTTAGGCGAAGGGGTAGTTCTTTCTGCCATCTCGCCCAATTTGAGACTTGCTCTGCAAGAGTTCCAGGAGGACAAACCTGAGCGTTGTCCCAGTGGAAAGTTGTATGTTCCTGACCAGTGGAAGAAGAGAGTGATGTCTGAAGTTCATTGCTCTGCATTGGCTGGTCATCCAGGTATTTTTGGTACTAGAGATCTGGTGAGTCGCTCTTTTTGGTGGCCCACCTTGTCTCATGATGTCAGGAATTTTGTGCAGTCCTGTGGGACTTGCTCCCGGTCTAAATCTTGTTTTCGCTCTAGTGGGTTGTTGATGCCTTTGCCGGTCCCCAGGAGGCCATGGACCCATATTTCAATGGATTTCATCTCTGATATGCCGGTCTCTCAAAGAATGACTGTTATTTGGGTGATTTGTGATAGGTTCTCTAAGATGGTTCATCTTGTACCACTCCCTAAGTTGCCATCTTCCTCTGAGTTGGTGCCCCTGTTTTTGCAACAGGTGGTTCGCTTGCACGGTATTCCTGAGAACATTGTATCTGACAGAGGAGTTCAGTTTGTGTCTAGATTTTGGAGGACTTTCTGTTCCAAGCTGGGAATTCAGTTGTCCTTCTCCTCTGCTTTTCACCCTCAGACCAATGGGCCGACAGAGAGAACAAACCAGACCTTGGAGTCATATTTGAGATGTTTTATTTCTGCTGATCAGGATGATTGGGTTTCATTTTTGCCCTTGGCCGAATTTGCTTTAAATAATAGAGCTAGTTCTGCCACTTTGATGTCACCTTTTTTTTGTAACTTTGGGTTTCATCCTCGATTTTCTTCAGGGCAGTTGGAGCCTTCTGCCTGCCCAGGTGTTGACACTGTGGTGGAGAGAATGCACAAGATCTGGGACCAAGTGGTGGATAAGTTATCTCTCTCCCAGGAAAAGGCCCAGCGGTTTTCCAATCGACATAGGACCATTGGTCCCCAGTTTAAGATTGGTGATATGGTGTGGTCATCTTCAAAAAATATTGCTATGAAGGTGGCTTCTCCTAAGTTTAAGCCTAGATTTATTGGACCTTACAAGATTTTGGAGATTATTAATCCGGTCTCTTTTCGTTTGGCTCTTCCTGTCACATTTAAAATCCATAATGTGTTCCATAAGTCCTTGTTGAAGAGGTGTGTTGAACTAGTTGTTCCTGGGATGGCACCTCCAGACCCTGTATTGGTTGAAGGTAGCATGGAATATGAGGTAGAGAAAATACTGGATTCCCGTCTGGCTAGACGGAGACTCCAGTATTTGGTTAAGTGGAAGGGTTATGAACAGGAGGATAATTCCTGGGTCTCTGCCTCTGATATTCATGCCAAAAGATTGGTGCGTGCCTTTCATCGGGCTCACCCTGATCGCCCTGGTGGCGTGGTTGAGGGTTCGGTGACCCCTCCTCAAGGGGGAGGTACTGTTGTGAGTTCATTTTCCCCTTCGTCACTGAGGTCTGGTGAACTCCCTATTCTGGTAAAGGAAGGTAATGAGCCTGATTATCAGGCACCTGAGTCTAATGAGGATGACTGGCTGAGTGGAGTCACTGACTGGATATAAGGCTGCCGACGCCCTTCTGCCCTGCGGGTGATTTCTCTGTGGACTTCTAGGACACCAGTCTGATTCCTGCTTCCTTAAAGCTAAGCTTCTGCTTTGCCTGTTTGCATTTATGTTTTGTGTTTGTTTTCCTTGCTTTTCTGGATTCTGCCATTCCCTGCTGGGATGAGCTGGGTCTCCTTTTGCCGGTTGCTCTGTCTTCAGAATATTCCTGAGTACTGACATAGCTTTTTTGAAGCCTAGCATCTTCAGGGCCTTTTTCACTGTCAGTCTGTTGGCTCTTATTTTCATAGGGTTTTTCATGGATTGCAGACAGCAGCCTTCCTGTCCTTTCCTATCTAGGTAGTTTGGGCCCCGTCTTTGCTCAGTCTATCTTTCTGTCTATGTTAGTGTTTTCATCTTGCTTCACTTATATGTTGGGGGCTGCCTATTGCTTTGGGGTCTGCTCTGGGGCAGTTTAGATTTCCCCTTTCTTTCTTTAGGCCTATTTAATTCTCCGGCTGTGATCGAGGGGTCTAGGGCATCGTAGGAACCCCCCACGGCTACTGTTAGTTGTTGTAATAGGATCAGGGGTCTGCAATCCGATAGCTGCCAACCTCTCTGGTTTTCTGGACTTAGCTAGCATTTTTGTTTTTGCCTCCTACGGTGACTCAGTCATAACAGATTCACTAGCGAGGAGACTTATTTAATTGTTTTCAATATGTGGGACAGCAATTTTTGGGGAGCACTATACTCTGTAGAATGATATATGGGGCCCACCATACACTGGGCATTCCAAAGGTGGACATCAGACTCTGGAGCAGCATTTACAGGGCCCATTATACACTAGAGCATTAGAAATGGGGCCCATTATATATAGAGCATTATTTGGGCCCATAAGACAGTGGAGCTTCATCCATGGGGACCAACATATACTGTAGCATTATGTGGAGCGCATCATATACTGTTTCAAACATTATATGGGACCAATGATTCTGTATGGAGAAATATATGGGCCTCATTACTCTGTATAGCGCACTATGCGGTGCCCATAATATTGTATGGAGTTATATACTGTCCGTTTTTTGAGCTATTGAAGAATTTAAAATCGATATCAGTCATGAGATGTAAAAAGTGAAGTATTTTTCATTGTACTATACCGCTGTTTCTCTACCGTATCGGAGCATCATGAGTTGTGGTATGTGTTAAAGGGGCACTCTTTTGCCCAGGGCACATGAAAACCTGGAGCCAGCCCTACCCCTCCACAACTTTAGCCTAATAACCCCCAGTTTTCAGTGCGTAACTATTATTATGAAGTAAATTAAGGTTGACAAGCTTCAGTAATAAAAATTGTTGTTTTTTTTTCCATTCAAATGGGCACTGTAGGTGTGTTTAATGTCCTCCACTCCCTGCCGACTTTGCTTCCCCATTGACTTGCATTGGGCTTCGTGTTTCAGTCGGCCTTCGACTTTTCACGGTAATCGGTCGATTTCGTTCGACCCGACTTTTAAAAAAGTCGGGTTTCATGAAACCCGACTCAACCCGAAAAAAGGCAAAGTCGCTCATCTCTACAGGCCACCAAAAAGACTGACTCACCAAATCTCTGGTACCAAAAATACCTGGATGACCAGCCAACGCGGAGCAATGAATTTCAGACATTACTCTTTTCCTACACTGGTCAGGGACATACAATTTTCTCATAGGGCAACGTTCAGGTTTGTCCTCCTGAAATTCCTCCAAGGCATGTCTCAAATCGGGTGAGATGGCGGAAAGAACTACACCCTCATTTAGAATGGTAGTAGGCTCGGTCACATCAAGAGAATCCGCAAAGAAACTCCTAGAAAGGGCATCTGCCTTAACATTCTTAGTGTTCACAATTAGGGCCATCCTGGTTGGCCAATACTTGACAATGAGGCGTAGTTGCTCATCTGATAAGAAATGAGATCATCAGGCAGGAGATCTCAAGGAGAGACTTTGCATGCGTGGATATAACAATAGGTGCATTAAACAGGGTTACATCAGTGCTAAAAAAAAAAAAAAGCCACTGAAAAATGCTCCTTACATCCCCCACACAAAATTTAAAAAAAAAATCACAAGATCAAATCAGGTTTATATCTACATACAATGGAGAATGGGCAACAAAGAGAGAATGCCTTCAACGCCATTGGAATATTCTACAGACCGAACCTACGTTAACAAAATTTTTGCCAAAATCTCCCAAGATGACTGCTTGAAGGAGCCAGAATTTGGGTGATATTTTGGTTCGTAGCCATTATGCTGCAGTCATTAAAAATCTGTTCAACTCTCGTGGTCCACCACAGGGATGTTTTCCCTGTAGGAGCTGTATAGCTTGCAAAAATATTCTGTGGTCCTTTTCATTTACCTCTGCTGATGGTACCCAGGACTTCTACATCAAACAGTATATCACCTGTACCACTACACAGGTGATATACTATGAAACCTATGGTTCCACTGGCCTAACGTCAGGCACACTCAAAACACGCACAAGAGAACAGGTACGAGATATGCTTGATGCAGCAACTGCTGTGGATTTATCTGTGCTAAAAATGATATCTAGGCACTACAAACTATTCCACCAATGCAATACTAAATCCTTCATGGTGAGAGGCATTCAGCACATTCATTGTGGTATTACAGGAGGGGACATAAAGCATCTCCTGGCTCAAAAGGAGTGCAGGTGGATTACTATTTTGGGAACTATGCTGTGGCCAAATATCTTCATCGTAGCATGTCTTTGAATACTGTTGCACAAAATTTTTACACCGCACCTAAAGGATCGTGAGCTCCAGATATAGCTGAACAACTTTATTACATCATCTTGGTGGATATGGCACCACAAAGAGTACATGTTATTTTGGGAGGAATGCCAGATATAAACAATACTGTTTATACAAATGTTTTTGTGCATATACTTGATGCTTTGATGTCATTTTTTGTTTAGCTCTTGCTTTGTATTTGAATCGTCATCATGATGCAATGCCTTTATAAGTTCCTCTGTTATATACATCCGGTAATATATTTGCAGTGTCACAGTTAACATATACTTTTCTTATCTTAATGGACTGTGGACGGAGTTTTTATCACATGTATATTGACACCATACATTTTCCATGTACCTTTGTCCACGTTAATTGGACAAGCATGGGGTAATTTTTTACTTACATGTTGCACATAGGCAATTTTTGCAGCAAATGCACTTTACTTGGGATGTGAGACCATGTGCTCTCTCTCCAGGCTGTTTCCTCTATGCATTCTCTGTTATATCTGGCTTGGCACAGTTGCATGGATACAGCCCAGCCAGCCTCCAGCCCCTGTATACATCAGCCCAGCCAGCCCGCAGCCCCTGTATACATCAGCCCAGCCAGCCCGCAGCCCCTGTATATACATCAGCCCCCAGCCCCTGCATATAAATCAGCCCAGCCAGCCCCCAGCCCTTGTATATACATCAACCCAGCCAGCCCCCAGCCCCTGTATACACCGCCTCAGCCCCTGTATACATCAGCCCAGTCCCAGACCCCAGCTCAGCAACTGTCCTGCGCTAAGCTCCTCCAGAAGCCTGAGTCACTGACCTGATGCGTTCAGGTTCAGCGGTGCGCTGCAGCCATGTGCGGGAGACGGGGAGAGCAGAGCACTCCCTCTCTGACCACAAAGAACATCCTGACATTAAGCATCAGGTGTTCTTATTAACCCCCTGTCATGTAAAGGGCACCCGGGCCATGGTGTGCACTTGTAAAGCAGCCAAAGCAAAGATTTAAATGGCCGGCAGCAGGATAGATGTGCAGCATGCCATTGCTTCTAGGGGGGAGCTGCCTCCCCTGCCCCACGGTGGGTATGCCCATGGTGCCCCCCCGAAGTCATATTCTCTCCGGTGTCTTTCTGTCATATTGACCTCTCAGAGTGACTTTAAGGCTGTATGTTTTTTATGCGTTTCCGCTGCATTTTTGCCACAGCGGAAAAGCTTAAAAAATGCTAATAAAGCGCATCCCCATGCAGTCCTATGGGATTCCGCAGTTGCTGTGCCCATGCTGCAGATTTTACCGCATAGCGGTAAAATTCGCAGCATGTCCATTATTTCTGCAGAATCGCGGCGATTCCGCTGCCATAGGATTGCATTGAACCGCTCACTTTACGCATGTGGCTATGCCCACCATGTGTAAAGTGAGCACTTCATGAGGAGACTCTCCTCCATGCCCTGGGTACCTTATTCTTGTAAAAAATAGAATTAAAATAAAAATACTGATATACTTACACTTTGTCGGCCCCCCGGAGTGCCTCGCTCTTCTCAGCCACGCTGCCAGCATCTATGCTTGACAAGTCTGACCAACCTGTCAATCACTTTTCCAAGCGATGCTTCAAATCGCTTGGAAAAGCACTAGCATTCTGCAAGCTAAAAATGCTTGCAAAACAAGACATGGGCACTTAGCCTTAATGTGATGTGGTCCCTAAAAAAATGGTTTGGTAAATTTTGTTGTAAACATGAGAAATCACTGGTCAACTTTTAATGCTTATAACTTCCTAACAAAAAAAAAATTTGGTTCCAAAATTGTGCTGATGTAAAGTAAACATGTGGGAAATGTTATTTATTAAGCATTTTTTGTGACATATCTCTCTAATTTAAGGGCATAAAAATTAAAAGTTGGAAAATTGCAAAATTTTAAAAATTTTCGCCATATTTCCGTTTTTTTTCATAAATAAACACAAGTCATATTGAAGGCATTTTAACACCAACATGTAGTAAAATACAATATGTGCCGAAAAAACAATCTCAGAATCAGCGGGATCCGTTGAAGCGTTCCAGAGTTATAACCTCATAAAGTGACAGTGGTCAGAATTGTAAAAATGGCCTGGTCATTAAGCTGCAAATTGGCTCCTTCACTAAGGGGTTAAAATATTTACAGTGTACAAGGTTAAAAACAATTCAGGATGAAAAATAAACAATGATATGGGACTTCTGTATAGAAGCAAACATGTTTTTGGTAACACTTTATAATGTTACGTTTTCTTCCTACAGTATATAAACCTATGTAACACAGTTGAAATCACATCTTAATTTAGGAAAAAAATGCAGATGAAAAATATCTTCACAGCAAACTATTCCTATTATAGACAAGTGCCAATTAGTTGGGTACGCTCTCACCCCTCGGTGAACTCCTGAAGCAAGCGGGCTGAACAATGAGGCACGAACTTCACAGCAGAAATGCATGATTTTCAGTAACATCATATTATCAAGGCATCATACAAGAAGATCTCTCCATTTTTTTTATTAAATAGTACGTGTCATTTGTTAATGGGTAAAAGCTGGTTATTATTACTTTATATTCCATGACATGTAAATATTTCAATATTGTGTTTCTGCTTATGGCGCCAAGACCTGTTTGCTAATCTAATATTTCAAGGCAATGACTTTTTAATGTAGCTTCTGGGACACAAGAGAAATGGAGTTATAACATTAATAGACATGATGGGCTATTTGTTTTAATAAATGCCTGGCATAAGCATCCGGGAATTTGGAATCCATTATACCTCGATAAGGCTGCTAAGGAATGTTTTAGCTTTTTTATCAACTCCAAGAAAAATGACTTTGTCATGTGTGTTAATGCAATTAACTCCTAAGCTTTGCTTTTAGAAACTGCCAAAATGCAAATGCAAGTAAAATACAATGTACGGTATTATGTAGCGCAGAATGGAATAGCATGGTGCAAAATAACCCAGATATGGTGTGAGGTACTGTATGGCACACAGTACAGGATTGATATTAAAGGCTAGTTTCACACTAGCGTATTTTCCATGCAGCGCATGGCGCTGCTAAGCCCCCCCCCCGCCGGCTCCCTGCCCGCCCAATCCGGTCATCGCCGCCTACTATCGCACACGGCTGCATGCGATCTGCGCACCCTATCTTTAGCATAGGGTGCGCAGACCATGCGCTGGCCGTGCGCTAGTAGGATTTTAGCATGCGCTGTGCACTTTTGAAGGTGCGCCGAGCACGCCAAAATGCAACATGGTGCGTTCGGCGCAAACGGGTGCACCTTCAAAAGTGCGCAGCGCACGCTTAAATCCTACTAGTGCAAGGTCTGCACACCCTATGCTAAAGATAAGGTGCGCAGATCACATGCGGCCGTGTGCGATAGTAGGCGGTGATGACCAGATGGGGCGGGCAGGGAGCCGGCAGGGGGCGGGGCTTAGCGGCGCCGTGCGCTGCATGGAAAATACGCTAGTGTGAAACTAGCCTAAGAAGGCTTATTACACAAAAAATGGAACCAACTCTCACGATATGAAATTCTCAACCTCACTCTGAGAAGAGGGGGGATATTTCATGCACTGATGAAAATAAGATCACTCCTCTCACACCTAATAATCTACCTCTGATTGTAGAACATGGTATTTGGCCCAAAAAAGTATAGCACAGTACATAACCACAGGATTTATACCTCTACTAAACTCAAAAACCTGACTTTGCTATTATTTTTTTTTTATTCTTGCTTCCAATTAGTCTACATAAGGGTCTGCACACACACTAAGTATTTGCAGTGGAAATTTATGCCCCTAAAACACTGTACAAAAATGCTGCAGAAATTTCAGCTGCAAATACTCAACGTGTGCACATATGTTAAGTATGTGCATAACTAAAATGCTCCATTAAAAAAAAAACATAATTAAATGATAAGTAGTTAATCAAAAACCCATTTACTTAAGTTAACACTCATGTGGAGTAAGAAAAGAACCTCTTTTCATTGATTGACACCATACCTCCACACTCCGCACTTTGTAAGAGTCATACAATAACCAAAAATATTGTCACCTAGTAGTAAAACATTTGATTAAACTCTACTGCGGTATTTGACAGATCAAACTGTGTTTGTTTGTTTTTTTCTGTAGCAAAATCAATTTATGAATCAATACATAATTAGTTTTCTAACCAGAGTTTCATATTAAATTTATAATTCTGTAATATAAATTCGATCACACAATATATTTTAAATTAGGTTGCAAAAGCCACAAAAGAATAAAAAGTGCCTTTGACAGCTAGTAGAATTAGGTAATTTGGGTTATCAGCTTAGAAGCCTAGGTTTACTTGTAGATTTTTTTCTGAGACAGTGATATAAAATGCTGAGCTGAGCACAGGATTTAACCCCCTAGTGCAATATCTTGTATTACAGGGTTGATCACGTGTCAAGAGGGCTCAGGAGCTGAACTCTCTCCACAAGAAGCAAATACCAGCTTTTTAACATCTAAGGGCTAATATCTAATGTCTAAGGGCTCATGTAAATGACAATATTACAGTGCCTTGTGAAAGTATTCGGTCCCCAGGAACTTTTCAACCTTTTCCCATATATCAGGCTTCAAACATAAAGACACCAAATATAATTTTTTTTTGTGAAGAATCAAGAAGTTGATTCTTCACCAAAAATTTACATTTGGCATCTTTATGTTTGAAGCATGATATGTGGGAAAAGGTTGAAAAGTTCCTGGGGACCGAATACTTTCGCAAGGCACTGTATCAGTCCACATGCGACCCGACAAAGCATCAAAGCACACTTGGACCTGTGTTAGGTTATGGAGTCATGCACATGTCTGACTTTTTCCTTGGACAGAGTCTGTCCTTGGAAATAAACACTTGAGTTTGATCTGATATTCAGATGGTACTTGGCCATGCAAGTCAATGAGTCCTTGGAGTACATCATCTGAGTGCAGTCTGATTTTTGCAGCTTCACAAAATGGAAAAGATGAAGATTTTTTTTTACTACATCTTCCTATTTGAGAGAATCGGATCACACAATGAACACACTCTGATCAAAAACTAATCAGTGTGTGATTAGCACAATTGGTCCTATTCTCTCAGATGGGGGAATCTACGGCCGTCTGCACCTGCTGTAACAGTCACAGCTGGAACTGAGCTCCACCTGCCTCTGTTAACAATTTAAATGCCACTGTCAATCTCCAACAGCAGTCCCTATGTCAATTATCTTGGGGAATTGATGGTTTACCACAGCAGAAGGGGCTGGTTGAAGGCCCCTTTGCTGTCATCTTGGTAGTCCTATGAAGTTGTACCACACACTAGAAAATAAAGTTTATTTAAAAACAAAAATGTTTAGAAATATAAAAAAAAGTATAACAAATGAAATCAAAGGTTCTGTCCCTGCCTTTGATGCAGATTCACAAGTCAAGACCACATATTTCCCTGTATATGATGGCTGATTTAATCAGCCATCATGCTTCTTTAACAGCCTCATGTGGATCAGTGCTCTACCAGCTCCTGTTAACCGGTTAAATCCTGCTGTCAATCACTGAAAGCGGCATTTAACATGTTCTGGCAGGAAGCATGTCAATCATCCCGTTCATCAGCACTCTTGTCACGTAATCGTGGGGTGCTGAAGGGTTTTAATGACAGCTGGGGTCTGCTGATGACTCCCTTGCCTGTCAATATGATCCTCCTGTGAACTCTAAGCAATGACCGGCGTTCATAGGAGATTGAGATTTTTGCTATACCTAGAAATGCTGTTGTATTGCTATGTCTGATCACAGCTTCAAAGCCCTAAGATGATTCAATACACTAAAAAGTGAGAAAAAAAGTTTTAAAAAATATGAAAAAATTCACAAATGTTCAAATCACCCCCATTAAAAATAAAACACCCAAAAATTACACATTTTATATTGGTGCATTCAGGAATGTCTGAACTATCAAAATATAAATTAAATTAATAGAATTGATAGCAGAACAGCGAGAAAAATGTAAAATATTTATGTTTTTTTGGCCTTTGCAACATTGCAATAAAATGTTAATAAGACGTAATCAAAACATCGAATATAACCCAAAATGGTATCAATAAAAACGTCAGCTCAGTGCACAAAAGATAACCATTCACACACCCCCATATCTCAAAAAATGAAGGCTTTACAGGTCATGAAATTGTTGACTCAAAAAATTAAAACTCTCTCTCTATTTTTAAAGAGCTATAAAAACAGGGAAAGACATATCGTCACTGCAAGGGGACCTGCTGACATGAGTGATTATTTCAGCTGGATGTACGTCCGAGGAAACACATTCAGTTGAAATGTATTATAGTGCAGGGGACCCCGTGGCTCCCTGCGCTGCAAGGCAGGCTGAAGTCGGCATGCCCATGACTGGGAGCGCATGGCAGTGACATCATGCACCATGGCAGAGTTGCTAAACTCTGCTGCAGACTCATGCACGAGCTGTAGAAGAGGACGCCGCAGGCCGTGTGAGTGGAGAAAGGTGAGAATAATCTTTTTATTTAATGTGTTGGAGAAGAACAAGAAATGACTCACTACCCCATTAAAGGGTCCAGGATTTGGCACATTACCCCAGGAAGGAGCTCAGGATGGGGGACATTACCCCAGAAAAGGGCCCAGAATGAGGGATATTAAACCAAGAAGGAGCACAGAATGGAAGACATTATTGCTGGAAGGGTCCCAGGATGGGGAACATTATTTCCGTAAGTGGCCAGGATGAGGGACATCATAATATGGGGGTGAACGCGTATGTTTTTATAGGGCCTAGAACGCTATAAGGGCCCAATCATCAACATGCAGGTGGGGGCCCAGATATAAATTTTGCTACATACCTGATAGCATCCTCTTCCTTCTCCTATCTCCCATACTTTATTTCTTTTTAAGTCCCTTATATTGTTTCTTATATTGTTTTCCTCACCCCCTAGTTAATTTTGAGGCTATCAGGGACTTATAATGAATATGCAGGAGTGGAGAGGAGGTGAAGATACAGGATCTGGACTAAGTCCAGTTTCACAGTTGCGGTTGTGCGTTTCTGATGTATACATCGGCATGCATCGTGTTTTCCTATCTTTTACGTTGTGCACGCAGATACATGCGTTTGTATGCCTTCGCATGCATTTGTTCGCATTTGCTTACGCATGCGTCGTTTCAGTGTGTGCAGTGTGGCGTGGCTAACGCAACATGTTGCAATTTTGGAGGCAACAAGTTGCCGCTGCCCTACGCATGCAGACGCTTATGGAAGTAGTGCATCTAAACAACGCATTACAGTTGATGGGAATGCATGCGTACGCAGTCACATTCATTCGCTTGCGCTTGCGTACGCTTGTACTTTTCTGAGTAAATATGTCCAGGAACTGGTTTTAGCCCCCCCCCCACACAAACATGTATAAAAAGAGGGTGTGGGCACTGGAAGTTCAGTACTCTCCAGTAGAGTTGAGCGACTTTTGGTTTTTTAGGGTCGAGTTTTCGTTTCGAGCAAGATCGTCCGATTATAGGGAAAAGTCGGGGTCATCCCGAAACACGAAACCCAATGTAAGTCAATGGGGAATAAAAGTCGGCAGTGAGAGGAGGACAGGAAACACACCTACAGTGCCCATTTGAATGCCAAAAGCATCAATTCTTCTTACTTAAGCTTGTCAACCTTAATTAACTTCATAATACAAGTTACGCACTGAAAAATGGGGGTTATTTGGCTAAAGTTGTGGGGGGGGAGGGCTGGCTCCAGGTTTTCATGTGCGAAAGAGCGCCCCTTTAACACATACCACAACTCATCATGCTCCCATACGGCAGAGAAATAGCGGTATAGAACAATGAAAAATACTTCACTTTTTACATCTCATGACGAGGCCCATCTATTTCTCCATACAGAATCATTGTTCCCATGTAATGTTTGAAACAGTATATGATGAGCTCCACATAATGCTACAGTATATGTTGGTCCCCATGGATGAAGCTCCACTGTCTTATGGGCCCAAATAATGCTCCAAACATAATGGGCCCCAGTTCTAATGCTCTAGTGTATAATGGGCCCTGTAAATGCTGCTCCAGTGTCTGATGTCCACCTTTGGAATGTTCCAGTGTATGGTGGGCCCCATCTATCATTCTCCAGAGTATAGTGCTCCCCAAAAATTGCTGTCCCAACATTGAAAACAATCAAATAAGTCTCCTCGCTAGGGAATCCCTGTACTAGTCTGGACTCCTCGTCGTCCCCATCTTCCATCTCACTGCACAGTATTTCAACCTTGCAAGTGCTGTGATCCTGAGCAAGCAGGGGGGGCCCACTCGTTGGCGACGGCACTGGCACAGGGCCCCTGATAGTACGGTGGTGTGTCTGATGGCGGGTGGGCCGAACCTGCACTTTCATCTGCAGCTTCCTCTTTGTCACCGTGTAAGATGGAACTGTATATGGGAAGGGTAACCTGAGTTTCATCAGGGTCAGATTCAGGCCGTGTAGCGTGCGAGGGGAATGTAGTGGTCTGGGTCAATGTACCAGCAGATTCATTGAGCAGTGGCTGGGCATCTGTGCACTTGTGTCGCCCCCAGGAGTACGGTCGCCACAGTGGCATTACCTTCCTCCTAGGGAGTGTGATGTCATGCTTGGGAGCAACGAAGGATCTCTCTAGCAGGTTAACTGATTGGGCGGCGTTATTCCCACGAGTCATGACCCTCCAAACAGCGTTCATGAAGGCAAAGTGTTTGTTTTACGTGGGCAGTATGGTTGCAAAGCTGAACCTTAAAGGAATGTCCAGAAGGGCAACACCAGGAGTGGAGCATACGGTTAAATTCGACTCCACCTGGGAAACCTCAACCATGCCAGCTACAGAACAGATGCACACATTGCAAGCTTAATTCCGTTAATGAACGAGACTCCGTCATGCCACGCGGTCCGAGTCCGGCTTACTAGAGGGACACGTGAGGCTCTGGCACATGAGATTGGCCAATAACTGGTGTGTCATGCCCTTACATGTCCGTGGCTGCATGTGTGCTACACTGAAAAAGCCAGCGTTTGTCGCTTACAGGTGCAGATAACCAGCTGAACAACGTTAGTGATGGGGATCACTGATTACAATTATTACCCGCAAACGATGATTTCCCAGTAAGTGCAGGTCAACCGCAGTTCTGGAATTAGGCCTAACCGTCATTCCTGAAAAAATTAAAAACTTACGTGTGCAAACCACAGGTGCTGTAGCTTGCTTAACAGCTCGCCAGCCGTTCTCACGCCCAGTATGGATTACACGTGATTGCACAAAGGTGAGAAAGGGTACCGTATCCCCAGATAACATGTATGGATAGCGTACACATTCAAAATATATGTCTATACATCAGGAGGCAGGCTCAGACGGTGTTAGGCCCAGTATGGATTGCACGTGATTGCACAAAGGTTAGAAAGGGTACCGTATCCCCAGATAACATGTATGGATAGCGTACACATTCAAAATATATGTCTATACATCAGGAGGCAGGCTCAGACAGTGTTAGGCCCAGTATGGATTGCACGTGATTGCACAAAGGTTAGAAAGGGTACCGTATCCCCAGATAACATGTATGGATAGCATAGTGTACACATTCAAAATATATGTCTATACATCAGGAGGCAGGCTCAGACGGTGTTAGGCCCAGTATGGATTGCACTTGATTGCACAAAGGTTAGAAAGGGTACCGTATCCCCGGATAACATGTATGGATAGCATAGTGTACACATTCAAAATATATGTCTATACATCAGGAGGCAGGCTCAGACGGTGTTAGGCCCAGTATGGATTGCAGGTGATTGCACAAAGGTTAGAAAGGGTACCGTATCCCCAGATAACATGTATGGATAGCGTACACATTCAAAATATATGTCTATACATCAGGAGGCAGGCTCAGACGGTGTCAGGCACAGTATGGATTTGACGGCCCAGATTACACAGCGGAGGAGCAGGGAGAGGTAAAGATTGCAAATGCTGGGGCCCTGCCCAAGCAAGGGGGGCCCACTCATGGGCGTCGGTACTGGCACTGGGCCCCTCATAGTACAGCGGTGTGTCTGACGGCGGGTGTGCACCACCACCGTCAGAGACACTTGATTGCACTATGAGGGACTCTGTGCCAGTGCCCGCGCCAAAGAGTCGGCCTACCCACCTGTCCAGGGCAACGGCACTCGCACGGTGTCGTGCGCTAGGTGGTGACCCCGGCCATGGGGGGGAGGCAGCACAGTTAGGGAGTTTTAGAAAGTGGCATATGTTGATGTTGGACATTCAGCTGATGCAAAAGGCGAAATAGGTGAAGTCCAAGGAAGAGGTGGACCAAAGCAAGCCATTTTTCTGTCACCCTATGTGTCATCAGGGGAAGGTGGGACAAAATCCTTGGAAACCCATGCATGGTTCATTTTAATGAAGGTTAGATCATCCACATTTTGGGTTGACAGACGGGTCCTTTTTCTGTCAGGATTGATCCAGCTGCACTGAAGACTCTTTCCGATAGCACACTTGCAGCTGGGCAAGCGAGCTCCTGTAAGGCATATTGGGCCAATTCAGGCCAGGTGTCCAGTTTAGCGGCCCAATAGTCAAAGGGGAATGACCTGTGTGGGAGAACATCGATATGGGAGGAAAAGTAGTTTGTAACCATAGTTGACAACTGCTGTCTCCTGTCACTTTCCATCGATGCAGTATTACCAGTTGTGTGAGCGGTATTTGAAAAATCAGTCCACAACATTGTCATGAAACCCCTGTCTCCAACGCCACTTCTGCTGTGTGCACCACGAACACCTCTGCCAAGCTGCCCCCGGCCCGTACGGCTCGTGTGAGAACCATCACCGCTGCTGTGTGCTGGGAATGCCTCAAGCAACCGATTTACCAGAGTTGCTTGTTTATTAGCCAATATTAGGTCAAGGTTCTCCTGTGGCATGATGTTTTGTAATTTGCCTTTATAGCGTGGATCCAGGATGCTGGCCAACCAGTAGTCGTCATCGTTCATCATTTTGGCAATGCGGGGGTCCCTTTTTAGGATCTGCAAGGCATAATCTGACATGTGGACCAATGTTCCCGGTGTCAATGATGCACTGCGAGTGCTGGTTGGAGGAGCACTTTCTGGCAAATCCACATCCCTCCAGTCACGCACAAACCCTGTACCAGACCTTGCCACGCCAACATTTTCACTTGCCCCACGAGATGCATCCTCCTCCCCTAAGTAATCATCCCCATCATCATCCTCCTCCTCCTCTTCTTCCTCCACCTCGTCCAGGAGAGGTCCCTGAGCAGACAATGGCTGAATGTCATCAAGGATTCCCTCCTCCTCTTCCTCCTCATCAACATTGGCTGCAGACGCCTGCTCCTTAAGGTGCGTCAAAGTTTGCATGAGCAGACGCATAAGTGGGATGCTCATGCTTAGGATGGCGTCGTCTGCGCTTACCAGCCGTGTGCATTCCTCAAAACACTGAAGGACTTTACAGAGGTCTTTCAGCTTCGACCACAGCACACCTGTCAACTCCATGTCTGCTCTCAAAGTGCCTGGCCGTGTATCCTCCCACAAATGCATTATGGCCTGCCTCTGCTCGCACAGCCGCTCCACCATGTGCAGGGTGGAGTTCCACCTTGTTGCAATGTCGATAATGAGGCGGTGGTTGGGAAGGTGGAGCAATCGCTGCAGCTTCTGCATACGAACGGAGTGTACAGGCGACCGGCGGATGTGCGCGCACCTTCTGGAGCAGGGCTGTTAACTCCGGATAATTTTTGAGGAAGCACTGCACCACCAGGTTCAAGGTGTGAGCCAAGCAAGGTATGTGGCTGAGTTTTGAAAGTTCTATGGCTGCCACAAAATTACGGCCGTTATCACTAACTACCTTGCCTGCCTCAAGATGTACACTGCCAAGCCATGACTCAGTTTGTTTCTTCAAGTACTCGGCCAGTACCTCAGCGGTGTGTCTGTTGCCCAAACACATCATCTGCAACACAGCCTGCTGACGCTTTCCACTAGCTGCTCGATAGGGGGACACATCGTGTGCAACAGTGGCAGCTGCAGATGGAGTGCTCGTACGACTGCGCTCTGTGGACGAGCTTTCGCTTCTGGAGGAGGAGGGTCGAACGCCTACAGCCAACTGTTTCCTATACCGTGGGCTAGGCAGCACTGTCCCACCACCGCTGTCCCCTGTGGACCCTGCATCCACCACATTAACCCAGTGCGCAGTGATGGACACGTAACGGCCCTTGCCATGCCGACTGGACCATGCATCAGTTGTGAGGTGCACCTTTCCGCTCACTGACTGCTTGAGTGCATGGACAATGCGGTCTTTCACATGATGGTGGAGGGCTGGGATGGCTTTGTGAGAGAAGAAGTGGCGACTGGGTAGGTCATAGCGTGGTACTGCATAGGCCATGAGTTCGCGGAAAGCTGCGCTTTCCACCAACCGAAAGGGCATCATCTCAAACGAGATTAGTTTGGCAATGTGGGCGTTCAAACCCAGTGTACGCGGATGAGAGACTGAGTACTTTCTTGACCTACTCATAGTGTCTGGGAGGGTGAGCTGGACTTGAGAGCTGCATATGGTGGAAGTAGCGGTGGACAGGGCGGACTGAGAGAGGGTTGATGATGGTGATGGAGTTGGTGTTCTTTCTGATGGCCTAGAATCAATCTTTCGTTGATATAACAGTGGGATTCCCTGACTGCTGTGGCCTTGCAACGACACCTCAACATTTGCTGCTGTGCTAACCGGTGGGCTTACAGTGGGGGAAACAATGTAGCGTTGCTGACTACCTTCGTTGTGATCAGTTGCACATGTGGCACTTGAGGTTTGGTGTTGTGTCCACGCTTGCAAGTGCATGCTGGTTAAATGTCTAAGCATGCAACTGGTATTCAAATTTTTCAGATTTTTCCCTCGGCTAAAGGTCTTTGCGCACTTCTTACAGATAACCTTGGCCTGATCATGAGGATTTTGTTCAAAAAAGTGCCACACTGCACTCTTCCTACTTTGGCAGACATTTTGCGGCCTAGCACGCTGTGATCTTTTGACCCTCTGGACAAGCTGTCCAGCAACTCTTTTGATGTTTGGAACCTGTCTTTGGAGTGCTCCGGGCCTGCCAGATAACAGCTGTTGCGATGTCGATGTCTGCTGTGGATGCTCCTCATCTGAGCTATTGGAAGCAGCACCCTCTTCCCCCAATGGATGCCAATCTGGGTCAACAACTGGGTCATCCATCACCTCCTCTTCTATGTCATGTGCACCTTCCTCTGTGTCACCGTGTATGGTGGTATAGTGTGCGGGAAGGGGCACCTGAGTCTCATCAGGGTCAGAATCTGGCTCTGTACACTGCGAGGACAATGTAGTGCTCTGAGTGAATGTACCAGCAGAATCATCCATCAGCGGCTGTGCATCAGTGCACTCCATGTCAGATTCATCTTGGCCTGGTTAATTCACCATTTCACTTGATAATCCAGGCATGGTATGTGAAAACAGCTCCATGGAGTAATCAGTAGTATGGCCTGCGTCATCCTTCAATCTTAGTTGGGGTGAAGGACACAAGGAAAGGTGTGGTTCATGAACATGAGCCTCCAATGACGACTCAGTGCTTTTACTTTTTACAACTGAAGAAGAGGAGGCGATAGAGCTGGAGGCTGAGTCTGCAATGTAAGACAAAACTTTTTCCTGATGCTCTGGCTTTAAAAGCGGTTTGCCAACTCCTAGAAAACTAAGCGTTCGAGGCCTTATGTAGCCAGACGATGATGCAGGCTCAACACCTCCTGCATTCGGTCCTATTTTGCTTTTGCCACTACCATCAGATCCACCACCAACACCATCATTACCAGCTGCCAACCCCCGCCCAATTCCACGGCCTCTTCCACCAGCCTTCCTCATTTTTGGTAGAAATGTAGACAAAATCCAACAAACTATATAGTAATGTAAAACAAGGTACAAGGTGTCTATAGGACAGGGGAGATTTTGAATTTCTGCAGACACTTGTGGACACTGGACACTTATGGATTGTGTGAGGCCCACTGAGTATCTGAGCGCTCTGTCACAGGCTCGATGGCAGAGCTGTGACCAAAGTGACTAGAGGATAAGGGAGATTTTGAATTTCTGCACACACTTGTGGACACTTATGGATTGTGTGAGGCCCACTGAGTATCTGAGCGCTCTGTCACAGGCTCGATGGCAGAGCTGTGACCAAAGTGACTAGAGGATAAGGGAGATTTTGAATTTCTGCACACACTTGTGGACACTGGACACTTATGGATTGTGTGAGGCCCACTGAGTATCTGAGCGCTCTGTCACAGGCTCGATGGCAGAGCTGTGACCAAAGTGACTAGAGGATAAGGGAGATTTTGAATTTCTGCACACACTTGTGGACACTGGACACTTATGGATTGTGTGAGGCCCACTGAGTATCTGAGCGCTCTGTCACAGGCTCGATGGCAGAGCTGTGACCAAAGTGACTAGAGGATAAGGGAGATTTTGAATTTCTGCACACACTTGTGGACACTGGACACTTATGGATTGTGTGAGGCACACTGAGTATCTGAGCGCTCTGTCACAGGCAGAAATTGACTAGTGTATCACAAACTACAAGGTGTATGTAGAATTGGGCAGAATTGGAATCTCCCTAGAGTGCAGGTCTGTAAGAACGGAACATGTCCTCGACTTATTCTCACAGAGTGACTCACTGATAGCTTCACTGTGGCTGTGATAACAGCCGTTACACGGTACTGTGTGAGGAGCGTACACCGCTGTATGGTGTGAAAAAATGCACGCTCAGTACCTCAGCAGGACAAAAAAAAAATTGGGATTGCTTTTAAAAAAGCAGTTTGCGGAGCAGTGGGTAAACAGCAATGCAGTAATGTCAGGAAGCCTTAGAAGGCAGCCCAACAACCAACACCACTGATACACCACTATATAGCCTCCCCTTGCACTGCACAGTGACTGGTGTGTTGTACAGGCAAAATCGCTAGCAGCAGAAGCAGTTTTTTTTTCTTCTTCTCAGCAGGACAAAAAAAAAATTGGGATTGCTTTTAAAAAAGCAGTTTGCGGAGCAGTGGGTAAACAGCAATGCAGGAATGTCAGGAAGCCTTAGAAGGCAGCCCAACAACCAACACCACTGATACACCACTATATAGCCTCCCCTTGCACTGCACAGTGACTGGTGTGTTGTACAGGCAAAATCGCTAGCAGCAGAAGCAGTTTTTGGTGTCTTCTTCCCTGCCTAACGCTCTCCCTACAAAATCATCATCAGCAGCAGCTCTCCCTATTCTGAGATCAGCATGAGTAACATGGCGGTCGGCGTGCACGCCCTTTTATACACCCTGTGACGCCCCCCAAAGCAAGCTAATCACTTGCATGCCCTTCTGAAAGATGGTGGTGACCCGTGCCTATGTCATCACGTTGCCCACAGTGTCCGTGGATCCTGATTGGCTGAAAAAGAGCGCAAAACAAACTTTTGAAACGCGACTTTGGCGTGTAAGTCGCCGACCTCATGGCCGACCTCATCCTAGGGTCGGGTTTCGTTTCATGAAACCCGACTTTGCCAAAAGTCGGCGACTTTTGAATTTTTTCGACCCGTTTCGCTCAACTCTACTCTCCAGGCTTCGGAAGAGATTGGAAGACTCCAGACTGTGGAAGAGATCTGTGAAGACACTGAATTTACCAAAATGTGAGCATGCAAGCTAATGTCTGTGTGTCTGCTTTTCTCCCTGCAGGCTGTAATCATTTCTTTCTCTTTCCTGCAGCATTCATCACCTTATCACCATGGCCTCAATTCCAGAGCACACTGAGCACACCTGACAGGAGTCTGAAGAGAGCAAAATCATGTATTTTCTTTTACAGAACACTTCAACAAGTGCAGAGGAGCAGGAGCAGCAGACTCAGGCCCAAGTTCCGGTGGAAAGACGGCTTGTAAGTTTTTTTTTTTTTGTTTGTTTTTCTTGACTGTTTATAGTTTTTCTTGACTGTTTTTCTTTCAGTTTATATCTAAGATAGGACACTATAAAATAAAGAGACAACACTATAAAGAACAATAATAACAAAAGAAGCTGATATATATAAGGGTCGGTGCTGTATATAAAAAGTGGGGTCACTGTGTAATAGGGGGTGGCAAAATACATACTGTAATGAACTGATACTATATATATATATATATATATATATATATATATACATAAATATGAATTCAAACTTCATGGGCTGTCAATGGGTGTAATGGTGCTCATACAGGTAATAGATGTGAACATTTATGGGATAAATATTGTAAAGAAATCCACAATATTACCTTAAGAAAATTTATAAAATATTAAATATCTTTTCTGCAGGTTGGTTTTGAGACTTCATAGGCCATCTAATCTAGGATTATGCACTTGCTCTGCAGTCACTCTTTAATTTATGGAAAAATGTCAGGTGTATTGTACAATGTGGAACAAGTTCCTTCGGCAAACAAGGTAGACCTGATAAACTAAGAGATCCAAACTAAGAGCAAGTGATCAAGTAATTGCAGTATACCATCATGCCTCTCATAGTCTTATCTTCTTTTGGTAGTGGCATATAGCGTTCAAGAAATTGTCAGAAGGAAAAAGTCTATGCACTGTCCACATGATTTTTGGCAAATGACTGGCAAAACGTAATTTTTTCTAAAAACTTACTAAATTCGAAGTAGAGTTTAACCCCATATTTCGATCTTTTACAAAATGCAATGGATCGCCCACCAGAGCCATGGGGGTACTCGGTACTGGGCTGGTTCTTAAGAGGATGTGTCACGGCAGTAGTGACCCTGTCCGTGGCCCTGGGCGTTCAATAAAAAATTATGGAAAGGGGAAATAATTGTTTATAAGCGATAATTTGTGACGCCACCTGTGGTATTCAGCAAATAATGTGTTAGTCGACACTGCAGATTGAGTCTGCTGGGGCCGTCGTTGATGCAGCAGAGTTGGTTCAGTTCTCCACAGGCAGAGCTGGGCCCCAGTACAGTTGCAGTGATATGATTTAAGATGGTGGTAGTGGTGGTAATGCAGTGCAGGGTGGATGATGCAGTAAATGATTCTGAGGACACAGCAGAGTGCAGTCTTCACAATTTTTCTTACAGTTCAATTCTTGCAGTCTCCAGTTGGAGTGCTGTGTCCTCCAGGCTTGTGGTCTAGGCAGCTCTCAGGTAGCTTGGGGTATACGTTGCCATGGCTCCCTTTGATGTTCCTTCCTTGCCATCTCACTACGCTGTCTACCACCTCTCCTGCCCTGCGTCTTCACACACAGTGTCCCGAGCCAGCAGACTCGGATCTTGTCAGGTAACGTTGGTCAGACCCCTGGATCCTATATGTCTGCCTTTTTGGTGAAAGAGTGTGGGATCAGCTGCATCACTTCACGATACTACCGCCTCCAGTTTCCAAGCTGAGTCCTTAGTTTCTCCACTAGTTTTGGAGCCAGTCCCCTAACTGCAACATGGTCGCTCCACCGACCACGCCGGTGGATGCGGGCCCCAGGGATGGATTGATCACTCTCTGTGCCCCTAAGACCTCTTCTTCCTCCACTCCTGGAGCTTTTATTCCTTTCTTCTCTATCTTCACTAGATCTCTCTGACTCTTTTGTTTGGAGACAAGCTGCAATCAGCTTCAATCTCCACAAGTAACTCCTTCTCTCTCTCTCCTGACTGATTTCTGTCCTCTCATACCACTTTCTTACTGACTCTTTCCAGAACAATCTCTTTCCCTCAGCACTAACTCCTCTCACCAACTGTCAAACCCTTAAGCTCCGCCTCTTCTCTACGTTTTCCACCCATACCTTCTACTTAACTCTCCCCTGGCCAGATGGAGACTAGTGTTGGGTGCTGGTGTGTGAGTCCTGGCAGTGCCCCTGCCTTACCTGAGGGCAGAGTACCACACCTCTGGATGAAGTGCAGTACCCTGTGGTGACTGAGAACACATGGGCGCCACAACAACACCAAAAGGTGGACCCCACAGTTTTCTACCCATTTTCTTATAAGCACCACGATACCCCACATGTAGTCAAAAAGTTATGTTTGGACAAATGGCAGGGCTCAGAACAGAAGGGGCACAATTTGAATTTTAGAACACAAATTTGTCTCTATTTGTAAAAGATTATCATATTTGCAGAACCCCTGTGTGTCAACAGAAAACCCCCATAAATTACTTTTTTGTAAATAATACACTTTAATGTATTTATCTAGGAAGATATTGAGTTGTTTGATACAACTATTTTTTATACAGTTGAAGCAGCACAAGTTTTTTAAAAAAAAATCACAATTTGCATTTTTTTCATTGCCTCATTCCTAAATCCTTTTTGTACATTCTGAGGAGCAAACCTCAAATCTTATTGCACTAGTTTTTGTAGTAATTGTCAGTGTACACATGCTACCATTGGTGAAGAAATGGCATCATTAATTCCCAGACAGTTTTACCTATTGACTTATTTCAGTTTAGTGGGTTTATTTGGCGGTCCCTACCTTCATAAGTTGGAAAGGTGCACGTGTACCCTGTTGTGCTATCACACATTTTGTATAATTTGACAGTATATTTGGTTTGCTTGGAGGGAAAGAATTGACAGAATGAACGATGACCCTGGAAACTCATGATGGACTTGTCAACTGCAAAATTTTACTCTGGGGAATAGGAATTTAGAAATTAATCTTTTAGGACGAAAATTTGAGGTCTCAATTTGTTAAGGTAATTGTAGTTGGGTCATTTCTTCAGAGGACTGGGAAATTATCACAAAAATGAAAGAAAATCATTAGAGTTTCATAACAGGCTTGAGACATGACAGCTGCACATACAGTGGTGCTGTGGACAGATTCTGTTGCCCAGTAGGAAAGGAGAGTGAATTTTTTTTTTTACTAAACCCATTTTGAGGGTAAGACCCAAAAAACATTTCATTTCAGGAACATTTCTCAGGATTCATAAATGGGAATAAAAGGATGTGGGTTTTTTGGGAAAAAGTTTGGTGGGCAATTAACTGTAGAAATTCTGGGGTTACAAAAATTTGGAAAAATTTAAAACGGTTAAAATTGGTGACATCTAATTTTATTCAAAGAACTGCTGAAAAATGGTGAATTTGAGGGGGAAATGCATTGTCTGGACACCACAATGAAGTGGGGACTGCAGAACTTGGCCCTGCCTCTGACGCTTCAGCAGTGACGACTGACTCCTCTACTATAGGGCTGTCAGATCAGCAAAGCAGGATGAATGCATTCTGGTGGCCATTATTTTATTTTATGTGAATGCCTAAAAAACAAAAAACTAACCTGATCTATCACTCAAAAGCCCAAGCTAAACCAACAATAATGAACTTAATCTAATTTTTATCTTATTTTTTCTAGCTAACCAACCACTGGGGCCCAACCCTAAAGCTCAATCCTAACCCTAAGACCAACCCAACTCCATCTCTAAGACAAGCCTAACCTAACCTTAAGCCAAACCCCAAATCTAAACCCAGTCCGTACCCTAATTGTTAGGAGTCGGATTCCGACCTCTGCACAGGATGAATCCCCAGCCTTGCCTTCTATGGTCTCCCATACAGTCCCGACCGCAGAGGAGGCTGCTCAGCAAAGGCATCATTCCCGGCGTCTTGCTCAAGCAAGTGCAGTCAGGTTGGTTGCTTCTTCCACCTCTGGTCCAGCTTTAGCAATCCACACTAGTCCGCAGCAAGCAGCTCCAGAGGCTAAGTCCTTTTTGCAGCCTACTGAGAATGCCTGTGGGATGACCTCTCATTGGAGGTCAGAGGTCACATGCTCAGGTCCTCAAGCAGCTCAGATTGGACCATAAGGAAGGTCCCGGAAGGACGCTGCTATAAAAGGTTCGCATGGCCGCTCGGCCATGCGCTAATATAGACTCTTATGGTTAGTTGTGTGTGTGATGACGGATGTATGAGACTGGTGACTAACTCATTATGAAACCCCTACCCTCAGTTGTGTATGAGTTAGGGTTTAAGGAGATAGAGGCAGCACCAGTAGTGGCATAATCTATGTGCCACAGAGCATCCTGCTCTTCACATGAGTGTTAGCACCAGATAGCGCCAGTCAGCATAAGGCACCACTGGACCGCATGTGCAGCAGCGTTCCTCACAGCAGCGCCGTGTGGAAGTCAAGCACTTACCTCCCTGCTCTGGGTGGTTAGTGGAGTCCACTGAACCGATGCAGTGTGCACGTGGTGCGACTATATTATTTAGTTAAGGCATCGCAGTGGTGGTGTCAAACGATAGTGGGACTAGAGGGACTCTAACTCTGCATCCTTGGGGCAGAGTCCTGTGTCTCTTAACTAGTGTTCACCTTGCCGAGCCCTGTGAGGTTAACAGGCTCCGACACTTGTGTTATGCGGCTCTGTGAAGTAACAGAGTTCGCTCCTGTATGCACCGGGTCAGCGGTTACCCCACCGGTGTTCAGTCAGTGTTCGCCTTCATCTCTGCACGGTGAACTCTGGGTTGCGAATGCACCTTACTATTATATTTTATTTGGTGCGTTCCACCAACCCTATCACCTAATGCTAGCTAATCGCAGGGAAAAGAAAAAAAATGATAAAATGAAAAAAATAATCTGAGTAGGGGGATGACAAAAATTGGGTTTTAATAACTTTGATATGATCTATCACAGTGATCAAAAGTCATGGGCTAATTGAAAAAAAATCCCTGCTGTTACCAGATGCCAGACAGTAGATCTCTAAGGGCGCATTGAGCATTTGCCCACAATTTTGCTTCAGGATAAGGAGAAGGAAGACCAGGGGATGGCATTTCCATTACAGTGGGGATCCTGGGGACATCATTTCACTTTTAACATGTTAGAACATGTCATAGGAGAGAGAAATTATTTGTAAATCAGGCTCCTTTTTTAAAACATGATCGCCGTTATTTTTTGAATAATGGTGATCACATGACAGAGGATTGGAAAAACCCACCCTGATCATGTTCTCCAGGGTCTCAGCTGCCCCCGGTAGATGAAACCCCTGAGATTTTACTGAAGCTAATAATAATAATAGTAATCTTTATTTATATAGCGCCTACATATTCCGCAGCGCTTTACAATTCAACAGTTCAACTGTTATTTACAATGATGGCCCAGCCATCTTGCGGGAATAGGGACAGATAAGGGCTGCATGAGGTAGTCTTCAAACAGTTTTTTTGGTGCTGTTGGGTGCAGTGGAATTTGATGGATGGTTATTCTCACATAGATAGTGAATGGGCCTCACACACAAGCATAAAAGCACTTTGATTAGGGAACATGATAGGCCGCTCTGAACAGATGTGTTTTGAGGGAGCTCCTAAAACTGTCTAAGTTGTGGATAGTTCTAATTTCTTGGGGTAGAGTATTCCAGAGGATTTGTGCAATGTGGGAGAAGTCTTGGAGCCAGGGGTGGATGGTACAGATTAATGAAGAGGTTAGTCGAAAGTTGTTTGCAGAGCGTAACGAGTGGGTAGGCCAATAAACAGAAATGAGGGAGGAGAGGTAGAGGGGTGCCGCATTATGGATAGCTTTGAGGTGAGGACAAGCAGGACCTTAAAGGGGCGCACTAACACTCTTTGGCCCAGGCCACACGAAAACCTGGAGCCAGCCCTACCCCCCCACAACTTTAGCCAAATAACCCCCAGTTTTCAATGTGTAACTATTATTATGAAGTAAATTAAGGTTGACAAGCTTCAGTAATAAGAATTGATGTTTTTGGCATTGAAATGGGCACTGTAGGTCTGTTTACTGTCCTCCAGTCCCTGCCAACTTTGCTTCCCCATTGACTTGCATTCGGTTTCGTGTTTCAGTCGGTCTCCGACTTTTCCCGATAGTCGGCCGATTTCGTTCGACCCAACTTTTGAGAAAGTCAGGTTTCATGAAACCCAACTCGACCCTAAAAAAGGCAAAGTCGCTCATCTCTAGTGATAATAAGATAATATGAATAAATAATGACATTAAGCAATTTTTTTCTCTTCTACTGAATACTGAAAACAATGGTAACTAATTAGAGTATAGAAAACTAATTAACCGGAGTTTGCTGCATTGCAATCGTCCAGAGCTATGTTATTCAGTTATAGTTATTTTAGTTCTGGACTTCCATGCTCATCAGTAATAACGAACAGCATAAAATCCCTCTATTAAACCATGCATTTGCTTCTCTTTTCAAGATGGCTGAGTTTTATTTGGAAATCATCCAACTAGTAGGCTAAGGCCTCATACCCATTGGCGATTAAAAAAACGGTCCGATTTCTGGACTGGAAAAAAGGGTGGAGTGTTATGCCAGTGTCATGCGATTTCTATGCGATTTTTCATTTTTCCATCCGTTTTCAATCCGTTTTTTTTCCCAGCAACTCTTTTTCTACAGGCATTTACAGGACCATTTACAGTGTTCTATACCACAGAATAGTGATGTATCCGTTTAAAACGGATGGAAAACGGATGGTCCGCTTTTGGTCCATTTTTTTAATCGCACCCATTGACTTCTATTGGCGCAAATCGCTGCAAATCGCAGCATGCTGCGATTTTTTTCTCAGACCGATTTTGGATGAGAAAAAAAAATCGCAAGTGAGATGTCACCCATTCACTAACATTGGTCAGAGTGCAATCGGATTGCAATTGTCCGATTTTATCGCCAGTGAGTATGAGGCCTAAGTATAAAGTGCATCTTATTTAAATGGGAACAATTTGGACACGGTCTATTACAATCAACCTTCTATTAATCATAAATAGTCGACAACTTTATAAAAACCTAGAAATAAAATTTAAGTATGATAAATAAATAAGAAAAGAAAACAAAAACAGCACCAATCAAAATATTGGATACACCTGATCAAGCATATTGGCTTTCTTTGTATTTATTGGAAGTGCATATTGCAGATTCAGACTATTTGCTACACCTTGGACGCCTCAAAGGGCCCCCATATTTTTATTCATAGTGCTGCCATTTTTTTTTCCAACGACAAAACTGGCTGAAAATATGGGGGTACTTTAAGGAATGTAAATATTAACTATGTTATTCAACTGGGACTTTCAGATGACCATTTTTTTTTACAAGGATATGAAAATTAAAATTTGGCACTCCACTTATGAATGCAGGAAAAAGCAAACACTTTATTGATACAGGAGTACATCCACTGTATGGTTTTGACGCTTCAGACAATAATCAGGCCTTCATCAGAACTACAATAAATAAACAATAACAAAAAATTGTCAATCTAATTTCTGTAACCAATGCACGGATCAAAACTGTAATAGAACACGTCCATAATGAAAATTACAACTAGAAAAAAATATATACATACATACAATTAAGTCCAATCAGTTATAAGGTGCAAACAGCTAAATCAATAACGCCATTGCGCAAAGTACTACATCTGATGTATCTTAGTATTAGGAGAAAAAAAAACAACAAAGGAAAGAAAAAACAAAAAGAAAGAAAAGACACCATCGAAGAAGAATGGAAAAAGAGGCAAAAGAAAAAATGTGGTGACATACATTATCTTCTAATCTTGATGGCGATACATACAGGTCATTCTCAACTGAGCTAGAAAGGAACAGGTGCAAACATAATTTAAGTATTTAATATGCAGAAATTGTATATAACAAGTTGCAATGCAGCACAGTTTAATAGACCTGTAAGGCCTGTTTCACACTTGCTTTTTTTTGCAGCGCGTTTTTCCCGCAAAAAAACGCATTGAAAAACGCATACAAAAGCATACAACTGCTGCGTTTTTTTCAAGCATTTTTATGAGCATGCATGAAAAAAACGCAGCATTTTTAAGCGTTTGTATGCGTTTTTAGTGCGTTTTTACCGCGTTTGCGTTTTTTTCCAACATTAGGTGGCCACTCACACTAACCCAAACCATGACTTTACTAACCCTAACCCTGACCCTAACCCTAACCCTAACCCTGACCCTAACCCTAACCCTTAACCAAACCATACTTAACCCTAACCCTGACCCTGACCCTAACCCTAACCCTAACCCTTAACCAAACCATACTTAACCCTAACCCTGACCCTAACCCTAACCCTAACCCTGACCCTAACCCTAACCCTGACCCTAACCCTAACCCTAACCCTAACCCTAACCCTTAACCAAACCATACTTAACCCTAACCCTGACCCTAACCCTAACCCTAACCCTGACCCTAACCCTAACCCTGACCCTAACCCTAACCCTAACCCTAACCCTTAACCAAACCATACTTAACCCTAACCCTGACCCTAACCCTAACCCTAACCCTGACCCTAACCCTAACCCTAACCCTTAACCAAACCATACTTAACCCTAACCCTGACCCTAACCCTAACCCTAACCCTGACCCTAACCCTAACCCTAACCCTTAACCAAACCATACTTAACCCTAACCCTGACCCTAACCCTAACCCTAACCCTGACCCTAACCCTAACCCTAACCCTTAACCAAACCATACTTAACCCTAACCCTGACCCTAACCCTAACCCTAACCCTGACCCTAACCCTAACCCTAACCCTTAACCAAACCATACTTAACCTTAACCCTAACCCTAACCCTGACCCTAATCCTAACCCTAACCCTAACCCTGACCCTAACCCTAACCCTAACCCTAACCCTAACCTTAACCCTTAACCAAACCATACTTAACCTTAACCCTAACCCTAACCCTGACCCTAACCCTAACCCTAACCCTAACCCTGACCCTAACCCTAACCCTTAACCAAACCATACTTAACCCTAACCCTGACCCTAACCCTTAACCAAACCATACTTAACCTTAACCCTAACCCTAACCCTGACCCTAACCCTAACCCTAAACCCCCTTAACTAACCCTAACTTTACCCAAACCCCTAAATTCCATTGTCTAAACTAATGGTAAAAAAAAAAACGCATGTGCAAAAAAACGCATACATAAGCATGCCAATGCGCACATATGCTCACCATAGACTTATAATGGGTGTCTTGCTGTAAAAAAACGCATTGCGCGCGCATGCGTTTTTTTGAGGCAAATCGGACGCACAAAAAATGCAACAAGTTGCATTTTGTGCGCCCGAGCGCATACCGCAAAAAAACGCATGCGCGGTAAAACGCGTACAAACGCATGTGTATGCGCACATAAGCGCATCCCATGCAAAGTATAGGAAAAAAAACGCATGCGCTATTTAGCGCTAAATTACCGCGAAAAAAAACGCAAATGTGAAACCAGCCTAAACCATACTAAGGGGCACTCACCAGAGGAATCTTCCTGGAATAAGTCTCACTATGCGTTGTGGAAATGCACTGCCGTGCAGGGGATATGGCACTAAAGGGGATACATGTGGAGCTCCCTAAATAGGATTATACTTTGCCTCATTGGTGCTGTGTGGCCCCGGAAGTGAGTAACTGAATCACTGGAACTGACTCGGGAGAGGGGCTGTAAATCCTTCCCCTGTATTCAGCCGGGTTGCCAACAGTGACCCAGAAGGTATATCACTAAATGTACTCCCTCTGCTGCAAGATGAGTGAAGTGATGTAGCAGAAGGGAGAATGTTGCCTCACTGGAGAAAACTAGTGGGAAAGCAAGCTGTCTTAAAGAAACAGTATAGAAAACCTGACCTGCACCTTCATATAGTATGAACAGGTGCCTACCACAATGAATACATAACTTGCAAAAGGAGGAACACAGCAGCACTTTGTAGAGACCAATACACAAGTGAACACAGAAACTATCATAATTGCTGAGTAAACTGTAATAAAAAGTAAAAAAAAAATGTTCTTAGCACATAAATTGGCCAATTCATGTGAGTCCATCAACCAGGTCCTATCATCAAATAAATGCCTCTCTTGTGCTATAAAAGTCTACACCGTGAATGGGCAAACATGCCTCTCCTGGGTTACAAACTTGCACATTAACCCCTTAACGTCCATTGACGGGGATAGCCCGTGATGGCAGGATGTAACTTCCCGCACCATGACGGGCTATCCCTGTCATGCCTTTGAACTACCACTGCGTGTAAATATGCAGTGGTAGTTCAGTGCCGACAGCTGTCAGACAGCTGAGAGGCACGGCAAGGGGTGCAGGGACCCTTGCAGTATGTCCCTGCACCCAGAACGCTGCACTCAATCAGTCAATCTGACTGACCAATCACAGCGCTGCCAGTGGCTGTTAACCCCTGAGTGCTGCGATCAGGCGTGATCGCAGCATTCAGGAGAGAAAGTAGAGGGTCCGGGGCTCCGTTTGCCTCAGGTCGGCGTCCCCGACCAGTGCCATGATGACCCAGGGGTTGTCATGTTCACAGCATGGTCTCAGAAGCTTTCTGCATAGGTATAATGCTGGAGCATTGCAATGTATTATACCTGCAAATCAAATTTAAAAAGTGAAAGTCCCATAAAGGAACTAGGTAAAAAAAAATATTTAAAATAAAATGTAAAAAAAAAATATTAAAATATAAGAAAAAAACTTCCCATAAAAAATCCCCTAAAAAATGCACATTTTTATGTAAAAAAATAAAAGAAAAAAATACACGTTTGGTGTCACCGCATCCGTAAAAATTCCATCTATAAAAGCGTCACCCTAGTTAACCCCTTCAGTGAATGCCATAAAAAAACACAAAAAAGTAGCAAATTACACTTTTTCCAAGCGGTATCATGCAATAACACGCGATCAAAAAAACGGATATAAATAAACATGGTACCGCTGAAAATGTAATCTTGTCATGCAAAAAAAGGGGCTAAACAGCTCCATCAGCAGAAAAATAGAAAAATTATAGCTCTCAGAGTAAAGTGATGCAAAAATAATTATTTTTTCTATAAAAGTTTTTATTGTGTAAAAAATGCCAAAACATAAAAAAGATATAATGAGGTATTGCTATAATCATACTGACCGAAGAATAAAGCTGTCTTACTAATTTTACCACACGCGGAATGGAGGGAAAAAAAATCCTGAATTGCTGGCTTTTGTTCTTTCTGCCTCCACAAAAATTGGAACAGAAAGTGATCAAAAAAATTTTGTGCCTGAAAATGGTACCAATAAAAATGTCATCTCGTCCCGCAAAAATTAAGCCCACACATGACGCTGTCAGCCAAAATATGGAACAATTAAAGATAATTTTTGTGGAAAAAAATATGATTATTTTAATTTTCATAGCTCTACGTTATAAACTTCTGTGAAGCACTTGAGGGTTCAAAGTGCTCACCACACATCTAGATAAGCTTCTTGGGGGCTCTAGTTTCCACAATGGGGTCACTTGTGGGGGGTTTCTACTGTTTAGGCACATCAGGGACTCTGCAAATGCAACATGACGCCCGCAGACCATTCCATCAAAGTCTGCATTCCAAAACAGCGCTCCTTCCCTTCCGAGCTCTGCCATGCATCCAAACAGTGGATGCACCCCACATATGGGGTATCAGTGTACTCAGGAAAAATTGCGCAACACCTGCTGGCATCCTATTTCTCCTGTTACCCTTGTTAAAATAATAATTTGGGAGCAAAAAGATCATTTTTGTGGAAAAAAATGATTTTCTTATTTTCACTGCTCTACATTATAAACTTCTGTGAAGAACTTGAGAGTTCAAAATGCTCATCACACATCTAGATAAGCTCCTTTGGGGGTCCAGTTTCCAAAATGGGGTCACTTGTCTGGGGTTTCCACTGTTTAGGCACATCAGGGGCTCTGCAAATGCAACATGACACCCGCAGACCTTTCCATCAAAGTCTGCATTCCAAAACGGCGCTCTTCTCTTCTGAGCTCTGTCATGCACCGAAACAGTGGATCCACCCCACATATGGGGTATCAGCGTAATCAGGACAAATTGAAAAACAACTGTTGGGGTCCTATTTCTCCTTTTACCCTTGTGAAAATAAAAATTTGGGGGAAAAATCATTTTTGTGGAAAAAATATGAATTTTTATTTTCATGGCTCTACGTTATGAACTTCTGTGAAGCACTTGAGGGTTCAAAATGCTCACCACAAATCAACATGAGCTCCTTGGGGGGTGTAGTTCTAAAGTGGTGTCACTTGTGGGGGGTTCCACTATTTAGGCACATCAAGGGCTCTCCAAATGCGACATTGCGTCCGATCTCAATTCCAGCAAATAAAAGTCAAATGGCGCTCATTCCATTCCAAGCTCTGCCATGTGCCCAAATAGTGGTTTGTCCCCACATATGGAGTATCAGAGTGCTCAGAACAAATTGTACAATAACTTTGGGAGTCCTGTTACCCTTGGGAAACTAAAAATTGGGAGTGAAAGGATCATTTGTGTGGAAATATATGATTTTTTAATTTTACGGCTCTGGAATTTATGCACTGGGTTTTGGTTTCAGGTCCATAACCATATATGGACTTGCTGGTTTTTTATATATTTTTTGTTTTGGTTATCTGCCTACTCTGGCTGGAATAATTCTGGATATATTGAAAATTGATTCTTTGATAATCTGGTATACTATATATGTGCTCTCTCTTATCTATGAAGCTTCATATAATAAAGGGAACTCTTTATGTAGAAAATCAGATCAAGTAGTGGTCAGAGTCTAGTATATCTTCTTGAAGGAATAGGACTATATAAGCTCTACTTTAATCCCATTTATTTTATATTTGCATTGTACATGTCTCAACTTTGTAAAATCTTTTATCTGTGTAATCACTGCCCATCTTTGGGAATAAACTATAAACTTATTAGCTCTGTCTCCATGCTCTAAAAAGAATTTACGTGCCTTGAAGATAATTACACTACTGAATTGGGTTGGCTTTGAACCCCTCTATTAAGTATAAATTAATAGAGAAAATCTGGAGCTGGTGGCGGCGGAGTGTGGTCTGGGTCTTGGGCACTGCTGAGAGTGACGGAAGGGATTTTATAAGCTAATTGGGTGGCTGCAGCCAGAGCATTTATAATTCCCTCACTGCAGCATGCCGGGTGGCCAGTCCTCATTGAAGAAGCTGGCCGGCGACCAATTATCCCACGTGAAGTTCCCTGACTGACCTGAAGGTAAGGGGGGTGCCAGAGAGCTGCGAGTTCCATAAATCCCCGCAGTTCGTGAAACATTGTTGGCAGTGGTGGGACACCCAATATAACCCCTTGCAATAAATTGATAGGGCAATACTAGCTTGCTGTTTTTATGGGATAACTAAGATAAGCCTCCCTGTGCATGTGATAGCCGTGTGTTGGCAGTGCGTCGCGTCCCTCCATCCATGACATGCCGGTGTCAGCAGTGGGTTCGTGACACTCGCGTATAAACCTAGGGTGGAAAATGCAGCAGCTACAGGTATATTTCAAAAATAAAAATAGATACCAGTAAAAGTAAAATTAATTGAGACATCAGTAGATTAAATGTTTGTGAATATCCATATTGAATCAGGAGCCCCATATAATGCTCCATACAATTCATGATGGGCCAAATAAGATGCTCCATACAAAATGCTGCACAAAGGTTAATAATGCCCCCATAAGATGCTCCATAGAATAATATGTCCCATATGCTGCCCCGTAAAGGTTATGGCCCCATAAGATGCTCCATAGATTATGCCCCCATAAGGTGCTCCATAGATTATGCCCCATAAGATGCTCCATAGATTATTCCCCCATAAAATGCTCCATAGATTATGCCCCATAAAATGCTCCATAGATTATGCCCCCATAAGATGCTTCATAGATTATGCCCCAATAAAATGCTCCATAGATTATGCCCCATAGATTATGCCACCATAATATGCTCCATTGATTATGCCTCAATAAGATGCTCCATAGATTATGCCACCATAAAATGCTCCATAGATTATGCCCCCATATGCTGCTCCATAGAATATGCCCCATATGCTTTTCCATAGGCTATGCCCCCATATGTTGCCCCAAAGAATAAGCCCCCATATGCTTTTCCGTAGGTTATGCCCCCATATGCTGCCCCATAGAATAAGCCCCCATATGCTGCCCCCATAAGATCTCTATATATTATGCCCCCATATGCTGCTCCATAGAATATTCCCCCATATTCTGCCCCATAAGATGCTCCATATATTATGCCCCCATATGCTGCCCCATAGAATATGCCCCTATATGCTGCTCCATAGAATATGCCCCCATATGCTGCCCCCATAAGATGCTCCATATATTATGCCCCCATATGCTGCCCCATAGAATTTGCCCCATATGCTGCCCCATAGTAGATGACCCCATAGGTTGCTCCATAAAATATGCCCCCATATGCTGCCTCCATACTATGCTCCATATATTATGCCCCCATATGCTGCTACAAAAAAAATGCCATACTCACCTCTCCTGCTCAGGACCCAGCACCTGAGATATTCACCGGTCCCAGGTCCATGGCTGCTCACCGCTGTCTGCCCTTCCTGTGTCAGTGACTACTGTTCAGCCAACAGAGGGCGCAGTGCGCACTAACCACATCATCGCGCCCCTGCTGCCTAAACATCACTGACACAGGACGCAGCAAGACAGTGGTGAGTAGCGATGGACCCGGGACAGGTGAATATTGCTATACTTACCCCCTCCTGGCATGGTCTCTGCAGTCCCGCTTCTCCACGGTCTCCCTTCCTGCCTTCAGCGGTCACGTGATACCGCTTATTACACTCAGTTTAATGAGCGGTACCAAGTGACCGCAGAAGGCAGGAAGGGAGACCGTGGAGAAGCGCAGAGCTGCAGAGACCGTCCCAGGAGGGGGTCCCAGGAGGGGGTAAGTATGATCTCTGACACCCTCCTCCCCCTCCCCCGCCGACCCCCGGTATATGACTCATGTATAAGCCGAGAGGGGGACTTTCAGCCCACAAAAATGGGCTGAAAATCTTGTCTTATACACGAGTATATACGGTAAATAAAAAAAATAATTTTCAAATAGTATATATAGAGATAGGGAATAATATAAACAATAAAATGTCAAGGGGAGCAGGAATATGTTAATAAGATTTTTTTAAAAACAAGGAGAATGTAAGAGAAGAAGAGAAGAAAACAGAAAAGGAGAAAAAAGAAGGAAAAAGGGGAATAGATAAGGAAAGGTGATATGAGTAGTGTTGAGTGATACCATCAGATATTGAGAAATATCGGATCGGATTGGATCGGCCGATATCCAAAAAGTATCGGGTATCGCCGATTCCGATCCCGGAAGTCCCATTCAAGTCAATGGGACAGAAATATCGGAATTAAAATAACCCCTCTCTTTCCTTGTAGGTTAATTCTACATGAAGAAAACAACTAAGAATAATGTAGAATGTACTGGGGGAGTTGGAGGGCACATTAAAGGCATAGAGATTTAGACCAATCAAATGGAATAGCAGGAATAATTTTTTTTAAAGAGGTTCGGAGTTACAAAGTTATTGACAACGTTAACCTTTTTTATATTTTGTCAGATATGTATGTTTCACTACTTCCATGCTCTTCACCTTCTTTTTTTACTTCTCCCACACTTTCTCCTTCATGATCCTCAGCAGCAGCAGCAGCATCTTTTTCATCAACTTCTTCACCTTATTCATCTTCTTCTTCTTCACCTTCTTCCTACTATTCTTTTTTTTTACATTCTTCATATTCTTCAACTATTATTCTTTATCATATTCTACTTCTTCATCTTCTTCCTATTCTTCTTCTTCATCATATTCTTATTTGTGACAGGCATTCCTGTAGTTGTTATCTATAAAAGTTTGAAGATTACACCTTCCGTTCTGCCTGTCACAAAAGATTTACAACAGGATTTGTCCGCGTTCAGTATGGCCTGCAGTAGCAGGCATTTTCCAGGGGCACCACGAGGAGGAACGGACTCATCCCCATACACTGCTTAGTCTTCTTCTGCTTACTGCTTATACTTTAGATAATATCTTTTGCTCTGATTTTTAGTCTTATGCTTAATGTTGTTCTGCTTTTTGTTCTGCAGCTTCTTGGTCTTCTGCTTCTTGGAACTCGGATACCGAGAAGGAGGCACCTCAGCCAAAGGCACTGCCGAGAACCAGCTGATGGTGCTGGAACCCGGATGGGTAGCAGAAGCTGCAAGTGCAAATGGAACTAGCGAGGACCAGCTGACGGTGCTGGAACCCGGAGGGGCAGCAGAAGGAACAAGAGCCAATGGCACAACCGTGGACCAGCTGATGGTACTGGAACCCGATTACTAAGCAGGAGGTACCTGTGCTAGAAAGCACTACCAAGGATCAGCAGACATTGCTGGAACTCAGATACCGAGAAGGAGGCACCTCAGCCAAAGGCAATGCCAAGAACCAGCTGATGGTGCTGGAACCCGGATGGGTAGCAGAAGCTGCAAGAGCAAATGGAACTAGCGAGGACCAGCTGACGATGCTGGAACCCGGAGGGGCAGCAGAAGGAACAAAAGCCAATGGCACAACTGTGGACCAGCTGATGGTACTGGAACCCGGTTACTAAGCAGGAGGTACCTGTGCTAGAGAGCACTACCAAGTACCAGCAGACATTGCTGGAACTCGAATACCGAGAAGGAGGCACCTAAGCCAAAGGCACTGCCGAGAACCAGCTGACGGTGCTGGAACCCGGATGGGTAGCAGAAGCTGCAAGAGCAAATGGAAACTAGTGAGGGCCAGCTGACGGTGCTGGAACCCAGAGGGGCAGCAGAAAGAACAAGAGCCAATGGCACAACCGTGGATCAGCTGACGGTGCTGGAACCCGTTTACTAAGCAGGAGGTACATGTGCTAAAAAGCACTACCAAGGACCAGCTGACGTTGCTGGAACTCGGACACCGAGAAGGAGGCACCTAAGCCAAAGGCACTGCCGACCATGCTATTTTAGAATTTTGGATAACTAGAGAAGGAAGACCTGTGAAGACTCAGATGTCAAGGTTAGATTTCAGAAAGGCAGATTTTAAGGGACTCAGAAACAGAATTGACGGGATCCAATGGCTGGATATCCTAAAAGACAAAAATGTCCAGAAAGGATGGGAAATCTTGAAAAATGAAATTCTCAAAGCACAATTGTTAACAATTCCGAAAAGAGGGAAGAATAGGAAGCATTTAAGGAAACCTGGATGGATGAACACAGAACTTAAGCACATGCTAAAAAGGAAGAAAAAAATGTTTATAAAATGGAAAGAGGGAGGCATATCTAAAGAAGAATATAATGCTGTCTGCAGAACCTGTAGGGCACAAATCAGATTAGCTAAAGCTGACAATGAATTGAGGCTTGCAAGAGATGTCAAAAGCAATAATAAAGGATTTTGGGGATATGTCAAAAGTAAAAGGAAAGTCAAATATGCTATAGGATTTTTACAGATGAAAATGATGAAATGGTAAGACAGGATGTTGAGAAGGCCGAACTTTTAAATTCCTATTTTGCATCTGTTTTCTCTCAGAAAGGAAATGTATCATCAACTGTTCTTCACTGTCCTATTAAGGGAATAGAAGAATCCAGGATATCTATAAACAGAAAGATAGTGAGAAAACACTTAGCTAACCTAAATGAATTCAAGTCTCCAGGTCCAGATGAATTACACCCCAGAGTACTGAAGGAGATAGCAGAAGAAATTTTTGAACCCCTCTCCATAATCTTTGAAAATTCTTGGAGAACAGGAGATGTCCCAGAAGACTGGAGAAGAGCAAATGTTGTTCCTATCTTCAAAAAGGGGAAGAAGGTGGACCCAGGCAACTATAGGCCAGTGAGTCTGACATCTATACCAGGAAAGATCTTTGAACAAATTATTAAACAACATGTATGTCAGTACCTGGATAAGAATGAAGTGATTAAACAGAGTCAGCATGGGTTTGTAACTAATAAGTCATATCAGACTAACTTAATTTCCTTCTATGACGGAATCACTGATTGGGTGGATCAAGGAAATGCTGTAGATATAGTATATCTTGACCTCGGCAAAGCATTTGACAAAGTATCTCATTCAATCCTTATTGAAAAAATGACTAAGTATGGAATGGACAAGGCAACTGTTAGGTGGATTCATAACTGGCTTAGTGATCGGACCCAAAGAGTGGTTGTAAATGGCTGCACATCCAGTTGGAAGAATGTCTCAAGTGGGGTACCACAGGGCTCTGTCCTGGGCCCTGTATTGTTCAACATCTTTATCAACGATTTAGATGAAGGAATTGAGGGTAAACTGATTAAATTTGCTGATGACACAAAGCTAGGAGGGATAGCTAATACTACAGAAGAGAGAGAGAGGATTCAAAAAGATATAAATAAACTGGAGAAGTGGGAAGCAACTAACAGAATGGTTTTTAACAGGGAAAAATGCAAAGTACTACATCTGGGCAATAAAAATGAAAAAAGCATATACAGAATGGGAGGAATAGGGCTAAGCAACAACACATGTGAAAAAGACTTGGGTATACTAATAGATCACAGACTGAATATGAGTCAACAGTGTGATGCAGCAGCAAAAAAGGCAAATACAATTCTGGGATGTATTAACAGAAGCATACAGTCTAGATTACGTGAAGTCATTATTTCCCTCTACTCCTCTTTGGTCAGACCTCATCTGGAATATTGTGTCCAGTTTTGGGCACCACATTTTAAAAAAGACATCAACAAACTGGAGCAAGTTCAGAAAAGAGCGACCAGAATGGTGTCCGGTCTGCAAACCCTGTCTTATGAGGAAAGGTTGCAGGATTTGGGAATGTTTAGTTTTTAAAAGAGAAGACTGAGAGGAGACTTAATAGCTGTCTACAAATATCTCAAGGGCTGTCACATTGTAGAAGGATCAACTTTATTCTCATTTGCACAAGGAAAGACTAGAAGCAATGGGATGAAACTGAATGGGAGGAGACACAGATTAGATATTAGAAAAAACTTTTTGACAGTTAGAGTGATCAATGAGTGGAACAGGCTGCCACGAGAAGTGGTGAGTTCTCCTTCAATGGAAGTCTTCAAACAGAGGCTGGACAGACATCTGACTGGGATGATTTAGCGAATCCTGCTTTGAGCAGGGGGTTGGACAAGATGGCCCAGGAGGTCCCTTCCAACTCTACGATTCTATGATTCTATGATTCTATGATTCTAAACCAGCTGACGGTGCTGGAACTCGGATGGGTAGCAGAAGCTGCAAGAGCAAATGACACTAGCGAGGACCAGCTGACGGTGCTGGAACCCGGAGGGGCAGCAGAAGGAACAAGAGCCAATGGCCCAACCGTGGATCAGCTGACGGTACTGGAACCCGGTTACTAAGCAGGAGGTACCTGTGCTAGAAAGCACAACCAAGGACCAGCAGATGTTGCTGGAACTCAAATCCTGAGAAGCAGGCACCTAAGCCAAAGGCATTGCCGAGAACCAACTGATGGTGCTGGAACCCGGATGGGTAGCAGAAGCTGCAAGAGTTAATGGAACTAGCGAAGACCAGCTGACGGTGCTGGAACCCGGAGGGGCAGCAGAAGGAACAAGAGCCAAAGGCACAACCGTGGACCAGCTGACGGTGCTGGAACCCGGTTACTAAGCAGGAGGTACCTGTGCTAGAAAGCACTACCAAGGACCAGCAGACGTTGCTGGAATTCGGATACCGAGAAGGAGTCACCTCAGCTAAAGGCACTGCCGAGAACCAGCTGACGGTGCTGGAACCCGGATGGGTAGCAGAAGCTGCAAGATCAAATGGAACTAGCGAGGACCAGCTGACGGTGCTTAGTAGTGGTGTGGGACAGAATGCGAATGTGGGCAGAGCAGGAGACATTGCCGGACACACATCAGGGGATCAACTGACGTTACTGAGTCCCAGTAACACAGGAACAAGTGTTGATTGTGCAGACGGCACTTCTGAGCAGCAACTGCCGGTGTTGGAGGACAGGGTATATACTAGAGACAGTAGAGCCAGAGGCCTAATTGGAGTACGGTTAAAAATCAGTAGTAGTCTGAATGTGGAGGCAGCTGTAGACATTGCCGGACACACAGCAGGGGAGCAGCTGGCATTACTGAACCCCACTAACACTGGAGCATGTGTTTTTCTCTGTGCAGACGTCACTTCTGAGCAACAACTTGCGATGTTGGAGTCCAGGATCAATCATGGATCAGGCTGAGGCCTAATTGCAGCAACTTTTATATGTGATGCAGTTTGAATGTGGAGGGAGCAGGAGACTTTGCCGTACACACAGCAGGGGAGCAGCTGGCATTACTGAACCCCACTAACCCAGGAGCTAGTGTTGTTTTCTGTGCAGACGGCACTTCCGAGCAACAACTGGCGATGTTGGAGCCCAGGATCAATCATGGAGCAGGCTGAGGCCTACTTGGAGCAAGTGTAAAATCGGATGTAGCTTGAATGTGGAGGCAGCAGGAGACTTTGCCGTACGCACAGCAGGGGAGCAACTGGCGTTACTGAACCCCACTAACACAGGAGCTAGTGTTTTTTTTCTGTGCAGACAGCACTTCTGAGCAACAACTGGCTGTGTTGAAGCCCAGGGTCAATCATGGTGTAGGCTGAGGCCTACCTGTAACAAGTGTAAAATCGGATGTAGTTTGAATGTGGAGGCAGCAGGAGACTTTGCCGTACACACAGCAGGGGAGCAGCTGGCGTTACTGAACCCCACTAACACAGGAGCATGTGTTTTTTTCTGTGCAGATGGCACTTCTGAGCAGCAATTGGCAGTGATGGAGCCCAGGGTCAATCATGGAGGAGGCTGAGGCCTACTGGGAGCAAGTGTAAAATCGGATGTAGTTTGAATGTGGAGGCAGCAGGAGACTTTGCTGTACACACAGCAGGGGAGCAACTGGCGTTACTGAACCCCACTAATACAGGAGCTAGTGTTTCTTTCTGTGCAGACGGCACGTCTGAGCAACAACAAGCTGTGTTGAAGCCCAGGATCAATCATGGTGTAGGCTGAGGCCTACTGGGAGCAAGTGTGAAATCGGATGTAGTTTGAATGTGGAGGCAGCAGGAGACTTTGCCGTACACACAGCAGGGGAGCAGCTGGCGTTCCTGAACCCCACTAACACTAGAGCATGTGTTTTTCTCTGTGCAGACCGCACTTCTGAGCAACAACTGGCTGTGTTGAAGCCCAGGGTCAATCATGGTGTAGGCTGAGGCCTACCTGTAACAAGTGTAAAATCGGATGTAGTTTGAATGTGGAGGCAGCAGGAGACTTTGCCGTACACACAGCAGGGGAGCAGCTGGCGTTACTGAACCCCACTAACACAGGAGCATGTGTTTTTTTCTGTGCAGATGGCACTTCTGAGCAACAACTAGCTGTGTTAAAGCCCAGGATCAATCATGGTGTAGGCTGAGGCCTACTGGGAGCAAGTGTAAAATCGGATGTAGTTTGAATGTGGAGGCAGCAGGAGACTTTGCTGTACACACAGCAGGGGAGCAACTGGCGTTACTGAACCCCACTAATACAGGAGCTAGTGTTTCTTTCTGTGCAGACGGCACGTCTGAGCAACAACAAGCTGTGTTGAAGCCCAGGATCAATCATGGTGTAGGCTGAGGCCTACTGGGAGCAAGTGTGAAATCGGATGTAGTTTGAATGTGGAGGCAGCAGGAGACTTTGCCGTACACACAGCAGGGGAGCAGCTGGCGTTCCTGAACCCCACTAACACTAGAGCATGTGTTTTTCTCTGTGCAGACCGCACTTCTGAGCAGCAACTGGCAGTGATGGAGCCCAGGGTCAATCATGGAGGAGGCTGAGGCCTAATTGCAGCAAGTTTTATATCTGATGTAGTTTGAATGAGGAGGCAGCAGGAGACTTTGTCGGACACAGCAGGGGAGCAGCAGGCATTACTGTACCCCACTAAAACTGGAGCATGTCATTTTTTTCTGTGCAGACGGCACTTCCGAGCAACAACTGATGATGTTGGAGCCCAAGGTCAATCAGGGTGTAGGCTGAGGCCTAATTGCAGCAAGTTTTATATCTGATGTAGTTTGAATGTGGAGGCAGCAGGAGACTTTGCCGTACACACAGCAGGGGAGCAGCTGGCGTTACTGAACCCCACTAACACAGGAGCATGTGTTTTTTTCTGTGCAGATGGCACTTTTGAGCAACAACTAGCTGTGTTAAAGCCCAGGATCAATCATGGTGTAGGCTGAGGCCTACTGGGAGCAAGTGTGAAATCGGATGTAGTTTGAATGTGGAGGCAGCAGGAGACTTTGCCGTACACACAGCAGGGGAGCAGCTGGCGTTCCTGAACCCCACTAACACTAGAGCATGTGTTTTTCTCTGTGCAGACCGCACTTCTGAGCAACAACTGGCAGTGTTGGAGCCCAGGGTCAATCATGGAGGAGGCTGAGGCCTAATTGCAGCAAGTTTTATATCTGATGTAGTTTGAATGAGGAGGCAGCAGGAGACTTTGTCGGACACAGCAGGGGAGCAGCAGGCATTACTGTACCCCACTAAAACTGGAGCATGTCATTTTTTTCTGTGCAGACGGCACTTCCGAGCAACAACTGGTGATGTTGGAGCCCAAGGTCAATCAGGGTGTAGGCTGAGGCCTAATTGCAGCAAGTTTTATATCTGTTGTAGACTAGTACTGATTTTAAACGTGCTCCAATTAGGCCTCTGGCTCCACTCTGTCTCCAGTATTTCCACTGGCCTCCAACACCGCCAGTTGATGCTCACATGTGCCGTCAACACTTGTTCCTTTGTTACTGGGGTTCAGTAACGTCAGCTGATCCCCTGATATGTGTCCGGCAATGTCTACTGCTCTGTCCACATTCCCACTACTAGAGCAGCAACTTTGCCACATTTGGGCCATACTGGTCTTGCCTTGTGCTGAGGCGCTGCCTCTGCTCCCTCTTTGTGCAAAGCTTCCTCCACTGCCTCGACGCACTGAGCTGCTTTGTAAAGCACTAGCAGCACTGCTCTCGGGTGGAATGGAGAACATGATGGAATGCACCAGAGTCTCTTGGTACTCCCGCATTTTACAGTTCCGGTTCAATGGTGTTATGAGGCTTTGTAAGTTGTCCCGGTAGCGAGGATCTAGGAGGGTGTACACCCAATAATCAGCCATGTTGAGAATGTGGGCGATGCGGCTGTCGTTTCTCTGGCACTGCAGCTTGAAATCAACCATGTGCTGCAGACTCCCAACTGCCAAAGAAACTCTGTCCCCTGCTTGAGGTGTCATCTCTGCCTGCTCTGCATCACCCCACCCTCGCTGTACATACTGACTAGAGCATTGTGTACCTCCCTCCTCTGGAGAAATGTTTTCGTCCTCCATTGACTCCTCCTCATCTTCCTCACAAAGTGCCCCATGCCTAGGCCTTTGTGAGGAACCAAGTAGCGCATACTGTCCAGAAGCAGATGGCATTTGTGACTGCTCATCCTCCACCTTTTCCAAAACCTCATCCCTTAGTGCTTGCAGTGTTTTTTGAAGCAGGCAGATAAGGGAGACAGTCATGCTTACTAGTGCATCATCTGCACTTGCCATCCGCGTGGAATCATCGAAGGCACGCAAAACGAGGCAGATGTCCTTCATAGAGGCCCACTCAGTGGTGCTGAAGTGTGACCGGCGCACAGTGCGACTTGTTTGCGCCTGATGCAGCTGGTACTCCATTACTGCTGCCTGCTGCTCACACAACCGCTCCAACATATGTGTCATTGAATTCCACCTGGTGGGTAGGTCACATATGATACAATGTTCAGGAAGGCGTAATCGGTGCTGCAGAGCTGCAATGCACGATATTGCCATGCTGGAATGCCGCAAGTGAGCGCCCTCTATGCGGACCTTGTGCAGGAGTGCATCAAGATCCGGATAGTCCCTCAGAAAGCTCTGCACGACCAAGTTGAGCACATGTGCCAGACATGGGATGTGAGTGAGGTTGCCTAGGCCCAGAGCTGCCACCAGATTTCGGCCATTGGCACACACTACCAAGCCTGGCTGGAGATTTTCTGGCACAAACCACATGTCGCTCTCCAGCTTGATGGCATTCCAGAGCTCCTGGGCTGTGTGGCTTGAATTCCCCAAAGAAATTAATTTCAGTACGGCCTGTTGACGTTTGGCCACGGCTGTGCTCATATCGGTCGTAACAGGCTCCTGCAGCGCTGATTATGAGGAACTGGAGTATGAGGAGGAGTCAATGTGTACAGACTGGATTCCTGCAATCCTTGGAGTTGGCAGAACACGTACAGCGCCACTCTCAAGATCTGTACCCGGCTCTACAACATTGACCCAATGGGCAGTGAGGGAAAGGTATCGTCCCTGTCCATGGTTACTGGTCCACGCATCGGTGGTCAGGTGGACCTTGCTACTGACGGCATTTAGTAGCGCATGTTTAATTTTTCCCTCCACATGCTTTTGCAGGGCAGGGACGGCTTGCCTGCTGAAATAAAAGAGACTGGGCACGATGTATTGTGGGACTGCCGATGTCATGAAGTTCTGAAAGGTGTCTGTCTCCACCAGCCTGAATGAGAGGATTTCAAGGGCCAGTAGTTTGGCAATGCCAGCATTCAGAGCCTGTGCTCGGGGATGGTTTTCCGAGTATGCCCGCCTTTTCTCCCATGCCTGTGCTACCGATGGCTGTAGAGTGGTGTCACGCTCGCGCCTTGGCTGAATGGCGCGAACCAGGGGGTTGTGGCCCCACTGTGCCACAAACCAGACTACCCTGAAAGGGGCGTGACTACGACAGCTACCTCGGTCTTCACTGGAGCCTCTGATGGTGAGGTCAGGCTTGTGCGGCAGATAGCTGTCGGGTACCACTCCAGGGTGGTGTCTGGCTGTGGCTGCTGGTCCCACTCAGGGACAAGTCACTTTGACAGAGGCTATAGACAGGCAGGCAGACACGACAGGCACGGCTGAGACACAGGGCAGGCGGGCACGGCTTGGAGACACAGGACAGGTGGGCACGACTTGGAGACACAGGACAGGCGGGCACGGCTTGGAGATACAGGACAGGCGGGCACGGCTTGGAGACACAGGACAGGTGGGCACGGCTTGGAGACACAGGACAGGCGGGCACGGCTTGGAGACACAGGACAGGCGGGCACGGCTTGGAGACACAGGACAGGCGGGCACGGCTTGGAGACACAGGACAGGCGGGCACGGCTTGGAGACACAGGACAGGCGGGCACGGCTTGGAGACACAGGACAGGCGGGCACGGCTTGGAGACACAGGACAGGCGGGCACGGCTTGGAGACACAGGACAGGCGGGCACGGCAAGGAGCAAGTAGGGACCTGTTCACACAGCAGGTGTAGGCAGGAGGGAGTGGTGTATGCTGGAACAGGATCTGGACCTGTTCACACAGGAGGTGCAGGTACGGATATAGGCAGGAAGGAGTGGAATATGAAGGAACAGGTTTGGACCTGTTCACACAGGAGGTGCAGGTAGGCAGAGCCGCAGGAGTGCGGAGCAGGCAGAGCCGCAGGAATGCGGAGCAGGCAGAGCCGCAGGAGTGCGGAGCAGGCAGAGCCGCAGGAGTGCGGAGCAGGCAGAGCGGTTAGGGAGCCGTACAGACAGAGCGGCTAGGGAGCCGTGCAGACAGAGCGGCTAGGGAGCCATGCAGACAGAGCAGCTAGGGAGCCGTGCAGACAGAGCAGCTAGGGTGCAGATGCACAGATAAAGCTGCGAGGGTGCAGATGCACAGATAAAGCTGCGAGGGTGCAGATGCACAGATAAAGCTGCGAGGGTGCAGATGCACAGACAGGGAGGACACAAGGAAAGACACAGCAGAGAAGGAACCACAAACAAGGAGACTGACAGACAGAGGTAAGACTGAGTTCAGACAGAGACACAGGGACAAAGACACAAGGACCAAGATATTCTGCCTCCTGGCAGGCGGACAGAGTACAGACAAGGTACTGAGAACAAGACTCAAGGGCCAGGATATTCTGCCTCCTGGCAGGCAGACAAGGTACAAAGCGAGACAAAGAGTATTCCTACAGAGAAGGAGATACACAGAACAGGGTCTGGCTTCCTCAGCAGCAAGATACTAACTGAGTATAGACATTGCACAGGCGATGTCTCAGTGGATGTGGCAGGGTTAAATAGTCCAGGGCTCTAGGTAATTGGTCAGGGACCCATTAGCCAGGTGCACCCTGACTGCATAAGAACCAGAGAGTTCAGGCGCCGCCCCCCTATACACACAGTCAGGAAACATGGAGAGCAAGCAGGAAAACAAGAGGCATAGCACATGGAGCTCAGGGCTGGCAACAGACAGAATTCACAGCATGGCTTGAAGCAGAAAGTAAGTTGGTGTGTGGGGGATGGGAGGCCATGCAGTGATGCCAGCAGGGTTGTTACAGTACACCCCCTTTACGGCCCCTCTTCCTCAAGCCTGCCAGAATGACCAAAAGAAGGAGTATGGGACCACACACAGTCCAGGTTGACATGACAGCCTTCAGGTAGGGTGGAGTATATGTGCCATCAGGAATCCCAGATTGCCCGGTTTCTTGGTGCCCAAGGGAGTCAGTTTCCAACACAGAGGGTACAAAGACTTCTTCCTCCAAATTGGCAAAAGGCGGGGACCAGGCAGCTTCAGACTTCGCCCCTACATCCGCCGGCCAGCTAGAAACAGCAGACACCTTCACTGAGTCCGACTTCAGCCCAACATGCCAGAAAAATTGGACCTCCTCCTCCTGGTTGGTGAGTAATGGAGATACGTGGGTCACTGTTCCAACCTCTTCACCCACCTGCCAAATGGAAGCTGGAGGCATACATACAGGGAGCCACTTCAGCCTGTTACCCTGAAAAAACAGGGCCTCCTCTACCTGGTTAGAGGGTGAGTGAAGCTCTGTCTCGGGACCTTCACCCCTAGGCCACAGGGGGGCTGAAGTCATACACTCTGGATCCATCTTCAGCACTTTATCCTGAGGAAGACAATCAAGAGGCAGCAGTGCTCTTGGGAGCAGAACACTGGTATAGTCACTGGGGATGTGTGAGGAGACTGAGACCACCTCCCCCTCTTCAGAGGCATCCTCACACCTTGACTCGGTGACTAGCAAACCAGGCGAAGAAAACGACATTGCTGACTGAATGCGACGCACAGGAACCAGACACCTCTTGTCATTTGGTTGTTTCAAGTGTGGTGCCTTGCTGGGTCTCCAAACATAAATGGGCATCAGGATCTCTGGTTCAGAATGACCCATGGGCAAACCAGACAGCCAATGGAAGACGAACTTCTTCATATACAAAGCTCTGACCTGGAGCTGTAGTTGTTCTTGCAGGACTAGACTGTTCTCAAAGAGGGCTCGGCCACCTTTAGACGATGCCCATGCCGGGTTCTGGAGCTGAAGAATGGAGATCACACACCGACTCTGTATGGTTGGTGGCTCGAACACCCCAAAGCTCCCAGAAGGCAACGAAACAGTCATAGGCTTTAATGGAGAGGGAGGACTCTCGCCAGGGACAGCCTCTCCTACTGGCCCAGGGTTCTGGAGTACAGACTTCACAGGGCAGAGGCCAGACTCTGGCTGCAACTTGGCCCGCTTCTTTTTAGACCTCTTGGATCCTGCACGGGAGGTCGCATCGGTAGACTTGGGAACAGATGACGGCTGGACGGTCATAGGTGGTTGAGATGTTTCACCCACAGGTTCCTCTTGTCTGGTCTGTCTCTGGAAGCCTTGAGGGGAAGACTTTTCAGGAGCAGCTGGACGAGGCACATCAAAGACTTTACGGAAGGCCACCAGGAAGGCCCCTAGGTTCATGACGATAGGATCCCCTGCTTCCCAGAGGGGAGTAATCCATATCAGAGCATCTCCTGCTAGGTAGGACATGATGCATCCCACCTTGAACCGGTCAGAGGGGAACCAGGCTGCATTCTGCAGGATCTGGTGCAGGCACTTTTTCAGGAACCCTTGGCACTCAGTAGGATTCCCATAGAACCTGGGCGGGTCTGCTGGGTCGTGCTCTTCATAGGCCAGGAGCTAATTGTAGAGGGCATTGGAGATGATGATTGGTTCAGAGGTCTCCACAATCGGAACCACGCAGGACGGAACAAATTCCTCTGGTTGCTTATACTGGCGGAACACAGGTTCTTGATGCTCTGCGAGCGGAAGGACATGGGACTCAGCGGGGAGCATGGCCTGTGCAAACTGTCACGCTCGCGCCTTGGCTGAATGGCGTGAACCAGGGGGTTGTGGCCCCACTGTGCCACAAACCAGACTACCCTGGAAGGGGCGTGTCTACGACAGCTACCTCGGTCTTCACTGGAGCCTCTGATGGTGAGGTCAGGCTTGTGCGGCAGATAGCGGTCGGGTGCCACTCCAGGGTGGTGTCTGGCTGTGGCTGCTGGTCCCACTCGGGGACAAGTCACTTTGACAGAGGCTATAGACAGGCAGGCAGACACGACAGGCACGGCTGAGACACAGGGCAGGCGGGCACGGCTTGGAGACACAGGACAGACGGGCACAGCTTGGAGACACAGGACAGGCGGGCACGGCTTGGAGACACAGGACAGGCGGGCACGGCTTGGAGACACAGGACAAGCGGGCACGGCTTGGAGACACAGGACAGGCGGGCACGGCTTGGAGACACAGGACAGGCGGGCACGGCTTGGAGACACAGGACAGGTGGGCACGGCTTGGAGACACAGGACAGGCGGGCACAGCTTGGAGACACAGGACAGGCGGGCACGGCTTGGAGACACAGGACAGGCAGGCACGGCAAGGAGCAGGTAGGGACCTGTTCACACAGCAGGTGTAGGCAGGAGGGAGTGGTGTATGCTGGAACAGGATCTGGACCTGTTCACACAGGAGGTGCAGGTATGGATATAGGCAGGAAGGAGTTGAATATGAAGGAACAGGTTTGGACCTGTTCACACAGGAGGTGCAGGTAGGCAGAGCCGCAGGAGTGCGGAGCAGGCAGAGCCGCAGGAGTGCGGAGCAGGCAGAGCCGCAGGAGTGCGGAGCAGGCAGAGCCGCAGGAGTGCGGAGCAGGCAGAGCGGCTAGGGAGCCGTGCAGACAGAGCGGCCAGGGAGCCATGCAGACAGCGGCTAGGGAGCCGTGCAGACAGAGCGGCTAGGGTGCAGATGCACAGATAAAGCTGCGAGGGTGCAGATGCACAGATAAAGCTGCGAGGGTGCAGATGCACAGATAAAGCTGCGAAGGTGCAGGTGCACAGATAAAGCTGCGAGGGTGCAGATGCACAGATAAAGCTGCGAGGGTGCAGATGCACAGATAAAGCTGCGAGGGTGCAGATGCACAGACAGGGTGTAATGGTCACGTGTGTCTGGACGCAGATGATACCGCAAGGCGGACCCATAACACACGTGACCCTGGATACAGCGCCTCCAGTGGGGTGAATTTAAATAATAAAACGTGCAGGTGGATACGCCGCCTCCACCTGGCGAATTTAGGTATTACACGTTATACAATAAATCAAATAATAAAGGGGGAACCTGGGTAACTTTAACAATGGTGGGCCCTGCGATAGGGAATGGGGACATGGAGACCTCCTAAGCTCCCCAGAGCCAGTGTCCCTGCACTCCTAACATTCCCTATACAGGCTCCGCACCTGTCGCCGCACGCGAACCTTAACCCCTTGCTCGCCCTGACCCTAAACCCTCACTAGGGAATGGGTCGGTGCGGAGACTAATCCCACCACTGCACTAATAACACACACGAGGAAAGAGACAATACAGGGGGAACACCACTTAGCTTTGCTCTGTTGCGTGCGCTCCTAGCAACAGAGCCCACCACCTGAGTGCATCTTCTCCTCCACCTGGATCCATCACCATAACAGGATCCATCACCTTAGTGCAGCCTTGGAGCAGAGTCCACCACCAGTTGCTGCTGCTTAGCAACAGAGTCCCCAAGATGAGTCCAGCTTCTGCCACGAAGTCAAGCATGCTTGAGTCCAGCTCAGCAGCCAAGTCCCACATGGTGAGTGCCACTCTCCATAGTCGCCACTCCACCAGTCCATGCAGACACTTCCCGCTGACACCATCACTGCGACCCCACCACGCCATGCCAGCCCTTCGTCCAGACACCATAGCTGAAACACATCCCCATGGCTAAGCAGCGCAGGACTCCTCTCCAGCTCCATCCTTCCACCAGGCTATCAAACTCAGAGTGAACACAATCTCACAATATCACAGGCAGTGATTGCACACCCCTAGCACACCTTTATAGGGTGTCACACCTGATACATAATTAAGTGCACAAAAACCTAAAGTGCAATACCACTAACCACCACCGGGGACAGACAAGACACCTTGGAACTTTCCAAAGTAAAAAAAGTTCACCCAGTGCAATTTAAAACTGTCAGATCATGACACAGGGAGGACACAAGGAAAGACACAGCAGAGAAGGAACCACAAACAAGGAGACTGACAGACAGAGGTAAGACTGAGTTCAGACAGAGACACAGGGACAAAGACACAAGGACCAGGATATTCTGCCTCCTGGCAGGCGGACAGAGTACAGACAAGGCACTGGGAACAAGACTCAAGGGCCAGGATATTCTGCCTCCTGGCAGGCGGACAAGGTACAAAGCGAGACAAAGAGTATTCCTACAGAGAAGGAGATACACAGAACAGGGCCTGGCTTCCTCAGCAGCAAGATACTAACTGAGTATAGACATTGCACAGGCGATGTCTCAGTGGATGTGGCAGGGTGAAATAGTCCAGGGCTCTAGGTAATTGGTCAGGGACCCATTAGCCAGGTGCACCCTGACTGCATAAGAACCAGAGAGTTCAGGCGCCGCCCCCTATACACACAGTAAGGAAACATGGAGAGCAAGCAGGAAAACAAGAGGCATAGCACATGGAGATCAGGGCTGGCAACAGACAGAATTCACAGCATGGCTTGAAGCAGAAAGTAAGTTGGTGTACAGGGGATGGGAGGCCATGCATTGATGCCAGCAGGGTTGTTACAAGTGGTGTGGGAGTGTGAGGATGAACGGGAACGTGGTGCTGTGGGTGGAATGTCACTGGGTCTCTGGACAACAGTGCCAGAGGTTCTTCCATGGCGATCCTGTGAGGAAGCCGAACCAGCTGTGTTTGAGCTGGAGGAAGAGGCTACAAAACGAGCTGAAGAGGTGGCAGGTGGTGCTGTAGGTTGGCCTACATCTTCAGTGTGTCTTTGTAACTCCACCACGTGCTTGGTCCGCACATGTTTCCACATATTTGTGGTATTGAGGTTGCTGACACTTTTCCCTCTTTTGACTTTCTGGTGACTCAGCTTGCATTTGACAAAGCAAATGTCATCTGCAACTGTGTCAAAAAAGGACCACGCACTGCAAGTCTTGGGAGCGCCCGTTTTGGCTTTTGGAAGAGGAATGCTCCTAACGGGTGCCGAAGTGGAGGCTACAGGCAACCAAGTCTGCCCCCTCCCTCTTCCTACTGTTTTGGCCGTTCGGAGAATCTCTTCCTCAGAGCTGCTCCCACCACCTTCCTGTTCCTCACGCCATGATAGGTCAAGGACCTCATCATCTATACTCCCCTCTTCAAACAGCTGCTTCTCCTCGGTAGTCTCGCCAGCACCGTACGCACCAGAAAGTGGCACCTGAGTCTCATCATCTGATGCGTACTGAGGTGTGCTGACCATAGGCACTGGCCCACCCACCTCTTCAGATTCAGAGGGACAAAGCAGTTGCGCATCACTGCATACTCCCTCTTCTTCACAATCTTGAATGCTGCTTGGCTGGCCCCCTCTTTCCAAGCCAACAGATTCAGAGAACAGAAGTAGAGACTGAGATGGCTCCTGTCCAGGGCTCTCTGACTGCCTGGGCAATTTGGCACGTGGTGAAGAGACAGATGGTTGCTCTTCAGTGCTCTGGCCCTGAGAGGATGTGGAAGTCATTGAAGTCGATGCGTTAGCTGCCATCCATCAGACAACGGCTTCAATTTGTTCGTCCCACAGCAGTGGGGTACGGCGAGGTCCTACAAAGCTGCGCATAAAGGACTGTTGCCTGGTAAAACTGGGGGATGCTGACTCACTGGTGCCCACATCAGGCACAGAATCCCCACGTCCTCTCCCTGCTGAATCCCCACGTCCTCTCCCTGCTGCAACTCCATGCCCACGACCACGTGCCTTACTCCCTGCCTTCTTCATCTTGGTAGACTGATAAAGATAGGCAGAAAAGTACAAAGGGGGGGCCTAGTGTGCTTATTCCTGAACAGCTGCTAACAGGTATAAGAAACACTAATTTTATAAAGTGTGTGGACTACACTTTAATATGAGCTAATGTGGCCTACACAACTGTCAAGTGGAGTGTTTGGTGAACTTTATTTTGGTTTTTTTTTTTCAAAAAAACAAATAGGATGTGACCAAAGATGTGAAAGCGATAGTATCACAAACTTTTTGGAGCTATTACAATGCAGGAAGGTAACCTACAATGCAATAGATGAGGCTCTAAAAATAGGGTAATACTAATCTGGCTGCGGCTGAAGAGCACAAGCCAGAAAAAAGCTCCTCTATCTACTCCTATATAGTGTTTGCAACCAACCAATGTATATGGATACGGATGGATGCACACTAATAGGGGAATTAATGAAAAATGAGCTGCAATAAAAGAAAAATATGTGTGAGGCAGTGACGAACGCTGAGCGGCCTACAACCAGACGTGGCTGCAGGACACACTACAGCGTGAGCTGCACTCTCACACAGAGACCTCTCAGACATCCGTGAACAGTACAGATAACTGGGCACTAGCACTGAAAGGCTGCAGAAAGGCTCCGATGTCTACTCCTATAGTGTTTGCAACCAATGTATATGGATACAGATGGATGCACACTAATAGGAGAATTAATGAAAAATTTGCAGCAATAAAAGAAATATATGTATGAGGCTGTGACGCACGCTGAGCGGCCTACAACCAGACGTGGCTGCAGGACACACTACACAGCGTGAGCTGCACTCACACAGACCTTGCAGACAGCTGTGAACAGCACTGCAAGGCAAAAGAAAGCTACACGGATTGATAATGTAGCCTGGGTAAAGCACAATATTATTTTGAAAATCGCTATCTCTAACAGTCCCTCAGAGTCTTCAACAGCAGTCTGTCCCTAACTGAATTCACAGCAGAGTGAACCCGAAATGGCGGTGGTGGCTGCTTTTATAGTGCATCATGACATCATTTCAGCAGCCAATCTCAGCCATGCCATTATTTAACATGCCTACATGCCTAACAGGATGTGCCCACACTTCTGAGGATTGTCATTGGCTGAATCAAATCAGACTGGGTAATAGCATTATGGGAACTTCCGATTCCGGTATTCGATATGCAAAAAGTATCGGAACTCAGTATCGGAATTCCGATACCGCGAATATCGGCCGATACCCGATATTTGCGGTATCGGAATGCTCAACACTAGATATGAGTATTATATAAAGGAATAAAACGGAAAAGAGTTGTGATAAGAGGAACTATACCCGTTCACAGGTTGAAGAATGCTAGATCAGCCTATACGTGTCTGTGGACGAAAAAAAGAAAAGAAATTGAAGATATGTCAGATGAAAGTGGAAATCTCATTCTCCTTATTCAGCCCTCTTGGTTCAAGGGTATCAAGTTTATTAATCCAGAAGGCCTCTCGATGCTTGAGTGTTTTTATTCTATTGCCCCCTCTCATGGGACATGGAACATGCTCCAATACCTGAAAGCGAAGCTGAGAAATGTTACGTTTTTTCTGGGGAAAATGATATGGAAGGGGTAGATAAGTCTTTTCACAGCAAATGCTGGACTTGTGCTGTGAAATGCTGTCTCGTATATGCTTGGCAGTCTCCCCAACATACACGAGACCGCATGGACACTTAATAGTGTAAATAACAAAGGATGAATTACACGTGAGAAAACCTGTGATATTAATGCCTTCACCATTATGTGAGTGAAAAAATCTGTCATCCTTTTGTACGTTCCCATATTGCGGGCAATGGAGACAGGGGAAAGTCCCCTTTTTTAGTGTGTCCAAAAACGTCTGTAAAGGTGTTTTCTTAATAGGGCCCACATCTGCTCATATAAGTTTGTCATGTAAGATTGTCGGTCTCCTGAAACAGGGTAGTAAAGGAAAATGAAATTAATTTATATTAGGATAACTGGCTTTAAGTGAATGCCAGTACATTTTGGATACTCTTGTGCAGGGTTCCCCAACTCCTGTCATCAAGGCACACCAACAGACCATGTTTTCAGGATTTCCTTTGTATTGCACAGGTGAAGCAATTTTCACCTGAGCAATACAAAGGAAATCCTGAAAACAAAACATGATCTGTTGGTGGGCCTTGAGGACTGGAGTTGGGGAACCCTGCTCTTGTGTATATGGTGCATTAAGCGATGGAAGGCATGGATGAAAGGGATCCTGGAGCCTAGTTCTTTAGGAGACTTCTTAGAAGACGTTCTCAAATCCATAAGAAGCTTCTTAGGATAACCTCTGTCCAAAAATTTATGATGGATCTCATCCAGTCTGGTTTTACAAGTCGCTGTACTGGATAAAATCTTAGTTACCCATCCAAATTATGAAAGAGGAATTGATTTTATAATAGCCCCAGGGTGACAGCTGGAAAGCAACAAATGGTTATTACGATTTGTCTCCTTCACATATAAATCAATCTCTAGATTCCCTCCATTGTCTTTTACAATTCTCCTATCTAAAAAGTTGACTGAAATTAGATCATAATGAATAGAAAATTGTATTTCTGGCCAGACTCGACTCAGGTCATCATGGAAGGCAAGGAGGGAGTCCAACGGGCCCAGCCAAATGCAAAACATGTCATCAGCGTAACATCGCCACATCATGACATTGCTTCTGAAAACAGAGTTAGTATAGATGAAACATTCCTCAAAGTGGGCCATATAGCAGTTAGCATAAGGCAGGGACTTGGTGGAGATGGAATTGTCACATACAGAAAAATCATACTGACAGGTTAGAATAGAAGAGATAGAATAGATATATACACATAGAATACATATACAGTATATCTATACCTGCACTACAGCTCTATTACCAATGTAAGTGTTGTCCTTTCCAAAAATCATACCCGCAGTTCATCGACTTACATCACTACAGAGGTCTCTTGGTCTACCGGTTAACCGTTTGATTTGCAATGTTCTGACATGATGGAATTCCACTCTGCACATGCTGCAGTGACTGTGGCAGTAGCAATGATCCCTGGTGCAGTGTGTCCTTTTGCATAGCCTGGTTCAACGCAGTACGGATGTGGTGCAAGTCACGCTTGTTGAGTGTGCATAAGGACCTCTGCATCCTTTTGCACAGTTTCAAAATGGCTACTAAGATGGTTGGCATTCATGACACATCATCAGCATCACTATTCTGGTCATCTACATGCTGAAGCACACTTTGATTAGTCTGCCTTAAGGAGGTGTTGGTCCCAGAGGAAGAGGTGGAAGCAGTGGAGGATGTGGAAGGGATAACAATATCTCTGAATTGACTGTTGTTGCACAGGTGGGTGCCATGGGAGGATGGATTATAGCCATCGAGGGGGGCTTATGTTACCAGATAAATTGATAGTGAAGGTGCAGTAGCCAAGAAAATTTAGCGCCCCGCAGGGACTTAGGTTACTCGGTACCGGGCCCATTAACTTCAATGGGGGATGTCATGGTGGCAGTGACCCGGTCTGTGGCCCTGAGCATACAGTAATTAAATAGAGGAAAGTTGTGTGATGCTTAATTGTGATGCCACCCGTGGTGTTCGGCAATGAGTGGCCGACACTGCAGTTTTGGTCCTCTGGGGCTGATGGTGATGCAGCAAAGATGGTTCAGCTCCCCACGGGTAGAGTGGGGGCCCCAGGGCAAATATATTTGATTGACTGTTCAGATGGTGGTGAACGTTGGGGTGCAGAGAATAAGAGAAGGACACAGAGAGGTGCAGTTTTCTTTACCTTTTACTTGCAAGTGGTTGCAATCCAGGGTGCCACATACAGATGATGGATTGAGTCCAGCTCACCTGGAGGTATTCAGGGGATCCACCCTGCCAGGTGGGGTTTGGGACCTTCCTTCTGTGCTCTGTTTTCGGGTCCCTGCTGCTTATAACTAAGCTGTGACCCTCTCCTGCATGATGGTTTCTAACCTGTATGGCTGACAGCGTGAGCCTATATCACGGATACTGTCCTTTTCACTGTCAGCCCTGGGCTCTTGATCTGCTGCCATGCCTTCAGGTGTTCAGTGTCACCAAGGAACTTGCAGTCCCCTGTACTCCAGATTCAGCTGTCAAGGCGTACCACTCCTGCCCAGCCAAGGTCTCTGGTGTCCTGTTTTATATCAGCGCTTCACTCTGGGGTCTCCTATATTCAATTTTAGTTCCCCCAGAGCCTCTTGTCTCTGCTTCTGTCCTTTCCCTCTTCACAGATCAACTCCAACCGTCTGACTGTCTTGTCATCAGCTCAAGCTGCTCCCATTTCCATGACAACTCCCTTGTTCACTCTGTCAGCTGGCTTCTTGCTGACTCACTAACCCCATCTGCTGTCCTGAATTTATAAGGAAATTCCCCTTTCTGACCTGCAGCAGGAATTGTCATGTAATCTGTGTTACCAGGAATGGGGGCCCCCCTCCTGCCTCCAGGCATGACTTCACTCCATAGAGGGAGGCAATGTCACTGTGACAACTGGACTCTGGGGTGTCACAAAACAAATGTAAGAGGATGAGGAGGAAAAGGTGATGGGCAATCAACAGTCAGGAGATAAAGAGGTTATTGATGCCTTTTCTGTAGTCCGTGGTTGGTGGCATGAGAAGGATGAAGCAACCTTGAGAGTTACCCTGCCACCAACACACCATGGAATTAGACCTCATGGAAGTGCCAGACACATGAGCGCTTGTTTGCTGCTCTATCTGCATCATGATGCCTATATTGTTAGGATTAGAAATAGTACTGGCTACTGAGTTGCCACTCGATTAGATCCACGATACAAGAGTAAATTTTGCCAGCTGCTTTTCTTTCTGGAAAAGGGGACGTTCATTCTGGAGTGTCAAAACACGCTTGTAGACAACCTTAAAAATGTTATTTCCCAAGACAGCAGCAAGGCACACAGTGTGCATGGCAGTTCTAGACTTCCAACCCCTCGAAGGTCAAGGCATCACAGCAAAAACATCATCAGCAACTGCAGCATAAGTGGCATAAGCAGTTTCTGTGTGTCATTTCACACATTTTTTTAAAACAGCCCATGCACTAGAAGAACAGAATAAAAGTCTGACAGTTAGTGAAGGACTGGAGAGGATGGTGCAGGAGTATCTCAAGTTCAATACCAATGCCATTAGAGGGGATTTGGACTCTTTTGCATTTTGGTTTTCATTTTTTCATGCTCGGCAGTCAGCGTTCTCTCAGAACGTGTCTTCAGCACTGCTGGTGGTGTCCTAACAAATAAGCACATCCAACTGTCCCCTGAATGTGTAGACTGCCTATCTTTCATCAAAATGAACAATTCATGGATCTCTAGTGACTTTTGCACTCCAGTCGCCGACTGGGCAGACTAGACGATGGTGTCATTTTTAATGTCATGCATTGATCTCGCATTATTGCAGTCTGTGACACCTTTGCCATGGCTTCTGTGTCTGCTGTTGCTCCTGCTGCAGATGTTAAAAACAATTTTTTTAAATGTAGAGATCCAAGTTGGATTGTTTGTAGTGGAAAGTGTGTCTGAGGCCTAGTATACTGTTTCTACTCTGTGGAAATTGATGCCACTTTAGTGGTGTGTGAAAATATTTTTTTTAAATGTGGATATACCAAGTGGGTTTTCATCTGATGGGTTGCATGTGGTGGAAGGTGTGTCAGAGGCCTATTATATTGTTTTTACTCTGTGGAAATTGATATCACTTTAATGTTGTGTGTCAATTTTTTGAAATGTGGAGGCTGCAAGTTAGATCTCCATCTGGTGAGTTGCTTGTAGTGGAAGGTGTGTCAGGGGCCTATTATACTCTTTTTACTCTATGTAAATTGATGCCACTTTAGTGGTGTGTGACAACAATTTTATGAAATGTCAAGAATTCAATTTAAGTCTCCTTCATATGTGTTGACTGTAGCAGTAGAACTCCCAAGCTGGCAGCCTGCATTTACTTTTATACTTTTACTTAACTCCCTATGTTACTGTCCCCACATTTCTACAGATAGTGCTCTATGAAACTGATATTTGTGCCATTTAAGTGGGGCTGGGAAAAAAATGAACTGTTGCATGAGGTATCAGGGCTCCCAGCAAAGAAGGCATACACTGCTTCCAAACCAACCACATCTTAATTGAAACTTCAATTCAATGCTCAAAATGCTGGCCCAGACCCTGATACCTCAAGCATAGACCATGACTGCTGCTTTGCAATTAGCAAATTTCCATTGTGGGTCCATTGATGTCACATTTTCATGGTGTCTGCCCCTAATTAGAGCTGTTTGGGAAGCTTTTCATCACCCCTTAAAGTGTTGTGCATGCGTTTGGTTTTCCCTCCCATCAAATTTAATGGGGTTCAGGAATGTTCGTCAAACTCACTCTCTGATGCTTCATCGGTGTAGAAAATTGTACCAGAAATTTTACTTCTTTGCAAACCACTAATCGAATCTCAAAATATTTGAGCTTCTGTGAAAACCACGAGTTTCAAAAACTTCAATTTAAGATTGAATCACTCATATATAGCTCTATCTAATAAAGAGAGAGCACTATCAATAATAAAAATAACAAAAGATTATGCTATGTAAGGGAGGGTGCTTTACATAACTAGATACTGTATGATACCATGATACCATTTAATATTAGGACAGCATCATATATAAAAAGAGAGGGCATTATATAATAAGTGATAATGCCACACATACAGTAACTAGAAAGGATAGTATATAATAAGTGATGATGCTGTATATTGAGAGGATGATATGGGGGACAGTGTTATAGGTATGTAATAGGAGACAAAACTGTGTTTTATAAATTGCATGGTTTCTCTCATTCAGCTGCGGTTTGAGGTAGGCATAGTATGCGATTTCATAAAAAATATCCTGTCAGGTTAATTAACTTCATAAACCTTCTTAAGCACAAGCAAACAAAAGATAGCCTTCTCCGGCACAACGTGAAAGCAAACTGAAAATAAATAGTCCATATAGAACTTCGGGTCCTCCCACTCGGGTCAGTGTTTTTAGCAAACACACTGGAGGTATCCACATCTCCAGTCAAAGACACTGAATGAGACACTCGGTCTCCATTTTATGTGCCAAACCACGTCCCAGAGGTTGGGATATGTGAGAAGTCATTCCCACCCATCTCTTATGACTGATCATATAACCCGGCCCTGGAAAGGTCTAATAACTCTCTCAGCACTATATGTGCTGGAGCATGCTTCCAAGCTCACATCACCGTAGCTAATAACCGTGATGGCACATATCTCCCCTCAAGGACCCATCTGGCAGCCATCTTACAACAAATATATGGCAATAAAAACAACAGATTTTACAGTTTTCTTTCTAATTATGCATAGCACCATCCCTTATTGCATAGCATCATCTCTTGTTATGTATAGAGCCATATCTTATTACTTACTGCAACATGCTCTTTAGTTATATATGACGTCATTCCTTATTACATAATGTCCTCTCTTGTTATGTATGGTGCTGTCCAAATATATATACAGTGGGGAAAAAAAGTATTTAGTCAGTCAGTAATAGTGCAAGTTCCACCACTTAAAAAGATGAGAGGCGTCTGTAATTTACATCATAGGTAGACCTCAACTATGGGAGACAAACTGAGAAAAAAAAATCCAGAAAATCACATTGTCTGTTTTTTTTTCATTTTATTTGCATATTATGGTGGAAAATAAGTATTTGGTCAGAAACAAGCAATCAAGATTTCTGGCTCTCACAGACCTGTAACTTCTTCTTTAAGAGTCTCCTCTTTCCTCCACTCATTACCTGTAGTAATGGCACCTGTTTAAACTTGTTATCAGTATAAAAAGACACCTGTGCACACCCTCAAACAGTCTGACTCCAAACTCCACTATGGTGAAGACCAAAGAGCTGTCAAAGGACACCAGAAACAAAATTGTAGCCCTGCACCAGGCTGGGAAGACTGAATCTGCAATAGCCAACCAGCTTGGAGTGAAGAAATCAACTGTGGGAGCAATAATTAGAAAATGGAAGACATACAAGACCACTGATAATCTCGCTCGATCTGGTGCTCCACGCAAAATCCCACCCCGTGGGGTCAGAATGATCACAAGAACGGTGAGCAAAAATCCCAGAACCACGCGGGGGGACCTAGTGAATGAACTGCAGAGAGCTGGGACCAATGTAACAAGGCCTACCATAAGTAACACACTACGCCACCATGGACTCAGAACCTGCAGTGCCAGACGTGTCCCACTGCTTAAGCCTGTACATGTCCGGGCCCGTCTGAAGTTTGCTAGAGAGCATTTGGATGATCCAGAGGAGTTTTGGGAGAATGTCCTATTGTCTGATGAAACCAAACTGGAACTGTTTGGTAGAAACACAACTTGTCGTGTTTGGATGAAAAAGAATACTGAGTTGCATCCATCAAACACCATACCTACTGTAAAGCATGGTGGTGGAAACATCATGCTTTGGGGCTGTTTCTCTGCAAAGGGGCCAGGACGACTGATCCGGGTACATGAAAGAATGAATGGGGCCATGTATCGTGAGATTTTGAGTGCAAACCTCCTTCCATCAGCAAGGGCATTGAAGATGAAACGTGGCTGGGTCTTTCAACATGACAATGATCCAAAGCACATCGCCAGGGCAACGAAGGAGTGGCTTCGCAAGAAGCATTTCAAGGTCCTGGAGTGGCCTAGCCAGTCTCCAGATCTCAACCCTATAGAAAACCTTTGGAGGGAGTTGAAAGTCCGTGTTGCCAAGCGAAAAGCCAAAAACATCACTGCTCTAGAGGAGATCTGCATGGAGGAATGGGCCAACATACCAACAACCGTGTGTGGCAACCTTGTGAAGACTTACAGAAAACGTTTGACCTCTGTCATTGCCAACAAAGGATATATCACAAAGTATTGAGATGAAATTTTGTTTCTGACCAAATACTTATTTTCCACCATAATATGCAAATAAAATGAAAAAAAAACAGACAATGTGATTTTCTGGATTTTTTTTTCTCAGTTTGTCTCCCATAGTTGAGGTCTACCTATGATGTAAATTACAGACGCCTCTCATCTTTTTAAGTGGTGGAACTTGCACTATTGCTGACTGACTAAATACTTTTTTTCCCCACTGTATATATATATATATATATATATATATATACACACGGTCAAAATTATTGGTACCCCTCATTTAATGACAAAAAAAACACAATGATGATAGAAATAACTAGAATCTGACAAAAGTAATAATAAATTAAATATCTATGAAAATTAACAAATGAAAGTCAGACATTGCTTTTCAACCATGCTTCCACAGAATTTAAAAAAAAATAAAGCTCATGAAATAGGCCTGGACAGAAATGATAGTACCCTTATCTTAATATTTTGTTGCACAACTTTTTGAAGCAATCACTGCAAATAAACGATTCCTGTAACTGTCAATGAGACTTCTGTACCTCTCAAAAGGTATTTTGGCTCCAGTTGTCTCGTGTTTGAAGTTTACCTTTTCCAGGTGGCATGATTCAGCTCTTACCAAGGATTCTCAATAGGATTTGGTCAGGGCTCATAGAAGGCCACTTCAGAATAGTCCAATGTTTTCCTCTTCCTCTTTGGCCTCTTTCACACATCAGGTTTTCGCCATCAGGCGCGATCCGGCTCTTTTGACAAAAACCGGATCCGGCGAAATGCAATGCCGGATCCGGTTTCCCCCCCACTGACTTGCATTTGCGCCGGATCGTGCCGGATGGCCATGCGTTTTGTCCGGTTTTCGCCGGATCCGGCAATGTGTCGCAATCCGGCATCTGGAAAAAACGGCAACTGTAACGTTTTTTGTCTCCGGCGAAAAAGCCGGACCCACCGGATCCGGCGCATCCGGCTTTTTCACACAATGAAAGTCTATGAGCGCCGCAATGTGCCGGATCCGGCGATAGCCGGATCCGGTGGCCGGATCAGTTTTTTTGGGTCTGAGCATGCTCAGTAGCTCTGCCCACAGCACACATATATAAAACCATGACAGTGGGACCCTCAGCCACACCCAACATGCCACCCAAGACAGGAACCAGGTGCAGGAGAAGGCAGGAGACCACTGCAGCACCATCAGCACCACCACCACCCCAAATGGAGCAAAGCGGACATGCTGAACAACAGGAGGGGAGTCCACCAGCAGATGAGAGACGGTAATTATCAAATCCCCCATTCCTCAAAACTAGGGCCATGGAATATCAAGACATTCATTGGCCCTTTGTTTCTCTTTATTCAACAGCCGCCCAAGAGATGCAGCAGCAGCAGCAGCACTGGCAGCAGCAGCAGCACCACCCACAGGCATGGAGTCTGGCCAGCAGGAGGACACCACATCTTCTTCTGGGAGCCCTCCCTCGCATCGTCAGCGTTTGACGGTAAGTTTTTATTTCCAAAATCCATCATCTCTGTAATATATGTCTATTCATTGCCTTTTATTTCAAAACAGGAATCACAAGCTGAAGAGTAGCTCCCAGAAGAAGAAGGAAGGGGTGGACAGACACCTGGAGTGGGCTCACAATTGGTAAGTTTTTTTCATCAAACGCAGAAACACAACATCACACTACACACAACACATAGAAAACAATGTACCGCAGACATCACACAGCAAACAAATATGCCAATATCCAAACACATAAATTTTTTCCTTTTATTCTCTAGTCTTCCCAATCTGGTGCTCGGCCAAGAGGTCCTCACAGTGCCTCCCAGGGTCGTCGGCGACAACAACGCGGCGGTCACCAGCGTGTAAGTATAATATTTAAGTTAAATTTTGGTACACTTTTTATTTCATGAGGACTGGAGTTTGGGAAACACTGATGTTGTATACTAACCACTTTGTCCTTTCTCGTTTCAGGGGAGAGAATTATGAAGCGGTGGCGGTCTGTGAGGGATCGTTTCAAGAAGGAGTTCAATAAAGAGATGCGGGCCCCGAGTGGATCTGGAGGATGCAGGAGCAAGTACAAGTACGCACAAGCCCTGTCGTTCCTCCGGGATACAATGGTCACCAGAAGGTAAATATTACACACCACATGTAAAAAAAAATGTTTAGATGTAAAAAAAATTTTTCAGCCAGGGCCATGCCATTTCACTATTTTAATTGTTTTTTTTTCTCTTTATTCCACAGCACGGTGAGCAGCACTCAGGAGCCTGCACGGTTGGACCCTTCTGAGGCGATCCCTGAGGAGACCGGCACAGAGGAACACTTTGACCGCCCCGGTACATCTGCACCTTCCCAGCCTTCCCACACATTAGACCCATCTGTCCCATCCACCAGCGCAGGAGCATCGTGGCCGACAACATTACATGGAGCTGCTGGTGAGGAGATCGCTTTCCCTTTACCCCACCCTTCTGCCCCTGCCACCTCTAGTACACCTGCGGGTACTGGGCAGCAGCGGCAGAGGGGTCAGGAAAAGACTTATGCGCCAGAGTTCTTGCATTTGAATGAATCTTTCCAGAACTGTCTAAAAGTATTGTTAGAGCAAATCTCCGCAGGCTTTCAGCAGATCAACTCCAGCATTCTGGAGGTGAAGACACTTCTGCAAACCATGCATTCAGAAGCAAGATCTTCACCAAACCACACCTTTTTCAGGTCTGTTGTGGAGCACATGGAAACGCTCTCTCCTGCCCAGCAGATGCATGTAATGCATTCGTGCCACGGTGCTCTCCAGCATGTTACCTCCCAACCTCCTCCTCCCACCCCAGTAGTTCCTCCACCTGCACCCCCTCCAGCCACTTTCCATCCTCTCCCTCCTATTACATACCAGCCACCTTCCCAGTACCAGCAACCTCCCCAGTACCAGCAACCTCCCCATTACCAGACATCTTCCCACTTCCAGCAACCTGCCCCGTACCAAACTCCTTCCCCGTACCAAACTCCTTCCCCATACCACTTTCCATCCACATCATCTGCTCCTACAGTCCCTACCCAACCCTCCACTCCACCACCCACCACCTCTTCTGCCTCCCACATGTCCACCCATTCTCTAGCTTTTTCCACACCTTCACCTCTAACTGTTCCTTCCCCACCATAATCCCAGTCCTCTCTCCACACTCCCAGTGTCGAAGTGTCCCGCAGCCCCTCCAGCAGTATTTCCACCCCACACTACACAAATTTGTAAGAATGTGTGTTTTTAAATAAATGAACAATTTTGTGGTTTAAAAGTTTTATTAAAAAAGTTTTTAAATTTCAGAAAAGTATTCTAAAAAAAAAAATTTTCAATAAAAGTTTAATTATTGTTTTACACTGGTTGTCTGTCATTTCTTTCTGCGGCGAAATATGGTAAAAAAAAAGGTTAAATACAGGGTATTTAAAAGGTAAAAAGGTTCTCAAAACCAGGTATATAACTGTAGGGAAAAGGTAAATAAATTTTACCTTTTTGCCACAGTTGTGTTCCTGGTTGTGTTTGAAGCAAACTATTTCACCAAAAAAAGTTGTGTATCTTGTTGGTGATTTCCTAACAATGTACACAACTTTTGTTAAAAGGTGAAATACTTTGCATAAAACACAACCAGGTACACACCTGTGGCCTAAAGGTAAAAATAGTTAAACCAGGACAAGATAGCCAACTTTGGTTGGCAAAGGTATATACTGTTGGTACAGAAGGTACACAAGTTTGGTTAGGGCACAAATCTTTTCACACTCTGTCATCCTGCCAGTCTATTCTGCCTTGAGGCGACATAAAGTATTGTGCAAAATTGTCCCTCATTACTGAAACCGTCACAGAACTTCTAGTGGTAATGATCTGGTAATCTTGCAAGGTGGTTTCTTCAGAGGTGTCCTCAATGGAAATGGGTTCCTTGCAGATAACAAAATTGTGGAGTACCAAGCAAGCTTTGATCACCTCGTCCACAGTTTCTGTCTTGAGGTTGATCGCAGTCAATAGGACCCGCAATTTGGCTGTCAGAATACCAAAGGTACATTCAACCATTCTTCTTGCTCTTGTGAGGCGGTAATTAAAAATGCGTTTTGTTCTTGACAATCCTCTGCTACAGTACGGTTTCAAAAGGTGTTCTGACAGCTGGAAGGCTTCATCCCCTACACAGACAAATGGCATAGGTGGACTAGATGTTTGCGGCAGCGGTCTAGGGGATGGGAACTGGAAGGTGTTTCCATACAGTTTACGCCCCATGGCAGACAGTTTGAAAACTTGAGAGTCATTTGAGCGACCATAGGCCCCAATATCAACAGCAATAAATTTGTATTCCGCGTCAGCGATGGCCATGAGGACAATTGAAAAATATTTCTTGTAATTGAAATATTCCGATCCCGATCCAGCTGGCTTTACAATGCGGATATGTTTCCCGTCCACAGCGCCCAAGCAGTTCGAAAACTGACATATCGGTAGAAACTTTTCAGAAATTTCAATCCACTTCTCTGTTGTGGGCTCTGGTAAAAACTCTTCAGCTAAGGAGTCCCACAGTGCACGGCATGTGTGCTTCACTATTCTAGATATGGTGGAAATCCCGAGTCTGTACTGGAAATGCAGTGACGAAAGGGATTCTCCAGTTGCATGAAATCTGTGGGGAATTAAAAAACAATCAATTAGTTTAAAATAACAGCATTACATACCAAAACTCAGCTATAACACTTGGAGAGACAAACTACCACCAACAAGATTGCAGTGAAAGTGTGCTCTGATGCAAGCATATCCAATAAATGTGGCTTACCTTAAAGTCACCATCAGACGCTCTGCGGGTGAAACAGAGAAGCGGCAATAGGTGTCCGATTTTCTTATGAGGTGTGCAATGCGCTCCACCAAGTAATCAAAATTCTCCATTTTCATCCGAACATATCCAAAAAATGTATCCGGGTTTCGTCTAAGGTCCATGCAGAGTGTAGAATAGACCCCACGCGTCATTCTCTTGGCTGTGATGGGGTGGATCCACAAACGTCATCTACGATGCCTGATGCGCTGCTGTCTCGCTCTCTCCTTCTCCAGAACAATCACCCTCAAACGATTCGCCTCCGCTGTAAAATCCGCCAAATTCTTCAAAATATTTCCAATCACAACATCCATCTTCGCCAGTCACTTGCTCTTCTCTCCAACCTGCATTTTCTCCTCTACAACCTGTCAAAGAAGGGCTGTAAGCAGGAACACGGTATATATAGTTTTTCAGTAGCCAATCCCGTTCGGAAGGCCACAAGGGGCCTTTTTAAAAACCAGATCTGGCGTAATCCGTCGAAAAACTGATCGAAAACCGGATGAACCGGATGAGACGGATCTGGTTTTGGCTGTCATGCGCAAGACGGATCTGGCAGAAAACCGGATCCGTCACATCAGGTTTTACAAAACATTTGCCGGAACGCGCCTGACGGCGAAAACCTGATGTGTGAAAGTAGCCTTAGCCATTCTTGTGTGTTTTTAGCTGTGTCTTTTGGGTCATTATTCTACTGCAAGACCCATGACCTGAGACTGAGACCAATCTTTCTGACACTGGGCAGTACATTTCTCTCTTGAATACCTTGATAGTCTTAAGATTTCATTGTACCCTGCACAGATTCTAGACACCATGTGCCAGATTCAGCAAAGCAGCCCCAGAACATAACAGAGCCTCCTCCATGCTTCACAGTAGGGACAGTGTTCTTTTATTGATATGCTTCATTTTTCCATTTGTGAACATAGAGCTGATGTGCCTTGCCAAAAAGTTAAATTTTTATCTCATCTGTTCACAGGACATTATCCCAGTCCCAGAGGCTTTGTGGCTTGTCAACATATAGTTTGGCAAATTTCAGCCTGGCTTTTTTATGATTTTTTGGTGTTCTCCTTGGTTGTCTCCCATGAAGTCCACATCATACAATGACGGATGGTGCGATCTGACACTGATGTTCCTTGAGCTTGAAGTTCACATTTAATCTGTTTAGAAGTTTTTCTGGGCTCTTTTGTTACCATTCGTATTATCCGTCAGCTTGATTTGTCATCAATTTTCTTCCTGCAGCCACTTCCAGGGCGGTTGGCTACAGTCCCATGAAGCTTAAATTTCTGAATTATATGTGAAACTGTAGTCACAGGAACACCAAGCTGCTTGAAAATGGTCTTATAAGTTTTACCTCTAACATGTTTGTCTATAATTTTCTTTCTAATCTCCTGAGACAACTCTTTTCTTTGCTTCCTCTTGCACAGTGAGTATCTGTATCCCTGTATACTGGCCCACTCACTGATTTCAAGATTGTAAACACCTGTGATGTTAATTAGTGGACACACCTTGACTTAACATGTCCCTTTTGTCACATTATTTCCAGGGGTACCATCATTTCTGCCCCGGCCTATTTCATGAGTTTTATTTTTTTTTTTTAAATTATGTGGAATCATGGTTGAAAAGCAATGTCTGACTTTCATTTCTTCATTTTCATAGATTGTTTATTTATTACTACTTTTGTCAGATTCAAATTATTTCTGTGACCAATGTGTTTTTTTCTGTCATTAAACGAGGGCTACCAACAATTTTGACCATGTGTATATATATGCTTCCTGTTGTTCTGTGGTTCCCGCTGTTGTGAATTCCCTTGCTCGAAGTTCTGAGTCGAAGCTCCCTCTGCTGGTTACTGAGAGTAGTGGAGCTGACCAGGTGGATGGACATTCTCCACCTGATGACAATAATTGGGAACCTGGGATTACTAGCTGGGAGCATATAATTGAGTTGGCTGCTCCTGGAGTTTGCTGGTGATTTCCTCTGTGTTCACTTGGAGTTATTTTGTCCCCTGCCTGATTTGCATGGTTCAGCTAAGTGATTCTTTTGCTAAGAGTTTTTTTTTGCTTTCTGTTTTGCTGCTAGGCTTCAGCGTGCTCTCTGCTTGGGGCAGTGCTGGGCCCTGCTTCATATGTTGTAGCTTGTTCAGTCCCCTGTTATGTTAGTATCTTTTTGCTTGCTGCTAGTTTATACCAGAGTGCTGATCTAGCGGGGTGAGGTCATGTGACCTCAGGTTTTTTGCGTATCAGAATTGTTGTACTTTTTCAGGGTTTTGTGCGTGACTGCAGACAGTAACTTTTCTGTCCTGTCCTGTCTAGACAGCTTTGGCACCACCATTTTCTCAGTCTGTTCTCTGTCTGTGTTTGTGTCTCATCTTGTCTCACCGACAATATATGTTTGGGGGCTGTCTATTCCTTTGGGGATCTGCTCCGGGGCAGTTTAGATTTCATCTTTCTGTCTTTAGGCTTAGTTAGTCCTCCGGCTGTGACAAAGCGTCTAGGGCATCGTAGGAACACTACACGGCTATTGCTAGTTGTGTGGATTGGATCAGGGGTCTGCAATCCACTTAGTTACAAACCTCTCTGAGCTTCTGGTGGCTTAGCCTGTTTCTGCCATCCTCCTCGGTGACCCATTCATAACATCCCGCCTGCAGTCCTACTCCGGTCCTGTCTCCTGTTGTGTCGGGAACCTCTCCTGCAGTCCTGCTCCAGTACTGTCTCCCATGTCCTGCACCGTCCTGTTGTTCCACGGCCATCGCCCACAGTCTTACTCCAGTCCTTTCAGAGCCGCCTCTCTTGGTACTGGCTATCGTGGTACTCGAACCTCTGGGACTGCTCCTAACGATCCCTGTATAGGGGTCAGCTTCACCTGGTTTCTCGCCCGGGGGCCCCTCGGCACCATGATCCAGAGGGTCCACTCCTGGAGGCTTGCCTCGCTGAGCCAGGATGTTAACACACATTAAGGTCATGGAGTGGCCTAGCCAGTCTCCAGACCTTAATCTCATAGCAAACTTATGGAGGGAGTTGGAGCTCCGAGTTGCCAAGCAGCAGCCTCAAAATCATAATGATTTATTTAGAGATGATCTGCAAAGAGGAGTGGACCAAAATTCCTCCTGACTAGAGTTGAGCGACTTTGGTCGGATCGGGTTTCATGAAACAAAATTTGTTTCAGATGAAACTGGTCCGACTAGGGCAAAAAAAGTCAATGGGGATTAAAAGTCGGCATTGAGTGGATGAATGTCATCCGCACAATGCCGACTTTTATTTCCCACTGACTTGCATTGGGGTCGGGTTTCGGACGAAACTCCGACTTTTTTTTGCCCTAGTCGGGCCAGTTTCATCTGAAACAAATTTTGTTTCATGAAACCCGATCCGACCAAAGTCGCTCAACTCTGCTCCTGACATGTTCGCAAGCCTCATCATCAACTACAAAAAACGTCTGACTGCTATGCTTGCCAACAATGGTTTTGCCACCAAGTATTAAGTCTTGTTTGCCAGAGGGATAAAATACTTATTTCTCACTGAAAAATGAAAATAAATTTATATCTTTTATACAATGTGATTTTCTGGATTTTATTTTTGATATTCTATCTCTCAATGTTAAAATTAATCTACCCTTAAAGTTATAGACTGTCCATGCCTTTGTCAGTGCACAAACTTACAAACAGCAAGAGATCAATTATTTCCTTCTCTCTCTCTCTCTCTGTATATATATATATATATATATATATATATATGCTGTATATACACACAGTATATATGAAATCTGTAGCTTTGTCACGATAAAAGAAGTGGTCCAAACACTCTTTTTTCAAAGGGACCCCAAGTTTTCAGTGTTCTCCCCTGCATCTATTAATCTATCTATCACCTTGTATTTTTGGCAACATGCCTGAAAATGTGAATAAAATGCAGGACACTTTAAAAATATAATTTATTCTCTGAAATAACCACAGTAAAAATAAAGAAATAATGTTGTTTAGTGAAAAGAAAAGCAATATTTGCTAAATACATTTTAGATTGATTTTCCAAAAGAATTTGTTGTTTGTAAGATTTATGCAAGGTACCAATCAATTGTAATTTCATAGGAAAGATATATAGAAGAATACATGTTTAAAGGTAAAAACTGAAGATGGTGATGGAGTGAGGTTGTGAAATATAGTAGTTCTGGATTTTTACATATGTATCATATATGTGAACCTGATGTGTACTTTATGTACCGCCTCTCGTCACAATGGTGTTTCTTTAGGACGAATACGCTTTGTAAGGTTTTGACAGATGGCCATATTTCTCCTGCGAGGATTGCATTGTAATCCTCAAACTGAGGGTCAGTTCTCCTAATCTGGAGGTCGATAGAGGTGTCTGGCCAGTCCGCGTACTACGATGTGATCTTTGCAAAAGAAATATGGCCGTCTTTCTGCTCTGTAAGGCAAGTACTGGACAAATTACAAGATAATGGATAATGTAACATCAGAAAATTACCTATTATGGCATCAAGTGTCTATGTTATCAAATTTTAGGAATAATTCATATATTTTTTCCTGTCTCAAACTATAGTACTGTGCAAAAGGGTTAGGAAGGTTTGGAAGAAATGCCACAAAGTAAGAAGATTCTCCAAAAATATGTGTTAATAGTTTATTTTTTGATCACAGGAGCTTCTCACAAAATTAGAATATCATCAAAAAGTTAATTTATTTCAGCTCTTCAATACAAAAAGTGAATCTCATATATTATATAAAGTCATTACAAACAGAGTGATCTATTTCATGTGTTTATTTCTGTTAGTGTTGATGATTATGGCTTACAGCCAATGAAAACCCAAAAGTCATTATCTCAGTAAATTAGAATACTTTATAACACCAGCTTGAAAAATGATTTTAAAACCTGAAATGTTGTCCTACTGAAATGTATATTCAGTAAATGCAATCAATACTTGGTCGGGGCTCCTTTTGCATCAATTACTGCATCGATGTGGCATGGCATGGAGGCGATCAGCCTGTGGCACTGCTGAGATGTTATGGAAGCCCAGGTTGCTTTGATAGCAGCCTTCAGCTCGTCTGCATTGTTGGGTCTGGTGTCTCTCATCTTCTTCTTGACAATTGCCCATAGATTCTCTATGAGGTTAAGGTCGGCAAATTTGCTCGCCAATCAAGCTCAGTGATACGGTTGTTTTTGACTTTGTCACGATGGGTAATATCTGACTTCACTGAATACAGATTTTCTCATTACTGAGATAGATGATAATTGGTGCTCATAAGGTTCTATGAGGGACTGTAACTGTTGTTTCATGAGAACTTGAAGCAGGTCTGTGTCTGCCTCTAGCTTTTCCCTCCTTCCCCACTCCATAGAACTTTAAGACCACTAACTGTCAACTCCTATCTCAGTAATGGGAATATTAACTAAATACAGAATTTTCAGTTTGTACCAATGAATTGAGAGTGAAAGATCAATCTAGAAGGCAAAAGAAGCCAATTTCTCAGATAAGGTAAAATTAAAAGAAAAATAATGGTTACGCTTCAAGGAGTTCTAGAAGTGACAATAGGATGTCTATAAAGCCCTGAACTCAACATTATCCAGCCTGTTTGGGATTAGATAAAGATACAGAAGTATTTGTTCAAGTGTGCATCCACAGAAGATCTGCAGTTAGTTCTTTCAAAAACTTTGTGGCAGTAAAATCTGGAGAAATTATTCTGTATTGAAGGGAATCGGTCATTAGAGAAAATATTAACTATATATATGTATGTGTATATATATATATATATATATATATATATATATATATATATATTTCTATTTTGCTCATTCACTTTGCATTTTGTTGATTCTAAGAATAATCTATTAATTAGAGATGAGCCTATCAAATAAGGTAAAAACTTGTCCAATGCTAAATTAATCCTTCAAACAATAAAGGATAAACAACTTTGTCATATATATAACATGTTCAAGAATTAGATTTTAATTACAGTCATATGCTTATATCAAGTGTCTGTAGCTCATACCATTCACCATTGCACTTAGACGTATATGTTGCAGTGCATGTACAACATAGGACTCCTAGATACCAAGCTTATAAGAATATCCTTAGTCATAACCAGCTATTACTCTGTATTACTCATGCCTTATCCAAGTACCATGCCAACTGTTAACTCCAATGTGCATTTATGCATGCATAGCTTCCTCGGGGGCTATACCTTCCTATATCACTTGAAAATGGGTGGAATAATTCACAGACTGAGACTACCACTGCAATTTTCAATATTTACCACCATGACAGTAATCCACCACATTCAGATTAGGCCTTTTCTATCCCTTCCTGCAATGAACTATGCGCTCTGACCTCTATGTCTGTAAAGGATTAAAATGGTGCTGCTTGGAGAGCCCTCATATTTCGTTGTGCCAGTGATAGCCCTCCTGATTGGCTGCACTAGATAATGCGATGTAAAAGATGCTGGGCATTATGGGTAAGCCCACCAGTCAGCATATCAAGTCACTAATCTGCTCTTTGAGTCAAAGTTACATGAAATAAAACTTTTTTAAGATCCATGAATTAATTAAAAAAAACTACTCGAATTCAAAGGAACAGTTTTAATTTAAGGACATTTCACTCCAAGTTGATCTGCAGGGGATCGATAAGCTCTTTTCTACTCTGGATCCGCTCATCTCTACTATTAACTCATTTGCTCATTGCAATATTGAAAATATTTGGCCACTTAACCAAATTATAGGCTGACACTTTATTTTACGTAGAGTTCTGTTTTAAGAAGTCATTACATTATCAAATTAGCAAGAAGAATTATTGTGCAGATTATAGAGATCAATTAATTGCAAATCAAATTTGTAGAGAATTTTATGAAGCTCACAGTCTCTGATGAATTCAAACAATTTTAGAATTGAAAGTATAAATCACAAAAAAAGCCTGCTTCCATTTTACACATTGCAGAATCAAACACACAAAGCTCGCTTGACCTCAGGTGCAATGATGTGGGCTTTCCCTCAATGCCATGCATTAATCACATCCCATGTTATAGTATGGCAAATCAGGAGGCACTATCATGGCCTGTATAAAAGTCAAGACAGGGAATGCAGCAACTATTTTAGGCCGGGTCAGACTTGCGAGAAACTCGCACGAGTCTTGCATCTTAATACCCGGCACTGCCGCCGGCACTCGGGACCGGAGCGCTCAGCTGCATAGAAATACATGCAGCCGCACGCTCCACTCCTGAGTGCTGGCGGCAGTGCCGGGTACTTAGTTGCGAGACTCGTGCGAGTTTCTCGGAATTCTGACCCCGGCCTTAAGTTGATTTAGGATGAGAGGATGTCAGCAATGGAGGTAGAAAGATACAAATTTTGAATTTTTATGCATTTTTTTGAATAGGGAATAATTACTTATTTTAAATGTAAAATAAAATTATTTCCAAAAATCCCAACATTTAACTGAGATTGTTAATTTCGCAGTTTGTGTGTGCCATAAACAATTTTTTTTGCACCACAAACAATTTTTTTGAACATACCTTTTACAAGTCAAATTTGACTTCCTTGTATGCCACACCTATCTATTATGCAGGTGCTGACTGTTTGGATGTAAACATGCCTACTTACTATTTATTAATTTATTTTTGTTAAAAAATAAAAAAGTTCACGTTTTACTCTGAATGTCTATTTTTGTACAGGTTTTACTAGTCCAATTTGACTACTATGTAAGTCACACCTAGAGTCTAGCCTACTGCCACTTTCTTCTTTCTGTATGCGTGCAGTACCGACCTGCTTAGCATTTCTTTTTAGTAAGGGATGAATTCTTGGGGGTTGAAAATATTGTCAAAAGTTAGCTATAGTATTGACTATAATATAAAGTAAAATTAAAAATGTCAAAAGATATGGCAATGTAAAAGAAAAAAGACATATCATAGCCAATAATGTTGGAGCTGCCAGCAGCAGTAGAACCACTATCATTGGCATTAGTGGGCCGCACATTAGTACTACTATATCCAGGTCACAGTTGGCCTCATTGTCTCCCGAAAGCGTATTAGTTGAGAGGAAGTGCAAGATGTTATGGAATATGTGGCATATTAGTTGTCTTGATCACAGCCATACAATGTTACCACTGACAGTGATACCATCACCATCAGCTAGGGTCAGTGTTCAGCAATGAATTGTCTGTCTGATCACAAATAATCAGAGGGATAATTTTTTGACCATTTTTTAATTTTAAAAAATATGAAAAATCTATCACTCTGCTGTGTGGCTAAAAGAGTTGTTAGTCACTACAGGGTAACCAATCATTTCTATTTCTATTTTGAGGTGACATTGACATTACTAAGGCAGTGTTTGTATTGTAAAGTATAAAAGGGGTTGGATACAATCCTATAAGAGAAAAGAGTGCCACACATGTAATTTCAGAGCAGTGATTGGCTTTGCAATTTGTGGAGAGCCAATTTGCTGTGTAGCCAATTTTTGGGAAACATTCAAATTACCTGGAGAATTTGAATTTTAAAAGATGTATTCATCTCAACTAGGGTACCACTTGAACTCATATAACACAGGATTGTTATCATTTACAATAGGTGATGTCACTGCTCATCTTCTACTTCTCCGTGTACTGTGACCTCTGCACTGTTCTAAGGACTTATCTACAAAATTCTCCTGTAGAAATAAATGAGCTTCTCAAGTCTACTGGTTCCAAAGGTCCATGTGGCTACAGTATTGCACATGAATGATGTTAACTGCACATGAGGTACATTGGTAACCCCAATAATCATGCATAGAAAAAAAAAGTTTGCCATAAGAAATTAAAAGCTGATAATAATAATAATAAAAATTAAAATAGTAATTACACCGCGCTGTACTGGGAAAGACAAGGGTTAATATTAGACTACTCACTTGATAATGTATAGAAAAAACAAGATGTCCTGGAGGCTGGTTGCCAGGTCTTGGAAATATGGCTGGCTGGCACAAAAAGTGGGATGAATAAATGAATGAATGAATAAATAAATAAATAAAGCCTATTTGTTTTGTTTTTAGAAAATAAGCTACTCACTTGTCAGTGTATAGAAAAAACGTAATGTCCTTAAGGCTGATCGCTTTGTCTTGAAAATGTAAGTAGCTGCCAAAAAAGTGAATGAATAAGTAAACAAGTAGAGTACGCTTATCTTACAAAAAGGGGGGGCAACCCCTTAAGGGTTAAAAGAGATTCTGCTAGACTTACTTATTAATGAATCCGACCATAAGTGCATCCAACCTTGGAACTGTTACTGGGATATTGGCTGGCACATGTCCCCTAATCCTGGTTTAAATATAATTACTATTAAAAAGATTTGAATATCAGATAAAAAGCCAAAAGGTACCAAGGAATGATGATAGATGGTTCGGGTGGAGGCTGAGGCTAACCTTGACGAATGCTAGTGGCTGAATATCCTTAGATAAATCAAGAGCACCTGGTACTAGACTGTTATATGCAGAGGCAGACCTGTGACATAGATGAGGGTTAGAGGAGGCTTGTGCTCGCTGGTGTAGTGCAGGGAGGGGTGGCACTTATTTGGAAGCTGGTGATCGGAGGTGCAGTCAAGCGTGCTAGATCAGCTATCAATATTTCCAAGACCAGGCAACCAGCCTCCAGGACATCTTGTTTTTTCTATACATTATCAAGTGAGTAGTCTAATATTAACCCATGTCTTTCCCAGTATAGCGCGGTGTAATTACTATTTTAAGCTTGTCTCTTTTTAGCAGGTATTAGCACAGAACCTGTCAATCACCAGCAGCATCTGGGAGCACCCAATTTTTTCTTCTGGGCCAAGTGGACTAGCGCCAGTGTGTCATTCTATTATTTAATAATAAAAACTGTATAAATTTCTTCATTTACATCATTTGGAATTAGCTAAAAATATCGTAGAAGATATATTCCGTTAAATATAAAAGAAAAAAGAACATATGTTACATGTTCCTGCTCTTTCCTTTGCACACAACAGTTATTGCAGTTCTGGTATAGTGCACAAAGCACATTAAACATTTAACTTTTACATAGAAAGAAACTACATTTACAAGCTGTGAAAAATGGAAAGATGCTGCTTAACAAATCAGATATACCTTCAAAATCTTCAGTGAAAATAAGAACAGTTTGTCAAATAGCAGATTCAGATTGATTAGTTTCGTACATTATGCTTTCTTCATTTTAAGATCCCACCAGTGGAGAAGTTGTGTTTAGCAAACTAACAACAATGGATTTATCCTTTATTTAATTTGAAACTGTATTAGAATAAGTAAAGTAGGTAAATAAGAATTTGCAGGTTGGGAAAAATGGCAGATTAGCTAAACTACAATAAATATATATGGTATATAAAAAATGCACATTGATGCCTTTAAACTCTTAGTTAGTATTTGTTAAGCAACTTCGATACATAATAATTTATTTTTTTAATTATTCTTTAATTTATCCATAGACACTTTTTAATAGTATCACTCTTGATCATGGGTTCCTTTTGGTATTGCAATACCTCCCCTTTAAGCTTTCAACAAAATGGAAGAAGAATTATTCCCAGTAGAGATGAGTGAATTTATTTGATTAGAATTTAGTTCTCCTTGAATTTTACAAAAAAGTATAAACTTTTGAATACAGATTTCTTTTTATTTCACTCTGCAAAAATTTATGAAAATGAAATGGTGCTGGAGGAGATGTAAAATTTTAATCTAATGCTAATCTGTATTAGACTATAGGCCCTGTCACACACAGTGATATCGCCAGCGAGATCGCTGATTTTGTGACGCCACAGAGATCTTGCCAACGATATCGCTGTGTGTGACATTGATCAGCGACCTGCCGGGTATCGCTGGTCGCGCTCCATCGTCCTGGGCCGTTTTTTGATCGTTGGTCTCCCGCTGGCCAGCGTGCATCGCTGCATGTGGCAGCGAGAGACCAGCGATCAGCGATGCTGGTTTCCAAGGTAAACAGCGGGTAACTAAGAGCCGCGCGGCTCTTAGATACCCGCTGTTTACATTGGAAACCAGCTTGCTCGCTGGTCCTGACCACTGGAGGAACTGTCTGTGTGACAGCTCACCAGTGATCAGTTAACAATGTCCCAGCGCTCCCATCCACATCGGATCATTGGTGGGATCGCTGGGACATTGATATGTGTAACAGGACCTTATGTGCTCACATTGCATATTTGCTTGCAGAAATTTCTGCAAGGTTTCTGCATCTCTTGGCAGAAAAACACAGTGGAAAATCCATGCATTTTTGTTGTGTTTTTGATGCGGTTTTCATGCAGATTTTCGTGCGTTTTTGTAAATCCATAGAGCTAAATTAGGATATATTATTAAAAAAAGAATTGTGATGTCATTTCCCTTTATTATTATTTATTATTATTATTTTTCATTTCTATAGTGCTGTTTATTCCATGGCACTTTACATGTGAAAAATGGGTATACAAAGACAAGCACAATAAACATGAGCAGTACAAGGCATACACTATTACAAAAGGAGAGAGGACCCTGCCCACACGGGCTCACAGTCACCAGGGGATGGGTGTACATATACTAGGAGAGGGTAGAGCTGGTCATACCACGGTTCAGTAGACTGAGGATCACTGCAGGTTGTTGGCTTTCCAAAAGTCGTGGGTCTTCAGGTTCCGTTTGAAGGCTTATGTGGTAGGCGAAAGTCTGATGTTTTGGGGTAGAGAATTCCAGAGTATAGGGGAGAAGTCTTGTATGCAGCTGTGGGAAGAAGAGCTAAGAAGTGAGTAGAGAAGGAGCTCTTGAGATGATCAAAGATTGTGTGTAGGTAAATACTGGGAGACTATGTCACAGATGTATGGAGAAGACAGGTTGTGAATGGCTTTGTCATAGTTAGGGTTTTGAAATGGAGCCTCTGGACAATAGGAAGCCAGTGAAGGGCTTGGCAGACAGGAGATGCTAGGGAATAAAGGGGAGACAGGTGGATTAGTCGGGCAGCAAAGTTTAGGATAGATTGGAGTATTGCTAGAGGGGAGGCCAGAGAGTAGGATGTTGCAATAGTCGAGGCGGGAGATGATGAGGGTGTTCAAAAACATTTTCATATTTTCATTGGTCAAGGAATGTATGGATCCAGGAAATATTTTTGAGTTGAAGTTGGCAGGAGGAGGCAAGGACTTGGATATGTGGCTTGAAAGAGAGGGTAGAGTCGAGGATCACCCTGAGGCATCATGCATGCGGGACTGGGGAAAGTGAGCAGCCATTGACATTGATGGAGAGGTCTGGTGGAGGGGTAGAGTGAGATGGTTGAAAGATGATGAATTCTGTTTTGTCCATGTTCAGTTTTAGAAAGGGAGCAGAAAAGTAAGATGAAATAGTGGATGAAGATTGTGGGATTTTGGTCAGTAAGGACGTAATGTCGGGTCCAGATAGGTAGATCTGCGTGTCATTGGCATAGAGATGATACTGCAAACCGTGTGATTCTATGACAAGTCCCAGGCCGAATCTGTAGATGGAGAAGAGTAGGGGTCCTAGACCTGAGCCTTGGTGAACATCGACAGACAGGGGGTGAGGTAGGGAGGTGGTGTGGGAGAGGGAGACACTGAATGTCCGGTCTGTTAGATATGATGAAATTCAGGATAGGGCCAAATCTGTGATGCCAAGAGATGAGTAAATTTGTAATAAGATTGAATGATCCACAGTGTCAAAGGCAGAAGACAGGTCCAGGAGGAGGAGGACAGAGTAATGTCGCTTGTTCTTGGTGGTTAATAGGTCATTGGTGACTTAAGTTAGGGCGGTTTGAGTTGAGCGATGCGGTCAGAAGCCAGATTGTAACTGGTCAATGAGGGAGCAGGTAGAGAGGTGGGAGGACGGTTCAAGATAGACATGCTGTTCCAGTAGTTTTGAGGCATAAGGGAGAAGTGATATTGGGCAATAGCTAGAAACAGAGGATTGGTCAAGGAAGGGCTTTTTGAGGATGGTGTGATTGAAGCATGTTTGAAGGAAGAGGGGAAGACACCATTTGTAAGTGAAAGGTTGAAGAGATGTGTAAGGGTTGGAAAGAAGACGGTGGCGAGGTTAGGGATGGGATGGGACAGAAGCAGGTCAAGCATGCAAGTGGTGATATGTGATCTTGACTGAAGGGTGGAGAGCTGATCTTCTGTCATGGTGGAGAATCTGGTTTTTGGAAAAATAGGGCTGATCAGTTAAGTGGAGGGACATTGGGGGATGCGGGCCAAAGCTTTCTCTGATGTTATCGATCTTCTGCTTAAACAAAGAGAACATCTTCAGCAGAAATGAGAGGAGAGGGAGGAGGTGCTGGGGACGGAGTATTGAATTGAAAGTGTTGAAAAGCTGTTTAGGGTTTTGAGACAGGGAGGATATAAGAGATGAGAAGAAAGTTTGTTTTGCTGCAGTGAGCGTGGACTTGAAGTTGGCAAGCTTGTATGTGAAAAAGCATTCACTAGTCATGCCTGACTCTCTCCAGTCACTGGGCGACCACACAGTTCAGTAACTGACCATTGTCAATGCACATAGTTCTTTCCCTATACCCAGGGTTACCTCTCAGGAGCTCCTGCTCCACAGACTGACCTCCTGTCAGTCCTGGTTCCTGGGGAAGCTGCCAAACTGTGATCACCGTCCTTGTGTCCAGTGCACTACCAACAATCCAGAACCTCAGACGGAAAGTAGCTCCCCCAAACGCATTGCCTTCACAGACTCCACAAACACACGTGGCCTATCCGGGTGCTATTCAGGACATTCATCCAACACCCTGGCCACCAGGTCCAAGGTCTCACCACATGTTCCAGGAATTCTATCCTACTCCCAGGATCTTCCAACACAGACCTTCCAGGACCTTGCACCCTGAACCATTCAGGTACACAAACTCTCAACATGTGACCAGTCCTCAGTCACGTAATATGGTTGTAACCACCCCCATGGATGGGCATTGCATGTGTGGTTAGTCAATTCCCACCCAGCTCTCTGACTAACCCTATAAGCCCCCTTATAGTATAATTAAACACAACAAACACTTTTGGAACTGTAAGTCCCAGCATACCCATATCATTTTGGGCTTACAGCGCAGAGAATCTCTGCGACACATACTGGCCATTTACAATAATGCCAGTCCCTAATTTACCATCATAAAAATGCCTCCAAGCGCATCCTGAAGCGCACACACAGCACCCCCTAGCTGTAACCAAGGTTACTGCATCACAATATAGTGGATACTTAAAGTATTCAGACCCTTTTAAACTTTTCACTCTTTGTTTCATTGCAGCCATTTGGTAAATGCAAAAAAAGTTCATTTTTTTCTCATTAATGTACAATCTGAGCCCCATCTTGACTGAAAAAAAACAGATTTGTAGAAATTATTGAAAATTTATTAAAAAAGAAAAACTGAAATATCACATGGTCATAAGTATTCAGACCATTTGCTCAGACACTTATATTTAAGTCACAGGCTGTCCATTGCCTTGAAACCCTCCTTGAAATAGTTCTGCTCCTTCATTGGAGTACAGCTGTGTTCAATTAAACTGATAGGACTTGATTTCTAAAGGCACACACCTGTCTATATAAGACCTTACAGCTCACAGTGCATATCAGAGCAAATGAGAATCATGAGGTCAAAGATACTGTTTAGAGCAATATATTTGGCCACTATACTGTATGGAGCATTATATGAGGCCATTGTACTGTATGGAGGAATGTATGGGGTTTATTATACTGTATGGAGCACTATGTTTGGCCATTATACTATATAGAGCAATATACAGTGGGTACAGAAAGTATTCAGACTCCTTTAAATTTTTCACTCTTTGTTTCATTGCAGCCATTTGGTAAATGGGCCACATATAATGCTCCATAGAGTATATTGCTCCATAAAGTATGAAGACTCCATATATTGCTCCATACAGTGTATAATGGCCCTATATATTGCTCCAAACAGTATATATTTGCCACATATTTTACTCCATGCAATATAATGGACCACATACACTGCTCAAAAAATAAAGGGAGCTCTAAAATACCACATCCTTGATATCTCTGAATGAAATATTCCAGTTGCAAATTTTTATTTATTGCATAGTGGAATGTGTTCAGAACAATAAAACATAACAATTATCAATGTTAATAAAAATGAATATCCCATGGAGGTCTGGATTTGGAATGATGCTCAAAATCAAAGTGGAAAATCAAATTACAGGCTGATCCAACTTCAGTGGAAATGCCTCATGACAAGGAAAAGATACTTAGTATTGTGTGTGGCCTCCACGGGCCTCTATGAGCTCCCTACTGTACATTGCCTGTGTCACGTGCCCCATCCTGTGTGACACGGCCAGCAGGCCGGTAACTAATACAACAGGACACGGCACGTGTAATAGTCCAGTGTGACGCGGCCCGCAGGCCGGTAACTAATACAACCAGACACAGGGAATAGGGAAAACCTGGGTAACAATAACAATGGGGGCCCTGCGATAGGGAACGGGGACGTGGAGACCTCCAGCACTTTCCCGAGTCAGTGTTTCTACACTCCTAACGTTCCCTAGGCCGGTTCCGCACAGGGCGCCGATCAGGAACCTAAAAACCCTGACTTGCCCTGCACCTAAACCCTCACTAGGGAAATGGTCGGTGCGGAAACTAATCCCACCACTGCACTAAACACACATAAGGAAAAGTGATAAAACAGGAGAAACACCGCTTAGCTTTGCTCTGTTGCTTATGCTCCCAGCAACAGAGCCCACCACCTGAGTGCATCTTTTCCTCCGACCGGATCCAACACCATAATGAAGCCTTGGAGCAAACAGAGTCCACCACCTGCGTGCAGCTGTCCAGAAACAGAGTCCAGCAAATGAGTCCAGCTTTTCTGCCAAAGAGCTCAACATTTTGAGTCCAGCTTTCCAGCAACCGAGTCCAGCATCCTGAGTGCAGCTCTACACCATAGTTGCCACTCCACCAAGCAATGCCAGCCCTCCTTGCAGACACCATAGCTGACACTCCACCAAACCATGCCAGCCCTCCTTGCAGACACCATAGCTGCTACTCCAACACTCTGACTGGGCTGCCCGGGACTCTCGTTCAGCTCCATTCTTCACCCAGGCTTGCTTGCAAATGAGGAACTATCACCAACAGTGATTGACACACCTGACACTCTTTTATAGAGCAATCACACCTGTTACATAATTACGAGCACAAACTAAGGTAACCAGAGTGCAATGACCCTAATGGCCACCGGGGGAAAACTACAGCTGAAATCACCACAGTGCAATGGCCCTAATGGCCACCGGGGGCAAAACCACCTTTGGCACACAGCCAAAGGGAAAAAAGGTTACTTTGTGCATTTAATCTGTCAGATCCAACCTGGATCATTACAGCCTGGGTATGATCCTGAGGAGGCGATGGATAGTCTCCTGAGGGATCTCCTTTAGTGTTCCCTGTATTTTTTTGAGCAGCATATATATATATATATATATATATATATATACACACTACCGTTCAAAAGTTTAAGGTCACTTAGAAATTTCCTTATTTTTGAAAGAAAAGAAAAGTTTTTTACAATGAAGCTAACATTAAATGATTCAGAAATACACTCTATACATTGTTAATGTGTTAAATGACTATTCTAGCTCCAAACGTCTGGTTTGTAGTGTTGAGCGATACCATCCGATTTTGAGAAATATCAGATCGGATTGGATCGGCCGTGACCCAAAAAGTATCGGGTATCGCCGATTATTATCCCGGAAGTCCCATTCAAGTCAATGGGACAGAAATATCTGATTTAAAAAAAACCCTTTCTTTCCTTGTAGGTTAATTCTACATGAAGAAAAACAACTAAGAATAATGTAGAATGTATTGGAGGAGGTGGAGGAGACATTAAAGGCATAAAGGTTTAGCCCAATCAAATGGAATAACAGGAATGCATTTTTTTTAAAGATGTTCAGAGTTACAAAGATATTGACAATGTTAACCTTTTTTATATTTTGTCAGATATGTATGTTTCACTACTTCCATGCTCTTCACCTTCTTATTTACTTCTCCCACACTTTCTCCTTCATGATCCTCAGCAGCAGCATCTTTTTCATCAACTTCTTCTTCACCTTATTCATCTTCTTCTTCTTCACCTTCTTCCTATTATTCTTTTTTTTACATTCTTCATATTCTTCTTATTCAACTATCATTCTTCTTCACATTCTACTTCTTCATCTTCTTCCTATTCTTCTTCTTCATCATATTCTTATTTGTGAAAGGCATTCCTGTAGATGTTATCTATAAAAGTTTGAAGATTACACTTTCCATTCTGCCTGTCACAAAAGATTTACAACAGGATTTGTGCACGTTCAGTTTGGCGTGCAGTAGCAGGCATTTTCCAGGGGCACCACGAGGAGGAACGGACTCACCCCCCATAAACTGCTTAGTCTTCTTCTGCTTATACTGTAGATAATATCTTTTGCTCTGATTGTTAGTCTTATGCTTAATGTTGTTCTGCTTTTTGTTCTGCAGCTTCTTGGTCTTCTGCTTCTTGGTCTTCTGCTTCTTGGTCTTCTGTCTCTTGTTGTTCTGTATCTTGGTTGTTGTCTTCATGTTCTTTGTCCTCTTGGTCATCTTCTTCAGGGTCATCTTTTGGGTCTTCTTTGGGGTGGTGTTCCGGGTCGTCGTCTTCAGGGTCATCGTTTTCGTGGTCGTCGTCTTCTTTGGGGTGGTCTTCAGGGTTGTCGTCTTCAGGGTTGTCATCAGGGAGATCCAGAGTGATAATAAACAAAAACCATTTCCAAAAGCTTGAACTTGAAAACGTAGCAGAAGGTACAAGAAGGCTGAGGAACTGCCGAGAACCAGCTGACGGTGCTGGAACCCGGATGGGTAGCATAAGCTGCAAGAGACAATGGAACTACCAAGGACCAGCTGACTATGCTGGAACCCGGAAGGGCAGCAGAAGGAACAAGAGCCAATGGCACTACCGAGGACCAGCTGACAGTGCTGGAACCCGGTTACTAAGCAGGAGGTACCTGTGCTAGAAAGCACTACCAAGGACCAGCAGACGTTGCTGGAACTCGGATACCAAGAAGGAGGCACCTCAGCCAAAGGCACTGCCGAGAACCAGCTGACGGTGCTGGAAACCGGATGGGTAGCAGAAGCTGCAAGAGCAAATGGAACTAGCGAGGACAAGTAGACGGTGCTGGAACCCGGAGGACAGCAGAAGGAACAAGAGCCAATGTCACAACCGTGGACCAGCTGATGGTATTGGAACCTGGTTACTAAGCAGGAGGTACCTGTGCTAGAAAGCACTACCAAGGACCAGCAGACGTTGCTGGATCTCGGATACCGAGAAGGAGGCACCTCAGCCAAAGGCACTGCCGAGAACCAGCTGATGGTACTGGATCCCGGATGGGTAGCAGAAGGTACCCATGAAAAACAAAGTTGCAAGGCTGCGAGCCGGTTGCAGTTACCGAAACCCACAGTCCTTACAGGGGGTGCTTGTCCTATTGGCACTACGGAACCAGTCTTTATTACCAGAACCCGCAGCCCACATAGGAAGCACCTAAACTGCAGGCACCATAGACTCGGATAACCCGACCGCAACACGACAACGTATTGGTGACAAAGTGACATTGACACTTCCCGGAAACAGCTGGTGTGCTGGAACCAGGCTGGGCAGGAGGGAGTACCCGTGCCAAAGACACTGCCGAGAACCAGCTGACTGTGCTGGAACCCGGAGGGGCAGCAGAAGGAACAAAAGCCAATGGCACAACCATGGACAAGCTGATGGTGCTGGAACCCGGTTACTAAGCAGGAGGTACATGTGCTAGAAAGCACTACCAAGAACGAGCTGACGTTGCTGGAACTCGGATACCGAGAAGGAGGCACCTCAGCCAAAGGCACTGCCGAGGAACAGCTAACGGTGCTGGAACCCGGATGGGTAGCAGAAGCTGCAAGAGCAAATGGAACTAGCGATGACCAGCTGACGGTGCTGGAACCTGGAGGGGCAGCAGAAGGAACAAGAGCTAATGGCACTACCGAGGACCAGCTGACGGTGCTGGAACCCGGTTACTAAGCAAGAAGTACCTGTGCGAGAAAGCACTACCAAGGACCAGCAGACGTTGCTGGAACTCGGACACCGAGAAGGAGTCACCTCAGTCAAAGGCACTGCCGAGAACCAACTGACGGTGCTGGAACCCAGATGGGTAGCAGAAGCTGCAAGAGCAAATGGAGCTAGCGAGGACCAGCTGACGGTGCTGGAACCCGGAGGGGCTGCAGAAGGTACAAGAGCCAAAGGCACTGCCGAGAACCAGCTGACGGTGCTGGAACCCGGATGGGTAGCAGAAGGTACCCATGAAAAACAAAGTTGCAAGGCCGCGAGACGGTCGCAGTTACCGAAACCTACAGTCCTTACAGGGGGTGCTTGTCCTATTGGCACTATGGAACCAGCCTTTATTACCAGAACCCGCAGCCCACATAGGAAGCACCTAAACTGCAGGCACCATAGACTCGGATAACCCGACCGCAACACGACAGGACAACGTATTGGTGGCAAAGTGACGTTGACACTACCCGGAGACAGCAGGCGTGCTGGAACCAGGCTGGGCAGGAGGGAGTACCCGTGCCGAAGACACTTCTGAGCAGCAACTGGCGATGTTGGAGCCCAGGGTCAATCTGGGTGTAGGCTGAGGCCTAATTTCATCAAGTGTTATATCTGTTGTAGACTACTACTGATTTTAACCATGCTCCAATTAGGCCTCTGGCTCCACTGTCTCTAGTATTTACCTGTCCTCCAGCACTGGCAGTTGCTGCTCAGAAGTGCCGTCTGCGCAATCAACACTTGTTCCTGTGTTACTGGGGCTCAGTAACGTCAGTTGATCCCCTGATGTGTGTCCGGCAATGTCTCCTGCTCTGTCCACATTCCCACTTGTTCCTGTGTTACTGGGGTTCAGTATCGTCAGCTGATCCCCTGATGTGTGTCTGGCAATGTCTCCTGCTCTGTCCACATTCCCACTGCTAGTAGTGGGAATGTGGACAGAGCAGGAAACATTGCCGGACACACATCAGGGGATCAGCTGACATTACTGAACCCCAGTAACACAGGAACAAGTGTTAATTGTCCAGACGGCACGTCTGAGCAGCAACTGCTGGTGTTGGAGGCCAGGGGAAATACTAGAGACAGAGTGGAGCCAGAGGCCTATTGGAGCAAGTTTAAAATCAGTAGTAGTGTTAATGTGGAGGCAGCAGTAGACATTGCCAAACACACAGCAGGGGAGCAGCTAGCGTTACTGAACCCCACTAACACTGGAGCATGTGTTTTTCTCTGTGCAGATGGCACTTCTGTCCAGATGGGACTTCTGAGCAACAACCAATTATTTATTCTGGAAGAGGACTGGCAAATTCTGGCAAGATCCAGGCCTTGTTCATTTTCAGAAAAGTAAGCCGGTCAACGTTATCTGAGGATAGTCGCGTGCGACGGTCTGTTAGTACACCACCTGCGGCACTAAAGGCGTGTTCCGATAATACACTAGCAGCAGGGCAAGCCAGCACCTCCAATGCATACTGGCTAAGCTCTGGCCATGTATCCAGCTTAGAGACCCAAAACTTGAAGGGGGAAGAGCCGTCTGGGAGTACACTGACAGGGCAAGACATGTAGTCTGTCACCATGTGACTGGAGCTGTATGTGATGGTGTAGACATTTGTGGCGGGCACACAAAACTTTGCCACATTTGGGCCATACTGGTCTTGCCTTGTGCTGAGGCTCTGCCTCTGCTCACTCTTTGTGCAGAGCTTCCTCCACTGCCTCAACGCACTGTGCTGCTTTGCAAAGCACTAGCAGTACTGCTCTCGGGTGGAATGGAGAACATGATGGAATGCACCAATGTGTCTTGGTACTCCCGCATTTTACGCTCCCGGTTCAACAGTGTTATGAGGCTTTGTAAGTTGTCCCGGTAGCGAGGATCTAGGAGGGTGTACACCCAATAATCAGCCGTGTTGAGAATGTGGGCGATGAAGCGGTCGTTTCTCAGTCACTAGAGTTGAGCGACTTTTGGTTTTTTAGGGTCGAGTTTCGTTTCGTGAAACCCGACTTTTCCAAAAGTCGGGTCGAGCAAGATCGGGCGATTATAGGGAAAAGTTGGGGTCGTCCCGAAGCACGAAACCCAATGTAAGTCAATGGGGAATAAAAGTCGGCAGTGAGAGGAGGACAGGAAACACACCTACAGTGCCCATTTGAATGCCAAAAGCATCAATTCTTCTTACTTAAGCTTGTCAACCTTAATTAACTTCATAATACAAGTTACGCACTGAAAAATGGGGGTTATTTGGCTAAAGTTGTGGGGGGTAGGGCTGGCTCCAGGTTTTCATGTGCCCTGGGCCAAAGAGCGCCCCTTAACACATACCACAACTCATCATGCTCCGATACGGCAGAGAAATAGCGGTATAGTACAATGAAAAATACTTCACTTTTACATCTCATGACGAGGCCCATCTATTTCTCCATACAGAATCATTGGTCCCATATAATGTTTGAAACAGTATATGATGAGCTCCACATAATGCTACAGTATATGTTGGTCCCCATGGATGAAGCTCCACTGTCTTATGGGCCCAAATAATGCTCCAAACATAATGGGCCCCATTTCTAATGCTCTAGTGTATAATGGGCCCTGTAAATGCTGCTCCAGTGTCTGATGTCCACCTTTGGAATGTTCCAGTGTATGGTGGGCCCCATCTATCATTCTCCAGAGTATAGTGCTCCCCAAAAATTGCTGTCCCAACATTGAAAACAATCAAATAAGTCTCCTCGCTAGGGAATCCCTGTACTAGTCTGGACTTCTCGTCGTCCCCATCTTCCATCTCACTGCACAGTATTTCAACCTTGCAAGTGCTGTGATCCTGAGCAAGCAGGGGGGGCCCACTCGTTGGCGACGTCACTGGCACAGGGCCCCTGATAGTACGGTGGTGTGTCTGATGTCGGGTGGGCCGAACCTGCACTTTCATCTGCAGCTTCCTCTTTGTCACCGTGTAAGATGGAACTGTATATGGGAAGGGTAACCTGAGTTTCATCAGGGTCAGATTCAGGCCATGTAGCGTGCGAGGGGAATGTAGTGGTCTGGGTCAATGTACCAGCAGATTCATCGAGCAGTGGCTGGGCATCAGTGCACTTGTGTCGCCCCCAGGAGTACGGTCGCCACAGTGGCATTACCTTCCTCCTAGGGAGTGTGATGTCATGCTTGGAGCAACGAAGGATCTCTCTAGCAGGTTAACTGATTGGGCGGCGTTATTCCCACGAGTCATGACCCTCCAAACAGCGTTCATGAAGGCAAAGTGTTTGTTTTACGTGGGCAGTATGGTTGCAAAGCTGAACCTTAAAGGAATGTCCAGAAGGGCACCACCAGGAGTGGAGCCTATGGTTAAATTCGACTCCACCTGGGAAATCTCAACCATGCCAGCTACAGAACAGATGCACACATTGCAAGCTTAATTCCGTTAACGAACGAGACTCCGTCATGCCCCGCGGTCCGAGTCCAGCTTACTAGAGGGACACGGGAGGCTCTGGCACATGAGATTGGCCAATAACTGGTGTGTCATGCCCTTACATGTCCGTGGCTGCATGTGCGCTACACTGAAAAGGCCAGCGTTTGTCGCTTACAGGTGCAGATAACCCGCTGAACAACGTTAGTGATGGGGATCACTGATTACAATTATTACACGCGAACGATGATTTCCCAGTAAGTGCAGGTCAACCGCAGTTCCGGAATTAGGCCTAACCGTCATTCCTGAAAAAATGAAAAACTTACGTGTGCAAACCACAGGTGCTGTAGCTTGCTTAACAGCTTGCCAGCCGTTCTCACGCCCAGTATGGATTACACGTGATTGCACAAAGGTGAGAAAGGGTACCGTATCCCCGGATAACATGTATGGATAGCGTACACATTCAAAATATATGTCTATACATCAGGAGGCAGGCTCAGACGGTGTTAGGCCCAGTATAGATTGCACGTGATTGCACAAAGGTGAGAAAGGGTACCGTATCCCTGGATAACATGTATGGATAGCGTACACATTCAAAATATATGTCTATGCATCAGGAGGCAGGCTCAGACGGTGTTAGGCCCAGTATGGATTGCACGTGATTGCACAAAGGTGAGAAAGGGTACCGTATCCCAGGATAACATGTATGGATAGCGTACACATTCAAAATATATGTCTATACATCAGGAGGCAGGCTCAGACGGTGTTAGGCCCAGTATGGCTTGCACGTGATTGCACAAAGGTGAGAAAGGGTACCGTATCCCCGGATAACATGTATGGATAGCGTACACATTCAAAATATATGTCTATACATCAGGAGGCAGGCTCAGACGGTGTTAGGCCCAGTATGGATTGCACGTGATTGCACAAAGGTGAGAAAGGGTACCGTATCCCCGGATAACATGTATGGATAGCGTACACATTCAAAATATATGTCTATACATCAGGAGGCAGGCTCAGACGGTGTCAGGCACAGTATGAATTTGACGGCCCAGACTAAACAGCGGAGGAGCAGGGAGAGGTAAAGATTGCAAATGCTGGGGCCCTGCCCGAGCAAGTGGGGCCCACTCGTGGGCGTCGGTACTGGCACTGGGCCCCTCATAGTACGGCAGTGTGTCTGACGGCGGGTGTGCACCACCACCGTCAGAGACACTTGATTGCACTATGAGGGACCCTGTGCCACTGCCCGCGCCCAAGAGTCAGCCTACCCACCTGTCCAGGGCAACGGCACTTGCACTGTGTCGTGCGCTAGGTGGTGACCCCGGCCATGGGGGGGGAGGCAGCAGAGTTAGGGAGTTTTAGAAGGTGGCATATGTTGATGTTGGACATTCAGCTGATGCAAAAGGCGAAATAAGTCAAGTCCCAGGAAGAGGTGGACCAAAGCAAGCCATTTTTCTGGCAACCTATGTGTCATCAGGGGAAGGTGCGACAAAATCCTTGGAAACCCATGCATGGTTCATTTTAATGAAGGTTAGATCATCCACATTTTGGGTTGACAGACGGGTCCTTTTTTCTGTCAGGATTGATCCAGCTGCACTGAAGACTCTTTCCGATAGCACACTTGCAGCTGGGCAAGCGAGCTCCTGTAAGGCATATTGTGCCAATTCAGGCCAGGTGTCCAGTTTAGCGGCCCAATAGTCAAAGGGGAATGACTTGTGTGGGAGAACATCGATATGGGAGGAAAAGTAGTTTGTAACCATAGTTGACAACTGCTGTCTCCTGTCACTTTCCATCGATGCAGTATTACCAGTTGTGTGAGCGGTCCGTGAAAAATAAGTCCACAACATTGTCATGAAACCCCTGTCTCCAACGCCACATCTGCTGTGTGCACCATGAACACCTCTGCCAAGCTGCCCCCGGACCGTACGGCTCGTGTGAGAACCATCACCGCTGCTGTGTGCTGGGAATGCCTCAAGCAACCGATTTACCAGAGTTGCTTGTTTATTAGCCAATATTAGGTCAAGGTTCTCCTGTGGCATGATGTTTTGTAATTTGCCTTTATAGCGTGGATCCAGGATGCTGGCCAACCAGTAGTGGTCATCGTTCATCATTTTGGCAATGCGGGGGTCCCTTTTTAGGATCTGCAAGGCATAATCTGACATGTGGGCCAATGTTCCCGGTGTCAATGATGCACTGCGAGTGCTGGGTGGAGGAGCACTTTCTGGCAAATCCACATCCCTCCAGTCACGCACAAACCCTGTACCAGACCTTGCCACGCCAACATTTTCACTTGCCCCACGAGATGCATCCTCCTCCCCTAAGTAATCATCCCCATCATCATCCTCCTCCTCCTCTTCTTCCTCCACCTCGTCCAGGAGAGGTCCCTGAGCAGACAATGGATGACTGTCATCAAGGATTCCCTCCTCCTCTTCCTCCTCATCAACATTGGCTGCAGACGCCTGCTCCTTAAGGTGCGTCAAAGTTTGCATGAGCAGACGTATAAGTGGGATGCTCATGCTTAGGATGGCGTCGTCTGCGCTTACCAGCCGTGTGCATTCCTCAAAACACTGAAGGACTTTACAGAGGTCTTTCAGCTTCGACCACTGCACACCTGTCAACTCCATGTCTGCTCTCAAAGTGCCTGGCCGTGTATCCTCCCACAAATGCATTATGGCCTGCCTCTGCTCGCACAGCCGCTCCACCATGTGCAGGGTGGAGTTCCACCTTGTTGCAATGTCGATAATGAGGCGGTGGTTGGGAAGGTGGAGCAATCGCTGCAGCTTCTGCATATGAACGGAGTGTACAGGCGACCGGAGGATGTGCGCGCACAGTCTTCGCACCTTCTGGAGCAGGGCTGTTAACTCCGGATAATATTTGAGGAAGCACTGCACCACCAGGTTCAAGGTGTGAGCCAAGCAAGGTATGTGGCTGAGTTTTGAAAGGGCTATGGCTGCCACAAAATTACGGCCGTTATCACTAACTACCTTGCCTGCCTCAAGATGTACACTGCCCAGCCATGACTCCGTTTTTTCGCTTCAAGTACTCGGCCAGCACCTCGGCGGTGTGTTTGTCGCCCAAACACAGCATCTGCAACACAGCCTGCTGACGCTTTCCACTAGCTGCTTGATAGGGGGACACCTCGTGTGCAACAGTGGCAACTGCAGATGGAGTGCTCGTACGACTGTGCTCTGTGGATGAGCTTTCACTTCTGGAGGAGGAGGAGGAGGAGGGTCGAACGCCTACAGCCAACTGCTTCCTATACCGTGGGCTAGGCAGCACTGTCCCACCACCGCTGTCCCCTGTGGACCCTGCATCCACCACATTAACCCAGTGCGCAGTGATGGACACGTAACGGCCCTGGCCATGCCGACTGGACCATGCATCAGTTGTGAGGTGCACCTTTCCACTCACTGACTGCTTGAGTGCATGGACAATGCGGTCTTTTACATGATGGTGGAGGGCTGGGATGGCTTTGCGAGAGAAGAAGTGGGGACTGGGTAGGTCATAGCGTGGTACTGCATAGGCCATGAGTTCGCAGAAAGCAGCGCTTTCCACCAACCGATAGGGCATCATCTCAAACGAGATTAGTTTGGCAATGTGGGCGTTCAAACCCAGTGTACGCGGATGAGAGACTGAGTACTTTCTTGACCTACTCACAGTCTCTGGGAGGGTGAGCTGGACTTGAGAGCTGCATATGGTGGAAGTAGCGGTGGACAGGGCGGACTGAGAGAGGGTTGATGATGGTGATGGAGTTGGTGTTCTTTCTGATGGCCTAGATTCAGTAGTTCGTTGATATAACAGTGGGATTCCCTGACTGCTTTGGCCTTGCAACGACACCTCAACGTTTGCTGCTGTGCTAACTGGTGGGCTTACAGTGGGGGAAACAATGTAGTGTTGTTGACTACCTTCTTTGTGATCAGTTGCACATGTGGCACTTGAGGTTTGGTGTTGTGTCCACGCTTGCAAGTGCATGCTGGTTAAATGTCTAAGCATGCAACTGGTATTCAAATTTTTCAGATTTTTCCCTCGGCTAAAGGTCTTTGCGCACTTCTTACAGATAACCTTGCCCTGGTCATGAGGATTTTGTTCAAAAAAGTGCCACACTGCACTCTTCCTACTTTGGCAGACAATTTGCGGCCTAGCACGCTGTGATCTTTTGACCCTCTGGACAAGCTGTCCAGCAACTCTTTTGATTTTTGGAACCTGTCTTTGGAGTGCTTCGGGCCTGCCAGATAACAGCTGATGCGATGTCGATGTCTGCTGTGGATGCTCCTCCTCATCTGAGCTATTGGAAGCAGCACCCTCTTCCCCCAATGGATGCCAATCTGGGTCAACAACTGGGTCATCCATCACCTCCTCTTCAATGTCATGTGCACCTTCCTCTGTGTCACCGTGTATGGTGGTATAGTGTGCGGGAAGGGGCACCTGAGTCTCATCAGGGTCAGAATCTGGCTCTGTACACTGCGAGGACAATGTTGTGCTCTGAGTGAAAGTACCAGCAGAATCATCTATCAGCGGCTGTGCATCAGTGCACTCCATGTCAGATTCATCTTGGCCTGGGTAATTCACCATTTGACTTGATAATCCAGGCATGGTATGTGAAAACAGCTCCATGGAGTATTCAGTAGTATGGCCTGCGTCATCCTTCAATCTTGGTTGAGGTGAAGGACACAAGGAAAGGTGTGGTTCATGAACATGAGCCTCCAATGACGACTCAGTGCTTTTATTTTTTACAACTTCAGAAGAGGAGGCGATAGAGCTGGAGGCTGAGTCAGCATTGTAAGACAAAACTTTTTCCTGAAGCTCTGGCTCTAAAAGTGGTTTGCCAACTCCTAGAAAACTAAGCCTTCGAGGCCTTGTGGAGCCAGACGGTGACGCAGGCTCAACACCTCCTGCATTCGGTCCTATTTTGCTTTTGCCACTACCATCAGATCCACCACCAACACCATCATTACCAGCTGCCAACCCCCGCCCAATTCCACGGCCTCTTCCACCAGCCTTCCTCATTTTTGGTAGAAATGTAGACAAAATCCAACAAACTATATAGTAATGTAAAACAAGGTACAAGGTGTCTATAGGACAGGGGAGATTTTGAATTTCTGCAGACACTTGTGGACACTGGACACTTTTGGATTGTGTGAGGCCCACTGAATATCACAGCGCTATGTCACTGGCTCGATGTTGCAGGTGTGAAAAATGTCACTAGATGATAAGGGAGATTTTGAATTTCTGCACACACTAGTGTACACTGGACACTTTTGGATTGTGTGACGCCCACTGAATATCAGAGCGCTATGTCACAGGCTCGATGGCACAGGTGTGAAAAAAGTGACTACAGGATAAGGGAGATTTTGAATTTCTGCAGACACTAGTGGACACTGGACACTTTTGGATTGTGTGAGGCCCACTGAATATCAGAGCGCTATGTCACAGGCTCGATGGCACAGGTGTGAAAAAAGTGACTACAGGATAAGGGAGATTTTGAATTTCTGCAGACACTAGTGGACACTGGACACTTTTGGATTGTGTGAGGCCTACTGAATATCAGAGCGCTATGTCACAGGCTCGATGGCACAGGTGTGAAAAAAGTGACTACAGGATAAGGGAGATTTTGAATTTCTGCAGACACTAGTGGACACTGGACACTTTTGGATTGTGTGAGGCATACTGAATATCAGAGCGCTATGTCAAAGGCTCGATGGCACAGGTGTGAAAAAAGTGACCACAGGATAAGGGAGATTTTGAATTTCTGCAGACACTGGTGGACACTGGACACTTTTGGATTGTGTGAGGCCCACTGAATATCAGAGCGCTATGTCAAAGACTCGATGGCACAGGTGTGAAAAAAGTGACTACAGGATAAGGGAGATTTTGAATTTCTGCAGACACTAGTGGACACTGGACACTTTTGGATTGTGTGAGGCCCACTGAATATCAGAGCGCTATGTCACAGGCTCGATGGCACAGGTGTGAAAAAAGTGACTACAGGATAAGGGAGATTTTGAATTTCTGCAGACACTAGTGGACACTGGACACTTTTGGATTGTGTGAGGCCCACTGAATATCAGAGTGCTATGTCACAGGCTCGATGGCACAGGTGTGAAAAAAGTGACTACAGGAAAAGGGAGATTTTGAATTTCTGCAGACACTAGTGGACACTGGACACTTTTGGATTGTGTGAGGCCCACTGAATATCAGAGCGCTATGTCACAGGCTCGATGGCACAGGTGTGAAAAAAGTGACTACAGGATAAGGGAGATTTTGAATTTCTGCAGACACTAGTGGACACTGGACACTTTTGGATTGTGTGAGGCCCACTGACGCTGTATGGTGTGAAAAAATGCACGCTCAGTACCTCAGCAGGACAAAAAAATAAATTGGGATTGCTTTTAAAAAAGCAGTTTGCAGAGCAGTGGGTAAACAGCAATGCAGCTGTCAGGAAGCCTTAGAAGGCAGCCTAACAACCAACACCGCTGATCCACCACAATATAGCCTCCCCTTGCACTGCACACACAGTGACTGGTGTGTTGTACAGGCAAAATCGCTAGCAGCAGAAGCAGTTTTTTTTTCTTCTTCCCTGCCTAACGCTCTCCCTACAGAATCAGCAACCTCTCCCTATGCTAAGATCGGCAGAAGTAAGATGGCGGTCGGCGTGCACGCCCTTTTATAACCCCTGTGACGCCCACCAAAGCAAACCAATCACTTGCATGCCCTTCTGAAAGATGGTGGTGACCCCTGCCTATGTCATCACGTTGCCCACAGTGTCCGTGGATCCTGATTGGCTGAAAAAGAGCGCAAAACAAACTTTTGAAACGCGACTTTGGCGCGTAAGTCGCCGACCTCATCCTAGGGTCGGGTTTCGTTTCATGAAACCCGACTTTGCCAAAAGTCGGCGACTCTTGAAATTTTTCGACCCGTTTCGCTCAACTCTATCAGGCACTGCAGCATGAAATCAAACATGTGCTGCAGACTCCCAACTGCCAAAGAAACGCTGTCCCCTGCTTGAGGCGTCATCTCTGCCTGCTCTGCATCACCCCACCCTCACTGTACATACTGACTAGAGCATTGTGTAACTCCCTCCTCTGGAGAGATGTCTTCATCCTCCATTGACTTCTCGTCATCCTCCTCACAAAGTGTCCCATGCCTAGGCCTTTGTGAGGAACCACGTAGCACAGACTCCTCATCCTCCACCTCATCCAAAACCTCCTCCCTTAGTGCTTGCAGTGTTTTTTGAAGCAGGCAGATAAGGGGGACAGTCATGCTGACTAGTGCATCATCTGCACTCGCCATCCATGTGGAATCATCGAAGGCACACAAAAAGAGGCAGATGTCCTTCATAGAGGCCCACTCAGTGGTGCTGAAGTGTGACCGGCACACAGTGCGACTTGTTTGCGCCTGATGCAGCTAGTACTCCATTACTGCTGCCTGCTGCTCACACAACTGCTCCAACATATGTAACATTGAATTCCACTTGGTGGTAGGTCACATATGATGCGATGTTCCGGAAGGTGGAATCGGTGCTGCAGAGCTGCAATGCGCGATCTTGCCATGCTGGAACGCTGCAAGTGAGCGCACTCTATGCGGACCTTGTGCAGCAGTGCATCAAGATCTGGATAGTCCCTCAGAAATCTCTGCATGACCAAGATGAGCACATGTGCCAGACATGGGAGGTGAGTGAAGTTGCCTAGGCCCAGAGCTGCCACCAGATTTCAGCCATTGTCACACACTACCAAGCCTGGCTGGAGATTCGCTGGCACAAACCACACGTCGCTCTCCTGCTTGATGGCATTCCAGAGCTCCTGCGCTGTGTGGCTTCGATTCCCCAAAGAAATTAATTTCAGTACGGCCTGTTGACATTTGGCCACGGCTGTGCTCATATCGGTGGTAACAGGCTCCTGCAGCGCTGATTCTGAGGAACTGGAGTATGAGGAGGAGTCTATGTGTACAGACTGGATTCCTGCAATCCTTGGAGTTGGCAGAACACGTACAGTGCCACTCTCAAGATCTGTACCCGGCTCCACAACATTGACCCAATGGGCAGTGAGGGAAAGGTATCGTCCCTGTCCATGGTTACTGGTCCACGCATCGGTGGTCAGGTGGACCTTGCTACTGACGGCGTTTAGTAGCACATGTTTAATTTTTCCCTCAACATGCTTTTGCAGGGCAGGGATGGCTTGCCTGCTGAAATAAAAGCGGCTGGGCACGGTGTATTGTGGGACTGCCAATGCCATGACGTTCCAGAAGGTATCTGTCTCCACCAGCCTGAATGAGAGCATTTCAAAGGCCAGTAGTTTGGCAAAGCCAGCATTCAGAGCCTGTGCTTGGGGATGGTTTGCCCGCCTTTTCTCTCATGCCTGTGCTACCGATGGCTGTAGAGTGGCCTGGGAGTGTGAGGATGAATGGAAATGTGGTGCTGTGGGTGGAATGTCACTGGGTCTCTGGACAACAGTGCCAGAGGTTCTTCCATTGCGATCCTGTGAGGAAGCTGAACCAGCTGTGTGTGAGCTGGAGGAAGAGGCTACAAAATTAGCTGAAGAGGTGGTAGGTGGTGCTGTAGGTTGGCCTATGTCTTCACTGTGTCTTTGTTACTCCACCACGTGCTTGAGCCGCACATGTTTCCACATATTTGTGGTATTGAGGTTGCTGACACTTTTTCCTCTTTTGACTTTCTGGTGACACAGCTTGCATTTGACAAAGCAAATGTCATCTGCAACTGTGTCAAAAAAGGACCATGCACTGCAAGTCTTGGGAGCACCGTTTTGACTTTTGGAAGAGGAATGTGTTATGAATGGGTGACCGAGGAGAAAAGAACAACACAAGCTAAGTCACAGAAAACCAGAAAGGTTGGTAACTATGCAGATTGCAGATCTCTGATCCTAACCACACAACTAGCAGCAGCCGTGGAGCGTACCTACATAGATCCTAGACGCTTCTTCACAGCCGGAGGACTAAATAAGCCTGAAGCAAGAAAAGGGGAAAACTAACTGCCCCAGAGCAGACCCCAAAGGAAACACAGCCCCACACATGTATTGACGGTGAAACAAGATGAAAGCACAAACACAGGCAGGAAAATAGGCTGAGCAAATGATGGGGCCCAAGCTAACTAGAAAGGATAGGAAAGGAAAGACACTGTCAGCAATCTGCAAAAAACCCTACAAAAATAATGTCCAACACTTCTGGTAACAAAATTAACCCTGAAGTCACTAGACTTCTCCCACTATATCAGCACTCTGAAATATTCTGAAACAGAGCAAAAAGAGGCCAATATAATAAGGGACTAAAAGCAAATTGGCAAATACAGATAAATAAGAGTGGAAATTCAGCACAGCCCTAGCCGGGGCTGGCTAACCACACAAAAAACTGAATAGACCAACAAAATCAAGTGTGAACATTAGCAGAAAAACTTAGCTTTAGATGACTGGAACAGAGCTGAAAACCAAGACCTAACAAGCCAGAAGGAATCACCAGCACCAGAAGAGGGCGTCGGCTGTCTTAAATCCAGTCTGAGATTCCTGAGGTCCAATCGTCATCCTCATTATCAGGTGGCAGATCTCTACTGATTAAATCAGCCTAACTACCTCCTGTTACCACCAGAGGGAGCCTGGAAGGAAAACTCACAACTGGTGGACCAGATAATGAACTCACAACAGTACCCCCCTTGAGGTGGGGTCACTGAACCCTCATCAACGCCACCAGGCCGATCAGGATGGGCCCGGTGAAAAGCACAAACCAATCTATTGGCATGAATATCAGAGGCAGAGACCCAAGAATCATCCTCCTGGCCATAACCCTTCCATTTGACCAAATACTGGAGCATCCGTCTAACCAAACGAGAATCCAATATTTTCTCTACCTCATATTCCACATTGCCTTCAACCAACACAGGGTCAGGAGGTACTGCCATATGAACCACTGGCTCAACAAACCTCTTCAACAGAGATTTGTGAAATACGTTATGGATCTTGAATGTAACTGGAAGAGCCAATCGAAAAGAAACAGGATTAAGAATCTCCAAAATCTTATAACTTCCAATAAATCTTGGCTTAAATTTTGGAGATGCAACCTTCATAAGAATATTCTTAGACAACAACCAAACGATATCACCCACTTTAAACCGGGGACCAATGGTCCTTTGCCGGTTGGAAAATCTCTGGGCCTTTTCCTGAGAGACTGACAACTTATCCACCACTTGGTCCCATATCTGCTGCATTCTCTCAACCACAGTGTCCACATCTGGGCAGGACGAAGATTCCACTTGCCCTGAAGAGAATCGAGTTTGAAACCCAAAATTACAGAAAAAGGGTGACAACAAAGTGGCAGAACTAGCTCTATTGTTCAGTGCGAATTCGGCCAAGGGCAAAAATGAGACCCAATCATCCTGATCAGCAGATATAAAACATCTCAAATAAGACTCCAAGGTCTGGTTTGTTCTTTCAGTCTGTCCATTGGTCTGGGGATGAAACGCGGAGGAGAAAGATAACTAAATTCCCAGATTGGAACAAAAGGCTTTCCAGAATCTGGAAACAAACTGGACTCCTCTGTCGGACACAATGTTCTCAGGAATCCCATGTAACCGAACCACCTGTTGTAAAAACAAGGGCACCAACTCAGCGGAAGATGGCAACTTTGGGAGTGGTACAAGATGGACCATCTTCGAAAATCTATAACAAATCACCCAGATAACAGTCATTCTCTGAGAGACAGGAAGATCAGAAATAAAATCCATTGAGATATGGGTCCATGGCCTCTTGGGCACCGGCAAGGGCATCAACAACCCACTAGAACAAGAACAGGGTTTAGACCGAGAACAAGTCCCACAGGACTGTACAAAATTCCTGACGTCACGAGATAAGGCAGGCCACCAAAAAGACCGACTCACCAAATCTCTGGTACCAAAAATACCTGGTTGACCAGCCATTGCGCAGCAATGAATTTCAGACATCACTCTCTTTCTCCACTGGTCAGGAACATACAATTTTCCCATAGGGCTACGCTCAGGTTTATCCTCCTGAAATTCCTCCAGGGCGTGTCTCAAATCGGGCGAAATGGAAGAAAGAACTACCCCCTCACCTAGGATGGTAGTAGGCTTGGTCACATTAAGAGAATCAGCAAAGAAACTCCTAGAATGGGCGTCTGCCTTAACATTCTTAGTGCCCGGAAGAAAAGAGACCACAAAATTAAAACGCGTGAAAAACAAGGCCCATCTAGCCTGTCTAGGATTCAAGCATTTGGCCTACTCCTGATAAATCAGATTCTTTTGATCCGTGAGGACCACAACTTGATGTCTAGCTCCCTCCAACCAATGTCTCCACTCCTCAAATGCCCATTTTATGGCCAACAATTCCCGATTCCCCATGTCATAGTTGCGTTCAGATGGGGAGAACTTTCGAGAAAAGAAGGCACAGGGATTCATCTTAGAAGTCATGGGTCTTTTTGAGGCAAAACAGCTCCTGCACCAATCTCAGAAGCATTTACCTCCACCTGAAATGGAAGTGAGACATCAGGTTGCCGTAAAACTGGAGCTGAAGTAAATTTCTGCTTAAGCTCCTGAAATGCTGAGACAGCCTCAGGAGACCAATTCAGCACATCAGCGCCCTTCTTGGTCAGATTAGTCAGTGGTTTGACTATACCAGAAAAATTACCTATAAATTTACGATAGAAATTAGCAAAAACCAAAAACTTCTGGAGGGCAGATGTGGCTGCAGGACACACTACACAGCGTGAGCTGTACTCACACAGACCTTGCAGACAGCTGTGAACAGTGCTGCAAGGCAAAAGAAAGCTACACTGATTGATAATGTAGCCTGGGTGAAGCACAGCATTATTTTGAAAATTGCTATCTCTAACTGTCCCTCAGAGTCTTGAACAGCAGCCTGTCCCTAATTGAATTCACAGCAGAGTGAACCCTAAATGGCGGCGGCGGCTTTTATAGTGCATCATGACATTATTTCAGCAGCCAATCACAGCCATGCCATTAGTTAACATGCCTACATGCCTAACAGGATGTGCCCACACTTCTGAGGATTGTCATTGGCTGAATCGAATCAAACTGTCTCATAGCATTATGGGAACTTCTGATTCCGGTATTCAATATGCAAAAAGTATCGGAACTCAGTATCGGAATTCCGATACTGCGAATATCGGCCGATACCCGATATTTGCGGTATCGGAATGCTCAACACTACTGGTTTGTAATGCAATATGTTCATAGGTGTTTAGAGGCCCATTTCCAACAACCATCACTTCAGTGTTCTTATGGTACTTTGTGTTTGCTGTGTAAGAAGGATGGTTAGAATACCCTTGAAAACCCTTGTGCCAGTATGTTAGCACAACTGAAAACAGTTTGGCTGATTAGAGAAGCTATAAACCTGACCTTCATTTGAGCTATTGAGAATCTGGAGCATTACATTTGTTGGTTCCATTAAACTCTCAAAATGGCTAGAAAAAAAGAACTTTCATGTGAAACTCGACAGTCTATTCTTGTTCTTAGAAATGAAGGCTATTTCATGGGAGAAATTGCCAAGAAACTGAAGATTTCCTACAATGGTGTGTACTACTCCCTTCAGAGGAGAGCACAAACAGGTTCTAAACAGAGTAGAAAGAGAAGTGGGAGGCCCCGCTGCACAACTGAGCAACAAAATAAGTACATTAGAGTCTGTAGTTTGAGAAATCGATGCCTCACAGGTTCTCAACTGGCAGCTTCATTAAATAGTACACACAAAACACCAGTGTCTACAGTGAAGAGGCGACTCTGGGATGCTGGCCTTCTGGGCAGAGTGGCAAAGAAAAAGCCATATCTTAGACTGGCTAATAAAAGAAAAATATTAATACGGGCAAAAGAACACAGACATTAGACAGAAGATTGGAAAAAATTGTTATGGACAGGCAAATCCAAGTTTGAGGTGTTTGAATCACACAGAAGAACATTTGTGAGATGCAGAAGAACTGAAAAGATGATGGAAGAGTGCCTGTAAAGTGGCAGACTTGTACAAGGTAAAAGGGATTTTTGAATAAGGAAGGCTGTCATTCCATTTTGCAACGCCATGGCATACCCTGTGGACCGCACTTGATTGGAGCCAATTTCATCCTACAACAGGACAATGACCCAAAGCACACCTCCAAATTAGGCAAGAACTATTTAGAGAAGAAGCAGGCAGCTGGTATTCTATTGGTAATTCTATCAGTAATGGAGTGGCCAATTCAGTCACCAGATCTCAACCCCATTGAGCTGCTGTGGGAGCAGCTTGACCGTATGGTACGCAAAAAGTGCCCATCACGCCAAACCATCTTGAGAGAGGGGCTTCTGGAAGCATGGGGAGAAATTTTTTCAGATTACCTCAGCAAATTAACTGCTAGAATGCCAAAGGTCTGCAATGCTGTAAATGCTACAATGGGAGCATTCTTTGATGAAAGCAAAGTTTGAAGGAGAAAATTATTATTTCAAATAAACATCTTTTTTCGAACCTTGTCAATGTCTGGACGAGATATTAGATTCATTCTGCAACTCATTTGATTAATAAAAGTATGAGTTTTCATGGAAAACACAAAATTGTTTGAGTGACCCCAAACTTTTGAAGGGTAGTGTATATATAAACTTCTTTCTCACCTTCCAATTGGGGTGGTCTTTGTTGTCTTTTCTCATTCTCGGGTCCTCTACCAGAGACCTGGAAGTTTGAGCATTCTGCACAGGATCTTAGTTGTTCCATTCCACTTTTCTGGACAGAGAGCTCAGATGTTGCTCCTAAGATCTGTTGTGGCTATTCTTCCAACTTATGGTTCACTGCTCCAAGTGCTTCTATCACCACTTTAATCACTGTTGCCTTCATCTCCTACATTTTGTCCAGTTCTCCTTTGAGGCCCTGGTATTTCTCCAGCTTCCCATATTCCTTCTTTCTGATGTTGCTGTCACTTGGCACTGCCACATCCATTATCATTGCTGTCTTCTGATCCTTGTCTACTATGACAATGTCTGGTTGATTAGCAAACACCTGCTTATCCGTCTGGATCTTGAAGTACCCATGATTTTAGCCCTTTCATTCTCCACCACTTTTTCTGGAGTCTCCCACCTGGACTTAGGGGAACTTAGCCCATATGCTGTGCAGATGTTCCTGTATACAATTTCTGCTACTTCAAATGGAGATTCAGTGGCGCTTTTGTATGAGTGTAATTCCAGCAGCAAACACTAAGACACCTGTCACAAGGGTGTCAAAGAAATAAGGTAAAATAACTCAATATTAGTGTGCGCTTGGAACACTCATAAAGAAGAGGGAAATCTAAATTAAGTGGTTATAGAAAAAAAAAGACCTCTTATAAGTGCTCTTTATGTAGCTGGATAATAGCGAGAAAATAGCAATTAGAAATAGACAATTGTAAGACCTCAGAAGAAGTGCTTAAGGGAAAAAAAAAATATATATAGATGCTGGTGGCAATCTTAGTTCCAACCTGAACAATAATTAAAAACTAAAAAGGCATGAGTGAGGGTAAAAACCTGAAATCACTGAACAGGTTATATACTGCAGGGTAATTCTCCCTGATAGCAGCTTTAAAAAAAAAAAAGTCAAAGTCAAATTGCAGCCTGTGAACGGCTGTGCAGAGTAGCCACAATAGTAAATGCACAAGTCAGAGAGCGGTACCTGTAAAGATAATGCTATGTGAAGTCCTCACTCCAGTAAGCGGTGCAGGTTAAAATAGCGCTTTTTGCTCCAGCGCTTGGAAAAAGAGGGTGGGTTTTGTACACAGGGGTATAGACGAGTTACAGGGGCTGCCCCGGCCGGTGGCAGCCTCCTGTCAGTGTACCTCCAGTTGTGGAGCAGACGTGAGCGGCCTCTCATGCTCCCGGCGTCTGTGAGCTTCTCCAGGTATACAGGACCTTTGTGATGTGAGTCAGCACATGACCACGTCAGTTTCACTTGCTGGTGGTTGCGGCGGGGACCAATGGACTTTCCAACATGTTTCAAAGACTAGCTGTCTTCTTCCACAGGGATGGTCCCCCCCACAACAGGAGGATTATTTAAGCAGTCCCGCCGCTTAAGCAAGTTTAACCCAATGAGCTTAATAGAAGCCAAAAAGTTCGATTTCACTATTTAACCCCTTCGGTATTAGGGTGTCCAATGCAAATATCCAGGGGCTCTCAGTGCGCGACATTAGCTTTATATGGTTGCCTTTGCACACTTGAGGCTTAACATGTTCAATTCCTGTGAAGATTAGGTTATTCACAGAGCCTCCATGACATTTTGCAAAATGCTTAGAGAGGGGATAACCCAGAAATTTTTTCTTTATATTTCTTATATGTTCCTTAATCCTTTTCTGCAGGGATCTTTTCGGGCATCCTACATATACCTTCTGGCATGGACTTTGGATGGTATATATGACACTCTCCATTTTACAAGTAATAAAATCTGATATTTCCAATTTATTAGAATTATTGCTCCCCATAGCCCATTGTTGTTTAGGGCTCATAGTTTGGTGGCAAGCCCTGCATTTTTTGCAGGGAAAAAACCTTTTAAATTGCCTATAAAAGATGGAGTAGGTGCATTAATATGGTTATTTAATACAGTGGGGGCAATCATACTACCAATATTATGGGCTTTTCTTTAAACGAACTTTGGACCTGGTGGAATTGAGGATCCTATAATTTTATCCTCTTTCAAAATGTCCCAATGTTTTTTGACAATTCTAGTCAAAATATGACAGTTTGAGTTGTATTCGGTTATAATAGGGATAAAATCCTCAAAGGGAGTATTTTTCCTATTAGTATTGTTTATCCTTCTCAGAGTAGCACTAGGTTTATTTCTGGCTGTTATATTTGCTTCCTCCAGAAGTGAGTTGTTGTAGCCTTTCTCCAGAAATTGATGAGTTAGCGCAGATGCTTCGGAATCATAATCCTGAATTTTAGAGCAATTCCTGCGAATTCTGATGTACTGACTCTTAGGTACATTTAATAGCCAATTAGGTAAATGGCAGCTGTCTATTGGGATGTAGCTGTTTGCATCTGTAGGCTTATGGAAGACACGGTTTTGAATGGAGTTATTATCAATAAAAATATTTAGATCTAAAAAATTAAATTAAAATTAATGCTGCTGGTACTGGTGGTAGTGGTAAAGTTAAATATTCATTTTTATTAATGTCCTCTGAAAACAACTCTAATGATTCTCGGCCACCAGACCAAATAAAAATAACATCATCAATGAAACGTTTCCAAAGTACCAGGCCCAGGCCCAGTACCAGGTCTCATAAGACTAGAGAATTTTATTTCTCATAGTCTGGGAGTCCTTCATGTGTGTTTTCGCAAACTCTATGTCTTGCAAAGAGGAGGGGCTTCTGTCGGGCCACTCTGCCATGAAGGCCCGACTGGTGGAGGGCTGCAGCTATAGTTGACTTTGTGGGACTTTCCCTCACCTCCCTACTGCATCTGTGGAGCTCAGCCACAGTGATCTAGGGGCTCTTCTTTACCTCTCTCACCAATGCTATTCTCCAATGATTCATCTGTTTGGCTGGATGGCCATGTATAGGAAGACTTCTGGTGGTCCTAAACTTCTTCCATTTAAGGATTATGAAGGCCACTGTGCTCTTAGGAACCTTGAGCACTGCAGAAATTCTTTTGTAACCTTGGCCAGATCTGTGCCTTGCCACATTTCTGTCTCTGAGCTCCTTTTACAGTAAGCTGTCAAACAGTCAAATTTACCCAATGACGCAGCAACGATCTCGGTGGCATCGCTGGTTCATCGCTTCATGCCACACAGCAGCTATTCTGCCGACTCCCGCCTGCGTCCATGATTTCTGAGTCGCTAACGAGGTCGCTCGTCAGATTCAAACACAGCGATACATGCTGGCAAGTGGGACACCAGCGATCAAAAAATGGCCCAGGACATTCAAGCACAATCAGCGACATTGCAATGGGGACCGCGATGGGTACCAGGTTCGTGCCAAGTTACGCCAATTTGTATGTGGGAAAATGGGAGGAGGACACAGTTTACCCTTCCGGGGAGCTACACACGGGCCTGGTACTTTGGAAACGTATCATTGATGACGTTTTTATTTGGTCTGGTGGCCGAGAATCATTAGAGTTGTTTTTAGAGGACATTAACAAAAATGAATATTTTTTAAACTTTACCTCTACCACCAGTACCAGCAGTATTAATTTTTTAGATCTAAATATTTTTATTGAGGATAACTCCATTCAAACCCGTGTCTTCCATAAGCCTACAGATGCAAATAGCTACATCTCAATAGACAGCTGCCATTTACCTAATTGGCTATTAAATGTACCTAACAGTCAGTACATCAGAATTCGCAGGAATTGCTCTAAAATTCAGGATTATGATTCCGAAGCATCTGCGCTAACTCATCAATTTCTGGAGAAAGGCTACAACAACTCACTTCTGGAGGAAGCAAATATAACAGCCAGAAATAAACCTAGTGCTACTCTGAAAAGGATAAACAATACTAATAGGAAAAGTACTCCCTTGAGGATTTTATCCCTATTATAACCGAATACAACTCAAATTGTCATATTTTGACTAGAATTGTCAAAAAACATTGGGACATTTTGAAAGAGGATAAAATTATAGGATCCTCAATTCCACCAGGTCCAAAGTTCGTTTAAAGAAAAGCCCATAATATTGGTAGTATGATTGCCCCCACTGTATTAAATAACCATATTAATGCACCTACTCCATCTTTTATAGGCAATTTAAAAGGTTTTTTTCCCTGTAAAAAATGCAGGGCTTGCCAACAAACTATGAGCCCTAAACAACAATGGGCTATGGGGAGCAGTAATTCTAATAAATTGGAAATATCGGATTTTATTACTTGTAAAACGGAGTGTGTCATATATACCATCAAATGCCCATGCCAGAAAGTATATGTAGGACGCCCGAAAAGATCCCTGCAGATAAAGATTAAGGAACATATAAGAAATATAAAGAAAAAATTTCTGGGTCATCCCCTCTCTAAACATTTTGCAGAATGTCATGGAGGCTTTGTGAATAACCTTATCTTCACAGGAATTGAACATGTTGAGCCACAAGTGCGCAAAGGCAACCATATAAAGCTAATGTCGCACGCTGAGAGCCGCTGGATATTTGCATTGGACACCCTAATACCGAAGGGGTTAAATAGTGAAATCGAACATTTTGGCTTCTATTAAGTTAACTGGGTTAAACTTGCTTAAGCGGCGGGACTGCTTAAATAATCCTCCTGTGCTGCGGGGGACCATCCCTGAGGAAGAAGACAGTTAGTCTTCGAAACATGTTGGAAAGTTCATTGGTCCCCGCCGCAACCACCAGCAAGTGAAACTGACGTGGTCATGTGCTGACTCACATCACAAAGGTCCTGTATACCTGGAGCAGCTCACAGACGCCGGGAGCACGAGAGGCCGCTCACGTCTGCTCCACAGCTGGAGGTACACTGACAGGAGGCTGCCACCGGCCGGGGCAGGCCCTGTAACTCGTCTATACCCCTGTGTACAAACCCCCCCTCTTTTTCCAAGCGCTGGAGCAAAAAGCGCTATTTTAACCTGCACCACTTACTGGAGTGAGGACTTCACATCGCATTATCTTTACAGGTACCGCTCTTGTGCATTTACTATTGTGGCTACTCTGCACAGCCGTTCACAGGCTGCAATTTGACTTTGACTATCTTTTTTTTTTTTAAAGCTGCTATCAGGGAGAAGTACCCTGCAGTATATAACCTGTTCAGTGATTTCAGGTTTTTACCCTCACTCATGCCTTTTTAGTTTTTAATGATTGTTCAGGTTGGAACTAAGATTGCCACCAGCATCTATGTATATATATTTTTTCCCTTAAGCACTTCTTCTGAGGTCTTACAATTGTCTATTTCTAATTGCTATTTTCTCGCTATTATCCAGCTACATAAAGAGCACTTATAAGAGGTTTTTTTTTCTTTTTCTATAAGCACCTAATTTAGATTTCCCTCTTCTTTATGAGTGTTCCAAGCGCACACTAATATTATGAGTTAATTCCTGCTACTTGATTGCGGCATTTGGTACATGCTGTTCCTGCTTGCATTTTGCATTCTGCCACTATGTGTTGGATGGTTTCTGAGGTTTCTTTGCATAGTCTGCACCTGGGGTCTTGTCTTGTCCGGTAGATTCCTGCTTCTATGGATCTGATACTTAGTGCTTGCTCTTGTGCTGCTATGACTAGTGTCTCTGTGCTGTCTCAGAGTCCAGCTTTCTCCAGCCATTGGTAGGATTTCTCCATGTCAGCCACCTCCATTATATGTCGATGGTACATCCCTTTCAGCGGCTTGTCTTCCCATGACGCTTCATGTTCCTGTTCTTCCTTCCAGATCTGTTGTTCTTGCTGCCTTAGGCGTTCTCTCAACGTCTCATCTTTTGGTGCCATTTTTCTGATGTATTCCTGGATACTCTTTGTTTCATTCATGTTGGTGGCTTAGATGCTTATCAAGTCTCGACCACCCTCCTTTATGTTGGTATACAATCTTTGCGTGTTAGGGCCCCGTCACACATAGTGACTCACCAGCGATCCCGACAACGATATGGACTTGTCAGGATCGTTGGTGTGTCGCTACATGATCGCTGGTGAGCTGCCAAACAGGCAGCTTCACCAGCGATCAGGACAGCGACACGCAGGTAACAAGTGACGCACGTCGCTTAGTTACCCGCAGTGTACGTTAAGATTCCAGCGCGCTGGTGCAGGGAGCTGGTAACCAAGGTAAACATCAGGTTTCTAAGCGCCGCGCGGCTCTTAGAAACCCGATATTTACCTTGGTACCAGCTCCCTGCACCAGCGCGCTGTTATCTAAGATACACACATCGGGTTTCTAACCACGGCGCAGCGCTTAGAAACCTGATGTTTACCTTGGTTACCAGCTCCAGCTCACTGATCGCTGGTCTCCCGCCTGCCACACGCAGCGATGCATGCTGGCCAGCGGGAGACCAATTATCAAAAAAATGTCTAGGCCATTTCAGCACGATCAGCAAAACCTGGCAGGGGGGCTGGTAGCTGATAAGTGTCACACACAGCGATCTCGCTGGTGAGATCGCTGTTGAGTCACAAAACTTGTACTCAGCAGTGATTTCGCTAGCAAGATTGCTGTGTGTGACGGGGGCTTTAGTCTTAGGGTGGAGACCTTCATGCATTGTGATGAAGTTTTGTGTCATCACATCTGCAGCTTCCATCTCTTCTTTTGGCCAGTACATTATGCCAGCAGGTTATCTGATGACTGGAAGGGCATATGTATTGATGGCACAGATTTTATTCTTCCCATTGAGCTGGTTCTTCAGGACCTGTCTTACTCTTTGATGGTACTTGGATGTTGCTGCTTTCCTTCCATATGTCTCTATATGCATCTTGGGGAACAAATACTAGCCCTCGTAGATGATCACCCTCACTGCCTCAAAATATATTTTGTGAGTCAGTGACCAGTTTCACATGAAGGGGTGCTGTGTTTCCTCTCCAGGATGCACACGGAGGCGTATTGTGGCCATGAGAGTGCATTGCAGTCACAGGTGTAGCTGTGGTTGCAATGCAGACTAAAGTGAGTATAGGTCTTGGACATGCCAGTTGTCCAAGGTAGATTTAAGGAAAACATGCTCTGGGCTTTTGTGTATTGAAACAGAGTACAGATGGAAGTGGTGCAGTCCGCATCATTCCCAGCCCGGGTTTCAAATGTGACTGAAGGCCACAGGTTTCTAGTTAAAAGTCCTGCAGTAAAGGGTTTGGGTGTCGGTGTCAGGGCCAGAGTCAGATGGTGTTTGTTAGAGTGCAGAGCAGTCGGCTTTGCAGAGCTCCACCTGTGTGAGGCAAAACAGGCCAGTGGAGCCAAGTCTCCAGGGGAGCTGAGAGGTCTGGCACACCACAGCGTACACGGCACTGCAGTCGCCCACGGTAACAGGTCTCGGCGGTGGATGGTCTTGTGCCCTGCGGTAAACTGGAGGCAGACTGTCCTGTGTCCAAAGGTGGACTGGCATGTTTAGTGACTGTAAGCTGGAGGATATGGTTCCTGGCTGTAATCCGGAGGATATTGTGTACTTTGTAGCGCTGTGAGGAGAACATTAACACAATGGTGCTGTCGCCTACGGAAACTGGTGTCAAGAGGAGGACTGGCATGTTTAGTGACTGTAAACTGAAGGATATTGTGTACTGTGTAAAGCTGTGAGTGAAGAGACATTAACATGGCGGTGCAGTCGCCCACCGTAACCGGTCAGAGGAGTGTTGCGTGTTTAGTGACTGTAATACAGAGGATATGTTTTCCGGCTAGGATCCAGAGGATTTTGTGTGCTGTGTTTAGCTGACTTGAACATTAAAGAGACATTTTGCTTTGAACTTTGCTGGATCACTGCCTCATCACTGCATAAATGTGCTACCGCTGCACTACAATATATATATATATATATATATATATATAACTGTATGAATTTATCCTGAGATATACAGATAAGTCCACATTTGTATTATAAGTGTTCCCCCAGCATTATCTTACTAATGAGCTTATTTAAATGAGTAAATGAAGGTCACTAATTATTCAATTTTTTTCATTACAAAAAGACCTTTTGAACCTGTTAGAAGATATTCTGGCATTTGGCATATTTACTACACCTATAAACTTTCTTATTTGCATAAGATGCCATCTAATCATTTGTAAACATTAGTTTTGGCAGTACTTTTACTCCACAGGCTAGTTTTAATTTATGTACCTTGGATAAAATGAAGATGGAAAGAAAATAGCAATTTGTTTCTAGCAAAGGGCTAATACAGTTCGAAACGTGTTTTCCTTCAAAATATCTATGCATAATCTTAGTTCATTAGTTGTTCTTAGAAAATTGTTTGGTCAATGTAAAAACTATTTAAGCCTTTACAAGGCTATATTTTGCCTAACTTAAATAAAATACAAAACTTTTTACTGTAGACGCAGAATGCTGAGGAAGATTCTGGAAGCATTATTTATGAGAGATATTCAGAGAAAATCAGAATAATATACCTAATCGGAATATATATATATATATGTAGATCACCAAAAATCACCTTTGTGACTTTGGTTAGAATCTGAATAAGACCCTACTGGTAACAGGAAATGGTCTGTTGGAGAAAAGTATGCAAATTTGTAAAGTTAATGAGACTTGATTTACATGTCCCTGTCCATGAGCTATGAAAGTGGTCCATGAGATCTGGATGTGAGAGTGAGTACAATTTCTTACTGGATGGCATCTGACAGCATCCCACCTTTTGATTGCCATCCAGGAGAGAAATCAACATTGTGGCATGAATGCACATGCGACCTCAGGGATGCTGTCAGGTAAGAAGTGGCACTCCAACTTCCCTCTGCCAATAGCCAATGGACGAGGATATGCAAATCGATTCTCTACAACTGTACTAATTATCCCTCTGTCAAAATGAAAATAACTGTCTTGAGAAAACTATTAAGGAGTATTAGCTATACTATAAATCAGTGGTTCCCAAACTCCAGTTCTCGCGGACCCCAACCAGTCATGTTTTCAGGATTTCCATAGTGTTACACATGTGAGAAAATTCCTGATGCCTTGATGATACTTCCATCACCTGTGAAATGCTAAGGAAATCCTGAAAACATGACCTGTTGGGGTCCGCGAGGACTGGAGTTTGGGAACCCCTGCAATAAATCAATATCCAATCCTTTAATGAATCTTGCAACATGACCAAGGATAAATGCAAGGCCAGAAACTCATCTACTGAAACTGTCTGCTTCTATGGGTTCAGCAGTCTTGATGTTTTTTGATTAACTTGTTTGTTATTTCTGAAGAGACCACTTGACTGGGCATAAAAAACAGATAACTATAAAACATTAAAACCCACAGACTACAATAATGACACTGCCAGATGCTACAACTCTCCTAACTTATTTTCTCTGTCCCCAATCCAATACCCTGTAGATCAAACTCTAAGCCCCTCTGTACCTGTCTGACAGTGTGCTAAGTCAGCAGTGAGTATGGAAAGTATTCAAACTCCTTTAAATTCTCATTTTTTGTTTCATTGTAAGCCATTTGGTAACTTCAAAAAAGTAATTTTTTTTCTCATTAATATAGACTCTGCACCCCATCTTCACTGAAAAAAAGCAGAACTGTAGAAATTTTTGCAAATTTACTAAAAGAGAAAAACTGAAATATCACATGGTCATAAATATTCAGACTCTTTGCTCAGTGTGGAATTGAAGCATCCTTTTGAACTAGTACAGCCCTGAGTCTTCTTGGGAATGATGAAACAAGTTTTTCACACCTGGATTTGGGGATCCTCTGCCATTCTTCCTTGCAGATCCTCTCCAGTTATGTCAGGCTGGATGGTGAACGTTGGTGGACAGCCATTTTCAGGTATCTCCAGAGATGCTCAATTGGGTTTAGGTCAGGGCTCTGGCTGGGTCAGTCAAGAATGGTCACAGAGTTGTTCTGAAGCCACTCCTTTGTTATTTTAGCTGTGCCCTTAGGGTCATTGTCTTGCTGGAAGGTGAACATTCGGCCAAGTCTGAGGTGAAGAGCATTCTGGAAGAGGTTTTCCTCCAGGATGTCTCTCTACTTGGTTGAATTCATGTTTCCTTCAATTGCAACCAGTCATCCTGTCACTGCAGCTGAAAAACAACCCATAGCATGATGCCACCACCACCATGTTTCACTGTTGGTATTGTATTGGGCAGGTCATGAGCAGTGCCTGGTTTTCTCCCAACATACCACTTACAATTATCACCAAAAAGGTCTATCTTCATCTCATAAGACCAGAGAATCTTATTTCTCATAGTCTGGGAGTCCATCATGTGTGTTTTCGCAAACTCTATGTCTTGCAAAGAGGAGGGGCTTCTGTCGGGCCACTCTGCCATAAAGGCCCGACTGGTGGAGGGCTGCAGCTATAGTTGACTTTGTGGAACTTTCCCCCACCTCCATACTGCATCTGTGGAGCTCAGCCACAGTGATCTAGGGGCTCTTCTTTACCTCTCTCACCAATGCTATTCTCCAATGAATCATCTGTTTGGCTGGATGGCAATGTCTAGGAGGACTTCTGGTGGTCCTAAACTTCTTCCATTTAAGGATTATGAAGGCCACTGTGCTCTTAGGAACCTTGAGTACTGCAGAAATTCTTTTGTAACCTTGGCCAGATCTGTGCCTTGCCACATTTCTCTCTCTGAGCTCCTTTTACAGTAAGCTGTCGAACAGTCAAATTTACCCAATGACACAGCAACGATCTCAGCGGCATCGCTGGTTCGTCGCTTAATGTCACACAGCAGCTATTCTGATGACTCCCGCCTGCGTTCATGATTTCTGAGTCGCTAACGAGGTCGCTCGTTGGATTCAAACACAGCGATGCATGCAGGCCAGTGGGACACCAGCGATCAAAAAATGGCCCAGGACATTCAAGCATGATCAGCGACATTGCAGTGGGAGCCTGGTCGCTGCTATGTGTCACACGTAACGAGATCGCTGGCGAGGTCGCTGTTGCGTCACAAAATCGGTGATGCATCAGCAATCTCGCTTAGTGTGAAGTACCCCTTACTTTGACTTCATGACTCTCATTTGGTCTGACATGCACTATTAGCTGAGAGGTCCTATATAGACAGGCGTGTGCCTTTACAAATCAAGTCCTATCAGTTTAATTAAGCACAGCTGGACTCCAATGAAGGAGAAGAACCATCTCAAGGATGATCACAATGAAATGGATAGCATGTGTCTTAAATATGAGTGTCTGAGCAAAGGGTCTGAATACTTATGACCATGTGATATTTCAGTTTTCCTTTTCTAATACATTTGCAAAAATTTCAACATTTCTATTTTTTTCAGTCAAGATTAGGTGCAAAGCATACAATTATGAAAAAAATGAACATTTTGAATTTACCAAATGGCTGCAATGACACAAAGAGTGAAAAATTTGAAAGGGGTCTGAATACTTTCCGTGCTCCCATACCCAATGTATATCTATCTATCTATATATAGTGGCTATTCTCCACTGTCTGTGGACGGGGAGTACACACTTGGCCGGTCATTGAGGCATACGCTGAGACACTCAGGGTTAAAGCAAAAATCCTTTCGGCTTACTAATAGGCAGCGTTAACTGAATCTCAGGTTCTTAGTAACATGTAGCAACTCGTTCACCATCCGACAAGCGTTCGACTCTACATTGCCCACGGTTCTTGCTGAGCCCTGGTGTGCCTAACACGGATTAGTGTCCGTTAACTGTCTGTGATGAACCCACAGGTTCCTTGATACCTCCTATCCTCAGAGGCATCCTCTCCAGAGGTATACCACAGGTGTCATCTCTCTGGCTCAGCCTAACCAGCACTGCCCATGCACAAACACACAGACTCCATCTTGGGTGTTCAGACACACCCCTGGGGTGGGGTATGTAGGTGACTGGACCCAACCATCTCTCCAAGTCACCTGGAAGCCTTCCCAATGTATAGTAATCTACAGCAGTAGATCTGTTGAGCAAAACAAGCCCAGGCTTCCATCACAGGGCCACCCACCTCTGTGATACATACCGCCTATTAACCACATGGCCATTCGCCATACCAATATATATATATATATATACACTCACTGGCCACTTTATTAGGTACACCTGTCCAACTGTGTGTTAAGACTTAATTTCTAATCAGCCAATCACATGGCGGCAACTCAGTGCATTTAGGCATGTAGACATGGTCAAGACAATCTCCTGCAGTTCAAACCGAGCATCAGTATGGGGAAGAAAGGTGATTTGAGTGCCTTTGAACGTGGCATGATTGTTGGTGCCAGAAGGGCTGGTCTGAGAATTTCAGAAACTGCTGATCTACTGGGATTTTCACGCACAACCATCTCTAGGGTTTACAGAGAATGGTCCGAAAAAGAAAAAAAATCCAGTGAGCGGCAGTTCTGTGGCCGGAAATGCCATGTTGATGCCAGAGGTCAGAGGAGAATGGGCAGACTGGTTCGAGCTGATAGAAAGGCAACAGTGACTCAAATTGCCACCCGTTACAACCAAGGTAGGCAGAAGAGCATCTCTGAACGCACAGTGCGTCGAACTTTGAGGCAGATGGGCTACAGCAGCAGAAGACCACACTGGGTACCACTCCTCTCAGCTAAGAACAGGAAACTGAGGCTACAATTTGCACAAGCTCATCGAAATTGGACAGTAGAAGATTGGAAAAACGTTGCCTGGTCTGATGAGTCTCGATTTCTGCTGCGACATTCGGATGGTAGGGTCAGAATTTGGCGTAAACAACATGAAAGCATGGATCCATCCTGCCTTGTATCAACGGTTCAGGCTGGTGGTGGTGGTGTCATGGTGTGGGGAATTTTTTCTGGGCACTCTTTGGGCCCCTTGGTACCAATTGAGCATCGTTGCAACGCCACAGCCTACCTGAGTATTGTTGCTGACCATGTCCATCCCTTTATGACCACAATGTACCCAACATCTGATGGCTACTTTCAGCAGGATAATGCGCCATGTCATAAAGCTCGAATCATCTCAGATTGGTTTCTTGAACATGACAATGAGTTTACTGTACTCAAATGGCCTCCTCAGTCACCAGATCTCAATCCAATAGAGCATCTTTGGGATGTGGTGGAACGGGAGATTCGCATCAGGGATGTGCAGCCGACAAATCTGCGCCAACTGTGTGATGCCATCATGTCAATATGGTCCAAAATCTCTGAGGAATGCTTCCAGCACCTTGTTGAATCTCTGCCACGAAGAATTGAGGCAGTTCTGAAGGCAAAAGGGGGTCCAACCCCTTACTAGCATGGTGTACCTAATAAAGGGGCCAGTGAGTGTATATATGTGTATATATATATATATATATATACTGTATATATATATACTATGTGACTGCAGACTTCTGAATTCTCATAGTTCTAACTGCATGCTGTTAGCATTCTCTGGTGTTGGCGATTTACATACATGCAGTCATGTGCTGCATATATGTGTGGCCTCACTCAATGAAAATGAATTGAGTGAGGCCGGGCACGTCTAGTCGGAATGTGGCCAGAAGTATACAAATCACATACTTGTGCTGACATGACTGTACTTTGGCAAGGGAGAATCCTAAAAGTGTGCAGTGCATTCGTTGTGAGAATTCAGAAGCTGCAATGTCAGGATTCAGCTCTGCAGGTTCCAGTACTCATCACATGGACACTTCACTCACATGCGATTTTCATACTTATAGTCCTGTGACCATGAGCTTCTCTTCCTGCTTCTTTCAGTTTTTCACTGATCATTGAGAGCATTAGGGAGAGCACCAAATCGGGGAGGGAGGGGTGCCAAACTGAATTCTTGCTCCGGGTGCTAGAAAACCTAGATGCACCTCTGCGCCCAGCTCTGGCGTTCATTTCCTCCCTCGCTCCAATTTCAAGCACCCTCCTGGTGTTTGAAATCTGTGTACTGTTTCTTCATGGTATGATGCGCGTCCGTGTCATTTCCGGTCCTGTGCACTGTGGGGGAATATTGTGTGTACTCGCCAACTTCAGAATGTGCAGTGCACATGCTCCAGAGCCGACCAGTACACCCAATACCCCCCCACACTGCACAGGACGGGAAATGACGTGCTGCATCGTCATACCTGGAAGAAACAGCACACAGAGTCCAAACGCTGGGAGTGCCTTTGGAATTGGAGCGAGGAAGGACATGAACGCCCAGAGTGTCTGCACTTCCGAAGACATCACCCTATTTAGCATAGGGACATATAAGTTATAAAATCATTTTTCTCAGCGATTACAGGGCAGTATTAGGTCAGACTATACAACATTGCAACAAAGCTTTAGTGTGCAAAATGAATAGGGAAATGAATTAAATAAATTTGGGTGGAAAATATTTTGGCATGGGGGCACCGGGGCCCATAACTTTGTAGTTGCGCCACTGGTTGTGCAAACCTCTTTTCTAGCTCAGGGATCTAGCTGTGTGAACTTCTAGATGAGTGAATCTCTTTTCTAACTCAGTGATCCTGTTGTTTGAACTTCTAGATGAGCGTATGTCGTTCCTAGCTTAGTGACCTAGTTGTGTGAATTCCTATTTGTGCAGACTTCTTTCCTAGCTTAGTGACCTAGTTGTGTGAATTCCTATTTGTGCAGACTTATTTCCTAGCTCAGTGATCTAGTTGTGTGAACTCCTATTTGTGCAGACTTCTTTCCTAGCTCAGTGATCTAGTTGTGTGAACTCCTATTTGTGCAGACTTCTTTCCTAGCTCAGTGATCTAGTTGTGTGAATTCCTATTTGTGCAGACTTCTTTCCTAGCTTAGTGACCTAGTTGTGTGAATTCCTATTTGTGCAGACTTATTTCCTAGCTCAGTGATCTAGTTGTGTGAACTCCTATTTGTGCAGACTTCTTTCCTAGCTCAGTGATCTAGTTGTGTGAACTCCTATTTGTGCAGACTTCTTTCCTAGCTCAGTGATCTAGTTGTGTGAACTCCTATTTGTGCAGACTTCTTTCCTAGCTTAGTGACCTAGTTGTGTGAATTCCTATTTGTGCAGACTTATTTCCTAGCTCAGTGATCTAGTTGTGTGAACTCCTATTTGTGCAGACTTCTTTCCTAGCTCAGTGATCTAGTTGTGTGAACTCCTATTTGTGCTGACTTCTTTCCTAGCTTAGTGACCTAGTTGTGTGAATTCCTATTTGTGCAGACTTATTTCCTAGCTCAGTGATCTAGTTGTGTGAACTCCTATTTGTGCAGACTTCTTTCCTAGCTCAGTGATCTAGTTGTGTGAACTCCTATTTGTGCAGACTTCTTTCCTAGCTCAGTGATCTAGTTGTGTGAATTCCTATTTGTGCAGACTTCTTTCCTAGCTTAGTGACCTAGTTGTGTGAATTCCTATTTGTGCAGACTTATTTCCTAGCTCAGTGATCTAGTTGTGTGAACTCCTATTTGTGCAGACTTCTTTCCTAGCTCAGTGATCTAGTTGTGTGAACTCCTATTTGTGCAGACTTCTTTCCTAGCTCAGTGATCTAGTTGTGTGAACTCCTATTTGTGCAGACTTCTTTCCTAGCTTAGTGACCTAGTTGTGTGAATTCCTATTTGTGCAGACTTATTTCCTAGCTCAGTGATCTAGTTGTGTGAATTCCTATTTGTGCAGACTTCTTTCCTAGCTCAGTGATCTAGTTGTGTGAACTCCTATTTGTGCAGACTTCTTTCCTAGCTCAGTGATCTAGTTGTGTGAACTCCTATTTGTGCAGACTTCTTTTCTAGCTCAGTGATCTAGTTGTGTGAACTCCTATTTGTGCAGACTTCTTTCCTAGCTCAGTGATCTAATTGTGTGAACTCCTATTTGTGCAGACTTCTTTCCTAGCTCAGTGATCTAATTGTGTGAACTCCTATTTGTGCAGACTTCTTTCCTAGCTCAGTGATCTAGTTGTGTGAACTACTAGTTGTTCGGACCTCTTACCTAGCTCAGTGATCTAGTTGTGCGAACTTCTAGATGAGTGGACCTCTTTCAAAGCTCAGTCATCTAATTGTGTGAACAGATGTAGATTTTCAGGATAATTTTGTACACATACAATATCTTGTTCAATCAAATCCATTCTGCCTTCTTCTACATGTATCAGTTTCAGCCCACACTGTATTTCAAGGACTCAACATCACAAAGCACAGTAGTACACTGCCCTTCTAGGCCTCAGTAGCTGAGGGGGTGCCCCTACTCAAAGAGCCTGCACCTGCAGATCTGCCTTTTAACAACATAACATTGCTTGAGGTAGAATATTCTCATCAAAAGAGCAAGTCTAAAGCTTCTGTATCGCATAGCTACTCAAAGGACAAGGATAAAATCTTTTGAAACTCTGTAATTCAGTTTTATAGAGCACACATCTCTTAGATATAGCTTCTGTACATGCATTCCATTTTAATGTGAAGCTTCATGCAGCCAAAGAGTCTTTTTAACTTTATATTAATATTCATATATTTCTATCAGGGCTCCTTTTTATTGAAAGCATTTTTCAGATCTATGTGTTTTTATGTTCTGTTTTTAAAGGCATAAAACATATTAGGTAAATATTTAGGACTTAAAAAACTCAAAACACCAGTAATCTGCTAGTTAAATAGTTAACAGCATGGAGAAAAAAACATTTCCCAATGCATTCTGTAATTAGATGTAAGGCTGTAGGCTGGCTGAAAATGGTGTGCATTAATGTTCCTGTGTATCCGCTGTAGGTCTAGTTGAATACTTTAAAATCTAATAAAATAATAGAAGTTTCAGACGAAAATGGAAAGGTGTATGTCAGTTTGTAGGATAAAGTGAAGAAAAGCACATAATCTGCTATAATCAGTAATTATATGGCTTTATAGACAATCCATCATATAATCAATACATAAAGCCTACATGACAGATGCATTTATCGCAGTACTTGACCTTTTCATACCCTTTTCCATTTTTGTGTTGAACATCATTTGTCTTGGCAAATGAGTCACTTCTATGGTTGTATTACAGAGTATTACACATGGACCCAGTAGTTTAACATAAACTTTTTGTTTCTAATGCAAGATCTATAACAGGGTCCTACCCATCTTTGGACTTTTATAATATTAGTGTCATCTTGTAAGGTCGGTGGGCCGGGCTGGGGGGTGGTCTCTCTGGGTACTGCGCAGCAACGTATAGACACAAGATGAGGCAGGTTTCAGGTTCAACAGGTCCAAGTTTATTCTCTCACTGTCCGACTGACAGCCCTCACAGTACACGACAATATTTTCTTCACGGCCATCCATATCCAGGGCCGCTTCACGCACACAGTACTTTACAACGGGGATGTACATGTACACACCGTCCCCTCTTCACTTTTCGACGCTCCTGTCTGATCCGTCACTGTGGCCGCCTTAGGCTCGTAAACCAATAGTACTTTTGCTGATCAGTCGTCTCTCTCAATACAGTATGCTATACCTCGTCTATACTGCGGTACTTTTGTGTCAGGACCACCCCCCTGACTTTCTCTCTCCTCAGTCCCCCTGGTTTGGTTCTCTCACAGTGCACAAACTGTCATAGTCTTCCTGTCACTGGAGCTCCCCCTGGGGACTGGAACTTTCTGGAACCCTCCTGTCAAATTTATATCTTTCCCGGTTCCCTCTAACTCCGCCCACATGGCCAACGGTTTCTTAAGCCCTAAGCTAATGTCAAGTCCTATACTCACACTCCTCCCTGCCCTCTAATGGTCAACCCAAGGTACTGCACGTCCACTACACTTTCCTAGCTGTTTCCCCACTGTAGTAACTGACACCTGTCTAAACTGTGCAAACCTTCCTTTCTCTATTCTGACAAGTCCATCCGTCCGTCAGGTCACCTTCCCTACAATCTTATGGTGCACAGGGACTAATGGTTCCCTTCAAACGCTAAGGTTTTGATGGGACTTCTTCCTCTGCAAATTCCATTGCTTCAGTGTTGACTGAATTTCATTATTTTAGACTTCTTTACATTTTTCATGCATTTGGTCTGCACTAGCCAATAGAAATCTAGCAATTAATACTACAAGCAAGCAGGAGATACAACTGTCCATGACATTTTGTGAGATACATTTGCCCATGGCAATTTTCTAATTGATGTTGAAAGTCTGGGTTCAGTTTCTATATATTCCATTCTAATTTTGTCTGGTAGACAACTGAAAGGTTAGCAAATAGCAGACAAGTGAGCTTTGCATGTCTTGTCTAATAACCTAGTAATGGATGCGGACTCCTGCAGTTGATGGTATCTTTACAGCCAGAGGCTGGTCTAAGCTAGGGTTTGTGAGAAGGAAGCAGGTGGTGGATGATTTCATGGGATGCAAGAAAAAACAATTTCCTTGTATATTTATCATACTTTTCTTTATACTATGAGACAGAAAAGGATAAAAATAAAGGAATACATATTTTTTTCTGCATTTATAAAGTTTATCAATAGTTCAATATTTTAAAAAGTAAGTTCAATTAAGCACAAATCTATTTTATAAACCAGAGAATATTTACAATATAGAATAGACAAAGAAAAGGGATGAGCTGAACTTGAAGTTCAGCACGGGTGCAAGAACTTGACCCAAACTTGACCCAAGACTCAGTCTCCATATAAGTCAATGGGGACATGAAATGTAAAAATGGCCATAAAATGGTCATAGTAAGGGTTACAAAGCAAAATGGGGATAAGTGCAGGATAATTGCCCTACAAACAAACTGATCGTGATGCAATCGCATTGACCTGATGGTCTCCATGGAGACCCCCAGAACCAAGATGGCCACAGGATCCTTCCGGGTCCTGCAGGGAGGTGGCTTGTGAGTGCCTGCTGAGAGCATGCATCTGCATGTCTCCTTCCCTGCCTGTTAGATCGCTGATTTGATAAAAAGCAGTGCAAAGTGTCAGATCAGCGATCTGACATTATATAGTGATGTCCCATCCTGGGACAATGTAAAAAAGTAAAAAAATAAATAAATATTAGGATGTGTAAAAATTTTTTTTTTTTTAATTCCTAAATAAAGATAAAAAATAAATATGTTTCCAATAAATACATTTATTTATGTAAATAAAAAAATTAATTAAAGTACACATACAGATCAGGCAAAAATTAAGAGACTACCACATCAAAACCCTTTCATGGGCAGCCCATTATCCAGACCTGAACACCATTGAAAACCTCTGGAATGTAATCAAGAGGATGATGGATAGTCGCAAGCCATCAAACAAAGAAGAAATGCTTAAATTTTTGGGCCAGAAGCAATGTGAAAGACTGGTGGCAAGCATGCCAAGATGCATAAAAGCTGTGATTAAAAATCATGGTTATTCCACAAAATATTGATTTCTGAACTCTTCCTGAGTTAAAACATTAGTATTGTTGTTTCTAAATGATTATGAACTTGTTCTCTTTGCCTTATTTGAGGTCTGAAAGAACTGTTTTTTTTAATTTTTACCATAATTTTTCTCCTTTTCAGAAAAAACAAAATTTATACATGTTGTCAGAAGTTTGTAGACTAAAAGAACAAAAATATACCTATAAAGAGAAAAATCAGAAAAACTGAACATTTGAGTGGTCTCTTAATTTTTGTCAGAGCTGTATTTGGTATCGCCACGTCTGTAATGACCTGCTCTATAAAACTATCCCACTAGTTAACCGCTTCAGTGAACATTGTAAAAAATAAATAAAAAACAAGGCAAAAAACAATGCTTTATCATCATACCACCGAACAAAAAGGAAAATAAGATGCGATCAAAAAGATGGATGTAAGTAAAAATAGTACCGCTGAAATTGTCATCTCGTCCCACAAAAGCAAGCCGCCATACAGCTCTATCAGCAGAAAAATAAAAAAAGTTATAGCTCTCAGAATAAAGTAATGCAAAAATAATTGAATTTTCTATAAAATAGTTTTTATTGTGTAAAAGCGACAAAACATAAAAAAACGATATAAATGAGGTATTGTTGTAATCTTAATGACCCAAAGAAAAAAGCTGTCTTATCAATTTTACTACACCTACAAAAGACAAAATGAGAAAAATCCTGCTGTAATTAAATAAATAAAAAGCAAAAGTGCCTTTAAATAATTCAGAGTTCTTAGTAATACTGTATTTGATCAAATTTAGCATAAAAGCCGTCCCATCGTCGACAAGGTGACTCTGTGGTCGGGACGGTCCTACACTGTCTAATATTAAAAACTTTATCATGTGTAAAAGTTGACGTTAGTGTGTGAATAAGGGCAGACAAAAGGACCGGGGGTCCCAATCAGTGGACACCAGTCAGGGGAAGCCTTTAAATACAATTTCCAGCTCAGGAGAGGGAGGCCACATGCCAGCTTGCACAGAATGCAAAAATACAAAGAAAAAAAGACAAAAATTGAGCTTGGTTTCAGTTGGTATACATTCAGCACATAAACGCATGTTCACATTGGCCATAAAGCATACAAAACCTACAAGAGACAAAATGAGCACAAAACCCTGCTGTAACTAAATAAGTTAAAAGCAAAAGTGCATTTAAGTAAATCAGAGTTCTTAGTAATACTGTATTTGATCAAATATAGCATAAAAGCCATCCCACACACAGAATGGTATAAAAAAAAGTCCGTGACTTGCTGGTTATTGTTCATTCTGTCGCCCGAAAATCGGAATAGGAAGCGATCAAAAAATGTAATGCTCCCGAAAATTGTACTAATAAAAACATCAGCTCATCCCACAAAAAACAAGCCCTCACATGATAATGTTGGCTGAAATATGAGAAAATTTTAGCTCTCAAAATATGGTAATGCAAAAACTAGTTTTCGCAAAAAAGCGTCTTTTAATGTGTGACAGCAGCCAAACATAAAAATCCAACATAAATAGAAGAATAAAGTTGCCTAATCACTCATACCCCACGAGGAACAGCGTAAAAAATAAATAAAACCAATTCTTCACATGCTGTTGACTTTTTCATTCTGCCTCCAAAAGATCTCAGTTTAGCTCGGTGCACATTTATCCTGCTCTCTACGTTGAGCTCTTACACCGGAGTTTCTGTGTAAATCTCTGAAATATGTGATTCAGACAGAACCCCCAGTGGAAGATTCCCTATAATGAGGCAGATGGAGGCATTGCGGCGGCCAAAGGACCTGTGATCCGGCTGTGTCTGTCTTTTTAGTATTGCATAAAAGTGCTGTTGGCCACAGATTTTGCACTTCTGAAAAGGACACCACTGAACAGAGGCCAGACAAAGACCAGAGTAAATCTGCTGCCCCATTATAGTGAGTGGATTCCTTGGGGGTTTTGTCTGTCACGTCACTCAGAAATTTACATGGAAATCCCAAAAGTAAGTGCTAAGCCTAGAGCAATGGATAAAAGTGATCCCTAACGTTATGCAAAATGTTCCCAATAACAACTTCAACGCAATCCACACAAAAGCAAGTCCCCACTCAGGTCCGTCATCTGTTAACGGAAATATAACAGATGACAGGTAGCACAAAGGTTCTGGAAAAGCAAAATGGCTTCACGCTCCCCAAAAGGAATTCAGCAAATTCTCTGCTCCCAAATCTAAATTCTCCTTCTCACTTCTGATCCCCAGTGTGCCTAAACATTGGCATTTCTGTAGTGATAAGAGCCCAACCAATATACAGGTGCATGTCTTCAGAAGCATGAGCTGGGCATAATGTACTGGTCCCTGCAACGGCAATTTGCAATTTTCAGTCAGCAACATCCACTGCTGCTTGTTTCTGGAAAACACTGTGATAAAACACTCCAGGATCGCCTTTGCTGGGGTCAAAGGTCACGTGCGTTCAGCATGAAACTCAGGTGCAGAGCTGGGATTTGGATATAACTGACACTGGGTCAGGTTTATTAATGGTGAAAGCAATGCATAAAGAAATAAAACATAAAACAAATCCTTGCCTGTCCGGCACTAACTAAACAAAGTACAACCTAACTACCAACTGGCGGGCTTCTCCCGTCCAGCCAAACCACAGTTGCAGTGGGCACTGCTTTCACTCACGTGTGTCTCTCACACAGACAGGCTCTCTGTGTTCCCAGGCTGAGACACTCACACAACCACCTGGCATCCTTTTATATCCACCATTATTCATTAGCAAGCAGGTGCGATACTGACCAGACTAGGCCACATAGGAAAGGAATCTGGGCGAGATATACCTGCCCTCATCCACTATTCCCACATGATTCTCACATATCCCCCCCTCTGCTCAGACCACTCCGGTCGAGCAATGACACCCGCCAAACAGTGCACTCGGGACAGGGCATCTGCATTTCCCATCTGTACCCCTTGGCGGTGCTCCACCGTAAAAGTGTAGGCCTGCAGGGCAAGGAACCACCGGGTCACCCGGCTATTCCGTTCCTTGTTCAAGTGCATCCACTTGAGAGGGGCATGGTCAGTGATCAGCCTGAACTTTCGGCCCACCAGGTAACATTTGAGGGCCTCTAGAGCCCTCTTAATGGCTAGGCACTCTTTTTCTACGACTGCATACCTTTGCTCGTGTTTATTCAGCTTCCTGCTGAGATAGAGGACTGGGTGTTCCACTCCGTCCCTCACTTGTGAGAGTACAGCCCCGATACCGGTATCAGAGGCATCCGTTTGTACCACAAACTCGCTGCGGAAGTCCGGAGTCACCAGTACGGGCTGAGAGCAAAGTGCCCGTTTTAGGCTATGAAAGGCTTCTTCAGCCGCTAAACTCCATTTAATCAATAACTCTGCTATTAGAAGTGGAAAGGAAGAACAAAGACGAAAGAATCTAATTACTAAAAATATTGGAGAAAGAGAAACCAATCACAAACTAAAATGTTTCTATACTAATGCACAAAGCATGGGCAACAAACAAGGAGAATTGGAACTACTAACACAGGAACAGAAATATGATGTAATTGGAATCACTGAAACTTGGTGGGACAATACACATGATTGGAATACAAGACTAGAAGGATACAACTTATTTGCAAGAAACAGACTTGATAAACGAGGAGGGGGTGTCTCATTGTATGTTCGAAACGCGTATATCTGCACAGAGATTGAAGCTTCAGAGACTGGGAGTTCTGTGGAAACTGTTTGGGTAAGAATACAAGGACAGAACAATGGAAAGGACACCATTGTAGGCATTTACTACAGGTCGCCTGTGCAAGCCGAAGATATAGATGAACTCTTTATGCATCAGATGGCCAAGTTCTCCAAAAAATATGACATAGTTGTCATGGGAGATTTCAACTATCCAGACATTTGTTGGGAATCTCTCTCAGGCAAAACTAACAGGTCAAGGAAATTCTTATCCTCTCTTGCTGACAACTTTATCTTCCAAAAGGTAAGGGAGAAAACAAGGGGAACTGCTACCTTGGATCTAATCCTTATAAACAGGGAGGAAATGGTTGAGGAGGTAAAAGTGGCTGGGACCCTAGGAGGTAGCGACCATGCTATTTTAGAATTTTGGATTACTAGAGGTGGAAGACCTGTGAAGACTCAGACGTCAAGGTTAGATTTCAGAAAGGCAGATTTTAAGGGATTCAGAAAGAGAATTGGAGGGATCCAATGGCTGGATATCCTTAAAGACAAAAATGTCCAGGAAGGATGGGAAATCTTGAAAAATGAAATTCTCAAAGCACAGTTGTTAACAATTCCGAAAAGAGGGAAGAATAGGAAGCATTTAAGGAAACCAGGATGGATGAACACAGAACTTAAGCACATGCTAAAAAGGAAGAAAAAAATGTTTATAAAATGGAAAGAGGGAGGCATATCTAAAGAAGAATATAATGCTGTCTGCAGAACCTGCAGGGCACAAATCAGATTAGCTAAAGCTGAAAATGAACTGAGGCTTGCAAGAGATGTCAAACGCAATAATAAAGGATTTTGGGGATATGTCAAAAGTAAAAGAAAAGTCAAAGATGCTATAGGATTTTTACAGGATGAAAATGATGAAATGGTAAGACAGGATGTTGAGAAGGCTGAACTTTTAAATTCCTATTTTGCATCTGTTTTCTCTCAGAAAGGAAATGCAACATCAACTGTTATTCACTGTCCTATTAAGGGAATAGAAGAATCCAGGATATCTATAAACAGAAAGATAGTGAGGAAACACTTAGCTAACCTAAATGAATTCAAGTCTCCAGGTCCAGATGAATTACACCCCAGAGTACTGAAGGAGATAGCAGAAGAAATTTTTGAACCCCTCTCCATAATCTTTGAAAATTCTTGGAGAACAGGAGAAGTGCCAGAAGACTGGAGAAGAGCAAATGTTGTTCCTATCTTCAAAAAGGGGAAGAAGGTGGACCCAGGCAACTATAGGCCGGTGAGTCTGACTTCTATACCAGGAAAGATCTTTGAACAAATTATTAAACAACATGTATGTCAATACCTGGATAAGAATGAAGTGATTAAACAGAGTCAGCATGGGTTTCTAACTAATAAGTCATGTCAGACTAACTTAATTTCCTTCTATGACGGTATCACTGATTGGGTGGATCAAGGAAATGCTGTAGATATAGTATATCTTGACTTCAGCAAAGCATTTGACAAAGTCTCTCATACAATCCTTATTGAAAAAATGACTAAGTATGGAATGGACAAGGCAACTGTTAGGTGGATTCATAACTGGCTTAGTGATCGGACCCAAAGAGTGGTCGTAAATGGCTGCACATCCAGTTGGAAGAATGTCTCAAGTGGGGTACCACAGGGCTCTGTCCTGGGCCCTGTATTGTTCAACATCTTTATCAACGATTTAGATGAAGGAATTGAGGGTAAACTGATTAAATTTGCTGATGACACAAAGCTAGGAGGGATAGCTAATACTAGAGAAGAGAGAGAGAGGATTCAAAAAGATTTAAATAAACTGGAGAAGTGGGCAGCAACTAACAGAATGGTTTTTAACAGGGAGAAATGCAAAGTACTACATCTGGGCAATAAAAATGAAAAAAGCATATATAGAATGGGAGGAATAGGGCTAAGTGACAGCACATGTGAAAAAGACTTGGGTATACTAATAGATCACAGACTGAATATGAGTCAACAGTGTGATGCAGCAGCAAAAAAGGCAAATGCAATTCTAGGATGTATTAACAGAAGCATACAGTCTAGATCATGTGAAGTCATTATTTCCCTCTACTCCTCTTTGGTCAGACCTCATCTGGAATATTGTGTCCAGTTTTGGGCACCACATTTTAAAAAAGACATCAACAAACTGGAGCAAGTTCAGAAAAGAGCGACCAGAATGGTGACCGGTCTGCAAACCCTGTCTTATGAGGAAAGGTTGCAGGATTTGGGAATGTTTAGTTTGCAAAAGAGAAGACTGAGAGGAGACTTAATAGCTGTCTACAAATATCTAAAGGGCTGTCACATTGTAGAAGGATCAACTTTATTCTCATTTGCACAAGGAAAGACTAGAAGCAATGGGATGAAACTGAATGGGAAGAGACACAGATTAGATATTAGAAAAAACTTTTTGACAGTTAGAGTGATCAATGAGTGGAACAGGCTGCCACGAGAAGTGGTGAGTTCTCCTTCAATGGAAGTCTTCAAACAGAGGCTGGACAGACATCTGACTGGGATGATTTAGCGAATCCTGCTTTGAGCAGGGGGTTGGACCAGATGGCCCAGGAGGTCCCTTCCAACTCTACGATTCTATGATTCCATGATTCTATGATTCCCTTTTGTAAGATCCGTCAGGGGGTAGCGATGGATGCAAAATTGGGTATGAACCGGCGATAATAGCCGGCGATCCCCAGAAAGGCTTGCACCTGCTTCTTGTTGACAGGTTGCGGCCAGTCCTGAACCGCCTGAATCTTATCGAGCTGGGGTTTAACAACACCCCTAACAATTACATACCCCAAATACCGGGCTTCTTCCAGCCCGATATGACATTTCTTGGGGTTCGCGGTTAGACCTGCCACCCACAGGTCGTCAATCACAGCTTGTACTTTCTGGAGATGAGTCTCCCAGTCCAAGCTGTAAATGACAATGTCATCCAAATATGCCGAAGCGTACTGCCTATGTGGCCTCAGGACTCGATCCATCAGTCTCTGGAAGGTCGCCGGTGCTCCGTGCAGTCCAAACGGCATATACACATACTGAAATAGACCTTCCGGCGTAGCAAATGCCGTCTTTTCTCTGGCAGCCTCCGCCAGAGGGATCTGCCAATACCCCTTTGTTAGGTCTAGGGTCGTAATATATCGGGCTTTACCTAACCGATCTATTAACTCGTCGACCCGGGGCATAGGGTAGGCATCAATTTTTGAGACCGCATTCAGTTTCCTGAAGTCATTGCAGAACCGCATTGTGCCATCCGGTTTAGGAATTAACACAATCGGGCTGGACCAAGCACTGTGCGATTCCTCAATGACACCTAACTCTAACATTGCCTTCACTTCTCGGGAAACGGCTTCACGGCGCGCTTCCGGAATTCTGTAGGGTTTCACGTGAACAGTGACACCAGGTTCCGTTACGATGTCATGTTTCATTAGCGTAGTCTGCCCTGGTTTTTCTGAGAAAAACTTTTGGTTGAGAAGTAGAAACTGCCTGATCTCAGTCTTTTGCCGCTCCGAGAGAGTCTCTGCAACCCGTACCTCCAGTACGGTATGCGAGCAGATGGGACGGGCCAGCTCCGCTGACAAGGCAGACCGATCTTTCCAGGGTTTTATCAGATTTACATGATAAATCTGTTCAGGTTTCCGTTTACCTGCCTGGTATACTTTGTAGTTTACTTCACCAACTCTTTCCTTAATCTCAAAGGGGCCCTGCCACTTTGCCAGGAACTTACTGTCCACCGTGGGGACCAGGATCAACACCCTATCTCCGGGTGCAAACGTACGGATCTTGGCGCCCCTATCATAGATTCTTTTTTGGGCTCCTTGAGCCTGCATCATGTGTTCTTTGACTATAGGCATAACAGCCGCAATATGGTCCTGCATTTGTGTGACGTGATCTATCACCGTTTTAAACGGAGTGACCTGACCCTCCCAGGATTCTTTGGCGATGTCTAACAGTCCACGAGGACGTCGGGCGTACAACAACTCGAAAGGCGAGAACCCCGTGGAAGACTGGGGCACTTCCCTGATGGCAAAAAGCAAATACAGAAGTAAATAGTCCCAGTTCTTCCCATCCTTGTCTATCGCCTTTCTCAGCATCTGCTTCAGAGTTTTATTGAACCGTTCGACCAACCCGTCTGTTTGAGGGTGATACACGGATGTGCGCAACGGTTCGATTTGTAACAACCGGCAGAGCTCCTTCATTACCCTGGACATAAAGGGGGTCCCCTGGTCGGTGAGTATTTGTTTTGGTATACCGACCCGACTACACACATGCACCAGTTCCTTGGCAATCGTCTTGGTGGCCGTGTTACGCAAAGGGATGGCCTCCGGGTAACGAGTGGCATAATCCAAGATGACCAGGATATGTTGGTGTCCACGTGCAGACCGTGGAAGGGGCCCAACTAAATCCATCCCAATCCTCTCAAACGGGACCTCAATAATAGGTAGGGGTACCAAAGGGCTGCAGAACCGGGGCTTAGGCGCAGAGGCTTGGCAGTCAGGACAAGACTCACAATATACACGAATATCGTGATGCATGCCTGGCCAAACAAAACAGTGTAATATCCTTTTGGTGGTTTTCTGGACTCCCAGGTGACCTCCCATCACATGTCCGTGGGCCAGGTCCAGCACCTTGCGCCGGTAGGGTTTTGGCACGACTAATAGTTGCACCGTGTCTTCCCCCTTTTTCTCTATCTGATAGAGTAAATCATTCTCCAGAACCATGTAAGGATATGCCAGCCAAGAGCCAGGTTCTACGGGTACCCCATTTATTACTTTTACATTTGTCCTAGCCTGAGAAAGGGTAGGATCCTTTATTTGCTCGCTTTGGAAGTCATCTTTCTGAACTTCTAAATCCGGCAAACGGGGAGGTGGACGGCTGTCGGCCTCCTCCTCTACCCTGGTCTCCTCCGTATCACCCGCCATGACTGAAAACGGGAACTGCAGGTCATTTCCCGCAGACTCTTCCCCCGAGTCTTCCGGGGAGACCTCTTCCAGGGGTTCGGGACCCACACGCGCCCTGGGAGAAGAATCATGTACACTATTACCCGAGGGCATCAACTGATTCTCCCACAATTGCCAGAAGTGGGGAAAATCCCGGCCCAGGATAACATCATGCAATAACGCCGAGACGAGTCCCACTTTATGTTGCACAGACCCATAGGAAGTAGTAATGCATATGACCGTGGTGAGGTACGAACAGGTGTCTCCATGCACACACGTTACAGAAAATTTGTCTGATGGTCCAGTCGGGGCTGACACCAGACTGGCCTTCACCAGAGTCACCACACTTCCCGAGTCTAACAATGCCACCACATTTTTGCCATCAACAGTTAAATCACACAAGTGTTTTTCCACATCCTTTTGACCGGCATTCACACTCAGTACCCGTGCAACCATAGACATGCGGTTTTTAGAGTCTGTGACGTCGCACTGCATGGGTTCAGCAGTGACCGGACAGTTCGCAGCAATATGTCCCATCTGTTGGCAGCGGAAACACCTAATGGGCCCCTTGCTTAGACCATAGTTCGTTACTCTCGGCCTCGCAGTGCGGGCAGTCCCGTTTTCCTCCCCCACTGTCTTAGGGATTTTTCCATCTCCCCTGCTCCCTGGAACAGTCTTACCGGTTCCACGTGGAGATGATGAAGAATGAGGTGGGGTAGCGTCGTCTCGGAGTCCTTCCGCCACGGAGTAACGTTCAACCAGATCCACCAGTTGATCTGCCGTCGTAGGATTTCCATGGCTTACCCACTTCCTCAGGGCTGGCGGTAGAGCTCTCAGGTACTTGTCCATGACGACGCTCTGGATTATCTCTGGCGCTGTCAACACCTCGGGTTGTAGCCACTTCTTCGTCACATGGATCAGGTCGAATATCTGTGACCGCAGTGGTTTATCCGGCTGATAAGTCCATTGATGCACTCTCTGTGCACGGACAGCGGTCGTCACTCCCAGCCGGGCCAAGATCTCGGCTTTCAATTTGTCAAAGTCCTGCGCAGCTTCAGGTTCCAATTCACAATACGCCTTTTGGGCCTCACCGGAAAGAAACGGGGCAATCAGGCCAGCCCATCGTGCCTTCGGCCATTTTTCTCGCACCGCCGTCCGTTCAAACGTGGTCAGGTATGCCTCGACGTCATCTTTGGTCGTCATCTTCTGCCAGTATCAACTCACGTGAATCACTCTCGACTCTGCTTCCAGGTTAACCTCAGGTAAGCTTGCCAGGCGCTGCGCCACCTGCTGGAGAAGCGAACGATCAGTAGCTGTCATGTCCACCAACTCCTTCAGCTGGGCCATCATCACCCGATTAGCTTCTTGCTGGACGGCGGTGGACTGTACCAGCGCTTTTACCACATCCTCCATGCTCACGCTTGCAACGTGATGCCCGCATTCTCCACCACAATGTGATAAAACACTCCGGGATCGCCTTTGCTGGGGTCAAAGGTCACGTGCGTTCAGCATGAAACTCAGGTGCAGAGCTGGGATTCGGGTATAACTGACACTGGGTCAGGTTTATTAATGGTGAAAGCAATGCATAAAGAAATAAAACATAAAACAAATCCTTGCCTGTCCGGCACTAACTAAACAAAGTACAACCTAACTACCAACTGGCGGGCTTCTCCCGTCCAGCCAAACCACAGTTGCAGTGGGCACTGCTTTCACTCACGTGTGTCTCTCACACAGACAGGCTCTCTGTGTTCCCAGGCTGAGACACTCACACAACCACCTGGCATCCTTTTATATCCACCTCCCATTATTCATTAGCAAGCAGGTGCGATACTGACCAGACTAGGCCACATAGGAAAGGAATCTGGGCGAGATATACCTGCCCTCATCCACTATTCCCACATGATTCTCATAACACCTATGGAGTCAAAATCATCACTACATCTGTAGATAAATTCCCCAAAGATTATAATTTCCAAAATGTGGTCACTTAAGGAGGGTTTCCACTGTTTAGGCACATCAGGGGCTCTCCAAATGCTTCATGGCATCCACTAATTATTACAGTAAATTTTACATTCTAAAAGTCAAATGGCGCTCCTTCTGTTCCAAGCTTTGCTATGCGCCCAAACAGTAGTATTCCCCCACATATGGGGTATTGGTGTACTCAGGAGAAATTCCCAAAAATTTGCATGGGGCGATTTCTCTTGTTACCGTTAAGAAAAAGAAAAATTTGTAGTTAAAAAAGATTTATCTGGGAAAAATGTGATTCTTTTTTTTACGGCTTAAAGTTATAAACTTCTGTGAAGCACCTGGGGGTTCAAAGGTGCTCAATACATATCTAGAGAAGTTCCATAGGTGGTTTAGTTTCCAAAATCGTGTAACTTGTGGGGGGTTTCCACTGTTTAGGCACATCAGGGGCTCTCCAAACGCGACATGGCGACTGCTAGTTATGTCAGCAAATTTTACATTCAAAAGGTGAAATGGCGCTCCTTCCCTTCCAAGCTCTGCTGTGTGCCAATACAGTAGATTTCCCCCACATAGGGGGTATCAACATGCTCAGGAGAAATTTCTCAACAAAATTTATGGTCCATTTTCTCCTGTTACCTTTGCAAAAGTAAAAAAAATAGGTCTAAAAAAAAAATTTTGTGAAATAAAAGTAAATGTTTATTTTTTTCCACTTTCCAAAAATTCCTGTGAAGCACCTGAAGGGTTAATAAACTTCTTTTAGAATGGTGTATTTTTTGGGTATTTTCTGTCATATAGGGCCCTCAAAGTCACTTCAAATGTGAGGTGGTCCCATAAAAAATGGATTGCAAATTTTGTTGTAAAAATGAGAAATCGCTGGTCAAATTTTAACCCTTTAACTTCTTACCAAAAAAAGTTTCCAAAATTGTGCTGCTATAAAGTAGACATGTGGCAAATGTTATTTATTAACTATTTTGTGCACTATGACTCTCTGACTTAAGGGCATAAAAATTAAAAGTTTGAAAACTGCTAAATTTTCTACATTGTTGCCCAATTTCCCTTTTTTTTAACAAATAAATGCAAGACATATCAAAGAAATTTTACCACTGTCATAAAGTACGATATGTCTCGAGAAAATATTCTCAGAATCAGCAGGATCCGTTGAAACGTTCTAGAGTTATGATCTCAGAAATTGACAGTGATCAGAATTGAAAAAATTGGCCTGGTCAGGAATGTGAAAACAGGTGTTAGGCGTCGGATTCTGACCTCTGCACAGGAAGAATCCCCAGCCTTGCCTTCTGTGGTTTCTCATTCAGTCCCGACCGCAGAGGAGGCTGCTCAGCAAAGGCGTCGCTTCCGGCATCTTGCTCAAGTTAGTGAGGTCAGGTTGGTTGCTGCTGCCATCTCTGCTCCAGCTTTAGCAATCCGCACTAGTCAATAGCGAGCAGCTCCAGAGGCTAAATCCTTTTTGCAGCCTACTGAGCATGCCCGTTGGACAACCTCTCATTGGAGGTCGGAGGTTACATGCTCAGGTCCTCAAGCAGCTCGGATTGGACCATCAGGAAGTTCTCGGTAAGGACGCTGCTTTAAAAGGTTTGCATGGCTGCTCGGCCATGCGCTAATATAGACTCTGATGGTTAGTTGTGTGTGATGCCGGATGTATGAGACTGGTGACTGATTCAATATGAAACCCCTACCCTTGGTTGTGTATGAGTTAGGGTTTAAGGAGATAGAGTCAGTGCCAGTAGTGGCATAATCTATGTGCCACTGAGCATCCCGTTCTCCACACGAGTGTTAGCACCAGATAGCGCCAGTCAGCACAAGGCACCACTGGACTGCATGTGCAAGCAGCGTTCCTCACAGCGGCGCCATTCGCAAGTCAAGCGCTTACCTCCCCACTCTGGGTGGTAAGTGGTGTCCGCTGAACTGGTGCAGTGCGCACGTGGGGCTACTATATTATTTAGGGTAGGCATCACAGTTGTGGTGTCAAACGCTATTGGGACTAGAGGAACTCTACCCCTGCGTCCTTGGGGCAGAGTCCTGTGTCTCTCAACTAGTGTTCACCTTGCCGAGCCCAGTGAGATTAACAGGCTCCTGAGCTTGTGTTCTGCAGTTCTGTGCAGTAACAGAGTTCACTCCTGTACACACCGGTCAGCGTTTACCCCGCCAGTGTTCAGTCAGTGTTCGCCATTATCGAGCAGCAGTATACAATCTCTGCACGGTGGACTCCGGGTTGCAAATGCACCTTACTATTATATTTTATTTGGTGCGTTCCGCCAACCCTAACAACAGGCTTTGGGGTGAAGGGATTAAAAATGAGGGGACCATTAAAAAATGATGCAGGGTTCCCCTATTTTTATTAACCAGTGAATGCAACAAAGACAGCTGCGGGTAGATAGTAATAGGCTGGTAATAGCCATAAATATTGGCCCCTTCCCAGCGTAATAAGACCAGACCTCAGCCACCCCTGAAATGGTGTATACAGTACAGATTGCCCTGGTGCGGTGGTGATTGGGATAATGGTTTTGGGTTGATGTCAGCTGTCTAATGTCCACTGACATCAAGCCCAGGGATTAGTAATGGAGAGGCATTTGTCAGACACCCTCATTATTAACTCCTATTTCACTGTCAAATACAATTGGAGAAATGTGTAAAATATAAGTTTAATATGGACTTATATTAAAAACAAGAACAGAAAACAAAACACAGATAAACACAAATAATAACTCACAGTGCCAAGTGAGAATTTGATTTGACACAGCAACAATTGTAATTGCTAGTAATCCCACACGGCAACTAAATTATTACTGGTCCAAAAATTGTCTATTCACAAACTTCTAAATAAAACCTTTGGATTGGTATAATCTTGTAGTATAAAACAATAATATCAATCCAACAACATTGCTGAAATAAATATATTCCCCAATTATATTTAGGAGACTGCCTAATTAGCAGCTCTCAGCTTCATTGTAAAGGTTGGCAGCTCTAGATTCAATATTTAATGCTGGTAAGGCTAAGTAATTAGATGGTAGTGTTGTAGCTGTTTTTGTTCCGACCCAAAATCAGATATGTTAGATCACCAGTGAGGCCGTATTAAGAGATTAGGCTCTCAAATAACGACCACTCGGAGGATAGATTGTTATGAGCAAGTCACTTTTCTATTTATTCACACAAGAATGCTGTCTCTTATACCATTTACAGCAATGTAACGCAATGTAGCTCATGTAGCCCCCTCGCTACCCAGGTCATGATGACTTTGTTTACCATACACCCAAAACATGTTTTTGAAGATTTTTAATAAGATGGCATATGTGATAAGAAGTATAAAATCCTTGAATATGAGAATATAAGGCTACAACACTAATATAAAAACAAATTCCTGGACAAGGAGGAAAAATATTAACCCTTCTATATCAATTTTCCCCCTTTTTGTAAATGGTATACTCTTTTGCCTCAAGGTTAGTTGGCATCCACAAAGGAGCTGCCTACCAGCTTTGCCCATCCAACCTCACTGTGGACACCCACTTCCCCCATCTTCAGTGGTTATCTGTGGTCTATGATACCCAAAGGTTCAGGATTAGATACTTTTTTTACACATGCACTATTCAATAGCTTTGGTAATACATATATCAGCACATTTTAGGCTACATAGAGCAATAAACAAAACAACAAAACCTGCATGCAAGTCTGTGCTATGCCCTCAACAGGAGTCTTTTAGGTTATCTTATATTTAACTGAAACCAGGGATTAGTGACCCATCCATCTATAGTCAATGAGGCAGATACTGTATGTCATGGGGCACGTTTTCCCCAAACTTACAGTTGTGGCCAAAAGTATTGACACCCCTGCAATTTTGTCAGATAATACTCAGTTTCTTCTTGAAAATGATTGCAAACACAAATTCTTTGGTATTATTATCTTCATTTAATTTGTCTTAAAAGAAAAAACACAAAAAGAATTGTCCTAAAGCCAAATTGGATATAATTCCACACCAAACATAAAAAAAGAGGGTGGACAAAAGTATTGGCAATGTTCGAAAAATCATGTGATGCTTCTCTAAATTGTGTAATTAACAGCACCTGTAACTTACCTGTGGCACCTAACAGGTGTTGGCAATAACTAAATCACCCTTGCAGCCAGTTGACATGGATTAAAGTTGACTCAACCTCTGTCCTGTGTCCTTGTGTGTACCACATTGAGCATGGATAAAAGAAAGAAGACCAAAGAACTGTCTGAAGACTTGAGTGTCACGCAGGGCTTAGGTCAACTAAGGCAGAAATACCCGGGGCCCCTGTGGTGTCCCTTTCACTAGGGGAAACCCTGTCTGACCCTCAACTCAGGGTTTTTGCTGATGGTGCAAATGCCTGAGCCTCCACCCTTTCCTTATCTCCTGCTCATCCCTAAGCTTAACCCTCCATCCTCCACCCAGTGAGGAGACAAACCACCAAAGCCCCAAACAATAAAGACAGACAGGGAGAACTTAAAGTGCACCGTGCCGCATACACACAGGACTATACAGTAATGTGAACAGGGCACAACAAAACACAAATATGGGAAGGCGAGAAGGTAACAATGGATCATACGACACAAGATATGGATCTCTCTCTCTCTCCAACACCTCCACTCCAGACCGGAACCACTTGGTATGACACACAAGCTATAATCGGCAACGCCCATAGACCAGCACGACTATTTAAAGACCGTGGGCATGACCAAACATCCAACCTGATCTCCAGCTAGATTAACCCCCGATAGCCTGAGAAACTCAAGCCGGCGCCACTGAGGCTATAGTGGACGGAGGTGGAACTACCTCTGCCTGCCGGACGCTGTGGTGTGAATAGCGTCCGACATGACATTGAGAAACCAAATTGTGAGGAAGCATGAGCAATCTCAAGGCTACAAGTCCATCTCCAAAAGACCTGAATGTTCCTGTGTCTACTGTGCGCAGTGTCATCAAGAAGTTTAAAGCCCATGGCACTGTGGCTAACCTCCCTAGATGTGGACGGAAAAGAAAAATTGACAAGAGATTTCAACGCAAGATTGTGCAGATGTTGGATAAAGAACCTCGACTAACATCCAAACAAGTTCAAGCTGCCCTGAAGTCCGAGGGTACAACAGTGTCAACCCGTACTATCCTTCAGTGTCTGAATGAAAAGAGACTGTATAATTGGAGACCAAGGAAGACCCCACTTCTTACCCCGAGACATAAAAAAGCCAGGCTGGAGTTTGCCAAAACTTACCTGAAAAAGCCTAAAACGTTTTGGAAGAATGTTCTCTGGTCAGATGAGACAAAAGTAGAGCTTTTTGGGCAAAGGCATCAACATAGAGTTTACAGGAGAAAAAAAGAGGCATTCAAAGAAAAAAACACGGTCCCTACAGTCAAACATGGCGCAGGTTCCCTGATGTTTTGGGGTTGCTTTGCTGCCTCTGGCACTGGACTGCTTGACCGTGTGCATGACATTATGAAGTCTGAAGACTACCAACAAATTTTGCAGCATAATTTAGGGCCCAGTGTGAGAAGCTGGGTCTCCCTCAGAGGTCATTGGTCTTCCAGCAGGACAATGACCCACAACTCACTTCAAAAAGCACTAGAAAATGGTTTGAGAGAAAGCACTGGAGACTTCTAAGGTGGCCAGCAATGAGTCCAGACCTGAATCCCATAGAACACCAGTGGAGAGATCTAAAAGTGGCAGTTTGGAGAAGGCACCCTTCTAGTATCAGGGACCTGGAGCAGTTTGCCAAAGAAGAATGGTCTAAAATTCCAGCAGAGCATTGTAAGAAACTCATTGATGGTTACCGGAAGCGGTTGGTCGCAGTTATTTTGGCTAAAGGTTGTGCAACCAAGTATTAGGCTGAGGGTGCCAATACGTTCGTCTGCCCCAATTTTGGAGTTTTGTGTGAAATGATCAATGTGTTGTTTTTTGCTTCATTCTCTTTTGTGTTTTTTCATTTAAGACAAATTAAATGAAGATAATAATACCAAAGAATTGGTGTTTGCAATCATTTTCAGGAAGAAACTGAGCATTATCTGACAAAATTGCAGGGGTGTCAATACTTTTGGCCACAACTGTAGATGGTGTCCAGGTTTTTTTGTGTATGCAGTATGGTTTTAATACCTCCCATGGCTCCAGAAGGAAGGCTAGGTACAGCAGGGTCCTTGCAGATACTGGGCTGTGTGTACAGAACCAGCAGTTTGTTTTTTCTCCTTCCATGTCTTTTATGAGAAATGCTTGATGTGGAATAGGTTTGTTGTCCCAGTCATATTTAAAAGTTTATGCAGTGTCTCTTTAGGGTGCAATAATCCTGCTGCTCCCAGAAAAGTGTTAGAATAATAGTCATTCTGCCAGTGAAGTGACCTTTTTGAAGTGATTGGCGTGGAACCAGGTGCGGTTTTCCTCAAAGCTCACTGAGGCAGATGTGGTCAGCTGAACTTGGATTGGGCCATCAAACTGTGGAACTAGGCTCCTTCTTACGTGTCTGCGTATAGCCACCCAATCACCTTGATTTAGCTGATGCATGTCTGCACTTGCATTAGGATGTGGAATGGATGAGAACAGGTTTATGCAGCACATTATGTCTTTTCTGTAAGTCTGCGCATAGGCTGTAATTGAACCGTGTTACCTTTGTAGTACCTGTGGGAAGTGCAGACCCATCTTTGGCGCACTACCAAACAGGACTTCAAAAGGAGACAAGTCCTTCTATTTGGAGTGTGTCTGACTGAAGAGAGTGCAAGAGACAAGAACTTTACCCAATTCTTTCCTGCCTCTGTCATGGCCTTTTGAATTTTTTAAGTTTAAGTGTTGCTTTAGCATTAGCACATTTTACCTTATATGATTCTAGCCAAACAGAGATCTACCCATACTAGGACATATTCATACACTCCCACCTTGGGTAGTTGTATGTAGTGAATCTGCAGTCTCTGTAACAGGTAGAGAGTAGGGATGAGCGAGTACTGAAGTATTCGGACTCGCTATACTCATAACGAGTACACCCTAATACTCGGATATTCGGTACGAATAGTGAGTCCAATGATAGTCAATGGAAAATGCGAGTAATTGTCTGCTGGACCCTTCAAAGTGCTCTGGGGGCTGAGGAAAATGCTAAAAAATGTGTAAATGTTAAAAAATGTATGCTGTAAAAAAATGTATATAACATGGGGGCACCTGGTCAGGGGCTGCACAATTGTTTTTACCCCACTGCTTCACTAGAATGTACAAAAACTATTTTAAGTCCATTGGTTTTTTGCCGGAAGCGTGGGACTCGTACGCCACTTACGCAGTGCCAGTAATATATCAGAAGTGCCGTAAGAGCGAGTGATGATGGAGGCAATCTGCCCTAGGGGTAGGGGCTGTGTTATGGTTAACGCAGGAAGAAGCCACCCATCATCATCATCATCATCATCTTCATCATCATCATCATCACAAGTGATTCACAATTATAAAGCTTTGACTACTGTCCTTGTTGTGCCACTGCCCAATGTGTAGGCATAGATTTAGTGTCTTCCAAACATTAGCCATAGGGTCTGTATCATGGTTGAGGAAGGAAGCAAAGCAGGTCTGAAGGGCCTAACAATGATGATGAAGCTAGGAGTCGGAATACTAGCATAGAGGTGGCCGTGCCCAGTGTCCAGGCATAGCAATAGTGTCTCCAAATATTAGCCCATGGGGCTGTATCATAGTTCATGAAAGAAGCAAGGCAGGTCTCAAGGGCCAAACAATTATGATGAAGCTAGGAGTCAGACTACCAGCATAGAGGTGGCCGTGCCCAGTGTCCAGGCATAGCAATAGTGTCTCCAAAAATTAGCCCAAGGGGCATGATAGCATGGTTGATGAAGGAAGAAGGGTCTCACTCTCATCACAAGTGCCTCCGATGGGAAATATTAACGTAACATTGTATTTAGCTTATTGACCATGAGGTACATGTGTCAGAAGCAGGTTTTGAAAACATGTGTAATAAGAAGAAAAGGGGCTTGTATGGGAATGGAATGGGATGGATGTGATCACCAATTTAAAAAAAAAAATATGTTGGGTGACTTTAGGTTGGGATACTGTCATCTGGAGGGCTTAAATACTGTTGTGAAATCCAGTCCTTGTTAAATTTTATCAGAGTCAGCCTGTCTGCATTCTCTGTAGTCAACCGTGTGCATGTATCTGTGATGATTGCCCCAGCGGCACTGAAAACACGCTCTGACATCACACTAGCAGCAGGGCAGGCCAGCACCTCCAAGGCATAGAAGGAGAGGTTGGGCCAACTATGCAGCTTGGATACCCAGTAATTAAACAGTACAGAAGCATCAGGAAGGACACAGTTATGGTCACTTAGTTGTTGACCATTTTGTTCAACTTCTCCCTCCTTGATATTGCTACTATTGCAGCTAGTCCTTGGTGATGAGCCGGTTTATTGAAGATGGCCCAGTTTGTGGACATTTTACCACCACCTCTTTTGGACCTGCTTGGTGTATCTCTCCCCATTAATGCATGCTGTTGCACAGAGCTGGTATCCCTGCTAGCAGTGGTCTCTGAGGGTGCTGTTGCCATCAAATTATCGACAACGGCCTTCTTGAAGGATTCCATTGTGAAACCCCTTGGTGACTGCAACAGTAGCGAAGGAAATTTGTCCTTGTACCGTGGGTCTAGAAAGGTGGCCAACCAGTATAGGTTGCTATTGAAAATGTGGATTACGCGAGGGTCTTGGCACAGACAGTCAGATATGAAGTGTGCCATGTGTGCCAAGCTGAATAGATTCAAATTTTCTGTGACCCCTGAAGGAGGAACAATACTCATCCTCTCCTCACACTGACTCTCCTCCTCCACCTCCTCTTCAGCCCACCCATGCTGGACAGACATGAAGCTGGGGAATAGATTCCCCTCTGTAGCATGACATGTCCCCTCGGTACCACTGAAAAAGAAGTCCTCTCCCTCCTCATTTTCATCATCATCTTCATCCCCCAATGTTAACTGATGATATTGGCTGAGCTGGGTAGGATCACCCATTGTGAAATCTTGCTCCATACCCAGCTGCTGGGCACGCAAAGATTCCATTTTTTGATTCTGCAGAGATTTTTTCAGCAGACATAGCATAGGGATGGTTACACTGATAATAGTCTGATCACCGCTCACAAGCTTGGTGCAGTACTCAAAGTTATCAAGCACCTCACAAATATCAGTGATCCACACCCACTCGACAGTTGTTATGTGTCTTGACTGAGTCTCAGTGTGACGGATGTTATGATTGGGTGACTGAGGAGGAGAATGACCAAGCTAAGCCACAGAAAACCAGAGAGGTTGGTAACTAAGTGGATTGCAGACCCCTGATCCTATCCACACAACTAGCAGTAGCCGTGGAGCGTACGTACGATGATCCTAGATGCCTCGGCACAGCCAGAGAACTAAACAAGCCTAAAGTAAGAAAGGGGAAATCTAAACTGCCCCAGAGCAGACCCCAAAGGAATAGATAGCCCCTAAACATATATTGTCGGCGAGACAAGATGAAAACACAAACCCAGGTAGGAAAATAGACTGAGCAAATGATGGGGCCCACACTAACTAGACAGGACAGGAAAGGAAAGACTGTCTGCAATCACGCAAAAAACCCTGCAAAAAATTCCCAACACGTCTGACAGAAAAATACTGAAGTCACTAGACTTCGCCCACTATATCAGCACTCTGGCATATTCTGAAAGCAGAGCAAAAAGATGCCAATCTAATAAGGGACAAAAACAAACTGGCACAAGCAGTAACATAAGGATAGAAATTCAGCACAGCCCCAGCCGGAGCTGGCTGACCACACAAAACTGAAATAGACAAAACCAGATCAAATGTGAACAATAGCAAAAGAACTCTTAGCTGAGCATGCAGGGACTGAGCTGGAAACTAAGAGCTCAGGAAGGAGGAAAAAATCACCAGCAGGGATTGAGGGAGTCGGCTGTCTTAAATCCAGTCAGAAACTCCAGATCTCCAGTCATCCTCCTCATTATCAGGTGGCAGGCCTCTGTTAATTAGATCAGCTCCATTACCTCCAGTAACCACCAGAGGGAGCCCGGGAAGAGAACTCGCGACTAGAGTTGAGCGAAACGGGTCAAAAAATTTCAAAAGTCGCCGACTTTTGATAAAGTCGGGTTTCATGAAACGAAACCCGACCCTAGGGTTAGGTCGGCCATGAGCTCGGCGACTTTAGCGCCAAAGTCGCGTTTCAAAAGTTTGTTTTCCGCCCTTTTTCAGCCAATCAGGATCCACGGACACTGTGGGCAACGTGAAGACATAGGCAGGGGTCACCACCATCTTTGAGAAGGGCATGCAAGTGATTGGCTTGCTTTGGGGGGCGTCACAGGGGGTATAAAAGGGCATGCACGCTGACCGTCATGTTACTCATGCTGATCTCAGAATAGGGAGAGCTGCTGCTGCTGCTGATTCTGTAGGGAGAGCGTTAAGCAGGGAAGAAGACACCAAAAACTGCTTCTGCTGCTAGCGATTTTGCCTGTACAGCACACCAATCACTGTGTGTGCAGTGCAAGTGGAGGCTATATTTTGCTGGATCAGCTGTGTTGGTTGTTAGGCTGCCTTTTAAGGCTTCCTGATACCTGCATTGCTGTTTTCTCACTGCTCTGCAAACTGCTTTTTTAAAAGCAATCCAAATTTTTTTTTTTGCCCTGGTAAGGTACTGAGCGTGCATTTTTTCACACCATACAGCGATGTACGCTCCTCACACAGTACCGTGTAACGGCTGTTATCACGGCCACAGTGAAGCTATCTGTGTGTGACTCTGTAAGGATAAGTCGAGGACATGTTCCGTTCTTACAGACCTCCACCTTCTAGTTTTGTCTGGTTTTCAAACAGTTAAGTAAATTTGCTCTTTGATCACATTCAAAACTATAGAGAGACAGCGTGTGTCAGTCCGTATACTTAAAAAACACGGAGCTTGACAATTTTACGAACACCGAACAGCGGTGTACGTGCACGCTCCTCTCTCAGTACCGTGTAACGGCTGTTATCATGGCCACAGTGAAGCTATCTGTGTGTGACTCTGTAAGGATAAGTCGAGGACTTGTTCCGTTCTTACAGACCTACACTCTAGGGAGATTCCTATTCTGCCCAATTCTATATACACCTTGTAGTTTGTCATACACTAGCCAATTTCTGCCTGTGACATAGCGGTGTGATATTCACTGGGCCACACACAATCCAACAGTGTCCACAAGTGTGTTCAGAAATTCTACATCTCCCCTGTCCTATAGTGACATTTTTCACACCTACGACATTGAGCCTGTGACATAGCGGAGTGATATTCACTGGGCCTCACACAATCCAACAGTGTCCACAAGTGTGTTCAGAAATTCTACATCTCCCCTGTCCTATAGTGACATTTTTCACACCTGCGACATTGAGCCTGTGACATAGCGGTGTGATATTCACTGGGCCTCACACAATCCAGCAGTGTCCACAAGTGTGTTCAGAAATTCTACATCTCCCCTGTCCTATAGTGACATTTTTCACACCTGCGACATTGAGCCTGTGACATAGCGGTGTGATATTCACTGGGCCTCACACAATCCAACAGTGTCCACAAGTGTGTTCAGAAATTCTACATCTCCCCTGTCCTATAGTGACATTTTTCACACCTGCAACATTGAGCCTGTGACATAGCGGTGTGATATTCACTCGGCATCACACAATCCAACAGTGTCCACAAGTGTGTTCAGAAATTCTACATCTCCCCTGACCTATATACACCTTGTACCTTGTTTTACATTACTATACAGTTTGTGGGATTTTGTGTACATTTTTACCAAAAATGAGGAAGGCTGGTGGAAGAGGCCGTGGAATTGGGCGGGGGTTGCCAGCTGGTAATGATGGTGTTGGTGGTGGATCTGATGGTTGTGGCAAATGCAAAATAGGACCGAATGCAGGAGGTGTTGAGCCTGCGTCATTGTCTGGCTCCACAAGGCCTCGAAGGCTTAGTTTTCTAGGAGTTGGCAAACCGCTTTTAAAGCCAGAGCTTCAGGAAAAAGTTTTGGCTTACATTGCTGACTCAGCCTCCAGCTCTATCGCCTCCTCTTCTGAAGTTGTAAAAAATAAAAGCACTGAGTCGTGATTGGAGGCTCATGTTCATGAACCACACCTTTCCTTGTGTCCTTCACACCAACCAAGATTGAAGGATGACGCAGGCCATAAAACTGATTACTCCATGGAGCTGTTTTCACATACCATGTCTGGGTTATCAAGTGAAATGGTGAATTACCCAGGCCAAGATGAATCTGACATGGAGTGCACTGATGCACAGCCACTGATAGATGATTCTGCTGGTACATTCACTCAGAGCACTACATTGTCCTCGCAGTGTAATAAGCCAGATTCTGACCCTGATGAGACTCAGGTGCCCCTTCCCGCATACTATACCTCCATACACGGTGACACAGAGGAAGGTGCACATGACATTGAAGAGGAGGTGATGGATGACCCAGTTGTTGACCCAGATTGGCATCCATTGGGGGAAGAGGGTGCTGCTTCCAATAGCTCAGATGAGGAGGAGGAGCATCCACAGCAGACATCGACATCGCAACAGCTGTTATCTGGCAGGCCCGGAGCATTCCAAAAACAGGTTCCAAAAATCAAAAGAGTTGCTGGACAGCTTGTCCAGACGGTCAAAATAGCACAGCGTGCTAGGCCGCAAAATGTCTTCCAAAGTAGGAAGAGTGCAGTGTGGCACTTTTTTGAACAAAATCCTCATGATCAGGCCAAGGTTATCTGTAAGAAGTGCGCAAAGACCTTTAGCCGAGGGAAAAATCTGAAAAATTTGAATACCAGTTGCATGCTTAGACATTTAACCAGCATGCACTTGCAAGCGTGGACACAACACCAAACCTCAAGAAACACATGTGCAACTGATGACAAAGTAGGTAGTCAGCAACGCTACATTGTTTCCCCCACTGTAAGCCCACCGGTTAGCACAGCAGCAAATGTTGAGGTGTCGTTGCTAGGCCAAAGCAGCCAGGGAATCCCACTGTTATATCAACGAAAGACTGAATCTAGGCCATCAGAAAGAACACCAACTCCATCACCATCATCAACCCTCTCTCAGTCCGCCCTGTCCACCGCTAGTTCCACCATATGCAGCTCTCAAGTCCAGCTCACCCTCCCAGAGACTATGAGTAGGTCGAGAAAGTACTCAGTCTCTCATCCGCGTACACTGGGTTTGAACGCCCACATTGCCAAACTAATCTCGTTAGAGATGATGCCCTATCGGTTGGCGGAAAGCGCAGCTTTACGCGAACTCATGGCCTTTGCAGTAACACGCTATGACCTACCCAGTCGCCACTTCTTCTCTGGCAAAGCCATCCCAGCCCTCCACCATCATGTCAAAGACCGCATTGTACATGCACTCAAGCAGTCAGGGAGTGGAAAGGTGCACCTCACAACAGATGCAAGGTCCAGTCGGCATGGCCAGGGCCGTTACATGTCCATCACTGTGCACTGGGTTAATGTGGTGGATGCAGGGTCCACAGGGGACAGCGGTGGTGGGACAGTGCTGCCTAGCCCACGGTATAGGAAACAATTGGCTGTAGGCATTCGACCCTCCTCATACTCCAGAAGCGAAAGCTCGTCCACAGAGCGCAGTCGTACGAGCACTCTATTTGCAGCTGCCACTGTTGTACACGAGGTGTCCCTCTATTGATCAGCTAGTGGAAAGTGTCAGCAGGCTGCGTTGCAGATGATGTGTTTGGGCGACAGACACACCGCCGAGGTGCTGGCCGACTACTTTCAGCGACAAACTGAGTCATGGCTGGGCAGTATACATCTTGAGGCAGGCAAGGTAGTTAGTGATAACGGCCGTAATTTTGTGGCAGCCATAGCCCTTTCAAAACTCAGCCACATACCTTGCTTGGCTCACACCTTGAACCTGGTGGTTCAGTGCTTCCTCAACAATTATCCGGAGTTAACAGCTCTGCTCCAGAAGGTGCGAAGACTGTGTGCGCACATCCGCCGGTCGCCTGTACACTCCATTCGTATGCAGAAGCTGCAGTGATTGCTCCACCTTCCCAACCACCGCCTCATTATCGACATTGCAATAAGATGGAACTCCACCCTGCACATGGTTGAGCGGCTGTGCGAACAGAGGCAGGCCATAATGCATTTGTGGGAGGATACACGGCCAGGCACTTTGAGAGCAGACATGGAGTTGACAGGTGTGCAGTGGTTGGTAGCTGAAAGACCTCTGTAAAGTCCTTCAGTGTTTTGGGGAATGCACACGGCTGGTAAGCGCAGACGACGCCATCCTAAGCATGAGCATCCCACTTATGCGTCTGCTCATGCAAACTTTGACGCACCTTAAGGAGCAGGCGTCTGCTGCCAATGTTGGCGAGGAAGAAGAGGAGGAGGGAATCCTTGAAGACATTCAGCCATTGTCTGCTCAGGGACCTCTCCTGGACGAGGTGGAGGAAGAAGAGGAGGAGGTGGATGATGATGGGGATGATTACTTTGGGGAGGAGGATCCATCTTATGGGGCAAGTGAAAATGTTGGCATGGCAAGGTCTGGTACAGGGTTTGGGTGTGACTGGAGGGATGTGGATTTGCCAGAAAGTGCTCCTCCAACCAGCACTCGCAGTGCATCATTGACACCGGGAACATTGGCCCACATGTCAGATTATGCCTTGCAGATCCTAAAAAGGGACCCCCGCATTGCCAAAATGATGAACGATGACGACTACTGGTTGGCCAGCATCCTGGATCCACGCTATAAAGGCAAATTACAAAACATCATGCCACAGGAGAACCTTGACCTAATATTGGCTAATAAACAAGCAACTCTGGTAAACTGGTTGGTTGAGGCATTCCCAGCACACAGCAGCGGTGATGGTTCTCACACGAGCCGTATGGGCCGGGGGCAGCTTGGCAGAGGTGTTCGTGGTGCACACAGCAGAAGTGGCATTGGAGACAGTGGTTTCATGACAATGTTGTGGACTGATTTTTCAAGTACCGCTCACACAACTGGTAATACTGCATCGATGGAAAGTGACAGGAGACAGCAGTTGTCAACTATGGTTACAAACTACTTTTCCTCCCATATCGATGTTCTCCCGCACAGGTCATTCCCTTTTGACTATTGGGCCACTAAACTGGACACCTGGCCTGAATTGGCACAATATGCCTTACAGGAGCTCGCTTTCCCAGCTGCAAGTGTCCTATCGGAAAGAGTCTTCAGTGCAGCTGGATCAATCCTGACAGAAAAAAGGACCCGTCTGCCAACCCAAAATGTGGATGATCTAACCTTCATTAAAATGAACCATGCATGGGTTTCCAAGGATTTTGTCCCACCTTCCCTTGATGACACATAGGTTGCCAGAAAAATGGCTTGCTTTGGTCCTCCTCCTATTCCGCGAACTTGACCTTTTTCGCCTTTTGCAGCAGCTGAATGTCCCACATCAACATATGCCACTTTGTAAACCGCCCTAACTGGGCTGCCACCCCCCCCGTGGCCGGGGTCAGCACCTAGCGCACGAAACCGTGCGAGTGCCGTTGTCCTGGACAGGTGGGTATGCCGACTCTTGGGCGCGGGCACTGGCACAGGGTCCCTCATAGCGCAATCAAGTGTCTCTGACGGTGGTGGTGCACACCCACCGTCAGACACACCGCCGTACTATGAGGGGCCCAGTGCCAGTACCGACGCCCACGAGTGTGCCCCCCTTGCTTGGGCAGAGCCCCAGCATTTGCAATGTTTACCTCTCCCTGCTCCTCTGCTGTGTATTCTGGGCTGTCAAATCCTTCACTGGGAGTGCCACTACAAATTGATTGAACTGAAAGATGATGGTTAAGATGTAGCTATGCCCTGTCCTGCTGGCCGGGCTCTAGCTCCAGATGATCAATGGCTTCCATTTCTTATGGACGTCGACTCACAATGACATGCAGTGGTGGTTTATCATCAGCTTTCACAGTTTCCCTACTCACAAACATTTGACTTTCCGGCGCACATTTTAAAATGTGCCCTCTCATGCCAATCAAATAGAATCGCCTACGGCCTGTGGCTTCTGTCTTTTGCACTCCAAAGTTACGTGACAGATCATGATAGCCAGTGAGCACCATGTTTACATCGCTCCCTGTGATAAAAATTTGATTGAGATGAGTAACAGTGATGGAATCAATGGAAGTGCGATACAGCAAGACTTTATTCACAAAAAAAATGTTTTCACTGTCTCAACACACAAATTAATTGAGGGTCAGCATCACCTATGAGAATTGTGACGGAAGTTTTTCCCGTGAATAGTAATTCCTAGATTTCTGCAATCACTAGCCTTTATGTCAGTAATTGTATGCATCTCATTTCCTATTGCGGAGAGGCTGGACTGTATTACTGAGACAGAAATATATATGAAAATTTAAAAATAACACCAAAAGAATATAGTTGTGTACGCCTCAAATGCATTTCCTTTTTTCCACTTTTTAGATTGTTTTGTAATCCATACCGAGAACACGGAGATTTTACATGTTTAAACTATGCTATATATACCTGCTATCCAGTGATAAAGTACCCTTTCTCAACTTTGTACAATCTGGTCAAATCCATACTGGGCCTGAGAACATCTGAGTCTGCCTCCTGATCTACAGACATATATTTTTAATGTGTAAACTAGGCTACATATATACGTGTTATCCGGTAAAACTGTACCCTTTATCAACTTTCTACAATGTTGTTGAATCCATACTGGGCCTGAGAACGGCTACCGAGCTGTTAAGCAAGCTACAGCACCTGTGGTTTGGACACGTAATTTTTTCAGGAATGACGGTTAGGGCTAACTCCGGAATTGCGGTTGACCTGAACTTACTGGGAAATCATCGTTCGCGGGGAATAATCTGAATCCCAGATCCCCATCACTAACGGAGTTCAGCAGGTTATCTGCACCTGTAAGCGACAAAAGCTGGTCCTTTCAGTGTAGCGTGCATGCAGCCCTGGACATGTACAGAAAATGCTGGACCTGTAATTGCTCGATCTCACGTGCCAGAGCCTCGCTTATCCCTCTAGTAAGCTTGACGCGTACTGCTGGGGCATGCCGGAGTCTCGGTTGTTAACGGAATAAAGCTGAGAAATCGCTAGCACAACTACAAACACACATACCACACCACACACAGAATCGACAAAGCTTTCAAAGTGTGCATCTTTTCTTTAGGTGGCATGGTTGTGGTTTCCAGGGTGGAGTCCAATTAAGCCACAGGCTCCACTCCTGGTGGTGCCCTTTTGGACATTCGTTTAAGGTTCAGCTTTGCAATCATACTGCCCCCGGAAACCAAAAACTTTGCCTTCATGGACGCTGTTTGGAGGTTCGTGGGAATAACGCCGCCGATCAGCAGTCGGCATATGGGTCGCCCTCCCAGGGCTGTGGGGTACTCGCTACCGGGTCGGTGTCAGTGGGATGTGCCACAGCAGCGGTGACCCGGATGGTGGCCCTGGGCGCCCATGTAAATGGCGTGGTATAATGGTAAAGAGTTTATATAGATAGTTTGACGCCACCTGTGGTGTTCGGCAACATAGATGTTAGGCCGACGCTGCATGCAGATCCTTTGGGACTGATGGTGTTGTGCAGCAAAGATGGTGAAGCTCCCCACAGGTGGAGCTGGAGTCCCAGGGAAGTGTAGATGTAGTGATGGGGGAAAGGCACAGGCGGTGTAGATGCTGGTACCCAGTTGTAGCGGTGCTGGAATAACTGTAGGACACCAGAGTGTGCAGTTCCAAAGCTTTACTCACAGTCTGCAGGTTACCCAGATGCCTGCCTCCATGCTGTGTCCTCCGGGTCAGGACCTCAGCCAACCTCCGGGACCAAAATGGAAAGCTCCCTTCCAACACTCCGCCAACATGTACCTTCCTGAACGTCTCCTTTCTAGCGCTTGTGGGGGAAGCACTCACAGGAACGTGGTTCACTGAAGCGCCTCCTGTCTAGCAGATGTTCCTCAGACTTTACTTGTATGGCAGACAGCTGTAGCCTTTTCCTTCTGGCTCCCACACGTCGATGCTGGGGCATCCGAGCCTTAGTTGGGTACAGAGCATTTATAGCTGCTACTTCCCCCGGTTTCTGCTGCAGGAACGTCAGTGTCCCTACAAACTCGGAGACCGGAATCGGGACCATGCACTCCAGCTAGGAGTGAGCCTTAACTCTGCTCATCCTCCAGCTCCCCTTCTCACGTCCACACACTTCCCCTTCCCTGCACAGAGTGCCCTAACTTACCTCCTCCTGACCACAGAGAGCAGCTCCTCAGCAGTCAGGTTCAGAGGTCTCACTGCTAGCCTGGAGTGGGAAATGTGTTGTGTGTTGGTTTCATTGCTAGAGAGATCCTTCGTTGCTCCCAAGCTTGACATCACACTCCCTAGGAGGAAGGTAATGCCACAGTGGCGACTGTACTCTTGGGGACGCCACAAGTGCACTGAGGCCCAGCCACTGCTGGATGATGCTGCTGGTACATTGACCCAGACCACTACATTCCCCTTGCACTCTACACTGCCAGAATCTGACCCAGAGGAAACTCAGGTTCCCCTTCCCACATACTATACCACCTTACACGGTGACAAAGAGGAAGGTGCAGATGAAAGTGCAGGTTCCTTGAGCAGGTGGGGGGGCATACTCATGGGCAATGGCACTGGCACAGGGCACCGCATAGTACGCAAAAGTGTCTCTGCCGGTGGGAGGGCCTAAACAGCCAAGTGCAGTGAGATCACATGTAAACAGAACACACCCATAATTGCTAATGTAAGGGGCTATAAATTCCCTGCTCCTATGGCTGATGTAATATCCCTGAGGAAGGTGCCAGGAAGGGCACCGAAACGCGTAGGAGGAAATAAAGGAGTACACTGCTACAACATCTTGCATCCCAGGTGATTTGTTAATCTCGGCAGCGCGGACTGCAACACACCCTGCTTCCCACAACTTTCTGAAGGTTTTTCCACGTGCGAGTGGTTGGTGGAGGTCCTGCAGCAGCTGATTCTGTGATATGCTCTCAAGCCAGTTGTGGGTTACACAACTGGAATAGGTGAGTGGAACTGTATTATATCGCTCATACTTCAAGTGTCACTAGTGATAGGGCACTATTGCGCCTCTTGTTCCCCCCACCATTTTTTGTATTGATGAAGTGCAGTGAGATGGAAGATGGGGACGACAAGGAGTTCAGAGTAGTGCAGGGATTCCCTAGCAAGGAGACTTATGTAATTGCTTTCAATGTTGGGACAGCAATTTTTTGGGAGCACTATACTCTGGTGAATGATATATGGGGCCCACCATACACTGGAGCATTCCAAAGGTGGACATCAGACACTGGAGCAGCATTTACAGGGCTCATTATACACTGGAGCAGTAGAAATGGGGCCCATTATATATGGAGCATTATTTGGGCCCATAAGACAGTGGAGCTTCATCCATTGGGACCAACATATACTATAGCATTATGTGGAGCTCCTCATATACGGTTTGAAACATTATATGGGATCAATGATTCCATATGGAGAAATATATGGGCCTCATTACTCTGTATAGCGCACTAAGCGCTGGCCATAATACTGTATGGAGCTATAAACTGTCCATTTTTGGAGGTATTGGAGAATTTAAAATGGATATCAGTCATGAGATGTAAGAAGTGAAGTATTTTTCATTGTACTATACTGCTATTTCTCTGCCGTATCGGAGCATCATGAGTTGTGGTATGGGTTAAAGGGGCGCTCTTTGGCCCTGGGCCCACGAAAACCTGGAGCCAGCCCTCCCCCCCACAACTGTAGCCAAATAACCCCCATTTTTCAGTGCGTAACTAGTATTATGAAGTAAATTAAGGTTGACAAGCTTAAGTAATAAGAATTTATGCTTTTGGCATTCAAATGGGCACTGTAGGTGTGTTTCCTGTCCTCCTCTCACTGCCGACTTTAATTCCCCATTGACTTACATTGGGTTTCGTGTTTCGGTCGGACCCCCGACTTTTCCCTATAGTCGGCCGATTTTGATCGACCTGACTTTTGGAAAAGTCGGGTTTCATGAAACGAAACTCGACCTTAAAAAACCAAAAGTCGCTCAACTCTACTCGCGACCCCTCTGTCAATATAACCAGCTCCACTACCTTCACTAGTAACCAGAGGTAGGCCAGAAAGCGAATTCACAACAGACAGGCAAGTTTAAGCTGGTATTCAGAAAGTGCCCTCTGCTGCTCACTTAACCTTGCCAACATATGACATGTTGAGTTCCATCATGTTGGCAGGTCACAAATCAGTCTGTGGCTTGGCAAATTAAATTGCTTTTGAAGCGCTGCAAGACCGGCAACAGCGGTTGAGGAGTGGTGGAAATGGGCGCAAGTACGGCACACCTTCTCAAGTAGGTATGGCAAGTCAGGGTATGTTTTTATAAATTTCTGCACCACCAGGTTTAGCACATGAGCCATGCATGGCACGTGTACCAGCTTCTCGAGCTTTAAAGCCGCCACCAGGTTACACCCATTGTCGCAAACAACCAGACCAGGTTGGAGTTGTGGAGTTGCAGTGGAGAGAGCCACTGATCGGTCTGATGTTTTATTCCTTGCCACAGCTCTGATGCAGTGTGTGGTTTTTCACCTAAGCAGATCAGCTTCAGCAGAGCGTTTTGCCGCTTTGCCGATGCGCTGCTGCACAGCTCCCAACTTGGGAGTGATGTGGAGGGTAATTCAGCATAGGATGACGAGGCGGAGGAGGAGGAAGAGGGGAGACTGGACGTATATGATGAGGCGGAAACCCTGATTGAGGTTGGGCCCGCTATTCATGGCGTGGGTAGGATATGTGTTGATGGTCCAGTTTGAGACTTTGTCCCACCCTCCACCAGGTTAAGCCAGAGATGTATAGTCCCTGGCCACAATTACTTGTCCACGTGTCTGTTGTAAGATGGACCTTTCTGGTTACGGCGTTAGTGAGAGCACGCTTTAGATTGTTTAAGACGTGCTGGTGTAACTCGGGGACAGCACAGCGGGAAAAATAGTGCCGGCTGGAAACCGAGTATCGTGGGGCAGCCACAGCCAAAAGATCATGGAAAGACTGTGTCCCCACAAGCCTAAACGGCAACATCTCCATGACTAGCAACTTGGCAATGTGCGCGTTCAGTATTTGTGCTTGTGGGTGCGCGGCTTGGTATTTACGCCTCCTTTCATACATCTAGGGCACGGACAATTGGATTCTCTCCTGGGAAAAACAAGTGGATGAGCTTGTTGTGGCCTGTGTCTGTGCAACTGCAGCTTGTGAGCAAGAGGTATGATGATCACAGGCGACATGGCAGTGGTTTGACCCGCAGTCGCAGACACTGATTTGGTACCCTGTTGTTCAGCCAACCGACTAGGCTGCTTGGCTGCCATGTGTTTCTGCATACTGGTGGTGCTTTGGTTGCCTTTGCCCTGGCCTCTGCTCAGCTTCCTATTGCAGATGCTACAGATGACAACATTTGGTTCAGAAGGACTATCGGAAAAAAATTTCCAGACAGTGGCGGAATGCACCCTTGCCTTTACTTGGGGCACAGAGGGATTGCTCTTGGCAACAGTTGACACACTTCACACTCTGCTCAAACCAGTAGCCCTTAGTGCCTTTGTTGGTACTATGTATCCACCTTCATCCTCTGTGCTGCTGTGCTGGCTATGTGTGCCAACGGCCCAGGTCGGATCGGTGGTCTCATCATCGAACACCTCGTCGTCCATGTCATCCTCCTTCTGTGTTGATATTGGCGACTGGACAGATGGCAACTGTGTGTGATCATCATCAGCCTCTTCACCCGGTATATCACGTGGATGAAAGTGGCTTTCTTCTGGACGTGGGGTTTCAAATATTTGGCCATCTTCAACAGACGATACCACCTCACGTTTCTCTTCAATGTCGCGCAGTGAGAGGCCAGATGCAATGAAAGAAAATGGACCAAAAAGATCCTCAGAGTGACCAAAGTTGGGGTCAAATGTTTCCTGTGACTCCTGACTGGGTGATGAACTAGGAACAGGTTGAGAATAGGATGACCCAGCGTTATCTGTATGGACAGTAGACTGTTTTGTCATGGACGATTGGGTGCTGCTAGAACATTTTGTGGAGGCCTTGTCAGCCAACCAAGACATTATCTGCTCTTGTTCTTCTGGATTTCAGGCCCGTTTATGTTCCAGACTGGGAAATTTCACCAGGAAACTAGATGCATCAACCTTCTTCAATCTCCCATGCTCTGTGCCTTATTGGGCACCAACGACCCCACAACCACGACGCTTCACAACAGCCTTTTTAGGAATTTTGGATTTTTCTGCCATAGTTGCAGATGTTCAGATGCAGATATTGGGGAACAAGGAGCAGTTAGTGCTTTGTGGAAGGTAGCACTACAGCCTAGTACTGCTTTGTGTTTTACAAACAGCAATGCAGCAGCAGAAAAAAATTGCCCTGAGGTCTAAGGTGAGATTACGCACCCCAGGAACCACACAAGACAGCAGTGCTGCCATAAAAATTGCCCTGATGTTTAAGGCAAGAATACGCACCCCAGACACCACACAAGACAGTGGTGCTGCCTGCGTGTCAGTTGTGCAGTACCGTGCGTGCGTACTATTTGCTGTTATTATGTGAACGCAGCATGGTAGCAGCACAAAAAACTGCCCTGAGGTTTAAGGCAAGAATACGCACCCCAGACACCACACAAGACAGCGGTGCTGGCTGCGTGTCAGTTGTGCAGTACCATGCATGCTATTCGCTATTCGCTGTGAACGCAGCTCGGCAGCAGCGTAAAAAAACTGCCCTGAGGTTTAAGGCAAGAATACGCAGCCCAGACACCACACAAGACAGTGGTGCTGCCTGCGTGTCAGTTGTGCAGTACCGTGCGTGCGTATTATTTGCTGTTATTATGTGAACACAGCACGGTAGCAGCACAAAAAACTGCCCTGAGGTTTAAGGCAAGAATACACAGCCCAGACACCACACAAGACAGTGGTGCTGCCTGCGTGTTAGTTGTGCAGTACCGTGCGTGCTATTCACTGTGAATGCAGCATGGCAGCAGCAGAAAAAACCTGTCACTAGCTTTTGGGTTTCACACAGGATTTCTGGCTGATTTGAACCAAAAAGCACAACTCTCCATAGCAGCTGCTCACACTCTCCCTACACTAGCTCTGTTCTGCATGCAATGTGCAGAAAATGGCGGCGGCAGGCAGGGCTTAGTGCCAGGCTATGATTGATGACTCATAGGAAGCTGGGTGGCCAGCCAATCATAGTAATGCCGCCCACAACCAAGAAGGGTACGGCATTACTGTGATTGGCAAATGCTGGGCGGGAGAACTGTATAGCGAGGCGAGTAGTGAAATACTCGCTTTAGTTTGAGTACTGCAAGTACCGCAATACTCGCTGAGTACCGAATACTAGAGTTGAGCGAAACGGGTCAAAAAAATTCAAAAGTCGCCGACTTTCGCCAAAGTCGGGTTTCATGAAAGGAAACCCGACCTTAGCGTGAGGTAGGGCACAAGGTCTGTGACCATCGCACCAAAGTCGCGTTTCAAAAGATGCTTTAGCGCCCTTTTTTCAGCCAATCAGTAAGAATGGACACTGTGGGCAACGTGATGACATAGGCAGGGGTCACCACTATCTTTGAGAAGGGCATGCAAGTGATTGGCTTGATTTGTGTTGCGTCAAAGGGGGTATAAAAGGGCGTGCATGCCGACCGCCATGTTACTTATGCTGATCTCACAATAGGGAGAGCTGCTGCTGCTCATTCTGTAGGGAGAGCGTTAGGAAGGTCAAAAGAAAAAAAAATGCTTCTGCTGATAGCGCTTTTCACTGTAGTTAGTGTGCAGTGAAAGGTGAAGATTTTTGCTTTTGTGCAGCAGTGCTGGTGGTGATTAGGCTGCCTTTTAAGGCTACCTGCATTGCTGTGTGCACACTGGTGTTCAAACTGCTTTTTTGAAAGCAATCCAAATTTTATTGTTTTGTCCTGGTGAGGTACTGAACGTTCACTTTTTCACACACCGTACACAGTACCGTGTAGCGGCTTTTATCACAGGCCAAATTGAAGCTATCTGTGTGTGACTCTGTAAGGAAAAGCCGAGGAGTTTGTCCATTCTTACAGACCTACACCTTAGAGTTTTGTCCGTTTTTCAAACAGTTTCGTATATCTGCTGTTTGATTACATTCAAAACTAGAGAGAGACAGCGTGTGTCAGTCCGTATACAAAAACACGGAGCTTGACAATCTGTGTGTGACTCTGTAAGGAAAAGCCGAGGAGTTTGTCCGTTCTTACAGACCTACAACTAAGAGTTTTGTCCATTTTTCAAACAGTTTCGTATATCTGCTGTTTGATTACATTCAAAACTAGAGAGAGCATATGTTAGTCCGTATACAAAAAAACCCGGAGCTTGACAATTTTACATACACACACCGTACAGCGGTGTACGTGTATGCTCCTCACACAGTACCGTGTACCGGCTGGTATCACGGCCAAATTGAAGCTATCTGGGTGTGACTCTGTAAGAAAAAGCCGAGGAGTTTGTCTGTTCTTACAGACCTACACTCTAGGGAGATTCCAATTCTGCCCAATTCTATATACACCTTGTAGTTTGTCATACACTAGGCAATTTCTGCCTGTTACATTGCGGTGTAATATACACAGGGCCTGACAGAATCCAACTGTGTCCTGAAGTCTGTAGAGAGATTCCATTTCTCCCTAGTCCTCTATACACCTTTTTTACACCATCCAGAATCAGCTTGTTAATTTGAGGTGTAATATACCCAGGGCCTGACAGAATCCAACTGTGTCCTGAAGTCTGTAGAGAGATTCCATTTCTCCCCAGTCCTCTATACACCTTTTTTACGCCATCCAGAATCAGCCTGTTAATTTGAGGTGTAATATACCCAGGGCCTGACAGAATCCAACTGTGTCAAGAAGTGAGTAAGGAGATTCCAATTCTCTCCAGTCCTCTATACACATTTTTTACACCATCCAAAATCAGCCTGTTACATTGAGGTGTAACATACACAGGCCCTGAGAGAATACTTCAGTATCCAGAAGTGTGTAGAGAGATTCCATTTCTCCCCAGTCCTCTATACACCTCTTTTACACCATCCAGAATCAGCCTGTTACTTTTAGGTGTAATATACCCAGAGTCTGAGAGAATCCAACTGTGTCCTGAAGTCTGTAGAGAGATTCCATTTCTTCCCAGTCCTCTATGCACCTTTTTTACACCATCCAGAATCAGCCTGTTACTTTGAGGTATAATATACACTGGGCCAGAGAGAATCCTTCAATGTCCTCAAGTCTGTAGAGAGATTCAAATTCTCCCCAGTCCTCTGTACACATTTTTTACACCATCCAAAATCAGCCTGTTACATTGTGGTGTAATATACACTGGGCCTGAGAGAATCCTTCAGTGTCCTCAAGTCTGTAGAGAGATTCCAATTCTCCCCAGTCCTCCATACACATTTTTTACACCATCCAAAATCAGCCTGTTACATTGAGGTGTAACATACACAGGGCCTGAGAGAATACTTCAGTATCCAGAAGTGTGTAGAGAGATTCCATTTCTCCCAAGTCCTTTATACACCTCTTTCACACCATCCAGAATCAGCCTGTTACTTTGAGGTGTAATATACACAGGGCCTGACAGAATCCAACTGTGTCCAGAAGTGTGTAAGGAGATTCCATTTCTCCCCAGTTCTCTATACACCTCTTTTACACCATCCAGAATCAGCCTGTTACTTTGAGGTGTAATATACCCAGGGCCTGACAGAATCCAACTGTGTCCAGAAGTGTGTAAGGAGATTCAAATTCTCCCCTGTCCTCTATACACATTTTTTACACCATCCAAAATCAGCCTGTTACATTGTGGTGTAATATACACTGTGCCTGAGAGAATCCTTCAGTGTCCTCAAGTCTGTAGAGAGATTCAAATTCTCCCCAGTCCTCTATATACATTTTTTACACCATACAAAATCAGCCTGTTACATTGAGGTGTAACATACACAGGGCCTGAGAGATTACTTCAGTATCCAGAAGTGTGTAAGGAGATTCAAATTCTCCCCACTACTATATACACCTTGCACCTTGTTTTACAATACCATATAGTTGGTGGAATTTTGGGTACATTTTCCCCAAAAATGAGGAAGTTTGGTGGAAGTAGGCGGGGGTTGCCAGTTGGTAATGATGGTGTTGGTGGTGGTGGATCTGCTGGTAGTGGCAAAAGCAAAATAGCACCTAATGCAGGAGGTGTTGAGCCTGCGTTATCGTCTGGCTCCACAAGGCCTCGAAGGCTCCTTTTTCTGGGAGTAGGTAAACCGCTTTTAAAGCAAGAGCTTCAGGAACAAGTTTTGGCTTAAATTGCTGACTCAGCCTCCAGCTCTATCGCCTCCTCTTCTGAAGTTTTAAAAAATAAAAGTCGTCATTGGAAGCTATTGGTCATGAACCACACCTTTCCTTGTGTCCTTCACCCGTACCAAAATTGAAGGATGCTGCAGGCCACGCTACAGATTACTCCATGGAGCTGTATTCACATACCATGCCTGGCTTATCAAGTCAAATCGTGAATTACCCAGGCCAAGATGAATCTGACATGGAGTGCACTGATGCACAGCCACTGCAAGATGATTCTGCTGGTACATTCACTCAGAGCACTACATTGTCCTCGCAGTGTACTGAGCCAGAATCTGACCCAGATGAAACTCAGGTGCCCTTCCAGCATACTATACCATCATACACGGTGACACAGAGGAAGGTGCACATGACATTGAAGAGGAGGTGATGGATGACTCAGTTGTTGACCCAGATTGGCATCCATTGGGGGAAGAGGGTGCCGCTGCCAATAGCTCAGAAGAGGAGGAGCATCCGCAGCAGGCATCAACATCGCAACAGCTGTTATCTGGCAGGCCCGGAGCAGTCCAAAAACGGGTTACAAAAACCAAAAGAGTTGCAGGACAGCTTGGCCAGAAGGTCAAATTAGCACAGCGTGCAAAGCCTCAAAATGTCTTACCTAGTAGGAAGAGTGCAGTGTGGCACTTTTTTGAACAAAATCCTCATGATCAGGCCAAGGTTATCTGTAAGGCTAGTTTCACACTTGCTTTTTTTTGCAGCGCGTTTTTCCCGCAAAAAAACACATTGAAAAAACGCATACAAAAGCATACAACTGCTGCGTTTTTTTCAAGCATTTTTATGAGCATGCATGAAAAAAACGCAGCGTTTTTATGCGTTTGTATGCGTTTTTAGTGCGTTTTTATCGCGTTTGCGCTTTTTCCAAACATTAGGTGGCCCCTCACACTAACCCAAACCATGACTTTACTAACCCTAACCCTAACCCTGACCCTAACCCTTAACCAAACCATACCCTGATCCTAACCCTAACCCTGACCCTGACCCTAACCCTAACCCTTAACCAAACCATACCCTGATCCTAACCCTAACCCTGACCCTGACCCTAACCCTAACCCTAACCCTAAACCCCCTTAACTAACCCTAACTCTAACCCAAACCCCTAAATTCCATTGTCTAAACTAATGGTAAAAAAAAAACGCATGTGCAAAGAAACGCATACATAAGCATGCCAATGCGCACATATGCTCACCATAGACTTATAATGGGTGTCTTGCTGTAAAAAAACGCATTGCGCGCGCATGCGTTTTTTTGAGGCAAGTCGGACGCACAAAAAATGCAACAGGTTGCATTTTGTGCGCCCGAGCGCATACCGCAAAAAAACGCATGCGCGGAAAAACGCGTACAAACGCATGTGTATGCGCACATAAGCGCATCCCATGCAAAGTATAGGGAAAAAAAACGCATGCGCTATTTAGCGCTAAAATACCGCGAAAAAAAACGCAAATGTGAAACCAGCCTAAGAAGTGCGCAAAGACCTTTAGACGAGGGAAAAATCTGAGAAATTTGAATACCAGTTGCATGCTTAGACATTTAACCACCATGCTCTTGCAAGTGTGGACGGACAACCAAACCTCACGTACCACATGTGCAACTGCTCCCAATGAAGGTAGTCAGCAACGCTACATTGTTTCCCCCACTGTAAGCCCACCGATTAGCACACCACCAGCAGCAAATGTTGAGGTGTCATTGCAAGGTCAAAGCAGTCAGGGTATCACAATGTTATTGCTACGAAAGTCAGAATCTAGGCCATCATAGAGAACACCAACTCCATCACCATCATCAACCCTCTCTCAGTCCGCCCTGTCCAGCGTGAGTTCCACCATATGCAGCTCTCAAGTCCAGCTCACCCTACCAGAGACTAAGAGTAGGACAAGAAAGTACTCATCCTCTCATCCGCGTACACTGGGTTTGAACGCCCACATTGCCAAACTAATCTCGTTAGAGATGATGCCCTACCGGTTGGTTGAAAGCACAGCTTTCCGCAAACTCATGGCCTACACAGTACCACGCTATGACCTACCCAGTCGGCACTTCTTTTCTCGCAAAGCCATCCCAGTCCTCCACCATCATGTGAAAGACCGCATTGTCCATGCACTCAAGCAATCACTGAGTGGAAAGGTGCACCTCACCACAGATGCATGGTCCAGTAGGCATGGCCAGGGCCATTACATGTCCATCACTGCGCACTGGGTTAATGTGGTGGATGCAGGGTCCACAGGGGATAGCGGTGGTGGGACAGTGCTGCCTAGCCCACGGTATAGGAAACAGTTGGCTGTAGGCGTTCGACCCTCCTCCTCCATAAGCGAAAGCTCGTCCACAGAGCGCAGTCACACGAGCACTCCATCCGCAGCTGCCAGTGTTGCACACGAGGTGTCCAACTATCGATCAGCTAGTGCAAAGCGTCAGCAGGTTGTGTTGAAGATAATGTGTTTGGGCGACAGACACACCGCGGAGGTACTGGCCGACTACTTTCAGCGGCAAACTGAGTCATGGCTGGGCAGTCTACATCTTGAGGCAGGCAAGGTAGTTAGTGATAACGGCTGGATTTTTGTGGCAGCCATAGCCCTTTCAAAACTCAGACACATACCTTACTTGGCTCACACCTTGAACCTGGTGGTGCAGTGCTTACTCAATATTTATCCGGAGTTAACAGGCCTGCTCCATAAGGTTCGAAGACTATGCTCGCACATCCGCCGGTCGCCCGAACATTCCAGTCATATGCAGAAGCTGCAGCGATTGCTCCACCTTCCCAAGCACCGCCTAATTATCGACGTTGCAACAAGGTGGAACTCCACATGGTTGAGCGGCTGTGCGAACAGAGGCAGGCTGTAATGCATTTGTGGGAGGATACACGGGCAGCCACTTTGAGGGTAGGAATAGAGTTGTCAGGTGTGCAGTGGTCGAAGTTGAAAGACCTCTGTAAAGTCCTTCAGTGTTTTGAGGAATGCACACGGCTGGTAAGCACAGACGACGCCATCCTAAGCATGAGCATCCCTCTTATGCGTCTGCTCATGCAAACTTTGACACACATTAAGGAGCAGGCATCTGCAGCCGAGGATGATGAGGAAGAGGAGGAGGGAAGCCTTGACGACAGTCAGCCATTGTCTGCTCCGAGAACTCTCCTGGACGAGGTGGAGGAAGAAGAGGAAGAGGAGGAGGAGGATGATGATGGGGATGATTATTTAGGGTAGGAGGATGCTTCTCATGGGGCAAGATAAAATGTTGGGCTGGCAAGGTCTGGTTCAGGGTTTGTGCGTGACTGGAGGGATGTGGATTTGCCAGAAAGTGCTCCTCCACCCTGCACTCGCAGTGCATCATTGACACCAGGATCATTGGCCCACATGTCAGATTATGCCTTGCAGATCCTAAAAAGGGACCCCCGCATTGCCAAAATGATGAACGATGACGACTACTGGTTGGCCAGCATCCTGGATCCACGCTATAAAGGCAAATTCCAAAACATCATGCCACAGGAGAACCTTGACCTAATATTGGCTAACAATCAAGCAACTCTGGTGAACCGGTTGGTTGAGGCATTCCCAGCACACAGCAACGGTGATGGTTCTCACACGAGCCGTAGGGGCAGGGGGCAACTTGGAAGAGGTGTTCATGGTGCAAACATCAGAAGTGGCGTTGGAGACAGGAGTTTCATGACCATGTTGTGGACTGATTTTTCAAGTTCCGCTCACACGACTGGTAATACTGCATCGATCGAAAGTGACAGGAGACAGCAGTTGTCAACTATGGTTACAAACTACTTCTCGTCCCATATCGATGTTCTCCCTCACAGGTCATTCCCATTTGACTATTGGGCTGCTAAACTGGACACCTGGCCTGAATTGGCACAATATGCCTTACAGAAGCTTGCTTGCCCAGCTGCTAGTGTGCTATCGGAAAGAGTCTTCAGTGCAGCTGGATCAATCCTGTCAGAAAAAAGTATCCGTCTGTTGACCCAAAATGTGGATGATCTAACCTTCATTAAAATGAACCATGCATGGGTTTCCAAGGATTTTGTCCCACCTTCCCCTGATGACACATAGGTTGCCAGAAAAATGGCTTGCTTTGGTCCTCCTCTTCCTCGGACTTGCCCAATTTCGCCTTTTGCAGCAGCTGCACGTCGAACATCAACATATGCCATTTTGTAAACCTCCCTAACTGGGCTGCCTCCCCCCCATGGCCGGGGTCACCACCTAGCGCACCCAACCACTCTAGTGCCGTTGCCCTGGACAGGTGGGTGGGCCGACTCTTGGGCGCAGGCACTGGCACAGGGTCCCTCATAGTGCAATCAAGTGTCTCTGATGGTGGGGGTGCACACCCGCTGTCAGACACACCACCGTACTATGAGGGGCCCAGTGCCAGTACCGATATCCACGAGTGGGCTCCCCTTGCTTGGGCAGGGCCCCAGCATTTGCAATGTTTACCTCTCCCTTCTCCTCCGCTGGTAGTCTGGCCTGTCAAATCCTTCACTGGGACTGCCACTACAAATTTGGTGAACTGATAGATGATGGTTAAGACATAGCTATGCCCTGTCCTGCTGGCCGGGCTCTAGCTTCAGATGATCAATGTCTTCCATTTCTTATGGACGTCGACTCACAAGGAGATGTAGTGATGGTTTATCATCAGCTTTCACAGTTTTCCTACTCACAGACGTGTGACATTCCTGCGCACATTTTTAAATGTGCCCTCTCATGCCAATCCACTAGAATCGCCTACGGCCTGTGGTTTCTGTCTTTTGCACTCCAAAGTTACGTGACAGATCATGATAGGCAGTGAGCACCATGTCTACATCTCTCCCTGTCATCAAAATTTGATAGAGATGAGTAACGGTGATGGGATCAACGGTACTGCGATACATCAACCGTTTCTTCACAAAGAACTGTTTTCATTGTCTCCACACACAAAAAGTAATTGAGGGTCAGCATTGCCTCTGAGAATTCTCCTGGAAGTTTTTCCCGTGATTAGTAACTCCTACATTTCTGCAATCACTAGACTTTATGTCTGTACTTTTATGCATCTCATTTTCCTATTGCAGAGAGTCTGGACTGTCTTACTGAGGCAGAAATATATATGAAGATTTAAAAATACCTCTAAAAGTGTATACTGGTGTACGCTTCAAATAAATTTCCTTTTTCCTACTTTTTAGATTATTGTCTAATCCATACTGAGAACACAGAGATTTTAAATGTTTAAACTATGCTACATATATATGCTATCCAGTGATAATGTACTCTTTCTCAACTTTGTACTATCTGGTCAAATTCATACTGGGCCTGAGACCGTCTGAGTCTGCCTCCTGATTTATAGACATATATTTGTAATGTGTAAACTATGCTATATATACCTGTAATCCGGTGATACTGTACCCTTTCTCTACTTTCTGCAATCTTGTCGAATCAATACTGTGCCTGAGACCATCTGAGTCTGCCTCCTGATTACAGCTGAGTGGTGTTTGAGTGGAACTGTTAGCCAAGTTCAAATTCTAGCTGTTTTGGGCGGTGTTAGATCCATTCGTCGAACAACAAAACTTTGATTACAATTCGGCTGTTTGAGTTTCCGTTCCAGAAAGTTTCATCAAACAAACGCGTAACTATATTTTCACATTAATAATGGTTTTCAAAGATAATAGACAGTTTCAGGCCATAGTAGCGGTGTCTGGTAGCCAGTGGTGTAGTAGACCTGTGAAAGAGCTACACCGTGTGTGCTCCTAATAATTTTATAGTGCATATTGTGATGAAAATCCTTTTTGGCCTAGTAACTGTGTCTGCTACTCAGCAGAGGAGCCCACCCGGGAACCGTGCTATGCCGCCTGTTTATAAAAGACCCAGTTTTTGACTGCATTTACACCACTTAATACTTTGGGCCTAGTAACTGTGTATGCTACTCAGCAGAGTTGGCCACAAAGCTATGCCTCCTGTTTAGGTAAGAACTGTGTGCTACTCAGAAGAGGAGCCCAGCTGTTAAGCAAGCTACAGCACCTCTGGTTTGGACACTTAATTTTTTCCTTTTCTCTGGAATTCCGGTTGACCTGCACTTACTGGGAAATCCTCGTTCGCGGGGAAGAATAGTAATCACAGATCCCCATCACTAACGGTGTTCAGCGGGTTATCTGCACCTGTAAGTGACACACGCTGGTCCTTTCAGTGTAGCGCGCATGCAGCCACGGACAGGTAAGGGCATGACAGACCTGTTATTGGCCGATCTCGCGTGCCAGAGCCTCGCATGTCCCTCTAGTAAGCTGGACGTGGACCGCGGGGGCATGCCTGAGTCTCGTTCGTTAACAGAATTAAGCTTGCAATGTGGGCATCTTTTCTGTGGCTGGATTGTTGAGGTTGCCCGTGTTGAGTCAAATTAAGCCGCAGGCTCCACTCCTGGTGGTGCCCTTCTGGACATTCCTTTATTATACACTGGAGCATTAGATATGGGGCCCATTATATATGGAGTATTATTTGGGCCCATAAGACAGTGGAGCTTCATCCATGGGGACCAACATATACTGTAGCATTATGTGGAGCTCATCATATACTGAATCGAACATTATATGAGACCAATGATTCTGTATGGAGAAATATATGGGCCTCATTACTCTGTATGGCGCACTATGCATTGCCCATAATACTGTATGGAGGAATATACTGTCTGTTTTTGGAGCTATTGGAGAATTTAAAATGGATATCAGTCATGAGATGTAAGAAGTGAAGTATTTTTCATTGTACTATACTGCTAATTCTATGCCGTATCAGAGGATCATGAATTGTGGCATGTGTTGAAGGAGCCCATTGACAATCTTTGGCCCAGGGTCCACGAAAATCTGGAGCCAGCCCTACCCCCCCACAACTTTAGCCAAATAACCCCCAGTTTACAATACCTAACTATTATTAGGAAGTAAATTAAGGTTGCCTAGCTTAAGTAATAAGAATTGATGTTTTTGGCATTAAAATGGACACTGTAGGTGTGTTTCCTGTCCTCTTCTCACTGCCGACTTTTATTCCCCATTGACTTACATTGGGTTTCGTTTTTCAGTCGGACCCCCGACTTTTCCCTATAGTCGGACAATTTCGTTCGGCCCGACTCGACCCGAAAAAAAGCAAAGTCGCTCATCTATACCGAATACCCAAGAATATGCTCGCTCATCCCTAGTAGAGAGGCCTTGGTGTTGCTTTCTTAGGCTTGAGTCACACTGCCGAATTTCTCATGCGATAATTGCATCACACAGCAAGGGCAGAGACACACTGGCATATTTTTCATCCAAGAATCGCTTCGTAAAACTCGCACTGGCTGACAGATCTCCTGACCTGAGCTTGACAGCTGCATAATAATCCATCATGCTGTCGTCCTCAGGTCAGGAGAGGAGCCGGGCCAGACCGTGCAGTGCGTTGAGATTATCGCATGAGAAATATGTCAGTGTGACTCGGGCCTAAGTCCAGATTTCACCCTACTGAGCATGCCCATGATATGGTGCCTTCCCATTGGTGCTCGGACGTCATGTGCTCTGGTGATGTCGCAGCTTCAGATTCTTCCACAGGTCCTTTCTGTCTGGACTTGAGCAAGGTATAAAAAGCTCTCAATGGTACATGCCTGTGCACTAGTATCATGTGCGTTTGGTGTGTTGGTGGCTACTTCACCACCTTGTGTGCATGTATGCCGTTAATAGCACTGCGAGTGTTGGTCTCGACAGGCATTGTAGAGTGGGAACTCCTGCTTGAACATTATCTGCATCGGGTGTCCTCAGCCGCGCGTGCTAAAGCTCACCATGTGTCAGAGCAGGGTCAGCCACCAGCTTATTCTTCCCTGGGTGGGTTAAGTTATAGGGACCCAATTAGTATTTTTCTATATGCCAGTGCAGTCTAACAGGGTAAAGTCCTTTTTACTTTGCTTCATAGTACTGCTCTGTGGTGTAACAGAGATTGTTACTTTTCACTCTGTGCACACTGAGTGACATTTAACTCAGTGTGCTTTAAGTGTTTTCTCACAGCCTTTCTCTGCCATTGTGCTAGCTGCGGTTTCTCCATCACTGCGCGGTGGACCCCGGGTTGCGAATGCACCTTATTATAATTTCTTATTTGGTGCATTCCACCAACCCTAACAATGAGTCAACAGTGTAATGCCGCAGCAAAAAATACAAATGCAATTCTGGTATGTATTAACAGAAGCATACAGTCTAGATCAGTCTAGATCACGTGAAGTCATTATCCCTCTTCAGACCTCATCTGGAATATTGTGTCCAGTTTTGGGCACCACATTTTAAAAAAGACAACAACAAACTGTAGCAAGTTCAGAGAAGAGTGACCAGAATGGTGACTGGTCTGCATACAATGTCCTATGAGGAAAGGTTACAGGACTTGGGAATGTTTAGCTAGCAAAAAAGAAGACTGAGAGAAGACTTAATAGCTGTCTACAAATATCTCAAGGGCTGTCACAGTGTAGATGGATCATCATTATTCTCATTTGAACAAGGAAAGACTAGAAGCAATGGGATGAAACTAAAAGGGAGGAGACACAGATTAGATATTAGAAAAAACTTTTTGACAGGAAGAGTACTCAATGAGTGTAACAGCCTGCAACAAGAGGTGGTGAGTTCTCCTTCAATGGAAGTCTTCAAACAGAGGCTAGACAGACATCTGTCTGGGATGATTTAGTGAATCCTGAGCAGAGGGTTTGTCCAGATGACCCAGGAGGTCCCTTCAAACTCTACCATTCTATGATTTCATGACTGCATGTGTTTTGTGACTGTGCAACTGAAACCAGAAGTGATCCTGAAGACATTTACCATGGTACACATGTGACTTTTTGAGGCGTGAGTGGGAGCATGTGTTGTTTGTGCAATCAATGGGTACATCTACCTCGGTAAAGACAATTTATCCCTATTTTCAATATGAGTTCAGCTCAACCCCTATTTTCCCCCAATGTTCCTTCTTTGAGGGGGAAGCCTGTTGCTGGAATGATTTCAGGACATTGAGGCTTACCATGGCTGGATTTCGCTGACTCCCCGCCACCGTCCTCTGCTCCCTAGGGCACCTTGCTGCTACTTTAACTGCCTTGTCCACCCTTCTGTTGCCCTCTACCTCCACGGAGCCACCTTTTGTGTGTGCTTTCACCTTGATTATGCCAACCTGGACGGGTAACATCAATGCCTCCATTAATTGTTTCACAAGCTTTACATTGTTAATGGGCTTACCAGATGATATAAGAAAAGCTCTGCTTCTCCAGATAGGGCCATAATAATAAATGCTAGCGACTTTACCTGCAGCGGCTCTACATGCCTCAACGAGTGCCTTCAACTTTGGATCCTGCAGTGCTGACATGTGGAGGGAGTGGTTCAGCTCGAATTACCTCATGTGAGGATACTACTGTATATCCAGTGTAGAATGATCCATCCTGGTGGTATCTGGAGACATCCACAAAAAGCTCAAAATCTGCATTAGGAACAGGCTTATCATGAACATGCTCAGAACACACTGTCTCCTGACTCATCAGTTCTACGTAGAGTTGAGCGAAACGGGTTGGTCAATTTAAAAAATCGCCGACTTTCGCCAAAGTCGGGTTTCATGAAACGAAACCCGACAATAGCGTGAGGTCGGTCATGAGGTCGGCGACCCGAGCGCCAAAGTCGCGTTTCAAATGATGCTTTCAGCGCCTTTTTTCAGCAAATGATGGAGGACGCACACTGTGGGCAACGCGATGACATAGGCAGCAGCCACCACCATCTTAGAGAAGGGCAATGAAGTGATTGGCTGGCTTTGTGTGGCGTCACAGTGGGTATAAAAGCCTGTGACCGCCGACCGCCATCTTACTTCTGCCGATCTTAGCATAGGGAGAGGTTGCTGCTGCTGATTCTGAATGGAATGAATAGAAGAAAAATAAAACTGCTTCTGCTGATAGCACTTTTCACTGTACAGTTAGTGTGCAGTGAAAGGGGAGGATATTTGCTTTTGTGCAGCAGTGCTGGTGGTGATTAGGCTCCATTGCAAGGCTACCTGGTAGATGCATTGCTATGTGCACACTTGTGTTCAAACTGCTTTTTCAAAGCACTCCAACTTTTATTATTTTGTCCTGGTGAGTTACTGAGCGTTCATTTTTTCACAGACCGTATAGCGGTGTACGCTCCTCACACACTACCGTGTACCGGCTGGTATCATGGACAAATAGAAGCTATTTGTGTGTTACTCTGGAAAAAAAACCCAAGGAGTTTTTCCGGTTTTCCAGACCTACACCTTAGAGTGCTGTCTGCTTTTCAAACAGTTTCATATATCTGCTGTTTGATTACGGTGAAAACGAGACAGAGACAGCGTGTGTCAGTCCCTATATAAATAGACGGAGACTGACAATTTTCCATACAGACACCGTATAGCGGTGTACGATCCTCACACACTACCGTGTACCGGCTGGTATCACAGACAAATAGAAGCTATCTGTGTGTTATTCTGGAAAAAAAAGCCAAGGAGTTTTTCCATTTTTCCAGACCTACACCTTAGAGTGCTGTCCGCTTTTCAAACAGTTTCATATATCTGCTGTTTGACTACGGTGAAAACTAGACAGAGACAGCATGTGTCAGTCCCTATACAAATAGGCAGAGATTGTCAATTTTCCATACAGACACCGTATAGAGCTGTCTGATTCTCAAACAGTATTGTATATATGCCGCTCGCATTACAGTAACATCTATACAGAGTCAGCGTGTGTGTGTGACACTCTGTAAATACATATACGGAGATTGTTAGTTACACAAAAAACGTATACAGCTGTACACTTCTGATATAGTTCCGTATATCTGCTTGTTGGATTACGGTCCAATACATACTGTGAGAGCGTCTTTGACTAAAAAAATATATACCTAGATTTAATTTTTTCATACACCTTACACAGCTGGACACTCCTCATACAGTACCATTTTTCTGCTTTTATTTTTGGTACATTTTCCCAAACATGAGGAAGTATGGTGGAAGAGTCCGCGGACATAGGCAGGCGGGCGCAGCTGGTACTGATGGTGGTGGTGCATCGGCTGGTTTTGGCAAAAGCACAATAGCAGCTAAGGCAGGAAGTGTTGAGCCTGTGTCATCGTTTGGCCCAAGAAGGCCAGTAATGTTGCCTTTTCTTGGAGTAGGAAAACCGCTTTTGAAGCCGGAGCATCAGGAACAGGTTTTGGTGTACATTGCCGAAACAGCCAACAGCTCTATTGCCTCCTGTTCTGAACGTTCAAAACCTGCAAGCATGGAGTCGTCAGTGCAGGGTTCTGGTCAGGAAAAACACCTTTCCTTGTGTCCTTCACTCCCACCAAAAGTTAAGGATGCAGCAGCCCATACTTCAGATTACTCTATGGAGCTCTTTTGACATATCATGCCTGGGTTATCCAGTCAAATTCAGAATTCCCCAGTCCAAGATGAATCTGACATGGAGTGCACCGATGCACAGTCACTGCTAGATGATTCTGCTGGTACATAGACCCAGAGCACTACATTGCCCTTGCAGTCTATTGAGCAAGAATCTGACCCTGATGAAACTCAGGTGCCCTTTCCCGCATACTAAACCACCTTACACGGTGACACAGAGGAAGGTAAAGAGGAAGGTGCAGATGACTTTGAAGAGGAGGTGATGGATGACCCAGTTCTTGACCCGGATTGGCATCCATTGTTGGAGGAGGGTGGTGCTGGCAATAGTTCAGATAAGGAGAAGGATCTGCAGCAGGCATTGACATCGCGGCAGCGGTTATCTGGCAGTTCCATCGCTGTCCAAAAATGTGGACCAAAAACTAAAAGAGTTGCAGGACAGCTTGGCCAGACAGTCAACTTAGCACAGCGTGCAAGGCCAGAAAATGTATACCATAGTGGGAAGAGTGCAGTGAGGTATTTCTTTGTCCAAAATCCAATTGATGAGGCAAAGGTTATCTGTAAGAAGTGTGGAAGGACCTTTAGCCGAGATAAACAACTCAGAAATTTGAATACCAGTTGCATGCTTAGACATTTAACCAACATGCACTTGCAAGCGTGGACGGACTACAAAACCTCAGGTAGCATGTGTGCACCTGCTCCGACTCAAGGTAGCCAGCAACGCTCCATCGCTTCCCCCACTGTGTAAGACCACCGCCACCGTTAAGCACACCACCAGCACTAAATGTGGAGGTGTCGTCGCAAGGCCAAAGCACTCAGGGAATTATAGTGGTTTTGCAACACAACACTGAATCTAGGCCATCACCACCAATACCATCACCAACCCCCTCTCACCCCGTCTGGTCCACCGCTACTTCCCCCATATGCAGCTCTCCAGTCCAGCTCACCCTATCAGACACTCTGAGTAGGACAAGAAAGTACTCATCGCTTCATCCGCGTACACTTTGTTTGAATGCCTACATTGCCAAACTAATCTCATTAGAGATGATGCCCTACCGTTTGGTTGAAAGCGAAGCTTTCCACGACCTCATGGCCAACGCTGTCCCACGCTATGACCTACCCAGTCGGCACTTCTTTTCTCAAAAAGCCATCCCTGCCCTCCACCGGCATGTGAAAGACCACATTGTCCATGCACTAAAACAGTCAGTGAGTGGAAAGGTGCACCTCACAACAGATGCATGGACCAGTAGGCATGGCCAGGGCCGTTACGTGTCCATCACTGAGCACTTGGTTAAAGTGATGGATGCAGGCTCCACTGGGGATAGCAACGGTGGAACAGTGCTGCCTAGCCCAAGATATAGGAAACAGTTGGCTGTAGGCTTTCGCTCCTCCTCCTCCTCCAGAAGCGAAAGCTCGTCCACAGAGCGCAGTCGCATGAGCACTCCATCTGCAGCTGGCAGTGTTGCACACGAGGTGTCCCACTTTTGAACAGCTAGTGGTAAGCGTCAGCAGGCTGTGTTAAAGATGATGTCTTTGGGCTACAACAGACACACCACAGATGTACTGGCCGACTACTTGCAGCGACAAACTGAGTCATGGCTGGGCAGTCTACATCTTGAGGCAGGCAAGGTAGTCAGTGATAACGGCCGTAATTTTGTGGCAGCCATAGCCCGTGCAAAACTCACACACATACCTTGCCTGGCTCACACTTTGAACCTGGTGGTGCAGTGCTTCCTTAATAATTATCCGGCGTTAACATCCCTGCTCAATAAGGTGCGAAAACTGTGCTCGCACATCTGCCGGTCGCCGGTACACTCCAGTCATATGCAGAAGCTGCAGCGATTGCTCCACCTTCCCAAGCACAGCCTAGTTATCGATGTTGCAACAAGGTGGAACTCCACCCTGCACACGGTTAAGCGGCTGTGCGAACAGAGGCAGGCCAAAATGCATTTGTGGGAGGATACACGGGCAGGCAATTTGAGGGCAGACATGGAGATGACAGGTGTGCAGTGGTCTAAGCTGAAAGACCTCTGGACCCAGTGTGCTAGCAAACACAACGATCAGGTGCCTCCCTCAGGGGGAGCAGCCTGATATGGCCCTGTCAGGTCTGCCATTGGTCCGTAGGTGCTTCCGGGTCAGGGCATCGCCGGAGCACAAGTAACAGGAGGGAGGCATAGCCGCAGCCTATGGTGCATGCGCATTGCATGCAGAGACCCCGTCGGCCACGAGCCTGTCAAGTTTTTTTTGAGAAAGGACAAGCTATTGGTCGACACGCGTAATCTACTATTTGTTACTCATGTGAGCACACTTTTTTTTTTGCTCTGTTTTGGACTTGTTTTTAACAATAAATTGGACTTGAATTTGCAAAGCTGGACCTTTTTTCTTTTTCCTTGAGTACTATGAGGGGCCCTGTGCCAGACCGTCGACCACGAGTGTGCTCCCCTGCTTGGTCATGGCCATAGCACTTGCAAGTTGCAATACTTTCCTCTCCCTGCTCCACCGCTGTGTAATCTGGGCAGTTAAATTCTTCACAGGGACGGCCACTAGAAATTTGGTGTATTGATCGATGATGGTTAAGATGTAACTATGCCCAGTCTCTTCTGGCCTCCACGTTCAGATGTTCAATGGCTACCATTTGTAATGGACTTCAACTTACAAGCGGATGCAGTGGTGCTTTATGATCACCTTTCACAGTTGTGATAGTCACAGACGTGTGACATTCCTGCCACCATTTTTCAATGTCTCCTATCATGCCAATCCAATTCTGTCTTTGGCACTCCAAAATGACTAGACACATCATGATAGGCGGTGAGGACCATATGTACATCTCTCCCTGTGATCACAGTTTGATGGAGATGAGTAACAGTGATGTGATCCACGCTACTGCGATAAAGCAATCCTTTCTTCACAAACAACCGTTTTCGCTGTCTCCACAGACACAGTAATTGAGGGTCTGCATCACCTCTGCAACATCTACCCGGACACTTTCCAGTGATGAGTAATTCCCAAATTTCTGATAACACTCGAATTTCCATCTGTACTTGTATCCATGTAGTTTCCAGTAGTGGAGAGTCTGGACTGGCTTACTGAGATTGAAATATATACGAAGATTTAAAAGTACCACAACACCTTATACTGTTGTACGCTTAGACTACCTTTCCATTTTTCTACTTTGTAAAATCTGGTGTAATACATACTGAGCCTGTGAGTGTCTGTGTCTGACTCCGGAAGTATAGACAAAAATTTACAATTAACCCTAGACTGGATACACCTGGTATGTGCTGATACAGTACCTTTGCTCCAAATTTTGTATTACGGTATCATCCATAGTGAGTGAGCGTGTGTAAGCATGTGTGGTTTATGCCTTCTATATATACGGTGAATTGGAGATACCAATTTTTACCCTATACTCGATACAGCTTGTATCTTGTTATACAGTACCTTTGTTCGACATTTAGTATTACGGTCAAATCCATACTGAGTAAGTGTCTGAGACTGACTACGGGACAATGTTTACGGAGATTTCAATTGTACCATATAATATATATACTTGCTATCTTGTTATCCAGTACCTTTTTTACAACATTTTTTATTATGGTCAAACTCAGACTGAGTGAGCGTCTGAGGGTTACTCCGGAAATATATACCGAGATTTCAAATTTGCCCAACACTGTATACAGGTGTACGCTTGTGTTACATTACCCATTTACAGCTTTTCATATTCTTTTGTACTCCATACTGGACCTGAGAGCATTTGTGTCTGCCTCCTGAAAAGTATACGGAGATTCAGAATGTTTACACTATACTATATATACCTTGTATCTGGTGATACTGTACCCTTTTTCATCTTTTTATTTTATTGAGTAATCCATACTGAGCCTGTGAGCATCTGTGTATGACTCATGAAATATATACGGAGATTAACTGTTATCCCTAGACTGTATAGAGCTGTACGCTTCTGATACAGTACCATATGTCTGCTGGTATTTTGGATCAATTTTCTAAAACATGAGGAAGTATGGTGGAAGAGGATGCCGACATGGGCATGGGGGGGCAACTGGTACTGATGGTGGTGGTGCATCTGCTGGTAGTGCCAAAACACAATAGCAGCTAAGGCAGGAGGTGTTGAGCCTGCGTCATGGTGTAGCTCTGGAAGACCTGTAAGGCTCCATTTTCTGGGAGTAGGTAGACTGCTTTTAAAGCCGGAGCATCAGGAACTGTTTTTGGCTTCCAAATAGGGCAGATCAGACACTGGCGCAGCATCTATGGATACACTGTAGCATTAGAAATGGGGCTCATTATATATGGAGCATTATTAGGGCCCATAAGACACTGGAGCATCATCCATGAGGCCCATCATATACAGGAGCATTCTAAATGGGGCAGATCAGACACTGGAGCAGCATCTATGGGGCACATTATCCACTGGAGCATTAGAAATGGGGCCCATTATATATGGAGCATTATTTGGGCCCATAACACACCGAAGCATCGTCTATGGGGACCATCATATACTGTAGCATTATGTGGAGCTCATCATATACTGTATGGAACATTATATGTGACCAATTATTCTGTATGGAGAAATATATGGGGCTCATTATTCTGTATGGCGCACAATGTGGTGGCCATAATACTGTATGGAGTAATATACTGGTTTTTTTTTGAGCTATTGTAGAATTTAAAATAGATCAGTCATGTCATGTAAGCAGTAAAGTATTTGTCATTGTACTATACCAATATTTCTGTGCCGTATCGGAGCATCATGAGTTGTGGTATGTGTTAAAGGGTCGCTCTTTGGCCCAGGGCACATGAAAACCTGAAGCCAGCCCTACCCCCCCACAACTTTATCCAAATAACCCCCAGTTTTCAGTGCGTAACTATTATTATAAAGTAAATTAAGGTTGACAAGCTTCAGTAAGAAGAATTGATGTTTTTGGCATTGAAATGGGCACTGTAGGTGTGTTTACTGTCCTCCACTCCCTGCCGACTTTGCTTCCCCATTGACTTGCATTCGTGTTTCAGTCGGCCTCCGACTTTTCCCTATAGTCGGCCGATTTCGTTCGACCCGACTTTTAAGAAAGTCAGGTTTCATGAAACCCGACTCGACCCTATAAAAGGCTCATCTCTATTTCTGTGCAGTCATGTCTGTGCGTCATCTCAGAGTACTCTTCCACATACTGTACTGTACTCTTCCACATAGAGTACTCTTCCAATACTGTCACCAATAGAGTTGAGCGATACCGTCCGATACTTCAAAGTATCGGATCGGAATGGATCGGCCGATCTTAAAAAAAAGTATCGGTATCGCCGATTCCGATACCGGAAGTCCCATTCAAGTCTATGGGACTTCCGGTATCGGAATAAGAAAAACCCTGTTTTTGCCTTGTACAGCCTCTCTGGGGTCTGTACGGGCCTTTCGGGGGGCTGTGCCGGCCTGCCAGGGGGTCTGTGCAGGCTCCGGTGGTCTGTGCCGGCCTGCCGGGGGGCTGTGCCGGCCTGTCGGGGGGTCTGTGCAGGCTCCGGTGGGCTGTGCCGGCCTGCCGGGGGGCTGTGCCAGCCTGCCGGTGGTCTGTGCAGGCTCCGGTGGGCTGTGCCGGCCTGCCGGGGGGCTGTGCCGGCCTGCCGGTGGTCTGTGCAGGCTCCGGTGGGCTGTGCCGGCCTGCCGGGGGGCTGTGCCGGCCTGCCGGTGGTCTGTGCAGGCTTCGGGGGTCTGTGCAGGCATCGTCCGATGGGACTACAAGTCCCATCGGGCGATGCCTGCTACCATGACAGTGATTGACACATTAGCCAATGATGGACAGTAGTAGTCCCATCATCCGGCTAATGTATTGAATGTAAAAAAAAAAATAAAAAAAATTACATGCTACATACATGCTACATTCATACTACATACTACATACATGCTACATTCATACTACATATATACTACATGCAACATACATACTACATATATACTACATGCATGCAACATGCATACTACATATATACTACATGCTACATACATACTACATATATGCTACATATATACTACATGCATGCTACATACATACTGCATGCTACATACATACTACATGCTACATACATACTACATATATGCTACATACATACTACATATATACTACATGCATGCTACATACATACTGCATGCTACATACATACCACATATATACTACATACATACCACATATATACTACATACTACATGCATGCTACATGCTACATACATACCACATACATACTACATACATACTACATACATACTACATGCATGCTACATACATACTACATGCTACATACATACTACATATATACTACATGCATGCTACATACATACTACATGCTACATACATACTACATATATACTACATGCATGCTACATACATACTACATACATACTACATGCATGCTACATACATACTACATACATACTACATGCATGCTACATACATACTACATGCTACATACATACCACATACATACTACATATATACTACATGCATGCTACATGCTGCATGCTACATGCATGCTACATACATACTACATACATACTACATGCTACATACATACCACATATATACTACATACATACTACATACAATACATTCATACAATACATACATAGACATACAGTACATATAACATAGAGTAACATACTTACCAATACTTGTCACATTGTTCCCTGAAGCCATTGTCTTTTACGGAATAAATATTAACATAACAAACCACAAAAATACTCACCCACGATCCGAAGCAGTCCACGAGTGTGTCCCACGATGATCTTGGGTAGAGAACTGCAGCATCAGCTGATGCTGCCGTTCTCTACGGGCTGCAGGAATCCAATGACGGAAGGTAGGTATCCTTCCGCACTGTATTCCTCCGCCACTTAAAAAAAAAAAAGTCCCTAGTCTCACTTTATGCCATTGCTGTGTGGTCGTAAATGGCTGCACATCCAGTTGGAAGAATGTCTCAAGTGGGGTACCACAGGGCTCTGTCCTGGGCCCTGTATTGTTCAACATCTTTATCAACGATTTAGATGAAGGAATTGAGGGTAAACTGATTAAATTTGCTGATGACACAAAGCTAGGAGGGATAGCTAATACTAGAGAGGAGAGAGAGAGGATTCAAAAAGATTTAAATAAACTGGAGAAGTGGGCAGCAACTAACAGAATGGTTTTTAACAGGGAGAAATGCAAAGTACTACCTCTGGGCAATAAAAATGAAAAAAGCATATATAGAATGGGAGGAATAGGGCTAAGTGACAGCACATGTGAAAAAGACTTGGGTATACTAATAGATCACAGACTGAATATGAGTCAACAGTGTGATGCAGCAGCAAAAAAGGCAAATGCAATTCTAGGATGTATTAACAGAAGCATACAGTCTAGATCACGTGAAGTCATTATTTCCCTCTACTCCTCTTTGGTCAGACCTCATCTGGAATATTGTGTCCAGTTTTGGGCACCACATTTTAAAAAAGACATCAACAAACTGGAGCAAGTTCAGAAAAGAGCGACCAGAATGGTGACCGGTCTGCAAACCCTGTCTTATGAGGAAAGGTTGCAGGATTTGGAATGTTTAGTTTGCAAAAGAGAAGACTGAGAGGAGACTTAATAGCTGTCTACAAATATCTAAAGGGCTGTCACATTGTAGAAGGATCAACTTTATTCTCATTTGCACAAGGAAAGACTAGAAGCAATGGGATGAAACTGAATGGGAAGAGACACAGATTAGATATTAGAAAAAACTTTTTGACAGTTAGAGTGATCAATGAGTGGAACAGGCTGCCACGAGAAGTGGTGAGTTCTCCTTCAATGGAAGTCTTCAAACAGAGGCTGGACAGACATCTGACTGGGATGATTTAGCGAATCCTGCTTTGAGCAGGGGGTTGGACCAGATGGCCCAGGAGGTCCCTTCCAACTCTACGATTCTATGATTCTATAATTCTATGATTCTATGTATGTAGTATGTATGTAGCATGCATGTAGTATGTATGTAGTATATATGTGGTATGTATTAATTTGGGTAGGCCACAAAACATAGTATATATATATATATATATATATATATATATATATATATATACAGTGGGGCAAAAAAGTATTTAGTCAGTCAGCAATAGTGCAAGTTCCACCACTTAAAAAGATGAGAGGCGTCTGTAATTTACATCATAGGTAGACCTCAACTATGGGAGACAAACTGAGAAAAAAAAATCCAGAAAATCACATTGTCTGTTTTTTTTTCATTTTATTTGCATATTATGGTGTAAAATAAGTATTTGGTCAGAAACAAAATTTCATCTCAATACTTTGTGATATATCCTTTGTTGGCAATGACAGAGGTCAAACGTTTTCTGTAAGTCTTCACAAGGTTGTCACACACTGTTGTTGGTATGTTGGCCCATTCCTCCATGCAGATCTCCTCTAGAGCAGTGATGTTTTTGGCTTTTCGCTTGGCAACACGGACTTTCAACTCCCTCTAAAGGTTTTCTATAGGGTTGAGATCTGGAGACTGGCTAGGCCACTCCAGGACCTTGAAATGCTTCTTACGAAGCCACTCCTTCGTTGCCCTGGCGGTGTGCTTTGGATCATTGTCATGTTGAAAGACCCAGCCACGTTTCATATTCAATGCCCTTGCTGATGGAAGGAGGTTTGCACTCAAAATCTCACGATACATGGCCCCATTCATTCTTTCATGTACCCGGATCAGTCGTCCTGGCCCCTTTGCAGAGAAACAGCCCCAAAGCATGATGTTTCCACCACCATGCTTTACAGTAGGTATGGTGTTTGATGGATGCAACTCAGTATTCTTTTTCCTCCAAACACGACAAGTTGTGTTTCTACCAAACAGTTCCAGTTTGGTTTCATCAGACCATAGGACATTCTCCCAAAACTCCTCTGGATCATCCAAATGCTCTCTAGCAAACTTCAGACGGGCCCGGACATGTACAGGCTTAAGCAGTGGGACACGTCTGGCACTGCAGGATCTGAGTCCATGGTGGCGTAGTGTGTTACTTATGGTAGGCCTTGTTACATTGGTCTCAGCTCTCTGCAGTTCAATCAGTAGGTCCCCCCGCGTGGTTCTGGGATTTTTGCTCACCGTTCTTGTGATCATTCTGACCCCACGGGGTGGGATTTTGCGTGGAGCACCAGATCGAGGGAGATTATCAGTGGTCTTGTATGTCTTCCATTTTCTAATTATTGCTCCCACAGTTGATTTCTTCACTCCAAGCTGGTTGGCTATTGCAGATTCAGTCTTCCCAGCCTGGTGCAGGGCTACAATTATGTTTCTGGTGTCCTTTGACAGCTCTTTGGTCTTCACCATAGTGGAGTTTGGAGTCAGACTGTTTGAGGGTGTGCACAGGTGTCTTTTTATACTGATAACAAGTTTAAACAGGTGCCATTACTACAGGTAATGAGTGGAGGAAAGAGGAGACTCTTAAAGAAGAAGTTACAGGTCTGTGAGAGCCAGAAATCTTGATTGCTTGTTTCTGACCAAATACTTATTTTCCACCATAATATGCAAATAAAATGAAAAAAAAACAGACAATGTGATTTTCTGGATTTTTTTTTCTCAGTTTGTCTCCCATAGTTGAGGTCTACCTATGATGTAAATTACAGACGCCTCTCATCTTTTTAAGTGGTGGAACTTGCACTATTGCTGACTGACTAAATACTTTTTTGCCCCACTGTAGTATGTATGTAGCATGCAGTATGTATGTAGCATGCATGTAGTATATATGTAGTATGTATGTAGCATGTAGTATGTATGTAGCATGCATGTAGTATATATGTAGTATGTATGTAGCATGTAGTATGTATGTAGCATGCATGTAGTATGTATGTAGTATGTATGTAGTATTTTTTTTTTTAACATTTAACACATTAGCCGGATGATGGGACTACTACTGTCCCATCATTGGCTAATGTGTCAATCACTGTCTTGGTAGCAGGCATCGCCAGATGGGACTTATAGTCCCATCGGACGATGCTTGCACAGACCCCCGGACATCAGCACAGCCCCCCGGCAGGCCGGCACAGCCCCCCGGCAGGCCGGTACAGACCCCCACAGGGTGCACAGACCACCGGCAGGCCGGCACAGCCCCCCGGCAGGCCGGTACAGACCCCCACAGGGTGCACAGACCACCGGCAGGCCGGCACAGCCCCCCGGCAGGCCGGTACAGACCCCCACAGGGTGCACAGACCACCGGCAGGCTGGCACAGCCCCCCGGCAGGCCGGTACAGACCCCGGGCAGTCCACACAGCCCCCCGGCAGGCCGGCAGAGACCCCTGGAAGGCCCGAAATGACGGCGCATCATGATGCGCACACACCGCGCATCATGATGACGTCATTTCGGCTGTCAATCAACTTTGAACTTCCGATTCCGATGCCGACTTCCGATATTGAAAAAATATCGGAAGTCGGTATCGGAATTCCGATACAGCAAGTATCGGCCGATACCCGATACTTGCGGTATCGGAATGCTCAACACTAGTCACCAATTCCCCCTTTTCTGAATCCCCAAGCAGACGGGTGGCTGTATTCAGAACTTTACAACTTTTGAGGGTGACATACTCAGGAATTAGTAGAGTACATTCAAGTCTGACCTGCCTGGCCATAGACAGGTGGTCATTCTTCCTTGTGGGAGGACCGTTCAACAGTACTGTCTTCCTTCATGATTGAAGGCAAAATGATACTGACAGTCAGGATGGAGAGGTACAGAGAAAAGTGAGACATTTGGAGGTGGCTGGGATCTGTGACAGTAGTGTGTGTGGGTTACCACGGCATTGGTATATTTATACTGCAGTCTCAAATGTTCACCTGAGATGTGCAAATTTGCCTTGCACATCAGTATTGTAATACTGCAATTTTCGTAATACTGCAATTTTTTTTAGCAGTGAAAACTTGTAAGGAATTTATCATGCTAGAGCTGGGCTCAGAACCCCCCAAAAAAATTATTTGTTAAAAAAAAAATGGCAAGCTATATTTACCGTGGGTGAGGAACATATTCAGACCCCTTTAAATTTTTCTCTCTTTGTTTCATTGCAGCCATTTGGTAAATTCAAAAAAGTTCATTTTTTTCTCATTAATATACACTTTGCATGCCATCTTAACTGAAAAAAACAGAAAAGTAGAAATTTTTGCAAATTTATTAAAAAAGAAAAGCTGAAATATCACATTGTCACAAAAATTCAGACCCATTGCTTAGTATCGCGTAGAAGCACCCTTCTGAGCTAGTACAGTCATGCGTCTTCTTGGGAATGATGCAACAAGTTTTTCACACCTGTATTTGGGGATCCTCTGCCATTCTTCCTTGCAGATCCTCTCCATTTCCATCAGGTTGGATGGTGAATGTTGGTGGACAGCCATTTTCAGGTCTCTCCAGAGATGCTCATTTGGGTTTAGATCATGGCTCTGGCTGGGCCAGTCAAGAATAGTCACATAGTTGTTCTGAAGCCACTCCTTTGTTATTTCAGCTGTGTGCTTAGGGTCAGTCTTGTTGGAAGGTGAACCTTCAGCCAAGTCCTTCAATTGCAACCAGTTGTCCTGTCCCTGCAGTTGAAAAACACCCCATAGTATGATGCTGCCACCATCATGTTTCACTGTTGGGATTGTATTGGGCAGGTGATGAGCAGTGCCTGGCTTTCTCCACACATACCGCATAGAATTATCACCAAAATGTTCTATCTTCATGTCATCAGACCAGAAAATCTTATTTCTCATAGACTGGTAGTCATTCATGTATTTTTTAGCAAACTTTATGAGGGCTTTCATATGTCTTGCACTGAGGAGAGGCTTCCGTCGGGCCACTCTGCCATAAAGACCTGACTGGTGGAGGGCTGCAGTGATAGTTGACTTTGTGGAACTTTCTCCCATCTCCCTACTGCATCTGTGGAGCTCAGCCACAGTGATCTTGGGGTTCTTCTTTACTTCTCTCACCAAGGCTCTTCTCGCAAGTTTGCTCAGTTTGGCTGCACGGCCAGGTCTAGGAAGACTACTGGTGGTCCCAAACTTTTTCCATTTAAGGATTATGGAAGCCACTGTGCTCTTTGGAACCTTGAGTACTGTAGATATTCTTTTGTAAACTTGGCCAGATGTGTGCCTTGCCACAGTTCTGTCTCTGAGCTCCTTAGCCAGTTCCTTTGACCTCATGATTCTCATTTAGTCTGACATGCACTGTGAGCTGTGAGGTCTTATATAGCCAGGTGTGTGCCTTTACAAATCAAGTCCTCTCAGTTTAATTAAACACGTCTGAACTCCAATGAAGGAGTAGAACCTTCTCAAGGAGGATCACAAGGAAATGGACAGCATGTGACTTAAATATGAGTTTCTGAGCAAAGGGTCTGAACACTTATGACCGTGTGATTTTTTTTTAGTTTTGTCTCTTTAATAAATTTGCAAACATTTCTACATTTCTGTTTTTTAGTCAAGATGAGGTGCAGAGTGTACATTAATGAGAAAAAAATGAACTTTTTTGAATTTACCAAATGGATGAAATGAAACAAAGAGTAAAAAATGTAAAGGGGTCTGAATACCTTCTGTACCCACTGTGTATATATACATATATATATATATATATAGTAAATATACATATATAATGTATGTAATTCTAGGCCCCCTTCTCTTTGTATACTGCCCCTATTGGTCAAACAATGAGTAGATTTGATTTTCAGTAACATCTCTATGCTGATGACACTCAATTATACACTTTTCTCCTGATATCACGCCTGCCTTTCTAGAAAACACTGGTGATTGTCTTACTGCTGTCCCTAATATCATGTCCTCCTTCTATCTGAAACTGAACCTGTCAAAAACTGAAATCCTTGTGTTTCCTCTCTCTACTAATGCACCTATGCCCAACATTGCCATTTCCGTGTGTGGTTCCACCATTACTCCCCAGCTACATGCACGCTGTCTTGGGGTCATAATTGTCCCTGAGCTTTCATTCACCCCCCACATCAGATCACTGGCTTACTCTTTTTATCTGCAAAAATATTTCAAGAATTTGACCCTTTCTTACTTTCGACTCTGAAAAAATGCTTACTGTTTCTCTTATTCATTCTCCTCTGGACTATTGTAGCTCTCTACTAATATGTCTCCCTCATACCAAACTCTTCCCTCTCCAATCTGTCTTAAATGCTGCAGCCAGGATCATATTCCTCACCAATCGTTACACCGATGCCTCTACATTGTGCCAGTCATTACACTGGTTACGCATCCTCTCCAGAATCCAGTACAAACTTATTATCCTCACCCACGAAGCATTCCATGGCTCAACACCACCCTACATCTCCTCCCTCGCCTCAGTATACCATCCTACCCGTGCCTTCAGTTCTGCCAATGACCTGAGGTTAATATCCTCAATAATCAGAACCTCCCACTCCCGTCTCCAAGACTTTTCACATGCTGCGCCAATTCTTTGGAATGCACTACCAAGGTTAGTATGATTAATCCCCATCCCCAGTTTTATGCGTGACCTAAAAACACATTTGTTCAGACTGGCCTACAGCCTCAAAGCATTTACCTAAGTATCCTTGTGTTGTGTTGCCCATTCAAAATCTTTTACCATAACCAGGTTCCTCGCTTCATGTTCTCACATGCCTTATGCACTTAATAGCCCTCTGTGTCTGTACTGTTACATACTTAAGCTGATAACCGGTTCATGCAACATTACATGAACACCCGATTCTTCCACAATGGCTGGTCTGAACAACGAAAGCAATTGTTGCCATTTACCTCCCGTGTCTCCCCTTTTCCTCATAGATTGTAAGCTTGCAAGCAGGGCCCTCATTCCTCTTGGTATCTGTTATGATCTATGTGATTATTGTTATGCTGTAATGTCTATTGTCTGTACAAGTCCCCTCCAAAATGCAAAGTGCTGTGGAATATGTCGGCGCTATAGAAATAAAATTATTATTATTATTATTATTGTTATTGTTATTGTTATTATTATTATTATTATTATTAATAATAATATTAGGTATGAATGTTTAAAAAACAAAGTGAATTGCATTGCATCCTATTACCCCATTTGTGCATAAATGATCTAGTTTGTATTTTCTGAGAAAATAAGCTGAAGTTTTAGAGATTATATTATACTCAACAGAAATGCTTTAGTGCTCCAGGCAACGCATCTTAATAATTTAAGTGGTACGTAAGATTTGTTGTGTAAATTATATCTTTTGTCCTTTTGAAGATAATTGCAGTAAGTATCAAATGAGCTAAATTATGGTGTAATGAAGAGGAGAGGAAAAATTGTTTATTTTATTGGAGATGAATACAGTAAAGAAATTCTATAGCTCTCCATGGCTTATTAAATAGTACTCTATTTAATAATCTGTCATGTGAGTCACTTTTATATCAAGTTTCAGCAATTATACAAATTAAACTCCAACAACTCACATATAAATGTGACATGCAGCCAAACGTTTCTCTTCATAAAAGATATCAACGTGTTGCTAAAGAAACAAACATCTAATTAGGGAATAATGCCTGTGCTACTTAGAGGTTTCAAGCTCTATGAAAAATTTCTAATACTTACAAAATTTTCTAAATTGTCATTTTAACATTTGTTAGAAATTGGAAAATCATGGAATCATAGAGTGGTAGAGTTGCAAGGGATCTCTTGGGTCATCTGGTCTAACCCCCTGCTCAAAGCAGGATTCACAATATCATCCCAGAAAGATGTCTGTCCAGCCACTGTTTGAAGACTTCTGTTGAAGGAGAAATCACCACCTCTCATGGCAGCCTGTTCCACTCATTGATCACCCTGTCAAAAAGTTTTTTCTAATATGTTATCTGTGTCTCCTCCCATTCAGTTTCATCCCATTGCTTCTAGTCTTTCTTTGTGCAAAAGCAAATAAAAATCATTCTCCTACAATGTGACAGCCCTTGAGACATTTGTAAACAGTTATTAAGTCTCCTCTCAGTTTTCTCTTTTGTAAGCTAAACATTCCCAAATCCTGCAACCTTTCCTCATAGGACATGGATTACAGACCGGTCACCATTCTGGTCGCTCTACTCTGAACTTTCTCCAGTTTGTTGATGTGTTTTTTAGGATGTGGTGTCCAAAACTAGACCCAGCATTCCAGATGAGGTCTGACCAAAGAGAAGTAGAGGGGGATAATGACTTCACATGATCTAGACTGTATGCTTCTGTTAATACATCCCAGAATTGTATTTGCCTTTTTTGCTCCTGCATCACACTGTTGACTTATGTTCAGGTTATGATCTATTAGTATACCCAAATCTTTTTCACATGTGCTGTTGCTTAGCCCTATTCCTCCCATTCTGTATATGCTTTTTTCATTTTTATTGCCCAGATGTAGTACTTTGCATTTTTCCCTGTTAAAAACCATTCTGTCATTTGCTGCCCACTGCTCCTGTTTATTTATATCTTTTTGAATCCCCTCTCTCTTTTCTAGTCTTAGCTATCCCTCCTAGCTTTGTGTCATCAGCAAATTTAATCAGTTTACCCTCAATTCCTTCATATAAATTATTGATAAAGATGTTGAACAATACAGGGCCCAGGACAGAGCCCTGTGGTACCCCACTTGAGACATACGTCCAACTGGATGTGAAGCCGTTCACGACCACTCTTTGGGTCCGATCACTAAGCCAGTTATGAATCCACTTAACAGTTGCCTTGTCCATTCCATAGTAAGTCATTTTTCAATATGGATGGTGTGATATACTTTGTCAAATGCTTTGCTGAAGTCAAGATATAGTACATCTACAGCAGTTTTCTGATTCACCCAGTCAGAGATTGTCATAGAAGTGATTTCTCCCTTGTTCAATAGAAGTGATTGTTCCCTTGTGTCTGCGCAGTTATACTGATTGAATAAAAGTAGGAGGAAAAAGACAGCACTGTAGTGTTCTATCCAATGGAGATAAAGGTGTTTAAATAAGGTTATACTAACCTGATTTAGTTGTGGATACACATTTCAATCACTTATACACACGTGGTCAAAATTGTTGGTTACCCCTTGTTTAATGAAAGAAAAACCCACAATGGTGACATAAATAACTTGTATCTGACAAAAGTAATAATGAATACAAAAATCTATGAAACTGAAAAAATGAAAGTCAGACATTGCTTTTCAACCATGCTTCCACAGAATTAAAAAAAAAATAAATTAAACTCATGAAATAGGCCTGGACAGAAATGATGGTACCCCTGAAAATAATGTGACAAAAGGGTCATATTACATCAGGGTGGTCCACTATTATTCAGAAATTTAAGCTCCATGGGACTGTAGCCAACCTCCCTGGGCATGGCAGCAGGAGGAAAATTGATGACAAATCAAAGAGATGGATAATACGAATGGTAAAAGAAGAGTCCAGAAAAACGTCTAAACAGATTAAATGTGAATTTCAAGCTCAAGGAACATCAGTGTTGGATCGCATCATCCGTCGTTGTATAAGCCAAAGTGGACTTCAAAGTGAAGATGACCCATGAAGCCAGACTGGAATTTGCAAAACTACATGTTGACAAGCCACAAAGCTTCTGGGAGACTATCCTATGGACAGATGAGAGAAAATGGAACTTTTTGGCAAGGCATATCAGCTCTATGTTCACAGATGGAAAAAAGAAATACATCAAGAAAAGAACACTGTCTCTACTGTGAAACATGGAGGATGCTCTATTATGTTCTGGGGCTGTTTTGCTGCATCTGGCACAGGATGTCTAAAATTTGTGCAGGATACATTGAAATCTCAAAACTATCAAGGGACTCTAGAGAGAAATGTGCTGCACAGTGTCAGAAAGCATGGTCTCAGTCTCAGGTCATGGTTCTTGCAACAGGATAAAGACCCAAAACACACAGCTAAAAACACCCAAGAATGGCTAAGAGGAAAACATTGGACTATTCTGAAGTGGCCTGGAAAAGGCACCCTTTAAACCCGAGACAACTGGAGCAGTTTGCTCTTGAGGAGTGTGCCAAAATACCTGCTGAGATGTGCAGAAGTCTCATTGACAGTTACAGGAATCGTTTGATTGCAGTGATTGCCTCAAAAGATTATGCAACAAAATATAAAGTTAATGTACCATCATTTCTGTTCAGGCCTATTTCATGAGTTTTATTTATTTTTATAATTCTGTGGAAACATGGTTGAAAAGCAACATCTGACTTTCATTTGTTAATTTTCATAGATTTTGGATTTATTATTACTTTTGTCAGGTTCAAGTTATTTCTGTCACCATTGTGGGTTTTTCTGTCGTTAAACGAGGGTATCAACAATTTTGACCATGTGTGTACATCCAGTTTTTCTTGTCCTAATGAAGAAAGTCTTTAGTACTTCAAAACGCGTTGACTAAATAAAGAAAAACGGCATGTACTTTCTTTATGGATTGGGTTTTATTTTATGAGATATCAGCAACACAGATTATCCGCAAATCCTCCTTATCTGTGTGAACTATATATATTGATAGTTTTAATTTTGTCTGGTTAAGTTTCTAAATACCATTTCTGAGATTTTCCATCATTTTTTGATGATTGCTTTTATATACAATGTCAAATATAATTAATACTTGGGCAATAAAAGATCTTAAAAAGTATTGGTGACTGAAATGGTCCAGTATTCTTATTGATGAGAATCTAAACTTTTTTTTTATTATTTCTGAAAAGTGACCATGCATGAAGTGCCCTATAGATAGGTGATAGCTGAGAATCCCCAGCTGATGGCTCAAAACACTTGTCTGATGTGTGCATCTCAGGAAGGTGGAGTGTTCAGATTCTGCCTCAACTCACATGCAAAATACCACATAGACTCAATAGGAAAACTATGAGCCCATACAATGCTCTATGAGATCATTCCTGTTTCCTGAGCATAGCTAATGTGGCAAGTGTTTTGAGCAATTTGTTGGAGTCTCAGGACTCAGATGCTTTCAGAACTACATTGCTTCTACATGTCAACTCAGTATGAACCAAGTAATTTTAACATAAGGATAAATTCAACTTTTCAAGTAGTTATATGAGAAAAAGTAAGGTAACATATATTTTCATTAAAAAAAGTATTGCAATTCTTGTCAATAGGCTGTGTCTAGTATTGACTTTGCCTCAATAGAGCTAAGCTGCGATACCGGTATCATCGCCATGCACAACAGTGGAGAATAAAAGCATACCCTTTAAATATAATCTTAATTATGCTTTTAAGTTCAGGCCTACATTTATTTTATGCATGAAATATGAATAATTGATGTAATCAGTCTAAAATTGTTCTTACATTCTAGCTTTTATGCTCAGGTTCCACACGTCATTCATCAGGATTGGCTTCTGGGTATGAGCCTTCCCTTCACATACACCTCTAAGAATATAGATTGGGTAATAGTATGTTGTATTTTTATACACATTAAAGCCTCTAGAATTTCAGCTATAATTTTCCTTTCTTTTAAATGATTCAAAAGCCAGTTGTCTAGTAATCCATCAGAATGCACTATATAATCAGGGTCATAAATAACACAAAATATTTCATTTAATTGAACAACAGTTATTTTCCCTTACAGTGTTCCTAGACTTTAAGTGCTTTTAAATCACAGCAATTTGTGTAGAAGATGATACCTGCCAATACGTTATATTTGTTACCATCTTGTAATTGTCTTCAGGACGCGCATGTGATTTTTGAAGTCAATTGGAAAACACCAATACATCTTGAGAATCTCTGTGTGAAGTGTTGTTACTTCAACATAAAAAAAACTGTGGTTTTTACAAATATATTCATATATATTTTTTATCTTGGATCTTCAGCTGTAAATTAATGGAGAAAACAAGTAACATTGATGCTGATTTTGAATCTTCTTTGTGTGTTTGCTTTTCTTTTATTAAATGATATATCCTTTGAACATGTAGTGGTAAGATTGTCTAAACCACATTTCCCAGCATTTATGTAGCAGTGGCCATTGTGCCTCTGAGCTTTGTGCTTCAACACGTAACGAGTATAATGGGAGCCAATGGGAAAGCCAAACTTTTTTCCAGAAGACCCTACAAAGAGGTCTGGGGGGCAATGAAAATGTTCAAATGGATGGGAAAAGTGCTGAATGGAAGGAGAACAGCATGGGGAAGACACCTGAAGGCATCCCTGATTTCCAGATCGCTGCTGAGAACAATGGTGTCACACTTTTACTTCACTTTAAGGAGTGACAATATAACATTCCAAACCGATGAGAAATTGTATTTTACTGGAAAAAATGTTAAGAAACATTTCGTCCTTTAAAATGACTTGTATATAAGACAAAATTTTGAAAGGATTTAAAAAATAATATAAATTTAGTAAAACAAAAATGATTTTGTTATTAAAAAATAGGAAATTTCAGTTGAATTAATGAAGGAAGCAAGAAAGTCCCAAAAATAAGGTAATAATGGAAGTCAGTGGGAAATCTGAACATTTTTCCCGCAGATTCTACAAGGAAGTATGGGGGGAAGTGAAAATGTTCAAATGGATGGGTCACAGTACTGAAATGGCATGGGAACAGCAATGGGGAAGATCCTTGAAATCATCTCTGACTCCCAGGTCACTGCTGGGAACAATGTTGTCAGAATGTCACACCACTTTTAAGGAATGACAATAAAACATGCAAAACTGCAGATAAAATGGATTTGACAGGAAAAAAATGTTAAGAAATATTCTTTTCCAGATAATGAATTGTACATAAAGCAAAAGAAATAATAGAAAAAAATGCTAATCTACATGTTATGCTATGTTTACATGTACTGTTTTTGCTGCGTTTTTGCACTTTTGAAATCTAATTTTATCATTTTAACCCCTTTCTGCCATATGACGTACTATCCCATCCATGTGCCCTGGGATTAATTCCCAGGGACGGATAGTACGTCATAGCGATCAGCGGTGCTCACGGGGTGAGGGCCACTGATCACAGCCAGGTGTCAGCTGATTATCACAGCTGAGACCCAGCACTATGTGTCAGGGGCAGTCACGGACTTCCCCTGACATGATAACCCCTGGCACACTGCGATCAAACACGATTGCAGTGTACCGGGGGTTTAGGGAAGCATCGGCAGGGAGGGGGCTCCCTCCGTTATTCCCTGAGACCCCTGCAGCAGCGCAATGTGCAGTGTTGCTGCTGGGGCCTCCTTCCCTGCAGGTCCCCGGATCCAATATGGCAGCGGGGGCCAGCAGGGAGCTGGCTTCCTCACTGCCTGCAGAGCGCAAGGATGAGGAAGTCTGTGAAGCGCCTGTGTCAGATCGCCGATCTGTCACAGCGATCTGTGATGTGACATATCAGCAATCTGTCACATGACAGTGATGTCCCCCCTGGGACAATGTAATAAAGTTAAAAAAGTGTAAAAATAATTTATAAAAAATCGCTTAATAAATTAAAAAAAAAATATTCCCTAATAAATTCATGTTTTGGAAATAAAAAAAAACAATAAAAGTACACATATTTAGTATCGCCGCGTCCATAACAACCCACCCTATAAAACTGTCCCATTAGTTAACCCCTTTAGCGAACCCCTTAAAAAATAAAAATAAAAAACAAAGCAAAAAATAATGCTTTATTATCATACCGCTGAACAAAAAGTGCAATAACGTGTGATCAAAAAGACACATATAAATAACCATGGTCCCACTGAAAACATAATCTTGTCCCGCAAAAAACGAGCCACCACACAGCATCATCAGAGAAAAAATATAAAAGTTATAGCTCGCAGAATAAAGCGATGCAAAAATAATTATTTTTTGTATAAAATTGTTTACATTGCATAAAAGCACCAAAACATAAAAAAGACATAAAGGAGGTATCGCTGTAATCGTACTGACCCGAAGAATAAAACTGCATGCGGAATGGTGTAAATGCACCCCCCAAAAGAAATTCTTGAAATGCTGGTTTTTGCTCATTCTGCGTCCCAAAAATCGGAATAAAAAGCGATCAAAAAACATCACGTGCCTGAAAATGGTACCAATAAAAACGTCAACTCATCCCACAAAAAATAAGACATCACATGACTCGGTGGGTCAAAATACGGAAAAATTATAGCTCTCAAAATGTGGTGATGCCAAAACTATTTCTACAATAAAAAGCGTCTTTTAGCGTATGACAGCTGCCAAACATGAAAACCTGCCATAATTAGTAAATCAAACCCCCCTTATCACCTCCTTAGTTAAGGAAAAATAATGAAATTAGAAAAAGTATTTATTTCCATTTTTTGCCATTAGGGTTAGGGCTAGGGTTAGGGCTAGGGTTAGGGCTAGAGTTAGGGCTGAGATTAGGGTTAGGGTGTGTTGGGGTTAGGGTTGGAGTTAGAATTGGGGGGTTTCCACTGTTTAGGCACATCAGGTGCTCTCCAAACGCAACATGGCATCTGATCTCAATTCCAGCCAATTCTGCATTGAAAAAGTCAAATGGTGCTCCTTCCCTTTCAAGCTCTGCCATGCGTCCAAACAGTGTTTTACCCCCACATATGGGGTATCAGCCTACTCAGGACAAATTGAAAAACAACTCTAGGGGTCCAATTTCTCCTGTTACCCTTAGGAAAATAAAAAATTGGGGGCAAAAATATCACTTTTGTGGAAAAAATATGATTTTTTTTTATTTTCACGCCTGGGCATTATAAACTTCTATGAAGCACTGGGGGGTTCAAAGTGCTCACCACAAATCTAGATAAGTTCCTTAGGGGGTCTAGTTTCCAAAATGGGGTCACTTGTGGGGGGTTTCCACTGTTTAGGTACATCAGGGGCTCTCCAAAGGCAGCATGACACCGGCAGACCATTCTATCAAAGTCTGCATTCCAAAACGTCACTACTTCCCTTTCAAGCCCCGACGTGTGCCCATACAGTAGTTTTCTCCCACATATGGGGTATCAGCATACTCAGGACAAATTGGACAACAACTTTTGCGGTCCAATTTCTCCTTTTACCCTTGGGAAAATAAAAAAATTGGGGACTAAATGATCATGTTTGTGGAAAAAAAACGATTTTTTTATTTTCACGCCCGGGCATTATAAACTTCTGTGAAACCCTTGGGGGTTCAAAGTTCTCACCACTCATCTAGATAAGTTCCTGGGGGGGTCTAGTTTCCAAAATGGTGTCATTTGTGGGGGGTTTCCACTGTTTAGGCACATCTGGGGCTTTCCAAACGCAGCATGGCGTCCAATCCCAATTCCAGCCAAAAAAGTCAAGTGGCGCTGCTTCCCTTCCGTGCTCTGCCATGCACCCAAATAGTAGTTTACCCCCACATATGGGGTATCAGCGTACTCAGGACAAATTGCACAATAACCTTGGGGGTCCTGTTACCCTTGGAAAAATAAAAATTGAGAGTGAAAAGATCATTTTTGTGGAAAAAATATGATTTTTTAATTGTTCAGCTTTACGTTATAAACTTCTTTGAAGCCCTTGGGGTTCAAAGTTCTCACCACACGTCTAGATATGTTCCTTGGGGGGTCTAGCTTCCAAAATGTTGTCATTTGTGGGGGGTTTCCACTGTTTTGGTACATCAGGGGCCTTCCAAACACGACATGGTGTCCGATCTCAATTCCAGCCAAAAAAGTCAAATGGCACTGCTTCCCTTCCGAGCTCTGCCATGAGCACAAATAGTCATTTACACCCACATATGGGGTATCAGCATACTCAGGATAAATTGCACAATAACTTTTCGGGTCCTGTTACACTTGGGAAAATAAAAATTGGGGGTGAAAAGATCATTTTTGTGGAAAAAATATGATTTTTTAATTGTACGGCTGTACGTTATAACCTTCTGTGAAGCACTTGTAGGTTCAAAGTTCTCACCACATATCTAGATAAGTTCCTTACGGGGTCTAGTTTCCAAAATGGGGTCACTTGTGGGGGGTTTCCACTGTTTAGGAACATCAGGGGCTCTCCAATCGTGACATGGCGTCCGATCTGAATTCCAGTCAATTTTGCATTGAAAAAGTCAAACGGCGCTGCTTCCCTTCTGAGCTCTGCCATGCGCTGAAACAGTGGTTCCCCCCACATATCAGGTATCAGCGTACTCAGGACAAATTGAAGAATAAGTTTTGTAGTCCAATTTCCCTGTTACCCTTGGTAAATTTAAAAAAATTGGACCTGAAGTAATTTTTTTGTGAAAAAAAGTTAAATGTTAATTTTTTTTAAACATTCAAAAAATTCCTGTGAAGCACCTGAAGTGTTAATAAACTTCTTGATTATGGTTTTGAGCACCTTGAGGGTTACAGTTTTTAGAATGGTGTCACTTTTGGGTATTTTCTATCATATAGACCCCTCAAAGTGACTTTAAATGCGATGTGGTCCGTAAAAATAAAATGGTGTTGCAAAAATGAGAAATTGCTGGTCAACTTTTAACCCTTATAACTTCCTAACAAAAAAAATTGGTTCCAAAATTGTGCTGATGTAAAGTAAACATATGTGAAATGTTACTTTTTAAGTTTTATTAAGTAAGGGCATAAAAATTCAAAGTTGGAAAATTGCGAAAGTTTCACCAAATTTTCCCTAAATTTCTGTTTTTTTCACAAATAAACGCAAGTTATTTAAATGAAATTTTACCACTAACATGAAGTACAATATGTCACGAGAAAACATTGTGAGAATCACCGGGATTCATTGAAGCGTTTCAGAGTTATTACCTCATAAAGGGACAGTGGTCAGAATTGTAAAAATTGTCCCGGTCATGAACGTGCAATCCACCCTTGGGGGTTAAGGGATTAATACCTTATCTGTCCATGTGGTGTGTGAGATATGGTTAGACACATCCTTTTTAATCTATGAAGGAGGGACTCTGAAAGTCACAAAATATAAGTGTATAAGGGGACAATACAAATATCTCTCTGAGGATCTGTTTATACCAAGGAAGGTGACGGTCACAAGGGGGCATTCTCTGCATCTGGAGGAGAGAAGGTTTTTCCACCAACATAAAAGAGGATTCTTTTCTGTTAGGGCAGTGAGAATCTGGAATTCCTTGCCTGAGGAGGTGGTGATGGCGAACTCAGTTGAAGGGTTCAAGAGAGGCCTGAATGTCTTCCTGGAGCCTAACAACATTGTATCTTACAGTTATTAGGTTCTTTAGAAGGATGTAGATCTGGGGATTTATTCTGGCGGAATATAGGCTGAACTGGATGGACAAATGTCTTTTTTCTACCTTGCTAACTATGTTACTATGTTACCATAAAAAACATGAATCAGTCAATAAGTCCATGGTAAAAAGCAGCAGCAAGGCTTGGAATTTATAAGGCAATAATCCCTGACTAGATGCCTGTCATATGCTATACCGACTGCCACACCTCTCTATACATGAATTGCAGATAAGAGCAGTATTATTGGAAAATATAGAAGGGATTTTAATTGGCCCTGAAAAGATTTTTAGTCAAACGTGGCAGCAACAAACTCTGGAAGAATGCAAGTAACACTCCCAGCTTAGATGAGTTTCTGAGTATAGATCACAGTAAAACACATGAATCTGTCAATGAGTGCATGAAAAAAGCAGCAGCAAGGATTATGATTTATAAGGCAATAATCTCTGACTAGATCGCTGTAATATGCTATCTCAACTGTCACACCTTACTGTAGATGAAGTGCAGATAAGATTGTTATTTTAGAACAGAATAGAAAGTATTTGAATTAGCCCTGAAAAAAGCATTTAGTTAAAGTAGCAGCATCAAAGACTGTTATTTCATCTCCTGCTGGGGAATATAGTGGAGCGTTTCACATCTACTCAGCCTGATAAGGAGGAGACCAGGAACTTTTAGACTTACTGTACAAAGTCTCCTTTCCTGGCTGTGAAATTCTGTATGCAGTGTGAGAACTGCTCATGTGATTACTACCTGACAAGGCACTGGATCATATATTACTAATAGAACCCACCATCTCTTTTGTATTTCAAAAAATGTTCAATTAGAAAGTGGAGCCTCATTTTTTCCCATTGCTAAGAAGTGGGTCTCCTACACTTGTAAAGCATCTGCACTAAATGCAAGATATGACAAAAATAAGTGGAGGCCCTCAGAAAATATTTTTTCCTATTATTAAAGAGAGGGTATTCTAGACTGGTAATAGTAATGCCCATGCACTAAGTGCATGGGCTGAAAAATATTTAACCCTGGGGGTATACATATTATTCAAAGAATTTTTGAGGTAGGCCTCTAAAAATTGTTAATGCATTAATAATAAACACCCTTAAAATATTGATAAAGAGGATAGCATGATCAACCTGTTGATAAGGTAGTGGAGGAGGAGAAGGAGGAGGCGGACAACACAAAAAATACAAACTCCTGAAGCATATACCCATAGAATCATAGAATCGTAGAGTTGGAAGGGACCTCCGGGGCCATCTGGTCCAACCCCCTGCTCAAAGCAGGATTCGCTAAATCATCCCAGTCAGATGTCTGTCCAGCCTCTGTTTGAAGACTTCCATTGAAGGAGAACTCACCACTTCTCGTGGCAGCCTGTTCCACTCATTGATCACTCTAACTGTCAAAAAGTTTTTTCTAATATCTAATCTGTGTCTCCTCCCATTCAGTTTCATCCCATTGCTTCTAGTCTTTCCTTGTGCAAATGAGAATAAAGTTGATCCTTCTACAATGTGACAGCCCTTTAGATATTTGTAGACAGCTATTAAGTCTCCTCTCAGTCTTCTCTTTTGCAAACTAAACAATCCCAAATCCTGCAACCTTTCCTCATAAGACAGGGTTTGCAGACTGCTCACCATTCTGGTCGCTCTTTTCTGAACTTGCTCCAGTTTGTTGATGTCTTTTTTAAAATGTGGTGCCCAAAACTGGACACAATATTCCAGATGAGGTCTGACCAAAGAGGAGTAGAGGGAAATAATGACTTCACGTGATCTAGACTGTATGCTTCTGTTAATACATCCTAGAATTGCATTTGCCTTTTTTGCTGCTGCATCACACTGTCGACTCATATTCAGTCTGTGATCTATTAGTATACCCAAGTCTTTTTCACATGTGCTGTTGCTTAGGCCTATTCCTCCCATTCTATATATGCTTTTTTCATTTTTATTGCCCAGATGTAGTACTTTGCATTTCTCCCTGTTAAAAACCATTCTGTTAGTTGCTGCCCACTTCTCCAGTTTATTTAAATCTTTTTGAATCCTCTCTCTCTCTTCTCTAGTATTAGCTATCCCTCCTAGCTTTGTGTCATCAGCAAATTTAATCAGTTTACCCTCAATTCCTTCATCTAAATCGTTGATAAAGATGTTGAACAATACAGGGCCCAGGACAGAGCCCTGTGGTATCCCACTTGAGACATTCTTCCAACTGGATGTGCAGCCATTTACGACCACTCTTTGGGTCCGATCACTAAGCCAGTTATGAATCCACCTAACAGTTGCCTTGTCCATTCCATACTTAGTCATTTTTTCAATAAGGATTGTATGAGAGACTTTGTCAAATGCTTTGCTGAAGTCAAGATATACTATATCTACAGCATTTCCTTGATCCACCCAGTAATCAGTAATACCGTCATAGAAGGAAATTAAATTAGTCTGACATGACTTATTAGTTACAAACCCATGCTGACTCTGTTTAATCACTTCATTCTTATCCAGGTATTGACATACATGTTGTTTAATAATTTGTTCAAAGATCTTTCCTGGTATAGAAGTCAGACTCACCGGCCTATAGTTGCCTGGGTCCACCTTCTTCCCCTTTTTGAAGATAGGAACAACATTTGCTCTTCTCCAGTCTTCTGGCACTTCTCCTGTTCTCCAAGAATTTTCAAAGATTATGGAGAGGGGTTCAAAAATTTCTTCTGCTATCTCCTTCAGTACTCTGGGGTGTAATTCATCTGGACCTGGAGACTTGAATTCATTTAGGTTAGCTAAGTGTTTCCTCACTATCTTTCTGTTTATAGATATCCTGGATTCTTCTATTCCCTTAATAGGACAGTGAATAACAGTTGATGTTACATTTCCTTTCTGAGAGAAAACAGATGCAAAATAGGAATTTAAAAGTTCAGCCTTCTCAACATCCTGTCTTACCATTTCATCATTTTCATCCTGTAAAAATCCTATAGCATCTTTGACTTTTCTTTTACTTTTGACATATCCCCAAAATCCTTTATTATTGCTTTTGACATCTCTTGCAAGCCTCAATTCATTTTCAGCTTTAGATAATCTGATTTGTGCCCTGCAGGTTCTGCAGACAGCATTATATTCTTCTTTAGATATGCCTCCCTCTTTCCATTTTATAAACATTTTTTTCTTCCTTTTTAGCATGTGCTTAAGTTCTGTGTTCATCCATCCTTGTTTCCTTAAATGCTTCCTATTCTTCCCTCTTTTCGGAATTGTTAACAACTGTGCTTTGAGAATTTCATTTTTCAAGATTTCCCATCCTTCCTGGACATTTTTGTCTTTAAGGATATCCAGCCATTGGATCCCTCCAATTCTCTTTCTGAATCCCTTAAAATCTGCCTTTCTGAAATCTAACCTTGACGTCTGAGTCTTCACAGGTCTTCCGCCTCTAGTTATCCAAAATTCTAAAATAGCATGGTCGCTACCTCCTAGGGTCCCAGCCACTTTTACCTCCTCAACCATTTCCTCCCTGTTTATAAGAATTAGATCCAAAGTAGCAGTTCCCCTTGTTTTCTCCCTTACCTTTTGGAAGATAAAGTTGTCAGCAAGAGAGGATAAGAATTTCCTTGACCTGTTAGTTTTGCCTGAGAGAGATTCCCAACAAATGTCTGGATAGTTGAAATCTCCCATGACAACTATGTCATATTTTTTGGAGAACTTGGCCATTTGATGCATAAAGAGTTCATCCATATCTTCAGCTTGCACAGGCGGCCTGTAGTAAATGCCTACAATGGTGTCCTTTCCATTGTTCTGTCCTTGTATTCTTACACAAACAGTTTCAACAGAGCTCCCAGTCTCTGAAGCTTCAATCTCTGTGCAGATATACGCGTTTCTAACATACAATGCGACACCCCCTCCTTGTTTATCAAGTCTGTTTCTTGCAAATAAGTTGTATCCTTCTAGTCTTGTATTCCAATCATGTGTATTGTCCCACCAAGTTTCAGTGATTCCAATGACATCATATTTCTTTTCCTGTGTTAGTAGTTCCAATTCTCCTTGTTTGTTGCCCATGCTTTGTGCATTAGTATAGAAACATTTTAGTTTGTGATTGGTTTCTCTTTCTCCAATATTTTTATTAATTAGATTCTTTCATCTTTGTTCTTCCTTTCCACTTCTAATAGCAAAGTTCTCAATAGCATTTGTCAGGTGTATGGCTTTTTCTGATCTTTTGCTTCCCTTCCCACATTGTTCTAGTTTAAAGCTCTCCTTACAAGTGTAGCAAGGCGACTTCCAAATACATGCTTTCCAGTCTTCGTAAGGTGCACCCCATCTCTAGCAAGTAGTCCATCGTATAAGTAGTTCACTCCGTGATCCAGAAATCCAAATCGTTGCTGACGGCACCATCGACGTAGCCAGTTGTTCACCTGCAGAATCTTATTCCACCGCCTTGTTCCATGGCCATCCACTGGGAGGATGGAAGAGAAGACCACCTGCGCTCCCAGTTCTTTCACTTTCTTGCCTAAGTCTTCAAAGTCTCTGCAGATGGTTTCCAGGTCGTTTCTTGCGGTGTCATTTGTCCCCACATGTAGTAGCAGGAATGGGTAGTCATCTGTAGGTCTGAAGAGTCCTGATTTCCTGTCAGACACATCTTTAATTTTTGCACCTGGAAGACAGCACATTTCTCTTAAAGTTATATCCGGTCTGCAGATATCGAGATTTTGCAACTTTTCCTCCAACAGGGTCACAAGCTTGCATTTGTGGCATGTGAAGTTTGGCTTTTCCACTGGTAAGTCTGTGAACATGTAGCAAGAAATGCAGCTCACCAAATGGCTCCTGGCCTCTTCCATCTTGAGATTTCTTAAAAACGATGAAAGATGAGCCAAAATTCACGCGCCGATAGGCACTGTGAATATGCAAATGATCTCCTCAAGACTCTTCCCCTGGTTTTCCGATTTCCTCTTTTCAGCTGCAATGGCCAAAACCCAGTGATCGTTGAGCTCGCGGAGACTCTTCACTTATCCCAGAAGGCACTGGGAATATGCAAATGATCTCCTCAAGACTCTTCCCCTGGTTTTCCGATTTCCTCTTTTCAGCTGCAACGGCCAAAACCCAGTGATCGTTGAGCTCGCGGAGACTCTTCACTTATCCCAGAAGGCACTGGGAATATGCAAATGATCTCCTCAAGACTCTTCCCCTGGTTTTCCGATTTCCTCTTTTCAGCTGCAACGGCCAAAACCCAGTGATCGTTGAGCTCGAGGAGACTCTTCACTTATCCCAGAAGGCACTGGGAATATGCAAATGATCTCCTCAAGACTCTTCCCCTGGTTTTCCGATTTCCTCTTTTCAGCTGCAACGGCCAAAACCCAGTGATCGTTGAGCTCGCGGAGACTCTTCACTTATCCCAGAAGGCACTGGGAATATGCAAATGATCTCCTCAAGACTCTTCCCCTGGTTTTCCGATTTCCTCTTTTCAGCTGCAACGGCCAAAACCCAGTGATCGTTGAGCTCGCGGAGACTCTTCACTTATCCCAGAAGGCACTGGGAATATGCAAATGATCTCCTCAAGACTCTTTCCCCTTCCCCATATTTGGGTGGGAAAAGGTGCATGGTAATAGACCATAAAAAATCTGGATTTCAGTTTATGTTCTGCTCCTGTCATCCATTGGTGAAGAGAAGTATGTCCCAATCAACCGTTATTCATTTTGATAATATAATAAGGTCATACCACATGTTTAACATGGATACCAGATAGTTGTAAGGTACACTCAGCCATATGTGCAAAAATCCAAAACTTCCCAGACCCCACCAAGAGGATGACTGTCCATGTTGTCCTCCTCATCCTCTTTGTCTTCAGGCCATCCACGCTATACAGACGGGATGAAGGTGGTGTGGGTTTTACCATCTGTAGTGCAGGAGAACAGCTCCTGTTTCTCCTCCTCCTTCTCCTCCTCACTATCACCCAATCTGCATTGAGAAGTTGAGATGAAGCTGGGCTATGTAGCATCACTGAGTATAGTGTTTTGTTCCATCTCAACTTGCTCTGCCTGCAAAGCCTCCTCTTTAATTGTGAGCATCATGCGCTTCCGTAGATTGAGAAGAGGGATGGTGATGCTGATTTTGGCGTTATCGCAGCTCACCATCTTGGTCGAGTCCTCAAAGTTTTGGAGAATGACATAGATGTCAGATATCTATGCCCAATGATCAGCTTTTATTTGCGGAGGCTGACCGGAATACCACCGTGCATTGTTTAACTGCTATTCAACTACTGCCCTCTGCTCCTCACAAAGAATTGCCAACATACGTAAAGCTGAGTTTCAATGCGTAGTAACATCATACCAGTCGGTGAGCTGAAATTGCAAATGATGCTGCATCACTGCCAGCATCAGAAGGGAAGAGATTATCGAAACGCGGGTCAAGGGGTATACTGGAGCTCTCTGGACCCTGGGTAACTATCCATACCTTCTAGCCTGGCTCTATATATGCCTTTATGTGATACTATGCACTTGCCATTACTTTGAGCTATGGCATGCAAAAAACTTGTTTTGTTTCTGGAGTCTCCTTTGCATTTATTTTTTTACGTAGCTCATTGTGCTCTTTGTATAATACTTTACAAGAGTCACTAGAGACAAAAGCCAGTAGTGTCCAGCTTATTTATTTATGTCCTAGATTACATCTAGTCATTTGCACCTTGCACTTTATTCCTCTTTATTTGAGTACACCTGTCTTTATATACTAAATCAGAGTCTATTTTTACTAGGTTATAAGGCATAACTTACTGGCTCATTGTTGGCTTTTTCTCTATTCCTGTTCTGTGTGCTTATATCTCCATTTTTTAATCATTTGATCGTGTGGTAATAAAATTACTCACTTTCCATATACTGCAAATTTTGACTGGAGGACTATTTCTTTACTTAGGTTGACTTTTCTAAAGCACATCTAGCTGGAAACAATCTCATTTTCTATGCATAGAGAAATGTTTAGGATCCCTAGGTCCAAAATAGCATAAAAACCGTTTTCTTCAAAGTGTACAAAATAGAATGGTATTAGACCCTCTTTAAAACCCTGCTGTTCTGTTAGTTTCCACTATACACTTGTTTTTGACCGGACCTATTAAAATGCTGTTTTAGCTACTTAAAAAATTTTTTTGAATGCCTGTTGCATTATTATACTGTATGTGAACGTGGTTGGTCATTATAAAAAATACGTAAAAAACTCAATTTTTTATTTTGTGTTTATAAAGGTTACAATGGCTTATTGAATTCTGCACAGAAATTACAAATTTGAGCTTAACTAACTAACTAACTAACTAACTAAAACAACTACTATTACTACTATAATAACTATAACTAACTATAACTATAACTAAAATTACCTATAGTATAAAATGCGAGCAAACATTTTGAAAAAAATAGTAAAAATAATAAAAAAAATAAAAAATCAGTTTTTTTCAGAAAATCTTCACATAATTCTATTGTTTACATTCAAGACAACAATAATACACAAGTTTATAAGCCTCATACCTGTACAGATTTGCATTCAAGGCTCAGATGTCTCCAGATCTTCTCTGCAACAAAATTGAGACTGAAATGGCTGGCTGAACTGCTTACTTACTGATAAGATAAGAAAAGAGACACCAGACACCACCCCCTGGAATGCTGAGATAGCAGAGAAGAAAACAAACATTTAGCAGACATGACTCATTAGCTTTTCAGGTCTGCTTTGCACAGAGAACCAACACAAGGAAAATAAAATAAAACTTTTCTTTTACAATATGCAATGGTGACAACTGAATTTATTTATTTTTAGAGGAAAAGCAGGGTAAATAACATACAGAGAAAAAAAATTGCACAGAACTGTACTGAAAGCCAATGCATATGGTTTGTACTGAAAGCATGTGTAAATCTGCACCTAAAGCAACTGTTTACTTCATAAACAAAAGTAGATGCAATAAGTAGTCTCAAAAGAAATTATAACTCATTTGTTTTACTCAAAAAATGGCTGAAATTAGCATAAAATGCTATTCGGTCATTTTTGACCGGGAACAGTACAAGTGTAAAAAAAATGTGGCGCAAAAACTAAACCAAAAAAAAAAAAGTACCCTTAAAAGGAACTGCTCAAATTAGGAAAATAGAAGTAACCACAAGTTTCAGAACTGCATAATGAATTTTTTAAAAAATATCAAAGTTCAAAAACGGTCATTTTTGACCGAACATAACAAAAGGGTTAAGTGTTTGAAGCTTTTTATAATTTCTATTATGCTAGTAAAGAATAAAATTCCTGGAAAGCAGGCAGTGTTACGTCAACTCATTTGGTGGCATCAATGAGTCTGATGTTATCAATGTACAAGTGTTTATTGCCTCCTTGCTACAAATAATAACTATCATGATACAAAAACCCATACAAAAATCCAGGGCACAAAAAACTGCAAGGAATAGATCAACACCGCAGAAGAATTCAGTATAACGTGCCAATAAAATCATGTACTTTATTAATTCAAGACAGAGTACTTAATAAATTACAGTACAAATTCAAATAGATACTGTTAAAAGGCACTACTTAATAAAAATAGGGGATTTCACCATTAAAAGAAAGCCTGGTCAGCAGCCCATGTAATGAGTGCATGTGTGCTAGTTCTGGGAATAGCCACTGCTCTCCTCTAATACCTGGTACCTAAAGTATCCAACCAGGGCTATATGCAGAATCAAATTAGAGTAATGAACACTTACATGGGTAGTGGTCTGCTCAGATGAGGTATCCCCAAGCGCCCCAATGCGCGTTTCGTGGGTGCATTAAATAGTAAAGGCAGCCAATGGAAAAACATGCCTGATGGGTTCCGTGTCATACTGAGGTCATTTCCGGTATTTCAGTGCGTGTGCACCCCCGTCATCGCTCACCTACAGACACCATGGAGCTCAGCCATGGAAAGCAAGCAAAATGCGCCATAATGCCCGCAATCCCTAGCGTCAGCGGGCGTGACAATCTCACATGCATCATACCAGGAAATGGGAAGTCCGATCAGGAGAGAACTCTATATCGCATATAATTGCATATATGATTCACATAACGTTAATAATGTTCATTTATGTGGAAAATAGGCGTTAAGAAAAAATAATAAAAATAATTGGAAGAAAAATAAAAATAAAGATAAAATTGTGCCTTATTATAAAGACAGTGCATAGTGTCTTATAGAAGATTAAAAGCCTAATACAAAATGTGTTTGAGAAGGTGCCAATAAAGTACACATTAATACACATGACATGCCATAGTTTTGTATGATAAACATAATTCAATAGAAAAATATAATATATAAAGTCATAATGTGGATACATCATTATGGCTATACCACAGAATAATGGGAATCAAAGATATAACAGATATAACAATAAAGTGACGTTTGCCAATATGACGATATTACATCATACATGTGCTCAAATTTCCATTATTGACAAAAAAAGTATAAAGTGGCTAGTGCGACACAATAATCCCTCATAGTAAATGTGTATATATATATATACTAAACTAAAAAAGCATATAGTGATAACATATAGCAACCCACATTAACCCATAATATAAACCCTATACATCAACAGATTGCATTCAATAACAGAATAATAATAAAAAAGTTATAAGATGCATATTAATAGCCATATCAAAGATGTAAGTCTTCTTTATTTCCTGAGATGGATTTTGTCCCAAGTAGGTCGGAACCAAACATGATTAATTGTGACAATTGTTTCTAATTTTTGGAAATTTTTTTATTAAAATGTTACAAATTATTTGTATAATCTATGATTGAAGCGAAAGTCATAGCTGATGAAAATGAATGTACTAAAATATGTGCAACTGTGGTTATAATGCACTGTTATTTAACCCCTTCTCGACCTTTGACGCCACGTAGGCATCATGAAAGTTGGTGCCAATCCGACCCATGATGCCTATATGGCGTCATGAATTAATAGCCCCCCTGCAAGTTGGGTGACCAGGGTCACTGAAATGTCACCCGGCCCGCACACACAGGACCCTTTGTGCTTCAGCCCGGGGGGGTGACTTAGCCCTCCGTGGCTACGATCACTCTGATTGGCTGTTAAAAGTGAAACAGCCAATCAAAGCAATTGTAATATTTCACCAATGAAATTTGGTGAAATATTACAATCCAGCCATGGCCGATGCTGCAATAGCATCTGCCATGGCTGGAGACCGAGATTTGACCCCCCCACTGACAGACAGCGGCCATCAGCCACCGCCATTAACATCTGCTCCCTTCCCTCTTCCCTCCACTCCCCCCACCTTCCGATCTCCCCCCTCACCCCCCCGGTACCTCCTTTGTCTCTCTGGTCATCCCGGTATCCTGATAAACTCTCACAGTGATCAAAATAAAATAAAACATAAAGAACCCCCCCTTTGTCACCCCCATAGGTAGGCACAAATAATAAAATAAAGAAAATATTTTTATTTTTCCATGAGGGTTAGAATTAGGGTTAGGGTTAGAATTAGGGTTAGAGTTGGAATTAAGGTTAAGGTTAGAAATAGGGTTAGGGTTGGAATTAGGGTTACGGTTAGGGTTGGAATTAGGATTAGGGTTGTAGTTAGGGTTAGGGTTGGAATTAGGGTTAGGGTTGTAATTAGGGTTGGGTTTAGGGTTAGTGTTGTAATTAGGGTAAGGGTTGGAATTAGGGTTAAAATTAGGGTTAGGGGTGGGTTGGGGTTGGGATTAGGGTAAGGCTTGTGGTTAGGGTTAGAGTTGGGATTAGGGTTAGGGGTCTGTTGGGGTTAGGGCAGTGGCTAGGGTTATGATTAGGGTTGGGATTAGGGTTAGGGGTGTGTTGGGGTTAGGGTTGGAGTTAGATTTGAGGGGTTTCCAATGTTTAGGCATATCACGGGGTCTCCAAACACCACCATTTATTACAGCCATTACAGCCATTTATTACAGCCAATTTTACATTCAAAAAGTCAAACAGTGCTCCCTCCATTCCAAGCCCTGACGTCTGCCCAAACAGTGCTCTCCCCCACATATGGGGTATCAGTGTACTCAGGACAAATTGCACAACAACTTTGGTGGCCTAATTTAACCTGTTTCCCTTAAAAAAATAAAAAATTGGGGGGGCTAAAAAAATATTTTTGTGGAAAAATAGATTTATTATTTTCACGGCTCTGCGATATAAACTTCTGTGAAGCACTTGGGGGTTGAAATTGCTCACCACACATCTAGATATGTTCCTTGGGGGGTCTAGTTTCCAAAATGGGGTCACCTGTGGGGGAGCTCCAATGTTTAGGCACACAGGGGCTCTCCAAACGCGATATGGTGTCCACTAACGATTGGAGCTAATTTTCCATTCAAAAAGTCAAATGGCGCTCCAACCCTTCCAGGCTCTGCCGTGCGCCCAAACAGTGGTTTATGACCACATATGAGGTATCGGTGTACTCAGGAGAAATTGCTCAACAAATTTTATGATCCATTTTATCCTGTTGCCCATGTGAAAATGGAAAAAATGATGCTAAAAGAAAATTTTTATTGGAAAAATTAAAATGCCATTTTTTCCTTCCACATTGTTTTAGTTCCTGTGAAGCACCTGAAGGGTTAATAATCTTCTTGAATGTAGTTTTGAGTAGCTTGAGGGGTGCAGTTTTTAGAATGGTGTCACTTTTGGGTGTTTTCTGCCATATAGACCCCTCAAAGTGACTTCAAATGTGAGGTGGTCTCTAAAAAAAATTGTTTTGTACATTTTTTTGTAAAAATGAGAAATCGCTGGTCAAATTTTAACCCTTATAACGTTCTAACAAAAAATAATTGTTTCCAAAATTGTACTGATGTAAAGTAGACATGTGGGAAATGTTATTTATTAACAATTTTGTGTCACATAACTCTCTGGTTTAACAGAATAAAAATTCAAAATTTGAAAATAGCAACATTTTCAAAATTTTCGCCAAATTTCCACTTTTTTCACAAATAAACGCAAAAATTATCGACCTAAATTTACCACTGTCATGAAGCCCAATATGTCACGAAAAAACAATCTCAGAATCGCTAGGATGCGTTGAAGCCTTGCTGAGTTATTACCTCATAAAGGGACACTAGTCAGAATTGCAAAAATTGGCCAGGTCATTAAGGTCAAAATAGGCTGGGTCATGAAGGGGTTAAATGGTAAAATCCTGATTCGTCCATTGAAGCATTTCACATAATAGCTTTGTTTTCCTTTTTAAAGTGTTACCAAGTTTTCAATAAATGATAATTCTAGTAGGAACATGTTTAATATTTTTTACAAGCTCTAAAAGACAATTCTATAATTATTTTTCATTTATACTTAATTTTTTATTCTGTTTTCTCAACTTTCCATCACATTTTTCTGGCCAGAATAGGCTATCATGATACATTATTCTATCCACTTGTATAATAAAAACTTTGCAGACTTATATTAAAGTCAATGAGAAAAAAATGTATCATAAACGATCACAATGTATATGTCATATTGAACATGAGGAGTGATAACTTGTGATATTCATCCTGAATCCTGTATAACACAAGCTATGATGTCAATGTAAATATTGGTTTTCTGAAGATATCATTTAGGAATGATATTTTCAAATAAGACTCTTGAAACAACAATTTGTGGATGGACTTGTCTCAATCGCTTTGATCTTATCAGCACAGGGCAAGAATCAGGTTAGTTGCATGGGAAGCCAGAAAGCTAGTCTTATGGAGATGACAAAGAAGATAGAAAGAAGCTTACAGTGTTTAAAGGTTATTTGGCTCACCTTAAAAGGAGTAATATATTCTATAATAGAAAATAAAATACCAATGTAAAAAGATAATAGGAGATGTCAACTTAAAGGAGTAGCAATGAAGGTAAAATATAAGTTTTAATCTAGTTACGTTAAAATTTTCGAATGGACAACACTCAATACATGAAACACATATATAGTCCACTGAACTGTGGGGACCTTGATGAGATCACCGCTAGAAAATTAAGAAAAAGTCTCATGGTGCACTGGGATCTATTGTGCTTTACTCACTCCCACCCAGGTCAATTATATGTCTCCAGCACTGCTCCCAGTATCTGTTCCCACTATTGTCTGCAGTGGTGATGCTGATATCATCCCAGTGGCTCTAAGATGATTAAATCGCTACAGACCATAACAGAGAGCAGCAGTAGAGACTCAGTGAAGGACTTGGGGAGGTGGAGTAAAGTAGTTTGCTATTTAAACACAAAATGCGCTTGGGGAAAGTGGTTTTATGAAACCAGAAAACTTTAAGGATTTCACACGTAAAGTGTTTTGGAGCTTTGGATTTCATCTCAGATAAGAAGAGAGTCTCATCCATCCAGGTCCTCTTCTTGTTTTTATGCGAATCATCTGTATGTTTGGCTCCATAATTTAGGTCCCTCCATGTGATAATCTGTTGACCCAGCAGCACTAAAAATAAATTATTTGAATTTTTGTTCAGTTTTCAAGATCTTGTTGAATCTGAATAGTAAGATTCTTTTGGCATGAATTGTCTAAAATGGCCACCATGAGTTTACACGTTGCAAAGTTGTAGAAAATTGCATCAGCTAGAGAAGTCTCTCACGACTTTGAGAGCGTTCCAGGCAGGATTCCTATAACCATGTAGCTATCAGAAAACACGATGTAGCACAGCCAAACAGAGGGACTATCTTAGCCTCTATAACAAAAGAAGTAGAGATAGAGAAAACTATAAAACACTGAACGAATTGCACAGATAGTATTTGTGACATCTCAGTAGAGATGATGATAAATTTGTGGGGAAAGTACAGATTTATAGTAATTGAGAAAGAGAGAAAGATGAGAGCTGGTAGCCAATGTTTGTTGCATCAGGGTGGTGTTAGTGCCGTTATAACTTAAACATTTTTATTAATCATGCAGAAGCCAGACACCAATATTGCTTAAAGAAAAATAAACATTAACTTCTGTGACAGCCTCACAAAGTACAGCATGTTATATTACTATTAATTTTTTGTAAATCTCTTATATTGGTCTAATTTTTTACAGGATATCAATAATATTGTCCATCGAGAAAGGACAAACAAAGTGGTGCAACTAATCAAGAGTTAGGAATAAACTCCATCAAGATATTAAGTTGAAGAAGAGTCCTTTATTCTTTAAATAAAGTCTATAACATCATGTAGTTCTGAAATATCTACTCCTTTCTCAAATGACATTTGACATACAGTATAGTTTGTCATTTGAGAAAAGTGCAGATTGATCTGAAACATGCCATGTTATAGACTTAAGTTAAAGAATAAAGGACTCATCTTCAACTAAACCTTTGTATGGAGAGTCATCCAAGCTGTTGATTAGTTGCACCATTTTACACATTGCTTCCAGTTCCTATTGGAATAATGTATTTGATTCCTAAAAAGGAATATTTTTTAAAGGCTAGTTAAAAAACCATTGCTTCTTCTCTTTCCTAACAACTAAATCTTTTGCTCATTCCAAACAAGGAACCATTTTTAAATAGTTTGGTTAAAGCCTTTTCTTCTTTATGGGCTATACAGACTTTTTGCAGTGGGCAATAAATTATACAATGTTTACTTAGAAACATAGCAAAGCTGCCAAGCAAAAATGTATTATTAATATATATATATATATATATATATATTTTTTTTTTTTTTTTTTTTTTTCAGTGATTGAAATAATCCATTGCTTCTTGATACTCTTGCTAACAATTTGTCATAGGCTGGTAAAAGTAAGCTTTATGCTCTCTGGGCCCTGGATTGATGCTTCCTATTGCTTCTTCATTGGTCTATCTGGGCCCACTGTTTCTTCACTTTACAAACTCATACCAAACCTTTTGATACTCAACAAAAAAAAAACAAAAAGGGATTTTTAATAGTTTTTGAATGGCTCAAAGAAGTCAAACCTTTACTTCTTCAGTTTGCTAACACCAAACATGTTATTGGGCAATAAAAAAGGATAATGCTTGGATCAGCGCTTGTTAAAAAGCCACGTTTTTGTTTTTAAATACGTTCCAGGTGTGCAAACACTGACATAGCAAGCATCTGTTCCCAAAACAGGGATAATTGTTTTTTTTTTTACATTTTTTAAATAAATTTCTACAGTGCAGTGTGTCTTTAACCAGGTTATTGCTTACCACCGGTTGCCATCCTGCTACCCACAGCCATGAATATTGACGTCACTTCATCTTTCCTATTCTCTTTTTATATAAAGAGCTTGAAATGCATTGGATACAGTCTTAGAAGACCTCAGAATGTCAAACATGTCTTTCTAGGAAGTTGGAGACCTTGCAGTACTTTCCATTTGTGAAAAATGTACTCAACGTACACTGAAAGTTCTGTAAACAATCGGCAATGCTGACAAATTCAAGTTTGAAAACATTTGCTCATTATTGATAACATAAGTTGGTAATTTTTAAAAGAGTATTTGTGTTTATTTGTAGGGGACATAACCTTTGAAGAGGGAGTAAATATGACCAATTTGAAAATTTGGGAACTTTGCTAAACACTTTATTTTGGGTGGTAGACTAATCTTCGAATGATTGTACTATTTCTTTTCAACACATTTACAGAAAATGATTCAAACACCCTTGTTACTTTGATATACTTTATACTATAAACTCTACATTTCACTTGATTGTTAAGTTTTGTCAGGGAAGAATAGTAATAATTGCTGTTAGAAAAGGAGTTGATATTGTCTGCCAGATACCATGAAAATACCATTTAAGCTGTTGGAAGGCTTTTGCTCTTTTTTTCTTTTACACAGCACTTGACTGAGCTTTTCTATTCAGAGCTGGGCCACATGGGATATCACAGGGCTGTCAGTCACTTCTCTAATCCAGCCGAGAGCTGCATTGTAATTTTGCCTATAGTATATCTAATAAGGGGGTAATTTTATGATAATTCCTCTTTAATAAAATTTAATCAACGAGGAATATAATCATAAAGATTTATTTTGTTACTTTGATAAATGAGCTCTTTTTTATATTCTCCGTAAATCATATTATCATTGTAGCTTCTAGGAGCTGATGTATTATTTTTTTAAGTAGAATGATTCTGAAAAATCACATGAGCTGAGAATCATAGTGTGCTCTTGACTACTTAAGTGATGATGAAATATTAAGTATGTAAAGGATGGATAATTTCTCTCCGTTCATAAAGCAGGTCAGCTTTTGACCTTTCTATTTCTGAAAGGCTTCAAAAATTTCAATATCAGTTTAGGCTTTAAAAATTGGTGCAGTGTGTGCTAAGACTTAACAATATGCCTAAATTAAATCTATCAAAAATGTGCAGAAGCATTTAAGATTATTACAACTTGCAAGTACAGCAGAACATGAATAAAAAAACAGCTGAGGTTTCTATGTAGTATTCATAAATGGGTAGATTATCATAAATTAGCAACATGCTATTTATGAGTCCTGTAGGTGTACTGTAGGTTGAGGAAGGCTGTGTTATGATATGTGAAATTCAATTGTAAATTGTACTATTATGGTTTTAAAAAAAAAATTCCATTGTCTGGATTGAATCGTTTAATACTGACTGAACAACAAACATTGGCCATATTCATTGTGTAAGGGCCCCATCACACACAGCGATCTCGCCAGCGAGATCGCTGTGTGTAACATGGATCAGCGACCGCCCCCCTGCCGGGTATCACTGATCGCGCTCCATCGTCCTGGGCCATTTTTTGATTGTTGGTCTCCCATTGGCCAGCGTGCATCACTGCGTGAGGCAGTGAGAGACCAGCCATCAGCGACGCTGGACGCTGGTTTCCAATGTAAACAGCGGGTATCCAAGAGCCGCGCGGCTCCTAGATACCTGATGCTTACATTGGAAACCAGCTTGCTCGCTGGTCCTGATCGCTGGAGGGGCTATCTATGTGACAGCTCACCAGCGATCAGCCTAATGATGCCCCAGCGATCCCATCCACGTCGGATCGATGGTGGGATCGCTGGGACATCATTATGTGTAACGGAGCCTTAACCGTCAGTACTGAAAGAAGCCCACTCTGAGAGACTTAGCTGACATCAAGATAAATTCTGTGAGCTGAATCCTTAGCCTTTTAGGAGGCCATAGTAAAGTCTGTGTATGTAAAAGGATAGTTTTCCTTTGTGTGATGAAAGGCAGGGCAAATATGTAATAAAATCTAATGTCATGGTACCATCTTTTAAGAGTTTAAGATACATTAGCCCTTTTTGATTTAATGGTTCTGGAATGGTTGAAGGACTGCAGATGTGCACAAATAAAAATGTAATAACTTTACTAACAAGAAAGCAACATTCATGAGGCAACCTACTTGGCAGCTACATCAATTTAAATAAGGTTACAAGCTTGAACAGCAGGTATTCTTCCTTGGCCTTTGCACCTCCTCTATACTGGCACAGTCACTGTGCTTGTTACAATATAGTACAACCACACGCTTAAAGTTGCTTTCATAGCCCTCACTAAAGATAATTCTTCTGACAGCAATACCCTACAGTTAAAGATGAGCAAATTAATTTGCTGTGAATCCAATTCAAGTAGAATTTTATACAAAAATTGCAGGTCCTGACAAATGTAAAGAATTTGTAATTCAGTTTGTGTAATTTGCCTCCCAAAATGCCAACTTTTTCAATGCATCAGCCACAAGAGGTTTCGATGACCTCAGGCTCTAGCATGTGGGCTTCCACCATAGTGCCTTGCAGCTATCACATCATATGGCATAGCCCAAACAATCAGAAAGAACTATCATAACCTGTGTAAAAGTCAAGCCAGGGAATTAAGCAGCCATTTTAGAGAGATATCTTGTAAAATATTGAGAGGATGTTAACAGCTTAGCAATATGGATAGGAAAAGAAAGAAACCAGGGGAAGAGTCTTGAGGAGATCATTTGCATATTCCCAGTGCCTTCTGGGATAAGTGAAGAGTCTCCACGAGCTCAACGATCACTGGGTTTTGGCCGTTGCAGCTGAAAAGAGGAAATCGGAAAACCAGGGGAAGAGTCTTGAGGAGATCATTTGCATATTCCCAGTGCCTTCTGGGATAAGTGAAGAGTCTCTGCGAGCTCAACGATCACTGGGTTTTGGCCGTTGCAGCTGAAAAGAGGAAATCGGAAAAACCACGCGCCGAATTTTGGCTCATCTTTCATCGTTTTTAAGAAATCTCAAGATGGAAGAGGCCAGGAGCCATTTGGTGAGCTGCATTTCTTGCTACATGTTCACAGACTTACCAGTGGAAAAGCCAAACTTCACATGCCACAAATGCAAGCTTGTGTCCCTGTTGGAGGAAAAGTTGCAAAATCTCGGAGAGAGGTTGGCTACGTTGAAGATCATTAAGGAAGGTGAAGAGTTCTTGGACAGAGCAGAATTATCTCTTCATGTTACAGAAAGAGAAGAAATTCGAAGTGCACCTGAAGAAACAGAGGAATGGAGACATGTGACCCAGAGAAGCAGGAGGATCAGGAGGCAGTCAGCACCCATACTGCTCAGGAACCAGTACCAGGCTCTCACGCAGGAAAATGATGAAGAAATACATCAGGATAAGACTTTGCCAACAAACAGCAACCTTGTACGCCTTCAGAGTCCTCCTGGATGGAGAAAGAAAAATGTTGTGAAGAAGAAACGGAGAGTGGTGGTCATGGGGGATTCCCTGTTGAGAGGAACAGAGGCCGCTATCTGCAGACCGGATATAACTTCAAGAGAAATGTGCTGTCTTCCAGGTGCAAAAATTAAAGATGTGTCTGACAGGATATCAGGACTCTTCAGACCTACAGATGACTACCCATTCCTGCTACTACATGTGGGGACAAATGACACCGCAAGAAACGACCTGGAAACCATCTGCAGAGACTTTGAAGACTTAGGCAAGAAAGTGAAAGAACTGGGAGCGCAGGTGGTCTTCTCTTCCATCCTCCCAGTGGATGGCCATGGAACAAGGAGGTGGAATAAGATTCTGCAGGTGAACAACTGGCTACGTCGATGGTGCCGTCAGCAACGATTTGGATTTCTGGATCACGGAGTGAACTACTTATACGATGGACTACTTGCTAGAGATGGGGTGCACCTTACGAAGACTGGAAAGCATGTATTTGGAAGTCGCCTTGCTACACTTGTAAGGAGAGCTTTAAACTAGAACAACGTGGGAAGGGAAGCAAAAGACCAGAAAAAGCCATACACCTGACAAATGCTATTGAGAACTCTGCTAATAGAAGTGGAAAGGAAGAACAAAGACGAAAGAATCTAATTAATAAAAATATTGGAGAAAGAGAAACCAATCACAAACTAAAATGTTTCTATACTAATGCACAAAGCATGGGCAACAAACAAGGAGAATTGGAACTACTAACACAGGAAAAGAAATATGATGTCATTGGAATCACTGAGACTTGGTGGGACAATACACATGATTGGAATACAAGACTAGAAGGATACAACTTATTTGCAAGAAACAGACTTGATAAAAGAGGAGGGGGTGTTGCATTGTATGTTAGAAACGCATATATCTGCACAGAGATTAAAGCTTCAGAGACTGGGAGTTCTGTGGAAACTGTTTGGGTAAGAATACAAGGACAGAACAATGGAAAGGACACCATTGTAGGCATTTACTACAGGCCGCCTGTGCAAGCTGAAGATATGGATGAACTCTTTATGCATCAAATGGCCAAGTTCTCCAAAAAATATGACATAGTTGTCATGGGAGATTTCAACTATCCAGACATTTGTTGGGAATCTCTCTCAGGCAAAACTAACAGGTCAAGGAAATTCTTATCCTCTCTTGCTGACAACTTTATCTTCCAAAAGGTAGGGGAGAAAACAAGGGGAACTGCTACCTTGGATCTAATCCTTATAAACAGGGAGGAAATGGTTGAGGAGGTAAAAGTGGCTGGAACCCTAGGAGGTAGCGACCATGCTATTTTAGAATTTTGGATAACTAGAGGCGGAAGACCTGTGAAGACTCAGACGTCAAGGTTAGATTTCAGAAAGGCAGATTTTAAGGGATTCAGAAAGATAATTGGAGGAATCCAATGGCTGGATATCCTTAAAGACAAAAATGTCCAGGAAGGATGGGAAATCTTGAAAAATGAAATTCTCAAAGCACAGTTGTTAACAATTCCGAAAAGAGGGAAGAATAGGAAACATTTAAGGAAACCAGGATGGGTGAACACAGAACTTAAGCACATGCTTAAAAGGAAGAAAAAAATGTTTATAAAATGGAAAGAGGGAGGCATATCTAAAGAAGAATATAATGCTGTCTGCAGAATCTGCAGGGCACAAATCAGATTAGCTAAAGCTGAAAATGAATTGAGGCTTGCAAGAGATGTCAAAAGCAATAATAAAGGATTTTGGGGATATGTCAAAAGTAAAAGAAAAGTCAAAGATGCTATAGGATTTTTACAGGATGAAAATGATGAAATGGTAAGACAGGATGTTGAGAAGGCTGAACTTTTAAATTCCTATTTTGCATCTGTTTTCTCTCAGAAAGGAAATGTAACACCAACTGTTATTCACTGTCCTATTAAGGGAATAGAAGAATCCAGGATATCTATAAACAGAAAGATAGTGAGGAAACACTTAGCTAACCTAAATGAATTCAAGTCTCCAGGTCCAGATGAATTACACCCCAGAGTACTGAAGGAGATAGCAGAAGAAATTTCTGAACCACTCTCCATAATCTTTGAAAATTCTTGGAGAACAGGAGAAGTGCCAGAAGACTGGAGAAGAGCAAATGTTGTTCCTATCTTCAAAAAGGGGAAGAAGGTGGACCCAGGCAACTATAGGCCGGTGAGTCTGACTTCTATACCAGGAAAGATCTTTGAACAAATTATTAAACAACATGTAAGTCAATACCTGGATAAGAATGAAGTGATCAAACAGAGTCAGCATGGGTTTGTAACTAATAAGTCATGTCAGACTAACTTAATTTCCTTCTATGACGGTATCACTGATTGGGTGGATCAAGGAAATGCTGTAGATATAGTATATCTTGACTTCAGCAAAGCATTTGACAAAGTCTCTCATACAATCCTTATTGAAAAAATGACTAAGTATGGAATGGACAAGGCAACTGTTAGGTGGATTCATAGCTGGCTTAGTGATCGGACCCAAAGAGTGGTCGTAAATGGCTGCACATCCAGTTGGAAGAATGTCTCAAGTGGGGTACCACAGGGCTCTGTCCTGGGCCCTGTATTGTTCAACATCTTTATCAACGATTTAGATGAAGGAATTGAGGGTAAACTGATTAAATTTGCTGATGACACAAAGCTAGGAGGGATAGCTAATACTAGAGAAGAGAGAGAGAGGATTCAAAAAGATTTAAATAAACTGGAGAAGTGGGCAGTAACTAACAGAATGGTTTTTAACAGGGAGAAATGCAAAGTACTACATCTGGGCAATAAAAATGAAAAAAGCATATATAGAATGGGAGGAATAGGGCTAAGTGACAGCACATGTGAAAAAGACTTGGGTATACTAATAGATCACAGACTGAATATGAGTTAACAGTGTGATGCAGCAGCAAAAAAGGCAAATGCAGTTCTAGGATGTATTAATAGAAGCATACAGTCTAGATCACGTGAAGTCATTATTTCCCTCTACTCCTCTTTGGTCAGACCTCATCTGGAATATTGTGTCCAGTTTTGGGCACCACATTTTAAAAAAGACATCAACAAACTGGAGCAAGTTCAGAAAAGAGCGACCAGAATGGTGACCGGTCTGCAAACCCTGTCTTATGAGGAAAGGTTGCAGGATTTGGGAATGTTTAGTTTGCAAAAGAGAAGACTGAGAGGAGACTTAATTGCTTTCTACAAATATCTAAAGGGCTGTCACATTGTAGAAGGCTCAACTTTATTCTCATTTGCACAAGGAAAGACTAGAAGCAATGGGATGAAACTGAATGGGAGGAGACACAGATTAGATATTAGAAAAAACTTTTTGACAGTTAGAGTGATCAATGAGTGGAACAGGCTGCCACGAGAAGTGGTGAGTTCTCCTTCAATGGAAGTCTTCAAACAGAGGCTGGACAGACATCTGACTGGGATGATTTAGCGAATCCTGCTTTGAGCAGGGGGTTGGACCAGATGGCCAAGGAGGTCCCTTCCAACTCTACGATTCTATGATTCTATGATTCTATAACATTGAACAAATGTTCCAGAGAGAAATGTATTGTACAATTGCGTCATTAAAATGATGAGAATAGTAGTCTAATAATAATACAAAAAGTCAGTTGATAAGGTTTTGCATATATGTTTTAGCTTTAAGTATCCATAAAGTGTTAGTGTGTTATAGATAATTGAGGCTAAAACCTTTATTTTTGAATTTTATTAGTCTTTTATCATTTACTATTATTTATTACAATAATTTTCAAAAATCTCATACTGGTCTCGATCCTCGATTCAACAGAGGTTGAACTTTAATACATCCAAATTCATCCAAATTTCCAATCATTCCTTATTTTGTCCCACTCATCAAGATTGCACCTATGGGTATAGCATCCAAGACGCTCGCTGTTGAGGTGTATTCTCACACTTGAGGATCCCAGTAGTGCAGCTGACAACATGCCCATATTGTGACCTTTCCAGGCTTCTGTGGCTTGACAACTGGGTTGGTCTCCTTGGTGATCAAAATGGTCCATCTACCTGCTATATAAATAGAGATCTGTTGAGACTTACTTTGCATATGATCAGAATTTAATACTGCAATTACTGTATCTACTATATAATTATCTAATTCTGTCTGTAATGGAAATCCCACATCGCTGATTGGTCGTGCCTAGCTGGCCGCGACCAATCAGAGACAGGCGCAGTCCGGCCGCGAATTGGCGCGGAATTCGAATGATGCACGCCACCGCTACCATGGGGAGATCTGCGGTGCTAGCCGCTGATCTCCTGATGGTTGCCGCGGGTGATCTCCTGCCGCAGAGAGGTCAGCGGCGACGCAGCCAGGAGATGACCGGCTCAGCGCTCAATGTGCGGATGGTACCCAGGGTCTGGAGGAGAGGAGACTCTCCTCCAGACCCTGGGTACCATTAACCTGTAAAAAATAGAATTAAAATAAAAAAATAGTGAAATACTCACCTTCCGACTGCCCTCAAGCTCTTTCCCTCCTCTCGCGAGAGTGACGTCATCTCCGGTCCTTCGCGCTAAGCATTACTGGGAGCGGAAGATGCCCGGAGCGTGAAGAGGAATTCGGGGGCCGACGGAAGGTGAGAATAACCTTTTTTTGAATTTTTTATTCTAAAATACCCGATGCGTTAGAATTGGGCCACCATCTACGTAGTAACTTAATAATATGTATGTTCAAATTTACGTATCAGTAAGTGATCACGATATGGAATTGATATGCATAACACTGAATATATTTTTTTCTGTCTGCACAATTCACACATCAGGTTTACATGAACTATGTTCATATGGCTCCTTGTTTTTTAACATTTTATTAATTTACCTAATGCTGCAATTTTATATTTGTTTTTTATCATGCTAACAACATCCCTCAGCCTCTACCCCTTGTTTTACCATTTGATATCCTTATGTCCTTTTAAAATTGAGATTGTACATATCAATAAATGACTTTGCACCCTATTGACTGAACAAGGGTGTCAGTACAATACCCAGAATCCTCCTAGAAGTACACATCTGAACTGGTGTCTTACTGCAGTGCCAAGAGAGTGGACCATACCAAAAACCACTTGATATTACTTTTACTGATGCATTTTTCTCTAATTTGATATTTATTGTAACACTAGATGGTGGCCTGATTCTAACACATCGGGTATTCTAGAATATGTATGTAGTTTATTTATGAAGTTTTAATAATAATGCAATAATGCACCCACAATCCTGATATGCATGGTATCCCTCCCCCCTATCCTGGTATGCATGGTCCCCTCACCCCGCAATCCTGAAATGCATGGTCCCCTCCCTCCCTTTCCTGGTATGCATGGTCCCGTCACCCCCCTTTCGTGGTATGCATGGTCCCCTCATGCCCCAATCCTGATATGCATGGTCCTCTCACCCCCCAATCCTTATATGCATGGTACCCCTCACCCCCCAATCCTGATATGCATGGTACCCCTCACCCCCCAATCCTGATAAGCATGGTCCCCGAACCCCCCAATCCTGGAATGCATGGTCCTCTCACCCCCCAATCCTGGTATGCATGATCCCCCTCACCCCCCTTTCCTGGTATACATGGTCCCCTCACCCCCCCTTTCGTAGTATGCATTGCCCCCTCACCCCCCCTTTCCTGGTATGCATGGTCTCCCTCCCCCCATTGCTGGTATGCATGATCTCCCTCCACCCCCCATTGCTGGTATGCATGGTCCCCCCCATTGCTGGTATGCATGGTCTCCCTCCCCCCCATTGCTAGTATGCATGGTCTCCCCCCCATTGCTGGTATGCATGGTCTCCCTCCCCCCCATTGCTGGTATTCATGGTCTCCCCCCATTGCTGGTATGCATGGTCTCCCTCCCCCCCATTGCTGGTATGCATGGTCTCCCCCCCATTGCTGGTATGCATGGTCTCCCCCCAATTGCTGGTATGCGTGGTCTCCCTCATCCTGCTTTCCTGGTATGCGTGGTCTCTGTTAAAAAAAAAATAGTTATATACTCACCTTCTGATGGCCCGCGATCTCCACGCATCCGGCTTCGCAGTCCCAGTAATGCATTGCGCGAAACACCACTGATGATGTCACGCTCTTGTGAGAGTGACGTCTTCTCCGGTCTTAAGTGCAAGGCATTACTGGGACCGCGAGGCAGGGCGCGTGGAAAGAAGATTGGAGGCTGTCGGAAGATGAGAATAACCTTTTTTTAATTTTAATTCTATTTTTTACAGATTTTTTACCGTTACAAACAGCTGCGCCTGTCGCTGATTGGTTGCGGCCTGGTGGTGGCTTTTTCTGTTTTAAACAATTCCCAACATCAACAATTTCCAGTTTTGTATTTTCATTTTTAATTTTTTTGTCCCCTTTTTTCAAGAACCATAACTTTTTTTTATTTTTCTGTTAACATAGATGCATAAGGGCTTTTTTTGTGTGACGCAATTTCAGTCTACTGAAAAAATAGGAAAAAATTGAAATTGCAAAAAAAAAATTCATCAGCACAGAACTATGGGATGAAGGATGTGTGATGATTAAATGGGTACGGGACTATGGGATGGAGGATATGCATGATGGGTATATGGGCACGGGACTATGGGATGGAGGATGTGTGGTTGGTATATGGGCACTGGACTATGCGATAGAGGATGTATGATGGGTATATGGGCACGGGACTATGGGATGGCGGATATGTATGATGAGTATATGGGCACGGGACTATGGGATGAAGGATGTGTGATGCATATATGTGCACGGGACTATGGGATGGAGGACGTGTGATGGGTACATGGGCATTGGATTATGGGATGGATGATGTGTGATGGGTATATGTGCACTGGACTATGGGATGAAGGATGTGTGATTGGTATATGGTCAACCATTATGACATCTTCTTCGATACACACACACACATAAACTCAGCTTTATATATATACTGCTCAAAAAAGTAAAGGGAACACTACCATTTGCAACAGGCTGTTTGTGTTCCCTTTATTTCTTTGAGCAATATAGATAACTATATTATTTGCAAATATGTGTAATGAATATTATATATAAACTAGCTGAAGAGCCCGGCGTTGCCTGGGCATAGTAAACAACTGTGGTTAGTTATAACAAATTATAATGATTATATTGCACATAAAAACTGTGCATCTAATCCTATCCTTTGTGATACTGACTGCTGAGCCGTGTATCTAATCCTATTCCGTGTGATACTGTCTGCTGAGCCGTGTATCTAATACTATTCTGTGTGATACTGTGTGCTGAGCTGGGTATCTAATTCTATCCTGTGTGATACTGTCTGCTGAGCCATGTATCATTTCCTATCCTGTGTGATACTGACTGCTGAGTTGTGTATCTAATCCTATCCTGTGTGATACTGACTGCTGAGCTGTGTATCTAATCCTATCCTGTGTGATACAGTCTGCTCAGCAGTGTATCTAACCCAATCCTGTGTGATACTGACTGCTGAGCTTTGTGTCTAATCCTCTCCTGTGTGATACTGTCTGCTGAGCTATGTATCTAATCCTATCCTCTGTGACACTGACTGCCTGCTGAGCTGTGTATCTAATCCTATCCTGTGTGATACTGACTGCTGAGCCGTGTATCTATTCCTATCCTGTGTGATACTGATTGCTGAGCTGTGTATCTAATCCTATCCTGTGTGATACTGACTGCTGAGCTGTGTATCTAATCCTATCCTGTATGATACAGTCTGCTCAGCTGTGTATCTAATCCTATCCTGTGTGATATAGTCTGCTGAACCGTGTATCTAATCCTATCATGTGTGTTACTGACTGCTGAGCTGTGTATCTAATCCTATCCTGTGTGATACTTATTGCTGAGCCATGTGTCTAATCCTCTCCTGTGTGATACTGACTGCGGAGCTGTGTATCTAATCCTATCCTGTGTGATACTGACTGCTGTGCCATGTATCTAATCCTCTCCTGTGTGATACTGGGCTCCCCCTGCAGTCTGTGTCAGAGGGTGGTCTGTGTTGGCACGGTAATAAATTGTGTTATTTCCAGCTTTACAGAAGGACGATAACACCGTAGAAGTGATAAGAATAATAGTCCTCAGTTACCACAACTGTCTACAAAGAAAACTGTTGCTGATAGCAACCAATCACAGCTCATTTTTCATCTTTTAAACAGCTCTGGGACAGCGTGGCGAGTTCTGAGTGGTGACTTTTGTGTTTCGACTTTTATGTGGCGAGGTTGGTATATGTGTGGTGAAATGTGTGCTGAGGGTGGTATATGTGTTGAAGCACGTGGTAGTGTGTGGCGCATTTTGTGTGTGTGATCATATCCCCGTGTGTGGTGAGTATCCCATGTCAGGGCTGCACCTTAGTAACTGTACGGTATATACTCTTTGGCGCCATCGCTCTCATTCTTTAAGTCCCTTTGTTCACAACTGGCAGCTGTCAATTTGCCTCCAATACTTTTCCTTTCACTTTTTCCCCATTATGTAGACAGGGGCAAAATTGTTTGGTGAATTGGAACGTGCGGTATTAAAATTTCACCTCACAACATAGCCTATGACGCTCTCGGGGTCCAGACGTGTGACTGTGCCAAATTTTGTGGCTGTAGCTGCGATGGTGCGGATGCCAATCCCGGACATATACACACACACACATATATACACACATACATTGAGCTTTATATAGTAGATATAATGTTCATTCAGTATGTGTATTTTTTATTATCTTTACTTTTAATGGTGTAAAAGAGAGGTGAGTTAAACGTTTATATCTTTTTCTTTTAATGCTATTTTTTTACTATTTGTTGCTCCTCATAGGGAACTTGAACTTGCGATCATCTGATCATTTTTATCAAATACAGTAAAACCACAATATTTCTGCACATAGTAAAAATTACTGTCTCTTTTAAGCTTTGGTCCCTGTAATAAGCTCATTTGAATCTGAGCAGCTCTGAGCACTGAAGCTGTGAATTGCCATGTTGGGAGTCTAGGGACTCCTCTATCAGCTAGACTCTGGGGAGCTCGCTCTCTCGCTCTGTCTCATTTACAACAACCAATCATATGTACACAGCATCCTACAGAGAGCCATCTACAGCAGCACAGAGGATGGCAGTTGAACCAGCCACCGCAGAACAGAGGATGTTGGGAGACCCTAACAGAGCACCACAGAGGATGTCAGAAGACCCAGCTACTGCAGCACTGCTGTGGTTGGCTCTCCTGACATGCTCTGTGCTGCTGTGGCTTTGTCTCTGTGTACATATGATTCGTTTATATATACAGAGAGAGAATGAGGAGTAACTGTGCTTCCATCAGGGGAATTTCCGTCTTCAGTGCGGCACGAGACTTAGATTCAAATGAGCTTATTACAGGTTCTTGAAAACTGCCGATCATGCTTGCCCATCACTAATAACAAGCTAACGGTGCCCCACTATTGGATTTCAAGGGAACCTATGGGCACACAAAATGATGCGCCCATATGTTGGTACACTGTTGATGCTGCTGTCAGAGTCTGACAGAGACATTTAACAGGTTAACAGTTGCAGGCAGAGTTCTGATTTACCTGCAGTTGTTAGGGGCAGATCATGGCTGTGCGTTACAGCTGTTATCAGCAAGTTATGGATTGGGCTCACCCCTCTCCATACACCCGCTATGAAATTGCGCTATACATGTGCGGCACAATTGCAGTGGTCATCTGGTCGTGACATCAGGTTGACTTTTCACAGCTCATCTCTGCATAGTTTCCTCTTCTCTGGTCTTCTGCATCATGTCCTAAAACAGTGACTGTAAAAATAAGACTCCAGAGAAATAACGTAGAGGAGCAGCATCCAATCTGGGTGAAAAAATGTACAAAAGTTTATTCTGCCATTAAAAAGACATACAACGCTTCGACCACAATTGGTATTTGAAAAAGATTTTCCTTGTAGATTGTAAGCTTGCGAGCAGGGACCTCACTCCTAATGTCATTGTTTGAATTGTCTTAACTTGTATTGAATTTATTGTCTGTACATGTCCCCGCTTAATTGTAAAGTGCTGCGGAATATGTTGGCGCTATATAAATAAAAATTATTATTATTATTAATGGCAGAATAAACTTTTGTACATTTTTTCACCCGGATCGGATGCTGCTCCTCTACGTTATTTCTCTGGATTTTTTATGTCCAATTGGGTCCTTGGACTGGGAGTGTGCATCTCATTCTGAATGTGCTGTAGGCTGCTTTCTTTTCTGGCTGTAAAAATCAGACTGTCATTATGACTCCCTTTGCATTAATATGCCCCACGCCGGTGTGATGACCCTAAATAAATAATTGCCCTTCATTTTGTTTCCTCCACAAAAAAATGACATCTACACTGTCCTTCTTATGTAAAAGCCTACACACTATACTCTGCTACAAAATTTTGCCTCCACACCGTATCCCCATATATACTAAGACTGCCACAAAATCCCACTTACAGTAAGTATTATGACTGTAACATCGAATACTTATGAATTATACCAATCACACCATTCTCCTCATGAATCAGAATCACCACATTGTCCTCATCATAAATTACAACAGCCACACCACCCACCTTATAAACTACTACCAACATGCTGCCCCCTTATGAACTATAGCCACCATATTACCTGTTCATTAACTATAAACACTATACTGCCACTTATAGACTACAACCACTGATTTATAAAACTACAACCACCATAGCATCCCCCTTATGCTTTACAACTACTATATCATCATCCTAATAAATTATACCCACTATATTGTTCCCCCATATAAATTACTCCATCCACCTTTATGAACTGTGGCCGCCACCCTATCCACACTTCACACTCCTGACCTGCAATCACGCTGTGCCCCTTTTTTACACTGTCACTCCCATGCTGCCCCATCTCAATACTTTGCTTTTACACTATTCCTCAACCTGTATACTGAACCACCCCCTTATTCATAGTTAAAGTTTTTTGCTTCTTCAGCTGCATGGAGTGTTTTCCTTTCCTGGTTCCAGTTTCTTCGCCCCCTGTTTGGTGCTGCAGCAATGTCTGCAGTGTAATGAGGTAACCTGATTATGTTGTCTAGCAGAGGAGAGGGGGGATTCATTTTTTTTTCCTTTTAGGTTAGTGCTGCCCGCTCCAGTGTCAACTGGTAAATGATGCCATGACTATGGCCTGCTGCCACATTTGACTTTCTGTACATTCACCTACTTACCAAGTATTCCTTGTTATTTTCATTTTGCAAGGGTTCAAGAAATGGTGTTGAAAAAATTATTAATAGTTATGGAAAATGTGTCACAAAAAAGTGCAAAGAGGGGTAGTGTGATCAATTAAAAAAATAATATCACGGGTTTGAATGGGGCAGTCACTATCAGTTGCAGAAGCACCCGTCCATCACTGGAACCAGCTCTCCATGCATTAGTACTACCAAATTCAGACCATATTTGACTTCCTTTATGTTCAACAAGCATGTTAGTGGGGAGGAAATAGAGGGCTTTAAGGAAAATCGGCATCACTTGTCTCAATTACAACAAGTTGACAGCAACTTCAGTAGTTTGATTCAGTGTTCTACATATAACGTCTGTCTGCTCACAAATGACTACGAGAAGAGGTATAATGTCACAGAGGGTGTGAACATGACAGGTTTTGTACAGTCAGTAGGTTCGACGATGCCAGTGTTGTTTTAAGCTGAATATACAGTATGTCTAACTAAGGATGGACATTCAGATTAAATATTTTGCAGCACAGAGAGCCCCTGACAAACTGCACTACACTGAATATAATGACCACCAAAACCCAAGAAAAACAAAACAAAATGAGCATAGAACAGACAAGTACATGAGTAAATAGCAATGGTACATGTACACAGCACAGGGCACCTAGTTGATGCTATAATGATCAAAAAATCATAAAAGTCATCTAACCATATCATGGTAAACCAACATAAAGGTCATTACTTATCTAATAATAAAACCTTAACATGTGTAATACGACATCAATGTGAATAAGGGCAGAACAGGATAGAGATCAGAATAAGACACACATCCATGGGAATCTATGCAGGTGGCATAGTTAGCTCAGAAAGGTGGTCCACGACCTGTGTTTGTACAGAGTACAAAAAATTACAGCAAAACCAAAAACCTGAGCTGTAAGAGCATTTTCACACTGCGGCCACTTCACAGACAAACCCCCCCAAAAGAAAGAAAATGGGTAGGGATGGGAGAACCCGAACTGGAAATTTCGAGGTCCGTATCGGGTACCTAGTGTCTGTTACCAAACCAAGAACATGGACTTTTTACTGTACTTCCGGTTACCTATTCGGGTTTGCCAGTCTAATAAAGCTTGTTGAAAGGATGTAGAGTAGCAAATTAACATGCTTTTAGATTGTGGGTAGTTCCAGAACCATCACAGTCATGCCAAGTTTTGGCATGGCTGTGACTGGCCGACGCAGCATTTGACCCAGCCTGTATAAAGGCCAGATCACAAGTGCCGCCATCAATCTGCTTCTATTAATAAAGGGATAGGACGTAGCTGGTGTGAGGTACAGATTCTGACTGTGCACTCTGAAAAAAACACTTTGTGTACTCTGCAGCCCTTATCTGTAGTACTATTGTCCTAGTGCTGTGCTAAAAGCTACTGTGTGTACTCTGCAAACCCATCTATGATAACACTGTGCTCAAAGCCACCATTTGTACTCTGAACCCCACCTGTGGGAGTACTGTTCTCTTAAACCACTATGTGCACTCTGAATTCCTCCTCCTGTGGGACAACTGTTCCTTTGAGCTTCTGTGAGCACTTTACACCTCCCTTGTCTATGGATGTACTGCTCTTTTAAGCCGCAATGTGTACTCTGCACACCCATGCCTATGGGAGTACTAGTCCTTTAAGCCACTGTGTTGTGTACATCCACCCCCGCCTGTAGAAGTACTGTTTGCTTAAGGCTTTGTGAGCTTTATTGTAGTCAGAGAAATAAATAATTAGCATCATTAGCATCAGACATCTAATTGCCAAATGTAGGTCAAACAAATAATTTTTAAGAATCGCTGTTTTTTTTAGAAGTCTCATCAGCCTAGTTGCTATTTCTACACTAAAGAAATAATTTTTTTGTGCTGCTATGTCTTTTCTAATAGTGTGGCAAATAAATAATTGGCATGAGCCATGTCTATGCCAATACTAGTCCAAATAAATAATTTATATGTGCTGTTGTGTCTTTTCTAGAAGTGTGGTAAATAGAGTTGAGCGACTTTGGTCGGATCGGGTTTCATGAAACAAAATTTGTTTCAGATGAAACTGGTCCGACTAGGGCAAAAAAAGTCGGAGTTTTGTCCGAAACCCGACCCCAATGCAAGTCAATGGGGAATAAAAGTCGGCATTGAGTGGATGAATGTCATCCGCTCAATGCCCAGCGGAGCGGGCAGCACTAACCTAAAAGGAAAAAATGAATCCCCCCTCTCCTCTGCTAGACAACATAATCAGGTTACCTCATTACACTGCAGACATTGCTGCAGCACCAAACAGGGGGCGAAGAAACTGGAACCAGGAAAGGAAAGCACTCCATGCAGCTGAAGATGCAAAAAACTTTAACTATGAATAAGGGGGTGGTTCAGTATACAGGTTGAGGAATAGTGTAAAAGCAAAGTATTGAGATGGGGCAGCGTGGAAGTGAATGTCATCCGCTCAATGCCGACTTTTATTTCCCATTGACTGGCACTGGGGTCGGGTTTCGGACGAAACTCCGACTTTTTTTGCCCTGGTCGGACCAGTTTCATCTGAAACAAATTTTGTTCCATGAAACACGATCCGACCAAAGTCGCTCAACTCTAGTGGTAAATAAATCATTGGCATCAAACCATTTAGTAGGCATTTGAAATAATTTTTTAGGACCGCTGTGGTTTTCTATTAGTGTTGCAAATAAATAATTGGCATCAGACATCTAGTTGCCATTTCTAGACCAAACAAATAATTTTTCAGGACCTGTGTGTTTTCTAGTATTGTAGAAAATAAACAATTAGTATCAGCCATCTCGCTGTCATTTGTAGGCCAAATAAATCATTTTTCAGTACTTGTGTATCTTTTCTTGTAGTGTGGCAAATAAATATTTGGATTCGGCCATCTAGGTGCCATTGCTATACCAAAGAAATAATATTTCAGTATTTTAGTACAGATGTGTCTTTTCTGATAGTGTGGCAAATAAATAATTGGTATCAGCCATCTCATTGCCAATAGTATGCAAAAATATAATTTTTCAGGACTGCTTCGTATTTTTTAGTAGTGTAGCAAATAAACAATAGGCATCAGTCATCTCATTGTCATTTGTAGGCCAAAGAAATAATTTTTCAGTACCAGTGTATCTTTTCTAGTTGTGTGGCATATTTGCATCAGATGTCTCATTGCCATTATGAGGGCAAAGACATAATTTTTGATTACCACTGTTATCATTGCCAATTCTAGTCCAAATAAATAATTTTTCAGGACCGCTGTGTGTTGTCTAGTAGTGTTGCAAATAATTGGAATCAGCCATCTCATTGCTATTTGTAAGCCAAATAAATATTATTTCATCATAGCTGTGTTTTTTCTAAAAGTGTGGCAAATAAATAATTGGGATAAGCCATCTTGTTGCCATTTGTAGGCCAAAGAAATTAATTTTTCTGTCCCATTGTGTCTTTCCTTGTAGTGTGGCAAATAAATAATTGGCATCAGCCATCTCATTGCCATTAGCATGGCAAAGAAATATTTTTTCCTGACTGCTGTGTGTTTTCTAGTAGTATGGGAAAAAAATAAAAAAAAATTGGCATCAGCCATCTAGTTGCCATTTCTAGGCAAAATAAAAACCATTTCAGGACTGCTGTGCTTTTTCCAGTAGTGTGGCAGCTAAATTATTGGCATCAGCAATCTCGTTGCCATTTGAAGGCCAAGTAAAAAATTTTTGAAGACTGCTGAGTCTGTACGAATAGTGCTTCTAAAAAATGTGCATACTCTGCAGCTGCGCATTTGGGAGTAGACTGTCTAAAATAAAATTCTACTCTGTAACAGCCTTTTTCCAATATGTGGGCCAAAAAAATAAAAATAAAATTTCTGAGGTGATCAATGATGTCTACATATTTCTGTTATTCAAATGTAGTTTCAGTGTTTTGATATGTAGCAGTGTTTATAAGGATGGTCACCTCCTAAATTGTTAGCTACAGTCTATAAGATTGGTGTGTCTAAAAAAAATTCTACTGTACCTTTATCTGTATGAGTTATGGCTGTGCCTAAGAAAATAACTATAACTTTAAACCTATGTGTGTACTCTGCAACCCTGCCTCTGGGACTGCTGTGCCAAAAAGTCTCAGTGTGTACTGTGTCTAAAAGCTTCTGGGAGTACTGTGCCAAAAAGCCTCTCTGTGTACTGTGCAGCTGTGTCTGTATGAGTAGTGTGGCTAAAAAATAATTATACTCTGCTGCTCTTTCTGTACTAGTTGTCGGCCTAAAAAAATAATTATATTCTGCACCCGTGTCTATGGGAGTACTGTGTGTAAAAATAAAATTTTCTCCACTGCAACCGTGTTTGTGGGAATACTGTGCCAGTGTGTACTCTCTGTGGGAGTACTCTGAAAAAAGCCACTGCGGGGGTACTCTGCAAAACAGCCTGTGTTGGTGTACTCTGCAAAGCATTATCTGTTATGAATGAGTCACCGAGGAGGAAAAATAAAAACAAGCTAAGCCCCAGAAAACCAGAGAGGTTGGTAACTAAGCGGATTGCAGACCCCTAATCCTATCCACACAACTAGTAGTAGCCGTGGAGTGTACCTATGATGATCCTAGATGCCTCGTCACAGCCGGAGAACTATATAAGCCTAAAGCAAGAAAAGGGGAAATCTAAACTGCCTCAGAGCAGAACCCAAAGCAATAGACAGCCCCCAAACATGTATTGTCGGTGAGACAAGATGAAAACACAAAAACAGATAGAAAAATAGGCAGAGCAAACGATGGGGCCCACTCTAACTAGAAAGGACAGGAAAGGAAAGATGCTGTCTGCAATCACGCACAAAACCCTGCCAAAAAATGTCCAACACTTTCTGATAACAAAAACTCTGAAGTCGCTAGACTTCAATTCCCTATATCAGCCCTCTGGTATATTCTGAAGACAGAGCAAAAGGAGACCAATCTGATCAGGGACAAAAAGCAAACTGGCATAAACAGAGACAGAAGAATGGAAATTCAGCACAGCCCCAGCAGGGGCTGGCTGACCACAAAAACTGAGTAAACCAGACCAAATCTCATGTGAAAAAATAGCAGAGCACACTTAGATTGAGAAGGCAGGAACAGAACTGGAAACCAGAACCTCAGGGCAGGAAAAAATCACCAGAACAAAATTAGGGAGTCGGCTGTCTTAAATCCAGAGACTCCTGATGTCCAATCACAGCCCTCCTGCTCAGGTGGCAGGTCTCTGCCATTTAGATCAGCTTCATTACCTGCTATCACCACCAGAGGGAGCCCGGATGGAGAACTCACGACTCCTCTGTCAACACAGCCAGCTCCACCACCCTCACCAGAAGCCAGAGGTAAACCAGAAAATGAGTTCACAACAATTATCTTTTTTATTTTAATTTGGGTAGGCCACAAAACATAGTATATATATATATATATATATATACAGTGGGGCAAAAAAGTATTTAGTCAGTCAGCAATAGTGCAAGTTCCACCACTTAAAAAGATGAGAGGCGTCTGTAATTTACATCATAGGTAGACCTCAACTATGGGAGACAAACTGAGAAAAAAAAATCCAGAAAATCACATTGTCTGTTTTTTTTTTCATTTTATTTGCATATTATGGTGGAAAATAAGTATTTGGTCAGAAACAAAATTTCATCTCAATACTTTGTGATATATCCTTTGTTGGCAATGACAGAGGTCAAACGTTTTCTGTAAGTCTTCACAAGGTTGCCACACACTGTTGTTGGCATGTTGGCCCATTCCTCCATGCAGATCTCCTCTAGAGCAGTGAAGTTTTTGGCTTTTCGCTTGGCAACACGGACTTTCAACTCCCTCCAAAGGTTTTCTATAGGGTTGAGATCTGGAGACTGGCTAGGCCACTCCAGGACCTTGAAATGCTTCTTACGAAGCCACTCCTTCGTTGCCCTGGCGGTGTGCTTTGGATCATTGTCATGTTGAAAGATCCAGCCACGTTTCATCATCAATGCCCTTGCTGATGGAAGGAGGTTTGCACTCAAAATCTCACGATACATGGCCCCATTCTTTCTTTCATGTACCCGGATCAGTCGTCCTGGCCCCTTTGCAGAGAAACAGCCCCAAAGCATGATGTTTCCACCACCATGCTTTACAGTAGGTATGGTGTTTGATGGATGCAACTCAGTATTCTTTTTCCTCCAAACACGACAAGTTGTGTTTCTACCAAACAGTTCCAGTCTGGTTTCATCAGACCATAGGACATTCTCCCAAAACTCCTCTGGATCATCCAAATGCTCTCTAGCAAACTTCAGACGGGCCCGGACATGTACAGGCTTAAGCAGTGGGACACGTCTGGCACTGCAGGATCTGAGTCCATGGTGGCGTAGTGTGTTACTTATGGTAGGCCTTGTTACATTGGTCCCAGCTCTCTGCAGTTCATTCACTAGGTCCCCCAGCGTGGTTATGGGATTTTTGCTCACCGTTCTTGTGATCATTCTGACCCCACGGGGTGGGATTTTGCGTGGAGCACCAGATCGAGGGAGATTATCAGTGGTCTTGTATGTCTTCCATTTTCTAATTATTGCTCCCACAGTTGATTTCTTCACTCCAAGCTGGTTGGCTATTGCAGATTCAGTCTTCCCAGCCTGGTGCAGGGCTACAATTTTGTTTCTGGTGTCCTTTGACAGCTCTTTGGTCTTCACCATAGTGGAGTTTGGAGTCAGACTGTTTGAGGGTGTGCACAGGTGTCTTTTTATACTGATAACAAGTTTAAACAGGTGCCATTACTACAGGTAATGAGTGGAGGAAAGAGGAGACTCTTAAAGAAGAAGTTACAGGTCTGTGAGAGCCAGAAATCTTGATTGCTTGTTTCTGACCAAATACTTATTTTCCACCATAATATGCAAATAAAATGAAAAAAAAACAGACAATGTGATTTTCTGGATTTTTTTTTCTCAGTTTGTCTCCCATAGTTGAGGTCTACCTATGATGTAAATTACAGACGCCTCTCATCTTTTTAAGTGGTGGAACTTGCACTATTGCTGACTGACTAAATACTTTTTTGCCCCACTGTATATATATATATATATATATACAGTATATATATATTACGTTTCAGGAGACACACTGTCAGGAAACACACCCAGAGCTGGATTACTGCACTTCCCACCATTGGTTTGTAAAGAAAGAGCAAGCTTCACCAGTGATTCCCCCTCACACTTGCATCAGAAACCAGGGAAACAGTTTCTGCCTCCAAGCAATGCACAGACATGTCATATTTCATCTCAAAAGAATGGTCATGTCGCAGGGGAAAAGGTAATTCCCCTGTCATCTCCCTGTGAGCCCCCCCAGCCAAAGATATGGAAAGATAGGAGTTTTAATAACATTTCAAAAGGGGCATACATCCTCTAACACAGCCCACCAAGTGAGGTTAGCAAGAGAGGAGCAGCTTGGATTTGGGCGAAAGCATAAAGTTGAGTTGCTCATTTGGGGTGGTGTTAGATACCAAAACAGCCAGCTAAGATGCTGCGCTAATGAAACATTTTCTTGGGAAAGCCCTCCTCCCTTTTATCAACACGTCATGCCTGTGATGGAGATAGAGTAAGTGTTAGGCATTGGGATTCTCGAACTGCGCGGGATAGATCCAAAGCATTGTACGGTCCTGTGGTCTCCCATTCTGACCAGGCTGCTGTGATTGCTGCTAAGCACAGATGTCGGTCTCAGTGTCTTGCTCAGGCTTGTGGTATTCGTTTGGTTGCTGCTGGCTTCTCAGCCAAGTCTATGGTAACCAGGAATATGCAGGTGCAGCTGACGCTTGGGAAACTAAGTCCAGAGATCATCCGACTGAGCATGTCTGTGATGTGGCGTCTGCTCATTGGTGGTCGGACGTTTGCTGCTCTGGCAAGCTGGCAGCTCCAGATTGTCCCACGAGCGATGTCTTGGCCGACTAAGCATGAGTGTTTGGGTGGAGCCTAATGTATAAAGGGCTCTCAGTGGTGCACATGTGTGCTAGTATCTCTTATATGTGGTTTATGAGAGTGGATACTCTTCCATTCTGCATGTTTGAGTGTGTTGCACTAGTCTCTGAGAGTACCTACATAAGCAGGTAGGGTTAGGACTGGGTAACTTTCCTTGGCTTAGTATTTGTCTCCTTCTTGTGTGTGGTTAGCACATTTGAGTTACAGAGCAAGTCCAACCCTCAGGCTATACTTCTCTGGGAAAGTGACAGAGACGTTCACCTAGCGTCCCATGTGTTCTCTTGCTTCACTCAGCATCTGCTTTATTACCCGTGTGCGGTTAGCAAAATCTACTTGCAGATCGAGCTCAACCCATGAGCTAGTTCCCTGTGACGTTAAACAGGGTTTAGTACTTTGGTTACTTTTTACAGTACTACTCTGTGTGGTAAAGGAGCTGGGTAATCTGAGTTGCGTTCACACTTTGTGGCAATTAACACAATATGTTTAAGTTGATTGCTTGCTGTTTGGTCCCACCAGTGTTTACTAGCAGCAGTTATACATCTCTGCACAGAGGACCCCGGGTTGCGATTGCACTTTATTATTTATTTTTATTCAGTGTAATCCGCCAACCCTAACAGTAAGTTTCTTATTTTTATCCCTTTTACTTGTAATTGTCTGTACATGCTGTATTTGGTCTCCCTGTAATATCTTTTGCATTTTTGTAAACACTGCCCATATTTTTTGGAGTAAACTAATAAATTTACTAGTTTCATTCTTTTTGCTCTATGATCGAACCGACTCGTACTCCGCGCCAAATCACGCTACCTGTGGGTTGGTTCCTGACCCGATATAGGCTTTAGTATCAAACGAGGAACCGGTGGAAGCATAGCGTCCTGGTGGTATATGGGAACCCTGGCAGTGATGGATCGGAGGTTTATGTGTGTATTCCTTGTCTGGGACTGGTGACATACATATGGCCCTCACTGCAGAGTGCCCATTTTCCAGAATGCAACCAGGCAGCCTTTCCGGCGACTATTCATTCTGGATGCAGTTCCCTGACTGACCTGAGGATATGGGGGGTGCCAGAGAGCTGCAAGTTCCTAATCGGAACTGAAAGTGGAACCAAACATGGGGTGATATATCTCATGACAAATCGATTATATTCCCCAAAGAAACTTCCTGACACACAGCAATTAAAAAATGCGTAAGGGATGAGGAAGTGCAAGTACTGATGATGGTGCACGCAGACGCCAAAGTCATAGTGCAGGCATTACTCTGTCTGTTCCTGGAGCACAAGAAACATGCCCATCCACTACACATAGTTTCCTGCCCTGCTTTGAAGCCAGTTCAAACATCTAATCACAACAAGTAACAAAATCTTAGTGACATTAATAAGTCATACATTTTAAATAGTAGATGGTGTAAGTATAAGCAGAAAGTGTAAGAAACTTTCTTTCCTTTGTGTTCTATGTATTTCAGAAACAATGACACATTTCTAAGTGACTTTTTGTTATTCATTAGGCATAAAATGTTCAGGGACACAGTCTTAACATCTGCTAAGAAGGGCTAATTTAGTACTTCACAAGTTTTCAGTCCAATTTCTGTATGTCATCACAAGTCTCAATTTGAAATCCCCTTCTGTGCACATAACACTAATTAATGTAGCACAATGTTAAAGTTCACAAGTTTTACCGTCTGAGTAAATTTAATGTTGCTAAAGATATAGCATGGTAATAGTTTCACAGACACCTGGGTACAGGGAGGGCATCTTGCAAAGTTTTTTTTCTGTATAAGACAGCACTTTATACTATTCTATTCATATGTCACTTTCCATTGATAATCATTGCACGGCTTACAAGAGTTTTCCAGTTTATGTGGAGGTTTCTTACAATTTTTAAGATATTTTCACTACTTGTCAAGTTAACAGAAAATTCTAATTTATATCTATCAACTAACTAACTTTATAGAGATGTCTATCTCGTTAAAATATATCAAATCTCTTCTGAAGCAAGTCTTATTATTATAGGGTTTTACTAAAGACAAATGAAATTTGAATTTTCCAGCTTTGCTGATTTTTCCCCCAAAATTTGATTCAACGGTTATCAATTTGCTGTGAATAAAGAGAATTGTAAAGCCTCAAATTGACATTTTTTGGCAGCAGTAAGGTTCACTAAAAAAAAGTGAAAAATTGTGGTTGGGATTTGATGAGTGAAAAAAGGTAATAACGAGGAAGCAGGATCCTATAACTCATTGTTGTATTTTGGTGCACATTACTCAGAATGCCTCATTCATGATGCTGCTTCCATCCCACTGATAATGCTTGTTCAGTGCAGTGGTTGCTGATTTGGTACTCATATAGGTGGATCAACAGGCATTAGAGTCACATTACCTTACACTGTGACTCGTTTCCACCAGGTGTGACTATATGTTTGCAATAGCACTTGCAGCACTTTACATTATGAGGTCTGATGAATAGTATATACATGATCCCATTTATATGGTACAAATAAGTGGTGCTTATAAGAAAATGAGGTTATACCCATGCATGTTATTGTGACTTACTTGGGCAAGTGGATGACATATCCTATGGGCAACTATAGTAATTATATTATCAGGTCAGATTAGTATTGAGGATCTGAGAGGCTAGTAGTACCTTTTTAACAACCCCCCACTTTTTCTGTTCATTGGTTATAGGGCACTTCCTTCACTGTGGTACCCCTTTGTTTTTGTTGTTTGACTAATTTGGCTTTTTACAATTTTACCTAATAAAGGTTAAGTTTTAATATCCACCTTGCTACACAGATAATCTATTTTTGGATTGTTCTATTCCTGCATTATATGCTAATTATGGGACTTTATTACTGCAGTGATATATTCTTTTTATTTTTTGAGGATACTGTTTAAATGGGGGAGGCGGTCCTGTTAATGTGCAGAGTGACACTATCATTTTTTTCTTCATCTGGTGTAGTTTAGAGTTTGGGATATAATTAAGTAATGTGTTCTGGAAATGGTGCTCTAGATAACTGTGTTATTTCCTGCAGAGATGAGCCCTGGCTGGAAGAAGTGACGGTGGTCTGTGCTGGATGAAAGATGAAAAGCAAACATGAAGGACTTCACCTAGAGATTTCACTGATGAGTCAGTGTGTTACGTGTACACTGACACTATACACTGCATATACAGCGGTCCTGTGTATAATGTCACCGGTGATCACTGTATTACCTGTACACTGACACTATATACAGAGCTCCTATGTATAATGTCACTAGTGATCACTGTATTACCTGTACACTAGAGACTATATACAGAGCTACTGTGTGTAATGTCAACAGTAATCACTGTATTACCTGTACACTGACACTATATACAGGGCTCCTGTATATAATGTCACTAGTGATCACTGTATTACCTATACATTATATACAGAGCTCCTCTGCATAATGTCACAGTTGATCACTGTATTACCTGTACACAGACACTGCATACTAATTACAGATCTCCTGTGTATAATGGCACTTATGGTGATATTAGTATTGTGTTTTTTTATTAATGATCAGTATTGTAGTATTTAGTCATTATGTGGTGGTAATATGTTATCCGGCCATGGTGTGGCGATATTTGTCCCTTGTATGTGTTATTATTTGGTCAACATGTGGTGGTAATATGTGGTCTGGTCATGGTGTGGTGGTATTTGTTACTTGTATGTGGAAATATTTGGTCACTGTGGGGGTAATATGTGGCCTGGACATGGTGCAGTGGTATTTGTCCATTGTATGTGGTATTATAGATCACTATGTGGTGGTAATATGTGGTCTGGTCATGGTGCAATGAAATTTGTCCCTTTTAATTGATATTATTGATAATTTTAAAAATTGAAAAATAAATAAAAATATACTGATATTGTATTGGATATTTTAACAAATGTTTAATAGTTTAGAGTAGAGTAGGGCCCAGCCAGAAGAGTCTACCTTGTCATGGTGGCAGCTTAAAAAATCTTTTAGCCAAAATAAAAGCTGCTGAATATATGTATGATCTGGTGATGGGAACTGTTAATTTGTGATTGATGAGAAGTGGAGTTTTTCCAAGAGAGAGCGGTGGGACTGTGGACAGTTTGAGGGGTGGAGGCAGGGCTGGGGTGAAGCCTGGGCAGTCTCAAGGGGGCCCCAAAAATTTCTAGTGGCAGCCCTGCCTGTGTTCACATGGGCAATGTTTGCTTCCTGGAAGGTGGTGGGACAAAGCAGGAGGAATCTCCATTGTTCTTACAGCATTTTGTTACACTATTACTAAGCAAAAGCTTAGAACAAGGAGACAGGGCAAAAGCTTAGAACAAGGATGAATGCTCATCATCACACAATAAGAGAAAAAAGAATGGATCTACCTGTGGCAAAACATTTTTGTATGCTGGACCACGACACCAGGGATATGAAATCACTGGTATTGAAAGGTAACTTCACATCTCAGAGAGAGAGAAGAGTCTGTGAGTATAAATTTATGATGACCTTTGACACTTTCAATGCTGGAATGAATGTGTCGCATGGATTTATGTCTTTTTACATCAATTAAGAAATTTGCTCCTAAGACCTTGTGGGGGCATCACAACACATTAGGAGACCCCAATCAGATGGCAATAAAACATCCAGACTCCTTATCTATGAACTGGTCCAATATTTATGTTTCTCCCTCTCCCATAATCATAATTCTGCTTCACGTCACTTGTCTCATCTATTGCATTTTTTCTGTGCTGTATTGTGCATAAATATGTGACTGTTCAGATTTTGTATTAGTCTATGCCTGATAAAGAGACCTGAGTAGTCTGGAAAGCTTGCAATGTGTTACCATCTTTTCAGTTAGCCATTGAAAGGTATCAACCACTGAGGACTCTCAATTCTGAATATTTTTCTATCTACTGGCTAACACGGTACAAAGATATACATCTTTCCTGTATTACTAAGCACTAATTTATAAAAATTATCACCAGTTTTATTCGCAAGTAATTTGTGTCAGCAAAATGGACCCAAATCGTACACCTGGGTGATGCTGATAAATCCAGGTTGTCTGCCCCCAATCCTAAATGCAGAAACACTACATTTTTCCACATTTCATCTTTAATATATATTTTTTGTTGTTAGCAATCTGCTCTGATTATTAAGTCATTGCTGTATTTTTTATGTATCCCAGCGTATGTATTTTTGGTGTAGATTTAATGCTGGGATTCAGCACTCTAAGCACCAGTTTGTGTTATTTTTTGGGAGGGGGCTGCCCTGGAGTGCTGCTTCTAACCTAAGGTCCCTGCCCTGCTCCTATACTCCCTGCTGCCCTCTTCAACTTTTATTGGCACCATCTTGTGACTGCAAATTCTGTCTGTGGAAAGTCAGAAGTAACAGAAACCCTCTATCAGGTCACGTTCACACTTTCAGTATTTTACTTCAGTATTTGTAAGCCAAAACCAGGAGTGGAACAATCAGAGGAAAAGTATAATAGAAACACGTCACCGCTTCTGGATTTATCAACCACTCCTTATTTGGCCTTAAAAATACTGATGTAAAATACTGACCAAATACTGAACGTGTGAATGTGGCTTTAGGCTGGTTTCACACATCCAGATATTTATGGTACCGGGAAAACCGGTACTGGAGATATCCATGTCCGTTTGTGTAATACATGTGGCAACTGTGTGCCGCCCGTGTAGCGCATCAGTACCACACGGACATCTGCCAAGGAAGAAGAGCTACAGTAAGCACTGTTCCCCGGCCAGGAGCACACCTAAAATGAAGCAAGTTGATCACTTCGCCTCAGGCGGCATTGAGTCCCTGAAGACAAGTGTAAAGATTGATGTTTCAAATATATTCCTATTTAAAAGTGTATTTATTTTACATGAGCGTCTGGTTAGGCTAGTAAAGAGTAAACCAGATTTATTTGTAATGATTTTACTATGGGGGGGCGCCATTTTGCAGTTCGCCTCAGGCAGCAGGAAGGCTAGGTTCACCCCTGATCATGTGACAGAACAAAATACCAATTTAATCTGTGTCATAACAATGTCCAGTCTGTTTGTGACTTGGAGATGTGAATTCAACCTGACTGTGACCCTCATTTGCCAATGCTTATTAAGAGAGTTCCCCATACTTCAAATAAAAGACGCATGTCATCTTCCTTACCATCCTTAAACTCATTACACATGTTGTGTATTTAGTATTGATTTTCTGGAAGAAAATCCACACCAAAATTATTCAATATCAGCTAAATAAATTATATAAAAGTTTCACATATTTTTGCAAGCATAAACTGACCTGTGATCCAGAGTTCCAGGTCTCATAATTGTCTCCAATTGCTATTATTGTGGTATGGCTTTCTTCAATCTGATAAGGTTTTTCACATGCTACTTAGAGATGAGTCGATCTGACGAGATCCCATTCTCCAAACACTGATTTATGGGGAAATTATATTTATAGCAAATGTATTTTCCGTGAATTGAATGTTGCTATTATGCTCTGCAATTTGGAGAGACACCAGTGCAAAATAAGAGTAAGATGTAGAAAAAACAAACATATAATACTTGCCTCAGGCATCTTCACGTTGGGCTGGGACTTATGACCATGACAGCGATTAGTGCCTGGACGTTGCCTGCACATGCGGATCTTAAAATTGAAACTCATTTGGATGTAACAACCTCAGGAAATTACAATTCACATGGACAAGAAGGTCACTGGCACAGTCACAGCTAGAAGGACCAGTGAAAGTACAGTTGTGGCCAAAAGTATTGACGATTCTGTCAGATAATGCTCAGTTTCTTCCTGAAAATGATTGCAAACACAAATTCTTTGGTATTATTATCTTCATTTAATTTGTCTTAAATGAAAAACCACAAAAAGAATTGTCCTAAAGCCAAATTGGATATAATTCCACACCAAACATAAAAAAGAGGGTTGACAAAAGTATTGGCACTGTTCGAAAAATCATGTGATGCTTCTCTAATTTGTGTAATTAACAGCACCTGTAACATACCTGTGGCACCTAACAGGTGTTGGCAATAACTAAATCACACTTGCAGCCAGTTGACATGGATTAAAGTTGACTCAACCTCTGTCCTGTGTCCTTGTGTTTACCACATTGAGCATGGAGAAAAGAAAGAAGACCAAAGAACTGTCTGAGGACTTGAGAAACCAAATTATGAGGAAGCATGAGCAATCTCAAGGCTACAAGTCTATCTCCAAAGACCTGAATGTTCCTGTGTCTACCATGCGCAGTGTCGCTAACCTCCTTAGATGTGGACGGAAAAGAAAAATTGACAAGAGATTTCAATGCAAGATTGTGCGGATGTTGGATAAAGAACCTCGACTAACATCCCAACAAGTTCAAGCTGCCCTGCAGTCCGAGGGTACAACATTGTCAACCCGTACTATCCGTCAATGTCTGAATGAAAATGGACTGTATGGTAGGAGACCCTAGGAAGACCACACTTCTTACCCCGAGACATAAAAAAGCCGGGCTGGAGTTTGGCAAAACTTACCTGAAAAAGCATAAAAGTTTTGGAAGAATGTTCTCTGGTCAGATGAGACAAAAGTAGAGCTTTTTGGGCAAAGGCATCAACATAGAGTTTACAGTAGAAAAAAAGAGGCATTCAAAGAAAAAAACACTGTACCTACAGTCAAACATGGCGGAGGTTCTCTGATGTTTTGGGGTTGTTTTGCTGCCTCTGGCACTGGACTGCTTGACCGTGTGCATGGCATTATGAAGTCTGAAGACTACCAACAAATTTTGCAGCATAATGTAGGGCCCAGTGTGAGAAAGCTGGGTCTCCCTCAGAGGTCAGGGGTCTTCCAGCAGGACAATGACCCAAAACACACTTCCAAAAGCACTAGAAAAAGGTTTGAGAGAAAGCACTGGAGACTTCTAAGGTGGCCAGCAATGAGTCCAGACCTGAATCCCATAGAACACCTGTGGAGAGATCTAAAAATGGCAGTTTGGAGAAGGCACCCTTCAAATATCAGGGACCTGGAGCAGTTTGCCAAATAAGAATGGTTTAAAATTCCAGCAGGGCATTGTAAGAAACTCATTTATGGTTACCAGAAGCGGTTGGTCGCAGTTATTTTGGCTAAAGGTTGTGCAACCAAGTATTAGTGTCATGTCCGCCATGTCTGTCATGTCTGCCATGTCTGTTTTGTCTCAAGAACTTCTGGAGCGATGTGCATGCGCATATCTTGTCTGCTATCCTGCTTGTTCCCTGGAGCAGTGTGCACACTCGCCTCGTGTCTGCTGAGCTGCAAGATGCCTGCGTTTCTGCTTTGCCTTCTGTGATCTTCTCGTCATGTCTAGAAACCCTGATCATGTGTCCTTCCTAGGATCCTGCACTGTCTGGTTCTGCAATCATCTCGTCATGTCTGAAACTTTGATCATGTGACGTTTCCTGAGATCCTGCACTGTCTGGTTCTGCAATCATCTCGTCATGTCTGAAACTCTGATCATGTGACCTTTCCTAGGATCCTGCACTGTCTGGTTCGGTGATCATCTCGTCATGTCTGAAACCCTCATCATGTGACTGCGCTCTGTGATCCTGGAGCATCTGAACTAGGAAGTTCTCCCCTGGTCCTGACCCGGAAGAGGAGGTGCTGTGCCCTATATCAGACCTTCCCTTCCTATGCTCATGGCCTGAGTATTGTGTTGTGTCCCTGCATGGTTGCTTGGTCTGTGGGGCGCTCCCTCTATTCTGTGCCCTTGCACCTTGCTCTGTAGTGTGTCTCTGCACACGCTCCGTGCTTGTATTCCGTCTCTTGTCTCGTGTCTTGTCTAGTGTTTGTCCTTCGTGCCATGTTTTGTCTTTGCCTTGTAGTCCTTGTTTGCTCTGATTCTGTTCCGTTTTTCTTTCCATATTTCCTGCCTTGCTTTGCTTTGTGGCTTCAGGTATCCCTCTCTGTACCCTGTCCATGACGTGTCTCCCTACACGTGCAGGCCTCGTCTCTGTTCCCTGTCCCTGACATGTCTCTCTACACGTGCAGGCCTCTGTCTCTGTACCCTGTCTCTGGAGTGTCTCCTACATGTGCAGGCTCCGCTCTGTACCCTGTCTAGTCCCAAGGTTCTCCCTTGGCCTGGCTCTGGGCTTCTGCCTATGCTCCGCTGCTAGACTCTGTCCCTGTCCCTGGCATGTCTCTACACGTGCAGGGCTCTGCTCTGAACCTCTCCCTGGCGTGTCTCTACACGTGCAGGCCTCGCTCTGTACCCTGTCAAGTCCCAAGGCCCTGCCTTGGCCGGGCTCTGGGCGTCAGCCTACGCTCCGCTGCTAGACTGTCCCTGGCATGCTCTCTGCATGCGCAGGTCTCTGCCTCGTTCTTTGTCTTGTCCCTGATGTTTCGTGCGCTCTTGCACTTTTCATACTAGGCTTTGCCGTGCGGTATCGCATGCGTCTCTGTCCTGTACCTTTGACTTGCCCTGCCTTGTGGCTCCGTGCCTCCATGCACGTGCCTGGTTGCCTGTGCCTGCCTGGTGTGCCTCAGCCATGTCGCCTCTAGCCGTGCTCACCTGTGTGCCTCAGCCATGCCCCTGTCCAGTGCTAAAGTGGTTCCCGGCTGTGTGGCCCCGCAGCGGTGTCGCCTCTAGTCGTGCCCGCCTGCAACTGCCATCGTCGGTACCACCTGCCAGTGCCCCCGCCGTGGTCTCCGTGCTCTCTTGCACACACGCTGGTTCTCGCACTGTGCCTTTTCGTGCTACTCTTGCACAAAGCCTTTTGCCTCTTTTGCTCTGCTCTTAACACTAGTTTGCCTGCCGGATTCCATAACCTGCCGACCGCTGCCAGTGGTCCGGACCTAGATGACTGCGGCCTGATGTCCGTAGCCAGATACCTGGACCCTGTCGGTCAATGCCAGTACCTCGGTTTCCGATGCCATTGTACCTGTCCCTGGCGTGCCCTCACACGCGCAGGCCACCGTCCTTGTGTCTCTCCCTGGCATGTCCTCGCACTCGCAGGCCACCGTCCTTGTGTCTCTCCCTGGCATGCCCCTTGGCATGCGCAGGTCTCGTCCTGTGAACCCAAACCTGGCGTGTCCCTTGTCACGCATCATGTCGTTAACCCTGTCTTGTTTCCTTGCATGGAACCCTAGCTGACTTTCGGATGTCCGGATCCTGATGATTGCCTACAGAGCTTCAGAATCTGATGTCCCGATTTATCTTTGCTTGCTGTCCGGAGTCTGATGTCATCGTGCCTCCGCCTTCCATCTGCACATACCATGCTTGGACCTTGGCGTGCCCTTGCACGCACCTTGCTATGTTGTCCCTGTTCTGGTTATGTTTGTACCTTATGTTATCCCTGAAGCCTTCCTTAAATCAAGTTTCTTTGAACTAACGTCTCGTCTCGCCTTGTCTTGTTTCCCTAAGCCGGCCATCTGGTCCAGCTGCCATGGTGGTTCACCCCCTTGGTCTTGCCCCTGACACTCCCTGCATAGGGGGTGGTTCTCACTAGGTTAGCTCACCCTAGGTGGATGGGTGCCACGGCCCAGAGGGTCCACTCATTCAAAGAAGAAATGACTCAGCGTAAGCTGACTCTCGTCACAATTAGGCTGAGGGTGCCAATACTTTTGTCTGGCCCTTTTTTTGGAGTTTTGTGTGAAATGATCAATGTTTTGCTTTTTGCTTCATTCTCTTTTGTGTTTTTTTCATTTAAGACAAATTAAATGAAGAAAATACCAAAGAATTTGTGATTGCAATCATTTTCAGGAAGAAACAGTATTATCTGACAGAATTGCAGGGGTGTCAATACTTTTGGCCACAACTGTATAATATTCAAGTACAATTTAAATCCATTCAAATAAGATCGCCCTACACATAGAATACTGTGTAAAAGAAGGACATAGCTGAACTAGAGCGGGTGCAGAGAAGAGCGACCAAGATAATTAAGGGAATTGGTGTACTGCAATACCTTGATAGGTTATTAAATTTGGGGTTATTCAGTTTGGAAAAATTAATTCTTAGGGACGATCTTAATACAATGTACAAATATATGCGGGGACAGTACAAAGACCTTTCAAATGATCTTATAACACTTAGACCTATGACATGGACATGGGAGCATCCTCTACATCTGGAGGAAAGAAGATTTAATCATAATCACAGACACATATTCTTTACTGTAAGAGCAGTGAGACTATGATACTTTCTTTCACATGATGTTGTAATGGTTAACTCGCTACTAAAATTCAAGAAGGGTCTAGAGATGCCTTTCTGGTTAAAAATAATATTACATGTTATTAACACTAGATTTTGTGATAGGGAACTAGTCTGATTGCCGTAAGTGGAGTCAGGAAGGTTTTTTCTCTGGATTAACTTGTTAGACTATAAGTTAAACTCGATAGACTTAAGTCTACTAAATCCTCAAAAACAATGAAATTATGAAACTATGAAACTCTAATCATACACTAAAATAAACTTTGAAGAATGAATGTTTTTCAGAAAAATTGCATAGGCTAATGAAGAGTCACTAGTCCCACAGTGGATAATATAAAATTAGTCAGAGTAAAGGGACGCCAACCGGAAGAAGGCAAGCACCGAAACTCGCGTAGGGGACCTGACCACACACTTTCATCTTATGTAAGCATTAAATCCTTATCTCCTTTCATGCCAATTGCACATGCACTTTACACAGACTAATTTTATATTAGCCAGCACCTATTTTGCTCACATGCTTGGTTGCTATTTGACTCCTGCACTTCTGTACCTTATTACTTACCTATACTCCATGAACACCAATTTATGTGTATTTACACCATAACTAATATATATATATATATATATATATATATTTGGTGTGTATGTATGTACCCATATTGTGCTTACTCATTTATACTAAAGGTGCTATTTTACTTGTACCCTTCTATGACTATGTAGATTGTCTTCCTTTTTTGGGGCATGTGTTAACTTTCCTATATTAATTCTTTGGAGATTATATTATTAGTAGCAATTGATACCGTCTTCTCTGTAACGTATGCCACCACCTGGTTCAGCTGTTTTGTCCTTATGGATTTATATACTATTTCCAATAAAATATTGCATTTTATATCTTTATGTTTTTGATATGGTCTATTTTTGAATCATGTTTTGCTATATGGTTCTATCTAACTTTGTGCATGATCCTTAATTCCACATTATATCTTACAAACTTGTTCTGTTTCTGAAAATGTCCATCCCTAATACGTATAACAGCTCTCCATCAAAGATTTCTAACGAATGCACTACTCAGACTCTGTGGGCATTTATCACATGTGCTGTTATGGGATACCAGGATGTCTGCTAGCTATGGGGCCTATTACAGATGCCATTTTCTTTGTTTATGAACTGTTAATAACATGTAACACCTAACTATTAGTTTTTTTATCACCTTTTTGCTTGCATAATGTGTAGTAACACCCCGAATCCCTGCTTTCGGACTGCACCGCTCCGCATGTTGATGTCCTCTGCACATTCCCAGGAGCTCTGAACTCATTCACGCTCCCACACACGCGGGGTTTGAGCTTGATGGCTGGGCAGTGTTGGTTTGCTGCTGGTGGCATGATGCGCATGCGCCGCAGTGGCAGCATCATTGGGCAATTGGCATTCACATGGTTCTTAAGGTCCTTTAGGGTACCATCCGTATACACCCCCGTTGAGAAAGCAGGGATAATATCCACATGAAAGGCACATTGGGGATGGAGATTTCCCCACCCGATTTTCTGACCTCCTGAGTCTTCCTCCATGGCAGGGTAAGATGTACTGATATTTCTACATAGATGTTCTGATCATTGGGGAAACCTGCTTACACATTACTGACATGCTGCAGATTTATATTTAATCATATAGTGTTATTCCCTTGGTCTTTATATTTCACACTCCCCTGGCTAATAATGTACTCATTTGTACAAGGAAATTTTAATAGCAATTGTCTCTGCAGTGCTATATTTGTCTGTATATCTTGTTCATACATTTTTATAACTTTTGGTTGTGTTGTTTCACAACAAATATAACTTCATTATTCTCCGATATTTTTCTCCTGATTGATATTATGTTTGGGAGTGTTTTTTGTATGTGACTCTTTGACACCAATTTGGTGTCTAGTCTCACAATCTATCATTTTAATGGGTCATGCATTGTTAATTATAAGAAAATGTGTGGGGACCAGCATACGTTATGGGGTTTTTGTGGGGACCATCATAAATTATAAGGACTGTGTGAAGACAAGCATATAATGTATTACTGGGGCTGCGTTGGTGATCAGCATAGTTGGTGGGAAGCTGTGTGGGGACCATCATACATTATAAAGGGCTATATGAGGGCCATCATACAATATGGAAGGCTGTGTGGAGACCATCATACATTATGGGTGACTATATAGGTGCCATAATATATTACGGGGGGTTGTGCAGGGACTAACATACATTTTGGAGGACTGTGTGGGGGCCATTATATTTTATGGGTAGCTGTGTGGGAACCAGCATACATTATGGGGGAATGTATGTGGACCAACATACATTATGGAGGTATATATACTGTTTATTAGATATGAGCGAACGTATTCGGCGATATTAGGATATCACTTATGTACCTGGGTACTCGGATGTGTTCGGCACTTGATGAGCATTGGGTGGTGCTCAGATTTGAAGATTGAACCCCCTCCCTGCATGTTTGGTGCCTGGTACACAGTCAATAAGCATGCTGGGATTTGAAATTCTGTAGCCATCTTGGCAGTGGAATGACTATGATTGGTTGGCTGCATTACCTCACTGACACCATTGCACAGCTCAGGTACAGTTCTGATTAGAGGGAAAGCAGCTATCTAGGCCTGTGATTGTTTACAGTTTAACTCATCAGAGTCCTCTAGTGCTGGTGCTGATGCTGAAGCATCATACTAATAGTGCTTCTAAGGGCTAATCTTGTGCTTTGCTGTTTGTATCAGATTCATTCTGCATTTAGCCTAGGGACAGTTGCAGGAGCAGAGAGTGTGGCAGAATACAGCCTTTAGGCAAGGTTTAGGGCTTTGAAGTTTGTTTCTAAAAATAGAGCTGCGGCACGAGTCCACATTCTTTTTTTTTGTAAAAAATATAGTATATTGTCATCCATAGAGTTTTATGTGCTTTGTGTTACGTTACAGTGATATATAAAACTCCAAAAAAGTTAAACTTTTTTTTCTGGATTCAATTAGTGATTCCTAGAGTAGTGCATGCTTTGGTTCACATTTAAATGGTACATAACATTCAAAAAAAGCATACAAAAAATGTACTGGACTGAATTTGTCATCCATAGAGTATTACTTGCTTTGTACTACATTTTGGTAGTATATAAACCTCCAAAAAACAGTTCAAAATGTTTTCTGAATTGAATTAGTAATCTATATGCAGGTGCACTGGGCCCTCGGTTCCTTCTGATGCATGACAATGCTGGGCCTTATGTGGCTGAAGTGTGTCAAACGTCTCTGCATTTTGAAGGCATTGATGCTATGGACTGTCCTTCCCATTCCCCAGACCTGAATCCAATCGAGAACATCTGGGATTTCATGTCTCGTTCCATCCACCAATGCCATGTTGCATCACAGACTGTCCAAGAGTTGACTGATACTTTAATCCAGGTCTGAGAGTAGATCTCTAAGGAGAACATCTGCCGCCTCATCAGGACCATGCCCAGGCATTGTAGGGAGCTCATACAGGCACATGGAGGCCACACACACTACTGAGTATCACTTCATTGTCTTGTGGAATTTCCACTGAAGGCGAAGAGGCCTGTAATTTGATTTTCTACTTTGATTTTGAGTTTTATTTCAAATCCAGACCTCTGTATGACATTAATTTTAATTTATATTGATCATTTTTTTATGTTTTATTGTTTTCAACACATTCCTCTATGCAGTGAATAAAGATTTGCAACTGGAATATTTCATTCAGTTATATCTAGGATGTTGTATTTTAGAGTTCTCTTTATTTTTTTGAGCAATATATATATGCAACACTAAAGCAGTATATGAAAAAATATGCTGGTCCCAGTTGAATCCTTTATTTCATTGCAATGCAAATGTGGTTGCTATCTATTAATTGAAACATTGTCTTCATAGTCAATGGTTGAGGTACCTTCTTGCTAGGAAAACATTTTATCAGGAATACAATTCTGAAAGATCTCATCTTTTTCATTATGGAATGAAAGATTGGGATCATTTTGTGAATCCCATTTTCTTAGTAGACTTAGATTACCATTCCCACAGTACTCCATTCAAGCTTCAGCGAGAGCACAAAAGAATAGTTAATTTTGTAATTCACTGATAAGGTAATTGATGATTTCCACAGGATGCTGATTTGCTCATTTTGCATATATTATTGGACATTATATTGAAACCCTGCTACGTCGGAGAAAATGGATTTGTAAATTTAGCTCTTTTCATCATTAGATGTGAGAATTTGTAAAATTCTTGATATTCTCAAAAACTCTAACCTGAACATGCCCAAAAAGCAGCATCAAATAGAGCAATGTACTTTATACTATGCAGTGGAATTTAAAATATCTATCAAGCAAAAAATAAAGCACTCAGTTCTAGAGATGCACAAGGAAAGCTTCCCTTGATGACTAAGCCCTAAGGGGAGTTGCTATAAAAGGTTAATTTCCTGGTAGAAAATAAAGTAAAATTAGAGTCTGCACAGCCAGCGGCTTCTGGTGGAAAATGTTGTAAACCATCCTTTTTCACATGTTAGAAAATGTGATTTAGGGCTCGATCACTGCCATATAACATGGTTGAGTGTATTGTTATGTTTTATCGGCTAGCACTCACCCCAGTGTTATACTATGTGGCAGTGCTGACTAGCTCTTTTTTTTCATGCCGATTTGGCATTTTCTAGAAGCTAACTCCTGGTTACTTTGTTAGTAATGTAAAGATCTTAAAGGAGACTGTCAGTCAGTTGTCCACAAGTAGGAAGTGTGCATCCACTAGGAATAAAAGAAGGAAAATCTGAACAGTGCTATAGAAGGCCACTTCCAAGTGCAAGGCCAGAATAAGGAGACAGAAAGCGACACACGTTGACCCGTGTGACTAATATACTAAGAAGGGTTCTTCACGTTCAGTGAGTACCTGCTTTAGCATAAATAGTGCTGACAGAGGCGTGATTCAATTAGGCAGCTAGCATGGAGTGGGATACTGGACAACATGTCAAACTGGTTCTAGAGGACTAAGTAGTATCTTACTCTGACCAGAAAAAGCAAGGAGTACTGCACCACAGTGGAGGATAGTAAAGTGGGAGAAGAAAGACTCTCACTTTGGTATTGTACTGACCATCTTATCAAGTTTACCATGAAACCAAGATATGTGCCTCTGCCTTATGCAGAAATGTTCAAGAGGATGAATACCTGTTACTAAATATTGAGAATCATATTGAAGAATTCAAGTAAAAATGTTTTTAACTATTTTTAAAATGGTTTTTGGCCTCCCCTGATTTGTCACATGAATATAACGTGTCCTTTCCATTGTACCACTTGTGATCCGAAAGGAGGTTAGCAACAAGTCCCCATAAAGCACACTCAAGGGTACAGTAGCAAGGTGTTTAGGGTCACGGAAGTTATCATCGGCCAGGCTCATTCCTTACAGTCTTATGGCCAGATATGCCCTTTATCGCTTATCATATATGTTCAGAGTCCTCTTATAAGTGATTTTCCCCAAAAAACTTAAACCTCTGTAAAAGTCTATCTCCATCTCTCAATCTCTGGCTACATTGTCATAAAATCTCAGGGTCTGAATTGGGATTATGAGTGTCTCTTGCGTTGTATAAAGTGTACTTTATCATATGCATCAACTAATAACTATATCTGATCTTCGTGTCAACACTTCCTATTTATTTACTTATTTGCGCTTTATATATTATATTTATTTGCATTAAATATCAATTAATTCATTTGTTATTTATTGTATGATATATTTATATTTTTTAATTGGCTATTTATTGTTGAATTCATACATATTTATTTATTTGTTCCTATCTTCAAAAAGGGGAAGAAGGTGGACCCAGGCAACTATAGGCCGGTGAGTCTGACTTCTATACCAGGAAAGAACTTTGAACAAATTATTAAATGTATGGAAATACCTGGATAAGAATGAAGTGATTAAACAGAGTCAGCATGGGTTTGTAACTAATAAATCATGTCAGACTAACTTAATTTCCTTCTATGATGGAATCACTGATTGGGTGGATCAGGGAAATGCTGTAGATATAGTATATCTTGACTTCAGCAAAGCATTTGACAAAGTCTCTCACACTATCCTTATTGAAAAAATGACTAGGTATGGAATGGACAAGGCAACTGTTAGGTGGATTCATAACTGGCTTAGTGATCGGACCGAAAGAGTAGTTGTAAATGGCTGCACATCCAGTTGTAAGAATGTCTCAAGTGGGGTACCACAGGGCTCTGTCCTGGGCCCTGTATTGTTCAACGTCTTTATCAATGATTCACATGAAGGAATTGAGGGTAAACTGATTAAATTTGCTGATGACACAAAGCTAGGAGGGATAGCTAATACTAGAGAAGAGAGAGAGAGAATTCCAAAAGAGATAAATAAACTGGAGCAGTGGGCAGCAACGAACAGAATGGTTTTAAACAGGGAAAAATGCAAAGTACTACATCAGGGCAATAAAAATGAAAAAAGCATATACAGAATGGGAGAAATAGGGCTAAGCAACAGCACATGTGAAAAAAAGACTTGGGCATACTAATAGATCACAGACTGAATATGAGTCAACAGTGTGATGCAGCAGCAAAAAATACAAATGCAATTCTAGGATGTATTAACAGAAGCATACAGTCTAGATCACATGAAGTCATTATTGCTCTCTACTCCTCTTTGGTCAGACCTCCTCTGGAATACTGTGTCCAGTTTTGGGTGCCACATTTAAAAAAAGACATCAACAAACTGGAGCAAGTTCATAAAAGAGCGACCAGAATGGTGACCGGTCTGCAAACCCTTTCTTATGAGGAAAAGTTGCATGATTTGGGAATGTTAAGCTTGCAAAAGAGAAGACTGAGAGGAGACTTAATAGCTGTCTACAAATATCTCAAGGGCTGTCACATTGTAGAAGGATCATCTTTATTCTCATTTGAACAAGGAAAGACTAGAAGCAATGGAATGAAACTGAATGGGAGGAGACACAGATTAGATATTAGAAAAAACTTTTTGACAGTTAGAGTGATCAATGAGTGGAACTGGCTGCCATGAGAAGTGGTGAGTTCTCCTTCAATGGAAGTCTTCAAACAGAGGCTGGACAGACATCTGTCTGGGATGATTTTGCAAATCCTGCTTTGAGCAGGGGGTTGGACCAGATGGCCCAGGAGGTCCCTTCCAACTCTACCTTTCTATGATTCTATGATTTTATGTCCACTATTTATTTGCACTTTTGTTGCATTTGTATGTTATTAATTGATTCTTTGACACTCACACACAATGCCCTAATTAACTCACATATTACACACTTTTACTTTCTTATTCAGTGTCCCCTTTCACCTACACTTTCCCATGTCCCTCTCACATTTACATATATTTTTCCCTGTTTCATCATGGCATCTGCTGCAATTCCTGCGGTGTGCGCTTGTGTCGGGTGGCTGGATCGGGTTGCCGTGGTAACACGTCCTGTCACGTTATCCCTCCCTTCCTCCCTCCTTCTGATGCGTCGAAGGTGGGCGGGGATTGATGACGTGGGAAGCCGGAGCCGCCGCTTCCTGCTCCCTGCACACCCAGCATCAGCGCCATTACATCTGCAGCATATAAATAGACAGCACTATCACCCCCTGTCATCTACGCCCCCTTGGAAGAAGCGATTTTCAGTGAAACGCGCGTCGGGGACCCTTTCCCAGCAACATCACCAGGTAGCATTCAGCAGCAGCCATTCTTGTATAACCATAATTATGCTCTGTATTTTATTGCATATGCCTTGCCTGTTGGTCACTTTCAGCTATATGAGCTGCACACACATTTGTATTTACATATTTTTGGCACTTTGGCATGTTGCACTTTGCACTTTCTTGTACCACAAGATCACTTGGTTATATTGCTGCTACTATATTATTTAGTTCTTTCCTGCACTTTCATGCAACCACTTGGCATGTGCCTTGTTTTCTAGCTACATGAGCTGCACATACATGTGTACTTACATACTTTGGCACGTTGCACTTTTCTGTATTATGTGACCATTTGGCCATATTGCTGCTATTATACTATTCAGCCTAATCTTGTACCCTTATCAATTTTTATCCACATGGTTATTATAATTAATTGGGTATTTGCTTTTGGTTTGTATATTTAACAACAATATATGTACCTGGTTTATGTGGCTTTATTTGTGTTACTGGGAATTCACTCTGCCTTGTTCTACACAATTTTGTTCATATTTGGTGTAATTTTAAATATTTTGATAAATAAATCACTTATATTTTACTTTTGTCTGGCACTTCCCTTCTTTTGGGTTTAAAAACTATAAAGTCATATGCATCCACTAATAACTATAAGTGCCAAAAGCAATCAATCCAGAGAATGAATATTGGGCACTTTCAGTGTAGTTATCCCCCCCCAACAACAGTGGTGCTTTGCAAGAGCAACAAAAAATAATCCAAATGATATAATGGCCACAAAAAGAAGAGAAAAAAGTTTGCATTACTTACCAGTCCGTATAAATGTGAACGGACTGATGAGTTCTGCAAGTTAATTTTTTTGTTTTTATGGTGATAAGAACTATGAATAATGTCTTTATTGTATAGCTAAATCTTTTCTTTGTTTATGTCTTTTATTTTTAATGTTATTAAGTATATTTTCATTGCCACAAAAGTATTTTCAGCACTTTAGCAACAATAAGGGTGGTGTATCATGAGTATTTGGCACATGTTTGATGAGGGGAGGGGGTTGCAGAGCTTAAGGGTATGTGCACACGTTGCAGATTGCTGTGTGGATTTCTCCTCGCAGAATCTGCATATTTTGGCAGAATTCGCAGGTCAAAATCCACTCATTTTTCCTGCGGATTTCCTGCAGATTTATTGCGGATTTATTACGGATTTGGCATGCGTCTTTAAACCTGCGGATTCCTAAAATGGAATTGGTGTAAAAGCGCTGCGGAATTTGCACAAAGAATTGACATGCTGCGGAAAATAAACCCCTGCGTTTCTGTACGGATTTTTTCACAGCAAGTGCACAGCGGTTTTTATTTCCCATAGATTAATATTGCACTGTAAATCAATAATAAATCTCCAGCTGCAAATCCGCAGTAACAAATCCGCTGCGTATCCGCATTAAAATATACATTTTTTTCTATTGAAAAACATGTTACAGCCCGCTATATCAAACCTTTTCATTTAGTGGCATTGAAATTATTCTGTGTGCAAAGCTGTTGCCCATTAACATTAATTTGTTTTATTTTTTTTTACAAAAGTGATACAGCAGCCGAGATCTGAGTTTGAAATTGTTTGGCGCCTATCTTCGAAATTATGTGCATCTTTGGCATCCAATTTCTCACGGGCATCTTTTATACCTAGCTTGAGATACGCATTAGTTGCACCTATCTTCTGACGAGCATCAATCGCCCTCTGGTAATTAGTGTTGGAAAAATGAGTAATCATTGTAGGCTGGATCCTGGACCACGTACTTATAATAGCCACCCTGTTATTCATTCTGTTGAACATTCCCATTCTCGCCGTCGTCATAGCCCTTTTCCTGATCAGTTCATGTAATAACACTTCGGCCATATTTCTCCAGCAAACCTGCACCTTACCAGCAGCAACTGAAGGAAAGAGGCTGTTCCAACGCCAAGAACAATCTTGTACAATATACAGACCTCATCCACACTAAAAGAAAATTATTTTATGCTACAAACCGAATACAGAAGGGGAGATCTCAGTTTGAAATTGTTTTAAGCATCTTGTCAATGTTATACAGGCCTTATCGATAAGCCCCAAAAAATTATTCTGCTGCTAATGCCATACAGTAGGTGACCTGACTTTAAAATAGTTTGTAGCATCTAGTGTGTTATAGAGACCTAATCAATAGGCCATAAAAAATTTATTCTGCTGTTAATGTCATACAGCAAGGGAATTTAAAATTTTTTGCAGCATAACTTCTTTGTCATGCAGGCCTCATCCACACTGTTAGGGCTGGCGTAATGCACCAAATATTAAAGAGATGGTATAAAGGTGCGTTCGCAGCCCAGGGTCCACAGAGATGTTGACTGCTGTGTTGTGAGTTCATTTTCCCCTTCATTACTGAGGCCCGAGGAACTCCCTCTTCTGGTAAAGAAAGGTAGTGAGCCTGATTATCAAACACCTGAGGCTGATGATGATGACTGGCTGAGTGGAGTTACTGACTGGATATAAGGCTGCCGACGCCCTTCTGCCCTGCGGGTGATTTCTCTGTGGGATCCTTGGAGACCAGTCTGAATTCCTGTTCCTCTAAAGCTAAGTTTGCTGCTCGGCCTTTTGCTTTGGTGCTTTGACTTTGTTTTGCTTTGTTTTTCTGGATTTCTGCCATTCCCTGCTGGGGTGTGCTGAATTCATTTAGCTCTGTCTTCTGAAAATACCTGAGTGCTTATTTAGTTTTTGAAGCCTAGCTGCTTCAGGGCCTTTTTCATATCAGCTTGTTGGCTTATGTCTTTGATAGGGTTTTGCCAGATTGCAGACAGCAGCCTTCCTGTCCTTTCCTATCTAGGCAGTTTTGGGCCCCGTCTTTGCTCAGTCTATCTTTCTGTCTGTGCTAGTATTTTCATCTTGCTTCACCGTCATTATATGTTGGGGTCTGCCTATTGCTTTGGGGTCTGCTCTGGGGCAGTTTAGATTTCCCCTTTCTTTCTTTAGGCCTATGTAATTCTCCGGCTGTGATCGAGGGGTCTAGGGCATCATAGGAACCCCCCACGGCTACTGCTAGTTGTGTTGATAGGTTCAGGGGTCTGCAATCTGATAGTTGCCAACTTCTCTGGTTTTCTGGACTTAGCTTGTATTTCTGCTTTTGCCTCCTACGGTGACTCATTCATAACACTGCTGCTTGGTAATGGCGGAAAGCAAAATGGCGGTCTTGCACTGAAAACACATGGGTTAACAGTCACCCTGTGTGTACTGGGGTGAGCTCTGATAACTCACAGTAGCGTTACACCACAATATACCACTACCGTACCCTGTTAGCTGACACAGGGCACAGTTAGATATAGCGCACAGAGTGCGCACGGTGTCACCCAGGTGAACACCAACAACTGACGCTAACTATAGTGAAGTGCGGACTGAGTGCACAGTGGCGCATAGGCAGTGACACTGCTTGGCACCGAAGCTAGGCCCTGACTCTACCTCATACCTGCACTATCAGCCTAGCACTGTCTGGCAAGGCTGATCAACACATGCATACCAAGGGTAGGGCTTTCTTAATGAGTCAGTCACCAGAGTCATACATACATCCACGCACACACGAGTATAGTTTTATACTAGCCCGGCCATGCAAACCTTTTATAGTTGCAGCCTTCCAGGACCTTCCCAGTAGTCCAATCGGAGCAGCAATAGGACCTGAGCATGTTACCTCTGACCTCCAATGAGAGGTCATCCCACGGGCATGCTCAGTAGGTCGAAAAAAGGACTTAGTCCCAAGAGTTGCTTGCTGCTGACTAGTGCGGGTTGCTATAGCTGAACCAGGGGTGGCAGCAGCAACCAAACTGACAGCACTAGCCTGAGCAAGACACCGGGATCGATGTCTCTGCTGAGCAGCCCCCTCTGCGGTCAAGACTGGATGAGAGACAGCAGAAGGCAAGGCTCAGGATTCCTTCTGTGCAGAGGAAGAAACCCAACGCCTAACATTACCCCCCTCCTAGTGCCCCCTCCCCCCTGAGCCTCGCTACACTCAAAGGCCATAATGAGCAGAGGAGCATGGATGTTTTGCACAGGTTCCCAGGTCCTTTTTGCCTTCCTCTTGATCAACATGTTAGGGCAAATTAGGATAGGTCATGGGTTGAACTAGATGGACTTAAAGTCTTCCTTCAACCTTAATAACTATGTTACTATGTTACTATTCTCCGGGCCATGACCCTTCCAGTCCACCAGATAATATTTTTTGCCACGTACCACCTTGCACGCCACAATGGCATTCACCTCATAATTGTCCGGAGATGAGCCTGATGTCCCGGCAGGTGACTCAGAAAACCAGGACATGTGGACGGGCTTAAGGAGGGACACATGGAAGGTGTTGGTGATTCCCAGGCATGGAGGAAGGGCCAAACGGTAGACCACCGGATTGACCTGTTCGAAGACCTTGAAGGGACCCAAAAAGCGAGGCACGAACTTAGTGGACTTGACCCGCAGCCTGATGTTACGGGCGGCAAGCCACACTAAGTTGTCAGGGGAAAAAGTCGGAGCAGGGCGTCGGTGCGTGTCAGCAGAGGCCCTCATTCTCTCCTGGGAGGCCCGGATGGCATCCTGAGGGTGGTCCTAAATATCACTTGCCTCCACCGCCCAGTCTGCCACCCTAGAGTCGGTGGATGACACGGGCATGGGCACAGGGATGCACGGATGCTGAACGTAATTAAGGAGGAATGGAGTCTGACCAGTGGAATCGGCCACAGCATTGTGCAAGGCAAACTCCACCCATGGTAGCAAGAATGCCCAGTCATCCTGTATGGCCGAGACAAAATGTCGAAGGTATGTGACCAGGGTCTGGTTTGCCCTCTCTACCAACCCATTCATCTCAGGATGATAAGTTGAGAAGAGATTTAGCTCAATGCAGAGCAAGCGACAGAGCTCTCTCCAGAACCGAGATGCAAACTGGGGACCCCGGTCACTGACAATCTTGCCCGGCATACCGTGTAGGCAAAAGACATGTTTAATGAACAATGCTGCCAAGGCCCGTGCAGAAGGTAGCCGTGAAAGAGGCACCAGGTGCAACATTTTGGAGAAATGGTCGGTGACCCCCCAAATGACAGTGCTGCCATTGGACTTGGGCAAATCCACCACAAAGTCCATGCCGACCATTTCATAGGGCCTGTCCGCCACTGGCAAAGGATAAAGTAGCCCAGCAGGCCATTACCGAGGAGATCTATTCTTGGCACAGGAGACGTACACTTAAATATAGTCTCCGTCATCAAGGCCATATGCGGCCACCAGTACGTCCGTGCCAGGAGCTCAGAAGTCCGCTTTGTCCAAAAATGTTCACACACTCTGGACGAGTGAGCCCAAGAGAGGACCTCCGGTCGCAGATGGGCAGGGATGAATGTCTTGCCCGGAGGCAGTGACTCGAGGGTGACTGGAGCCATGGTTCTCAGACTCTCGACTGGTGCAATCAGACGAGGTTCCTCCGATGACACCACGGAGTGGGAGAGAGCATTGGCACGGACGTTCTTCTCACTGGAGAGAAAATGGAGGGTAAAATGGAACCGGGAGAAGAACAGGGACCATCTGGCCTGTCGAGAATTTAGCCGATGAGCTGTTTGTAAATAGACCAAGTTCTTGTGGTCGATACACACTTGGAGGGGGAACCGAGCCCCCTTCAGGATGTGCCTCCAGTCCGATCGACGTCTCTGCTGAGCAGCCACCTCTGCGGTCGAGACTGGATGAGAAACCGCAGAAGGCAAGGCTCGGGATTCCTCCTTTGCAGAGGAAGAAACCTGACGCATAACACACACTCAAACAATTTTTTTTTCTGTGGCTAACACGATACAGCATGCCATCTTTCAACTTTGAATTTACAGTCGCTGAAATTCAGCTGTTTGCAGAGGTGGTGCAGAATTTAAAATCTAATTTTTTGTTGCTAATGCTGTGCTTCTACCACACTATCTGAGCAACAAGAGTGGGAAAATGCGAGGCCGTGGTGGAAGGGGAATTAGGTTTGCTGTTCATGGTGTACATGGGGTAGGTAGCAATGTTTGTGAAAGCACTAGTGAAGCAACATCACGTCCTATGCAAAGACAACTGAAACTTATGTTACTTGACAGGCAACACCACAACCTTTCTTTGGAAGAGGCACAGCGGTATGCCTTGTAATCATTGATGCCCAGAAAGAGCATGTACTCGAATGGATGGCAAGTGAGGCTTCAAGAGGCCTCTCCTTCTTCCACCTCAACATCACACCTAGCATAGTCCACAGAGATGGCACCCAAATTCCCCTTGCTTCCCCCTGCATCCCAACTATCCAACCATTCAACTGACTGTACGGAACCACAGATGGGTGAGTCTGAAGAGCTGTTCACAGATTCTATGCCATGTTGGTCAGAAGTGTACTCAAAAGCTTTGCATGGTCAAGAGGAAGAAATCTGCACTGATGCCCAAAATTTTTTTAGCTTGGGTCTGGGGCAGGATGAAGTCTGGTCCAAACAGCTTCCTGATCCTCATCATCAGACGTTAAACCCTGGGGAGAGGTGATCCTATTGAGACTCAGATATCTGAGGCTCACACAGACTGTAGTGTGCTGTCAGGGCAAGAAGAGGAAGAGGGTGACTCCAAGGGTGAGGAATGTGATAACACAGAGGATGATGATGAGGTTTTAAATCCCAGTTGGGGTGAACATAGAGGCACACAGCTGAGTAGGTCATCTGAGGAGGAAGACAAGGAGGTTACGTTGTGCCGTACGCCGCAGAAACATAATGATGCAGCCACGATGAGCGATGCATCCTCAGCCACAAATGTGCCTGTAACCAGCAGTGACCATGTGTCTGCAGTTCGCAGACACTGACACTGCAATGGTTGAGCCAACTCACAAAATCTGCAAACTTTGCAAAAAGAATACTGATTTAAGGTAAAAAGTGCAATAATTTGACCACATGTAGGAACTTTCACGTCAATTGTATATGCTGCTTCTTTCTCTTCCTCTGTTACTGTACCAACTATTGAGACGCAACCACAGAACCTTAGATTTTTTTACCCACTCCCGTCACACTGACTGAGAGCCCACCATCAGTTGTAATGGATGCTGACATGTTTTTAACCGATCTCAGAGACCAAACACACCACAACTTTCTCAATTCACCTTAACATTTCCCAAAAAACGCATCAAAAACGCACCTGAGTTTTGTGCTAAAAGATGTGGATTCTGTGCAGAAAAACATAATGGCAAGATTTACGAAAAAAAAATTGTTTAGGACTGGACAACCCCTTTAAATATCAGCTCGTAATAAAAAGTCAAATTGGAACATAATGCCGTGCTATTTAGGTAGTGGTGATCCTTTTAGATCCTCATCTCAAGATAACCAATTCAAACCAAATGTTTAATATCCCTTGTATATATATCCTTAAATCACATATCATTTATAATCATATGGATTGGATAAAAAAGAGATGGACTACAAGGAGAAAACACAGTATGTGCCAGTATACAACCTTCACCATTATAGCATAGATGGCATATGCAACACCACAATATACCACACCGAAGCGCGTTTCACTGCTCTTACGCCATGCTTTCTCAAGGGGAAGTTTGTATTACTTCCCAACAAGGACCTTTTTGTACCTATGGTGACTGGTCACGTGTCAGTCACGTGACCCAGCACCGATTGGTTGTAATTTATGGCGCATGCGCCCGTGGCCGGCCAGCCTGCACACACGACCCGGCCAGGTCCTCAAGCATGTGGGAATCATAGCATAGTGGTTGCTATGGATCCAAGTCCCACACTGAGAACATTGTGTGGCCAGATCAGGTGGGGCAACAATGGGAAGCAAGCCGGTGAATGCGCACTGCAACCAAATAAGCAATATGAAATTAAATACAATAAATAAATACAATATATTCTCCAATCAAGATAATGTATGGATATCAGGGTAAAGTGCCATCTGCAAATTCAATGGAAAACCCTCAATGATGAAATCCTCAGTGGTGATATGATTTTCCTTAATTATTGCCACTTTTCTCCATAATATTATGCTTCTGGCACAGAATCTTCTTAGTTCCATTGATAAGCAACATTCATTATCATATATCTTGGGATACATTAATCAAAAGATACCATTGCAAGGATATATTCTAGTGCAGGAAAACTGTGACTAACATGCAAAAACAAAATTAAATTAAAAACATAAAAAACAACAATACAAATATCAAACTCTGAATTAAAATATTAAGTAGGAGGGGGCTATTAGTTACTGTTACATGATCTTCTTGCAAAAAAGGAGCAAAGTTCAATGCTTCATTCAGGCCATCCGATTTTACTTTCCCCAATTTTACAATCCATTTGAGTTCCCGTCTGGCTAAGAGTTGTTTGATATTCCCTCCTCTTATGCCAGTGTGAACGATATCTATACCTCTTACCATAAATTCACTGGGGTCACAGTTATGAACCAATTAAAAATGTTTAGGGATAGTCTTTAATTCTGACAATTCTGTCACTGTGCTGGCTGCACCAATGTCCTGCATGTGCTCCCTCACCCTCACTCTTAATGTAAGTCCTACACAAATCAAAGTACAACTACATGTAGCATAATATATCAGATTATTGATAATACAAGAGATAAATTCCTTGATTTGAAAGTGTTTATTACCATCTGCAGAATCGAAGGAATCACTGCGAAGGACATTGGCGCAGGCAAGGCAGTTACAACAGGTATATCAACCCCTCCAGGGTCCTCTTGAGCCAAATGGATTATTAGTTGGTGCAATATAATGGCATTTAGTCTGATAATCCCTAAGATTTTTTGACCTGCGTGTGGTCATGAGTGGACAGTCAGCCAAATATGGTCCCAGGGAGGGTTCGGCACTCAATATAGGCCAATGTCTAGTTAACCCATTCTTGACATTTGATGTACTATCCCATCCATGGGACCTGGGCCCCTATGCCCATGGGCGGGATAGTACATCATAGCGATCAGCGGCGCTCACGGGGGGAGCGCCGCTGATCGCGGCTGGGTGTCAGCTGATTATCACAGCTGACACCTGGCACTATGTGCCAGGGGTGGTCAAGGACCACACCCGGCACATTAACCCCTGGCACACTGTGATCACACATGATCGCAGTGTACCGGAGGTTTAGGGAAGCACCAGCAGGGAGGGGCTCCCTCCGTGCTTCCCTGAGACCCCCACAGCATCGCAATGTGCAGCGTTGCTGTGGGGACCTCCTTCCCTGCAGGTCCCCGGATCCAATATGGCGGCGGGGACCTTCGGGGGCCTGCAGGGAGCCGGATACCTCACTGCCTGCAGAGCGCAGGCATGAGGAAGCCTGCTGCAGTGCCCGTGTCAAATCGCTGATCTGTCACAGCGATCTGGGATATGTCAGATCAGCAATCTCACATATGACAGTGATGTCCCTCCTGGGACAGTGTAATATAGTTAAAAAAAAGTGTAAAAATAATTTATAAAAAATCACTAAATAAATAAAAAAAAATTCCCTAATAAATTCATTTTTTGGAAATAAAAAAAAACAATAAAAATACACATATATAGTATCGCCGCGTCCGTAACAACCCGCCCTATAAAACTGTCCCATTAGTTAACCCCTTTAGCGAACCCCTTAAAAAATAAAAATAAAAACAAAGCAAAAATTAATGCTTTATTATCATACCGTGCAATAACCCACGATCAAAAAGATAAATAACCATGGTATCGCTGAAAATGTCATCTTGACCTGCAAAAAACGAGCTGCAACACAGCATCATCAGCGAAAAAATAAAAAAGTTATAGCTCGCAGAATAAAGCGATGCAAAAATAATTGTTTTCATTGCATAAAAGTGCCAAAGCATAAAAAGACATAAATGAGGTATCACTGTAATCGTACTGACCCGAAGAATAAAACCGCCTTATCAACTTTACCGCACACGGAACAGTGTAAACACACCCCCCAAAAGAAATTCTTGAAATACTGTTTTTTGTTCAATCTGCGTCCCAAAAATCGGAATAAAAAGCGATCAAAAAATGTCACGTGCCCGAAAATGGTACCAATAAAAACGTCAACTCGTCCCGCAAAAAATAAGACCTCAAATGACTCGGTGGGTCAAAATATGGAAAAATTATAGCTCTCAAAATGTGGTGATGCAAAAACTATTTTTACAATAAAAAGCGTGTTTTAGCGTATGACAACTGCCAAACATAAAAACCCGCTATAAATAGTAAATCAAACCCCCCTTTATCATCCCCTTAGATAGGGAAAAATAATAAAATTAAAAAAATGTATTTATTTCCATTTTCCCATTAGGGTTAGGGCTAGGGTTAGTGCTAGGGTTAGGGTTGAGATTAGGGTTAGGGGTGTATTGGTGTTAGGGTTGGAGTTAGAATTGGGGGGTTTCCACTGTTTGGGCACATCAACATGGCGTCTGATCTCAATTCCAGCCTATTCTGCATTGAAAAAGTCAAATGGTGCTCCTTCCCTTCCAAGCTCTGCCATGCGCACAAACAGTGCTTTACCCCCACATATGGGGTATCAGCCTACTCAGGACAAATTGCAAAAGAACTTTTTGGGTCCAATTTCTCCTGTTACCCTTAGGAAAATAAAAAATTGGGGGCAAAAATATAATTTTTGTGGAAAAAAATATGATTTTTTTAATTTCATGCCCGGGTGTCATAAACTTCTGTGAGGGCCTTGTGGGTTCAAAGTTCTCACCACACATCTAGATAAGTTCCGTGGGGGTCTAGTTTCCAAAATGGGGTCACTTGTGGGGAGTTTCAACAGTTTAGGCTCATTAGAGGCTCTCCAAACGCAACATGACACCCGCAGACCATTCCATCAAAGTCTGCATTCCAAAACGTCACTACTTCCCTTCCGAGCCCCGACGTGTGCCCATACAGTAGTTTTCTCCCACATATGGGGTATCAGCCTACTCAGGACAAATTGGTCAACAACTTTTGGGTTTCAATTTCTCCTGTTACCCTTGGGAAAATAAAAAAATTGGGGACTAAAAGATCATGTTTGTGGAAAAAATATGATATTTTATTTTCACGCCCGGGTGTTATAAACTTCTGTGAAGTACTGTGGGGTTCAAAGTGCTCACCACACATCTAGATAAGTTACTTAGGGGGTCTAGTTTCCAAAATAGGGTCACTTATGGGGGTTTCCACTGTTTAGGCACATCAGGGGCTCTCCAAAGGCAACATGACACCCGCAGACCATTCCATCAAAGTCTGCATTACAAAACGTCACTACTTCCCTTCCGAGCCCCGACGTGCCCATACAGTAGTTTTCTCCCACATATGGGGTATCAACAACTTTTGTTGTCCAATTTCTCCTGTTATCCTTGGGAAAATAAAAAAAATTGGGGAGTAAAAGATCATGTCTGTGGAAAAAATATGATTTTTTTATTTTTACGCCCAGGCGTTATAAACGTCTCTGGAGCCCTTGGGGGTTCAAAGTGCTCACCACACATCTAGATAAGTTCCTTGGGGGGTCTAGTTTCCCAAATGGTGTCATTTGTTGGGGGTTTCCACTGTTTAGGCACATCAGGGGCTTTCCAAACGCGGCATGGCGTCCAATCCCATTTCCAGCCAAAAAGTCAAATGGCGCTTCTCCCTTCTGAGCTTTGCCATGCGCCCAAATAGTGGTTTACCCCCACATGTGGGGTATCAGCGTATTCAGGACAAATTGCTCAATAACTTTTAAGGTCCTGTTACCCTTGGGAAAATAAAAATTGAGGGTGAAAAGATCATTTTTTGGAAAAAATATGATTTTTTTAATTGTACGGCTGTACGGTCTAAACTTCTGTGAAGCCCTTGTGGGTTAAAAGCTCTCACCACATATCTAGATAAGTTCCTTGGGGGGTCTAGTTTCCAAAATGGGGTCACTTGTGGGGGGTTTCCACTGTTTAGGCACATCAGGGGCTCTCCAAACGTGACATGGCGTCCAATCTGAATTCAAGCAAATTTTGCATTGAAAAGTCAAAAGGCGCTCCTTCCCTTCTGAACTCTGCCATGCACCGAAACAGTGGTTCCCCCCCACATATCAGGTATCAGCGTACTCAAGACAAATTGCACAATAATTTTTTCAGACCAATTTCTCCTATTACCCTTGGTAAAATAAAAAAAATTGGACATGAATTAATTTTTTTGTGAAAAAAAGTTAAATGTTCATTTTTTTTAAACATTCAAAAAATTCTTGTGAAGGAATTGTGAAATTTTCAACATTTTCGCCAAATTTCCATTTTTTTCACAAATAAACGCAAGTTATTTGAATGCAATTTTACCACTAACATGAAGTACAATATGTCACGAGAAAACAATGTCAGAACCAGTGGGATCCATGGAAGCGTTTCAGAGTTATTACCTCATAAAGGGACAGTGGTCAGAATTGTAAAAATTGGCCCGGTCATGAATTTGCAAACCACCTTTGGGAGTAAAGGGGTTAATATAGCTCTCATGTTATCCCACTCATGGTTAAATACTGAAATAAAGCAAATACTCTCATTATCTATTTACCTTATCTTTCTTCCCATACAAAAGGTGATTCCGTGACATAAATTTTGCCCTATTGTATGCATGTCGCTTGCTTTACCCGCATTGCTCAAATCGCATCTTGATGTCACTGGCTTGTGTCTCAAATCTTTTATCAGTAGAGCAGATCCGCCTCTTTCTCAGGAACTGTCCAATCGGGACAGCCCTTATAGTGGCTTGACTATGTGCAGATATTGCATGTATTAATTCAATTACAGCAGTTGTTTTCTGAAAGATATCAGTCTGGATGAACGATGTATCATCGATCTCCAAACTGATTTCTAAAAAGTTGATTTTGTGAGTATCATACCTATAGGTTACTTTTATATTATAGGGATTTGTATTTAACATATTCATAAAATCCTTCTGTACCGTTCCGCGCCAAAAAAATAAAACAACGTAGCCAACACAGCACATGGTCAGTGACCCCCACCCCCTCTTCTGCAAAAACCAACCTCTCCCAAAACCCCAGAAAGAGGTTGACTTACGCTCCTTTGCTTTCTCCTCTTTCCATCATCCATATAGTATAGTGCACCAGATAGTCCTCAAGATAGTATAATGTACTCCTCATAGGCCTTCATATAGTATAATGTACACCCCATAGGCAGACTCTATATTGTTTAATGCATTCACCATAGACAGACTCTTTAGAGTATAATGCAGTCCTATAGGCAGACTTTATATAGTATAATGCAGCATCCAATAGGCAGACTCAAATATAATGCACCCCCACAGGTAGTATATTGCACCCCATAGGTAGACTCTGTAGTATAATGCAGCCTCCCATAGGCAGACTCTATATAGTATAATGCAGCCCCAAAAGGCACACTCTAATATAATGCACCTCCATAGGCAGACTCTAGAGTATCATGCAGCCTCCCATAGGCAGACGCTATGTAATATAATGTAGCCCCCATAGGCAGACTCTATATAGTAAAATCCGCCCCCCCCATAGGCAGACTCTAATACAGCTCTGGAAAAAATTAAGCGACCACCACATCAAAACCCTGTCATAGGCAGCCCATTCTCCAGACCTGAACCCCATTGAAAACCTCTGCAATGTAATCAAGAGGATGATGGATAGTCAAAAGCCATCAAACAAAGAAAAGGACTGCTTAAATTTTTGAGCCAGAAGCACTGTGAAAGGCTGGTGGAAAGCATGCCAAGACGCATGAAGGTTTTTTTTTTAAATCATGGTTTTTCCACAAAATATTGATTTCAGAAACCTTCCTGAGTTAAAACATTTGTATTGTTGTTTCTAAATGATTCTAAACTTGTTTTCTTTGCATTATTTGAGGTCTGAAAGCACTGTTTTCTTAATTTTGACTAGAGTTGAGCGAAACGGGTTGGCCAAATTCAGAATCCGCTGACTTTTGCTAAAGTCGGGTTTCGCCGATCGAAACCCGTCCATAGCGTGAAGTCGGCCATGTGGTCGCCGACTTGAGTGCCAAAGTTGAGTTTCCCACAATCCTTCCAGCGCCTGTTTTCAGCCAATCATGAAGGATGCACACTGTGGGCAATGCGATTACGTTGGCAGTGGCCCCCACCATGTTAGTGAAGGGCATGCAAGCGATTGGCTAGCTTTGTGTGGCGTCACAGTGCCTATAAAAGGCCGTGACCGCCGACCGCCATCTTGCTTCTGCCGATCTTAGCATATGGAGAGGTTGCTGCTGATTGTTCTCAATAGGGAGAGTGTTTAGGCAGGGAAAAAGTAAAAAAAAATTGCTTGTGCTGATAGTGAATGTCACTGTAAAACACAACTGTATAGTGTGCAGTGACAGGGGAGGATATATTTGTGTGTAGCAGCTCTGTTGGTTATTAGGCTGCCTTATAAGGCTCCCTGATAGCTGCATTGCTGTTTGCACACTGCTGTGCAGAGTGCTTTTTTAAAAGCAAAAATATTTTTATTCCTTTTTTCTGCACAGTTACCAATCCTTCATTGTTTCACACTTTTTTGTGCAGCAGCTCTGTTGGTGATTAGGCTGCCTTATAGGCTCCCTGATAGCTGCATTGCTGTTTGCACACTGCTGTGCAGACTGCTTTTTTTAAAGCAAAAATCCTTTTATTCCTTTTTTTCTGCATAGTAGATACTGAGCATACATTTTTTCACACACCGTATAGAGGTGTACACTCCTCACACACTACCGTGTACCGGCTGGTATCAGGACAAATACATGCTATATGTGTGTGACTCCGTAAAAAAATACACAGAGATTAACATTTTCCCATACATACACCGTATAGAGGCGTCCGATTATCAAACAGTATCGGATATCTGGTGTTCTTATTACTGTCAAATCTACACAGAGTCAGTGTGTGTGTGTTACACTCCATAAATACATATACGGACATTTCCATTTCTTTATACACCATATTGAGCAGTCCGATTGTCAAACAGTATTGGATATCTGGTGTTCTTATTACTGTCACATCTACACAGAGTCAGCGTGTGTGTGACACTCCATAAATACATATACGGACATTTCCATTTCTCTATACACCGTATTGAGCTGTCCGATTCTAAAACAGTATCGGATATCTGGTGTTCTTATTACAGTCACATCTACACAGGGTCAGCATGTGTCTGTGACATTCCTTAAATACATATACGGAGATTGACAGCTTCACCAACAACGTATACAGCTGTACACCTCTGATACAGTACCGTATATCTGCTTGTTGGATTACAGTGAAATACATACTGGGTGAGCCTCTGTGACTCACAAAATATATATGGAGATTTCACTTCTTACATACACCTTACACAGCTGTACGCTACTCATACAATACCATTTCTATGCTGGTATTTTTGGTACATTTTCCCAAACATGAGGAAGTCTGGTTGAAGAGGCAGCGGATGTGGGCGTGGGGACGCAGCTGGCACTGATGGTGGTGGTGGTGGTGGTGCATCGGCTGGTTCTGGCAAAAGCACAATAACAGCTAAGGCAGGAGGTGTTGAGCCTGTGTCATTGTCTGGCACAAGAAGGCCTTTAAGGTTCCCTTTTCTTGGAGTAGGTAAACCGCTTTTAAAGCTGGAGCATCAGGAACAGGTTTTGGCTTACATTGCTGAAACAGCCTCCAGCTCTTTTGCCTCCTCTTCTGAAGTTATAAAAACTGCAAGCACAGAGTCGTCAGTGCAGGCCTCTGGTCAGGAAAAACACCTTTCTTTGTGTCCTTCACCCACCCCAAAAGTGAAGGATGCTGCAGCAAACACTTCAGATTACTCCATGGAGCTCTTTTCACATACCATTCCTGGGTTATTAAGTAAAAACCTGAATTCCCCAGTCCAAGATGAATCTGACATGGGGTGCACTGATGCACAGCCACTGCTAGACGAATCTGCTGGTACATTCACCCACAGCACTACTTTGCCCTTGCAGTCTGCTGAGCCTGAATCAGACTCTGGTGAAACTCAGGTGCCCCTTCCCGAATACCATACCACCTTACACGGTGACACAGAGGAAGGTACAGAGGAAGGTACAGATGACATTGAAGACGAGGTCATGGATGACCCGGTTGTTAACCTGGATTGGCATCCATTGGGGAAGAGGGTGCTGGTGACAATAGGTCAGAACAGGAGAAGGATCCGCAGCAGGCATCGTCATGGCAGCAGCGGTTATCCGGCAGGCCCATAGCTGTGAAAAAACTTGGCAAGAAAACTAAAAGAGTTGCAGGACAGCTTGGCCAGATGTCAAATTAGCACAGCGTGCAAGCCCTGAAAATTTGTACCATAGTAGGAGGAGTGCAGTGTGGAACTTTTTTGAACAAAATCCTACTGATGACACAAAGGTCATCTTTAAGAAGTGCCGAAGGACCTTTAGCAGAGGGAAAAATGTAAGAAATTTGAAAACCAGCTGCATGCTTAGACATCTAACCAACATGCACTTGCAAGCATGGACGGATTACAGAAGCTCAGGTAACACATGTGCACCTGCTCCGACTCATGTTAGCCGGCAATGCTCCATCGCTTCCCCCACTGTAAGGCCACCGCTAAGCACACCACCATCAAGAAATGTTGAGGTGTCATCGCTAGGCCAAACCAGTCATGCAATCACAATATTTTTGCGAGGAAACACTGAATCTAGGCCATCAGCACCCTCACCATCACCAACCCCTTCTCAGTCCGTCATGTCCAATGCTAGTTCCCACATATGCAGCTCTCAAGTCTAGCTCACCCTACCAGACACTCTGAGTAGGACAAGAAAGTACTCATCCTCTCATCTGCGTACACTGGCTTTGATCACCTACATTGCCAAACTGATCTCATTAGAGACGATGCCCTTCCGTTTGGTAGAAAGCGAAGCTTTCCGAGAGCTCATGGCCTATGCTGTCCCACGCTATGACCTACCCAGTCGGCACTTCTTTTCTCGAAAAGCCATCCCTGCCCTCCACCGGCATGTGAAAGACCGCATTGTCCAGACACTAAAACAATCAGTGAGTGGAAAGGTGCACCTCACAACAGATGCATGGACCAGTAGGCATGGCCAGGGCCGTTATGTGTCCATCACTGCGCACTGGGTTAATGTGGTGGATGCAGGCTCCACAGGGGACAGCGGCAGTGGAACACTACTGTCTAGCCCACGGTATAGGAAACAGTTGGGTGTAGGCGTTCGACGCTCCTCCTCCTCCAGAAGCGAAAGCTCATCAACAGAGCGCAGTCGCATGAGCACTCCATCCACATCTGTCAGTGTTGCACACGAAGTGTCCCACTATTGAACAGCTAGTGGTAAGCAGCAGCAGGCTGTTTTAAAAATGATGTGTTTGGGCTACAGTAGACACACTGCGGAGGTTCTGGCCGAGTACTTGCATCGACAAACTGGGAAGTCATGGCTGGGAAGTCTACATCTTGAGCCAGGCAAGGTAGTCAGTGATAATGGGAGGAATTTTGTGGCAGCCATAGCCCTTTCAAAACTCACACACATACCTTGCCTGGCTCACACCTTGAACCCGGTGGTGCAGTGCTTCCTAAATAATTATCCGGAGTTAACAGCCCTGCTCCATAAGGTGCGAAGATTGTGCTCGCACATCCGTCGCTAAAACATCCACTCCAGTCGTATGCAGAAGCTGCAGCAATCACTCGACCTCCTCAAGCACCGCCTAATCATAGACATAGCTACAAAATCAAACTCCACCAAAGTCAGGTACAGGGTTTGTGCGTGACTGGAGGGATGTGGATTTGCCAGAAAGTGCTCCTCCACCCACCACTGGCAGTGCAGCATTGACACCTGGAACATTGGCCCACATGTGTGACTATGCCATGCAGATCCTAAAAAGTAACCCCGCATTGCCAAAATGATGATGGATGATGACTACTGGTTGGCCAGCATCCTCAATCCATGCTATAAAGTCAAATTGCACAACATCATGCCACAGGAGAACCTAGAGCTAATATTGGCTAACAAACAAGAAACTCAGGTAAACAGGTTGTTTGAGGCATTCCCAGCACACAGCAGTGGATCTGGTTCTCCCATGAGCCGTAGTGGGCAAAATGGAAGAGGGGTTTGTGGTGCACACAGCTGAACTGATGTTGGAGACAGGGGTTTCCTGACCATGTTGTGGTCTGATTTCTCAAGTCCCGCGCACACGACAGCTAATGCAGAATCGATTGCAAGTGACAGGAGACAGCAGTTGTCAACTATGGTTACAAACTACTTCTCCTCCCATATCTAGGTTCTCCCTCACAGGTCATTCCCCTTTGATTATTGGGCCTCAAAACTGGACACATGGCCTGAATTGGCACAATATGCCTTATTGGAGCTCGCTTGCCCTGCTGGTAGTGTGTTATCTGAAAGAGTCTTCAGTGCTGCTGGATCAATCCTGACAGAAAAAAGGACTCATCTGTTGACCCAAAATGTTGATGATCTAACCTTCATTAAAATGAACCATGCATGGGTTTCAAAAGATTTTGTCCCACCCTCCCCTGATAACACATAGATTGCCAGAAAAAAGGCTCGCTTTTGTCCTCCTCTTCCTCTGACTTCTCCAATTCCTCCATTTGCAGCAGCTGAAAGTCCAGCCTACACATCAACATATGCCATTTTTTAATCCACCCGAAATGGGCTGCCCTCCCCACCCCTGGCCCGGGGTCAACACCTGCCGCACCCCGGCAAGTGCTGTTGTTGCCCTGAACAGGTGTGTGGCCCAACCCTTGGGTGACGGCACTGGCACAGGGCCTCTCATAGTACAATAAAGTGTCTCTGACAGTGGGGGACCCACTCGCTGTCAGACACACTGGCATACTATGAGGGGCCCTGTGCCAGTACTGGCACCCACGAGTGGGTCCCCTGTGCTTGCTCAAGGACACAGCACTTGCAATACTTACCTCTCCCTTCACCACTGTGTAGTCTGGCCAGTTAAATCCGTCACAGGGACGGCCACTACAAATTTGGTGTACTGATCGATGATGGTTAAGATGTAGCTATGTCCTGTCCTGGTGGCCTCTACCTTCAGATTACCAATGGCTACCATTTGTAATGGACGTCAACTCCCAATCGGATGCAATGGTGCTTTATGATCACCTTTCACATTTTTCATAGTCACAGACGTGTGACATTCCTGCCACCATTTTTCAATGTGTCCTGTCGTGGCAATCCAATAGAATCCCCTACGGCATGTGGCTTGTGTGTTTTGCACTCCAAAGTGACCAGACAGATCATGATAGGCAGTGCGGACTATGTCTACAGCTCTCCCTGTGATCACAATTTGATGGAGACGAGTTACGGTGATGGGACCGACGCAACTGTGATACAGCAACCCTTTCTTCACTAATTTGCGTTTTAGCTGTATCCACAGTTAAAGTTATTGAGGGTCAGCATCGCCTCTGCGAATTCTCCCGGGAGGTTTTCCCATGATTACAAATGCAAAAACATCTAAAATCACTCGACTTTACGTCTGTACTTTTATCCATCTACCTTCCTCTAGCGGAGAGTCTGGACTGGCAGACTGAAAATGAAATATAAATGAAGATTTCAAAGTACTCCAACACTGTACACTGGTGTACGTTTCGAATACATTTCCTTTTTTCTCATTTTTATATTCGGATGTAATCCATACTGAGCCTGTGAGAGTGTGTGTCTTACTCTGATAAAATATAAGGAGATTTAAAATGACACCAACACTGTATGCAGCTGACCGATTGTAAAATATTACACTTTTTCAAGTTTTTATATTCTTGTGTAATCCATACTGAGCCTGTGAACGTCTGTCTGTAACTACAGAAATATATTTGTAGATTTAAGATTAACCCAACTCTGCATACAGCTGTACGCTTGTGATACCTTACCCATTTACTGCTTTTTATATAGTGGTCTAATCCATACTGGGCCAGTGAGAGTCTGTTTCTGACTCTGGAAATATCTACTGAGATTTACAATTACCCCAATACTGTATGCAGCTGTACGCTTTGATCCATTACCCTTTTACTGCTTTTTATATTGTGTAATCCATACTGACCCTGAGAGCGTCTGTGTCTGCCTCCTGAACAAAATAAGGAGATTTATAATGTTTAAACAATACTATATGTACCTTGTATCTGGTGATACAGTAACCTTTTTATACTTTTATATTCTTGGCTAATGCATACTGGGACTGAGATCGTATGTGTCTGACTCATGAAATGTCTACAGAGATTTAGAATGTTTAAAGTATACTATATATACCTTGTATCTGGGTCATACTGTACCCTTTTTCAACTTGTTACATTATTGTCAAATCCATACTGAGCGTGTGAGCATATGTGTCTGCCTCCTGAAATACATACAGAATTTTTTTTGTATTTTAAGTAGACTATATATACCTTGTATCTGTTGAACCAGTACCCTTTGTGCCCGAAATTCATCCTCCACCCACCACTCAAAGTGCATCATTGACACCTGGAACATTGGCACACATGTGTGATTATTTCTTGCGGATCTTCTTTTTATATTAAGGTGTGATCCATACTGAGCCTGTGAGAGGCTGTGTGTTACTCTTGAAATATATATGTAGATCGCCAAATGACCCCAACACTGTATACAGCAGTACGCTTGGGATCCATTTCCCTTTTACTGCTTTTTATATTGTTTTGTAATCCATACTGGGTCTCAGAGCGTCTGTGTCTGCCTCCTGAAATAAATACGGAGATTTTGAATGTTGAAACTATACTATATATACCTTGGATCTGGTGATACTGTACCCTTTTTCTACTTTTCAGTTTGTTGTCGAATCCATACTGGCCATGACAGCGTCTGAGACTGCCTCCTCAAATATGTACGTAGATTTATAATGTTGAAACTATGCAACATATCCATGTTATCTGGTGTTAAAATGAAATGCCACGCAGGGCCGGGGGTTACTCAGTACCAGGCCTTTCAGGATCTTTTAAGGGGGAAGTATGTCACGGTGGTGATTGGGACCCGGTCTGTGGCCCTGGGTGTCCAATAAAGATGACAATTCAGATGAGGGGAAGATGGTATGATAAATAATTTAGAAAAGGGGGATCGTGACACCACCCGTGGTACTTGGCTAGGGTAGCCGATGCTGCAATGCAGATCCTCTGTGCCGGTGTTAAAGCAGACAAGATGATGAAGCTCTCCATGGACAGAGCTGTATCCCAGGGCAGTTGAGATGGTGTTTGTGAGCCGTTGACGGTGATGGTGAGTGTAGCGTGTGTAGCAGGCGAGTTGTAAAAGCCACCAAGGACGCAGTTGGGTGCAGTTTCTGAGTTTTTCCTCAAAAGTTTTGTGCACAAGATGACCTGATTGGAACTGTGTCATCTGAGGGAGGGGTCCGGCAAACTCAAAGGTAGATCAGGAACACCTGTTTAAGACTCCTCCTTGTGTATCCTTTCTAGGCCTGCTGCGTTTTTGAGTATCGAATGCGGCTGCAACTGAGGCACTTAAAGTTACCTCAGCCTCCGTCTTTCTAGCTGAGCCCTGTATTTCTCCACTACCTTCAGGAGCCACCTTCCCCAACCAGGCCTGGTCCTTCCTTCTCCAGAAACGGACTTTACAGGTGGCTTATTGCACTTCCTATGCCCCAAGGACCCCTTCCTTCCAGTGTTGGAGCTTGGACAAGATTTTTCTCTCTTCTCTGACCCTCAGCCGTCTCACAGCAATCCTGCTCTTACTCTGTCCTGTCACCGACTGACATCTCTCTAGAAAGATCCATTTACCTCAGACTAGCTCCACCCATCTACTGTCAGCTTGCTCTCTCTGATTGGATGTCCACAATCACTCCACTACCTAAGCTCCTCCCACTTTACCTACCTTCCACACTAACCCCCAACACCCTTTCATAGTCAGTCTGGGATGAGGCCATCCTCCTGCTGGGTACACCCAGAAAGCACTGACTAACATATGTGTGTTGAGTGCAGGGTTAGGAGTCCTGAGTGGTGATCCCTCCTTTCCTGAGGGTGGGATACCACACCTTTGGATGAGGTGCAGTATCTCTGTGGCGACTGTACTCTCAGGGGAAACATAGTACCCTTTACCAACTTTCTATATTGTTGTCAGATCCATACTGGGCCTGAGAGCGTCTGTGTTTGCCTCCTGAAATGTATACAGAGATTCAGTATGTTTAAACTAAACCTTGTATCTAGTGATACTGTACCCTTTTGCAAATTTTTATACTATTGTCTAATCCATACTGAGCCTGTGACCATCTGTGTCTGACTCATGAAATATATAAAGAGATTTACAATTATCCCTAGACTGTATAGAGCTGTCCGCTTCTGAAACAGTACCATATATCTGCTGGTATTTTTAAGTCCATTTTCACAAAAATTATTACGTATGGTGGAAGAGGCCGTGGACGTGGGTGTGGGGGGGCCAGCTGGTACTGATAGTGGTGGTAGTGCATCTGCTGGTATTGCCAAAAGCACAATAGCAGCTAAGGCAGGAGGTGTTGAGCCTGCATCATCAGCTGGCACAAGGAGGCCTTTAAGGTTCCCTTTTCTGGGAGTAGGTAAACTGCTTTTAAAGCCGGAGCATCAGGAACTGGTTTTGCCTTACATTGCCAAAAAACCTCCAGCTCTATCGCCTCCTCTTCTGAAGTTTAAAAAAATAAATGCAAGCACTGAGTCGTCAGTGCAGGCTTCTGGTCAGGAACCACCCCTTTCCTTGTCTCCTTCACCCCCACTAAAAGCAAAGGATGCGGCAGCCCACACTTCAGATTACCCCATGGAGCTCTTTTCACAGGCTATGCCAGTGTTATCAAGTGAAATTCTGAATTCCCCAGTCCAACATGAATTGGAGATGGAGTGCACTGATGCACAGCCACTGCTAGATGATTCTGCTGGTACATTGACCCACAGCACTACATTCCCCTCGCACTCTACAGAGCAAGAATGTGACACTGATGAAACTCAGGTGCCCCTTCCCGCATACTGTACCACCTTACACGGTGACACAGAGGAAGGTGCAGATGAAAGTGCCGCTTCCCTGAGCAGGTGGGGGGTCCTACTCGTGGGAGACGGCAGTGGCACAGGGCCCCTCATAGTATGCAAAAGTGTCTCTGCCGTTCAGACATACCATTGTACTATGAGGGGCCCTGTGCCAGTTCCGTGGCTCACGAATGGGCCCCCCATGCTTGCTCAGGGCCACAGTACTTGCAATACTTACCTCTCCCCGCTCCACCACCGTGACATCTTCCGCCTTTCCTGACAGTGACATTCAGGTTGCAGAGCGTGATGACATCACGTCTGTTTGCCCTCTACCGAAACAGTACAAGTGCAGAGAGCTTTAAAATGGCAATGCTGAGGAGTCCAGAGTAGAGCAGTGCCCAGCGAGGAGAGGTATTTAATTTTTTTAATGTTGGGAGTATTTTTTGGGGAGCAATATACACTGGAGAATGATATATGGGGCCCATCATACACTGGAGCATCATCCATTTGTCCCACCATATACTGGAGCATTCCAAATGGGGGACATCAGACACTGGAGCAGCCTTTACGGGGCCCATTATACACTGGAGCATTAGAAATGGGGCCCATTATATATGGAGCGTTATTTGGGCCCATAACACACTGGAGCATCATCCATGGGGACCAACATATACTGTAGCATTATATGGAGTTCATCATATACTGTATGGAGCATTATATGGGACCAATTATTCTGTATGGAGAAATATATGGGGCTCATTATTCTGTATGGCGCACTAGTTGGTGGCCATAATACTGTATTGAGTAATATACTGTCCGGTTTTTGAGCTATTGTAGAATTTAAAATAGATATCAGTCATGTCATGTAAGCAGTGAAGTATTTTTCATTGTAGTATACCTATATTTCGGTGCCGCATCGGAGCATTATGAATTGTGGTATGTGTTAAAAGAGCGCACTGACACTCTTTGGCCCAGGGCACATGAAAACTTGGCGCCAGCCCTACCCTTCCACAACTTTAGCCAAATAACCCCCCGTTTTCAATGCGTAACTATTATAAAGTAAATTAAGGTTGCCAAGCTTAAGTAATAAGAATTGATGTCGTTGGCATTGAAATGGGCACTGTATGTGTGTTTACTGTCCTCCACTCCCTGACGACTTTGCTTCCCCATTGACTTGGATTGGGTTTTGTGTTTCAGTCGGACCCCGACTTTTCCCTATAGTCAGCCTATTTCATTTGTCCTGACGCTTTAGAAAGTCGGGTTTCATGAAACCCTACTCGACCCGAAAAAAGGAAAAGTCGCTCATCTCTAATTTTGACCATTCATCTATGTCAGAAAAAATATACAAAATACATTTTATAGGTATATTTTTAAGTATAATGTAAATTGTTCTTTTAGTCTGAAAACTTCTGACAAAATGTCTCTGAATTTCCAAACAATACATTGTTTGGAAATTCGGAGACATTTTGTCAGAAGTTTTCAGACTAAAAGGACAATTTACATTTTACTTAAATATATACCTATAAAGAGAAAAATCAGACAAACTGAACATTTGAAAGTGGTCTCTTAATTTTTGCCTGAGCTGTATAATTCACCCCCATAGGTAGACTCTTTAGTATAATGCAGCTGACCATAGGCAGACTCTATGGTATAATGAAGCTCACCATAGGCAGACTCTATATAGTACAATGCAGCCCCCATAGGCAGATTCTACATAGTATAATGCACCCCACCATAGGCAGACTCTATATAGTATAATGCAGCCCCCCATAAGCAGACTCTATATTGTATAATGCAGCCCCTCATAGATAGTCTATAGTATAATGCAGCCCCCATATGCAGACTCTAATATAATGCACTCCCCATAGGCAGACTCTATAGTATAATGCAGCCCCCCATAGGCAAACTCTCTATAGTATAATGCAGCCCCCCATAGGCAGACTCTAATAAAATTCACCCCCATAGGCAGACTCTATAGTATAATGTAGCCCCCATAAGCAGATTTTAATATAATGCACCCCTGTAACACTCCCACTCCCATCAAAGCCATCAGCTGTATCAGCATCCAGCCAATATAGTTGCACTTACGATGAAGGGGTGGGCATACAGCTGTCACCGGACCCCCCACCAGCTCAGGGGCTCCATTGTGGCTGGGTGTCAAAGCACGGAGATTGATTCTCCCTGCTCTGCTACAGAATGTAACTGTATAGGTACACTGTGCATGCTGATACAGCTAAAGTAGCATAGCTACTGGTGGGTCCCCTCAGAGTTCGGGGCCCTAGTCGACTGCACCCTCTGCTGTGCTACTGCAGACCTAAATACTGCAAAAAATAACTAAAAGCTATGTGCCATTTGATAAATTTGATCAAATCCAGTCTTAATAAATGACCTTGCTTTTTATATTAGTTCAGATAATTTATCATACTCTGCTTTTTTAACCCCTTCATGACCCAGCCTATTTTGACCTTAATGACCTGGTCATTTTTTGCAATTCTGACTAATGTCCCTTTATGAGGTAATAACTCAGGAATGCTTCAACGCATCCTAGCGATTCCGAGACAGTTTCTTCATAACATATTGAGTTTCATGTTAGTGGTAAATTTAGGTCAATAATTTTTGTGTTTATTTGTGAAAAAAACAGAAATTAGGCGAAAATTTTGAAAATTTTGCAATTTTCAAATTTTGAATTTTTATTCTGTTAAACCAGAGAGTTATGTGGCACAAAATAGTTAATAAATAACATTTCCCATATGTCTATTTTACATCAGCACAATTTTGGAAACAAAATTTTTTTTGTTAGGATGTTATAAGGGTTAAAAGTTGACCAGCGATTTCTCATTTTTACAACAAAATTTACAAAACCATTTTTTTAGGGACCACCTCACATTTGAAGTCACTTTAAGGGGTCAATATGGCAGAAAATACCCAAAAGTGACACCATTCTAAAAACTGCACCCCTCAAACTACTCAAAACTACATTCAAGAAGATTATTATCCCTTCAGATGCTTCACAGTAACTAAAGCAACGTGGAAGTAAAACATGGACAATTTAATTTTTCCAACCAAAAATCAGTTTTTTCATTTTCACAAGGGTAACAGGATAAAATGGATGGTAAAATTTGTTGGGCAATTTCTCCTGAGTACACCGATACCTCATATGTGGTCATAAACCACTGTTTGGGCGCACGGCAGGGCTCAGAAGGGATGGAGTGCCATTTGACTTTTTGAATGGAAAATATGCTTGAATATTTAGCAGTTGCCATGTCGCGTTTGGAGAGCCACTGTGCGCCTAAACATTGGAGCTCCCCCACAAGTGACACCATTTTGGAAACTAGACCCTCCAAGGAACATATCTAGATGCATAGTGAGCACTATGAACCCCCAGGTGCTTCACAAATTGATCCGTAAAAAAAAAGTACTTTTTTTCGCAAAAATTTTATTTAGCCTCAGTTTTTTCATTTTCACATGGGCAACAAGATAAAATGGATCCTAAAATTTGTTGGGCAATTTCTCCTGAGTAGAGATGAGCGACTTTACCTTTTTCTGGTCGAGTCGGGTTTCATGAAACCCGACTTTCGCAAAAGTCTGGTCGAACGAAATCGGCCGATTATCGTGAAAAGTCGAAGACCGACTGAAACACGAAACCCAATGCAAGTCAATGGAGAAGCAAAGTCGGCAAGGAGTGGAGGACAGGAAACACACCTACAGTGCCCATTTGAATGCCAAAAACATCAATTCTGATTACTGAAGCTTTTCAACCTTAATTTACTTCATAATACTAGTTCCGCACTGAAAAATGGGGGTTATTTGGCTAAATTTGTGGGGGGGTAGGGCTGGCTTCAGGTTTTCATGTGCCCCGGGCCAAAGAGCGCCCCTTTAAAACATACCACAACTCATGATGCTCCGATACCGCAGAGAAATAGCGGCATAGTACAATGAAAAATACTTCACTTTTTACATCTCATGACTGATATCCATTTTTAATAGCTCCAAAAACGGACAGTATATTACTCCATACAGTATTATGGCCACCGCATAGCGTGCTATACAGAGTAATGAGTCCCATATATTTCTCCATACAGAATCATTGGTCCCATATAATGTTTGAAACAGCATATGATGAGCTCCACATAATGCTGCAGTATATGTTGGTCCCCATGGATGAAGCTCCACTGTTTTATGGGCCCAAATAATGCTCCATACATAATGGGCCCCATTTCTAATGCTCTAGTGTATAATGTGCCCTGTAAATGCTGCTCCAGTGCTCTGATGTCCACCTTTGGAATGCTCCAGTGTATGGTGGGCCCCATATATCATTCTCCAGAGTATAGTGCTCCCCAAAAATTGCTGTCCCAACATTGAAAACAATTAAATAAGTCTCCTCGCTATGGAACCCTTGTACTAGTCTGGACTCCTCATCGTCCCCATCGTCCATCTCACTGCACTTGGCTGTTTAGGCAGAGGGCATACAGACGTGATGTCATTGCGCTCTCCGATCAGACTATCACTGTCAGAAAACGCGGAAGACGTCATGGCGGTGGAGCAGGGGGAGGTAAGTATTTCAACTTTGCAAGTGCTGTGATCCTGAGCAAGCATGGGGGGCCCACTCATTGGCGACGGCAGTAGAACAGGGCCCCTCTAATAGTACGGCGGTGTGTGGCGGTGTGCCTGACGGCGGGTGGGAGTGGGCCCTCCCGGGTGGGCCCTCCCACCGACATAGACTCTTTTGCGTACTATGAGGGGCCCTGTGCCAGTGCCGTTGCCCATGAGTATGCTCCCCCCACAAGCTCAAGGAACCTGCACTTTCATCTGCACCTTCCTCTTTGTCACCGTGTAAGGTGGTATAGTATGCGGGAAGGGGAACCTGAGTTTCCTCTGGGTCAGAATCTGGCTGTGTAGAGTGTGCGGGGAATGTAGTGGTCTGGGTCAATGTACCTGCAGAATCATCTAGCAGTGGCTGGGCATCAGTGCACTTGTGGCGTCCCCAGGAGTACGGTCGCCACAGTGGCATTACCTTCCTCCTAGGGAGTGTGATGTCAAGCTTGGGAGCAACGAAGGATCTCTCTAGCAGTTAAACCAACACACAACACATTTCCCACTCCACGCCAGCAGGGAGACCTCTGAACATGACTGCTGAGGAGCTGCTCTCTGTGGTCGGGAGGAGGTAAGTTAGGCCATTCTGTGCAGGGAAGGGGAAGTGTGTGGACGTGAGAAGGGGAGCTGGAGGATGAGCAGAGTTAAGGCTCACTCCTAGTTGGAGCGCATGGTCCGGATTCCGGTCTCCGAGTTTGTATGGACACTGACGTTCCTGCAGCAGAATCCGGAGGAAGTAGCAGCTGTAAATGCTCTGTACCCAACTGAGGCTCGGAGGCCCCAGCATCGACGTGTGTGAGCCAGAAGGAAAAGTCTACGGCTGCCAGCCATACGAGAAAGTTCCAAAAGAGAGTCAACAGGGGGAACTTCATTGAACTCAGCACTGCGAGTACCTCAGATAAGCGCTAGAACGGAGGCCACACTACCTATCTGCAGAGAGAGAAATCCAAATTGGCTTCCAGGCTGACAAACTCCTTCTCCATCTGTACTCTGGGTCCTGGACAGCACCTGCCAAGTACAGGTAAAGGAACTGCATGACTGTGTCTGTCATCTCTCTCCTGCGCCTGGCGCACGTGTTGTGAGTTTATTCTCTGGTTCACCAGTTGTGAGTTCCCCTTCTGGACTCCCTCTGGTGGTGATGGGAGGTGATGCGGCTGGTTTGATCGGTGGAGATCTGCCACTTGAGAATGAGGAAGACGATTGGATCTCAGGATTCTCAGATTGGATTTAAGACAGCCGACGCCCTATTCAGTTACTGGTGATTCCTTCTGGCTTGTCAGCTCTTGGTTTTCAGCTCTGTTCCAGTTATCTAAAGCTAAGTTTTTCTGCTAATGTTCACACTTGATTTTGTTGGTCAATTCAGTTTTTTGTGTGGTCTGCCAGCCCCGGCTGGGGGCTGAGCTGAATTTCCACTCTTATTTATCAGTATTTTGCCAATTCGCTTTTTGTCCCTTACTAGTTCGGTCTCTTTTGCTCTGTCTCAGAATATTTCAGAGTGCTAATATAGTGGGAGAAGTCTAGTGACTTCAGAGTTAATATTTTCTATCAGAAGTGTTGGACATTATTTTTGTAGGGTTTTTTGCAGGTTGCAGACAGTGTCTTCCCTTTCCTTTCCTGTCTAGTTAGTTTGGGCCCGATCATTTGCTCAGCCTATTTTCCTGCCTGTGTTTGTGCCTTCATCTAGTTTCACCGTCAATACATGTGTGGGGGCTGTCTATTCCTTTGGGGTCTGCTCTGGGGCAGTTCGTTTTTCCTTTTCTTGCTTTAGGCTTATGTAGTCCTCTGGCCGTGACGAGGCGTCTAGGTTCATCGCAGGCACGCTCCACGGCTACTGCTAGTTGTGTGGTAAGATCAGGGATCTGCAATCTGCATAGTTACCAACCACTCTGGTTTTCTGTGGCTTAGCTTGTTTTGCTTTTTTCTCCTCGGTGACCCATTCATAACACGCACGGCTCAGCCACATCCTGCACTGCACACCATTTCCCAACTCTTTCATCTGCCCTGCGACTATTGCCCTACCTGTGCAGGTCTTCTACATCTTAGCTGCACCACAACATCTGTCCCACAGAAGCGACACTGCAGCGCTGGTCAATCTAATCAGAAACCAGAAGTGGCGTCACGTATCATTCACCTATAAACGTAATTCACCCCTTTGCATGGACGCCCAGGGCCACGGAACGGGTCACTACCACGGTGACACATCCCTGTGAGACACCGGCCCGGTACCGATTAACCCCATTGCCCTGGCTGGCCACCCACACTCCATGTCAGATTCATCTTGGACTGGGGAATTTACGATTTGACTTGATAACCCAGGCATGGTATGATAGAAAGAGCTACATGGACTAATGTGAAGTGTGGCCTGCTGTCTCATTCAGTTTGGGTGGGGGTGCAGGACACAAGGAAAGGGGTTCTTCCTGACCAGGAGCCAGCACTTGACCACTCAGTGCTTGCATTTTTTGAAACTTCAGAAGATGCGGGCATATTTAATGGAGTCTGTTTCGGCAATGTAAGCCAAAAGCAGTTCCTCATGCTCCGCCTTTAAAAGCGGTTAACCTACTCCCAGAAAAGGTATCATTCCAGGCATTCCGGAGCCAGACCATGACACAGGCTCAACACCTCCTGCCTTAGCTGCTATTGTGCTTTTGCCACTACCAGCAGATGCACCACAACCACCATCACCAGCTGGCCCCCCCCCGCGCCCACGTCCACGGCCTCTTCCACCAAACTTCAAAATTTTGCACAAAATAGACACAAAATAACATCAGATATATGGCACTATATCAGAAATGTACAGCTCTATTCAGTCAAAGGATAATTGTCAATCTCCATATATATTCCATCAGTCACACAGAGACGCTCACAGGCTCAGTATGGATTAGACAAGAATATAAAAAGTAGACAAAGTGTACAGTATCATCAGATAGCAGGTATATATAGCATAGTTTAAACATTAACAATGTACGTCTATATATCAGGAGTAGTGATGAGCCAACACGCTAGTGTTTTGGTTCATCACACAGGAGGCAAGTTTGTCGAATGTTCGTCGAACCCCATTGAAAACAATGGCAAGCAAACACAAACACATACAAACACATGAAAACAATTACAAAACACCTTAAAAGGTGTCCCAAAGCAGAGAAAATGCTCAGAAGACAAAAATTACATATGGAAAAGGGCAACTACATTTAGAAAAGAGGTGGAGGAGTAAAAGGAGGAGGTGGAGGAGACACAGATATAGGCTTGTCATTCCCTTATGAAGTCAAGAAAGGCTGGAATAAAAATGAAAAATACCAACCAAAAAAAAATTCTGAAATCGAACACGATCATATACCGTCGGACTTCCCACCAATAAATTATGCCAACTGGCGATCGGCGGTGTTATTCCCACGAACCTCCAAACAGCGTCCATGAAGGCAAAGTGTTTGCTTTCCGGGGGCAGTATGATTGCAAAGCTGAACCTTAAAGGAATGTTCAAAAGGGCACCACCAGGAGTGGAGCCTGCGGCTTAATTGGACTCCACCCGGGAAACCACAACCATGCCACCTCAAGAAAAGATGCACATATTGAAAGCTTTGTCGATTGTGTGTGTGGTGTGGTATGTCCGTTTGTAGTTGTGCTAGCAATTTGTCAGCTTTATTCCGTTAACGAACGAGACTCCGGCAAGCCCCCGCGGTATGCGTCAAGCTTATTAGAAGGATACGTGAGGCTCTGGCACTATCATGGTCTATCATGGTGCTACATGTCCGGGGCTGCATGCATGCTACACTGAAAGGACCAGCTTTTGTCGCTTACAGGTGCAGATAACCAGCAGAACACCATTAGTGATGGGGATCTGTGATTCCAATTATTCCCCGTGAACGATGATTTCCCAGTAAGTGCAGGTCAACCGCAATTCCTGAATTAGGCCTAACCAGCATTCCAGAAAATTGCAAAAGATTACGTGTCCAAACCACAGTTGAGGTAGCTTGCTTAACAGCTCGGCAGCCGTTCTCAGGCCCTGTATGGATTCGACAAGATTCTAGAAAGTTGATAAAGGGTACAGTTTCACCGGGTAAAATGTATATATGTAGCATAGTTTACACATTAAAAACCTATGTCTATATATCAGGAGGCAGGCTCAGACGGTCTCAGGCCCAGTATGGATTAGACGTGATTGGACAAAGGTGAGAAAGGGTACCGTATCACTGGATAACAGGTATGTATAGCATAGTTTACACATTACAAATGTAGGTCTATATAACAGGAGGCAGGCTCAGACGGTCTCAGACCCAGTATGGATTAGACGTGATTGGACAAAGGTGAGAAAGGGTACCGTATCACTGGATAACTGGTATGTATAGCATAGTTTACACATTAAAAATGTAGGTCTATATAACAGGAGGTAGGCTCAGACGGTCTCAGACCCAATATGGATTAGACGTGATTGGACAAAGGTGAGAAAGGGTACCGTATCACTGGATAACTGGTATGTATAGCATAGTTTACACATTAAAAACCTGTGTCTATATAACAGGAGGCAGGCTCAGATGGTCTCAGGCCCTGTATGGATTAGATGTGATTGGACAAAGGTGAGAAAGGGTACCGTATCACTGGATAACAGGTATGTATAGCATAGTTTACACATTAAAAATGTAGGTCTATATAACAGGAGGTAGGCTCAGACGGTCTCAGACCCAGTATGGATTAGACGTGATTGGACAAAGGTGAGAAAGGGTAACGTATCACCAGATTACAGGTATGTACAGTATAGCATAGTTTACACATTAAAAACCTATGTCTATAGATCAGGAGGCAGGCTCAGACAGTCTCAGGCCCAATATGGAATTGACCAGCTTGTACAAAGTTGAGAAAGGGTACATTATCATTGGATAGCAGGTATATATAGCATAGTTTAAATATTTAAAATCTCCATGTTCTCAGTATGGATTAGACAACAATCTAAAAAGTAGAAAAAAGGAAATGTATTTGAAGCATACACCAGTATCCACTTTTGGTGGTATTTTTAAATCTTCATATATATTTCTGTCTCAGTAAGACAGTCCAGACTCTCCGCAATAGGAAATGAGATGCATACAATTACAGACATAAATTCTAGTGATTGCAGAAATCTAGGAATTCCTATTCACGGGATAAACTTCCGCCACAATTCTCAGAGGCGATGCAGACCCTCAATTAATTAGTGTGTGGAGACAGCGAAAACCTTTCTTTGTGAAGAAAGTGTTGCTGTATCGCAGTACCGTTGATCACATCGCCATTACTTATATCCATATAATTTTGATCACAGGGAGAGATGTAAACATGGTGCTCACTGCCTATCATGCTCTGTCACGTAACTTTGGAGTGCAAAAGACAGAAGCCACAGGCTGTAGGCAATTCATTTGGATTGGTATGAGAGGGCACATTTAAAAATGTGCGCTGGAATGTCACACGTCTGTGGGTAGGAAAACTGTGAAAGCTGATGAGAAACCACCACTGCATCTCATTGTGAGTCGATGTCCATGAGAAATGGAAGCCATTGATCATCTGAAACTAGATCCCGGCCAGCGGGACAGGGCAAAGCTACATCTTAACCATCATCTTCTATCAGTTCACCAAATTTGTAGTGGCAGTCCCAGTGAAGGATTTGACAGCCCAGACTACACAGCGGAGGAGAAGGGAGAGGTAAACATTGCAAATGCTGGGGCCCTACCCAAGCAAGGGGGGCCCACTCGTGGGTGTCGGTACTGGTACTGGGCCCCTCATAGTACGGCGATGTGTCTGACAGCGGGTGTGCACCCCCACCATCAGAGACACTTGATTGCACTATGAGGGACCCTGTGCCAGTGCCCGCGCCCAAGAGTCGGCCCACCCACCTTTCCAGGGCAACAGCACTCGCACGGTTGCATGCGCTAGGTGGTGAGCCCGGCCATGGGGGGAGGAGGCAGCCCAGTTAGGGAGGTTTACAAAATGGCATATGTTGATGTGGGACATTCACCAGCTGCTAAAGGCGAAATTGGTCAAGTCCCAGGAAGAGGCGGACCAAAGAAAGCCATTTTTCTGTCAACCTATGTGTCATCAGGGTAAGGTGTGACAAAATCCTTGGAAACCCATGCATGGTTCATTTTAATGAAGGTTAGATCATCCACATTTTGGGTTGACAGACGGGCCCTTTTTTCTGTCAGGATTGATCCAGCAGCACTGAAGACTCTTTCCGATAGCACACTTGCAGCTGGGCAAGCGAGCTCCTGTAAGGCATATTGTTCCAATTCAGGCCAGGTGTCCAGTTTAGCTGCCCAATAGTCAAATGGGAATGACCTGTTTAGGGAGAACATCAATATGGCAGGAAAAGTAGTTTGTAACCATAGTTGACAACTGCTGTCTCCTGTCACTTTCAATTGATGCAGTGTTACCAGTCGTGTGAGCGGGACTTGAAAAATCAGTCCACAACATGGTCATGAAACCCTTGTCTCCAATGCCACTTCTGATGTGTGCACCACCAGCACCTCTTCCAAGTTACCCCCGGCCCCTTCGGCTCATGTGACAACCATCACCGCTGCTGTGTGCTGGGAATGCCTCAACCAACCTGTTTACCAAAGTTGCTTGTTTGTTAGCCAATATTAGCTCTAGGTTCTCCTGTGGCATGATGTTTTGGAATTTGCCTTTATAGCGTGGATCCAGGATGCTGGCCAACCAGTAGTTATCATCATTCATCATTTTGGCAATGCGGGGGTCCCTTTTTAGGATCTGCAAGGCATAATCTGACATGTGGGCCAATGTTCCCGGTGTCAATGATGCACTGCGAGTGCTGGGTGGAGGAGCACTTTCAAGCAAATCCACATCCCTCCAGTCACGCACAAACCCAGTACCAGACCTTGCCACGCCAACATTTTCTCTTTCCCCACAAGAAGCATCCTCCTCCCCTAAATAATCATCCCCATCATCATCCTCCTCCTCCTCTTCTTCCTCCACCTCATCCACGACAGTTCCCTGAACAGACAATGGCTGACTGTCATCAAGGCTTCCCTCCTCCTGTTCCTCATCATCCTCGGCTGCAGACGCCTGCTCCATGATGTGCGTCAAAGTTTGCATGAGCAGACGCATAAGTGGGATGGCGTTGTCTGCACTTACCAGCCGTTTGCATTCCTCAAAACATTGAAGGACTTTACAGAGGTCTTTCAGTTTCGACCACTGCACACTTGTCAACTCCATGTCTGCCCTCAAAGTGCCTGCCCGTGTATCCTCCCACAAATGCATTACGGCCTGCCTCTGTTTGCACAGTCGCTCATCCATGTGCAGGGTGGAGTTCCACCTTGTTGCAACGTAGATAATTAGGCGGTGCTTGGGAAGGTGGAGCAATCGCTGCCGGTTCTGCATATGACTGGAGTGTACCGGCGACCGGCGGATATGCGAGCACAGTCTTCAAACCTTATGGAGCAGGCCTGTAAACTCCGGATAATTATTGAGGAAGCACTGCACCACCAGGTTCAAGGTGTGAGCCAAGCAAGGTATGTGTCTGAGTTTTGAAAGGGCTATGGCTGCCACAAAATTCCAGCCGTTATCACTAACTACCTTGCCTGCCTCAAGATGTAGACTGCCCAGCCATGACTCAGTTTGTCGCTGAAAGTAGTCGGCCAGTACCTCTGCCGTGTGTCTGTCGCCCAAACACATCAACTGCAACACAGCCTGCTGACGCTTTCCACTAGCTGATCGATAGTGGGACACATCGTGTGCACCACTGTCAGCTGCGGATGCAGTGCTCGTGCGACTGCGCTCTGTGGACGAGCTTTCGCTTCTGGAGGAGGACGAGGAGGGTCGAACGCCTACAGCCAACTATTTCCTATACCGTGGGCTAGGCAGCACTGTGCCATCACAGCTGTCCCCTCTGGACCCTACATCCACCACATTAACCCAGTGCGCAGTGATGGACACGTAACGGCCCTGGCCATGCCTACTGGACCATGCATCAGTTGTGAGGTGCACCTTTCCACTCACTGATTGCTTGAGTGCATGGAGAATGCGGTCTTTCACATGAAGGTGGAGGGCTGGGATGGCTTTGCGAGAAAAGAAGTGGCGACTGGGTAGGTCATAGCGTGGTACTGCGTAGGCCATGAGTTCGCGGTAAGCTGCGCTTTCAACCAACCGGTAGGGCAACATCTCTAACGAGATTAGTTTGACAATGTGGGCGTTCAAACCCAGTGTACGCGGATGAGAGGATGAGTACTTTCTTGTCCTTCTCATAGTCTCTGGTAGGGTGAGCTGGACTTGAGAGCTGCATATGGTGGAACTAGCGGTGGACATGGCGGACTGAGAGAGGGTTGATTATGGTGATGGAGTTGGTGTTCTTTCTGATGGCCTAGATTCAGTCTTTCGTTGCAATAACAGTGTGATTCCCTGACTGATTTGCCCTTGCGACGACAACTCAACATTTGCTGCTGGTGGTGTGCTAAATGGTGGACTAACAGTAGGGGAAACAATGTAGCGTTGCTGACTACCTTCTTTGGGAGCAGTAGCACATGTGGTACGTGAGTTTTGGTAGTCCGTCCATGCTTGTAAGTGCATGGTGGTTAAATGTCTTAGCATGCAATTGGTATTCAAATTTCTCAGATTTTTCCCTCGGCTATAGGTCTTTGCGCACTTCTTACAGATAACCTTTGCCTGATCATTAGGATTTTGTTCAAAATAGTGCCACACTGCACTCTTCCTACTATGGAAGACATTTTGAGGCCTTGCACGCTGTGCTATTTTGACCGTCTGGCCAAGCTGTCCTGCAACTCTTTTGGTTTTTGTAACCCGTTTTTGGACTGCTCCGGGCCTGCCAGATAACAGCTGTTGCGATGTTGATGCCCGCTGCGGATGCTCCTCCTCCTCTTCTGAGCTATTGGCAGTGGCATCCTCTACCCCCAATGGATGCCAATCTGGGTCAACAACTGGGTCATCCATCATCTCCTCTTCAATGTTATGTGCACCTTTCTCTGTGTCACCGTGTATGGTGGTATAGTATGCGGGAAGGGGCACCTGAGTTTCATCTGGGTCAGATTCTGGCTCAGTACACTGTGAGGACAATGTAGTGCTCTGAGTGAATGTACCATCAGAATCATCTATCAGTGGCTGTGCATCAGTGCACTCCATGTCAGATTCATCTTTGCCTGGGTAATTCACAATTTGACTTGATAACCCAGGCATGGTATGTGAAAACAGCTCCATAGAGTAATCTGTAGTGTGCCCTGCCGCATCCTTCAATTTTGGTTGGGGTGAAGAACAAAAGGAAAGGTGTGGTTCATGAACATGAGCCTCCAATGATGACTCAGTGCTTTTATTTTTTAAAACTTCAGAAGAGGAGGCGATAGAGCTGGAGGCTGAGTCAGCAATGTAAGCCAATGCTTGTTCTTGAAGCTCCGGCTTTAAAAGCAGTTTACCTACTCCCAGAAAAGGGAGCCTTCGAGGCCTTGTGGAGCCAGACGATGACGCAGGCTCAACACCTCCTGCATTAGGTGCTATTTTGCTTTTGCCACTACCAGCAGATCTACCACCAACACCAACACCATCATTACCAGCTGCCAACCCCCGCCCACTTCCATGGACTCTTCCACCACACTTCCTCATTTTTGGGGAAAATGTACCCAAAAAACCACCAACTATGTGGTACTGTAAAACAAGGTACAAGGTGTATATAGTAATGGGGAGAATTTGAATCTCTCTAGACTTCAGGACACAGTTGGATTCTGTCAGGCCCTGTTTATTTTACACCGCAATGTGACAGGCAGATTATGGATGGTGTAATAAAGTTGGATAGAGGACTGTGGAGAATTGGAATCTCTCTAGACTTCAGGACACAGTTGGATTCTGTCAGGCCCTTTTTATTTTACACCGCAATGTGACAGGCAGATTCTGGATGGTGTAAGAAAGGTGTATAGAGGACTGTGGAGAATTGGAATCTCTGTAGACTTCAGGACAAAGTTGGATTCTGTTAGGCCCTGTTTATTTTACAACGCAATGTGACAAGCAGAATATGGATGGTGTAATAAAGGTGGATAGAGGACTGTGGAGAATTGGAATCTCTGTAGACTTCAGGACACAGTTGGATTCTGTCAGGCCCTGTGTCTATAACACCGCAATGTGACCTGCAGAAATTGCCTAGTGTATGACAAACTACAAGGTGTATATAGAATTGGCCAGAATTGGAATCTCCCTAGAGTGTAGGTCTGTAAGAACGGACAAACTCCTCGGCTTTTACTTACAGAGTCACACACTTAGATAGTTTCAATATAACAGCCGTTACACGGTACTGAGAGAGGAGCGTGCACGTACACCGCTGTACGGTGTATGTAAAATTGTCAAGCTCCGTGTTTTTGTATACGGACTGACACACGCTGTCTCTCTCTAGTTTTTAATGTAATCAAACAGCAAATATACTAAACTGTTTGAAAAACGGACAAAACTATAAGGTGTAGGTCTGTAAAAACGGACAAACTCCTCGACTTTTCCTTACAGAGTCAAACACGTAGATAGCTTCAATTTGGCCATGATAACAGCTGTTACACGGTACTGAGAGAGGAGCGTGCACGTACACCGCTGTACGGTGTATGTAATATTGTCAAGCTCCGTGTTTTTGTATACGGACTGACACACGCTGTCTCTCTCTATTTTTGAATGTAATCAAACAGCAAATACACACGTAGATAGCTTCAATTTGGCCGTGATAACAGCCGTTACACGGTACTGAAAGAGGCGCGTGCACATACACCGCTGTACGGTGTATGTAAAATTGTCAAGTTCCGTGTTTTTGTATACGGACTGACACATGCTGTCTCTCTCTAGTTTTTAATGTAATCAAACAGCAAATATACTAAACTGTTTGAAAAACGGACATAACTATAAGGTGTAGGTCTGTAAGAACGGACAAACTCCTCGACTTTTCCTTACAGAGTCACACACGTAGATAGCTTCACTTTGGCCTTGATAACAGCTGTTACACGGTACCGAGAGAGGAGCGTGCACGTACACCGCTGTACAGTGTATGTGAAATTGTCAAGCTCCGTGTTTTGTATACGGACTGACACACGCTGTCTCTCTCTAGTTTTGAATGTAATCAAACAGCAAATATACTAAACTGTTTGAAAATTGGACAAAACTATAAGGTGTAGGTCTGTAAGAACAGACAAATTCCTCGACTTTTCCTTACAGAGTCACACACGTAGATAGCTTCAATTTGGCCGTGATAACAGCCATTACACGGTACAGTGTGAGGAGCGTACACCTTTGTACGGTGTGTGAAAACATGAATGCTCACTACCTCACCAGGACAAAACAATACAATTTGGATTACTTTTAAAAAAGCAGTTTGAACACCAGTGTGCACACAGCAATGCAGCTAGCCTTAAAAGGCAGGCTAATCACCACCAGCGCTGCTGCACAAAAGCAAAAATCTTCACCTTTCACTGCACAGTAACTACAGTGAAAAGCGCTAGCAGCAGAAGCAGTTTTTTTCTTTTTGCCTTCCTAACGCTCTCCCTACAGAATCAGCAGCTGCAGCAGCTCTCCCTATTCTGAGATCAGCATGAGTAACATGGCGGTCGGCGTCCCCGCCCTTTTATACCCACTGTGACGTCACACAAAGCAAGCCAATCACTTGCATGCCCTTCTCCAAGATGGTGGTGACTGCTGTCTATGTCATCACGTTGCCCACAGTGTCCGTTCTTCCTGATTGGCTGAAAAAGGGCGCTCAAGCATCTTTTGAAAGGCGACTTTGGCGCTAAAGTCACCGACCTCGTGGCTGACCTCATGCTAAGGTCGGGTTTCGTTTCATGAAACCCGACTTTGGCGAAAGTTGGCGACTTTTGAATTTTTTCGACCCGTTTCGCTCAACTCTACTCCTGAGCTCCCCCACAAGTGACCCCATTTTGGAAACTAGACCCCGAAGGAACTTATCTAGATGTGTGGTGAGCACTTTGAACCCCCAAATGCTTCACAAAAGTTTATAAAGCAGAGCCGTGAAAATAAAAAATCATTTTTTTTGCTCAAAAATGATTTTTTTAGCCCACTATTTTTTATTTTCACAAGGCTAACAGGAGAAATTGAACCACAAAAGTTGTTTTGCAATTTGTCCTGAGTACATCGATACCCCATATGTGAGGGGAACCACTGTTTGGGAGCATGGGAGAGCTCAGAAGGGAGTGAGCGCCATTTTGGAATGCAGACTTTGCTGGAATGTTCTGCAGGCGTCATGTTCCGTTTGCAGAGCCCCTGATGTGCCTAAATAGTAGAAACCCCCACAAGTGACCCCATTTTGGAAACTAGAACCCCCACAGAGCTTATCTACATGTGTAGTGAGCACTCTGAACCCCAAGTGCTTCACAGAAGTTTACAAACGCAGAGCCATGAAAATAAAAAAATTTTTTTTTTCCTCAAAAATGATTTTTTAGCCCGCTACTTTTTATTTTCCCAAGGGTTACAGGATAAATTGGACCTCAAAAGTTGTTGTTCAGTTTGTCCTGAGTACCATTGTACCCCATATGTGGGGGGAACCACTGTTTGGGCGCACGGCAGGGCTCAGAAGGGAAGGAGCATCATTTGACTTTTTGAATGGAAAATTAACTCCAATCGTTAGCAGACACCATGTCGTGTTTGCAGAGCCCCTGTGTGCGTAAACTTTGGAGCTCCCCCACAAATGACCCTATTTTGGAAACTAGACCCCATAAGGAACTTATTTCAACACTGTGTCCAATTGTAAAAAATGGCACTTCAAAACAAATCAGAAAACACACTTTGATGGCCACAAAGTGAGCTCACCACGAAGAAGCAAACCACAAAACTATAAAAAAAATATTTTTATTAGCAAAGTCATGTACATTAAAAGGGCCACATACCCATAATTACAAAAATAACCCAAAGAGGGGACTACAGCATTATTTTACTAGTATGAGTGGAGCGACCAATATATTAATAACAACCACCAGTAAGGAGTTTTTAAATAGATGGAGACATAATATAGATACCTTATAATGTGCTATATGTAATCCAGCCACTGTCCCCTGCGCCCCGACGCGCGTTTTGCCCTGCTGCTTCTTCTGGGGGCGTGGTTTTCGGGCATCAGTGAAGGGTTTAAATGTGTATTGAAATCCAATTAAAAAGCCCCTTCCCCATCATGTGACCCAGAGGGGAGTGTCTCACGTCACACTACCAACATACCATTGCCATGGTTACACGCTACACAGAAGAAAAATACAGCGTCATCATTAAAGGCAGGACACTAACGGCGCATGCGCCCATCATACACCTCCTGAATGAAAAAGTACTTCCCTCCCTGCGCCTTGGTAAACAGCGTCATAGTTAATGCGCTGTCACCATCTATGGCGCGGCAGGAAGTACCAGGGGCATTGATAGGAACACGCATGCGCACTGCCTGTCAAAATGAAAAAATATATTCCATTATAAATTCAAACCTTCTAAAATGCGCCGTGAGAAGAATAATAATAGTAGTGAACAAAATAATAATCTAAAAATACATACCAGTGCATTGCCCACGAATATTGGTAAGATATAGCGCATATAGATAATAAAGTGACTTGTGCAATAAAGTGCTCAGTGCTTATTGCAAAACACTAAATATACAATATGATACATACAAAATATCAATTACAAGTGAATGTGAAATTATATCAAATATGTTAGATACAATAGAACATATATAAATATACACCTATAAACTTCAAGTGCAAAATTGTTTCAATATATGTATAGTGAACTCAAATGCTACAGAGTGATAAAGAATCCGTATACAATATTTTTTCTTCTTTTTTTCTTCTTAAAAAGGCGTGTACAAATAGAATCATTCTATCAGGACTTCTTTCAGCTTGATTGAAGATATATTCATCCATCTGGTAATGGGAAAGTTCCACAACCTCCGAATCCAAGATGAGACAACATGAGGGACAAAAACCAGAAAACTGACTGTATGTAGACACTAAATAAAAAACACTATACGTGAATAAAACAAAAACACTACGTAAATATCAATTATAAAACATAAACCCAACCCATAAAAATACCTCTCTTGATATGCACTACTACAAAAACGCAGAAAAACCCAATGTTTCATTTAAACCATTGGGACTTAAGGTCCCCAACCGAAAAATTCACCTACTCTCTACCTGGGCCAAAATTCTACCCAAATCCCCCCCTCTAGAACCTAGAGAGACCTGGTCAATGGCTTTGATCACTAAGCACCTGGCACTGGAATCATGAAACATTTTAAAATGTCTAGGTAGAGATTTTAAAGATGTAAGATCCTCATTACTTTTAGCTTTTTCTATATCTCGGACATGCTCATGGGTTCTTACCTTTAATTCCCTAGTGGTCAAACCGATATATACTTTTCCACATGGGCATTTAGCATGGTAGATCACACCTTGAGAATTGCAGCTAAGATGTTTTCGTATTTCATATTGTCGTGATCCGTCAAAATTAGAGAAGGTAGTAGATTTGGTGTGATTCAAACACCCTTTACAAAGACCACATGGGGAAAAAACGGGCGTTCCAAGGCCAGACCCCTTTTTAGTAGGTTCAAAGTGGCTGTGTACCAACATATCCTTTAAGTTTGATATTCTTCTGCCTACAAAAGAAGGTTGACTAGGTAAGACTTGATTCAGAGTTGGATCAACTAACAAAATTTTCCAATGCTTGCATATGATGGCTTTCAATTCATTCCATTTATTACTATATGTAGAAATAAAACGGACCTGATCCTGATTGTTTGACTTCTTGGGACAATGTGGGCCATACAACAATTTGTCCCGAGGGGCTTTTGATGCTCTAAGGTAGCCCCTCTTAATCATCTTTTTGCTGTAGCCCCTTTCCATAAATCTCTGTTGTGAGTTCATTTTCCCCTTCATCATTGAGGTCTTGTGAACTCCCTATTCTGGTAAAGGAAGGTAATGAGCCTGATTATCAGGCACCTGAGTCTACTGAGGATGACTGGCTGAGTGGAGTCACGGACTGGATATAAGGCTGCCGACGCCCTTCTGCCCTGCGGGTGATTTCTCTGTGGACTTCTAGGACTCCAGTCTGATTCCTGCTCCCCTAAAGCTAAGTTTTTTGCTTTGCCTGTTACATTTGTGCTTTGTTTTTTGTTTTCCTTGCTTTTCTGGATTCTGCCATTCCCTGCTGGGGTGAGCTGAATCTCCTTTTGCCTGTTGCTCTGTCTTCAGAATATTCTTGAGTACTGACATAGCTTTTTGAAGCCTAGCATCTTGAGGGCCTTTTTCACTGTCAGTCTGTTGGCTCTTATTTTCATAGGGTTTTTCACAGATTGCAGACAGCAGCCTTCCTGTCCTTTCCTATGTAGTTAGCTTGGGCCCCGTCTTTGCTCAGTCTATCTTTCTGTCTGTGTTAGTGTTTTCATTTTGCTTCACCGTCATTATATGTTGGGGGCTGCCTATTACTTTGGGGTCTGCTCTGGGGCAGTTAAGATTTCCCCTTTCTTTCTTTAGGCCTATTTAATTCTCCGGCTGTGATCGAGGGGTCTAGGGCATCGTAGGAACCCCCCACGGCTACTGCTAGTTGTGTTGATAAGTTCAGGGGTCTGCAATTCGATAGCTGCCAACTTCTCTGGTTTTATGGACTTAGCTAGCATTTCTGTTTTTGCCTCCTACGGTGACTCAATCATAACAAATCTCCTTGAAAGGTCTACAGCTTGCTCCTCAAAATTTTCCTTAGTGGAGCAGATCCTTTTTGCCCGAAAGAACTGCCCAACAGGAATACCTCGTATAGTGGAAATTGGATGAAAGGAGTCAGCTGATAATAAGGCATTCGTAGCTGTTGCTTTACGAAACACATTAGTGTTCAAAAATCCATCTCCTTCAATGGCCATTTTAATATCAAGAAAATCCATTTCCCTACCATATTTAAATGTGAGTTTTATATTTAAACTATTATCATTAAGATGGCTCATCAAATTATGGAGATCTTGTATAGATCCATCCCAGAAGAAGAGAATATCATCGATATACCTCATCCAGTTTTGGACATGGTCCATTTCCTGGATGAGGTCATCATGGAAGACACTTCTCTCCCAGGCCCCCAGAAACAGGTTAGCATACGAGGGGGCACAAGAAGCCCCCATCGCAGTACCTTGTAACTGGAGAAATATTTTGTTGTTGAAAGTGAAAACATTATGTGTTAACAAAAATTCCAAAAGTGTCAAAATCAACTCAACTAAGGAACCATCCAAAGTGCTGGAACCCAAAAAGAGTCGAACCGCTTTCAAGCCATCATGATGCTGGATAGAAGTATAAAGGGACTCCACGTCAGCAGTCACAATAAATGTATGTTCATCAAAATGCAACTGATCAAATCTCTGGAGTAGTGACGTGGTGTCCCTAATATACGAAGGTAAATCCTTGACCAAAGGTTTTAAGAAATAATCTATTATGTCTCCTATTAATTCACAGGGACCGTCATTACCTGAAACGATTGGACGACCCGGTGGATCCAATGGATTTTTGTGAATCTTTGGGATCAGGTAAAATGTAGGGAGCTTCGGATGATGATTTTTAATCCGATCCAATAATTTTTTAGAAATCAATCCTTGTAAAAAAGCCTTGTCCAAAATGTCCACTAAAAGAGTTTGAAAAGATGATAGAGGATTAAACTGTAACTTGCGATAACATTTGTCATCATTCAGCAATTTATTTGCTTGTGTCTCGTATTGATGAATGGGCCAAATAACAAGGTTTCCCCCTTTATCCGCTGATTTAAAAACGACGTCATTCCACGATTTCAATTCCTCAAGGGCTATCCTTTCATCTTTTGAGATATTAGAGGGACCACCTCGTTGATGAGATAATTCCTCTATATCATGTGAGACTAGTTTGGTGAATATATCAATGGCCGGGCAAAGACCAAGAGATGGAAAGGTTTTACATTTAATAAACATATCTTTAGGGACCATACTTACCCCTGATGTCATATTGTTTTCTTCCTCCAACGAAATTAGAGCCTCCAATGCTTCTTCCTCAGCTCGTGTTGAGGTTATCTCTCACTGCATGAAGTTTTTTAAGAATCAGCTTCCTCGAGAATAGGTGAACATCTTTTACCGATGTGAACGTGTCTAAATTATTAGAAGGGGAAAAGGTCAAACCACGTTGTAAAATTGTTTGTTGAGCGAATGTCAACTCATGATCAGAAAGATTAATTACCTGATATTGGCCTCTCGAATGAGAGACTCTCTGTGCTTTATGAAACATCTCAGGAAATTTCTTCCTTTTCTTATCATTGTTCCTAAAGAAGGAATCATGAGAATTGTCCACATCGCTGGTAGAGGCATTGCTTTCCAATTTCGATGCATGAGAAACATCCGATTGTGTTCTATTCCGATTTTTATTCTTCTGTCCATTTAATTGCCAGCGATAAATTTTATCAGAATCATAATCTTCAACATCTCTTTGATATTTTTTAAGTTTTTCCTGACTTACTTTATCCTCTAATTTTGCAATATCCATTTCCAGGTCTTTTAACCATTTCGGAAATTGCTCACTGGGCATATCTTTATTTAGAGACTTCGATAAGCTCTTCAATTCTTTGTCAACAGATGATAAGGACATAGTATTATTATCTATCAAAATTTGTATGAATTCAAACGAGCATTTAGATGCTGCTGACATCCATTTTTTAACCAAGTCCTGCTCTCCTAATTCATATGTCGGATAGAGTTGTATTCTCAAGCCTCTTGGAATTATTTTTTTGTCCAAATAATTTTCAAGTGAGGACCTATTCCACCACAATCTTGTTTTTTTCTGCATAACATTCCTATATTTGTGCATTAAATCTTTAATCTCAAGAGAGGTATCCTGCAAAACAATCGGGATATTCCTTGATAAAATGTCTGTGGCCTTAGAACGCCAGGCACTATCCCTGGCTTTTAAATCCATAACACGGACAATCTGTTATAAAACAGCAAAAGATACAATATTTCAACACTGTGTCTGATTATAAAAAATGGCACTTCAAAACAAATCAGAAAACACACTATGATGGCCACAAAGTGAGCTCACCACGAAGAAGCGAACCACAAAATTATAAAAAAATTATTTTTATTACCAAAATCATGTACATTAAAAGGGCCACATACCGATAATTATAAAAATAACCCAAAGAGGGGACTACAGCATTATTTTACTAGTATATTGCATAGGTAAGAAAATGTTTATGGGTTGGGTTTATGTTTTATAATTGATATTTACGTAGTGTTTTTGTTTTATTCACGTATATTGTTTTTTATTTAGTGTCTACATACAGTCAGTTTTCGGGTTTTTGTCCCTCATGTTGTCTCATCTTGGATTCGGAGGTTGTGGAACTTTCCCATTACCAGATGGATGAATATATCTTTAATCAAGCTGAAAGAAGTCCTGATAGAATGATTCTATTTGTACACGCCTTTTTAAGAAGAAAAAAAGAAGAAAAAATATTGTATACGGATTCTTTATCACTCTGTAGCATTTGAGTTCACTATACATATATTGAAACAATTTTGCACTTGAAGTTTATAGGTGTATATTTATATATGTTCTATTGTATCTAACATATTTGATATAATTTCACGTTCACTTGTAATTGATATTTTGTATGTATCATATTGTATATTTAGTGTTTTGCAATAAGCACTGAGCACTTTATTGCACAAGTCACTTTATTATCTATATGCGCTATATCTTACCAATATTCGTGGGCAATGCACTGGTATGTATTTTTATATTATTATTTTGTTCACTACTATTATTATTCTTCTCACGGCGCATTTTAGAAAGTTTGAATTTATAATGGAATATATTTTTTCATTTTGACAGGCAGTGCGCATGCGTGTTCCTATCAATGCCCCTGGTACTTCCTGCCGCGCCATAGATGGTGACAGCGCATTAACTATGACGCTGTTTACCAAGGCGCAGGGAGGGAAGTACTTTTTCATTCAGGAGGTGTATGATGGGTGCATGCGCCGTTAGTGTCCTGCCTTTAATGAAGATGCTGTATTTTTCTTCTGTGTAACGTGTAACCATGGCAATGGTATGTTGGTAGTGTGACGTGAGACACTCCCCTCCGGGTCACATGATGGGGAAGGGGCTTTTTAATTGGATTTCATTACACATTTAAACCCTTCACTGACGCCCGCAAACCACGCCCCCGGAAGAAGCAGCAGGGCGAAACGCGCGTCGGGGCGCAGGGGACAGCGGCTGGATTACATATAGCACATTATAAGGTATCTATATTATGTCTCCATCTATTTAAAAACTCCTTACTGGTGGTTGTTATTAATATATTGGTCGCTCCACTCGTACATTGTATAGTGGAATATGGGGGCTAATGCTGTGGATTCATCTAGCATTGATTAACTATACCTCCTTTTTTGCCATTATGGATTTAATCTGATGTTATGGGAGATTATATGTGGAATTATGTATGTTGATTTTCTATTGGTGGCCCACTGTCTAAATAAGGATAATATCATTTATAATAGATGCTATTTTTAGCACTAGCGGATTTATTTTACATATGGATATATGATGTTGTGCTATGGATTGATGTGGGCCGTACCCTCAGAATATCAATACATTTTCTTACCTATGCAATATACTAGTAAAATAATGCTGTAGTCCCCTCTTTGGGTTATTTTTATAATTATCGGTATGTGGCCCTTTTAATGTACATGATTTTGCTAATAAAAATATTTTTTTTATAATTTTGTTGTTCGCTTCTTCGTGGTGAGCTCACTTTGAGGCCATCATAGTGTGTTTTCTGATTTGTTTTGAAGTGCCATTTTTTATAATTGGACACAGTGTCCGTGTTATGGATTTAAAAGCCAGGGAAAGTGCCTGGCGTTCTAAGGCCACAGACATTTTTTCAAGGAATATCCCGATTGTTTTGCAGGATACCTCTCTTGAGATTAAAGATTTAATGCACAAATATAGGAATGTTATGCAGAAAAAAACAAGATTGTGGTGGAATAGGTCCTCACTTGAAAATTATTTGGACAAAAAAATAATTCCAAGAGGCTTGAGAATACAACTCTATCCGACATATGAATTAGGAGAGCAGGACTTGGTTAAAAAATGGATGTCAGCAGCATCTAGATGTTCGTTTGAATTCATACAAATTTTGATAGATAATAATACTATGTCCTTATCATCTGTTGACAAAGAATTGGAGAGCTTATCGAAGTCTCTAAATAGAGATATGTCCAGTGAGCAATTTTCGAAATGGTTAAAAGACCTGGAAATGGATATTGCAAAATTAGAGGATAAAGAAAGTCAGGAAAAACTTAAAAAAATTTCAAAGAGATGTTGAAGATTATGATTCTGATAAAATTTATCAATGGCAATTAAATGGACAGAAGAATAAAAATCGGAAAAGAACACAATCGGATGTTTCTCATGCATCGGAATTGGAAAGCAATGCCTCTACCAGCGATGTGGACAATTCTCATGATTCCTTCTTTAGGAACAATGATAAGAAAAGGAAGAAATTTCCTGAGATGTTTCATAAAGCACAGAGAGGCTCTCATTCGAGAGGCCAATATCAGGTAATTAATCTTTCTGATCATGAGTTGACATTGGCTCAACAAACAATTTTATAACGTGGTTTGACCATTTCTCCCTCTAATAATTTAGACACGTTCACATCGGTAAAAGATGTTCACCTATTCTTGAGGAAGCTGATTCTTAAAAAACTTCATGCAGTGAGAGATAAAGGGACTTTAACCTCAACACGAGCTGAGGAAGAAGCATTGGAGGCTCTAATTTCGTTGGAGGAAGAAAACAATATGACATCAGGGGTAAGTATGGTCCCTAAAGATATGTTTATTAAATGTAAAACCTTTCCATCTCTTGGTCTTTGCCCGGCCATTGATATATTCACCAAACTAGTCTCACATGATATAGAGGAATTATCTCGTCAACAAGGTGGTCCCTCTAATATCTCAAAAGATGAAAGGATAGCCCTTGAGGAATTGAAATCGTGGAATGACATCGTTTTTATATCGGCGGATAAAGGGGGAAACCTTGTAAATTGGCCCATTCATCAATACGAGAGACAAGCAAATAAATTGCTGAATGATGACAAATGTTATCGCAAGTTACAGTTTAATCCTCTATCATCTTTTCAAACTCTTTTAGTGGACATTTTGGACAAGGCTTTTTTACAAGGATTGATTTCTAAAAAATTATTGGATCGGATTAAAAATCATCATCCGAAGCTCCCTACGTTTTACCTGATCCCAAAGATTCACAAAAATCCATTGGATCCACCGGGTCGTCCAATCGTTTCAGGTAATGACGGTCCCTGTGAATTAATAGGAGACATAATAGATTATTTCTTAAAACCTTTGGTCAAGGATTTACCTTCGTATATTAGGGACACCACGTCAGCACTCCAGAGATTAGATCAGTTGCATTTTGATGAACATACACTTATTGTGACTGCTGACGTGGAGTCCCTTTATACTTCTATCCAACATCATGACGGCTTGAAAGCGGTTCGACTCTTTTTGGGTTCCAGCACTTTGGATGGTTCCTTAGCTGAGTTGATTTTGACTCTTTTGGAATTTTTGTTAACGCATATTGTTTTCACTTTCAACAACAAAATATTTCTCCAGTTACAGGGTACTGCGATGGGGGCTTCTTGTGCCCCCTCGTATGCTAACCTGTTTCTGGGAGCCTGGGAGAGAAGTGTCTTCCATGATGACCTCATCAAGGAAATGGACCATGTCCATAACTGGATGAGGTATATCGATGATATTCTCTTCTTCTAGGATGGATCTATACAAGATCTCCATAATTTAATGAGCCATCTTAATGATAATAGTTTAAATATAAAACTCACATTTAAATATGGTAGGGAAATGGATTTTCTTGATATTAAAATGGCCATTGAAGGAGATGGATTTTTGAACACTAATGTGTTTCGTAAAGCAACAGCTACGAATGCCTTATTATCAGCTGACTCCTTTCATCCAATTTCCACTATCCGAGGTATTCCTGTTGGGCAGTTCTTACGGGCAAAAAGGATCTGCTCCACTAAGGAAAATTTTGAGGAGCAAGCTGTAGACCTTTCAAGGAGATTTATGGAAAGGGGCTACAGCAAAAAGATGATTAAGAGGGGCTACCTTAGAGCGTGAAAAGCCCCTCGGGACAAATTGTTGTATGGCCCGCCTTGTCCCAAGAAGTCAAACAATCAGGATCAGGTCTGTTTTATTTCTACATATAGTAATAAATGGAATGAATTGAAAGCCATCATATGCAAGCATTGGAAAATTTTGTTAGTTGATCCAACTCTGAATCAAGTCTTACCTAGTCAACCTTCTTTTGTAGCCAGAAGAACATCAAACTTAAAGGATATGTTGGTACACAGTCACTTTGAACCTACTAAAAAGGGGTCTGGCCTTGGAACGCCCGTTTTTTCCCCATGTGGTCTTTGTAAAGGGTGTTTGAATCACACCAAATCTACTACCTTCTCTAATTTTGACGGATCACGACAATATGAAATACGAAAACATCTTAGCTGCAATTCTCAAGGTGTGATCTACCATGCTAAATGCTCATGTGGAAAAGTATATATCGGTTTGACCACTAGGGAATTAAAGGTAAGAACCCATGAGCATGTCCGAGATATAGAAAAAGCTAAAAGTAATGAGGATCTTACGTCTTTAAAATCTCTACCTAGAGATTTTAAAATGTTTCATGATTCCAGTGCCAGGGGCTTAGTGATCAAAGCCATTGACCAGGTCTCTCTAGGTTCTAGAGGGGGGATTTGGGTAGAATTTTGGCCCAGGTAGAGAGTAGGTGGATTTTTCGGTTGGGGACCTTAAGTCCCAATGGTTTAAATGAAACATTGGGTTTTTCTGCGTTTTTGTAGTAGTGCATATCAAGAGAGGTATTTTTATGGGTTGGGTTTATGTTTTATAATTGATATTTACGTAGTGTTTTTGTTTTATTCACGTATATTGTTTTTTATTTAGTGTCTACATACAGTCAGTTTTCGGGTTTTTGTCCCTCATGTTGCCTCATCTTGGATTCAGAGGTTGTGGAACTTTCCCATTACCAGATGGATGAATATATCTTCAATCAAGCTGAAAGAAGTCCTGATAGAATGATTCTATTTGTACACGCCTTTTTAAGAAGAAAAAAAGAAGAAAAAATATTGTATACGGATTCTTTATCACTCTGTAGCATTTGAGTTCACTATACATATATTGAAACAATTTTGCACTTGAAGTTTATAGGTGTATATTTATATATGTTCTATTGTATCTAACATATTTGATATAATTTCACGTTCACTTGTAATTGATATTTTGGATGTATCATATTGTATATTTAGTGTTTTGCAATAAGCACTGAGCACTTTATTGCACAAGTCACTTTATTATCTATATGCGCTATATCTTACCAATATTCGTGGGCAATGCACTGGTATGTATTTTTATATTATTATTTTGTTCACTACTATTATTATTCTTCTCACGGCGCATTTTAGAAGGTTTGAATTTATAATGGAATATATTTTTTCATTTTGACAGGCAGTGCGCATGCGTGTTCCTATCAATGCCCCTGGTACTTCCTGCCGCGCCATAGATGGTGACAGCGCATTAACTATGACGCTGTTTACCAAGGTGCAGGGAGGGAAGTACTTTTTCATTCAGGAGGTGTATGATGGGTGCATGCGCCGTTAGTGTCCTGCCTTTAATGAAGACGCTGTATTTTTCTTCTGTGTAGCGTGTAACCATGGCAATGGTATGTTGGTAGTGTGACGTGAGACACTCCCCTCCGGGTCACATGATGGGGAAGGGGCTTTTTAATTGGATTTCAATACACATTTAAACCCTTCCCTGACGCCCGCAAACCACGCCCCCGGAAGAAGCAGCAGGTCGAAACGCGCGTCGGGGCACAGGGGACAGCGGCTGGATTACATATAGCACATTATAAGGTGTCTATATTATGTCTCCATCTATTTAAAAATTCCTTACTGGTGGTTGTTATTAATATATTGGTCGCTCCACTCGTACATTGTATAGTGGAGTATGGGGGCTAATGCTGTGGATTCATCTAGCATTGATTAACTATACCTCTTTTTTTGCCATTATGGATTTAATCTGATGTTATGAGAGATTATATGTGGAATTATGTATGTTGATTTTCTAAGGGTGGTCCACTGCCTAAATAAGGATAATATCATTTATAATAGATGCTATTTTTAGCACTAGTGGATTTATTTTACATATGGATATATGATGCTGTGCTATGGATTGATGTGGGCCGTACCCTCAGAATATCAATACATTTTCTTACCTATGCAATATACTAGTAAAATAATGCTGTAGTCCCCTCTTTGGGTTGTTTTTGTAATTATGGTTATGTGGCCCTTTTAATGTACATGATTTTGCTAATAAAAATAATTTTTTTATAATTTTGTGGTTCGCTTCTTTGTGGTGAGCTCACTTTGTGGCCATCATAGTGTGTTTTCCCATAAGGAACTTATCTAGATTCATAGAGAGCACTTTTAACTCCCAAGTGCTTCACAGAAGTTTATAACGCAGAGCTGTGAAAATAAAAATATTTATTTTTCCTCAGAAAATGATTTTTTAGCCCGCTATTTTTATTTTCTCAATGGTAACAGGATAAATTGGACCAAAAAGTTGATGTCCATCTTGTCCTGAGTACGCTGGTACCCCATATGTTGGGGGGACTACTGTTTGGGCAGACGTTGGGACTCGGAAGGGAAGTAGTGACGTTTTGAAATGCGGACTTAATGGAATGGTCTGCAGGCGTGATGTTACGTTTGCAGAGCCCCTGATGTACCTAAACAGTGGAAACCCCCCACAAGTGACCCCATTTTGGAATCTAGACCACCCAAGGAACTAATCTAGATATGAGCTGAACACTTTGAACCCCCAAGTGCTTCACAGAAGTTTATAGCGCAGAGCCGTGAAAATAAAAAATATTTTTTTTCCTCAAAAAATGATTTTTAGTCCACTATTTTTTATTTTCGCAAGGGTAACAGGATAAATTGGACCCCAAAAGTTGTTGTCCAGTGTGTCCTTAATTCGCTGGTACCCCATATGTAGGGGGGACCACTGTTCGGGGACACGTTGGGGCTCGGAAGGGAAGCAGTGACGTTTTGAAATGCCGACTTGATGGAATGGTCTGCGGGCGTCATGTTACGTTTGCAGAGCCCCTGATGTACCTAAACAGTAGAAACCCCCCACAAGTGACCCCATTTTGGAAACTAGACCACCCAAGGAACTAATCTGGATGTGTGGTGAGCACTTTGAACACCCAAGTGCTTCACAGAAATTTATAACGCAGAGCCGTGAAAATAAAAAATATTTTTTTCCACAAAAATAATAATTTTAGCCCCCATTTTTTATTTTCCCAAGGGTAACAGGAGAAATTAGACACTAAAGTTGTTGTGCAATTTTTCCTGAGTATGCTGATACCCGAAAAGTGGGGGTAAACCACTGTTTGGGCACACGTCGGGGCTCGAAATGGAGGGAGCACTGTTTGACTTTTTGAACGCAAAATTGGCTGGAATAAATGGTGATGCCATATCGCGTTTGGAGACCCCGTGATGTGCCTAAACAGTGGAAATCCCTCAATTCTATCTCCAACCCTAACCCCAACACACCGCTAACCCTAATCCCAACTCTTATCACAATCCTAAACCCAACACACTCCTAACCCTAATCCCAACTCTAACCCTAACCAGAAGCCTAACCCTAATCCCAAACCCAACCCACCCCTAACCCTAATCCCAGTCCTAATTGCAACCCTAACCCTAATCCCAACCCTAACCCTAATCCCAACCCTAACCCTAATTCCAGCCCAAACCCTATTTCTAACCCTAACCCTATTTCTAACCCTAACCCTAGCCCTAACGGAAAAAAAAATATTTTCTTTATTTTATTATTTGTCCCTACCTATGGGTGTGATAAGGGGGTGGTGATTTACTTTTTTTATTTATTTTTTTTTATTTTGATCACTGTGAAAGTTTATCATAGTGATCAAAATAAATGAATGAATCTGCAGCATTGCAGATTCGATTCGGCACACTGCACATGCGCCCGCCATCTTCCAAGATGGCGGCGCCCATGATGCTGGATGGCGTGACACCGGGATGGCTAGCGGGAGTTTGGAGGCACCATGGAGGGTGAGAGGGGGTGATCAGAGGGTGGGGGGAGCGGATGGAAGGCGGGGGAGCAGATTATGACGGCAGCTGCCGAACGGTGCCGTCAGACGGTTGCAGCAGCCGATCGGTGCTATCAGTCAGTGTGGGGGGGTCGGGTCTCAGTCTCCAGCCATGTCCGATGCTATTTCAGCATCGGCCATGGCTGGATTGTACTATTTCACCAAATTTCATGGGTGAAATATTACAATCGCTCTGATTGGCAGTTTCACTTTTAACAGCCAATCAGAGCGATCATAGGCACGTAGGGGCTAAGCCATGCCCCCTGGGGTTAACTATGAAGGGTCCTTTGTGTGTGGGTTGGGTGACCTTTCAGTGACCCCGGTCACCTGACCCGCAGGGGGGCAATCAATTCATGATGCCACATAGGCGTCATGGGTCATATTGACATGACTTTTCATGACTCCTACATGGCATCAAAGGTCGGGAAGGGGTTAAAAGTAATTAGCAAAATGCAACCATAAACTAGTTTCTAGTAACAGTAGAATTCTAAATTGCAAAATACAAGATGATAAATGGATGTGCAGGTACAGCAAAGGTTTACCTGACAAATATGGTGTTACATGCCATGATTCCGTAACATACCATTATTAGAGATGATTGAACCTTTTGAAGTAAGAAATCGTCAAGTTAGACAATTTTTTATGAAAAATTTGATTTTTGAGGAAATTTTTTTCGTGAAGAATCAAATGGAGTCCAGTTAATTTGGAATTATTTGTAGAGCATATTGGCATCTTCCAACACTGGATTAAATCTGTTTTATTGAGAGAGATGAGAAATGTGAAATTTGTATAATTTGAATACTTTAATCATTTAAACTGGCACTGCTGCTGTTACCTGCCTCTTTAATCTCACTATTAATACACCTAAATGTTCTTCAATACTAGTGACATTTTCTGTCATTATGTGGAATGAGCTGTGTGCTCGATCTTCTACCCCTACACTGTAAAATCCTCAAATAGCATTGCTTGGCTAGCCGCCATTTTTAAAATTGGCTGTTATAGTCCCCCCATGACTGGCTGTTCTATATCATGTGTGTGATAACTGCAGGGCGTTATGTCAAATCCCACCTTGCCTCAACTGTCTTCATCAGTCTGCTCTGTGACTCTTCATCAATGTGTGAAATCGCACCAGACATATTGTTTTATGCTGATCCAAATGAATTGATCACAAACTATTCAAATTTGCTAGACCTTCAACTTGAATCCAACATAAGACAAGCCATTGATAATGTTTCTTAGATCAGGATATCATAGTGTGTTAAGTGTCAAGATAATGATTGCTACATCTGTAACATCTTAACTGTCGTGGTACCGTTTGTCAAATATTTTAGGGTCTTGACAGTAACAATAATTTGACAAATTAAATCCTAGTTTTTGTATTCTAGTCATGTTTTCAAATAGAATACAGCAGACTTTCAAATCTGGTAGGCATGGTACTGAATAAGGAACGTGCCTCTGACTGGGGAGCCCATATGGCTAAAGCTAGAAATACTGTAACTACTGTTACTGTGCCCATTTCCCCCCTTCTACCACTCCCCAGGTGATGCACTAATTGGGATGCTCAACTGACCAATGGGATTAAAAGGGGAAGGCCCCTCCAGGCACACCTACATGGGTTAAATTCAGGTGCCCAGGGTCAGTGACTTCCTCTTACCTCCTTACCTCCTACTCACCCCTGGAAGCTTTAACACCCTCTGTCCCTTATATATTCAACGGTGTATAAATTGCCATACTAATTGTACTTTAAAAAAAAACCCTTCTCAATGATATTAAGTCACAGCGGAAAATGTGAAGAAGGGCTGTTAGGATTGGCGGAACGCAACAAATAAGAAATAATAATATTAAGGTGTGTTCGCACCCCGGTGTCCATTGTGCGGTGATGGAGAAACTGCAGCTAGCACAATGGCTGAGCAAGGCAGTGAGAAAACACTTTAAGCACACTGAGTTAAAAGGAATCTGTCACCCATTTTTAGTGTTATCATGTAAAGATATCACCCAATTGTGCGTCCCATAAGGATTCTATTAGGACTTTTGACTCCCCCCGACCCCGCACCTTTGATACATAAATACCTTTTTTATCTTGGTGGAGATGTTTGGAAATTGCCGCAGTCCGGTCCAATGGGCGGGGCTTATTCGCCTCCCCCCCTCCTCGGCTTGCTGAACGTAATCTTCATCTGTGAATATCACAGATGCCGTAGTTTCCTGCACTTGCAGTATTTTTCAGCGCAGTCTATGCCCTGGAAGTCTCCACATGCAGGACACACTTCCAGGGCATAGACCGCACTGAAAAATACCGGCGCATGCGCAGTACCGATTATATGCTTTGCCCACAGTTGGGCAAAGCATACTGTGCAAGTGCCGGAGACCTTTTTAATGCGCAAGCGCAGAAAACAACGGCATCTGTGATATTCACAGATGAGGATTATGTTCAGCAAGCCGAGGAGGGGGGGAAAGAAGGTGAATAAGCCCCGCCCATCGGACCAGACCACTGCAATTTCCATACATCTCCACTAAGATAAAAAAAGTATTTATGCATCAAAGGTGCGGGGTCAGGGGGAATCAAAAGTCCTAATAGAATTCTTATGGGATGCACAATTGGGTGATATCTTTACATGATATCACTAAAAATGGGTGACCGATTCCCTTTAAATGTCACTCAGTGTGTGCAGAGTTCCAAGCTCTGTTACACCACAGAGCGGTACTATGAAGGAAAGTAAAAAGGACTATAACCTGTTAGACTGCACAGGTGTATAGAAAATAAAAAACTATTTGGTGTCCCTATAGCTTAACCCCAAAGGAAGACTAAGGCTGGTTATTGAACTTGCTCTGACACAAGGTGTGCTTTAGCACGCACGCCTGAGGACGCCCAGTGGAGATGCTAAGTTCTAGCAGGAGTTCCCACCTTATACTACCTGTCTAGAAAAACACTTGCAGTGCTATTAGCGGCACACATGCACACAGGGTGGTAAAGTAGCCACCAACACCACCAAACACACATGATACTAGCGCACAGGCGATATTGAGAGCTTTTTATACCTTGCTCAAATCCAGACAGACAGAACCTTGCCTGTGGACTAATCTGAAGCTGCCATGTCACCAGAGCACATGAAGTCCAAGAACCAATGGGAAGGTACCATATCATGGACATGCTCAGTAGGGTGAAATCTGGACTTAGGCTGCAAAGCACAGCACTGCACCTGTAAACTAGAAGTCACCATAAGCTTAGCTGGAGGGCCAGCAGTAACTACACATGCAGCAGGCACTGGGACCAAAGTCTGTGCTGACCAGTCATACCAGCGGCCAATCCTGAATAGGAGAACAGAGCACCAGACAAACTTTGAGATCCATCCCGTGCAGCAGGAGAATCCTGGCACCTAACAAGGGCAAAGGTTTGTAAACGCTCTTTGGCCCGCTCACCTGTCTGCAGCAGACAGGGCCTTTGGCGATGAGCACGTCACGACATGTAAGTGCCTTTCTCTGCCTATGTAATTAATAAACTGTGACCGACCTGTTTCAACCCATCTAGGCCTGTTTGAGTTTTCATTACTGGACTCATGGGAGGAGGGAAGGCACTGTTTGAGATACATGATCATTTATTATGTTGTCAATTAGGACTTCTAGGATTGTAGTCTTTTAGTATAAGTAGTAAATTTTGCTCTGGTAATTCTCTCTTTTGCTCCTTGCCCATATTGGATAAATACGGTCTATAATTCTGGTACTAAAAGATCAAGTCAAATAATAGATCCATTTTTATCACATCCTGACCAACATGTTAGTGGTCATTGCATGTTTCCGCTACAGTACATGCATCTCAAAAGAATTGCATGAATCGGTCACTCTCGCTTCTCCATGTTATCTTCCCAGTGAAATGATACTGTGCTTAAGATGCAATTCTAAATATTAGCAGCAATTTGTATTTTGATTGCCTTGTCATTTCTATTCAAGAACAGACATTTATCTAGTTAGTGAGGATGCCAATTCAATACTTGTGCAATGCATAACACAAATGTCAAATCAAAGAATATAAAAGATATTAGTCAGCAGGCACTCGTGGCTCTAATAAAGTCAGATCCAGACTTATTCTTGCTAAGTACGATATTGATTATCTCATTCCCGCTGCTTCATTGAACACGGTATCCAAGTGAGGGACTGTTCATTGGGCTATAACTTGCTGTGAAAATATCACAAATGTCTAAAGCATTTCAAATTCACACTCATTGACTGGGAACAACAAAGGCGTCGTGCGTTACCATTAACATCTGATGTGTGAAATTAGTTTCTAAATTATTGTCATGTAGGCAACTTATCCAGTTTACAAAGCTACAATGGACCAGAACAAATGGATGTGTGTCATGGGCTCTGTTTTATGAAAAACACATCATGGTTTGCAGGTCTTCTTTTCTGGTAACATTAAATTTACGTATTTTAAAAAGTTAGACTTAGTTAACACAGTTAGATTGGTAACAAAAGCAGGGTGCCTGCTAAAGGAAAAACATACTCAAATATTTTGAACAGTGTGCAATTACATGTAAAATTTGTGGCACTTAGGCCATTACAACGTGATCAGAATGAGAGTAGGACGTTTAGGGTGGACAAAGGGAAGACTGCAAAGCATGGTACATGTTATAAGAGGATCACTATGTCACTGATCCATCATGTCCCGGCATTCCGCATACTCGAGCTATGCCAGTCTTATTTGAGTAGAAGAGGCGCCAAATTCAATAAGAGGCACCTGACACTTAATGAAATCGGCACTTCTTCTGACTGGTGTGTGCTATTCCAGACATGCTACTCCAGTCACAAACTCTAGTAGTATTTCTGTTATAAAGAACACTAGCACTTTTCATGAATCGGACAGGTGGATGTGACCTTGCCCTATTCCACTCCAGCTCCTCCCAAGGTCCAGCCTTTTCTGTTTTGTGCCATAAAGGAGTCAATGAATTGGCCTATATTATTTTTTCAAGAGCAGGCAAATATTTTAATTGCATACATGACTTATTAGGTGGCCTACTTGATATGTGTAGTCTAACGCCCTTGGTAATTGATACCTTCACTCTACTGACATGTAAACCCAGTAAAGGTGGTTATGAAGTTTTCTGACAAATATGTAGCAAAAATGTGTCATTACAGAAGAATTACCACTAACTTTTATTCATTAAATGTATGTACATGCATTTTATGTAATGTGAGTGTGTTAATAAACTCACCTACTGCCGCTCTCTCCGGTGTCCAGCTCTATTTTTCTCTGTTTCTCAGTAAGGTCACTGCGCTGCAGACTGGCCCGGTCATGAAATATCTATAACAATGATATACAGTGGGTACGGAAAGTATTCAGACCTCTTTACATTTTCCACTCTTCGTTTCATTGCAGCTATTTGGTAAATTCAAAAAAAGTTCATTTTTTTCTCATTAATATACACTCTGCACACTCTCTTGACTGAAAAAAACAGAAATATTGAAATTTTTGCAAATTTATTAAAAAAGAAAAAACATAATATCACATGGTCATAAGTATTCAGACCCTTTGCTCAGTATTGAGTAGAAGCACAGCTAGTACAGCCATGAGTCTTCTTGGGAATGATGCAATAATATTTCACAACTGGATTTGGGCATCCTCTGCCATTCTTCCTTGCAGATCTTCTCCAGTTCTGTCAGGTTGAATGATGAAAGTTGGTGTAAAGCCATTTTCAGGTCTCTCCAGAGATGCTCAATTGGGTTTAGGTCAGGGCTCTGGCTGGGCCAGTCAAGAATGGTCACAGAGTGGTTCCAAAGCCACTCCTTTGTTATTTTAGCTGTGTGCTTAAGGTCATTGCATTCTTGCAAGGTGAACCTTCTGCCAAGTCTGAGGTCCAGAGCACTCTGGAACAGGTTTTCATCCAAAATATCTCTGTACTTGGCCACATTCATGTTTCCTTCTATGGCAACCAGTCAGCCTGTCCTTATAGCACTAATTCAAGGGGTTTGCCACGGACCCTCTTAATTTAACACTGTGAATTAAGTAACCGTGACTGGTGGCAGCACGTTGTGCACGGCTATTGTGGCTTACTGGCAGTCTAGAAGGGTCTTATATAGCTGAATAAGGGTCTGCGGCACCAGCATTCATAATTCCCTTACTGCAGAAGCCTAATTGCCGGTTCACAACAGGCAGCCCGTCCGGCGACCAATTATCCTAGGTGCAGTTCCCTGACTGACCTGAGGGTATGGGGGCGCTGGAGAGCTGCGAGTTCCAAAGTGGAACTGAGAAAGTGGGATATACATAAATCCCCGCAGTACTTGGAAGATTGATAGCAGTGGTGGGGCATCCAAATTAAACTCCCCCTGCGGCAAATTGTGGAGCGAGATTAGCTTGCTGGATATTTTTGGTCACATGGTGCCAGTGTTGGGATAACTAAGATAAGCCCCACTGCGCCTGTGATAGCCGTGTGCCGGCATTGTGTCACGCCCCTCCGTCCGCTGATACACCGGTGTCAGTGGTGGGATTGTGACATAGTGGTGACACAGGGTCCGCTGTCCGTCGCGTTTTGGTGGCAGCGGGACCCCCGTTAGTGTCGCCCGTATTTGGACTAATGGCGGTGGGCTGTTCGTCAGCAAGCAGTTAATCCTGAATGCTATCTCTGTGTTTTCAACTCTGCAAGCTTCTATATGGTAACCAGCTTTTCCAATCTCTGCTCTGAATCCACTCCTGTGTCTCCATTCAATGTCAGCAAACAGTTAATCCTGAATGCTATCTCTGTGTTTTCAACTCTGCAAGCTTCTATATGGTAACCAGCTTTTCCAATCTCTGCTCTGAATCCACTCCTGTGTCTCCATTCAATGTCAGCAAGCAGTTAATCCTGAATGCTATCTCTGTGTTTTCAACTCTGCAAGCTTCTATATGGTATATAGTTTTTTTCAACTTACTCTGCTTGTCCCCTTATGTTGTGAGGTCAAGAAACTTTTCAAAGTGCTTTATGATCCATGTAGTGCTGGACATGTGTTTATTTGACTACAACATTTTATTGGGTCCTGGTGTCTCAATTTAGTGTGATTGATTAACGAGAAGAGAGAGAGCCCCAAAAAAAAAAGTTCTAAGTCTTATCCTCCTATATATTCAGACATAGCTTGGGGATAGCATTTATGCAGGGGGCATTTATGCACACTTTATCCAAGTACAGTTTATCAAAGTACTGGCAGTTATAACATGGCAGTTAGACAGGGCAGGAGACAGGCAAGACATTTATATACATCTACTCCCTGTACATTTGGAATACAACAAATATATACCATATGCATTTGTGTAATTTTAATCCTGGCCGCTGCATTCACACACATCCACCGCCCTGGCATTAACTCTCTACACTCCATCCACATTGGCCCCTCGCTTCTTTCCTCTCCTATGTATAGCACTCATGCTCTTTTCACGTTGTTAAACTGCACAGATCCAGTCAGTCCCACCATTCAACATCAGAGACGCTCTCACAAATCACTTAACCATCTGCTCACTCTTTCTATCCTACTTCTCCTAGTCGCAGGAGACATTGCTCCCAACCCTGGTCCCCCATGTTATAGAAAGTCAAACCTCCCGACTGCTACACTCAGAAACCCCTCTAATCTTATTAATGTTCCCTGCATGCCATCTGTCTCTCTTAATTGTGCACTTTGGAATTCTCGCTCAGTGTGTATCAAACTCTCCTTCATTCATGACTTTTTCCTTTCTAATTCTCTTAACCTCCTGGCTCTTACTGAAACCTGGATCCAGCAGTCAGACACTACCGCTGCTGCTGCTCTTTCATACGGGGGGCTTCACTTCTCTCATACCCCAAGATCAGACAATAGAGCTGGTGGAGGCGTTGGTCTGCTCCTATCACCAAAATGTACCTTTCAGGTTATCCCTCAAGTACCCTCACTTGTCTTCCCTTCTTTTGAGGTCCATGCCGTCAGACTCTACACCCCCTTCTCCATGCGAGTGGCGGTGGTGTATCGTCCTCCCGGCCCCTCCCACCAGTTCCTGGATCATTTTGCCACTTGGCTTCCACATTTTCTCTCCTGTGACATCCCTACCCTCATCATGGGTGATTTCAACATCCCCATTGCTCTTCCCCTCTCACCATCTGCTACTCACCTTTTATCTCTAACCTCCTCATTTGGCCTTTCGCAGCTTACTAATTCTCCAACGCATGAAGACGGAAACTCCCTCGACTTGGTCTTCTCTCGGCTTTGTGCAGTGGATGATTTTGCAAACTCCCCTCTCCCGCTCTCTGACCACAATCTTCTTTCATTCTCTATCAAGAACTGCCATGCTGCTCAGGTCACCCCCACTGTCCATACTTATAGAAACATACAGGCCATTAACACCCAGAAACTTATGAAGAACTTGCAGTCTTCATTGGCCCCTATCTCCTCCCTCTCCTGTCCTGATTCTGCATTGAAGCATTACAATGAAACACTTCAAAGTGCCCTGGATGAATTTGCACCCCCTATAAATAGAACACCACAACGCAGACGGCGACAACCCTGGCACACGGTGCAAACACGTTTCCTGCAGCGGTGCTCCAGGTGCGCAGAACGTCTGTGCAGAAAATCCAATCTACCCGAAGATTTCATACATTTTAAGTTTATGCTTAGAACATACAACACTGCCCTTCACCTCTCCAAACAAACCTATTTCAACACCCTCATCACCTCACTGTCCAATAACCCGAAACGTCTCTTTGACACTTTTCATTCTCTACTCAATCCAAGAGTACAGGCCCCAACCACGGAGCTCCGAGCTGACGATCTGGCCAATTACTTGAAAGAAAAAATTGACCAGATCCGACAGGAAATTATCTCCCAATCACCTCATACCATGCACTGTCCTCCCTCCCCCACTGCATCGAACTCACTCTCTGATTTTGAACCAGTCACAGAAGAAGAAGTAAGCAGGCTCCTTGCATCTTCACGCCCAACTACTTGCACCAGTGACCCATTTCCGTCACAGCTCCTTCAGTCCCTTTCCCCTGCTGTCACCCCTCACCTAACTAAAATATTTAACCTCTCTCTCTCTTCTGGTATTTTTCCCTTCTCATTTAAGCATGCCATCATACATCCACTACTTAAAAAACCATCCCTCGACCAAAACTGTGCCGCTAACTATAGACCTGTCTCTAATCTTCCCTTCATCTCTAAACTCCTGGAACGCCTGGTCCACTCACGTCTTATCCGCTATCTCTCACAAAACTCTCTTCTCGACCCTCTCCAATCCGGTTTCTGCTCTTTACACTCCACTGAAACTGCCCTCACTAAAGTCTCTAATGATCTGCTAACAGCTAAATCAAATGGTCACTACTCCATGCTAATTCTCTTGGATCTCTCTGCAGCATTCGACACTGTGGATCATCAGCTCCTCCTCACTATGCTCTGTTCCATTGGCCTCAAGGATACCGTTCTCTCCTGGTTCTCCTCCTATCTCTCCGACCGCTCCTTTACTGTATCTTTTGCCAGTTCCTCCTCCTCTCATCTTCCCCTTACTGTTGGGGTCCCCCAAGGATCGGTTCTAGGTCCCCTCCTCTTCTCCTTGTACACTGCCCCTATTGGTCAAACAATCAGTAGATTTGATTTCCAGTACCATCTCTATGCTGATGACACCCAATTATACGCTTCTTCTCCTGACATCACGCCAGCCTTTCTAGAAAACACCGGCGATTGTCTAAACGCTGTGTCTAATATCATGTCCTCACTATATCTGAAACTGAACCTGTCAAAGACTGAACTCCTGGTGTTTCCTCCCTCTACTAATGTACCTATACCCGACATTGCCATTTCTGTGTGTGGTTCCACTATTACTCCCCAGCAACAGGCCCGCTGTCTTGGGGTCATACTTGATTCCGAGTTTTCCTTTGCCCCCCACATTCGATCACTGGCTCGCTCTTGTCATCTGCACCTCAAAAACATTTCTAGAATTCGACCTTTTCTTACCTTTGACTCTGCAAAAACTCTTACTGTTTCTCTTATTCATTCTCGTCTCGACTATTGTAACTCTCTTCTAATCGGTCTCCCTCTTACCAAACTCTCCCCCCTCCAATCTGTCTTGAATGCTGCAGCCAGGATCATATTCCTCACCAATCGTTACACCGATGCCTCTACCTTGTGCCAGTCATTACACTGGCTACCCATCCACTCCAGAATTCAGTATAAATTCTGCTGATGACCTGAGATTAGCATCCTCAATAGTCAGAACCTCCCACTCCTGTCTCCAAGACTTTACACGTGCCGCGCCAATTCTTTGGAATGCACTTCCCAGGTCAATACGATTAGTCCCCAATCCCCACAATTTTAAGCGTGTCCTGAAAACGCATTTATTCAGTCTGGCCTACCACCCCAACACATTAACCTAATCTATCCCTGTGTGGCAGAGCCAAAAGTTTTACCATAACCAGGTTCCCCGCATCATGTTCCCACATGCTTTATGCCTCCATTAGCCCTCTGTGTCTGTACTGTTACACACTTAACATTATGACTGGTCCATACAATCAGGGTAACTGTTACCACCCACCTTTCGTGTCTCCCTCTTTCCTCATAGACTGTAAGCTTGCGAGCAGGGCCCTCTTTCCTCTTGGTGTTTGTTATAATCTACTGTATGTGATTATTGTTATGCTGTAATGTCTATTGTCTGTACAAATCCCCTCTGAAATGTAAAGTGCTGCGGAATATGTCGGCGCTATAAAAATAAAATTTATTATTATTATTATTATTATAGCATGATGCTACCACCACCATGTTTCACTGTTGGGATTGTATTGGGCAGGTAATGAGCAGTCCCTGGTTTTCTCCACTCATACCACTTAGAATTATGACCAAAAAGGTCTATCTTTGTCTCATCAGACCAGATAATCTTATTTCTCATAGTCTGGGAGTCCTTCATGTGTTTTTAACAAACTCTATACGGGCTTTCATATGTCTTTCACTGAGGAGAGGCTTCCGTCGGGCCACTCTGCCATAAAGGCCCAATTGATGGAGGGCTGCAGTGATAGTTGACTTTGTGGAACTTTCTCCCATCTCCATACTGCATCTGTGGAACTCAGCCACAGTGAACTTGGGGTTCTTTTTTACCTCTCTCACTAAGGCTCTTCTCCCATGATTGGTCAGTTTGGCTGGATGGAAAGGTCTAGTAAGACATCTGGTGGTCCCAAACTTCTCCCATTTAAGGATTATGGAGGCCACTGTGCTCTTAGGAACCTTGAGTACTGCAGAAACTCTTTTGTAACCTTGACCAGATCTGTGCCTTGCCATAATTCTGTCTCTGAGCTCCTTGGCCAGTTCCTTTGATCTTATGATTCTCATTTGGTCTGACATGCACTGTGAGCAGTGAGGTCTTATATAGACAGGTGTGTGCCTTTACAAACCATGTCCTATCAGTCTAATTAACCATGTGATATTTCGGTTTTTCTGTTTTAATAAATTTGCAAAAGTTTCTGCAGTTCTGTTTTTCAGTCAAGATGGATGCAGCGTGTACATTAATGAGAAAAAAATGAACTTTTTTGAATTCACCAAATGGCTGCAATGAAACAAAGAAAGAAAAAGGGTCTGAATACTTTCTGTATCCACTGTACAGCTCTGGCAAAAATGAGAGGCCACTTTCAAATGATCAGTTTGTCTGATTTTTCTCTTTATATGTATATTGTTGAGTAAAATGTAAATTGTTCTTTTAGTCTATATAATAATGACAACATGTCTCCAAATTTCCAAGCAATAAATTTTGTATTGTTTTTCTGACAAAGAAAAATTGTCAAAATAAAAAAAACAGTGCTTTCAGACATCAAGTAATGCTAAGAAAACAAGTTCATAATCATTTAGAAACAACAATACTAATATTTTAACTCAGGAAGAGTTCTGATATAAAAATTTTGTGGAATAACGTTGATGTTTAAATACAGCTTTCATGCGTCTTGGCATGCTTGCCACCAACTTTTCACACTGCTTCTGGCACAAAAATTTAAACAGTTCTTTTTTGATGGCTTGTGACCATCGATTTATCCTCTTGATTACATTCCAGAAGTTTTCAATTGGGTTCAGTTCCGGAGAATGGGCTGCCCATGACAAGGTTTTGATGTGGTGGTCTCTTAATTTTTGCCATAGCTGTGTATATATACAGTGGCATGATAAAGTTTGTGCACCCCTAGTCAAAATTACTTTATTGTGAATAGTTAACCAGGTTGAAGATCGAATAACCTCTAAAAGGCATTTGTATTTTTGACAAAAATATATATGTTTTCATCTTTCAGATTTTAAAAATTACAGAAAAGAAAATGGTCCCATGCAAAGGTTTTGGCACCCTGCATGGTTGTATCTAGTAGCACCCCTATTGAAAGTATTAAGGCTTATAAATGCTTTATGAAGCTAGCCAAGAGTTTTTCAAAACTTCTTTGCGGGATATTCATCCAATCTTCCTTGGAAAATTTTTGACACCTGATAATGGAGCAGGTGTCAAACCGCTGCGGATTCAGCACAAAGACGTGACATGTTGCGGATTTAATACCGCAGCAAATCCACGTGGAAAAATCCGCAGCATGTGCACTGCCTTTTTCATTTGCCATTGAAAATAAAGATACTGTACAACGCAGCAGAAACTGCTGCGGATCCACAGGGCCAAATCCACTGCAGATCCGCAGCAGAATCCGTAACGTGTGCACACACCCTTAGTGTTAGAGCTAGGGTTAGGGCTGAGATTAGGGTTAGGGGTGTGTTGAGGTTAGGGTTGAAGTTAGAATTGGGGGGTTTCCACTGTTTGGGCACATCAGGGGCTCTCCAAACGCAACATGGCGTCTGATTTCAATTCCAGCCAATTCTGCGTTCAAAAAGTCAAATGGTGCTCCTTCCCTTCCAAGCTCTGCCATGCGCCCAAACAGTGGTTAACCCCCATATATGGGGTATCAATCTACTCAGGACAAATTGCACAACAAATTTTAGGGTCCAATTTCTCCTATTACCCTTGGGAAAGTAAAAAAAATTGTTGACTAAAAGATCATGTTTGTGGAAAAAATATGTTTTTTTATTTTCATGCCCGGGCGTTATAAACTTCTGTGATGCACTTGGGGGTTCAAAGTGCTCACCACACATCTAGATAAGTTCCTTTGGGGGTGTAGTTTCCAAAATGGGGTCAAATGAGGGGGGTTTCCACTGTTTAGGCACATCAGGGGCTCTCCAAAGGCAACATGACATGACAGACCATTCCATCAAAGTCTGCATTCCAAAATGTCACTAATTCCCTTCCGAGCCACGACGTGTGCCCATACAGTAGTTTTCTCCCACATATGGGGAATCAGTGTACTCAAGACAAATTGGACAACAACTTTTGGGGTCTAATTTCTCCTGTTACCCTTGGGAAAATAAAAAAAAATTGGGGACTAAAAGATCATGTTTGTGGAAAAAATATTATTCTTTTATTTTCACACCCGGGCGTTATAAACTTCTGTGAAGCACTTGAGGGTTCAAAGTGCTCACCACACATCTAGATAAGTTCCTTTCAGGGGTCTAGTTTCCAAAATGGGGTCATTTGTGGGGGTTTCAACTGTTTTGGCACATCAGGGGCTTTCAAAATGCGGCATGGCGTCCGATCTCAATTCCAGCCAAAAAAGTCAAATGGCGCTGCTTCCCTTCCAAGCTCTGCCATGCACCCAAATAGTTGACTACCCCCACATATAGGGTATCAGCATACTCAGGACAAATTGCACAATAACTTTTGGGGTCCTGTTACCATTGGGAAAATAAAAATTTGGGGTGAAAAGATAATTTTTGTGGAGCAAATATGATTTTTTAATTTTACTGCTGTACGTTATAAACTTCTGTGAGACCCTTGGGGGTTCAAAGTTCTCAGTACACATCTAGATAAGTTCCTTTGGGGGTCTAGTTTCCAAAATGGGGTGATTTGTGGGGGGTTTGCACTGTTTAGGCACATCAGGGGCTTTCCAAATGTGACATGGCATCCGATCTCAATTCCAGCCAAAAAAGTCAAATGGCGCTGCTTCCCTTCCAAGCTCTGCCATGCGCTCAAATAGTCGTTTACCCCCTCATGTGGGGTATCAGCGTACTCAGGACAAATTGCACAATAACTTTTGGGGTCCTGTTACCCTTGGGAAAATAAAAATTGGGGGTGAAAAGATCATTTTTTGTGGAAAAAATGTGATTTTTTAAATGTACGGCTGTACGTTATAAACTTCTGTGAAGCCCTTGGGGGTTCAAAGTTCTCACCACATATCTAGATAATTTCCTTGGTGGTCTAGTTTCCAAAATGGGGTCACTTGTGGGGGGGTTTCCACTGTTTAGACACATCAGGGGCTCTCCAAACATGACATGGCGTCTGATCTCATTTCCAGCCAACTTTGCGTTGAAAAAGTCAAACAGCGCTCCTTCCTTTCTGTCCCCTGCCATGCGCCAAAACACTGGTTCCCCCCACATATCAGGCATCAACATACTCAGGACAAATTGCACAATAACTTTTGCAGTCCAATTTCTCATGTTACCCTTTGTAAAATTAAAAAAATTGGACCTGAAGTAATTTTTTTGTGGAAAAAAGTTAAATGTTCATTTTTTTTAAACATTCAAAAAATTCCTGTGAAGCACCTGAAGGGTTAATAAACTTCTTGAATGTGGTTTTGAGCACCTTGAGGGTTGCAGTTTTTAGAATGGTGTCACTTTTACATATGTTCTATCATATAGACCCCTCAAAGTGACTTCAAATGTGATGTGGTCCCTAAAAATAAAATGGTGTTGTAAAAATGTGAAATCGCTGGTCAAACTTTAACCCTTATAACTTCCTAACAAAAAAAAATTTTGGTTCTCAAATTGTGCTGATGTAAAGTAAACATGTGTGTAATGTTTTTTATTAAGTTTTTTTGTGCCATATCTCTGTGATTTAAGAACATAAAAATTCAAAGTTGGAAAATTGCGAAATTTTCTAAATTTTCCCCAAATTTCCATTTTTTTTCACAAATAAACGCATCTTATTTGAAGGAAATTTTACCACTAGCATGAAGTACAATTTGTCACGAGAAAACAACATCAGATTCACCGGGATCCATGGAAGCGTTCCAGAGTTATTACCTCATAAAGAGACAGTGGTCAGAATTGTAAAAATTGGTCTGGTCATTACCGTGCAAATCACCCTTGGGGGTTAAGGGGTTAAACAATTTGAATTATCAAGCGATAAAAAAATATAGTACAAAGATAATGATGAATGTTTATGTTCTGGAATGTAGTTACCCTTAGCATTAATAATACAGGGTAGGGGCCCATTAGCAAAGATAAAATGGAATTCACCAATGAAAGTGCCATGTTTTGCCATTTAGGACAGGATGATATGGGTTTTGCTTGCTTCCCTTTCTACTTAGTTCTCCATCCTTTCACCTTGGGCCACCTCCCCTCCCCCTGCTTGACTAAAATTACACTTCATATGGAGAGGGAAATCTGAATTAGTGTACTCCACCTAGTGGCAGAGCTAAGACCCCCTTTCCAAGAGCCCTAAAGCAGCATCAAGGTCTGCATTATTATTATGTGTCCTCATTAGTGTTGAGCGATACCGTCCAATACTTAAAAGTATCGTATCGGATGGTATCGGCCGATCTAAAAAAATATCGGGTATTGCCGATTCCGATACCGGAAGTCCCATTCAAGTCTATGGGACTTCCGGTATCGGAATAAGAAAAACCCTATTTTTGCCTTGTACAGCCTCTCTGGGGTCTGGGTGGTCTGTGCAGGCTCCGGTGGTCTGTGCCGGCCTGCCGGGTGGTCTGTGCCGGCCTGCCGGTGGTCTGTGCAGGCCTGCCGGGGGGCTGTGCCGGCCTGCCGGTGGTCTGTGCAGGCTCCGGTGGTCTGTGCCGGCCTGCCGGGGGGCTGTGCCGGCCTGCCGGTGGTCTGTGCAGGCTCTGGAGGTCTGTGCCGGCCTGCCGGGGAGCTGTGCAGGCTCCGGTGGTCTGTGCCGGCCTGCCAGTGGGCTGTGCAGGCTCTGGGGGGCTGTGCAGGCATCGTCCGATGGGACTACAAGTCCCATCGGGCGATGCCTGCTACCATGACAGTGATTGACACATTAGCCAATGATGGGACAGTAGTAGTCCCATCATCCGGCTAATGTGTTGAATGTAAAAAAAAAAAAAATTACATGCTACATACATGCTACATACATGCTACATACATACAACATGCATACTACATATATACTACATGTAACATACATACTACATGCAACATGAATACTACATACATGCTACATACTACATGCATGCTACATACATGCTACATACTACATACATGCTGCATACATACTACATACATAATACATATATACTACATGCATGCAACATACATACAACATATATACTACATGCATGCAACATGCATACTACGTATATACTATATATTCTACATGTAACATACATACTACATATATACTACATGCTACATACATGCTACATACTACATACATAATACATGCATGCAACATACATACAACATATATACTACATGCATACTACATATATACTATATATACTACATGTAACATACATACTACATATATACTACATGCTACATACATGCAACATACATACTACATACATGCTACATACATACTACATACATAATACATATATACTACATGCATGCAACATACATACAACATATATACTACATGCATGCAACATGCATACTACATATATACTATATATACTACATGTAACATACATACTACATATATACTACATGCTACATACATGCAACATACACACTACATGCTACATACATGCAACATACATACTACATACATGCTGCATACATACACACTACATGCTACATACATGCAACATACATACTACATACATGCTGCATACTACATACATGCTACATACATACTACATATATACCACATGCATGCAACATGCATACTACATATATACTACATGCATGCAACATACATATATACTACATACAATACATACATATAGACATACAGTACATATAACATAGAGTACATATTCCCATGCAGCAATGGCATAAAGTGAGACTAGGGACTTTTTTTTTACAGTGGTGGAGGAATACAGTGCGGAAGGATACCTACCTTCCGTCATTGTATTCCTGGAGCTGGTAGAGAACGGTAGCATCAGCTGATGCTGCTGTTCTCCACGCAAGATGGACGTGGGACCCTCGTGGACTTCTGCGGATCGGGGTAAGTATATTGGTGTTTTTTTATTTTGATATTTATTCCTCAAGGGGACAATGGCTTCGGGGATCAAATTGACAAGTGACGGTGAGTATGTACTCTATGTTATATGTACTGTATGTCTATATGTATGTATTGTATGTAGTATATATGTATGTTGCATGCATGTAGTGTATATGCAGTATATATGTAGTATGCATGTTGCATGCATGTGGTATATATGTAGTATGTAGCATGTATGTAGTATGTAGCATGTATGTAGTATGTATGTAGCATGTAGTGTGTATGTATGTAGCATGTATGTAGTATGTATGTTGCATGTATGTAGCATGTAGTGTGTATGTTGCATGTATGTAGCATGTAGTATATATGTAGTATGTATGTTACATGTAGTATATATAGTATATATGTAGTATGCATGTTGTATGCATGTAGTATATATGTTGTATGTATGTTGCATGCACGTAGTATATATGTATTATGTATGTAGTATGTATGTAGCATGTATGTAGTATGTATGTTGCATGTATGTAGCATGTAGTATATATGTAGTATGTATGTTACATGTAGTATATATAGTATGCATGTAGTACATATAGTATATATGTAGTATGCATGTTGCATGCATGTACTATATATGTTGTATGTATGTTGCATGCATGTAGTATATATGTATTATGTATTATGTATGTATGTAGCATGCATGTAGTATGTAGCATGTATGTAGTATGCATGTTACATGTAGTATATATGTAGTATGCATGTTGTATGTATGTAGCATGTAAATTTTTTTTTTTTTTACATTGTAGTCCCATCGGACGATGCCTGCACAGACCCCCAGAGCCTGCACAGACCACCGGCAGGCCGGCACAGCCCCCCGGCAGGCCGGCACAGACCACCAGAGCCTGCACAGTCCACCGGCAGGCCGGCACAGCCCCCCGGCAGGCCGGCACAGCCCCCCGGAGCCTGCACAGACAACCGGCAGGCTGGCACAGCCCCCCGGCAGGCCGGCACAGACCCCCGGAGCCTGAACAGACCACCGGCAGGCCGGCACAGACCCCCGGAGCCTGCACAGACCACCGGCAGGTCGGCACAGACCCCCGGACAGTCGGCACAGCCCCCCCAAAGGCCCGAACTGACGGCGCATCATGATGCGCACAGACAGCGCATCATGATGACGTCATTTCGGCAGCCAATCAGAGCCACAAAAGTGGCTCATTGCATTTTGGACTTCCGATTCCGGTATCTGATACGAAAAAAGTATCGGTACTCGGTATCGGAATTCCGATACGGCAAATATTGGCCGATACCCGATACTTGCGGTATCGGAAAGCTCAATACTAGTCCTCATGTGTATCATATTAGTTTAAACTTTTGAAATATTAGGTAATAAGCAGGGTTATAATTATTTGGATATAGAGGAATTAGCCATTCCTGGGCCCTTGTGCATTTGGGGGCTTCAGCATATCTCCATATAATTTTGCCCCTGAATAGGTTCTTTATAATTTATTATATAATTATTATATATAGAGGAATAATGATGGATGGAGGGGCGCTGAAGTTTGCTCCCATAATGCAATTGTGTCTTTAGAGTTTGCTGTGATTTTTGAAAAATCACAGTAAAATAGCTGCATTTTTGGCACAATATATTTTTGCATCTGTTTCAGAAAGTTGTAGCAGAAAAACACAGCGTGATCACATGTAGGGAACGTTCCTTTATATTTTACACCTGATGAAAGGCTAAAAACGTATTTTATTTAATACACCACTCCGTTTTTTTTATATATCAATGCCGGATTGGTGTCACTAATATAAGTTCCCCATACTTACCAGTCGTTGTCTTCATATGTTATTGGTGCCGTTTCGGTCAGTCTTCAGCAGTTTATGACCTGCCTGATCGCTCCAGTGTTTGCTGGGTGATCCAGAAACCACAACTCAATGTAAGTCTAAGAGATCCAGAATGAGACCAGAACGCGGCTCTCATGGACTCACATTGATAGCTTTTGACCGGTACCTCTGACTTCTAGTCAATCAGATATTGTGGTCACAAGATGGGGGCATGGGAATATAGCAGTGCTGGGGACAATGGAAGGCAGTTACAAATTTAGATTAGTAGCCCCATTACAGCACTGAAATATAAAAAAAAATGCTGAAGTGGAGCTGGTAAGCAATACTCATTTTGTTTTAATGATAAGCCTTGTGTATGACAATATAAAAACTTTTTCTCCAGCCTGGTTAGCTGACAGAAACCTATGTGTATGTGGCTACGGATTTATGTGATTTACACTTATAAAAATAATAGTCAGCTGTCCAGTTTCACAGAACTTTTGACCCTTCCAGTCTCTGTTTATGGCTTTTACTGTTTGATTCTATACAGTGTTAATAGATATTTTTTATGGAGACTTGTATTGCTTTCTGACACTATTCCATTTATTCCTGCTCCTACCTGTGATTTTTCCACAGTTATGTCTTTCTTGTAACTTATACCTGGGGCTGTTCATCAATTGCTGTCTTTTGCTGAGTCCAACAAAGTGATAACTAGGGAGAAGCTCACAGAATTTGTCAGTCTCACTTATCATCATTACTAGAAAAGTTTTAATCTTTGCATCAGGACAACATATTGGTCAAAATGAACGGTGGAACAGTGTACTAAACAAGCCTGTGTTTTAAGTATTTAAATTCGAGTTTATTTTAATGATTCTACCTTATGTTAATTAGCAGATTATCTATAGACAAACTAAAGCCCCCTTTAAACGTCCCGTTTTTACGTCCGTGTGCCATCTGTTTTTTATGAACCGCAAATACAGACACATGCACACCCATTGTAATCAATGGTGGTGCACACATGTCAGGTGTTTCACACAGAACTGTGTGTCCATGTAAAAAAAAAGCAGACTTTTTATGAAGAGATATAGAACATAAATCCACATTTATAAGCAGAGACACGTAATTTTCCACAAAAAATGGCAAAAAATTATTGACTCGAGTATAAGCCTAGGGTGGAAAATGCAGCAGCTATTGGTAAATTTCAAAAATAAAAATAGATACCAATAAAATTACATTAATTGAGACATGTGTTGTGAATTCTCTTTCTGAGCTCCCTCTGGTGGTTACTGAAGGTAGTGGAGCTGTCAGATTGACAGAGGTGTTGCAAGTTCTCTTTCTGGGCTCCCTCTAGTAGTTACTGGAGGTAGTGGAGCTGGTCAGATTGACAGAGGCTTGCCATCTGATAATGATGATGACGATTGGAGATCTGGGATTTCTGACTGGTGTATTTAAGACAGCTGACTTCTTTCAATCCCTGCTGGTGATTTTCTTTCTTTGCCTTCTGAGGTCTGATGTCTCCTGCTCTGTTCCTGCATGGCTCAGCTAAGTGGTTCATTTGCTAATCTTTTTGCATTTGATCTGGTTTTGTCTATCTCTGCTTTGTGCGGGTCAGCTTGCTTCTGCTGTGGCTGTGCTGGATCACCGCCCATATGTTACTGCTTGTGTCAGTTTGTTCTGTCCCCTGTTATATTGGTCTCTTTTTGCTTTGCTTTCAGTATATACCAGAGTGCTGATATAGTGGGGGTGAAGTCGTGTAACTTCAGTGTTTCCTTTGTGCATCAGACGTGATAGTTTTTTCCGGGTTTTTTGCGTGATTGCAGACAGTGTCTTTCCTTTCCTGTCCTGTCTAGTCAGTTTGAGCCCCATCATTTGCTCAGTCTATTTTTCTGCCTGCGTTTGTGATTTCATCTTGTCTCACCGACAATATATGACTGGGGGCTATCTATTCCTTTGGGGTCTGCTCCAGGGCAGTTTAGATTTCACCTTTCTTGCTTTAGACTGAATTAGCTCTCCGGCTGTGCAGAGGCATCTAGGGCATCGTAGGTACATTCCACGGCTACTGCTAGTTGTGTGGATAGGATCAGGGGTCTGCAATCTGCTTAGTTACCAACCTCTCTGTTTTTCTGTGGCTTAGCCTGGTCCTGCTGTCCTCCTCGGTGACCCATTCATATCAGAATCACCAACCTTACTGTAGACTCTAGGGTACTCTAAAGAAGGAAAGAATTTTTTAAGAAAAAAAAGGTGTCAGAATTTTTTTTATATTTTTTCCTTTTTTTTTCTGGGGCCGTAAGAGGATATTTTTTTTTTGTCTAAATGGAGACTAAGCAATTATCTGATCGTGTTGAGCAATTCGTTGCTGAAGTGTGGGGAATTTCTGCCTATCTCGCTCAATCATCTGCTGTTGAACCAAAAATACTTACTCCTGATGTGTTTTCTGGGGATCTGTTGTGAATTCATTTTTCCCTTCACCATTGAGGTCTGATGAACTCCCTCCTCTGGTGAAGGAAGGTAGTGAGGCTGATTATCAAACACCTGGGCAGCTAGATGATGACTGGGTGGCTGGAATTGAGGACTGGATATAAGGCTGCCGACGCCCTTCTTCCTGGCTGGTGATTTTCCTGCTGGATTCTAGGAGACCAGTCTGATTCCTGCTTCTCAAAGCTAAGTTTTTCTGCTCTGCTTTGTACTCTTCAGTTTTGTTTTTGTTTTGCCTTGTTTTTTGGGAGTTCTGCCATCCCCGGCCGGGGGTGAGCTGAATTCCATTTTTGTCTCTGATCTGTTGATCTTTTGCTCTGTCTTCAGAATATACCTGAGTGCTGATATAGTCTTTTGAAGCCTAGCGACTTCAGGGCCTGTTTTTCCTATCAGTCCGTTGGCTCATTTTGATAGGTTTTTTGCGGATGGCAGACAGCAGCTTTCCTATCCTGTCCTATGTAGTTAGCTTGGGCCCCATCATTTGCTCAACCTATCTTTCTATCTGTGTTAGTGTTTTCATCTTGCTTCACTGTCATTATATGTTGGGGGCTGCCTATTGCTTTGGGGTCTGCTCTGGGGCAGTTTAGTTTTTCCCCTTTCTGTCTTTAGGCTATCTAGTTCTCCGGCTGTGATCGAGGAGTCTAGGGCACTGTAGGAACCCCCCACGGCTACTGCTAGTTGTTGTGGATAGGTCCAGGGGTCTGCAATCCGATAGCTGCCAACCTCTCTGGTTTTTCTGGACTTAGCTGGTATTTTGTTTTTTCCTCCTTCGGTGACTCATCATAACAGGGATCGGTCTAAATTTTTGAATATTAAGAATAATTGTAAACTGTTTTTTGCTTTGAAACCTAACTCATTGGGGAGCTCTGTGCAGCAGGTTAAAATTGTCACCTCCCTGCTGCATGGCGATCCCCAGGATTGGGCCTTTTTTTGACACCCGGAGATCCTATTCTGGCTAATGTGGACGCGTTTTTTCAAGCGATGGGTTGTTGCATGATGAACCTAATGCTATTGATCAAGCTGAGAAAATCTTATTGGCATTGAACCAGGGTCAGGATTCTGCAGAGTTATATTGTCAAAAATTCCAAAAGTGGGCGGTCCTTACTAAATGGAATGACGATGCCCTAGCAGCTCTCTTTCAGAATGGTTTGGCAGAAACCGTAAAAGATGTTATGGTGGGATTTCCTATCCCCTCTGGGCTTGCCGACTCTATGTCATTGGCCATTCAAATTGACCGGCGTTTACGTGAATGTAAAACTACACGAAAGGCGTTGCTGCCTTTCGAACGAACTTCTGAACCCATGCAATGCGATAGGTTTTTGTCTAGGGCACAACGTCAGGAGTTTAGAAGGCGTAATAAGTTGTGTTGTTTCTGTGGGGACGCCTCTCATACTATTTCTGTCTGCCCTAAATGAGAAAAGCGTTTTGCTCACGCATTTGCGGTGGGCAGTGTACAGCCTAAGTTCCTTTTGGCGATTACCTTAATCTGCTCCTTGTCTACATTTTCCGCTAATGCTTTTGTTGATTCAGGAGCAGCTTTGAATCTGATGGATTTTGACTTTGCAAAACGTTGTGGTTTTCCCATGATACCCCTGCAGACTCCTATCCCTTTGAGGGGTATTGATGCTACTCCTTTGGCGGAGAACAAACCCCAGTTTTGGACCCAGGTGATAATGCGGGTCACCCCGGACCACAAAGAGAATTTTAAATTTTTGGTGTTGCACAATTTGCATGATACTATTGTTCTTGGTTTTCCTTGGTTGCAAACTCATAATCCTGTTTTGGACTGGAAATCTGTGTCTGTGGTGAGTTGGGGTTGTAAATGTGTTCTTAGTGACACTCCTGTTTTCTCCACCTCTCCCCAGTCTCATGATATTCCTGACTATTTGGCTGATTTTTCTGATGTATTTAGTGAGAGTAAGTCTGCACCTTTTACTCCTCATAGGAGTTATGACTGTGCAATTGAGTTAATGCCAGGGTGTCAATTTCCCTAGGGTCAGCTTTTCAACTTATCGGTACCCGAACATGATGCTATGTGATCTTATATCAAGGAGTCGTTGGAGAAGGGTCATATTAGACCATCCTCTTCACCTTTAGGTGCTGGGGTTTTTTGTGGCCAAGAAAGATGGCTCATTAAGGCCATGTATTGACTATCGTTCCCTTAACAAAATCACTGTTAAATGTCAGTACCCGTTACCCCTGATTTCTGATTTATTTTACAGAGTTAAAAGTGCCTGCTGGTTTACCAAACTTGACCTAAGGGGGTGTATAATCTTATTCGCATCAAGCACGGGGATGAATGGAAGACGGCACTTAATACCCCGGAGGGACATTTTGAGCACCTGGTGATGCCTTTTGGGCTCACTAATGCCCCTTCTGTCTTCCAATCTTTTATGAACGATATTTTCCGGGACTTTGTGGATAAGTTTTTGATCATTTATCTGGATGATATTTTGATCTTTTCCAGTGATTGGGATTCTCATGTGGAATATGTCCGGACTGTATTTCGGATTTTGAGGGAAAATTCTCTGTATGTTAAGGGATCGAAGTGTCTCTTTGATGTACAGAGGATTTCATTTTTGGGATTCATTTTGTCCCTGTCTGCTATTGAAATGGAACTGGCCAAGGTACAGACCATTTATGATTGGGTTCAGCCCACTTTTTTATTATTATTATTATTATTATTATTTATTTATATAGCGCCATTAATTCCATGGTGCTGTACATGAGAAGGGGGTTACATACAAAGTTATAGATATCGCTAACAGTAAACAAGTTTCCACAACAATTTTACAATGACTAACTGGTACAGAGGGGAGAGGACCATGTCCTTGCGGACTTACATTCTACGGGATAGCGGGGAAAAGACGGAAGGTCGGGGGTGCAGCATCTCTGGTGGTGATGAGGCGGCAGCTCAGGCAGTGGTGAGGCGGCAGAATGGTTATTGCACTCTGTAAGCTTTCCTGAAAGGTGGGTTTTCAGGTTCCGTTCGAAGGATCCGAGGGTGGTGGATAATCGGACATGTTGAGGCATGGCATTCCAGAGGATAGGGGATATTCGGGAGAAATCTTGGAGGTGGTTGTGTGAGGAATGAATAAGTGTGGAGGAGAGTAGGAGGTCTTGGGAGGATCGATGAGTACGTGAGGGAAGATATTAGGAGATTAGTTCAGAGCTAAAGGGAGGGGAAAGGTTGTGGATGACTTTATAGGTCATTGTTAGTAGTTTGAACTGGATTCGCTGGGGAATTGGGAGCCAATGGAGGGATTTGCAGAGGGGAGAGACAGGGGAGTAGCGAGGAGAGAGGTGGATTAGTTGGGCAGCAGAATTGAGGTCAGACTGGAGTGGTGCAAGAGAGTTAGCAGGGAGGCCACAGAAGGGGGTGTTGCAGTAGTCAAGGCGGGAGATGATGAGGGCATGTACAAGAATTTTAGCCTCTTTAGGCTCTTCAGAAGTTTTTGGGTCTTGCTAATTTCTACCGAAAATTTCTAAGTAATTTTTCTGTTATTGTTAAACCACTGACTAATTTGACCAAAAAGGGCGCTGATGTGGTGAATTGGTCTCCAGAGACAGTCTCGGCATTTCAGGAGCTTAAGCGGGGATTCACTTCTGCGGCAACCTGATGTCTCACTCCCATTTCAGGTGGAGGTAGATGCTTCTGAGATTGGTGCAGGAGCCGTTTTGTCCCAAAGACATCTGGTGACTTCGAAGATGAATCCCTGTGCCTTCTTTTCTCGAAAATTTTCCCCATCTGAACGTAACTATGACGTGGGGAATCGGGAATTGTTGGCCATGAAATGGGCATTTGAAGAGTGGAGACATTGGTTGGAGGGATCTAGACATCAAGTTGTGGTCCTCACCGACCACAAGAATTGATTTGTCTTGAATCAGCCAAATGCTTGAATCCTAGACAGGCTTGGTGGGCCTTGTTTTTCACGCGGTTTAATTTTGTGGTCTCTTTTCTTCCGGGCACTAAGAATGTTAAGGCGGTTGCCCTTTCTAGGAGTTTCTTTGTGGATTCTCTTGATGTGACTGAGCCTACTACCATTCTAAATGAGGGTGTAGTTCTTTCCGCTATCTCACCCGATTTGAGACATGCCCTGGAGGAATTTTAGGAGTACAAACCTGAAAATTGCCCTATGGGAAAATTGTATGTCCCTGACCAGTGGAGGAAAAGAGTAATGTCTGAAATTCATTGCTCCGCGTTGGCTGGTCATCCAGGTATTTTTAGTACCAGAGATTTGGTGAGTCGGTCTTTTTAGTGGCCTGCCTTATTGCGTGATGTCAGGAATTTTGTGCAGTCCTGTGGGACTTGTTCTCGGTCCAAGCCCTGTTCTCGTTCTAGTGATTTGTTGATGCCCCTGCCTGTGCCCAGGAGGCCATGGACCCATATCTCAATGGATTTTATTTCTGATCTTCCTGTCTCTCAGAAAATGACTGTTATCTGTGTGATCTGTGATAGATTTTCTAAGATGGTCCTTCTTGCACCACTCCAAAAGTTGCCATCTTCTTCTGAGTTGGTGCCCTTGTTTTTACAACAGGTGGTTCGTTTGCACGGGATTCCTGAGAACATTGTGTCGGACAGAGGAGTCCAGTTTGTTTCCAGATTTTGGAGAGCTTTTTGTTCCAAACTGGGAATTCAGTTATCTTTCTCCTCTGCATTTCATCCTCAGACCAATGGGCTGACTGAGAGAACAAACCGGACTTTGGAATCCTATTTGAGATGTTTCATATCTGCTGATCAGGATGACTGGGTCTCATTTTTGCCCTTAGCCGAATTCGCGGTAAACAGTAGGGCTAGTTCTGCCACTTTGATGTCGCCTTTTTTCTGTAACTTTGGATTTCACCCTCGATTTTCTTCAGGGCAGGTAGAATCTTCGGCCTTTCCAAGTTTGGATTCTGTGGTAGAGAGAATGCGGCAGATTTGGGACCAAGTAGTGGATAAGTTGTCCCACTCTCAGGAAAAGGCCAAATGGTTTTCCAACCGGCATAGGACCATTGGTCCCCGGCTTAAAGTGGGTGATATGGTTTGGTTGTCTTTAAAAAATATTCCTATGAAGGTTGTGTCTACAAAATTCAAGCCAAGATTCATTGGATCTTATAAGATTTTGGAAATCCTTAACCACGTTTCTTTCTGTTTGGCTCTTCCAGTTACGTTTAAGATTCATAACGTTTTTCATAAATCTTTGTTGAAGAGGCCCCATAAGATGCCCATATAATGCTCAATAATGCAGATTATGCTGATCATATACCCTATATTTCTGCTGCTATAAAAAAATGATATACTCACCTCTCGTCGCTGACCGCTGCTCCTTAGCGTCTCTCTGCAGTGACTGTTCAGGCAGAGGGTGCACACTAAGCATGTCATCGCACCATCTGACCTGAACATTACAGCCAGAGGACACGGAAGACACAGCGTGGTGATGGAACGGGGACAGGTGAATATCGCAAGTGCTGGGGGCCTGAGCAAGCGGTGGCACAGACATCTGGCCCCCATAGCACGTCAGTGTCCCCACCTGCTCAGGACCCCGGGCACTTGTCCCGGTGCCAACACCGACCACCGGCCTTGTTAGCAGCCACTTAAATACTTACCGAGGCTGCAGAGGAGCGCGCAGACGATCCGGAGATACCAGGGACCTCCGCACTGCATCGGAGAACTGTTATGTGGGACCATGACTCATGTATAAGCCGTGGGGGTTCTTTTTCAGCAAAAAACTCGACTTATATTTGAGTATATACAATACTTATCACTAGTGTTGAGCATTCCGATACCGCAAGTATCGGGTATCGGCCGATACTTGCTGTATCGGAATTCCGATACCGACTTCCGATATTTTTTCAATATCGGAATTCGGCATCGGAATCGGAAGTTCAAAGTTGATTGACGGCCTGACGTCATCATGATGCGCGGTGTGTGCGCATCATGATGCGCCGTCATTTCGGGCGTTCCGGGGGTCTCTGCCGGCCTCCCGGGGGGCTGTGTGGACTGCCCGGGGTCGGTACCGGCCTGCCGGGGGGCTGTGCCGGCCTGCCGGTGGTCTGTGCACCCTGTGGGGGTCTGTACCGGCCTGCCGGGGGGCTGTGCCGGCCTGCCGGGGGGCTGTGCTGATGTCCGGGGGTCTGTGCAAGCATCGTCCGATGGGACTACAAGTCCCATCTGGCGATGCCTGCTACCATGACAGTGATTGACACATTAGCCAATGATGGGACAGTAGTAGTCCCATCATCCGGCTAATGTGTTAAATGTTAAAAAAAAAAAAAAATTACTACATACATACTACATACATACTACATGCATGCTACATACATACTACATGCTACATACATACTACATATATACTACATGCATGCTACATACATACTACATGCTACATACATACTACATATATACTACATACATACTACATCCATGCTACATACATGCTACATACATACTGCATGCTACATACATACTACATACATACTACATACATACTACATACATACTACATACATACTACATGCATGCTACATACATACTACATACATACATACTACATGCATGCTACATACATACTACATGCATGCTACATGCATGCTACATACATACTACATGCTACATACATACCACATACATACTACATACATACTACATACATACTACATGCTACATACATACTACATATATACTACATGCATGCTACATACATACTACATGCTACATACATACCACATACATACTACATGCATGCTACATACATACTACATGCTACATACATACTACATATATACTACATGCATGCTACATACATACTACATGCTACATACATACTACATATATACTACATACATACTACATACATGCTACATACATACTGCATGCTACATACATACTACATACATACTACATACATACTACATACATACTACATGCATGCTACATACATACTACATACATACATACTACATGCATGCTACATACATACTACATGCATGCTACATACATACTACATGCTACATACATACCACATACATACTACATACATACTACATGCTACATACATACTACATATATATTACATGCATGCTACATACATACTACATGCATGCTACATGCATGCTACATACATACTACATGCTACATACATACCACATACATACTACATACATACTACATACATACTACATGCTACATACATACTACATATATACTACATGCATGCTACATACATACTACATGCTACATACATACCACATACATACTACATACATGCTACATGCTACATACATACTACATACATACTACATACATACTACATGCATGCTACATACATACTACATACATACTACATACATACTACATGCATGCTACATACATACTACATGCATACTACATACATGCTACATACATAGTACATGCTACATGCATGCTACATACATACTACATACATACTACATGCTACATACATACCACATATATAGGTACTACATACATACAATACATTCATACAATACATACATAGACATACAGTACATATACATGGTACATATCCTTCCGCACTGTATTCCTCCGCCACTTAAAAAAAGAAAAAGTCCCTAGTCTCACTTTATGCCGTTGCTGTGTGGACTAGGGACTTTTTTTAAGTGGCGGAGGAATACAGTGCGGAAGGATACCTACCTTCCGTCATTGGATTCCTGCAGCCCGTAGAGAACGGCAGCATCATCTGATGCTGCAGTTCTCTACCCAAGATCGTCGTGGGACACACTCGTGGACTGCTTCGGATCGTGGGTGAGTATTTTTGTGGTTTGTTATGTTAATATTTATTCCGGAAAAGACAATGGCTTCGGGGAACAATGTGACAAGTATTGGTAAGTATGTTACTCTATGTTATATGTACTGTATGTCTATGTATGTATTGTATGAATGTATTGTATGTATGTAGTATATATGTGGTATGTATGTAGCATGTAGTATGTATGTAGCATGCATGTAGCATGTATGTAGCATGCATGTAGCATGCATGTAGTATGTATGTAGTATGTATGTAGTATGTATGTAGTATGTATGTAGCATGCAGTATGTATGTAGCATGCATGTGGCATGCATGTAGTATGTATGTAGTATGTATGTAGTATGTATGTATGTAGCATGTATGTAGCATGTATGTAGTATGTATGTAGTATATATGTAGTATGTATGTAGCATGTAGTATGTATGTAGCATGTAGTATGTATATAGCATGTAGTATGTATGTAGCATGTAGTATGTATGTAGCATGTAGTATGTATGTAGTATTTTTTTTTTTTTTTTTTTAACATTTAACACATTAGCCGGATGATGGGACTACTACTGTCCCATCATTGGCTAATGTGTCAATCACTGTCATGGTAGCAGGCATCGCCCAATGGGACTTGTAGTCCCATCGGACAATGCCTGCACAGACCCCCGAAGCCTGCACAGACCACCGGCAGGCCGGCACAGCCCCCCGGCAGGCCGGCACAGCCCCCCGGAGCCTGCACAGACCACCGTCAGGCCGGCACAGCCCCCCGGCAGGCCGGCACAGCCCCCCGGAGCCTGCACAGACCACCGGCAGGCCGGCACAGCCCACCGGAGCCTGCACAGACCACCGGCAGGCCGGCACAGCCCCCCGGCAGGCCGGCACAGACCACCGGAGCCTGCACAGACCCCCTGGCAGGCCGGCACAGCCCCCCGAAAGGCCCATACAGACCCCAGAGAGGCTGTACAAGGCAAAAACAGGGTTTTTCTTATTCCGATACCGGAAGTCCCATAGACTTGAATGGGACTTCCGGTATCGGAATCGGCGATACCGATACTTTTTTTAAAGATCGGCCGATCCATTCCGATCCGATACTTTGAAGTATCGGACGGTATCGCTCAACTCTACTTATCACTAGAGATGAGCGACTTTGCCTTTTTTAGGGTCAAGTCGGGTTTCATGAAACCCGACTTTCTCAAAAGTCAAGTCAAATGAAATCGGCCGACTATCGGGAGAAGTCGGAGGTCCGACTGAAATGGGCCCCATGGATGATACTCCATTGTATGATGGGCCTATATAATGTTCCATATATAATGGGCCCCATATGATGCTCCAATATATGATGGTCCCCATGGATGATGCTCCATTGTATGATGGGCCTATATTATGCTCCATATATAATGGTCCCCATATGATGCTCTAGTACATGATGGGCCCCATATGATGCTCAAGTATATGATGGGCCTCATGGATGATGCTCCATTGTATGATGGGCCTATATTATGCTCCATATATAATGGGCCCCATATGATGCTCTAGTATATGATGGGCCCCATATGATGCTCCAGTATTTGATGGGCCCCATGGATGATGCTCCAGTGTATGATGGGCCTATACACTGTGTGCAGAATTATAAGGCAAATGAGTATTTTGATCACATCATCCTTTTCATACATGTTGTCCTACTCCAAGCTGTATAGGCTTGAAAACCAACTGCCAATTATGTAAACCAGGTGATTTGCATCTCTGTAATAAAGAGGGGTGTGGTCTAATGACATCAACACCCTATATAATGTGTGCTTAATTATTAGGTAACTTCCTTTCCTTTGGCCAAATGGGTCAGAAGAGAGATTTGACACACTCTGAAATGTCAAAAATTGTGAGATGTCTTGCAGAGGGATGCAGCAGTCTTGAAATTGCCAAACTTTTGAAGCGTGATCACTGAACAATCAAGCGTTTAATGGCAAATAGCCAACAGGGTCTCAAGAAGCGTGTTGATAAAAAAAGGCTCAAAATAACTGTCCTTCAATTGAGGAAAATGAAGCTGCCAAGATGCCATTTGCCACCAGTTTTGCCATATTTCAGAGCTGCAAAGTTACTGGAGTATCAAAAAGTACAAGGTGAGCCATACTCAGGGACATGGCCAAGGTAAGGAAGGTTGGAAAACGACCACCTTTAAACAAGAAACATAAGATAAAACATCAAGACAAGGCCAAGAAATATGTTAAGACAGTTTTTTGTAAGGTTTTATGGACTGATGAAATGAGATGGGCCAGATGGATGGGCCCAATGGATTGGCCCGAGGCTGGATCAGTAAAGGCCAGAGAGCTCCACTCTGACTCAGACGCCAGCAAGGTGGAGGTGGGGAACTGGTATGGGCTGGTATCATCAAAGATGAACTTGTGGGACCTTTTCGGGTTGAGGATGGAGTGAAGCTCAACTCCCAGACCTACTGCTAGTTTCTGGAAGACACCTTCTTCAACCAGTGGTACAGGAAGAAATCGGGATCGTTCAAGAAAAACATGATTTTCATGCAGGTCAATGCTCCATCACATGCATCCGAATACTCCACAGCGTGGATGCCCAGTAGAGGTCTAAAAGAAGAAAAAATAATGACATGGCCCCCTTGTTCACCTGATCTGAACCCCATAGAGAACACGTGGTCCCTCATAAAATGTGAGATCTACAGGGAGTCAAAACATTACACCTCTGGGAACAGTGTCAGGGAGGCTGTGGTGGCTGCTGCACGCAATGTTGATCGTAAACGGGTCAAGCAACTGACAGAATGTATGGATGGAAGGCTTTTGAGTGTCATCGTAAAGAAAGGTGGCTATGTTGGTCCCTTTTTTTTGTTTTGAATGTCAGGAATGTTTATTTCTACATTTTGTGTTGTTATATTGGTTTACCTGTCGAAAATAAACAAGTGAAATAGGTATTTATTTGGTTTTTATTAAGTTGCCTAGTAATTTTGCATAGTAATAGTTACCTGCACAAACAAATATCCTCCTAAGATAGCCAAATCTAAAAAAACCCCACTCCAACTTCCAAAAATATTAAGCTTTGATATTGATAAGTCTTTTCGGTTGATTGAGAACATAGTTGTTGTTCAATAATAAAAAGAATCCTCTCAAATACAACTTGCCTAGTAATAATTATGCAAACAAGTATCAACCTAGGGCCTTGTTATATCACTCCCCTGTTATGGCAACATTTAATTGGGAAAATGGCGGGAGAGGGGAATGGGCACCATGGTCGTTTAATGCATTCTGGTTACCTATTATTCAAGCAGATGCTAGGATCCCTGACTTGCTAAAATAATTTTTTGATATTAATGAGGGTACAGCCCCCAGGGAAATAATATGGGATGCGTCTAAAGCTTATCTGAGAGGACTGTTGATCTCGGAAGTGAATAGAGTTAGAACTAAGTCTAGAGAATATGAGGAACTTTTACAGAAGGAAGCTATCTCTGCAGAATTGCAGTATTTGAAAACTCGGTCAGATATACATTTTAGCGCATTGAAAGATTCGGAAAAACAATCAGCCCAACATAAGCTTTCAAAAGCTGTAGATTAACGATACTTCCGGCATCATGTCTATTTCGGGGAGGGGGAGGGAACTGGACATCTACTATCTACCCTGATCAAGACTCAATCTAGCCCTGCAATGGTAGCAGAGATAAAAAACAAAAATGGGGAACTAGAAAGATCATCTGGGGCAATTCTAGCAACTTTTAGCAAGTTTTTTGAGACATTATATAATTCGCAGGGCGGGTTCTCTGACGAGTTGCTCAGTATCTTTTTGGGGGCTGCTGGTCTGCCTACTGTAAAATAAAGATAAAGGATGGTGTGCACTCAGGTCTGTAACGGGAGGAGGTGCTGGTGGATTGGACAAAGAAGCCCTGAATATGGAAAAAAGATATAATCCACCGCACACTACTACTTGATGATTTGCAAAAAATAAGTAAATTTTACTCAAACAAAGACATCCAGTCTAGACAAAGAATAGTGCCACAACTTCAATTGTAGTATATACACATAAGTTTTCCAGTGAGCTACCCAACGTTTCGATCCTCCCGGATCTTACTCAAGGGGTACTATAAAATAAGGAAAACAATACATAAAAATAAAGACATTGCATCAAAGATTCCAACAAAAAGAGAAAATATAGACTGGCAATGGGGACATAACACATGTAAAAAAAGGGGACAATAAAATAGACCAGGAATTAATATGTCACATACAGTTGTCTTGTACAAAACAAAAACAAAAACAAAAAATAGCAAAAAACGCTAATGTACAATTTGTTAAAACACAGGAGTTTTCAGAGCAGAGGAGAGACCTAACGGTCTTATTACCTTGAAGAAAAAAGTGTCAGTATAAGGCACTTATGAGCAGAGAGTGGTCACCCTTCAGAATAGTCCCAGGTACTGTATTGTGTGAGGACAAGTTGCATCTATGGCTGCATAAACTTTAAAGAGAGGCACAATTATTAATAGGATTAGGTCCTATGTGTAAAAGTAGTAAAATGGTTGTGACAAGGACCTTGTTATATACCTTAGAATTAGAATCAAAATTGAATAGGGGCTGGGTAGCCGTCACGAAGGCTTTTGAACCTGAGAGGCAAAGTAACATAGAAAGGTGGGGTAAATATAAAATAATAGTATGATAAAAAAATTTCTACTTCACAGGTATATAGAGAATAAAATAACCTAAATGCTTGTACCTTAAATAGCCCGTCGGGATAAGGTAATAATTTTGTGGGCCGCTATCAGCGGTGAACCTATAGTAGAATTAGGAGCCTGAGGTTGGGGCGGCACTCCCGCGCCTTGCCCTGCGTGTCCAGGCGTGGGCACTGAAGGGAATGTAAATAGGGCGCCGCGCACCGCCGGACCGGAAGTGACGCGGCAGTAGCGGCTATATCCGCCATGTTGGTTGGGGACATGATTGAGAATGGCGCATGCGCGATGGCGGTAACAGCCGCCATCTTGGTTGAGTACCATCTACATAGAGGAGGCAATATTAGAGGGCTACAGTGGCGTGCTAGATGCAAATATAGTCCACATAGATAGCCAAATAGGCAGACAGCCAAGACTTGGATTTAGGGGTTAAATAGGGAAACATCAATATGGTTTGTATAAGGGCAAGAAAAAATGAAGGCAAAATCATAAAAATAGGGAGAAAAATAAATAAAAATAGGAATAATAAAAATAAAAAATAAAAATAAAAATAAACTGGGGGAGTGAATAAAAAAAGGGAAAATTATAATAAAGAAGGAAAATAATAAAAATGGAAAAAATCTCAAAATTAAAAATTAAAAATAAAAGAATAAAATAAGAAAAAATATGAAAATATATCATATTTTTTCTTATTTTACTCTTCTATTTTTTATTTTTCATTTTGAGATTTTTTCCATTTTTATTATTTTCCTTCTTTATTATAATTTTCCCTTTTTTATTCTCTCCCCCAGTTTTATTTTTATTTCTTCTTTTTTTATTTTTATTTTATTTTTATCATTCTTATTCTTATTTATTTTTCTCCCTATTTTTATGATTTTGCCTTCATTTTTTACTTGCCCTTATGCAAACCATATTGATGCTTCCCTATTTAACCCCTAAATCCAAGCCTTGGCTGTCTGCCTATTTGGCTATCTCTATCTATGTGGACTATATTTCCACCTAGCGCGCCACTGTAGCCCTCTAATATTGCCTCCTTCTCTATGTAGATGGTACTCAACCAAGATGGCGGCCGTTACCGCCATCACGCATGCACCATTCTCAATCATGTCCCCAACCAACATGGTGGCTATAGCTGCTACTGCGCCTGCGCCATCTCATCTGGACGCCGCGTCACTTCCGGACCGGCGGTGCCGCGTCACTTCCGATCCGGTGGTGCAAGGCGCCCTATTTAAATTCCCTTCAGTGCCCACACTGGCACATCCAGGACACACAAGACAAGGCGCGGGAGCGCCGCCCCGACCTCAGGCTCCTATCTTGACCCCGACACCTTCCCAGGTAATTGTGCTTACTTCCTGACCTTGAATCAGACCACCACCCATTTTGGGCTATTTAAGAATCTGCCACTTGCTCTCCATAGGTCTGCCATTGGAGACGCTTTGAACAGTAACCATTCTGCTTCTGCTGCATCCACAAGGTATATAAAGAAAACTCCCTTCTCCTTCCTTTTTTCTTACTAAATGCCAGTAATAGCACCCTCTAATATTATGCTAATTCTACTATAGGTTCGCTGCTGATAGCGGCCCACAAAATTATTAACTTATCCAGACGGGCTATTTAAGGTACAGGCATTTAGGTTATTTTATTCTCTAAATACCTGTGAAGTAGAAATTTTTTTTTATCATACTATTATTTTTTTATTTACCCCACGTTTCTATGCTACTTTGCCTCTCAGGTTCAAAAACCTGCATGACGGCTACCACAGCCCCTATTCAATTTTGATTCTAATTCTAAGGTATATAACAAGGTCCTTGTCACAACCATTTTACTTCTTTTACACATAGGACCTAATCCTATTAATAATTGTGCCTCTCTTTAAAGTTTATGCAGCCATAGATGCAACTTGCCCTCACACAATACAGTACCTGGGACTATTCTGAAGGGTGACCACTCTCTGCTCATACTGTAAGTGCCTTATACTGACACTTTTTTCTCCAAGGTAATAAGACCGTTAGGTCTCTCCTCTGCTCTGAAAACTCCTGTGTTTTAACAAATTGTACATTAGCGTTTTTTGCTGTTTTTCGTTTTTTTGTTTTTGTTTTGTACAAGACTTAACTGTATGTGACATATTAATTCCTGGTCTATTTTATTGTCCCCTTTTTTACATGTGTTTATGTTCCTATTGCCAGTCTATATTTTCTCTTTTTGTTGGAATCTTTGATGCAATGTCTTTATTTTTATGTATTGTTTTCCTTATTTTATAGTACCCCTTGAGTAAGATCCGGGAGGATCGAAATGTTGGGTAGCTTACTGGAAAACCTATGTGTATATACTACAATTGAAGTTGTGGCACTATTCTTTGTCTAGACTGGATGTCTTCGTTTGAAAAAAATGTACTTATTTTTTGCAAATCATCAAGTAGCAGTGTGCGGTGGTCTGCCTACTCTGTCGGAATCGGAAGCTGTTGGGCTGGAGGCACCAAGTAGTCTGGAGGAATTAGAGGAGGCTCTAGATTCTATGGCAGGGAATAAGACACCGGGGTCTGATGGGCTGCCTGTGGAGGTATATGAACAGTACTCAAATATAATGCTTCCACAGCTGTTGAAGGTATTTGTGGCGGCTAGGGAAGATGGGCACTTGCCCCGGTCCTTGAATGAAGCAATCATAGTGGTGATCAACAAGGCTGATAAGTATCCTTGTCTTCCAGAGTCATACAGGCCTATCTCCCTTTTAAACGCTGATGTCAAGATTTTTTAAAAGATTCTGGCGATGCGGCTGTCTAGAGTAATATCTAGTATTATTCATCCTAATCAAACTGGTTTTATATCAGAGAAATCAACTGCAATTAATATTCGGCGGTTGTATCTAAATTTACAGATCCCACCAAAGGGAAAGGAACCTAGGGCTGTTGCATCTTTGGATGCTGCTAAAGCATTTGACAGCATCGAATGGCCATATCTGTGGGCTGTATTAGCCAAGATAGGTTTCCGTAAATTTTTTTTGGCCTGGATACAGCTGCTGTATTCGAGTCCAGAGGCCAAAAGTAGAATTAATGGGGAGATCTCAAATGCAATTAACATACACAGAGGGACCAGACAGGGGTGTCCCCTGTCTCCCCTACTGTTTGCTCTGGCAATTGAGCCCTTGGCAGTAGTAATTTAGGTGACACCTGATATTAAGGGGTTTGGATATGAGCCTTTGCAAGAAAATATAGCATTTTATGCTTATGACATGCTCTTGTTTTTGGGAGAGTGGCCATCTTCTCTGAGAGTGGCAATAGAAGTCTTTGGATCCTTTGCAGTGATCTCTGGTTTATGTACTAATTGGGAGAAATCTTCAATTATGCTGATGGGAGATGCTCCCAAGAACTCCTTGGAATTGGCTGGACGATTAAATGTAGTCAAAGAGTTTAAATACTTGGGAATTCATATTGGGTATAATATACAAGATTTTGAGTGTTTAAATATTACCCCGCTACTTGCTAAATTTCATCAAAAAATAAAGGACTGGTGCAAGTTACCACTGAGTATGGTGGGAAGGGCAAACCTGGTAAAAATGGTTCTCATGCCACAAGCTTTGTATGCCCTCCACAATGCGCCCATTTGGATTCCTGGTCGAATATTTTATCAGATTAACAGAATATTTAGAGAGCTTATCTGGAAGAGGAGTGTTCCTAGAATTCGGTTGGAGGTTTTGCATACATCAAAAGAACTGGGGGGATTAGCGGTTCCTGACCTGTTTCTGTATAATCTTGCTGCGCAAAAACTGCATTTCAGAGGATGGGGGGAGGAGGATTCCTTCATGCGAAGTTACTCGGGATGTATGCTTACATGCGTAGTGGGAAGGGACGTGCTGGTGCAGGCGCTAGACTCAGGGCGATTCTGTCAGGGTCAAGCTATCAATAGTCCTATAATGACGTGCATGGATAAGGTATGGAACACGGCCAAAAAAATATTGGGTATACAGGGAGTCACGGAGCATTTCATGATCTGGAGAAACTTGACATCTACAGAGCTAAATAAATTAGAGGGTTTTGAGCTATGGAAGAGGAGAGGGATTAAAGTAGTATCACAGCTTTATTTGGAAGGGGAGTTTCGATCTTTTGAGGATCTCAAACAGACATTTTCCATCCCTAATAAAAGATTTTTTCAATATCTCCAGCTGAGACATGCTTGTGAAGCAGAACAGCGACTCACTCCACTAGGTTATCCAGCTAAAACTCCGCTGTTGGATAGAGTAGTGATGGGAGGAGGATCAAGAGGTATTATATCCATAATATATGCAACCATGTTTGAAAAGAGAATGGCAAGTTTGGAGACACTGAAGAATAAGTGGCAAGTTGATGTAGGTGATTTAACAGATGATAGATGGGAGGATGCACTGCAAGAAGTCACAAAAGTCTCGGTTAGCAAGGCGCAGAGAGTGTCGCATCTTTATTTTCTTCATCGAGTTTATCGAACTTCTGTATGGCTGTTGAAAATGGGCTATGCAAGAGAGGCAAATTGTTGGAAACGTGGAACGCCCAATGCGGATCTGATACACATGACCTGGAACAGTCCTTGGTTACGTAGGTTTTGGGGAGGTGTGCATGATTTACTTAATACTGTCTATCAATGTCAAATGGTACTAGACCCCAAAATGGCTCTTCTGGGGCAGGTGGAGCCTTTGCTGCTTTCGGAGGAGCACCAGCTGGCAGTCTCACGAATATTATATCAAGCTCGTAAAAGGGTGGCTGCTCACTGGAAGGGATCTTCTGTACCCACAATCATGGAAGTTACCGATGCAGTTAATAATAGTATAGATATGGAAAAATATGTGTATCAAAAGAGAAGATCAACTAAGAAATGGAAAGATATGTGGGCACCTTGGTTGGACACACCCGGGTTGGCGCCTCCAAGATTAACATGGATGAGAGCGTTGAGGAGGATATAACCCAAAAATTGTAGCTGTGAGAGACCAAATGCATCGGGAGAGACGAGAGGTGTTTTTTCAGGTGAGGGTGGGGGTGAGTTGGGAGGGATTTTTGTGGGGTTCTATTGTGTTTATGTAATACACTATTTGGGAAATATCCTGTATATGACTACCTGTTTTTTCAATTTTTGAAAATGTTTAATAAAAAATTACCTGATATAAAAAAATAATTATGCAAACAGTGTATAATGCTCCATATATAATGGGCCCCATTTATAATGCACAGGTGTATGATGGGCTCCATGGATGATGCTCCAGTGTATGATGGGCCCATATAATGCTCCATATATAATGGGCCCCATATGATGCTCCAGTGTATAATGGGCCCTATCTATGATGCTCAAGTGTACGATGGGCCCCATTTGTAATGCTCCATTGTATGATGGGCCCGTATAATGCTCCATATATAATAGGCCCTATATGATGCTCCAGTGTATAATGGGCCTTATCTATGATGCTCAAGTGTATGATAGGCCCCGTATATAATTCTCCAATGTATATTGTTCCCCATATATTGCTCCAAACATTAAAAAAATGAAATACCTCTCCTCGCTGAGCACTGCTCGACTCTAGACTCCTCAGCATTGCCATCTTCCAGCTCTCTGCACTTGGACTGTTCAGGCAGAGGGCGTACAGATGTGACATCATCGCGCTCTCTGACCTGAATGTCACTGTCAGGAAATGCGGAAGAGGTCACAGCGGTGGAGCAGGGAGAGGTAAGTATTGCAAGTGCTGGTGCCCTGAGCAAGCAGGGGGGCACAGGGCCCCTCATAGTACGACGGTGTCTGTAACGGCGAGTGGGCCCCCCACCGTCAGAGACTTTTGCGCACTGTGAGGGGCCCTGTGCCAGTGCCGTCACCCACGAGTGGGCCCCCCCACCTGCTCAGGGCCCCGGCACTTGCCAGGGTGTGCCAGGTGCTGACGCTGGCCCTGGGGGGGTATTGGCCAGTTAGGGAGGTGGAAAAACTGGCATACGTTGAGCTGTAGGCTGGACGTTCAGCAGCTGCAAATGGAAGAATTGCAGAAGTCGGAGGAAGAGGAGGACAAAGCGAGCCGTTTTGCTGGCAACCTATGTGTCATCAGGGGAAGGTGGTACAAAATCCTTTGAAACCCAGGCATGGTTCATTTTAATGAAGGTGAGATCACGAACATTTTGGGTAGACAGCCGGGTCCTTCTTTCTGTCAGGATTGATCCAGCAGCACTGAAGACTCTTTCTGATAGCACACTACCAGCAGGGCAAGCGAGCTCCTGTAAGGCATATTGTGCCAATTCAGGCCAGGTGTCCAGTTTAGAGGCCCAGTAGTCAAAGGGGAATGAACTGTGAGGGAGAACATCGATAGGGGAGGAGAGGTAATTTTGAACCATAGTTGACAACTGCTGTCTCCTGTCTGTTGCAATCGATTCAGTATTAACAGTTGTGTGAGCGGTCCTTGAGAAATCAGTCCACAACATGGTCTTGAAACCCCTGTCTCCAACGCCAGTTCGGCTGTGTGCACCACGAACACCTCTTCCATTTGGCCCAGTACGGCTCGTGGTAGAACCTGCTGTGTGCTGGGAATGCCTCTAACAAACGGTTTACCAGAGTTGCTTGTTTGTTCGCCAATATAAGCTCTAGGTTCTCCTGTGGCAGGATGTTCTGTAATTTGCCTTTATAGCGTGGATCGAGGATGCTGGCCAACCTGTAGTCGTCATCCTTCATAATTTTGACAATGCGGGTGTCCCTTTTTGGGATCCGCAAGAGATAATCACACATGTGGGCCAATGTTCCAGGTGTCAATGATGCATTATAGAAAAAGGATGCACTGACAGTGGTGGGTGGAGGAGCACTTTCTGCCAAATCCACATCCCTCAAGTCATGCACAAAACCTGTACCTGACCTTGGCAAGCTAACATTTTCTCTTGCCCCCAAGAAGCATCATCCTCCCCAAAATAATCATACCCCTCATCCTCCTCCCCCTCCTCTTCTTTCTCCACCTCATCCAGGACAATTCCCTGAGCAGACAATGGCTGACTGTCATCAAGGCTTCCCTCCTCCTTCGCTGCAGACGCCTGATCCTTAATGTGCGTCAAAGTTTGCATGTGCAGACGCATAAGTGGTATGCTCATGCTTATGATGGCGTTGTCTGCGCTTACCAGCCGTGTGCATTCCTCAAAACACTGAAGGACTTTACAGAGGTCTTTCAGCTTTGACCACTGCACACCCGATAACTCCATGTCTGCCCTCTAACTGCCTGCCCATGTATCCTCAAACAAATGCATTACAGCCTGCCTCTGTTCGCACAGCCTCTCAACCATGTGCATAGTGGAGTTCCACCTTGTTGCAACATCTATGATTAGGCGGTGCTTGGGGTGGTGGAGCGATCGCTGCAGCCTCTGCATACAACTGGAATCTACGGGCGAGTGACAGATGTGCGAGCACAGTCTTCCCACCTTATGGAGCAGAGCTGTTAACTCCAGATAATTATTTAGGAAGCACTGCATCACCAGGTTCAAGGTGTGAGCCAGGCAAGGTATGTGTCTGAGTTTTGCAAGGGCTATGGCCGCCACAAAATTACGGCCGTTATCACTGACTACCTTGCCTTGCTCAAGATGTAGACTGCCCAGCCATTGCTCAGTTTCTCGCTGCAAGTAGTCGGCCAGTACCTCCGTGGTGTGTCTGTTGTCGCCCAAAGACATCATCGTTAAAACAGCCTGCTGATGCTTACCTCTAGCTGTTCTATAGTGGGACACCTTGTCTGCAACACTGGCAGCTGCAGATGGAGTGCTCGTGCGACTGCGCTCTGCGACGAGCTTTCGCTTCTGGAGGAGGAGGGTCGAATGCCTATATCCAACTGTTTCCTATACTTTGGGCTAGGCAGCACTGTCCCACCGTCGTTGTCCCCTGTGGACCCTGCATCCACCACATTAACCCAGTGCGCAGTGATGGACACTTAACGCCCCTGTCCATGCCTACTGGCCCATGCATCTGTTGTGAGGTGCACCTTTCCACTCACTGATTGTTTGAGTGCATGGACAATGCAGTCTTTCACATGCAGGTGGAGGGCAGGGATGGCTTTTCTAGAAAAGAAGTGCCGACTGGGTAGATCATAGCGTGGGACAGCGTAGGCCATGAGCTCTCGGAACGCTTTGCTTTCAACCAAACGGAAGGGCATCATCTCTAATGAGATCAATTTGGCAATGCAGAGCTGAACTTGAGAGCTGCATATGGGGGAACTAGCGGTGGACCTGACGGACTGACAGGGAGTTGGTGATGGTGATTGTCGTGGTGGTGATGGCCTAGATTCAGTCTTTAGTTGCAAAAACATTGTTATTCCCTGACTGCTGTGGCCTTGCGACGACACCTCAACATTTCTTGCTGCTGGTGTGCTTACCGGTGGGCTTACAGTGGGGGAAGCAATGGAGCGTTGCTGGCTACCTTCAGTCGGAGCAGGTGCACATGTGCTACCTGAGGTTTTGTAGTCCATCCACGCTTGCAAGTGTATGGTGGTTAAATGTCTAAGCATTAGTGTTGAGCGATACCGTTCGATACCCCAAAATATCGTATCGGATGGTATCGCCCGATACGAAAAAAATATCGGTTAACGCCGATTCCGATACCGGAAGTCCCATTCAAGTCAATGGGACTTCCGGTATCGGAATTTAAAAAAGCCCTTTATTTTCTTGTTGGCTAATTCTACATAATTGAAAACAAATAAGAATCATGTAGAATGTATTGTGGGAGGTGGAGGAGACATTAAAGGCATAGTGGTTTATTCAAATCACATGGCATAGCATTATTTCCAATTTTTTTTTTCAAGACGTTCGGAGTTAAAAAGATATTGACTATGTTAACCTTTTTTATATTTTGTCAGATATGTATGTTTCACAACTTCCATGCTCTTCACCTTCTTTTGTACTTCTCCCACACTTTCTCCTTCATGATCCGCAGCAGTAACATTTTTTTCATCAACTTTTTCTTCACCTTATTCATCTTCTTCTTCTTCATCTTCTTCCCATTAATTTTTTTTTCCATTCTTCATATTCTTCTTATTCAGCTATTATTAATTTTCATATGCTATTTCTTCATCTTCTTCCTATTCTTCTTTTTCTTCATTTTCTTATGGTGACAGGCATTCCTGTAGTACTTCTCTATAAAAGTTATAAGCTTACACCTTAATTTCTGCCTGTCACAAAAGATTTACAACAGGATTTGTCCGCATTCAGTTTGGCCTGCAGCAGCAGACATTTTCCAGGGGCACCATGAGGAGGAACGGACTCACCCCCATTTACTGCTTAGTCTTCTTCTTTTATAATTTTGATTTCTTCTATGATGATTTTTAGTCTTATGCTTAATGTTCTTCTGCTTTCTGTTCTTCTGCTTTTGCTTCTTCTGCTTCTTGTTCTTCTGTCTTTTGTTCTGTATCTTGGTGGTTGTCTTCATGTTCTTTGTCCTCTTGGTCATATTATTTAGGGTCATATTTCTGGTCTTCTTTGGTGTGGTCTTCAGGGTCGTCGTCATCAGGGTCGTCGTCATAGAGATCAATACGGATTACCAAAGACAATTTCAAAAAGCTTGATCTTGGAAATGTAGCAGAAGGTACAAGAAGGCTGAGAAACTGGCGAGAACCAGCTGACAGTACTGGAACCCGTAGTGGCAGCAGAAGGAACAAGAACCAATGGCACTTCTGAGGAACAGCTGACGGTGCTGGAACCCAGATGGGTAGCAAAAGCTACAAAAGCCAATGGCACTACCGAGGACCAACTGACGGTGCTGGACCACGGTTACTAAGCAGAAGGTACCTGTGCTAAAAAGCACTACCAAGGACCAGCTGACATTGCTGGACCTCGGATACCGAGATGGAGGCACCTAGGCCAAAGGCTCTGGCGAGAACCAGCTGACAGTGCTGGAACCCGGATGGGTAGCAGAAGGAACAAGAGCCAATGGCACTACCGAGGAACAGCTGACGGTGCTGGACCACGGTTACTAGGCAGGAGGTACCTGTGCTAGAAAGCACTACCAAGGACCAGCTGATGGTGCTGGACCTTCGGATACCGAGATGGAGGCACCTAGGCCAAAGGTTCTGGTGAGAACCAGCTGACAGTGCTGGAACCCGGGTGGGTAGCAGAAGGTACCCATCCAAAGCAAAGTAGCCAGGCTGCAAGCCGGCCGCAGTTACCGAAACCCACAGTCCTACAGGGGGTCCATGTCCCATTGGCACTATGGATCCAGCCTTCAGTGCCAGTTCCCGCAGCCCACATAGGAGTCACCTAAACTGCAGGCACCGTAGAGTCGTCTAACCCGGCCTCAAGACGACAGAACAAAGGATTGTTGGCATAGTGACCTTGACACTACCCGGAAACCGCTGGCGTGCTGGAACCAGGCTGGAAAACAGGGAGTACCCGTGCCAAAGACACTGCCGAGAACCAGCTGACGGTGCTGGAACCCAGATGGGTAGCAAAAGCTACAAGAGCCAATGGCACTATCGAGGAACAGCTGACGGTGCTGGACCACGGTTACTAGGCAGGAGGTACCTGTGCTAGAAAGCACTACCAAGGACCAGCTGACGGTGCTGGACCTTCGGATACCGAGATGGAGGCACCTAGGCCAAAGGCTCTGGCGAGAACCAGCTGACAGTGCTGGAACCCGGGTGGGTAGCAGAAGGTACCCATCCAAAGCAAAGTAACCAGGCCGCAAGCCGGCCGCAGTTACCAAAACCCACAGTCCCACAGGGGGTCCATGTCCCATTGGCACTACGGATCCAGCCTTCAGTGCCAGTTCCCGCAGCCCACATAGGAGTCACCAAAACTGCAGGCACCGTAGAGTCGGCTAACCCGGCCGCAAGACGACAGGACAACGGATTGTTGGCATAGTGACCTTGACACTACGCGGAAAAAGCTGGCGTGCTGGAACCAGGCTGGGCAACAGGGAATACCCGTGCCAAAGACACTGCCGAGAACCAACTGGCGTTGTTGGAACCCAGGGACAATCATGGTGAAGGCCGAGGCCTACTTGGTGGTAGTTTTAGAATGTTTGTAGGTTACAACAGACTGTCAACTTGCTCCAATTAGGCATCTGTCTCCACTCTGTTTCCAGGATTTCACCTGACCACCAACACCGCCAGTTTATGCGTACAGTAGCCGTCTGCCCAATCCACAAGTGTTCCTGTGGTACTGGGGTTCTGTAATGTCAGCAGATCCCCTGATGTGTGTCTGCCAATGTCTCCTGCTCTGTCCACATTCCCACCACTTGCAGTGGGAAGGTGGACAGCGCAGGAGACGGTGCCGGACACACATTGGGGGATCAGCTCACGTAACAGAACACCAGGAACACAGGAACAAGTGTGGAATGCGTGGATGGCAACTGTGAGCAGGAACTGGCGGTGTTGGAGGTCAGGGGAAATACTAGAGACAGAGTGGAGACAGAGGCCAAATCAGAGAATGTTTAAATCTGAAGTAGTTACAATTTGGAGGCAGCAGCAGTTTGCCCTCCACACAGCAGGGGATCAGCTGACGTTACCGAACCCCACTTTCACATGAACGAGTGTTTTTTTCTGTGTGGACAGCACTTCCGAGCACCAACTGGCGTTATTGGAGCCCAGGGACAATCATGGTGCAGGCCGAGGCCTACTAGGAGCCAGGTGTAAATCAGAGGTATTTTGACTTTGGAGGGAGCAGGACACTTTGCCCTCCACACAGCAGGGGATCAGCTGACGTTACCGAACCCCACTTTCACATGAATGAGTGTTTTTTTCTGTGTGGACAGCATTTCCGAGCACCAGCTGGCGTTGTTGGAGCCCAGAGACAATCATGGTGCAGGCTGAGGCATACTAGGAGCCAGGTGTAAATCAGAGGTATTTTGACTTTGGAGGGAGCAGGACACTTTGCCCTCCACACAGCAGGGGATCAGCTGACGTTACCGAACCCCACTTTCACATGGACGAGTGTTTTTTTCTGTGTGGACAGCACTTCAGAGCACCAACTGGCATTGTTGGAGCCCAGGGACAATCATGGTGCAGGCCGAGGCCTACTAGGAGCCAGGTGTAAATCGGAGGTATTTTGACTTTGGAGGGAGCAGGACACTTTGCCATACACACAGCAGGGGATCAGCAGACGTTACCGAACCCCGCTTACACATGAACAAGTGTTTTTTCTGTGCGGACAGCACTTCTGAGCACCAACTGGCGGTGTCGGAGCCCAGGGAAAATCAGGTAGTAGGCTGAGGCCTACTAGGTGGCAGTTTTCGATTGTTTCTACACTACTACTAACTGTCAACGTACTCCAATTAGGCCTCTGGCTTCACTCTGTTTCGAGCATTTCCTCTGGCTTCCAACCACGCCTGTTGCTGCTCTGAAATGCCGTCTGCACAACCAACACTTGTTCCTGTGCTACTGAGGTTCTGCAACAGCAGCTTCTCCCTAGAGGTGAGTCAGGCAATGTCTCCTGCTCTGTCCACTTTTCCACTACAAGTAGTGGGAATGTAGACAAAGCAGGAGACATTGCTGGACTCACCTCTGGAGATGAGCAGATGTTACAGGACCCAGGTAACACAGGAACAAGTGTTGATTGTGCAGACGGCACTTGAGAGCAGAAACAGGCGGTGTTGTAGGCTGGAGGAAATACTCAAAACAGAGTGGAGACAGAGGGCAAATCAGAGAACACATTAAATCAGAGGTAGTCAGAAGTTGTAGGCAGCAGGAGAGTTTGCCGTACACACAGCAGGGGATCAGCTGACGTTACCGAACCCCACTTACACATGAGCGAGTGTTTTGTCTGTGCGTACAGCACTTCTGAGCACCAACTGGAGGTGTCGGAGCCCAGGGAAAATCAGGTAGTAGGCCGAGGCCTACTTGGAGCCAGGTGTAAATCTGAGGTACTTTGAGTTTGGAGGGAGCAGGACACTTTCCCATACACACAGCAGGGGATCAGCAGACGTTACCGAACCCCACTTACACATGAGCGAGTGTTTTGTCTGTGCGTACAGCACTTCTGAACACCAACTGGCGGTGTCGGAGCCCAGGGAAAATCAGGTAGTAGGCCGAGGCCTACTTGGAGCCAGGTGTAAATCTGAGGTACTTTGAGTTTGGAGGGAGCAGGACACTTTGCCATACACACAGCAGGGCATCAGCTGACGTTACCAAATCCCACTTACACATGAGCGAGTGTTTTGTCTGTGTGGACAGCACTTCTGAGCAACATCGGGCGTTGCTGTAGCCCAGGAAAAAAAGTTCAGGTCATAGAAACATGAAAACAACAGGAGACCTGGATCCTGTTGCCAGCCAATTATTTATTCTGGAAGAGGACTGGCAAATTCAGGTGAGATCCAGGCCTTGTTCATTTTCACAAAAGTAAGCCGGTCAACATTATCGGCGGATAGTCGCGTGCTACGGTCTGTTACCACACCACCTGCAGCACTAAAGACACGTTCCGATAATACACTGGCAGCAGGGCAAGCCAGCACCTCCAATGCATACTGGCTAAGCTCTGGCCATGTATCCAGCTTAGAGACCCAAAACTTGAACAGGGAAGAGCCGTCTGGGAGTACAGTAACAGGGCAAGACAAGTAGTCTGTCACCATCTGACGGAAACGTTGCCTCCTGCTGACTGGAGCCGTCTGTTATGGTGTAGCCGTTTGTGGCGGTCCCACAAAACTTTTCCACATTTGGGCCATACTGGCCTTGCCTTGTCCTGCGGCACTGCCTCTGCTACCTCTTTGTGCAGAGCTTCCTCCACTGCCTCTACCCACATGGCTGCTTTGAAAAGCACTACCAGCAACACTTGTGGGGGGAATGGAGAACATGATGGCCTGCACAAGTGTTTCTTGGTACTCCCGCATTTTACGCTCCCGGTTCAACTGTGGTATGAGGCTTTGTAAGTTGTCCCGGTAGCGAGGATCCAAGAGGGTGTACACCCAATAATCAGCCGTGTGGAGAATGTTGGCGATGCGGCGGTCATTTAACAAGCACTGCAGCATGAAATCAACCATGTGCTGTAGACTGCCGACTGGACCGGAAACGCTGTCCCCAGCTTGAGGCAGCATCTCAGCCTGCTCAGCATCACCCCACCCTCGCTGTACACACTGACTACTAGAGCCTTGTGTACCTCCCTCCTCTGGAGAGATGTGTTCCTCCTCCTCCATTGACTCCTCGTTATCCTCCTCACTAAGTGTCCCCTGCCTGGGCCTTTGTGTGGAAGCACGTTGCGCAGACTTGCCAGAAGCAGATGGCATTTCTGACTCCTCATCCTCGACCTCTTCAAAAACCTCCTCACTTAGTGCTTGTAAGGATTTTTGAAGCAGACAGATAAGGGGGACAGTCATGCTGACTAGTGCATCATCTGCACTGGCCATCCGCATGGAGTCATCGAAGGCACGCAAAACTTGGCAGATGTCCCTCATAGTGGCCCACTCAGTGGTGGTGAAGTGTGTCCGGCGCACAGTGCGACTTGTTTGCGCCTGATGCAGCTGGTACTCCATTACTGCTGCCGGGTGCTCACACAACCGCTCCAACATATGTAACGTTGAATTCCACCTGGTGGGGAGGTCAGATATGATGCGATGTTCTGGCAGGCGGAATCGGCGTTGCAGAGATGCAATGCGCGATCTTGCCATGCTGGAACGCCGCAAGTGAGCACACTCTAGGCGAACCTTGTGCAGCAGTGCATCAAGATCCGGATAGTCCCTCAGAAAGCTCTGCATGACCAAATTGAGCACGTGTGCCAGACATGGTATGTGAGTGAGGTTGCCTAGGCCCAGAGCTGCCACTAGATTTTGGCCATTGTCACTCACTACCAAACCTGGCTGGAGATTCGCTGGCACAAACCACACATCGCTCTCCTGCTTGATGCCATTCCAGAGCTCCTCTGCTGTGTGGCTCCGATTCCCCAAAGAAATTAATTTAAGGACGGCCTGTTGACGTTTGGCCACACCTGTGCTCATATCTGGCCTAGCAGGCTCATGCAGTGCTGATTCCGAGGAACTAGAGTAGGAGGAGGACTCAATATGTACAGACTGCATTGCTGCAATCCTTGGAGTTGGCAGAATACGTACAGAGCCACTCTCCAGATCTGTACCCGGCTCCACAACATTGACCCAATGGGCAGTGAGGGAAAGGTATCGTCCCTGTCCATGGCTACTGGTCCACGCATCGGTGGTCAGGTGGACCTTGCTACTGACGGCATTTAGTAGCGCATTTTTAATTTTTCCCTCCACATGCTTTTGCAGGGCAGGGACAGCTTGCCTGCTGAAATAAAAGCGGCTGGGCACATTGTATTGTGGAACTGCCAATGACATAAAGTTCCGGAAGGTGTCAGTCTCCACCAGCCTGAATGACAGCATCTCAAGGGCCAGTAGATTGGCAATGCCGGCATTCAGAGCCAGTGCTCGGGGATGGTTTGCCGAGTATGGCCGCTTTTTCTCCCATGCCTGTGCTACCGATTGCTGGTGAGTGGCCTGGGAGTGTGCTGATGACTGAGAACGTGGTTCAGTGGGTGGAATTTCACTGGGTCACTGGACAACAGGGGCAGTGGTTCTTCCATGGTGTTCCAGTGAGGAAGCCGAACCAGCTGTGTGTGAGCTGGAGGAAGATGCCCCAACACGAGCTGAAGAGGTGGTAGGTGCTGCTGAAGGTTGGCCTACATCTTCAGTGTGTCTGTGTAACTCCACCTCGTGCTTGGTGCGCACATGTTTCCACATATTTGTGGTATTGAGGTTGCTCACATTTTTCCCTCATTTAACTTTCTGATGACACAGCTTGCATTTGACAAAGCAAATGTCATCTGCAACTGTGTCAAAAAAAGACCACGCACTGCAAGTCCTGGGAGCGGCCGTTTTGTGTTTTGGAAGAGGATTGCTCCTCACGGGTGCCAAAGTGGAGGCTACAGGCAACCAAGTCTGCCCCCGCCCTCTCCCTCCTCTTTTGGCCGTTCGGGGAATCTCTTCCTCAGAGCTGCTCCCACCACCTTCCTGTGGCTGACGCCATGATGGGTAAAGGACCTCATCATCTCCACTCCCCTCTTCAAGCACCGTCTGGTCCTGGGTTGTCTCGCCAGCACCGTACGCACCAGAAATTGGCAACTGGGTCTCATCATCATCAGATGAGCACTGAGGTGTGCTGACAATAGGCACTGGCCCACCCGCCTCTTCAGATTCAGAGGGACAAAGCAGTTGCGCATCACTGCATACTCCCTCTTCTTCACGCTCTAGAATGCTGCTTGGCTGGCCACCTCTTTCCAAGCCAACAGATTCTGAGAACAGAAGTAAAGATTGAGATGGCTCCTGTCCAGGGCTCTCAGACTGCCTGGGCAATTTGGCAGGTGGTGAAGAGACAGATGGTTGCTCTTCAGTGCTCTGGCCTTGGGAGGATGCGGAAGTCATTGAAGTGGATGCGTTAGCTTCTATCCATCCGACAACGGCTTCAATTTGTTCGTCACGGTGGCAGCAGCAGACACCGAATCCCCACATCCTCTCCCTGCTGAATCCCCCCGTCCTCTCCCTGCTGAAACTCCACGGCCACGACCACGTGCCTTACTCCCTGCCTTATTCATCTTGGTAGACTGATAAAGATAGGCAGAAAAGTAAAAAAGGGGTGGCTTAGTGTTCTTATTCCTGAACACCTGCTAACCAGTATGACCCAATCCGGGTCAACAACTAGGTCATCCATCACCTCCTCTTCAATTTCATCTGCACCTTCCTCTGTGTCACCATGTAAGGTGGTATAGTATGCGGGAAGGGGCACCTGAGTTTGATGAAGGTCAGATTCTTGCTCAGTAGACTGTGAGGTATTGTACAATTTAAAATAGATCAGTCATGCCATGTAAGCAGTGAAGTATTTGTCATTGTACTATACCTATATTTCTGTGGCGTATCGGAGCATCATGAGTTGTGGTATGTGTTAAGGGGGCGCACTGACCCTCTTTAGCCCAGGGCACACGAAAACCTGGAGCCAGCCCTACCTCCCCACAACTTTAGCCAAATAACCCTCTGTTTTCAATGCATAACTATTATTATGATGTAAATTAAGGTTGACAAGCTTCAGTAATAAGAATTGATGTTTTTGGCATTGAAATGGGCACTGTTGGTGTGTTTACTGTCCTCCACTCCCTGCCGACTTTGCTTCCCCATTGACTTGCATTGGGTTTCGTGTTTCAGCCGGCCTCTGACTTTTACCTATAGTCGGCGGATTTCGTTCTACCAGACTTTTGAGAAAGTGGAGTTTCATGAAACCCGACTCGACCCTAAAAAAGGCAAATTCGCTCATCTCTAGTTAAGAGCCAAACCAAAAAATAAACAAAATATTAAAAACACAATTGACACCAATGCTGACATTACAGGCAGTAGTCCAACAGCACAGCAGTAAGTCAGTATATAACAGGGAGAGCAGCACAACACCAGGATGACAGCACAGCACCAGGACGACAGAACAGCATCAGAACAGCAGCACAGCAACGAGACAGCAGCGCAGCACCGGAAGAGCAGCACAGTATTGGGATTGCAGCACATCACCAAAAAAGCAGCACAGCACTGGGATGGCAGCCCAGCACCGGATCAGCAGCACAGCAATGGGATGGCAGCACAACACCGGAATGGAGAAATCCTGGACAGGAAAAATGAGGGTCAGTACCACAGCACCGGAACGGAGAAATCCGGGACAGGAGAACTGAAGGGCCAATACTACAACAGTAGTCCAGGACCAGAGCAGCAACCAGTCTGCAAGGAACAGAAAAAAATGTGTGCAGAATATAGACTGCAGAGACAGACAGACGTTTTCAAAGCTTCCATACTTACATAGGCAGTCTTGTGTTCATATCCAGAATCTGGAGAGTAATGGCCTTGCAGTGTCCACACTTCCTTTTATATAGCTGGCAATTAAAATCACTTCCTGGACCTGCTCATTCTGAAGTATGCATGCGTATTGAACACATGCGTACGCATGTCCTTTCTTACTAATGCGTTCCCATAGATAGTAATGCTTTGTTTTGACACACTCATCCGCATGCGCATACGCATGACTGCGCATAATTGATGCTTCAAAAAATGCAACATGTTGCGTTCGCCGGACACCGCCGCAAAACGACGCTGGCGTACGCAAGCACATGCGAACACATGCAAATGCATGTCCTTGCGTACACAGTGTTAAATATATGTACCTGTGATGCATGCGGATCTATGCGGATCAGTCCAACCTATGAATCCATCTTAGTTCCTTTTGCAATATCTTTTTATTCCAATCACCGTGCCTGATTGATGAGGTGATGACTTCGATAGCACCAAAGGAAAAAGCGTTGAATATAATAACTACTTTAATTGCCAATATAGGCCAGTAGGTTAGGAGATTGACCTTGCAGGAATAAATTATCTTGATAATCCCCTTATCTATCTTCTTTCTGACTCATATATGGGTAAATCAATTTACTCATATTTTGAATTTTTAGCTTATTATTGAAATATAATAACTTTATTTTCTCAATTTAGATAAATCAAATGGTATAACTGTCAAAACTGAAAATTTTTTAATTGTCCAATTTTCAAGATCAATTCACTTATCTTTACTCTTTAGAGAAAGATGCTTGAATCAATTCATCCGATTTAACAGTAGTGGTTCACAAACAAGCCCTTTAATTTGCAAATTGTCCATTAGGTAAATCAATTCATTACTAATTCTACTAACCCTTTCAAATCATTCCTGAATAACAACAAATCGATCTTTCCGATTTTCCAACCGTAAATCAACAACACACGGCAAATTGATTTCCAAATAAGGACAAAGCTATGCCCATTTATACCCATTATTGGTATTCAGCCTGGATTACACTTTTACAAAGAACTAAAAACGTTCACGTTTTATACCAAAATCACAAAAAAAGTTGAATATATTTCCATGGATTTTTAAACTGATGAAATAAAATTAGATATAGTTTTGTCAAATAATTATAGTTTACAACTATTGGGTTATCTTTTTCAGATTTTTGGCAATCAGTAGCTATTTCTTGTTGAATTCCTGCAATGCTATCATGCAAAGGAAGTATGTGAAGGGCTTGATGGAACAAAATATTATGCCAGTAATAATAACAACACTATAATGGCCGAAGTCTGAGCATGTACGTGCATGGATTGCAACCCAGCACATCTTAATAGATGATCATTACATGACTGTACTTTATACTGGGAAAGCTTTATAAGGGACCTAGCAAAGAACACAACTAATTTATTCTAACATCGAGAGAAGAGGATCGATTTGCTTTGCTAATGGCAGTGTAATCTTACATCTTGACACTCTACTATATCAGACTCGCCTTCTTGTTTGGCAAAGGTCTTGCAGAATTCTTTGAATATTTTATTGAAGGAAACTCTTAAAATGTACATTATGCAGAGATGGCAAACCTCTAACATCAATTTCAATAGTTTTACAATGCATACTGCAAATGATGCCTTGTTTGAGGCCATGAATTTTAAAAAGTTGAACTTGAACTGCCAATATTGAAATGAAGCGGGGGAGGTTATAAACGTAGCATAACCAAAAATATTTCATCAGCTGCGGTAAATTGTTTTTTATTTGGCCGGAAATATAAATGTGTCACTTGCAAAAGCTATGTTATAAAAGCAGAGTTTGAAGATAGAAATCATCCTGCAATGAACAAGAAATGCATAATGAAAGACAGCTAGAGGCTGAATTAACAAGAAACAAGGGAAATAAAATCTAGAAAGAAACAAACACAAGATATAACACTTGCAGTTATGTCAACAGGTTCCAGTGTATGTGCATTGACAATTATTGACATCATGTTTTCACCCACATTTGTTACATAGTAAGCCCTGGACCATGCTGAAACGATACACATTTTGATCAAGTTTTTTTTTCCTTATATTTAGCCAAAAACAGCAATGAATTTCACAGTGTAAGTTTGCACATTATCCTTCTATTTGGTTTCATACTTTTTGCTGAAATTACACATGACAAATTGCGCAAAACGACTCTGTGTCAACATGATTTTTAAATGGTTTTACTCACTAACAACTCTAAAGACCTGAACAATTGATATCAAGTATTTGAATGAGTGTGTTGGGAATTTAGGATCTGAACATTTACAGTACCCATGAGATAACAATGGTGGCATGGCATGGCTAAACACTTGTTCTTCATATATATCCAGACAGCGCAGTTAGCTGTTAGATCTTTCAGTACAGATCGTTTGTGTAAGCTGTAACAACACAGCATTTAATCTTAATTATCTAGACATCTATTTTCAATAAGCAAAGAGGCATATACTATTATTTATATGTTGATTTTTGAATTTATGTGTTTTTCTTTGGTTTGTCAAGAAAACACTATTTTTCCTATGAACCTGTAATTTTGACTTTCAAGTTGACGATTGTTGTAAAATATTGTGTTGTTATCCTGGATAACAGAGACACATGGTAATTGAACAATAGATGTTTGTTAATATGTTGATTACATTCTTACAAGCCAGCTAGTTTGTTGACCTGCAGAACAGAGAAGGAGGAACTATGCAAATTTCTTAAATACTCAAACAATGCGAGTTTATCTCATCAAACCTTCCTCTTGACCTCTGGATGATGACTTGAAGGACAAGTATGAACTATATAAGGGGGAAAATGCTTTTGTAGCAAAAGATCCAAAAAACAGAGACTCTTTACAAAACCACAGACAGGAACACATTACAGGATAGATGCCAGAACATTATGGCTCCATCATGAGGGACACAGATTTAACATTCTACAGGATGCCGGCTTAGAGGACCACAGCCCCGACTGATTGAATATAGATCTGCTCTATTGACCATCACTGAACCCATTCATATGTTTGGAGATGCCAGGATTTGGACCCACCGGTCAACTGAGCCCCATAGATACGTTGGGGAAAGCCATAATAGGGACCGACCATTCCATGGAGATGTTTGGAGAAGCCAGGTTATCACCCATCGTTCACCTGGACTCATGCCTCAATGGACTGTCATCTTCCTAAGCTTGTCGTTACCTCCTCTCTGTGCTTGCTAAAGATGTAGATAGTCGGCCTAGAAAGCTCCAAAGTCGCAGCTGCTATAATCCCGGCCAGTCGAAAGATGGGTGAGAGAGAGCCTGTAATTTGACACCATCTTGGGTATTTTGATGGGACTGTACTAGGTGTTATTGTCTGTTTTGTGGTTCAATAAAATATTGCCACTCTGTTTTACCTTCACCTTGTGTTGTCTAAGCAGTAAAATGCCCATGGTAAAGTGAGAGCGGGCATTCAGTGGGATGAGCCCTGGTGCATGCGGTCTTGGGCCAGTGGACAAGAGCACTCACTAGTGCCCGTGTCTCTACACAAGCCTTAGACCACTTTCACATGTGCAGCATTTGCTCAGTTTTTAACTACAGCATTTGTAAGTCAAAACCAGGAATGGGAAGACTTTAAATTATGAAATGCTACCTTCACTATTGTGCAACCTTAAAAATAAAAACCTCTGAAGTCTGCGTAATTTGTATAGATCTGTCGTCAAGGACCTAGCGAGCCACAAAAACATATATATGAAGAGATGGGAGTCCGATTTCGGCGTTGCTATCCATCTCGAAAATTGGAACGATGCCATCAAAAACACTTACAACTCCAACATACAATATCAATGGGTCTTCATGAGAGTTATTTTAAATTGTTAAATAGGTTATATTAAACTCCGACAAGGTTATCACATTTTAACACAGAGCTATCTTCCTTGTGCTGGAGAGATTGTGGACACCAGGGGAACCTCTACCATATTTTCTGGGGTTGTTCAAAAATCAAAAACCTCTGGCTTCAGGTTACACAGCACATTTACCTCATTGCTAAGGACTTCATAATTTCACCAGAAAGAGCACTTCTTTCATTAGACATGGAACAATTTCATGATTCGGTAAGACACATTATTATTCACATCCTCTTAGTGACCAAGACCATGTTAGCACAATGGTGGAAGAAAGCCGAGGTTCCCAAGTTTTCAGACATACTTGACAAGATAGGCCAACATATTGATTTAGAATGCAGATATGTGATTAATAACAATCACATCCACAAATATAAAAAAAAATGGAAGACCTGGAACAACAAATTTCTTACCAAATAGACTTACCAAGAGGCATTATATTTTGAGGCTCAAAACTTGGGCGCTGTAGTACCGGGATGCTGTATCTCCTTCCAAGAATGTTACCCTATAATAAGGATTGTTGATTTTTTTTCTTCCTTTATGTTGTTAGTCGTTATGTGTTATTTTATGCCTATTTGTGGGTTCTCTAGTTTTTAAATTTTTTTTCCATACCTGTACTAGGTTGTTTACTCCCCACTCCCTTCCCTCCCTTCCTACCTTCCTTTCCCTACCCTGTTTATATTTTTTTTTTTTAAAAACAATAAAATTATTTGAAAAACACAAAAAAAACAGGAATGGGTGAAAAAAGCAGAAGTGCTGCACATGTTTCTATTACAGTTTTCCTCTGATTGTTCAACTTCTGATTTTGGCTTACAAATACTGATGCAAAATACTTACCAAATACTGACCATGTGAATGTGGCCTTAATATGCAAGTACTGATGATAATCATATTTCATGACGTCAAAGACGTGTGGCACACAGTGACCTTTGAAGACTGGTTGAGGCCAGAAGTTCCAGCCTAGAGTGAACAAGTCGGAGCTACACTAGAAGTGACCTTGAGGACTCGCTAGCGAGCAATGAGCAGCGCTGCTCGCCATCCGATTCTATTATTTTCACTGTCGCATTCTCAACCTGTTCCATCTTGCTGCCATTTTGTTTAATCTGCTCAAAGTTCATTTACAAAATCTGTATTCTTAAAATTGCATGCTTTTTTGCATATTTGAGTAGAATTCAAATTATTGCTAATAAATTAGATCATCTATAATATCCAGTGTTGCCCATTAATGACCATTAGTAGTACTGCAAGTCTGTTATCACATATTTAACATTCATTATATTGTATTTTTAATGAAACCCAAGTTTACTTCCTCCTTACTACTACATTTCAAGGAAATTAGATATGAACAATCTATATAAGTGAACAGAATTGCATTGTCATCTAAGCTGCTTCAATTTCTATTATGTCTACAAATATTAAAATTATCCAAATAAAGGTAACTATAGGCTATGACAGACTCAGTGTGTAATTACTTTATGCAACTCTCAGGACAATGTAAAACTGGTGACATTTCTTTAACAGATACCAATTAGAAAACTAACTTTGAGAAGGCCATTAAGAGTTGCAGTACATGGTAAATCCATTTTTTTTTGAGGACAGAAATTTCATTATCGTCTAGCGCATTACATATAGTGCAGCCAAAAAATAAATGGATCTGCCCTTACATGGTATCTATAGAAGCTTATAATCTAAACACAGGTAAAAAGATGTCCCACATATACCAGACTGTACTCTAGAGAGATGCTGCTATACAGCTATGCTCTTAGTACAGGTGCTTCAATGAAATGCCAATACAGCTTGGCTGGATCTTCTGCTCAATCATATCTGCCACAGATCTACAGTTTTTCTAGTATTATAAATTGTTTGCGATTTCAGGTTATAATGGCCTTGGTTAGAGATGAGTGACTTTGCCTTTTTTAGGGTCGAGTTGGGATTCATGAAACCCGACTTTCACAAAAGTCGAGTCGAACGAAATCGGCCGACTATCGAGAAAAGTCAAAGGTCCGACTGAAACATGAAACCCAATGCAAGTCAATGGGGAAGCAAAGTCGGCCAGGGATTGGAGGACAGTAAACCCATCTACATGCCAGACTGCTTTTTTAAAGTGCGCAAAATCTCTCTCTCTCTCTCCCCGGACACTGCACATGTCATCTCGTTGCCCAAAGTGTATGTCCTTGCTCAGTGGCTGAAAAAAGTCACGTGCAAGCATTCTGGGAAATCCGACTTTGGCGCTCATTTTGCCGACCGCATGGTCGACTTAACGCTGTGGTTGGGTTTCGGTCGGCGAAACCCGACTTTGCCATAAGTTGGCGACTTATGAATCTGGCCTACCTGTTTCGCTCAACTCTAGCCTTGTTGTAAAAATTGCTGGATAAGCTGGATAAATGAAGGGAAAGGCTGAAGGAGATGTAACTATACCCTTTTATTATGTAATAGTACCCCTCTAATGTAACTATACTCCTCTATTAAATAACTATACCCCTCTCTAAATCACTTGGAAGCACACATCGAGAATATGAGATGCAGTTTTGGGCGCCACATTTTAAAAAGGTTTTTCAAAAGTTAGAGATAGTTCAAATTAGCACAATTAGATTATTACAAGGGATGAAAGGCCTCTAATATGATGAGAGGTTGGAAAAGTGTGCTTGTTTGGCTTAGAACAAAGAAGCCTTAGAGGAGATGTCATGTGTATGTTTAAACTAGTTGATTACCCATGGCTTCGATCACGGAAAATATGTTAAATAGTTGGTTATGGTAGCTAAAGTAAATTTTCAGTGTCACCCTGAAATTGACATTTTTAGAGTGCTACAGTAATTTTTTTTCCACTTTAAATTTTCATTATTTTGGAATTTTACTAATTTGTCAGTCACAACTGTTGTTTTCCCTTCAGCACTTTTACTTTCACTTTCACATTTTTCCATTATATGTATAGGGCATAATTTCAGGGGCCCCAATCTCATGACGGGGGGATGCTAGTGAGATTTAGTGTGCGCAGTATTCTGCTCCTGTGGGTGGAGAGGGGGCGTGCCAAATTTCACCCAAATCAGTTGAGAACTATGGATTCGTATAGAGCGGGCTACTACAGATTTCACATTTCCCCATTATATTATAGGACCTAACTTCGGAGGCCTCAATCTCATGACCGGGGGGACGCTAGCGAGATGTAACATGTGCAGTATTCTGCTCCTGTGGGTGCAGAAGGGGCTTGCCAAATTTCACTCAAATCGGGCGAGAACTGTGAATTTGTATAGAGTGGGCTACTATAGATTTTGAATTATATATATATATATATATATATATAAATGTGTGGTCAATGCAAAGCACTGGCATATGACTTATTCCTTCCAAAGACCTTACAAAAGACCACCATTATGGATGAAGAAATGGCAATTCCAGCAGCTAAATAGGAAAGGGTTCTTAATAGTTAAAACAGTCAGACTGTGGAATGCCCTACCACAAGTGGTAGTAATTAGAGTTGAGCGAAACAGGTCGGCCAGATTCATAAGTCACCGACTTATGGCAAAGTCGGGTTTCGGCGACCAAAACCCAACCACAGCGTGAAGTCGGCCATGCGGTCGGCAAAACGTGCGCCAAAGTCAGATTTCCCAGAATGCTTGCACGTGACTTTTTTCAGCCACTGAGCAAGGACGTACACTGAGGGCAACGAGATGACATGTGCAGCGTCCGGAGAGAGAGATTTCGCGCACTTTAAAAAAGCAGTCCGGCATGTAGGTGTGTTTACTGTCCTTCATTCCCTCCTGACTTTGCTTCCCCACTGACTTGCATTGGGTTTCGTGTTTCAGTCGAACCTTCGACTTTTCCCGATAGTCGGCCGATTTCGTTCGACTCGACTTTTGAGAAAGTCGGGTTTCATGAAACCCGACTCGACCCGAAAAAAGGCAAAGTCACTCATCTCTAGTAGTAATGCCTGACACCATGTCAGCTTTTAAAAGAGAGCTTATTTTCTCAGTACACATATCACTGTGGTTTATATATAACTTAGTGTCAAAAATGTGTAATTGGTGGAGAAAGGTTAAACTTAATGGACCAAGGTCATTTTTAAACATTTATAACTATGTAACATTAAAGGACAATAAAGGGACATCTCCCCTGGTGAATACACAGTAGATTTTCTGTGCAGTAACAGGGTTGTGAATGAGATTTCAAAAAATCTAATTCACACACTGTGGAGAAATTTAGCAGAACAAATTGGAGATCTCCAGCATGTGAATTTCTGCTGCAGATTTCAATTTGAAGTTCAAGGCACGAAGTGTGCGGAAAATTCAGACCTTTTCTGGAACACAATCAACAATGATAATTCTCTAAGGAGCTTAAAAGTCCCTTAGCCTCAGATTGTCTCTTCCCAAATATAGCCAATGCAAGGTTATATCTAGTGATGAGCGAGTATACTCCTTACTCGAGATTTCCAGAGCATGCTCTGGTGATCTCCGAATATTTGGATGTGCTCGGAGATTTAGTTTCTGTCACTGTAGCTGCATGATTTTCCACTGCTAGTCAGCCTGTAAATATGTGGAGATTGCCTGTTTGTTAGGAAATCCCCACATGTATTCAGACTGTATAGCAGCCGCAAATCATGCAGCTACGGTGACAGAAACTAAATCTCCGAGCACATCCAAATACTCGGAGATCACCCAAGCATGCTCGGGAAATCTTGAGCAACGAGTAAACTCGCTCATCACTAGTAACATCCTTTTGCCCTCCCTCCTCCACCACTAACTAATAGATCAGATTACAGCAAACAAAAATTTAAGGACAGCATACATGTTATAGATGTTATAGGAAGTGGCAGCCCCCCGACGAAGCCCACGCAAAATGCGCGTAGGGGCTACACGTGCAGTGCACATTCCAATTATGGGTAAGATTTACTAACTACTATGGCCTGTGTGTGGTCTCTTTCTATTTATATGTGCATTAGTATGCGTGATTAGATACTCTCTTTGATATGGTCACATACTAGGTGATTTGATTATCCGGACTAAACTTGAAGCACTGTCACTTTATTATATCCAGCTTTTTTTCTTGCCTGTTGGCACTGTGCTACTGCATGTGTTTTTCTGCACCTGAATTCCTTTTTCTGACGGAACATTGTATTATTGTGATGTTGTCCTTATTAAATGTATTGGTGACTCATACATATGAGTTTATTTAAAAGTATTCTACTTTACTTTCTCTTGTGGACTCTTTTACTCCAATCTTCTTTGTTTAATAGATCAGATTATGTAGACTTTTGTAAATAAGATGCTTGAGTTTAGAAAAGATTAAACATTTGTGGCCCATGCTGCTACATGCTGTGATTAGAAAACTGAAAACAGAATGGAGTAAACCATAAACCGCCAAAAAGTAATATAAACCGAATAAATTTTATTAGGACATTGTCATGATCCATTTTTGGATCTGCGGCCGATTTGTCTTTTCTTATTAAAACTTTTTTCCTTTCAGTCCATTGGTGGTTAATGTCAGTTTTTCCCCCTGGTGGCCTCTGGTGTAATTACATTGCTGCTGAGTTTGCTGATGCAGGTGGTGACCACTCCCACTATCCTTAAAAAGGTCACCTGATGCATCAGCTGACTGTTGGTGATACAGGTCCTTTTAGTTACCAACTGTGATTAAGATAGGATGTGGCTGGTGCAGTGGTGCATCAGCTGTATGCTGTTATCTGGTGCCTTACTCTGCTGTGCGGTGCATTGCAGCAGAGGAAGCTAAGTGTTGTTTTTGTGTTTCCTATTCCCTGTGTGATTTGTCTTACCTTACCTTGTGTTGTCTTAGTACAGCGGTGAGACCAGTGTCTTCACTTGCCAATTCTCTACTTAGGGATAGGAGCAGGACAAGTGAGGGTTTATGTATCTGCTGTGTATAATTGCAGTGTCATGTACATAACATATACACAGCAGTTACAGTGTTACCTGCATAATGTATACAGTATACACCAGCCTATATACATTATATAGTTGACACTGCTGTATATACATTATGTAAGTGATACACCGACTATATACAGCAGCTGCAGTACCACCTACATAACATATATACAGCAGTTGCAGTAGCACCTATATAATGTACAAGCTGAAGAGCCCGGCGTTGCCCTGGCATAGTAACTAACTACGGTTAGTTATAACAAATTATAATGATTACGTCTATATATAAAGCTGAGTTTAGAGCCCCGCCTAGTCTGCATAGCCACATTCACTAATATCCCACATCATCCCATCAGCCAGAGCTACCGGACTACTACCCCTAATATCCCACATCATCCTGTCAGTCAGAGCCACGAGACTACAGCCACTAATATCCCACATCATCCCGTTAGAGCCACTGGACTACTACCCCAAATATCCGCATCATCCTGTCAAAACCATTGGACTACTACCCCTAATATCCCACATCATCCCGTCAGAGCCACTGGACGACTACTCCTAATATTCCACATCATCACGTCAGCCTGAGCCACTGGACTACTACCCCTAATATCCTACATCATCCCATCAGCCAGAGCCACCAGACTACTACCCCTAATATCCCACATCATCCCATCAGCCAGAGCCACCGGACTACTACCTACCCCTAATATCCCACATCATCCCATCAGCCTGGGGTCAGAACCAGAGCGCTGAGTGGAACGGTCCTAACTTCCATACCAGGGATCCCTTTAAGAGAGGCCTGGCGTCTGAAACAGAAATACATGCACCTATTCTATGTGTATATATGTAATCTATCTTATCTATGCTAACTAGTCAGTGCATTTATACAGCAGCCGCATATGAATTGCGGGCTTTTCGAAGGACACTGGTGAATAAAAATTGCACAGCACTCGCACCATGTGAGTGCTGTGCAATTTTTTATCGCATCCATTGACTTCTATATGCAATCCATTTTCTGATTACAATTGCAGCATGCTGCGATTTTTTTTCCAGCCCGATCGTGCTCTGATCCGAGCTGGAAAAAATAACGCAGATCAGCACACCATCATAGATTAACACTGGTCCGAATTCAATTCGATTTTTTATCGGATTGAATTTGCCTGATTTCATCGCAAGCTGACATGAGCCCTAAGTGTGAACACGTCCTAAGTGTCCAAGTAAAGTGGATGTGATTTAATGGCTCTACCTAAATAGAAAGGTGATGCAAGGATCAAAGGGTTCCTAGCTCCTCCATAATGTTCAACTCTAGCTTTGTTCTGAGGACACAGATGCAGTTGATTTTGGGATATAAACTTGACCTCCTGAAACAGCAGTACAGGTGCCCAAACTAATGACTGTCTTGCTTTATCTACAGTAGGATGGTAGGGAGGAATGCAAAGTGAGTGATTCTGTTACCAGGCACCACCATATTCATCCTGTAAGGGCTCATGCCCACTTGCGAGAAAAAAAACAGTCCAATTTCCTGACTGAAAAAACGAACGAGCGTCATACGAGTGTCATGCGAGTACAGTGCGATTTTTCTCACATAGCATCCATATGACATCCATATGATATCAGTATGCAAAGCGTTTTGTTTCTCTGCAACTATTTTTCTACAGTTATTTACAGGACCATTTACAGTATTCTATGACACAGAATGGTAATGTATTCGTAAAAAACGGATGGAAAACGGATTGTCCATTTTTTTATCGCACCCATTGACTTGCACTGACGATTCTCATCTGAAAATCGCAGCATGCTGAGATTTTTTTCTCAGTCCGATTTTCAGCTGAGAAAAAATTGCCAAATGAGATGTCACCCATTGAATAACATTGGTCCGAGTGCAATTCGATTTTTTATAGGATTGCCCTCGTCCGTATTTCTCTCCAGTGAGTATGAACCCTAAGCAGCACTTTTGATGAGATGTCATGACTGGAGTATGCTTTCTCCAGCTACTGAGACTGGGATGGCTGGGACCTGTAGTGCCATCAAGTTTGGCAGTATGGGTTTTTGTGCTGTCCAACTGGAATACTTCAGCTCACTGGATTGTTCCAAGAGAGAGCATCACACTCAACTAATAGTCTCAGCGTAGTATTGCTGGGAATTTCCAGATACAGTTTTATTAGCTCTGGTTCACTTCTCTTGTCGAACCCATTTGGCCTGTGTTTATTTTTTGGGGGGGTCCCCCATTTTAATAGCTAGTAAAGGCTGATTATTAGTGTTGAGTGATACCTTCCGATATCGGGAAATATCGGATCAGACTGGATTGGACCGATACCCCAAAAATATCGGATATCGCCGATTCCGATACCGGAAACCAATGCAAGTCAATTTTTTATATTTTGTCAGATATTTATGTTTCACTACTTCCATGCTCTTCACCTTCTTTTTTACTTCTCCCACACTTTCTCCTTCATCATCCTCAGCAGCAGCATCTTTTTCATCAACTTCTTCTTCACCTTATTCATCTTCTTCTTCACCTTCTTCCTATTATTCTTTTTTTTACATTCTTCATATTCTTCTTATTCAACTATTATTCTTCTTCATATTCTACTTCTTCATCTTCTTCCTATTCTTCTACTTCATCATCATATTCTTATTTGTGACAGGCATTCCTGTAGTTGTTATCTATAAAAGTTTGAAGATTACACCTTCCGTTCTGCCTGTCACAAAAGATTTACAACAGGATTTGTCCGCGTTCAGTTTTGCCTGCAGCAGCAGGTATTTTCCAGGGGCACCACGAGGAGGAACGGACTCACCCCATACACTGTTTAGTCTTCTTCTGCTTATAATTTAGATAATATCTTTTGCTCTGATTTTTAGTCTTATGCTTAATGTTCTTCTGCTTTTTGTTCTGCAGCTTCTTGTTCTTCTGCTTCTTGGTCTTCTGTCTCTTGTTCTTCTGTATCTTGGTGGTTGTCTTCTTGTTCTTTGTCCTCTTGGTCATCTTCTTCAGGGTCATCTTCTTGGTCGTCTGCAGGGTGGTCTTCAGGGTCGTCGTCTTCGGGGTCGTCATCTTCTTCGGGGTGGTCTTCAGGGTCGTCATCTCCAGGGTCGTCATTTTCTGGGTCGTCTTCTTTGGGGTGGTCTTCAGGGTCGTCGTTTTAGGGTCGTCATCAGGGAGATCCAGAGTGATTACCAAAAACCATTTCAAAAAGCTTGAACTTGGTAATATAGCAGAAGGTATAAGAAGGCTGAGGAACTGCAGAGAACCAGCTGACGGTACTGGAAGGATGGGTAGCCGAAGGTACAAGAGCCAATGGAACTACCGAGGACCAGCTGTTGGTACTGGAAACCGGTTACTAAGCAGGAGGTACCTGTGCCAGAAAGCACTACCAAGGACCAGCAGACGTTGGTGGAACTCGGATACCGAGAAGGAGGCACCTAAGCCAAAGGCTCTGTCTGGAACCAGCTGACGTTACTGGAACCCAGGGGGACATATTCAAGATTGACTTCCAAAGAACCAGCTAATGGACTGGAACTCAGATAGGCAGCAGAAGGTACACATGAAAAAAAAAGTTGCAAGGCCGCGAGCCGGCCGGAGTTACTGAAACCCACAGTCCTACAGGGGAAGCTTGTCCTATTGGCACTACGGAACCAGCATTCATTGCCAGATCCCGCAGCCCACATAGGAAGCACCTAAACTGCAGGCACCATAGAGTCGGCTAACCCGACCGCAACACGACAGGACAACGTATTGTAGGCAAAGTGACGTTGACACTACCCGGAAACAGCTGGCGTGCTGGAATCAGGCTGGGCAAAGACACTTCTGAGCAGCAACTGGTGGTGTTGGAGCCCAGGTATTACAGTAGAAATAGAGTGTAGCCAGAGGCCTAATTGGAGCAAGTTTAATATCTGTAGTAGTGTGAGTGTGGTCGGAGCAGGAGAAATTGCTGGACACACAGCAGGGGATCAGCTGACTTTACTGAAACCCAATAACACAGGAGCAAGCGTTGACTGTGCAGACGGCACTTCTGAGCAGCAACTGGCGGTGTTGGAGCCCAGGGTAAATACTAGAAACAAAGTGGAGGCAGAGGCGTAATTGGAGCAAGTTTAAAATCTGTAGTAGTGTGAATGTGGACAGAGCAGGCGAAATTGCTGGATACACAGCAGGGGATCAGCTGACGTTACCGAACCCCAATAACACTGGAGCATGTGTTGACTGTGCAGACGGCACTACTGAGCAGCAACTGGCGGCGTTGGAGCGCAGGGATTACAGTTCAGGTGGTAGAAACATGAACACAACAGGAGGCCTGGATACTGTTGCCAACCAATTATTTAATCTGGAAGAGGACTGGCAAATTCCAGTGAGATCCAGGCCTTGTTCATTTTCAGAAAAGTAAGCCAGTCAACGTTATCGGAGGATAGTCGCACGCGACGGTCTGTTAGTACACTACCTGCGGCACTAAAGATATGTTCCGATAATACACTAGCAGCTGGGCAAGCCAGCACCTCCAATGCATACTGGCTAAGCTCTGGCCATGTATCCAGCTTAGAGACCCAAAACTTGAAGGGAGAACACTGAGAGGGCAAGAAATGTAGTCTGTCACCATCTGACGAAAACGTTGCCTCCTGCTGACTGGAGCCGTCTGTGATGGTGTAGACATTTGTGGCAGGGGCACAAAACTTTGCTACATTTGGGCCATACTGGTCTTGCCTTGTGCTGAGGCGCTGCTTCTGCTCCCTCTTTGTGCAGAGCTTCCTCTACTGCCTCGACGCACTGAGCTGCTTTGTAAAGCACTAGCAGCACTGCTTTCGGGTGGAATGGAGAACATGATGGAATGCACCAGTGTGTCTTGGTACTCCCGCATTTTACGCTCCCGGTTCAGCAGTGTTATGAGGCTTTGTAAGTTGTCCCGGTATCGAGGATCTAGGAGGGTGTACACCCAATAATCAGCCGTGTTGAGAATGTGGGTGATGCGGTGGTCATTTCTCAGGCACTGCAGCATGAAATCAACCATGTGCTGCAGACTGCCAACTGGCCAAGAAACGCTGTCCGCTGCTTGAGGCGTATTCTCTGCCTGCTCACCCTCGCTCTACATACTGACTACTAGAGCATTGTGTACCTCCCTCCTCTGGACAGATGTCTTCCTCCTCCATTGACTCCTCCTCATCCTCCTCACAAAGTGTCCCATGCTTAGGCCTTTGTGAGGAACCACATTGTGCAGACTGTCCAGAAGCAGATGGCATTTGTGACTCCTCATCCTCCACCTCTTCCACAACCTCCTCCCTTAGTGCTTGCAGTGTTTTTTCAAGCAGGCAGATAAGGGGGATAGTCTTGCTGACTAGTGCATCATCTGCACTCACCATCCACATGGAATCATCGAAGGCACGCAAAACGTGGCAGATGTCCTTCATAGAGGCCCACTCAGTGGTTGTGAAGTGTGAACGGCGCTCAGTGCGACTTGTTTGCACCTGATGCAGCTGGTACTCCATTACTGCTGCCTGCTGCACACACAACCTCTCCAACATATGTAACGTTGAATTACACCTGGTGGGTAGGTCACATATGATGCAATGTTCCGGAAGGCAGAATCAGTGCTGCAGAGCTGCAATGCGCGATCTTGCCATGCTGGAATGCCGCAAGTGAGCGCACTCTATGCGGACCTTGTGCAGCAGTGCATCAAGATCCGGATAGTCCCTCAAAAAACTCTGCATGACCAAGTTGAGCACATGTGCCAGACATGGGATGTGAGTGAGGTTGCCTAGACCCAGAGCTGCCACCAGCCATTGTCACACACTACCATGCCTGGCTGGAGATTCGCTGGCACAAACCACACGTCGCTCTCCTGCTTGATGGCATTCCAGAGCTCCTACGCTGTGTGGCTTCGATGCCCCAAAGAAATTAATTTCAATACGGCCTGTTGACATTTGGCCACGGCTGTGCTCATATCGGTCGTAACAGGTAAGCGTTCACGGGTCCATGTGGAGGTAGACTGTGATGGCTCCTGCAGCACTGATTCAGAGGAACTAGAGTATGAGGAGGAGTCAATGTGTACAGACTGGATTCCTGCAATCCTTGGAGTTGGCAGAACACGTACAGCACCACTCTCAAGATTTGTACCCGGCTGTTAGCACCGCACACGGCAAGGCGGAATTCCCTGGAGTGGACCCTCTGGGCTGTGGCACCGAGAGTCCCCGGACGAGCAACCAGGTGTGGCCGACCCCTATACAGGGACCGTTTGGCGCAGGTCCAGGGGTTCGAATGCCACGGTAGCCGGAACCAAGAGGAGCGACTCGGAATGGATCACAGAGCTGCAGACGGGAAGAAGAACTGCGTAAGGACGGCTGGAACAGACACCGGTAGACTAGACTAGAACAGGACAGCAGGTTGAAGCCCGGGTAGGCAAGGCTTGAGACAGACAGCAGGTATGGACTCGATTAGGCAGGGCTGGAGCAGGTACGGAGACAGGACTGGAACAGGCACGGACACAGGACTGGAGCAGGTACGGACACCGGTAGGCAGGACTGGAACAGGTACGGAGACAGGTAGCAGGACTGGAGCCGGTACGGAGACAGGACTGGAGCAGGTACGGACACAGGACTGGAGCAGGTACGGACACAGGACTGGAGCAGGTACGGACACAGGGAGCAGAGCTGGAAGGAAACACAAAGATTAAGGCAGGGAGCCTGATGCCAGGCGAGAGCACGGGGCCTAAAGTGCTGCAAGAACAACAATGGTCAGGCGCCTCCACTAAGGGAGGGCGGCCTGATATAGCTGCCGCTGTGCCCCCATTGGTCCGGCGGCGCAATCGGGGCAGGGCACCGCCGGAGACCAGATCAGCTCAGATGTGGAGAGCCGGCTGCGGACTACAGCGCATGCGCGAGGCCTGCGGTGACGTCACCAGCCGCGGGCCGGACAGAGAGGGATGCCGATGCCGGGGCTGGAGGGAGCGTGGCTGCCGGGCGAGGTGAGTATGGCCGCGCGCACTGGGACGCCTGGCGGGGAGCGTGACTGGGGGCCGTGACACCAAGGTCAGGGGCCGTGACAGTACCCTCCCCCTTAAGCCGCCCCCTGCTGAGGTTGGCAAAAAAATCTCCTGAGAATGTGGGGGCGTTGATGTTCTTCCGGGGCTCCCATTATCTCTCCTCTGGACCAAAACCCTCCCAGTCAACAAGGAAAAAGGTCCTCCCTCTAACTCTCCTCATGGCGAGAATATCCCTTACCTCGAAAGTGTCATCCGAACCCACCGGCTGAGGGGCTGGAGTAGGCGAAGGATGGAACTGATTCAGGACCACAGGTTTCAGGAGAGAGACGTGGAAGGTGTTCGGGATACGGAGCGAAGCAGGCAACCTCAACTTGTAGGCGACTTCGTTGACTCGTTCCAGGATCTCAAAAGGGCCTATGTACCAGGGGCCCAGCTTGTAAGTGGGTAGTTTTAGTCGGATGTACTTGGATGAAAGCCAGACCTTATCCCCAATCTGAAACGGTGGAGGATTCAGCCTTCTCTTGTCTGCGTACTTCTTCATTCGCTCGCTGGCCCTTTTGAGGGCTGAGTTGGTCTCGGACCAGATTTCAGAGAATTCCTGGAACAGGGAGTTGGCTGCCGGTACTTCGGAGGCTGGGGTGACAGGAAGAGGTATGTTAGGATGTTTGCCGAATACCACAAAAAAGGGCGATTTAGTAGAGGATTCGCCGGCATGATTGTTATAGGCGAACTCCGCCCAAGGAAGCAGATCAACCCAGTTATCCTGATGGGCGTTGGAGAAATGCCGAAGGTATGCAGTCAGCGTCTGGTTAGTTCGTTCCACTTGCCCATTGGTCTGCGGATGATAGGCAGATGAAAAATACAAGGATATATCCAGAAGTTTGCAAAGCGCTCTCCAAAATTTAGCCGTAAACTGTACTCCACGATCAGAGACAATTCGTTGAGGTAGGCCATGTAGTCTGAAAATCTGATGGACGAAGATCTTGGCTAATCCGGGTGCGGAAGGAAGGCTGCTTAACGGAATGAAATGCTCCATTTTAGAAAAGCGGTCCACGACCACAAGAATCACCGTACTGCCAGACGAGCGGGGCAGATCCGTGATAAAGTCCATGGCGATACTCTCCCAAGGTGACTTCGGTTCCGGCAAGGGAAGCAGCAGGCCAAATGGAGGACGACGAGGTGTCTTATTCCTAGCACAGGAGGAACAGGAGGCGACGAAGTCTGCCACATCTTGACGAAGAGTGGGCCACCAGTAATACCGTGTTATGAGAGCCAGGGTCTTCCCAATTCCGGCATGACCAGCCACTTTGGAGGAATGCTCCCACAGGAGAACTCTCCTCTTGACGTTCTCTGGCACGAGAGTCTTGCCCGGAGGTGGAGAAAGCAGAGACAACGGGGCCACTGTGATTATCCTTGTAGGCTCGATAACATGGGAAGGTTCCTCCCCAGACTCAGTTGGTTGAAAGACTCTGGATAGGGCATCGGCTTTAGAGTTCCTTTCTTCAGGGTGGAAGTGCAGCTCGAAATCAAAGCAAGCAAAAAACAGGGACCATCTAGCCTGTCAAGGATTGAGTCTCTGGGCGGGCTGGAGGTAGGCTAGATTTTTGTGGTCCGAGTAAACAACAAATGGATGGACTGCTCCTTCCAGAAGGTGACGCCACTCCTCCAATGCCAATTTGATGGCCAAAAGCTCGCGGTCGCCAATCGAATAGTTACACTCAGCAGGGGAGAAGGCTCTGGAGAAGAATCCACAGGGGCGTAGGCAGCCCGAACCGGTCCTCTGGGATAAGACAGCCCCGGCGCCAGTCGAGGAAGCGTTCACCTCCAGCACGAAAGGTTTGCTGCTCTCAGGACGGATCAACACGGGAGCCGTGGAAAAAGCCTGTTTTAGCGACTGGAAGGCCTCTTCGGCTTCGGGTGTCCAAGAGTTAGCAGAGATCCCCTTACGGGTAAGGGCCGAGATCGGCTTGGAGAGTGAGGAAAAATGCGGAATGAATTGCCGATAGTAGTTGGCGAACCGTTGGATGGCTCTTAAGCCAACAAGGAGAGGCCACTTGAGAATGGCGGACAGTTTCTCGGGATCCATCTGCAGCCCGGCATCGGAGACGATGTAGCCCAGAAATGGCAGTGAGGTCTGCTCGAACAGGCACTTCTCCATCTTGGCATATAAACAATTCTCCCGAAGACGCCAAAGAGGAAGGCGGACAGTCCTCCTGTGGGATGGAAGATCTGAGAAGACCAGGATGTCATCCAGGTATACTACGACACAGGAGTACAGGAGATCCCGAATGATTTCATTGACGAACTCCTGGAACACCGCCGGGGCATTGCACAGACCGAATGGCATCACTAAGTACTCATAATGACCATCACAGGTGTTAAAGGCGGTCTTCCATTCATCGCCGGCACGGATGCGGATGAGGTTGTACACCCCCCTGAGGTCCAATTTTGAGAAGATATGAGCCCCTCTGAGACGGTCAAACAACTCCGGGATAAGAGGGAGTGGGTACCGGTTTTTGATAGTGATGTTGTTCAATCCTCTATAATCGATACATGGGCGCAGTGAACCGTCCTTCTTTTTAACAAAGAAGAACCCGGCACCTGCGGGAGATGAAGACTTCCGAATGAATCCCTTGGCGAGGTTCTCCGTGACGTATTCAGACCTGGCTGCGGATTCTGCAGGGGACAGCGGGTAGATCCTGGCCCTGGGAGGAGTAGAACCTAGGATTAGCTCGATCGGGCAGTCGAAGGGCCGATGTGGTGGAAGAACCTCCGACTCCTTCTTGTCGAAAACGTCTGCATAAGCCCAATAGGTTGAGGGAAGCCCAGAGAGCTCCTGAGGTGGGCGGGCGGGAACAACCGGATGAATGTGGTTCAGACAGCGACCATGACATGGATCTCCCCAGTCGACCAGTTGAGTACCGGCTGGTGTGTCCGTAACCACGGGTGGCCAAGTAGAATGGCATGAGACAAGTCGGGCAACAGGTAGAAGGCCACTCTTTCACGGTGGAGAGCGCCGACTTGCAAGACAACCTCCTCTGTGACCGCGGTGATGGATTCCTGTAGCGGTCTGCCGTCAACGGAAGCAATAATCCGGGGGTTCTTCAGGGTGACCACGGGAATACGATACTTGTCCACAACTTCACGCCGGATGAAGTTGCCTGCTGAGCCCAAATCCACACAGGCCACCTCAGACCCACGCCTCTCCCCTGATAGTAGAAGAACAGAAAGTGTGAGGGCCTGAGAGGAATCATAATCACCTAGGAAGGCCTCTCTTACCTGGCCTAGGTGGAAGAGTTTCCCGGTCTCTCGGGAAAAGAGCGGATGAAGTGGGATGCTCCCCCACAATAAAGACAAAGACCCTGCTCCCGTCTCTCCCTCTGACGTCTCTCAGCCATCCGGACCCGATCTACCTGCATGGGCTCGGGAGGCGGAGTATGTACAGGACCAGGCGAGCGTGGATTAAAGGACCGACTAGCGGTCGGGGCAGGCCTAATGGGCCTCCTGTCCCTCGTCGATTCTCGGGCGCACTCCTGGAACCGGAGGTCTATTCGAATGGACAGGGAGATGAGGTCCTCAAGGGTGGTGGGAGTATCCCGCCCCGCCAACTCATCCTTAATTCTGCCCGACAACCCACGCCAAAAGGCCCCGACCAGTGCCGCATTATTCCAACCCAATTCAGAGGACATGGTGCGGAACTGAATGGCGTATTGACCAACTGTCAGGGTGCCCCGGTGGAGGTTGAAAAGTGATTCAGTAAGCGAGGCTACCCGTCCGGGCTTATCGAACACCTTACGAAAGGTGTCCAGGAAAACCGGGATGTTAGAGACCATGGGATCGTCCCTCTCCCAGAGCGGATTTAACCAGGATAAGGCCTCTCCCTCCAGATGGGACATGATAAAGGCCACCTTGGCCCTATCGGAGGGATACTGGTGAGGCTGAAGCTCGAAATGCAAGCCACACTGGTTTAGGAACCTTCTACACTGTTTGGGGTCCCCACTGTAGCGGGGTGGTTTGGCAAGGCGAGGAGAGGGAAATGGAGCAGGACTGGGGATGGCGGCCGAGACCGCGGCGGCGGACTGGAGATCTCCCAGACGGTTGTCTACCGAGGCCATATAAGACAAAATATGGGTCTGAGCGTCCCGCTGCTGGCTCAACTCCTGCTGGAGGCCGGCCAGCTGAGCGGCATTCCCTGGATCGGCTGCCTGAAGAGCGGACAGGCGGGACTCCATGGCCTTCATGACCGACATGATGCGCCCCTGGTTCTCCTGTAAAAAGAGGAACTCCTTTTGACCGGGAGCTGAAACACCAGCGGGATCCATGGCCTGACCGTACTGTTAGCACCGCACACGGCAAGGCGGAATTCCCTGGAGTGGACCCTCTGGGCCGTGGCACCGAGGGGCCCCGGAAGAGCAACCAGGTGTGGCCGACCCCTATACAGGAACCATTTGGCGCAGGTCCAGGGGTTCGAATGCCATGGTAGCCGGAACCAAGAGGGGCGGCTCGGATTGGATCACAGAGCTACAGACGGGAAGAAGAACTGCGTAAGGATGCCTGGAACAGACACCGGTAGACTAGACTAGAACAGGACAGCAGGTTGAAGCCCGGGTAGGCAAGGCTTAAGACAGACAGCAGGTACGGCCTCGGGTATGCAGGGCTGGAGCAGGTACGGAGACAGGACTGGTACAGGCACGGACACAGGACTGGAGCAGGTACGGACACAGGACTGGAGCAGGTACGGACACCGGTAGGCAGGACTGGAACAGGTACGGAGATAGGTAGCAGGACTGGAGCCGGTGCGGAGACAGGACTGGAGCAGGTACGGACACAGGAATGGAGCAGGTACGGACACAGGACTGGAGCAGGTACGGACACAGGGAGCAGAGCTGGAAGGAAACACAAAGATTAAGGCAGGGAGCCTGATGCCAGGCGAGAGCACGGGGCCTAAAGCGCTGCAAGAACAACAACGGTCAGGCGCCTCCACTAAGGGAGGCCGGCCTGATATAGCTGCCGCTGTGCCCCCATTGGTCCGGCGGCGCAATCGGGGCAGAGCACCGCCGGAGACCAGATCAGCTCAGATGTGGAGAGCTGGCCATGGCCTATGGCACATGCGCGAGGCCTGCGGTGACATCACCAGCCGCGGGCCGGACAGAGAGGGACGCCGGCGCCGGGGCTGGAGGGAGCGCGGCTGCCGGGCGAGGTGAGTATGGCTGCGCGCACTGGGACGCCTGGTGGGGAGCGTGACTGGGGGCCCGGGGGCCGTGACAGCAAGGCCAGGGGCCGTGACTCCGGCTCCACAACATTTACTCAATGGGCAGTAAAGATATCATCCCTGTCAATGGTTACTGGTCCACGCATCGGTGGTCAGGTGGACCTTGCTACTGACGGCGTTTAGTAGCGCATGTTTAATTTTTCCCTCCACATGCTTTTGCAGGGCAGGGACGACTTGCCTGCTGAAATAAAAGCGGCTGGGCACGTTGTATTGTGGGACTGCCAATGCCATGAAGTTACGGAAGGTGTCAGTCTCCACCAGCCTGAATGAGAGCATTTCAAGGGACAGTAGTTTTGCAGTGCCAACATTCAGAGCCTGTGCTCGGGGGGGGGTGGTTTGCCGAGTATGGGCACCTTTTCTCCCATGCCTGTGCTACCGATGGCTGTAGACTGGCTTGGGAGTGTGAGGATGACAGGGAACATGGTGCTGTGGGTGGAATGACACTGTGTCTCTGTACAACAGTGCCAGAGGTTCTTCCATGGCGATCCTGTGAGGAAGTCGAACCAGCTGTGTGTGAGCTGGAGGAAGAGGCTACAACATGAGCTGAAGAGGTGGTAGGTGGCGCTGTAGGTTGGCCTAGGTCTTCCGTGTGTCTTTGTAACTCCACCACATGCTTGGTCCGCACATGTTTCTACATATTTGTGGTATTGAGGTTGCTGACACTTTTCCCTCTTTTCACTTTCTGATTACACAGCTTGTATTTGACATAGCAAATGTCATCTGCAACTGTGTCAAAAAAGGACCAGGCACTGCAAGTCTTGGGAGCGCCCGTTTTGGGTTTTGGAAGAGGCATGCTCCTAATGGGTGCCAAAGTGGAGGCTACAGGCAACCGAGTCTGCCCTGTTATGAATGAGTCACCGTAGGAGGCAAAAACAGAAATGCTAGCTAAGTCCAGAAAACCAGAGAAGTTGGCAGCTATCGGATTGCAGACCCCTGAACCTATCAACAACAACTAGCAGTAGCCGTGGGGGGTTCCTGCGATGCCCTAGACCCCTCGATCACAGCCGGAGAACTGCCTAGCCTAAAGACAGAAAGGGAAATCTAAACTGCCCCAGAGCAGACCCCAAAGCAATAGGCAGCCCCCAACATATAATGACGGTGAAGCAAGAAGAAAAAACACTAACACAGATAGAAAGATAGACTGAGCAAATGATGGGGCCCAAGCTAACTAGATAGGACAGGATAGGAAAGCTGCTGTCTGCAATCCGCGAAAAACCCTATGAAAATAAGAGCCAACAGACTGACAGGGAAAAAAGCCCTGAAGACGCTAGGCTTCAAAAAGACTATTTCAGTACTCAGGTATTTTCTGAAGACAGAGCAACAGACAAAAAAGGAATTCAGCTCACCCCAGCAGGGAATGGCAGAATCCAGAAAAGCAAGGCAAAACAAAACCAAAACACAAATGCAAAAAGGCAAAGCAGAAAACTTAGCTTTTGAGGAGCAGGAATCAGACTGGTCTCCTAGAATTCCACAGAGAAGTCACCAGCGAGGAGGAAGGGCGTCGGCTGCCTTATATCCAGTCAGAGATCCCCGTCGCCCAGTCATCCTCTCCCAGCTCAGGTGCTTGGTAATCAGCCTCACTACCTTCCTTCACCAGAAGAGGGAGTTCATCAGATCTCAATGGTGAAGGGGAAAATGAACTCATAACACTGCCCCCTCCCTCTCCCTCCTTTTTTGGCCATTCGGGATATCTCTTCCTCAGAGGTGCTCCCACCACCTTCCTGTACCTCACGCCATAATGGGTCAAGGACGTCATCATCTACACTACCCTCTTCAAACGACTGCTTCTCCTGGGTAGTCTCGACAGCACAGTACGCACCAGAAAGTGGCACCTGAGTCTCATCATCAGATGCGTACTGAGGTGTGCTGACCATAGGCACTGGCCCACCCGCCTCTTCAGATTCAGATAGACAAAGCTGTTGCGCATCACTGCATACTACCTCTTCTTCAAATTCTCGAATGCTGCTTGGCTGGCCCCCTCTTTCCAAGCCAACAGATTCAGAGAACAGAAGTAGAGATGGCTTCTGTCCAGGGCTCTCTGACTGCCTGGGCAATTTGGCAGGTGGTGAAGAGACAGATGGGTGCTCTTCAGTGCTCTGGACCTGAGAGGATCTGGAACTAATTGAAGTCGATGCGTTAGCTGCCATCCATCCGACAATGGCTTCCATTTGTTCGTCCCGCAGAAGTTGGGTATGGTGAGCTCCTACAAAGCTGCGCATAAAGGACTGTTCCCTGTTAAAACTGGGGGATGCTGAGTCACTGGTGCCCGCAGCAGGCACAGAATCCCCATGTCCTCTCCCTGCAGAAACTCCACGTCCACGACCACGTGCCTTACTCCCTTCCTTTTTCATCTTGGTAGACTTATAAAGATAGGCAGAAAAGTACTAAGGGCTTAGTGAGCTTATTCCTGAACAGCTGCTAACAGGTATAAGAAACACTAATTTTATAAAGTGTGGACTAGACTTTAATATGAGCTAATATGGCCTACACAACTGTAAAGTGGAGTGTTTGGTGAACTTTATTAACTTTTTTTTTTTTTCAAAAAAAGACACTGGATGTTCCCAAAGATGTTAAACCAATAGTATCACAAACTTTTTGTAGCTATTACAATGCAGGAAGGTAACCTACAATGCAATAGATGAGGCTCCAAAAAATAGGCTAATACTAATCTGGCTGGGGCTGCAGGACACAAGCCAGCAGAAAGGCTCCTCTATCTACTCCTATATAGTGTTTGCAAATATTCTAGCTGGATACGGATGGAAGCACACTAATAGGAGAAATCTGGAAAAATGAACAGCACTAATGCAAAAAAGGACAATGTATGAGGCAGTGACACATGCTGAGCGGACTACAACTGGAGGTGGTTGCCGAACACACTACAGCATGAGCTGCACTCACACACAGAGACCTCGCAGACAGCCGTGAACAGCGCTGCAAGGCTGCAGAAAAGCCCCTCTATCTACTCCTATATAGTGTTTTCAAGCAACCTAGCTGGATACGGATGGAACCACACTAATAGAAGAAATCAGGAAAAATGAGCTGCACTAATGCAAAAAAGGACAATGTATGAGGCAGTGACGCACGCTGAGCGGACTACAACCAGAGGTGGCTGCAGAGCACACTACAGTGTGAGCTGCACTCACACACAGAGACCTCGCAGACAGCCGTGAACAGCGCTGCAAGACAAAACAAAGCTTCTCACACAGCGGTTGCTAAAGTAGCCTGGGTAAAGCACAATAAAGCAAATCGCTAGCTCAAACTGTCCCTCAGAGTCAGTACAGCAGCGTCCTGTCCCTAAGTAAATTCACAGCAGAGTGAACCCAAAATGGCAGCGGTGGCTTTTATAGTGCATCTTGACATCATTTCAGCAGCCAATCACAGCCATGCCATTAGTTAACATGCCTAACATGCATAACAGGATGTGCCCACACTTCTTAGGATTCCTCATTGACTGAATAAAATCAAACTGGCTCATTGCATTATGGGAACTTACGATTCCGGTATTCGATATTCTAAAAGTATCGGAACTCAGTATCAGAACTCCGATACCGCGAATATCAGCCGATACCCGATATTGCAGTGTCGGAATGCTCAACACTACTGATTATACAGCTGTGAGCTAATAATAATTACCTGGGAAGCTCCAAGGGTATAACCCCCTTCCCAGGCTATAAACATCTGCCCCAGCTGTTGGATTTCCCTCTGCTGGTTATCAAAATTACAAGGGAGCCCACACCATTTTTTTCAGAAAAATAATTCTTCATTAATTAAATACATGTACAGTAATTTGCACACACAGTGTACTACTTGTAATTGTATATGTCACTGAAATCTATATATCTACCTATTCTATGTGTATTTACTGTATGTAATCCATCTATTCTATCCTGTCGGCTCCTGCTGTGATTTTACACTACGCAGCTACTGATTTGTCGGCCTTTATTCTATCGATTTATCATTTATATATATATATATATATATATATATATATATACACACAGTATATATATTTTTTTTTTTTTGAAGAATATTTCCTTTAAAAATGATGTGTAAATGACAGAGAATTTCTCTATGTAAAAGCTCATGTTAAAATCAGATAGCCATTACACTGCATTCTGATGTAAATCGGATGCTAGGTGTGAAAAATCAGATTGTACTCGCATAAAAAAGCTTGACACTCGCATTACACTTGCATTACACTCGTCTAACTCTCCTGCATCAAAATAGGACTGATTTCAAAATCGCTAGCGTGACTCCAGTCTTAGATGTGCATGCCAGGGGATCATCTTGTTTTAGAAATTTCTGACCGGAAAAGCTGCTGATCTTACACTGAGAATTCAACATGAGAGGAGCAATAAGCAATGCCTTCCTCTTCTATTTTCAATACTGGTCTCCTACTGTTGAGGAGAGCGTAGACCAGGGTTCCCCAATTCCAGTCCTCAAGGCCCACCAATAGATCATGTTTTCAGGATTTCCTTAGTATTGCTCAGGTGATAATTGCTTCACCTGTGCAATACAAAGGAAATCCTGAAAACATGATCTGTTGGAGGGCCTTGAGGACTGGAGTTGGGGAACCCTGGTGTAGACTGAGAAAAAGTGTTCACCAGGGAAGAGTTGAGAGGCATGGGTCCAATGATTCTTCAGTGGATGAGTCTGCTACCATTTTATTTGCCCAATCTCCAGAAGCCAACAGTGAAAAAAATTACAGAGTGCACTATGCAATGCTGCACCTACTGATCACAATGATCTCTACTCTGAAGCAAAGGTGAGTTAACATTATTGGATCTACCTGCCATCCTGTGGGCCCCTTTCCACCAGGACCTATGCCTCTACCCATATGATCTACTAGGTCCATACTTCTGCCCCTGACTCAATGCACAAAGAAGAAGACTAACATTTCTTCCATAGACGTTCAGCATACTCCAGCACAGGAGTAGCTGAAGCATTTGTTAGGACTTGGGAACAACAATAGATGCACCGGTGGGCCAGTCCAAACTGGCTGGTGCCAGGCACACTGTGCTACACCCTTTAAAGGGTGTATCCATTTTAGGAACATGGATCCCAAATGCTGAAAAAATAAAATAATAACCAGCTCCTCAACACTCCTCCAATCTCTGTGTTTGTTTGCTGCGTTGACATCATGTAAATAGTGTGTATCGACATGATAACCATAACTTATGCACCTGGGCATCTGCTGAACTCAGTGATTAATTACATTGGTAATGTGCGCTGTTGATGTGACATCACCTCTGCACCAAAACACTGAGACTGAATCTGAGAACGTCATCTGGCATTGGACCCAAGAAGTGTGAGCATCATCTTTTTTTTTTTTTATTTTGGGCATTTTACAGTATTTTGGGGCACACTTTCTTTAAAGTAGACATCCAGTTTAATAGTGGTGGTTACGGGCTGCACTAAATATCATCATGGGGAAAGTGTTGCCTCTGAATGACAGGATGTGACCTTTACTATAGTGTAGTAAGTTAATATAGACAGACATTTTGCACTTTACAATGTTACTATATCACTGTTTAATTAAGGGTGTTGTCACTTGGTGATAACCCTTGTCCACGTGCCCCAACAGAGCTTATGGCCATCTAGGAGGGGCTCCACCATATGGAACCATCCTGGATAAGTCAGAACACAGTGCCATTCTGTATCATTGGCTCCCATTTTAGCAGACTAATCATGCTGCATAATACCAACTGGCCACATCTTCGTCTCTGGCAAAATCAGCTGCTTGTAGTGGTGCCCCAGGAGTGGTCTCGGAATGAACTAAGCTAATCGTCCAACAAGCCGTAACATTTAAAGAGAATGTCTAGGTTTTCTATATGCATAAAACAGGATATGAAAATGAAATCTCTACTGTTTGCCTTTCTTAATTTTTTTTCACCACTGCATATACTAATTTCAATTTCACATATTTTCCATAAAATACCTAGTGTACTTTACCATCTGTATTGTAAATGTGGACAATGAAGTTGAATGCCAATGTTAGCTTAGAAGAAAAAAGTCTCCAAATTACTTCTGGAGAAAAACTATTACAGCAAATATGGGTAATTCACCGCTATTTGGTATGAGTGCACCTTTATAATCATTACAAATATATTGTCAGTATCAAAACCTGCTACATCCACCTGTCATATCCTGCAGTGCTCAACCTGAGAGAAGGATTCTGGGTAATGACTTGCTAATGAGCTTACTCTTCAGCTTCCTATCCATTATGTACAAGGAAATTTCCCTAGAGCCGTAGCCTGCCAAATGACACAGATTGTACAGTGGAAACTGAGATAGTAGTTATAGCTGAGGAACAAATAACCTCAAGCAGATTTTTAATAGATTTTTTTTTATACAGGTATAAGAATGGCATCAAATTTTTCTGTGAAAATTACCATCAAATTTGTTTGCAGAAAGCATTGCATTTTCTTTTGTATTGCAAATATTTGACTTACTGCTTCCCCCTCAAAATAAAAAAAAACATTTTTTTATATTTGAACAATTATTTGAGGCTATGCTCAGGCAGCACAACGCTAAGATTAAATAATCTCTGATTAATTTGTTTAAAAATTAATTAGTGACTTCTGCTGAGAAACTCACAATAGGAAAATATACAATATAAATCCTTCGAGGGGCTAGAATGATAGAAACAATGTATTAACAGCAGATTATGTTCATCTGAGACATCTAATTAAAACAATAACATATGGACATAATATCTATTTGCATAGCTATTACATTACTGCTGAGCTGGGTGATAGGGAAGATAAATTGTTGGCAGATTTTGAAATAAAGATATCCAATCTTTATGCAATAAATGTGTTATAGAAGAGATTAAAAGAGTTAAAGCCATTATGGGTTTGAGTTTGCTCACTCGAGAATATGTTGATGACATGTTTGGAAGTGTCATGAATTGTAAGTCAGATGATCTAGAATACCACCTACAAACACAAGTAATAATCAATGATTTTTTTTAATCTTTATTATTTTTTCTATATTTTTAGTGAATTTAAGTAAATAAAAATAAAATGACAAATCAAACCATGCAAAAATAACTCATATGTATGAACTACTGTATATCAGCCTAGCAAAGAACAATATCCCAGTATAAAGATAGTAAGCTGATTAAAAATAGAGGTCCTTAAAAGGGTTGTCCAATCTAAAATGAAAAGTCTGCAGAAAAGCGGAAGGCTAGCACTCGACTCTCGTGAGTGTGATGGTTCTAGTGAACGGAGCCAATGGTCCCATAGACAATACAGTATGTAATCACTGCACTCGTACAATTTGAAAAAGTTTGCTTCAAGTGGATATTTTATTAAAGGTGACATCTGCTCTTGGGACACGTACGTGTCTGCACTTAGAGTTGTGCTACCAACAGATGTGAGCCTATCACGCTTTAAGATAAGTAACCTTGTATTTACTCACGTGTACTTATCAATATGTTTTTTCCTTTACAGCAACATCCATTTTTTTACCCCTTATGCATACTAACTTTGGCATCATTTCAGACCCCTGTGCATATTTCCCCCAGTTTGGTAAATACCAATCCTTTTTATTTTTATTTTCTCCCACGTTTTTCCCATAATACCAGTGTTCTATCTCTGACATTTAATTCACAATCCCTGATTATCTGCTTTTAATGTTTACTGTGTTTTCTGGCTCCATCTAGTGACCAGAGTCCTAACCGCAGTGTTATTGTGTGTTTACTTTCACTTTGCTATTTCCCTTCATTTACAGTTCATTCTGGTAAGGTTGCAATGCACCCTGGTAGCCTTTTGCAAGGGATTATGGTTAGTTCAGCCCCCATTTAACCTCCAGCATTGTGACAGCATCGCTGGTATGTACTTATGTTTCCTGTATCCAATTCCTGTCTCATACTAGCCTGCTTAGTTAGTTCTCCCCTGGTTAGCTATTAGTGCAGTTGATGTATTATGTATATATGAATCCCTTATGAACCCAGTATTGATTGTATGCATATATGTTTTTGTTTGTAGTGTCACCGCGCCAATATACCATCATGTTCAACCTACAGTCTCCTTATTGGACTCTTGTATAGCGGTTTAGCTGCCTGTATAAACTACATGAATTCTGCTTCATTTAGTGAGGACAGAACAGTAAAACAGCATCTATCCAGCTAGTGGGAACTCAGAGAAAGAAGAGTCTTCCATCCTGCAGGGGCCAGTAAAACAGCGGCCATCCAGCTAGTGGGAATTCAGAGAAAGGACAGTCTTCCATCCTGCAGGAACTAGTGAAACTGCAGGAATCCATCTAGTGAGATTCAAGTCCCCGGCTACACAGAGACTAATACAGCTACAGCAATCTCTTCACAGCCAAGCATTCCTCCAAGACACCATGTCCCACAAATCACACAGGACAAAATCTGTTGCATCTGTCTACTCAAAGACTATATTCATCAGCAGTGCGGTCACCATTGCTCGTGCAAATGCTAAAGCTGCCAAAATGTGAGCAAGCTATGCTGAAGTAGAGATGCAACTTAAATTAGAGAAAGCACGGCTAGAGAGAAGGTCACTCATAGAGAGAAAGGATCGAGAGAGAAGGATACGTTAAGAAAGAGATGAACAAGAGAGAAGGTTATGCTTAGAAAGAGATCAGGAAGAAAGAAAGATGCAGTTAGAGAAGGCACGCGTGGATGCCACCTTAGAGAGCCTAGCAGCAAAAAGAGAAGCTGCCGCAGCACTACCCAGAGCGGAATCACTAGAAGTCACGCACAACCCTTAGCTGCATAGCCGAAGCAATACGTCAAGTCTGAAGTTGCCGCTGCAAGATTCACCACAGCGCATATCTCAGTATGTTAATGAACTTCTTGATCCAAACTATAATCAAGAACAGGACACATCCAGTGAAGCGAGTGAGAGTCATCATGAGGCTCAGCTCCAGGAAAACGTGGAGCAAAGCAATTCTGCTAATGACTACCTTGCTCCTCCCCAGGTAACCAACATGAATCACCTTGCTGACACACCGCACACCAGACCGATGCAACATGACACTGGCTGGTGCCACCCTGAGGATACTAACAGGTATGAACGCACCTCACATCACTATCAGGGTGACCCATCATCAGTAAACTCTGCTGACAACCAATTCACAACAGAATTTGCTAAGTTCTTCACACGACGTGATCTGGTTGCCAAGGGACTCATGAAATTCACTCACTACACTGATGGTTACCGAGCTTGGAAAGCTTCCTTCCAAAATGTCACTAGAGACTTGGTGCTACAACACAGGGAAGAGATAGACCTCTAAGTCAAATACCTAGGAGAAGAGTCAGTCAAACATGCAGTAAGGATCAGAGACATTAATATAAACCACCCTCAAATTGGCCTCAAAGAGATCTGGAAGAGGCTGGATGAGTGTTACGGCTCAGCAGAGGTAATAGAGAGAGCCTTGTTCAAAAGAATAGATGACATACCTAAAATATCTAACAAAAGTCTCCAGAAACTTAGAGAATTGGGTGACCTGCTAAAGGAAGTCCTAGTTGCCAAATGTGAGTGTGACCTACAAGGACTTGCATTTCTTGATACAGCCAAAGGTGTTAACTAGTGTTGAGCATTCCGATATTGCAAATATCGGGTATCGGCCGATATTCGTTGTATCGGAGTTCCGATATTTTTACAATATCGAATACCAGAATCGGAAGTTCCCATAATGCAATGAGCCAGTTGTGTTAGCCATGTTAACTAATGGCATGGCTGTGATTGGCTGCTGAAATGATGTCATTATGATGCGCGGTCTGTGCGGGCCTGCCAGGGGTCTGTGCAGGCCTGCCGGGGGTCTGTGTGGGCTGCCGGGGGTCTGTGCGGGCCTGCCAGGGGTCTGTGCGGGCTGCTGGGGGTCTGTGCAGGCCTGCCGGGGGTCTGTGCGGGCCTGCCGGGGGTCTGTGCGGGCTGCCGGGGTCTCTGCGGGCTGCTGGGGGTCTGTGCGAGCCTGCCGGGGGTCTGTAAAGGCTGCCGGGGGTCTGTGCGGGCTGCCGGGGGTCTGTACGGGACTGTCGGGGGTCTGTGCGGGCTGCCGGGGGTCTGTGCGGGCTGCTGGGGATCTGTGCGGGCTGCTGGGGATCTGTGCGGGCCTGCCGGGGGTCTGTATGGGCCTGCCGGGGGTCTGTGCGGGCTGCCGGGGGTCTGTGCAGGCCTGCCCGGGGTCTGTGCAGGCCTGCTGGGGTCTGTGCGGGCTGCCGGGGGTCTGTGCTTGCCTGCCAGGGGTCTGTGTGGGCTGCCGGGGGTCTGTGCGGGCCTGCCGGGGGTTGTGTGTGTGTGCAGGCATCGTCCGATGGGACTACAAGTCCCATCGGGCTATGCCTGCTACAATGACAGTGATTGACACATTAGCCAATGATGGAACAGTAATAGTCCCATCATCCGGCTAATGTGCTGAATGTAAAAAAAAAAAAACATACATACTACATACATACTACATATATACAGCATTCATGCAACATACATACATACTACATACATACTTCATACAGTATATACTACATTCATATATACTACATACATACTACATACACTCACTGGCCACTTTATTAGGTACACCATGCTAGTAACGGGTTGGACCCCCCTTTGCCTTCAGAACTGCCTCAATTCTTCGTGGCAGAGATTCAACAAGGTGCTGGAAGCATTCCTCAGAGATTTTGGACCATATTGACATGATGGCATCACACAGTTGGCGCAGATTTGTCGGCTGCACATCCCTGATGCGAATCTCCCGTTCCACCACATCCCAAAGATGCTCTATTGGATTGAGATCTGGTGACTGAGGAGGCCATTTGAGTACAGTGAACTCATTGTCATGTTCAAGAAACCAATCTGAGATGATTCGAGCTTTATGACATGGCGCATTATCCTGCTGAAAGTAGCCATCAGATGTTGGGTACATTGTGGTCATAAAGGGATGGACATGGTCAGCAACAATACTCAGGTAGGCTGTGGCGTTGCAACGATGCTCAATTGGTACCAAGGGGCCCAAAGAGTGCCAAGAAAAAATTCCCCACACCATGACACCACCACCACCAGCCTGAACCGTTGATACAAGGCAGGATGGATCCATGCTTTCATGTTGTTTACGCCAAATTCTGACCCTACCATCCGAATGTCGCAGCAGAAATCGAGACTCATCAGACCAGGCAACGTTTTTCCAATCTTCTACTGTCCAATTTCGATGAGCTTGTGCAAATTGTAGCCTCAGTTTCCTGTTCTTAGCTGAGAGGAGTGGTACCCAGTGTGGTCTTCTGCTGCTGTAGCCCATCTGCCTCAAAGTTCGACGCACTGTGCGTTCAGAGATGCTCTTCTGCCTACCTTGGTTGTAACGGGTGGCAATTTGAGTCACTGTTGCCTTTCTATCAGCTCGAACCAGTCTGCCCATTCTCCTCTGACCTCTGGCATCAACAAGGCATTTCCGGCCACAGAACTGCCGCTCACTGGATTTTTTTTCTTTTTCGGACCATTCTCTGTAAACCCTAGAGATGGTTGTGCGTGAAAATCCCAGTAGATCAGCAGTTTCTGAAATACTCAGACCAGCCCTTCTGGCACCAACAATCATGCCACGTTCAAAGGCACTCAAATCACCTTTCTTCCCCATACTGATGCTCGGTTTGAACTGCAGGAGATTGTCTTGACCATGTCTACATGCCTAAATGCACTGAGTTGCCGCCATGTGATTGGCAGATTAGAAATTAAGTCTTAACACACAGTTGGACAGGTGTACCTAATAAAGTGGCCAGTGAGTGTATATACTTAATTCATACAACATACATACATACTACATACTACATACCTACTACATACAGTGGGGAAAAAAAGTATTTAGTCAGTCAGCAATAGTGCAAGTTCCACCACTTAAAAAGATGAGAGGCGTCTGTAATTTACATCATAGGTAGACCTCAACTATGGGAGACAAACTGAGAAAAAAAAATCCAGAAAATCACATTGTCTGTTTTTTTTTCATTTTATTTGCATTTTATGGTGGAAAATAAGTATTTGGTCAGAAACAAGCAATCAAGATTTCTGGCTCTCACAGACCTGTAACTTCTTCTTTAAGAGTCTCCTCTTTCCTCCACTCATTACCTGTAGTAATGGCACCTGTTTAAACTTGTTATCAGTATAAAAAGACACCTGTGCACACCCTCAAACAGTCTGACTCCAAACTCCACTATGGTGAAGACCAAAGAGCTGTCAAAGGACACCAGAAACAAAATTGTAGCCCTGCACCAGGCTGGGAAGACTGAATCTGCAATAGCCAACCAGCTTGGAGTGAAGAAATCAACTGTGGGAGCAATAATTAGAAAATGGAAGACATACAAGACCACTGATAATCTCCCTCGATCTGGTGCTCCACGCAAAATCCCACCCCGTGGGGTCAGAATGATCACAAGAACGGTGAGCAAAAATCCCAGAACCACGAGGGGGGACCTAGTGAATGAACTGCAGAGAGCTGGGACCAATGTAACAAAGCCTACCATAAGTAACACACTACGCCACCATGGACTCAGATCCTGCAGTGCCAGACGTGTCCCACTGCTTAAGCCTGTACATGTCCGGGCCCATCTGAAGTTTGCTAGAGAGCATTTGGATGATCCAGAGGAGTTTTGGGAGAATGTCCTATGGTCTGATGACACCAAACTGGAACTGTTTGGTAGAAACACAACTTGTCGTGTTTGGAGGAAAAAGAATACTGAGTTGCATCCATCAAACACCATACCTACTGTAAAGCATGGTGGTGGAAACATCATGCTTTGGGGCTGTTTCTCTGCAAAGGGGCCAGGACGACTGATCCGGGTACATGAAAGAATGAATGGGGCCATGTATCGTGAGATTTTGAGTGCAAACCTCCTTCCATCAGCAAGGGCATTGAAGATGAAACGTGGCTGGGTCTTTCAACATGACAATGATCCAAAGCACACCGCCAGGGCAACGAAGGAGTGGCTTCGTAAGAAGCATTTCAAGGTCCTGGAGTGGCCTAGCCAGTCTCCAGATCTCAACCCTATAGAAAACCTTTCGAGGGAGTTGAAAGTCCGTGTTGCCAAGCGAAAAGCCAAAAACATCACTGCTCTAGAGGAGATCTGCATGGAGGAATGGGCCAACATACCAACAACAGTGTGTGGCAACCTTGTGAAGGCTTACAGGAAACGTTTGACCTCTGTCATTGCCAACAAAGGATATATCACAAAGTATTGAGATGAAATTTTGTTTCTGACCAAATACTTATTTTCCACCATAATATGCAAATAAAATGAAAAAAAAAACAGACAATGTGATTTTCAGGATTTTTTTTTCTCAGTTTGTCTCCCATAGTTGAGGTCTACCTATGATGTAAATTACAGACGCCTCTCATCTTTTTAAGTGGTGGAACTTGCACTATTGCTGACTGACTAAATACTTTTTTTCCCCACTGTATATACTACATTCATGCAACATGCATACATACTACATACATACTGCATACTGTATATACTACATTCATACAACATACATACATACTACATAATGCCCCCTTAATGCCCCCTTTGCCCCCCACATTCGATCACTGGCTCGCTCTTGTCATCTGCACCTCAAAAACATTTCTAGAATTTGACCTTTTCTTACTTTTGACTCTGCAAAAACTCTTACTGTTTCTCTTATTCATTCTCGTCTCGACTATTGTAACTCTCTTCTAATCGGTCTCCCTCTTACCAAACTCTCCCCTCTCCAATCTGTCTTGAATGCTGCAGCCAGGATCATATTCCTCACCAATCGTTACACCGATGCCTCTACCTTGTGCCAGTCATTACACTGGCTACCCATCCACTCCAGAATTCAGTATAAACTTATTACCCTCACCCACAAAGCCCTCCATGGCTCAGCACCACCCTACATCTCCTCCCTTGTTTCAGTATACCACCCTACCCACGCCCTCCGTTCTGCTGATGACCTGAGGTTAGTATCCTCAATAGTCAGAACCTCCCACTCCCATCTCCAAGACTTTACACGTGCCGCGCCAATTCTTTGGAATGCACTTCCCAGGTCAATACGATTAGTCCCCAATCCCCACAATTTTAAGCGTGTCCTGAAAACGCATTTATTCAGACTGGCCTATCGCCTCAACACATTAACCTAACCTATCCCTGTGTGGCAGAGCCAAAAGTTTTACCATAACCAGGTTCCCAGCATCATGTTCCCACATGCTTTATGCATCCATTAGCCCTCTGTGTCTGTACTGTTACACACTTAACATTATGGCTGGTCCATACAATCAGAGCAACTGTTACCACCCACCTTTCGTGTCTCCCTCTTTCCTCATAGACTGTAAGCTTGCGAGCAGGGCCCTCACTCCTCTTGGTATTTGTTATAATCTACTGTATGTGATTATTGTTATGCTGTAATGTCTATTGTCTGTACAAATCCCCTCTGAAATGTAAAGTGCTGCGGAATATGTCGGCGCTATAAAAATAAAATTTATTATTATTATTATTACATAATACATACATGCTACATATACACTCACTGGCCACTTTATTAGGTACACCATGCTAGTAAGGGGTTGGACCCCCTTTTGCCTTCAGAACTGCCTCAATTCTTCGTGGCAGAGATTCAACAAGGTGCTGGAAGCATTCCTCAGAGATTTTGGACCATATTGACATGATGGCATCACACAGTTGGCGCAGATTTGTCGGCTGCACATCCCTGATGCGAATCTCCCGTTCCACCTCATCCCAAAGATGCTCTATTGGATTGAGATCTGGTGACTGAGGAGGCCATTTGAGTACAGTGAACTCATTGTCATGTTCAAGAAACCAATCTGAGATGATTCGAGCTTTATGACATGGCGCATTATCCTGCTGAAAGTAGCCATCAGATGTTGGGTACATTGTGGTCATAAAGGGATGGACATGGTCAGCAACAATACTCAGGTAGGCTGTGGCGTTGCAACGATGCTCAATTGGTACCAAGGGGCCCAAAGAGTGGCAAGAAAAAATTCCCCACACCAAGACACCACCACCACCAGCCTGAACCGTTGATACAAGGCAGGATGGATCCATGCTTTCATGTTGTTTACGCCAAATTCTGACCCTACCATCCGAATGTCGCAGCAGAAATCGAGACTCATCAGACCAGGCAACGTTTTTCCAATCTTCTACTGTCCAATTTCGATGAGCTTGTGCAAATTGTAGCCTCAGTTTCCTGTTCTTAGCTGAGAGGAGTGGTACCCAGTGTGGTCTTCTGCTGCTGTAGCCCATCTGCCTCAAAGTTCGAAGCACTGTGCGTTCAGAGATGCTCTTCTGCCTACCTTGGTTGTAACGGGTGGCAATTTGAGTCACTGTTGCCTTTCTATCAGCTCGAACCAGTCTGCCCATTCTCCTCTGACCTCTGGCATCAACAAGGCATTTCCGGCCACAGAACTGCCGCTCACTGGTTTTTTTTTCTTTTTCGGACCATTCTCTGTAAACCCTAGAGATGGTTGTGCGTGAAAATCCCAGTAGATCAGCAGTTTCTGAAATTCTCAGACCAGCCCTTCTGGCACCAACAATCATGCCACATTCAAAGGCCCTCAAATCACCTTTCTTCCCCATACTGATGCTCGGTTTGAACTGCAGGAGATTGTCTTGACCATGTCTACATGCCTAAATGCACTGAGTTGCCGCCATGTGATTGGCTGATTAGAAATTAAGTCTTAACACACAGTTGGACAGGTGTACCTAATAAAGTGGCCAGTGAGTGTATACTACATTCATACAACATACATAATACATACTACATACATACTACATATATACTACATTCATACAACATACATGCATACATGCTACATAATACATATGTATAAATCACTACAAAGATGCCTCTATAACAATGAATAGAATACCATCAACAATTCATAAATCACAATGTCAACCCTGGAAATGTGAAAAAACCGGGCTCTAGACCAAATGGTATTAAAAAGATATAAATGCATTTCATATCGCCACAGGATGTAACTGCCATTGAGACAGCATTTATATAGGTTTCGCCACAGTTTAGGCCCTCATATATACAGCGGTTATTTTAGCATGTTATAACAATGATATTTATTGGAGTGATTAATTCACATTCCTGTTCAGGGCAATTTTTCTAATAAAATACACCAGTATAGTGTTTTTGTATTCCATGCATGTAGGTCTTTTTATAAGACACAGTTTTTGAAGCGGTATTCATTTGTAACTTTGTAATGTTAATATCCTTGATGTTGATGGTTGTGAGAAACCTCATGGGTAATTCACATCCCTTTTGTTGATATGTACATCTCTCTTGCCATACATATATTTTTAATGTTTTGATAAATAAAAATATATCTTTTTAATACCATTTGGTCTAGAGCCCGGTTTTTTCACATTTCCAGGGTTGACATTGTGATTTATGTAATACATACATACTACATATATGCTACATTCATACAACATACATACATACCTACATACTACATACTACATACATACTACATACATACAACATGCTACATACATACAATATACATTCTACATACATACTACATACAATACATTCATACATTCATGCAATACATACATATAGCCATACAGTACATATAACATAGAGTACATACTCACCATCACTTGTCACTTTGATCCCCGAAGCCAGTGTCATCTGTAAAAAATATTAAAATAACAAACAACCAATATACTCCCTGATCCGCAGAAATCCACGAGTGTCCCACGACTATATCCTGCAGTGCATCACTGAGAGGTTACTATAGTTCAGAGCCACATTGGATTTGTTATGGGGAAGGCCTAACTTGCTCCACAACCAGAGCACACCATACCCAGGTTGGAGCTTTGTGCTGCTGTCTTATCAGTTGAATTAGCAGAGTTCATTGCATCCGAGATGGATATCGACCTGACACAAGCCAAGTTTTACTTAGACAGCAGAGTAGTCCTGGGATACATCCATAATGAAACTAGACGATTCTACATTTATGTCAACAACAGAGTGCTACGAATTAGGAGATCAGTTCATCCAAAACAGTGGCATTACATTCCCATGGACCAAAATCCTGCAGACCATGCAACTAGAGCAGTTGACGCAAGTCGACTAGACTGCACAACATGGCTCTCAGGACCAAAATTATTGTACACTGTGGAATGTTTTCCAGACACCTTTGAACTAGTGAGAGAGGACTCAGATGCTGAAATCCACCCTCAGATGTCTACACTTCATACATTAACTCCAGCTACTCTACTCACCCAGAAAACAGGACTATCCAGTGCCCCTCCAGGAGGATTCGCTGCTAAGGACCTCTACAAGCACCAATGAACAGGTACAAAGTCTTGCAAACACATTCTGGTACAGATGGCGCAAACAATACTTGTCTACCCTGAAGCCACGGATGAAGTGACAATCTACCAGGACTAATCTGAGGATTGATGACCTTGTCCTTGTGAAAGAATGTCAAGTCCATCAGAACCAGTGGCCACTTGGTCTAGTGACTGCAACATTCCCAAGTAAGGAAGGTAACGTCCACAAAGTCGAATTGAGGATGGCCAAAGGGAATGAACTTACAACATTCTCCAGACCAGTAACTGAGCTGGTCCTAATGTTGTCTTCAGAGAAAATGAATAGTGACATCCGCTTGATGCCAGATGGGGATTGTTCTGTCTCTGACATTTAATTTATAATCCCTGATTATCTGCTTGTTAATGTTTACAGTGTTTTCTGGCTCCATTTAGTGACCAGACTCATAACCACAGTGTTATTGTGTGTTTATTTTATTTTGCTATATCTCTCCTTTTGCAGTGCATTCTGGTAAGGTTGAATTGCACCCTGGCAGCCTTTTGCAGAGGATTATGGTTAGTTCGGCCCCCATTTTCCCTCCAGTCCACCATTTTCCTTCTGCCTGCATTCAGGCAGCATCTCATTTCTCTTCTCCCCTTGTGACAGCATCGCTGGTATGTACTTTTGTTTCCTGTATCCAATTCCTGTCTCATATTAGCCTGCTTAGTTAGTTCTCCCCTGGTTAGCTATTACTGCAGATGATTTTTTATGTATATATGAATCCCTGATGAACCCTGTATTGATTGTATGCAGATACGTTTTTGTTTGCAGTTTCACTGCGCCAATATACCATCACGTTCAATAAAGCACAGATATCAATACTTGGTCTTACTGTCCTTTATCATTCCTAACAGGATTTTCCTACATACTCATACATAAATCAGCCACAGTGATATTACGTGTTCAATTTTTGATGCACCTGCAAAGGGGTATGTCTATCTTCTTTTCCATTATGTTTCCAATATACTCCCTCTCAGTATGTCATTCTAATGCATTGCCAACTCTACCCAGCCTTTTGTTTTTACTGTTTTTATGTCTTACAAATTCCACCTGTATTCCATATTTATCCTCATTCATCTATAAATGTTTCTTCCACCGTCCTGACATATTTTCGATACTGTATATACAGTATGTACATATGTATGTGATTTAATGTTCACTGTATATATTTTCTTTCATTTTTTCCAGCGACATTGTGATCAACGCCATTAACTGGCCGAAATGTTATTTGCCTGTCTCTTCACCTGTCACCTTTAATAAAATATCCACTTGAAGCAAACTTTTTCAAATTGTACGAGTGCAGTGATTATATACTCTACTAAAATGAAAAGTCTGCAGTCACCCTGTGTCTACCCTGGGAACTGTGGTCAGGTATGAGAGATGTGCATACTACTGGGCAGAACCCGTCTAGTGGGTGCGCCCACCAGACGGGGCAAGGCCTCACTAAATATACTTGTATTGAGCGAGGCCGCAAACACTAGATGGTTCTGCCTCAGAATATGCATCTATTTATATAATTTCCTTGTAATGTTTTCATTTCCTGTTCTGTCCAGATGTCACCGTATCCCAGAATTCCAAGCGGAGGAAGTTCACCGACTGCCATATTGGATATCCAAGTGATGAGTGTCTCAATATGCAAACTGCTGCTGGTACCAACCTATTGCGTGGTACTACCAGCAGAACACCGTTGCACCACACACACTATATATGCCATACGCACAACACACACACAAACACACACTGTATATGCCATATGCACCACACACACACTCACACACATATACACACACTCTATATGTCATACGCACCATACACACACACTCATACACTCACTCACACACTCACACTCTATATACCGTAAACACCACTCACACACTCTCACACACACACACTCTTACACACTCACACACACTCACATTCACACTCACACACTTAGACTCACACATTCACACACACTCACACTCACACAATCAGACTCTCACACCCACACTCACATTCACACTCACACACTCAGTTTCACACACTCAGACTCACACACTCAGACTCACACTCACACACTCACGCAGCCTCTTGCATAGTACCACCAGTGGAACACCGTCGCACTGAGTCTGCACAAATTCCACACAGGTGCAGTGAATCATTCGGCTGATCCCGGCAGCAGATGCACGACGTGTCTACAGGCAGCATATTAAAGGGGTTTTCCCACGAACGAAAGTTCATTTTAAAAATTTTCTGTGTCTGACCATGTATGGAGCATACCACATCTCCTGGGCAGGGAAGGAAGCAAAAGACAATACTGACATTACAGCAGGGGACCACAGAGGATTCATTTTGTGAGGTAAAATATTTCACTGACTGTTTTTAAACAATGTTTTGGATCTACTTTTAGTCATATTGGGCTTTTTTTAGATAGAGTATTAAGTGCATTGACTAAAGAAGCTACATCTTTTATTCTTGATACTACTGACTTCCTATGTAAATTGAGAGATACTACAATAGTGGGTAAGGTTATTCTAGCATTTTTTGATGTCGTATCACTTTACACCTCTATTGATCATGAGTTAGGATTAGCCTCTGTACAAAAGAAACTTTTAACTATCACTTATGATTTGCAGGCTATTAAGTTTATCCTTGATCTCTTAGAGTTAATATTAACCCTCCGTCAGGCGCAATATAGATTCTCCTCAGTTCATGCGCAATGTGCCTGACAAGCACAGGTCAGAAAACCACCTATAGTAGCTACATATTTCAATTTCAGGACTATAGAAGTAGTCAGTGACCTTCATAGGAATGTATTAAAAGAGATTACACCAAATCAAATGCAAAAAAAACCATTTATTAACCATAAACTTATTAAAACTAAAAGTACCACTTTTCGGTAGTACCGCCAAATAGGCTCCAGTTATCTTTACTTAACTATCGCTTAAATAAAAAATTATGGAAAAAAACTTAAAGGATATTGCACTTAGATGTTACTTAATTATTTTCTACTCATCTTCAGTGGTTTCAATTGCAGCAGAAGCAGCACAGGTACACTTAGAAAAGCAAGGCTGGCAGGCGAAAGTTGCATGGGAAAGGCAGATTGATTCTTTACATATTTTGCAGTCATATTTAGAAAGCCTTCTGAAACCAGATACAAATGAGCAGGTAGTACAACTGCGTCTTTTAGAAGGTGGTAGAGTCGGTGTTTGTTCTGGAACGTCCTTGGGACGTCCTTTGTATTTTTATCTTTGCCCAAATAATAAGCTAGATCTGTGTCTGTTTCCTCTGTATCAGTGTCATCACCATCCTGCTCTGTTCCAGAATCAGTGTTACATTCTGCTACCTCATCTTCAGATGAAATGTCACTAGATTCCTCTAAATCCTCAGTTACTGCTGGTTCTTCCTCATCATCTTCTAACAAAAAAATCTTCATTTCTTCTAAATGAAGGGGTTTAGATGAATCATACTGTTTTCTGGCCATTGCAGCAGAAAATCTGAAGCAAGAGAGAAAGAGTATGTGTTAGGGCGCAATGTGCCTTAGAAGCCACCCTCCTTTTGTCTAAGAAAACAGTACTTATGTACACTAACTTAGCATTAATCCTTCATAAAACAAGCTAAATACACAATCGTGATGAATCAAAAATAGAAAATACTAACCTTTCAATTTGTGTTGAAATCAGGCGCAATGTGCCTGAGAAGCCAAAGTGTTGATATCTGCTCACTAGAAGGTCTGCTGAGTCACTGTGATATCAGGTTTCACAGAGCCTGTAGAGTCAGGAGATAACTAGGAGGGGTGGGGTTTTCTGATAAGTGGGCAAGGAGAGAGAAGTGAAACTAATTACTGTGTGCCTGTCAGATCTATTGCGCCTGACGGAGGGTTTAAGGAATAATTACTTCTTGTTTGGGGAAGAATTCTATGCACAATTAAGAGGTACTGCAATAGGTGCAAATATGGCACTGGCCTATGCTAATTTGAATATGATGGCATTGGAGGAGGACTTCATCTATGTGTCCAGCCACTTTGTACATGCACTTAGATGGTGGAGATACATAGATGATGTCCTCCTCCTCTGGACAGGTTCCGTTAGTGATTTGGAGAATTTTAATGCCTTTCTTAATAATCTGAGTGAGGAAATTAAATTCACTTTGGTATATTCCGATAATGAAATACAATTCCTTGATGTCCTTATCAAGAATTTTGACAAAAATTTAACAACCAAGCTTTTTGAGAAACCGACTGATGAAAATAGTCTTCTTTGTTTTGATAGCCATCATCTCAGAAGAATATTAGACTCTTTACCATTTTGTCAACTCTTACGAGTTAGAGGTATTGTAAGTAATGATACCAGACTTGATGCATCATTGGATGATTAAAAAATTTGAACAAAGGAAATATCCTAAAAAAATGTTGAGTAAGTGGAAGAACAAAGTAAGATGGCTTGATCGCAATATTCTTTTGGATAAGGTTGCTGCGGCTAATAAAATTTTGAGGAGGATACCATTTGTAACCTCCTTTTGTGAAGAAAGTAAGGAAATTGTAGCAATAGTGAAAATACATTGGTCAATGCTGGGCAAGTGTCTACCTGATATTGATGATTTTAAATGTCCTCCTCTTATTTCTTATTAGTGGGCGACAAAATTAAGGGACAAGTTGGTACACTCTGACATAAGCCCTCAGAGAGTGAGTATACAGAGTTCCCTGACAGGTAGATCTAGGACAGGTTTCTTTCCTTGTTTAAGCTGTGTAAATTGTGCATACATGCTAAAGGGTTTTCCTTTCAGCATCTAATTACCAAAGAAATTTTGAAGATTAATTATTACCTCACCTGCTCCTCTGAGTTTGTGATCTATCTTTTGCAATGTCCATGTAACCTCCTTTATCCTTTATATAGGAGAGACTACTTGTGATCTTAAAACAAGAATGAACCAACATAGGTATACCATTAGGAAAGGTAGGGTTGATTTACCTGTGCCAAAGCATTTTGTTGAGTGTAAACACACTGAGAAAGATTTAATATTTAGAATTATAGATCATGTGCCCCTATTAAGGAGGGGTGGCGACAGAGTGAGATTGCTCAAAATTAAGGAGCTAAAATGGATTAGAAGACTTAAGACATTGAGACCTTTTGGCTTCAATGTGGATTACAAGCTTTATATTACATTATAGGTTTAGGTTTGCTCGTATGTGGTTCTGAAGGGATTCTCTTTAAAACTTCAAGTTGTAAATTATGGATTATTATTATTATTATTATTATTATTATTATAATTGTAATTGCTTTTGTTTGTTTGTTTTTATTACAGGTCCAATGATGGCCCTTCCTTTCATTTTGGATGTATGACTCCTCCCATTTATATTGTTATGTAAAATAAATAAAATTATTTTTTGTCTGCATGAACTGTTTCTATTTATTTTTTCGTATTGTTTTGCTATTGAATATTTTGTGAGTTCTATATATTAAACTATATATGTGCATAGTTCTAATTTATGGGGTAATTTTGGCATATTTGGGTGTATTACCCAGTTGGGTGGAGGTCGATAGTTGTGCTAGGCATGGGGCAGCTCTCCCTCCACCCTTTGGTGTCATGTGGGACTTTTCCCAGCTAATTGGGGGTGTAACTGACATTGTTGGGTTTCCCTTTGTCCGATATCCTCAGTTATGAACTATACTGTAAGTTCATTTGTTATGCACTAAGCTTTGCTATGATAATTATTGTTCTGCAAAGCTATGAAGAATATGTGGGATTAATTCACTTTGAACTCCGTTAGTTATGTATACCGGCACGTGCGTGATTGCATGTGTAAATCTAAGGATGGTGCCTGAGGTTCCAATAGCTGTCCGCGCAAGTGCGGAAATATTTTCACTATTTGGTGCGTGCATAATTGTACGAATAGCCTTAAGGATGACGCAGGAGGTTTTAATTGTAATCTGCGCATGAGTGGAAGTCTATTTACAATCGGCGCATGCGCAAATACACATGCAACCTCAAAGATGGTGGCGGAGGTATCAATAATTGTCCACGCATGTGCGGAAGTATTAGTCTATGTTCTGCATAGAGCAGTTCCTGACATTAACTTTGTTTGGACGCCATGTATCGGCACACTTTTTAAAACGTAAATGGAGTGAGTCATACTTTTAAATGAATTATTCACAGGTGTCACTGATTACCAATTATGATTATTATACCTATACTGTTGTGTATATATATATATATATATATATATATATAAATATATACTGTATATATATATATTTTTTTTTTTTTGATTGATTGCACATTGATGCACTTTATATATGTAATACATGATCACAATATGCTGGCATACATGTTTTGAAAAAATATTATGATGTATAATTCAACTGATTAGCACTGAATTGTTTAAATGATTTGTCTGTTATAAAATACCATGCACTTGCACTTTTGAAATTGCTTGAGAAAGGTCCACACTTGGGACCGAAACGTTGCACATTGGCCAATAAATTGCACATTTTGTTTCTTATTTTTGGTGTGCTGCCTTCAATTTTTCTTGGAATTATTGACAAGGTTTGGTACATGCCTGGAAGTCTTTTGCACTCTTTTTTAATTTTGTGCTGCTTTTTGTTTTCTATTTTTATCATTTGTGCCAAAGAATTGGACTATTACATTTGATATCAAGATAGGACTGAATTAACCCTGTTTAAATCCACCGGGTGCATGGTTGACCTTGGTATGGATTACCCATTTGTGGATTGTTATCATTGTGCCAATTCTGCCAGTGCAGTGTATGGCCTTGGAGGCATTTTTATCATTGTGTGTTTAATGTTAATAGTATTAATTAAAGGTTACATTTTATTTACCATTTGATGCTAATCTACACTGAACTTTGATGGTTTTCCTAATACTCATATTTGCATATAAAACAATATTATTTTCTGCACCAAATTTGCAAGTCAAAAATACTTAACGTGTTTATGACACGTCAGGTTTCTCATTCACTTTGTTGGAATCAGGTTTTGCTTCAGGTTTTGTCACACATCCATGACAAAAATGATCCACATCTGCAACGTGTGCACAAAGCCTAAAATTTTCAACAAATTCTCTGAGGCTTATTTAGCAACAACAATCTACCCAAGAATATGCAAAAGTCTACGGATGAGCAATATATTATACCGAGTAATTTTTTTAACAAGTTTTTTATGCTTATTTACCACTGAAATCTACCCAAGAATATGTAAAAGTCTATGGATGAGCTTTGTTCATTTTTATGAGAGTCAGCCAAGTTGAGCACATGTGCCAAGCATGGAACATGCTTGAGCTTGCCAAGCTTCACAGCCACCACCAAGATATGCCCATTATCACACACAACCACGACTGGTTGGAGATTCAGTGGAAAAAAAATCACAAATCTGTCTGGTCTTTTATTCCTTGAAGTAAGTCTGCCACGGTGTGTGGTTAGTCTCCTAGACAATTTAGCTTCAAGAGCGCCTGTTGCTGCTTCACTGAGGCAGTGCTACAGTGGATGACATGCCCTGATATAGCACATTGGAGATGGAGAAATAGAAGGAGCATGAGGGGGTGCAAGAAATACTGTAGGAGGTGGAGGAGACCGTGAGTAGGGCCACCAATTTTCAGCATCGGTAGCACATGTGCCATGCCAGGGTGTGACTCGGCCCCAGCCTCTATAATGTTCACCCAGTTTTCTGTCAAGGAAATGTAGCGTCTGTGGCCACAAGCGTTTGTCCACTTGTCAGTCGTTAAGTGGACAATGCCAGTAAGTGCATTGGTAAGGGCATGGGTGATGTTTCTGGACATCTGGTGGTAGAATGCTGTGATTCTGGACATGTGGTGGTAGAAGGCTGGGAAAACATATCGGGAGAGAAAGTGTTGACTGGGGACCGAGTACCAAGGAACGGCTGCAACCATGAGTCGTTGGAAATTATCCTTGTCAGCAAGCGGAAATGGCAACATTTTCACGGCAAGCAGCCTGAAAATGTTTCAGTTAAACCTTTAGGCCTGTTGGTGGTTGGCTGCAAATTTTCTATTTTGTTCCAAGACCTTGGGTAGGGACTAGAGATGAGTGAACCTGTTTGGAAAACATTTGCCAACCTCAAATTCGATATGAACGTAGCACATTAGGAATTGTGTTCACTTTCACGAGTATTTCCACTAATGCTCTTGTTATTACTTTGGCTATGACAGTGGTGCTGTATGATGAGCGGGGATGAGGAGATGAGTTTGATGAGGGGGGTGTGTTTAGGTCAGAAGAGCATGTGGAGAGGTTACCGCAGCGGAGAGCACTTTTTTTTCTTCGCTTAATTTTATGTGTGTTGATTCTGGCAACCAATCAGGGAGCAGAAACAATCCACAACATCATGACACAAGATCTTCTGTGATTGGTTGCTGAAGTCACATGCCAGGGGCCATATAAAATGCAGACATCTTGTTTTGCTTGAACCATTTGCCCAGTGTCACAGTGCAGAGAGTGCTGGTGCTGAAAGTGAACTTATTCTGTGTGTAATTGATCTTCCAGCATCGAAGTAGATTGTGCAAAAACTGTGTGGCAGTCTATGGATGCACCATTATCTACTCCAAATCGTTTGTGCTAGCAACGTGTTTCATTGACAAATCAGAAGGCGTTTCCTGCTCAGAAACCAGTACCAGGCTCTCACGCAGGAAAACAATGAAGAAATACATCAGGATAAGACTTTGCCAACAAGCAGCAACCTTGTACGCCTTCAGAGTCCTCCTGGATGGAGAAAGAAAAATGTTGTGAAGAAGAAACGGAGAGTGGTGGTCATGGGGGATTCCCTGTTGAGAGGAACTGAGGCCGCTATCTGCAGACCGGATATAACTTCAAGAGAAATGTGTTGTCTTCCAGGTGCAAAAATTAAAGATGTGTCTGACAGGATATCAGGACTCTTCAGACCTACAGATGACTACCCATTCCTGCTACTACATGTGGGGACAAATGACACTGCAAGAAACGACCTGGAAACCATCTGCAGAGACTTTGAAGACTTAGGTAAGAAAGTGAAAGAACTGGGAGCGCAGGTGGTCTTCTCTTCCATCCTCCCAGTGGATGGCCATGGAACAAGGAGGTGGAATAAGATTCTGCAGGTGAACAACTGGCTACGTCGATGGTGCCGTCAGCAACGATTTGGATTTCTGGATCACGGAGTGAACTACTTATACGATGGACTACTTGCTAGAGATGGGGTGCACCTTACGAAGACTGGTAAGCATGTATTTGGAAGTCGCCTTGCTACACTTGTAAGGAGAGCTTTAAACTAGAACAACATGGGAAGGGAAGCAAAAGACCAGAAAAAGCCATACACCTGACAAATGCTATTGAGAACTCTGCTATTAGAAGTGGAAAGGAAGAACAAAGACGAAAGAATCTAATTAATAAAAATATTGGAGAAAGAGAAACCAATCACAAACTAAAATGTTTCTATACTAATGCACAAAGCATGGGCAACAAACAAGGAGAATTGGAACTACTAACACAGGAAAAGAAATATGATGTCATTGGAATCACTGAAACTTGGTGGGACAATACACATGATTGGAATACAAGACTAGAAGGATACAACTTATTTGCAAGAAACAGACTTGATAAACGAGGAGGAGGTGTCGCATTGTATGTTAGAAACGCGTATATCTGCACAGAGATTGAAGCTTCAGAGACTGGGAGTTCTGTGGAAACTGTTTGGGTAAGAATACAAGGACAGAACAATGGAAAGGACACCATTGTAGGCATTTACTACAGGCCGCCTGTGCAAGCTGAAGCTATGGATGAACTCTTTATGCATCAAATGGCCAAGTTCTCCAAAAAATATGACATAGTTGTCATGGGAGATTTCAACTATCCAGACATTTGTTGGGAATCTCTCTCAGGCAAAACTAACAGGTCAAGGAAATTCTTATCCTCTCTTGCTGACAACTTTATCTTCCAAAAGGTAAGGGAGAAAACAAGGGGAACTGCTACCTTGGATCTAATCCTTATAAACAGGGAGGAAATGGTTGAGGAGGTAAAAGTGGCTGGGACCCTAGGAGGTAGCGACCATGCTATTTTAGAATTTTGGATAACTAGAGGCGGAAGACCTGTGAAGACTCAGACGTCAAGGTTAGATTTCAGAAAGGCAGATTTTAAGGGATTCAGAAAGAGAATTGGAGGGATCCAATGGCTGGATATCCTTAAAGACAAAAATGTCCAGGAAGGATGGGAAATCTTGAAAAATGAAATTCTCAAAGCACAGTTGTTAACAATTCCGAAAAGAGGGAAGAATAGGAAGCAGTTAAGGAAACCAGGATGGATGAACACAGAACTTAAGCACATGCTAAAAAGGAAGAAAAAAATGTTTATAAAATGGAAAGAGGGAGGCATATCTAAAGAAGAATATAATGCTGTCTGCAGAACCTGCAGGGCACAAATCAAATTAGCTAAAGCTGAAAATGAATTGAGGCTTGCAAGAGATGTCAAAAGCAATAATAAAGGATTTTGGGGATATGTCAAAAGTAAAAGAAAAGTCAAAGATGCTATAGGATTTTTACAGGATGAAAATGATGCAATGGTAAGACAGGATGTTGAGAAGGCTGAACTTTTAAATTCCTATTTTGCATCTGTTTTCTCTCAGAAAGGAAATGTAACATCAACTGTTATTCACTGTCCTATTAAGGGAATAGAAGAATCCAGGATATCTATAAACAGAAAGATAGTGAGGAAACACTTAGCTAGCCTAAATGAATTCAAGTCTCCAGGTCCAGATGAATTACACCCCAGAGTACTGAAGGAGATAGCAGAAGAAATTTTTGAACCCCTCTCTATAATCTTTGAAAATTCTTGGAGAACAGGAGAAGTGCCAGAAGACTGGAGAAGAGCAAATGTTGTTCCTATCTTCAAAAAGGGGAAGAAGGTGGACCCAGGTAACTATAGGCCGGTGAGTCTGACTTCTATACCAGGAAAGATCTTTGAACAAATTATTAAACAACATGTATGTCAATACCTGGATAAGAATGAAGTGATTAAACAGAGTCAGCATGGGTTTGTAACTAATAAGTCATGTCAGACTAACTTAATTTCCTTCTATGACGGTATCACTGATTGGGTGGATCAAGGAAATGCTGTAGATATAGTATATCTTGACTTCAGCAAAGCATTTGACAAAGTCTCTCATACAATCCTTATTGAAAAAATGATTAAGTATGGAATGGACAAGGCAACTGTTAGGTGGATTCATAACTGGCTTAGTGATCGGACCCAAAGAGTGGTCGTAAATGGCTGCACATCCAGTTGGAAGAATGTCTCAAGTGGGGTACCACAGGGCTCTGTCCTGGGCCCTGTATTGTTCAACATCTTTATCAACGATTTAGATGAAGGCATTGAGGGTAAACTGATTAAATTTGCTGATGACACAAAGCTAGGAGGGATAGCTAATACTAGAGAAGAGAGAGAGAGGATTCAAAAAGAATTAAATAAACTGGAGAAGTGGGCAGCAACAAACAGAATGGTTTTTAACAGGGAGAAATGCAAAGTACTACATCTGGGCAATAAAAATGGAAAAAGCATATATAAAGAATGGGAGGAATAGGGCTAAGTGACAGCACATGTGAAAAAGACTTGGGTATACTAATAGATCACAGACTGAATATGAGTCAACAGTGTGATGCAGCAGCAAAAAAGGCAAATGCAATTCTAGGATGTATTAACAGAAGCATACAGTCTAGATCACGTGAAGTCATTATTTCCCTCTACTCCTCTTTGGTCAGACCTCATCTGGAATATTGTGTCCAGTTTTGGGCACCACATTTTAAAAAAGACATCAACAAACTGGAGCAAGTTCAGAAAAGAGCGACCAGAATGGTGACCGGTCTGCAAACCCTGTCTTATGAGGAAAGGTTGCAGGATTTGGGAATGTTTAGTTTGCAAAAGAGAAGACTGAGAGGAGACTTAATAGCTGTCTACAAATATCTAAAGGGCTGTCACATTGTAGAAGGATCAACTTTATTCTCATTTGCACAAGGAAAGACTAGAAGCAATGGGATGAAACTGAATGGGAGGAGACACAGATTAGATATTAGAAAAAACTTTTTGACAGTTAGAGTGATCAATGAGTGGAACAGGCTGCCACGAGAAGTGGTGAGTTCTCCTTCAATGGAAGTCTTCAAACAGAGGCTGGACAGACATCTGACTGGGATGATTTAGCGAATCCTGCTTTGAGCAGGGGGTTGGACCAGATGGCCCAGGAGGTCCCTTCCAACTCTACGATTCTATGATTCTATGATTCTATGATTCTACACCTTCTTACAAACTGAACATTTTTGTGCTAATCAAACTTAGATACATGAAATTCAGTAAAGCAAAGCTTCCATCCACTGCTTCTCAATATGGTCTATCAGAGAATGGAAAAGTATACACTATATCGTGGGTATCATGCCCATATTGAGTTTCTTCTTAAATAGTAGACAAAGATAACTCAAGTAATCACAAAATGCAGTTTTTAAATGAAGTTCTTTCTTATTATACAGTAGGAAAAAGAAATCCAAACCTACGGGGCTTTGTGTAAAAAAGTGATTGCCCCCTAAACCTAATAACTGGCTGAGCCATCTTTAGTAGCAACAACTGAAATCAAGCATTTGTGATAACTGGCAATGAGTCTTTTATAATGCTCTGGATGACTTTTGGCCCACTCATCTTTGCAGATTTGTTGTAATTCAGCCACATTGACGGTTTCCGTACATGAACTGTCTTTTACGGTCATGCCACAGCATCTCAATTGGATTAAGGTCAGGACTTTGACTAGGCCACTCCAAAGTCTTAATTTTGCTTTTATTAAGCCATTCAGAGGTTGCCTTTCTGGTGTGTTTTAGTTCATTGTCCCGCTGCATAAACCAAGTGCACTTCAGCTTGAAATCACGAACAGATGGCTGGACATTCTCTTTCAGGATACTTTTGTAGACAGCAGAAATCACGGTTCTATTTACCACAACAAGTCTTCCAAGTCCTGAAGTAGCATAGCAACCCCAGACATCACACTATCACCACCATATTTTACTGTTGGTATGATGTTCCTTTTCTGAAATGCTGTGTTAGTTCTACTCCAGATGTAATAGGACTCACATCTTCCAAAAAGATCAACTTTTGTCTCATCAGTCCACACAGTTTTCTCCCAAATATTTTGGGGATCATCAAGATGTTTTCTTTCAAAACTGAGACAAGCATTTATTTCATTTTGCTGAGCAGTGGATTTCATCTTGGAACTCTGCAATGCAGGCCATTTTTTGCCCAATCTCCTTCTTATGGTGGAGTCAATAACACTAACCTTAACTGAGGCAAGTAAGGCCTGCAGTTCTTTGGATGCTGTTGTGGGGTCTTTTGTGATTTCTTGGATGAGTTGTCACTGAGCTCTTTTGGGTAATTTTGGTCAGCTGGCCACTTCTGGGAAGGTTCACCACTGTTCCATGTTTTCGTCATTTGTGCATATTGGCTCTCACTCTGGTTTGCTTGAGTCCTAAAACTTTAAACAAATCTTTTGAACCTTTTCCAGAATGATAGATCTCAATTACTTTGTTTCCCATTTGTTCTAGAATTGCTTTGGATCACTGCATGATATCTAGCTTTTGAGAAACTTTTGGTCTACTTCACTTCGTCAGGCAGGTCCTATTTAAGTGATTTCTTGATTGAGAACAGGTGTGGCAGTAATCAGGCATGGGTGTGGCTACAGAATTTGAACTCAGCTTCCCAAAGATGTGATAAACCACAGTTAATTTATATTTTAAGGGAGTGGGGGCAATAACTATTTCACACAGGGCCCTGTATGTTTAGATTTCTTGTACCCTTAATAATAAAGACCTTCATTTAAAATGGCATTTTGTGTTTTCTTGTGTTATCTTTGTGTATTGTTTAAAATAGTTTGGTGATCTGAAACATTTAAGTGTGACAAACACGCAAAAGAATAAGAAATTAGGAAGGTGCAAACACTGTATGTGGGATCTGCGCATGTCCGGAAACCTTGGTAATGCATCCTGATTTCCTGGTCATGCATAGTCCACCTTGATGGCTGTGGGTGGTCCAGTTGGTGTGCATGGCGTGGTGAGCAAATGTCGATCAACCCGCTATCAATGGCCAATCCTGGTTTTGTGACCCCTGATTCTGGAAGATAAAATAAGCATGAAAAGTTCTTTTTATTTAATATCCCCTCAAAGAAGTTTTAAATGCCATGCAAAATGCACGTCAGGGCTCTTTTCTTTTGTCCTAATGACTGCTATTTGGCTCCATGTTAGGGATATGAGTTACTGCTAATTATAGCATACTGTTTTTAGGACATTGTACTTGCATATCTATAGTGATAGTTAATTTCATGTTAAAGACCTTGACAAATACACATTTTTTTATCCCTGTAAAATTTTTGCTGAACTTTCCTCCATCGGGACATACAATTTTGTCACAGTATACATAACTCTTCATGCACCTGTCCCTCAAGTATTGGTTTTTGGCTGTTGTCCTTTTTTATCATGTGTGTGTATTTTATATAATTGTCAAATAAATTGTATATTTCTTCTGCCAATAACTCCTTTTTGACCTATTGCTACATATTAATTTTTTGGACTGGCATTTATATCTACCCCTATTTTTTGGGGCCTTAATATGGTTGAGGTGGACTTTTTGCAAATATGTACCTAGTGAATCTATTGCTATTCATTATTTCTAACATTGCAGGCCCTATAGGTGCACCCTTGTAGATGGAACATCATTGTTACCACTGTCCATAAATGTGAATCTCTGATGTAAGAATTAATCTCAGTGTAATGAATGTAAAAGCGATATTCTATTTAAATACAAATTTTTATCATGATTACACAGATTCACAGACTTGTTCCTTAGCAAAGACCAGACGGATGACAATGGAAACAAATGTTTTCTCTTGGCTTCGATCAGATAAAAACATAACTGCATCCTCTATTTTCCATCTGCCTTCTGAGAAAGCAAAATGTTCAAGTGAATAAATAAAAAATAGAAAGCTTTCTTTATAAATAATTCCTAAAATTTCAATTTGTTTGTTTTTATTATTTTGCAAATATGAATCATACTCTATGTGACAGGTAATGATGGCTCTTTTATTCTAGCTCTTTTTGGAGACTAGTGTCAATTCATACATATATTCTTTTTGTATCCATATGCGGTCTGTATTTTAAGGGCCACAAAAACGGACAATGCACACCCATTGCATTCAATGGTGGTGGCCACATTTCAGATTTTTCACACAGACCGTGTGTCCATGTGAAAAACCTGCATGTCATTTTGTTGTAGGCCCACCTATAAATTTAATCCAGCAAAGGCTAGACAGACAGATGTGGGCTGATATTAATAGCCTGGGAAGGAGTCCAAGATGTTGACCCTCCCCAGTCTTCCAAGATCAGCCCTCAGCATCCCTAGGAATGGCGCATCCATAAGATGCACCAAATTTGGTGCTTAACCACTGTGCCAGTGGCAAGTGAGGTAACAAGTTTTAGGTTGATGTCACCTTTGTATTGTCAGGTGACATCAAGCCCAGATGTTATAGTATAAGGAATTTGTCTCTCCAGATAATGATATAATGATGCAAAAATAATTTATTTCATGTAGTAGCAATGCTTGCAAAAAATGACATTTCGACCACAAACGGCCTTCTTCAGAACTGAAAGTGACAAGGAGTGTGAATGGCTGGAGTCACACAGCATAAGATCATACAGGCCAAATGGATGTAGAGACAGCACAGGAGAATAGCATCATGGTGCATAGGAGAAAGGTGCTGTTTCCCCTATGCAGCATGATGCCATTCTCCTGCACTGTCACTGCATCCATTTGTTCTGTATTTTCTTATACTATGTGGCTCTAGCCATTGACATGCCTTTCCACTTTCCATTCTGAAGAAGGCTGTTTGTGGCTAAAACGTAATTTTTTGCAACAGAGTTGTTACTACATGAAATACATGCATCCCAATAAGCCTTTGAACACACACATTGGTTGGCCACAGGAAAACCCACTTCACTTTATTCATTTGGTACTCTCATAATGTTTTCTTATGCATTGAATGCAAGGCCTGCCCTGCATCAAAGTTACATGCATCCCAATAAGCGTTTGAGCACACGTACTGAATGGCCACAGGAAAACTAAGTTCACTTTATTCATTTGGTACTCCCATACTGTTTGCTTATGCATAGAATGCAAAGCTTGCCCTGCACCAAAGTTGCATGCACCCCAATAAGCCTTTGAAGCAATATACTGGATGGCCACATTAAGCCAAATTTCCCATTCGTATTTATTTGGCAAACTATTTACTGGCAAACTGTTTGCCTATGCATTGAATGCAAGACCTGCCCTGCACCAAAGAACATGCACCCCAATAAGCCTTTGAACACACGTACTGGTTGGCCACAGGAAAACCAAGTTCACATTATTCATTTTGTACTCCCATTCTGTTTGTGTTAGGCATCTGGTCTCTGCATCTGCTCTGCAGGAATCCAGAGCCTCACATTCTGCGGTCTCCTGCTACCCATCTACTGCAGAGAAGATTACTTTGCAGCAGACCGCTCCAGAGACTAAGTTACTCTGTGCTCCTTCTGGGCATGTTCACGAGACGATCTCCCATTGGAGATCGGGAGTCATGTGCCCAGGACCTGTTCCAGATCTCATTGGTCCATCTCAGAGATCTGGAAGTTCCCACAAGGCTGTAAAAAGCGTGCATGGCCGTTCCTCCATGCGCTAGTATAGACAATACGTGCTATGTGTGAATGGTGATGGATGTATGATTCAGGTGACTGATTCATTTGTAACCCCTTCCCTCTGATATTACGCATGTGGTTAGGGAATTAGTTTAGTAGTCAGCGCCAGTCAGTGGCAAGCCTTAAGCCACTGTGCTCACCGCACCACTACGCTACCATCCGACATCGCGCTTGCTTTCTGGCTTTGTCATTGAGTGGCAGTGTAATACTCTGCGCTACAGTTGCAGCCCTCCTTGGCGTCCGCAGAAGCGACGCCACACACACGGTAGGTCTAGAGGGATGCAGCTCCTCTGTCTTGGGTCCTGCTCCTGTGACCAGTTACTGTGTGTGAATCTACCTGAAGCCTGTGTCACTAACAGGTTCAGCGTTTTGTATGTTTTTTGTTGCGTCGCCTCTGTGTGTGAACAGAGGCCGCTCTGCGCACTCCGGGTGAAGTTTAACCTGTGTGCATCATACCGCCACATTGCTTGTCTGCCACCACTTAGCAGCGGTTATAACACCTGCTGCACGGTGGACCCTGAGTGGTGAACGCACTTTATTATTATTTAATTTAGTGCGTTCCGCCGTTCCTAACATTATACTAGTGCCAGGGTCTGGCAAGTGATGGCAGATCAGCAGCAACTCCTTCAATGCATTCGCCAGCTAGAGGGCCAGTTGGCTACTCTTGAGAGTGTCATCGCAGCGGTGAAGTCTTCAGAGGCTGCTGTACAGGTGATCGCCAAGGCAGTTTCCCGTATGTCCACGTCCTCCCACGCACCGACAGTTACCCTCCTCCTGTTGCCCGATAAATTTTCTGGCGATGGCTCCTAATGTAGGGGTTTCGTCAGCCAGTGCTCTATCCAGCTGCAGTTACTGGCTGCGCGATTCCCTACGGAACGGGCCAAGGTGGGGTTTATTGTTTCCCTTCTGTCGGGCAAGGCGTTGGAGTGGGCTACGCCATTATGGGAGCGTGGTGACCCAGAGGTTCGGACTGCTGCTCACTTTCTAACAGCTATTAAGCAGGTCTTCCTAGGACCGTGGGTCACACACGACACATCTCTGCAGCTATTTGCTTTGACTCAGGGATCCCTCTCAGTTAGTCAGTATGCCGTCCGTTTCCGGACACTGGTTTCCGAGCTGGAGTGGTCTGACAAAGACCTCATCCCTGTGTTCTGGAGAGGTTTGGTGGAGCATATTAAGGATGCTCTCTCTACCAGAGAGTTTCCTGCAAGTTTGGAAGAGCTGATTGCTATTTCCACCCGCATTGATCTCCGTTTTTCGGAGCGAGGCCTGGAGCGTGCTCAATCCAAATGGAAGGTTACCTCGGCTCCCAACTTTTTTGAGCCTCTAGAACCACCCCAGCCAGGGACTTCACTCCCAGAGCCCATGGAGGTGTCTTGCTCCGTTCTCGAGGTGCGTCCGGCACAAAACTCCATCTGCGGTTGTCATTGTCAACACTCTGTCCCCCAGGATAATGGGGTCCCTCAATGGCCAAACTCTGTGCTGCCGGGCAAGACCTTTGACCCCCCTCACCTTTGGCTGAAGCCTCTTGCGTGGGCGCACGCGTCCAGGGCCGGTGGTCACTGTGGCTACATGCAGACCACAAAACTCCTGGCAGGGTCATATTGGTGGCTACACAGGGCTCGGTACATTAAATAATATATTAGGGCATGCGCCTCATGTGCTCAGGATAGCCTCCTTAAACAGAGAGTGGAAACGTCCGCCGATACACCACGGCGTTCCACTTCAACCTATGCTCCGGGCGGTTTTGCCGCTCCCGTTGTCTCCCACGTGTCCCTTCTTAAATCTGGCGATCTTGCCACCTCTGATACCTTCCACATGTCCCGGTTTTCCGTGTCATCTACTGGGACATCAGACTTGCCTTCGGACAAGTCTGAGATCTATGCCTCTGATGGGCACAGGGTGGTGGATTGGAAGGCTCAGAGGGCAGTGGGCCCTAGGAGTGGGGGTAATGTTAGGCGTCTGGTTTCTGCATCTGCTCTGCAGGAATCCAGAGCCTCACATTCTGCGGTCTCCTGCTGCCCATCTACTGCAGAGAAGATTACTTTGCAGCAGACTGCTCCAGAGACTAAGTTACTCTGTGCTCCTTCTGGGCATGTTCACGAGACGATCTCCCATTGGAGATCGGGAGTCATGTGCCCAGGACCTGTTCCAGATCTCCTTGGTCCATCTTGGAGATCTGGAAGTTCCCGCACGGCTATAAAAAGCACGTATGGCCGTTCCGCCATGCGCTAGTATAGACAATACGTGCTATGTGTGAATGGTGATGGATGTATGATTCTGGTGACTGACTCATTTGAAACCCCTTCCCTCTGATATTACGCATGTGGTTAGGGAATTAGTTTAGTAGTCAGCGCCAGTCAGTGGCAAGCCTTAAGCCACTGTGCTCACCGCACCGCTACGCTAGCGTCCGACATCGCGCTTGCTTTCTGGCTTTGTCGTTGAGCGGCAGTATCCTACACCGCGCTGCAGTTGTAGCCCTCTTTGGCGTCCGCAGAAGCGACACCGCACACACGGTAGGTCTAGAGGGACGCAGCTCCTCTGTCTTACGTCCTGCTCCTGTGACCAGATACCATGTGTGCATCTACCTGAAGCCTGTGTCACTAACAGGTTAAGCGTTTTGTATGTTTTTTGTTGCGGCGCCTCTGTGTGTGAACAGAGGCCGCTCTGCGCACTCCAGGTGACGTTTAACCTGTGTGCATCATACCGCCATATTTCTTGTCTGCCACCACTTAGCACCTACTGCACGGTGGACCCCGAGCGGCGAACGCACTTTATTATTATTTTATTTAGTGCGTTCCGCAGTTCCTAACATTTTGCTTATGCATTGAATGCAAGGTCTGCCCTACACCAACGTTACATGCACCCCAATAAGCCTTTGAACACACGTACTGGTTGGCCACATGAAAACCAAGCTCACATTATTTATTTGGTATTCCCATACTGTTTGCTTATGCATTGAAGGCAAGGCCTGCTCTGTACCAAAGTTATACGCACCCCAATAAGCCTTTGAACACACGTACTGGATGGCCATATGAAATCAAAGTTCCCATTATTCTGATTTTTTTTAAGTCGCCTAAAGTTTGCCCATGAAGAGAATGCAAGATCTGCCCAACATTTGCAGACACTCCAATCCCCAAAGGAACAAATGTGGAGGATGGTCTCTGAAAAATGTTTTCCCAGTTTAAAGGAGCAGGTCTTCTATACTTGTAATGTCCATACACTAATTGTATGGGCTGAAAAACATTTTCCCCTAAAGAGGGACACCTCAACATAAAGTGTAAACATTTTTGGAACTGGTATCATAAATACCCTTGAAAAAAATTACTTGGCTGTTGCATCACAGAACACATTCACGCTGGTGATCTGATGGTGGTGTCGGAAGAGACGTGGAGGATGGCCTACTAAAACTGTTTTCCCAGTTTACATGAGTGGGTCACCTATACTTGTAATGCCCATACACTAAGTACACATCAACTTACTGTGTAAATATTTTTTTACAGCCATCATAAACACTAGAGTTGAGCGACTTTTGGTTTTTTAGGGTCGAGTTTCGTTTCGTGAAACCCGACTTTTCCAAAAGTCGGGTCGAGCAAGATCGGCCGATTATAGGGAAAAGTCGGGGTCGTCCCGAAACATGAAACCCAATGTAAGTCAATGGGGAATAAAAGTCGGCAGTGAGAGGAGGACAGGAAACACACTTACAGTGCCCATTTGAATGCCAAAAGCATCAATTCTTCTTACTTAAGCTTGTCAACCCTAATTAACTTCATAATACAAGTTACGCACTGAAAAATGGGGGTTATTTGGCTAAAGTTGTGGGGGGGTAGGGCTGGCTCCAGATTTTCATGTGCCCTGGGCGAAAGAGCGCCCCTTTAACACATACCACAACTCATCATGCTCCGATACGGCAGAGAAATAGCGGTATAGTACAATGAAAAATACTTCACTTTTTACATCTCATGACGAGGCCCATCTATTTCTCCATACAGAATCATTGGTCCCATATAATGTTTGAAACAGTATATGATGAGCTCCACATAATGCTACAGTATATGTTGGTCCCCATGGATGAAGCTCCACTGTCTTATGGGCCCAAATAATGCTCCAAACATAATGGTCCCCATTTCTAATGCTCTAGTGAATAATGGGCCCTGTAAATGCTGCTCCAGTGTCTGATGTCCACCTTTGGAATGTTCCAGTGTATGGTGGGCCCCATCTATCATTCTCCAGAGTATAGTGCTCCCCAAAAATTGCTGTCCCAACATTGAAAACAATCAAATAAGTCTCCTCGCTAGGGAATCCCTGTACTAGTCTGGACTCCTCATCGTCCCCATCTTCCATCTCATTGCACAGTATTTCAACCTTGCAAGTGCTGTGATCCTGAGCAAGCAGGGGGGGCCCACTCGTTGGCGATGGCACTGGCACAGGGCCCCTGATAGTACGGTGGTGTGTCTGATGGCGGGTGGGCCGAACCTGCACTTTCATCTGCAGCTTCCTCTTTGTCACCGTGTAAGATGGAACTGTATATGGGAAGGGTAACCTGAGTTTCATCAGGGTCTGATTCAGGTCGTGTAGCGTGCGAGGGGAATGTAATGGTCTGGGTCAATGTACCAGCAGATTCATCGAGCAGTGGCTGGGCATCAGTGCACTTGTGTCGCCCCCCAGGAGTACGGTCGCCACAGTGGCATTACCTTCCTCCTAGGGAGTGTGATGTCATGCTTGGGAGCAACAAAGGATCTCTCTAGCAGGTTAACTGATTGGGCGGCGTTATTCCCACGAGTCATGACCCTCCAAACAGCGTTCATGAAGGCAAAGTGTTTGTTTTACGTGGGCAGTATGGTTGCAAAGCTGAACCTTAAAGGAATGCCCAGAAGGGCACCACCAGGAGTGGAGCCTACAGTTAAATTCAACTCCACCTGGGAAACCTCAACCATGCCAGCTACAGAACAGATGCACACATTGCAAGCTTAATTCCGTTAACGAACGAGACTCCGTCATGCCCCGCGGTCCGAGTCCGGCTTACTAGAGGGACACGTGAGGCTCTGGCACATGAGATTGGCCAATAACTGGTGTGTCATGCCCTTACATGTCCGTGGCTGCATGTGCGCTACACTGAAAAGGCCAGCGTTTGTCGCTTACAGGTGCAGATAACCCGCTGAACAACGTTAGTGATGGGGATCACTGATTACAATTATTACCCGCGAACGATGATTTCCCAGTAAGTGCAGGTCAACCGCAGTTCCGGAATTAGGCCTAACCGTCATTCCTGAAAAAATGAAAAACTTACGTGTGCAAACCACAGGTGCTGTAGCTTGCTTAACAGCTCGCCAGCCGTTCTCACGCCCAGTATGGATTACACGTGATTGCACAAAGGTTAGAAAGGGTACCGTATCCCCGGATAACATGTATGGATAGCGTACACATTCAAAATATATGTCTATACATCAGGAGGCAGGCTCAGACGGTGTTAGGCCCAGTATGGATTGCACGTGATTGCACAAAGGTGAGAAAGGGTGCCGTATCCCCGGATAACATGAATGGATAGTGTACACATTCAAAATATATGTCTATACATCAGGAGGCAGGCTCAGACGGTGTTAGGCCCAGTATGGATTGCACGTGATTGCACAAAGGTGAGAAAGGGTACCGTATCCCCGGATAACATGTATGGATAGCGTACACATTCAAAATATATGTCTATACATCAGGAGGCAGGCTCAGACGGTGTTAGGCCCAGTATGGATTGCACGTGATTGCACAAAGGTGAGAAAGGGTACCGTATCCCCGGATAACATGTATGGATAGCGTACACATTCAAAATATATGTCTATACATCAGGAGGCAGGCTCAGACGGTGTCAGGCACAGTATGGATTTGACGGCCCAGACTACACAGCGGAGGAGCAGGGAGAGGTAAAGATTGAAAATGCTGGGGCCCTGCCCAAGCAAGGGGGGCCCACTCGTGGGCGTCGGCACTGGCACTGGGCCCCTCATAGTACGGCGGTGTGTCTGACGGCGGGTGTGCACCACCACCGTCAGAGACATTTGATTGCACTATGAGGGACCCTGTGCCAGTGCCCGCGCCCAAGAGTCGGCCTACCCACCTGTCCAGGGCAACGGCACTCGCACGGTGTCGTGCGCTAGGTGGTGTCCCCGGCCATGGGGGGGGAGGCAGCACAGTTAGGGAGTTTTAGAAAGTGGCATATGTTGATGTTGGTCATTCAGCTGATGCAAAAGGTGAAATAGGTCAAGTCCCAGGAAGAGGTGGACCAAAGCAAGCCATTTTTCTGTCACCCTATGTGTCATCAGGGGAAGGTGGGACAAAATCCTTGGAAACCCATGCATGGATCATTTTAATGAAGGTTAGATCATCCACATTTTGGGTTGACAGACGGGTCCTTTTTTCTGTCAGGATTGATCCAGCTGCACTGAAGACTCTTTCCGATAGCACACTTGCAGCTGGGCAAGCGAGCTCCTGTAAGGCATATTGTGCCAATTCAGGCCAGGTGTCCAGTTTGGTGGCCCAATAGTCAAAGGGGAATGACCTGTGTGGGAGAACATCGATATGGGAGGAAAAGTAGTTTGTAACCATAGTTGACAACTGCTGTCTCCTGTCACTTTCCATCGATGCAGTATTACCAGTTGTGTGAGCGGTACTTGAAAAATCAGTCCACAACATTGTCATGAAACCCCTGTCTCCAACGCCACTTCTGCTGTGTGCACCATGAACACCTCTGCCAAGCTGCCCCCGGCCCGTACGGCTCGTACGGCTCGTGTGAGAACCATCACCGCTGCTGTGTGCTGGGAATGCCTCAAGCAACCGATTTACCAGAGTTGCTTGTTTATTAGCCAATATTAGGTCATGGTTCTCCTGTGGCATGATGTTTTGTAATTTGCCTTTATAGCGTGGATCCAGGATGCTGGCCAACCAGTAGTCGTCAGCGTTCATCATTTTGGCAATGCGGGGGTCCCTTTTTAGGATCCGCAAGGCATAATCTGACATGTGGGCCAATGTTCCCGGTGTCAATGATGCACTGCGAGTGCTGGTTGGAGGAGCACTTTCTGGCAAATCCACATCCCTCCAGTCACGCACAAACCCTGTACCAGACCTTGCCACGCCAACATTTTCACTTGCCCCACGAGATGCATCCTCCTCCCCTAAGTAATCATCCCCATCATCATCCTCCTCCTCCTCTTCTTCCTCCACCTCGTCCAGGAGAGGTCCCTGAGCAGACAATGGCAGAATGTCATCAAGGATTCCCTCCTCCTCTTCCTCCTCATCAACATTGGCTGCAGACGCCTGCTCCTTAAGGTGCGTCAAAGTTTGCATGAGCAGACGCATAAGTGGGATGCTCATGCTTAGGATGACGTCGTCTGTGCTTACCAGCCGTGTGCATTCCTCAAAACACTGAAGGACTTTACAGAGGTCTTTCAGCTTCGACCACTGCACACCTGTCAACTCCATGTCTGCTCTCAAAGTGCCTGGCCGTGTATCCTCCCACAAATGCATTATGGCCTGCCTCTGCTCGCACAGCCGCTCCACCATGTGCAGGGTGGAGTTCCACCTTGTTGCAATGTCGATAATGAGGCGGTGGTTGGGAAGGTGGAGCAATCGCTGCAGCTTCTGCATACGAACGGAGAGTACAGACGACCGGTGGATGTGCGCGCACAGTCTTCGCACCTTCTGGAGCAGGGCTGTTAACTCCGGATAATTTTTGAGGAAGCACTGCACCACCAGGTTCAAGGTGTGAGCCAAGCAAGGTATGTGGCTGAGTTTTGAAAGGGCTATGGCTGCCACAAAATTACGGCCGTTATCACTAACTACCTTGCCTGCCTCAAGATGTACACTGCCCAGCCATGACTCAGTTTGTCGCTTCAAGTACTCGGCCAGCACCTCGGCGGTGTGTCTGTCGCCCAAACACATCATCAGCAACTCAGCCTGCTGACGCTTTCCACTAGCTGCTCGATAGGGGGACACCTCGTGTGCAACAGTGGCAGCTGCAGATGGAGTGCTCTTACGACTGCGCTCTGTGGACGAGCTTTCGCTTCTGGAGGAGGAGGAGGAGGAGGGTCGAACGCCTACAGCCAACTGTTTCCTATACCGTGGGCTAGGCAGCACTGTCCCACCACCGCTGTCCCCTGTGGACCCTGCATCCACCACATTAACCCAGTGCGCAGTGATGGACACGTAACGGCCCTGGCCATGCCGACTGGACCATGCATCAGTTGTGAGGTGCACCTTTCCACTCACTGACTGTTTGAGTGCATGGAAAATGCGGTCTTTTACATGATAGTGGAGGGCTGGGATGGCTTTGCGAGAGAAGAAGTGGTGACTGGGTAGGTCATAGCGTGGTACTGCATAGGCCATGAGTTCGCGGAAAGCTGCGCTTTCCACCAACCGATAGGGCATCATCTCAAACGAGATTAGTTTGGCAATGTGGGCGTTCAAACCCAGTGTACGCGGATGAGAGACTGAGTACTTTCTTGACCTACTCATAGTGTCTGGGAGGGTGAGCTGGACTTGAGAGCTGCATATGGTGGAAGTAGCGGTGGACAGGGCGGACTGAGAGAGGGTTGATGATGGTGATGGAGTTGGTGTTCTTTCTGATGGCCTAGATTCAGTATTTCGTTGATATAACAGTGGGATTCCCTGACTGCTGTGGCCTTGCAACGACACCTCAACATTTGCTGCTGTGCTAACCGGTGGGCTTACAGTGGGGGAAACAATGTAGCGTTGCTGACTACCTTCTTTGTGATCAGTTGCACATGTGGCACTTGAGGTTTGGT